>NC_140595.1:604677775-606172775 GCF_964204655.1 Triturus cristatus | reverse complement strand
TCCTCATCACCAGAAATGGTATGGGGGTATTATTCCAAAGTGTTAGACACCTTACACGACATGTTTTGATAAAGCCAAACCATAGTTACCATAACCGTTTAAGATTATAAGGCACTTTAAGAGTATATGGTAGGCTATATCATAGAACAGCTATAAGGACATGGTTCCGAAAGCTGCAGACCGGCTCAGCTCATGCTAGAGCACCATCTCACATGTTACCAAGCACTCTGCCTCCAGGATTGTTAAGGCCTGCCATAGGAGTGGCTGATAGGTACACGTGTCTATATATAAGGGTAGATATAGGTATACTATATCTAAGCAAGGGGTGATTACACGACCTTGCCCCAGCTGAGTGATCAGCCAGTTGTGTCTGATTGGAAGCCCAGACCAGGGGTGGCATAATACATGCTGCAGCCCCTGGGAGGCCTAGGGTACACCTATGCCCTGGGTACCTAGGGTACACTGTACAGGGTCCAATAAGGTGAACCTTACCAATTGTGTATGTACCTAGGGTACATGGAGTCCAATTTTAAAGAGAGAGCAGACAGCCTGAGACCCTGGATGGCAGGATCTCAGGCCAACTAAGTCGAAAAACCAGCTAGACACTAGGCAAAAAGTTTGGGGGTAACCATAGTCAGATATTCACCTTCCTACACAACCCCCCCCCCCCCAAACGAAAGGAGATCAGGCTGTCCTTGACAAGGTAAGCCTCTATTGCCTAAGTGGCCATATAAGGAAGAACCAGCACTGGCATGGTTACCCCCTGTCTCATGGTCCACTAAGCAATCCCTCACCCTAAAGGTATCATAGGGTCTCCACCATAGGGAATCTCTACCTTTGGTGTGTCTTTGCAAGGTAAAAGGCTGGTGTGGAGATGGAGTACTGAAGTGAGTGTCCTCCAAGTGAGGCCTCAGCTTCCTCCAATCATCCTCCACCATGGATGCCTTTCTTTCTTTCACTGAGTTGCACTGTGCTCTCAGGGTCAGCCTCTGGCTACCTAAAGCTGGAGGCTGGGTCCCTTTTGTGGGCTTACTGGAGGGACAGGTCAGGTTTGGGGCCCTAAGGTCCCATGTTTGCCTGTGCCCAACAGAATCCCTCTGGGGGAGGTCCCTAACTACCTGTAAAGGAGATCCCTCAGGAATGTTTTTAACCATCACCTGGCTAGGGCTACTAGCCAGGCAATCCTCATTCTTTTGATGGGGGGGGGGGTTCTTGTGGACAGGGGCCCTCTTGGGGTCCACTGGCCTCCCTGACCTCTGCAGCCCTGGGCTGACTGAGGCAGGGTAGAGAGAGGCAGGCTACCTGCACCAGACTGGGTCCCACCTTGGAAGGGGCCACTGACATCAGAGGCTCTGCCAGGCCAGGCCTGGCTACCTCTGGGGCAGTTCCTTCCCAAGGGGTGAGGTCAGATCCCTGAGGAGGCTGACCTTTTCCTAATGTCTGGGGAGGGGGAGACTTTTCTTCCTCCCCACTACTCTCTGTTTGTGTGGAGTGAGCCATAGTTTCAGGCTTCACTACACCTATGTCAGTCTGAGTGTGGGCTGAGACCATTACAGCTTTGCCAACCTTTTCAGGGAGGCACTCAGTTTGGGTTTGAGCTGTGACTGTCACAGCTCTGCCAATCTCTACAGGGAAGTCTGTCTTTGCCTGGGCTGTAGCTACCACTGCCCTTCCAACCTTTTCAGGGAGGAAATCTACTTGGACAGGGGTTGTGGCTGGCACAACCCCACTACCCTTTTTTGAAAGGCCTACCATTTTGGAATGGGTGTCTTGTTCAACTCCAGCCCAAGCTGAGAGTTCTAAGTCATTCCCCAGTAAGCAGTCCACAGGCAAGGTTGGAGACACTGCCACCCTTTTAGGGCCAGTGACACCTCCCCAGCTGAGACATACCTCTGCCATGGGATGACTGTTCTGTTTGCCATCAATGTTAGTTACCTGGTATGAGAAACCAGGCAAAAGCTGCTCAGAGGGAACTAACCTATGGGCCACCATAGTGATGTTAGCTCCAGTGTCTCTGTAGGCCTCAGCTTTTCTACCATTGATGAAGGGCTCCTGTCTGTACCTACCCAAAGTGTTGGGACAGGCAGTGAAGTTGGCAAACCCCATGCCACCATCACAGACAAGAGTAGCTGCTGTAGGGGAATTGGCTAAGCCAGGGTCCCCCTGTGTTCCCCAAGAAAACCCAACCAAATTTTTGGGCGCACTCCCACTACCTGGGGGATTACTGCTGACAGTAATAGGTGGTGTGACAGGAGTAGTTGCAGGAACAGTTTTGTTTTTAGCGTTTGGGCAACTGCTGTCAGTTTTCCAATGCCCAGGAGTTTTACACTCATGGCAGTAAGGCTTTTTAACTGTGGTAGAGGAGGGAGCTTGGGACCCACCACCCTGTGTGGAGTTTTGGGGCCCTGAGGAAGATTTCTCTTTTGTTTTATCCCCACCCTTCTCTTGAGGCTTGGTGGTATCTTTCTTTTGGTCACCACCCTGATTTTTAGACCTAATCCTGGTCCTGACCCATTTATCTGCCCTCTTTCCCAATTCTTGGGGAGAGGTCAAATCTGAGTCTACCAGGTGTTGATGGAGAAGCTGGTTTTGACAATTATTAAGGATCTGCTCCCTCATAATCAAGTTGTACAATCCTGTATAGTCCTGCACCTTGCTGCCAGTTAACCAACCTTCCAAAGCCTTAGTGGCACAATCCACAAAATCAGACCAGTCCTGTGTCTGTGTCTTCTGGGTGTCTCTGAACAACAACCTATATTGCTCAGTGGTTAAGCCAACCCCATCTATCAGAGCACTCTTCAGGACTTTGTAATTGTCAGCATCCTCATCACTAACTGTGAGGAGCTTGTCTCTACCTTTGTCAGAAAAGGAGAGCCACAAGATAGCTGCCCACTGACTCTGGGGTACCTGCTGTACTTTGCAGGCCCTCTCCAAAGCAGTCATCCACTTGTGGATGTCATCCCCATTCTTGTATGGGGGGACTATCTTGCTTAGGTTTCTATGGTCATAAGACCTATCCCTATCTCTAGGAATGTTGCAGCCACCAGTGGGTTCTGACCCACACAATGTTTGCTCTCTGGCCAGAGCAAGCTTCTCTTTGGCAAGGGCAAGTTCTTCCCTTTCAATCCTCAGTTTGGCTTCCCTCATTCTGGCCTCATGCTCTCTCCTCTGGGGGGAAGTCTTCCCCCAGTGGGATGAAGCATTGGAGCTTCTTGAGTGATAGGAGTGGAGAGAGTCCCCTGAGGGAGATCTACCCCTTCTATCTCTCTTTTTAAGATTACTTGGGGGCCTGTAAGGGAAGCTCCCATGCAAGCTCCCATGTAAGCTTAAGTTAGCCTGGCTAAGTCTTCTGACTGGGGTCTTGCTACCTCCCTCTTCCTCTGAGGTCTCTTCTAACTCATCTGTATCAGTTAAGTCAGGGGTCTCTTCTGTGGAGGGGAGGCCCTTATCTACAGCTATGGCACCATACTTGGCAGCTCTTTCAGCATCATAGGCCTCCAGAAGCTCCACTAGCTGTCTAAGGGTAGGGTTGGAACCCTGTTTTAATCTCCTGGAGGTACACAGTTGTCTCATCTCCTGGAAAGTGAATGCATCATATCTAGAGGGAATCTGTCCAGGATTCTCCTCTCCTGAGAGAGTATCAATGTGATCTCCATTCAGGGACATGATTCTAGTGAGGGTGTGGTGTGTGCACCTACCTACACTAGTTGTATCTACTAAACCTCTCTAGTAGTTGTAGTCAGGGTGCGCTAGGCCCTTCAACCTACAACCACTAAGTCCAGTAGGACTTAAGTATTTATAATCTATGTTATATGTACCTAAACAATATCTGTGTGATCTTTCAATTTAGTATCTCAAGATTACAATGGTATTACAACAGCAAGCTCAGATCCCAACCGCTGCTCACCAATGTGAGAAGTTGGCCTGATGTATGATGTCACTAGTTCTAGTGTACACCTTATATCAGTCCAAACAACCCGGTTGTAAAGTCAACCTTATAGACCAGCTATCCTAGTGGTAGCATGGACAAGAGCAGTCTTAGGCTAAACTCTGAATGGCATGTGAAGCCAGCTGTGATACCATATATAATCCCTTGAATACCAAATGAAAGGACACCACAACAGATATATATATAAAATAAAGTGTATTTATTCTAGTCAAACCCTCAGCACTCTTTATGAGATTCGAGGTAAGTACAACACGGTCTTATTTAAGCATACATTAAGTCACACAGGTAAGTAATACAGTTAGGCCCTAGGGGCCACGCAAACCATATACTAAAGAAGTGGTATAAGGACCACTGTCACGGAAATAGAATAGGCCTAGGCCTAGGGAATCGCTGGGACTACACTACACTACCAACAGTTAGGAAGTGGGAGGCCCACGGGATTCAGGTGCAGAGTGGAAACACTCACGCGTAATGCGTATAGTTGATAGAAATAGTACAGTTCTGAAATAAACAGTTTTAGGACACTTCTGAAGCAACTAGGAAGTCGAGACTCGGAAACTAGACCCTAGGATAGTCACTACCCTTGTGAGCACCGAAGTACCCAAGTTACCTAGCCCACAGGCTGCGGGTGCATAGGTGTGAACTTGCGTCGGGTTTCGTCATGGACTTCTATGGATGCCTGAAGGAAAGTTGCTGACAGGCGGTCAGTGCAGAGTGTCCGGTGGATCCCAAGGACGGGATCAAGAAGGAAGGGTACCTGCAAGCAGAAGGGACAGAGTCAAGGTCACTAGCCAGTGACCACGTGAAACCAGGAAGGAACCAGGCGATGTCGTGAAGATTGCAGGTGAAGGGTGAAGCTTGTCGCTGCAGCCACGGGTACCAGGAGACGTCGAGGACGACCAGGACCAGGAGGCAAGCTGTCCCACGAAGGCTCTTGCTGTCGGCGGCGTCGAAGTCGAACTAGGACTCACCAAGCCTTGGCAAGCGGAACCCACGAAGAACGGAGGACTTGCTTCTGGTGCAGACCAGGAAGGTCTGGGGTGCTTCTCCTTTGCAAAGAAGCGGGAGCCAGTCTGGAGGAGCCAAACCAGTAGTGAAGCTTTCAAGGTGTGTCGTCACAAAGGCCGCTAGCCAACGGGCAAGCAACCGGACAGACGCGGCAAGCAGGAAAATGCAGAAGGGCCCCACGCAGGACTCGTGGAGTGTGGGGGGCTGATCTTCGGTGCAGATGGTGCTTGGGGTTGGGGCTTCTCAATCCCCGGTGCACAACTTCGAGGGTACCTCAGAAGCTGCGCTGGAAGATACTCGCCACTTTTCCCAGGTAGCCGGTCCCACGTCTCTCGTCGCCTCCACGGATCTCAGCTCGGCTGTGGATGTGGATCAGGGTCGGAGAGGTCTGGAAGTCAAGGCTCTGGTCGGGCTCTGCAGTCGGTCCCTCGTAGAACGTTAGCAAAGCAAAGTGTAGTCTCTTGATGGTGCCTGTTTGCACAGGGTAGCCACTCCTTGGCCACAAGGGAGATTCTTCAGTCTTCTTCTTTCATCGAATGTCGAAGGTCCAGAGTTTCTGTTCAAGTTGCAGGTTCAGGATAATCTAATCTCCTGGGGCCCAGCTACCACACTTATACTAATCTGGGGGGCTGGGTTGCCTGCTAGGTCACGCCTTATGGGTGGGACCTGGGAGGGGGGTGGTTACACCCCCTTCCCTTTGTCCAGTTTCGCGCCAGGACTGGGGCTGGAGTGCCCCAGCACCGGTTTGAACTGGACTATGCATGGGACACCTTGTGTGCCCCAGGCATGTCTCATTCCTTTCAGCCCTCTCTGCCCCAATACATTAAAGTCTGTCTGGGGAGGTGCTAGCACCTCCCCAAGCAGGAAACCTATTGTCCAAGCCTCCCTTGCCGGGATCACTCCCAGCAGCAGGAGGTCAGACTCGTGTCTGTGGCAGCAGCATCCATTTTGTGATGCTGGGGCTTTGGTCAGAGTTAAACAGCAAAGTAGGATTTTAACATGTCTCTCCCTCTAGAAGGGAGGAATAATATCCTCATCACCAGAAATGGTATGGGGGTATTATTCCAAAGTGTTAGACACCTTACACGACATGTTTTGATAAAGCCAAACCATAGTTACCATAACCGTTTAAGATTATAAGGCACTTTAAGAGTATATGGTAGGCTATATCATAGAACAGCTATAAGGACATGGTTCCGAAAGCTGCAGACCGGCTCAGCTCATGCTAGAGCACCATCTCACATGTTACCAAGCACGCTGCCTCCAGGATTGTTAAAGCCTGCCATAGGAGTGGCTGAGAGGTACACATGTGTCTATATATAAGGGTAGATATAGGTATACTATATCTAAGCAAGGGGTGATTACACGACCTTGCCCCAACTGAGTGATCAGCCAGTTGTGTCTGATTGGAAGGCCAGACCAGGGGTGGCATAATACATGCTGCAGCCCCTGGGTACCTAGGGTACACTGTACAGGGTCCAATAAGGTGATCCTTACCAATTGTGTATGTACCTAGGGTACATGGAGTCCATTTTAAAGAGAGAGCAGACAGCCTGAGACCCTGGATGGCAGGATCTCAGGCCAACTAAGTCGAAAAACCAGCTAGACACTAGGCAAAAAGTTTGGGGGTAACCATAGTCAGATATTCACCTTCCTACATCCATAAATTAATTTACTTAAATACCTTATTCTTTAGCAATGACCGAACAAGTTGAAGACGTTACGATCAAGTAGTTGCTCTAAATATTACAGAAAATTGCAGACATGCAGTTACTATGAAATTACTACATTACAGCCTCCAGACAACGGGTAGGTACCTTACCTTTGTGGTTGAGGCACGAAGCATTCAGAACTGAGTTATTATATTCTTGGGTTAAATTCCCAGCTGCAGATGTACGCACACAATTGTTTCACACTTACATTGAAGATGAAACACCTGAGGAATACTTTCCATACATGGAGATAGAAATTTTGTTAACTTACCAAGAGCATCTAAATTGGTTTAAAGGCGCCCTCTCACATACCGTAGAAAATGTGAGACTCAGTCCGCTTAGTAAAGAAGGAGTGACCTGGTCAGTCTTAGCTGCTTATACTCCCCATCCTAATCTTGCTAATTTGAATACAGCAGAAATAAGAAAATTATACAGAAATCTAGTAAAAATGTACACTCAAGCAATATATTATGCGAACACTCACAGTTAACCCTGCACGGACAGCTCAGGCTGCACAACCACAACTGACTACTACGGGTATCAGCCCTTAAACACTGAATGCCTTTATGGGAAAAGTTCCCACCAGTCAGGAGCAAGTTCCGTTCTGGCTAGCCAGAAAATTGGTCAGCTTGAAGTAGTTTTGCCCCATGCGGGCCTGCAGGAAAAATACAGAATATTAACAATTTGCTTGCCAATGGGGATGGCTCCCGCTGTGGAAGATTGTGCCACTTGGGGTGCATTCTTCGCTGTCGTTTATACCAAAACACATGGTACCCCTTCAATATCAGTTCTATCTGAAGTTCTGAAACTGGTGCAGAATGAGTATGGGCAGCACCTGCCCTGGACTTAGGGATGAAACTGGTAGGGAATTTTGACATAGTATCCTCTCTAACATAAAAGGGGAGGCAGCAGCATTGACTATACATTAACACCTAAAGGAACACCCTCCTGCATTGCAGGAGCAGGAATTTCCTACAATTATTGAAGAACCTTATGCAACTCTGGGTAAACCAACGTTTAAGGATAATCCTGAAAAGGTTAACTCCAAGCAAGCACCCGATTCTTCCAAGAAGAAGTGGAATAATGAACAAAAAAATAAACAAAATAAAACACGATCACCGGGTGGGTCTCCTCAAAAAGAACCCAATGATAAAAAAATACAACCTGAGAAACCATGATAGTATTAGAAAGCTTCACCGGTATCAGGATACTGATACACGTTCCTCTCATTCCTTTCAAGAGTCATCCAATACGCGTTCGGAGAGAGGTGGAAGGTCAGAGTGCAGATCTAAAGAGCCGGTGAAGCCGAAGAGGGAAACACATCGCACTTCAGACTACATCCTTAAAGAGAACAAACAAAATACTTCTAAACCTCGATTCAAAAAGAAGAAGGTATCCAGGATCAAAATTAGACATGGCCAGGCTGCTGAGGACTCTGCTTCTAACAGGAAATGGGCAGTGACGGTGCTGGACTGCGCGGCAGAAGTCACAATAGTCCGCCAGAACCTAATAGGTTATCTGGCAGCAGTAGCACTGAGTGAGCATATCACGGTGAAAACACCTGATAGAAGGGTAAGTGTCCCCCATCGTTTATACAAAATTACACTCCAATTGGAAGGGGGCATTCCCAGAACAGAGCTGTCAAGGGTCTCTTTTGGGAGAACCTTACTTATGCTTACAATATTATTTTGGCTGAAAAGGATTGGCCACCTGAGTTCGTAATAGAGTGCCCAATAGGAGAAACAATAATTTTGTCTGCTTTCTCCGAACTCCATCCAGAATCAGTCAAACATTCATACATTCATATGTGCAGGAGTGGGCGTTATCATCACAAAATCCCATTAAAATAGTCCCTCAACCCCAGAGACAATACCCAGTAAAATATGAAGCTAAAAACAAGTCAGGGTAATACTACATCAACTGAATACCAGGGTCTAATAGAAAATTGCACCTTGTTTATTAATAATCCCTTGTTTCCCGTAATGAAACCAGATAATTAATATCGTCTAGTCTTAGACTATAGACACCTGAACACTTCCACATGCACATTTACAGAACAAAATGCACCTAGTGCCGCACTAATGAATAACATTGTGCGGAAGAAATCCAAAACAACACTTGATTTCTCAAATGGATTTTTTTGCCAAAATATAGCGCCTGGAAGCAGATACTTGACAGCATTCTCGGCGCTAGGGCCTCAGCGGCAAATTTGTTGTTTACCACGAGGGTATAGGAATAGCCCCAGGCTGTTTTCAGCAAGAGTGAAAGAGTTACTCCAAAATTTTGATGACGAAGCATTGTCCTATATAGATGATATTTATCTGGCGGACAATGAATTAATGGAACACTTGGCCAGAGCGAACCACATAATTCTAGGGTTTGCCTACCTGGGTTACAAATTCAATTAAACAAATTCTAAGATTGCCCACCTCAATGTCCTATTTCTGGCAAACGAGTTGTCAAGTGAAGGCAAAAGACTGACAGCACATTTTTTTAGAACAATGTGCACTGCTCCAACCTCCAATGACTGAAAATACTTAAATCCATCCTGGGATTCCTAAATTTTGGCAGAACATACATTTTGGATTACGCAGAACGAGTAAAGCCGTTCTACGACTTAATCAGACCAGATTTTTCCATCAACCATTGGACACAGGAACATACAAACATTTTGCATTCCGTTCAAGCTTACATGATAGCTTCTAAACATTTGCACACACGTGTAAACTCGACTAACTTGGTAATCCGCGTACTCGCTAAACCCACCGGGTATACCTATATCACTTTCAATGAGGGTGATAAGGTACCCATTGCATACAAATCACATTTGTACACAAATGCTGAAATGTGTTTTGTGCCCACTGAGAAAATTCTCACAGCGGTACAAACTGCTGCAGTGAGAGAGAGAGCACTGGCACAGTGTAAGCAAATAATTGTAGTTACCTCCAGTACCGACCTTGGAGGCCGTTACCAAAGCAAGCGTTCCAAACGCTAATGACTTGCATCCAAGACGGATCCAATGGGCTAACTCTCTCACTGCAACAGATGTAGAATGCAGATTTGATTCTATACTACAAACACAAGCATTCCTGCAGTACGAACAAGAATATCCTCTGCCGAATTAAATAATGCCGCTAGATCGATATGAATACTTCATTTATACTGATGGATGTGCTCAACCTGCTATAGAGACATGTCAACAATATTCTGCGTCATGTGCAATCGTAAAAGGGTGTATGCGTGATGGAAAGTTCCGTCCTGAAAAAACACACTCAGTCCCTAGGGGACTGTACAGCGCAGCTGGCAGAACTGAAAGCACTGATAATGGCACTTCAAAGTATGGATCCCGAATTCCTCACATTTATAGTGTGGAATTCATACTATTGTGTCCGGTCCTATAATGAATATCTTCACTATTGGGGCGAAAATGAATATCGAGATTAAAAGGGTTGCACAGCAGTCAAGCACAAGATGCTTTGGAAACAGGTGGTGAAGCTAAAAGAATACATTCCACTGGCTCATGTTATCCATACACTGAGTCACCAGCGTGTTGGCGTTCATGTTGAAGGGAATTCAAGGGCCGATGAGGCAGCAAAGGCAAAAGTTTGTACTGCTGCCGTTGCTGCAATCACTTGTTCAAGTACAAGATTAGATAGAGATATCAAGTTGGCTGTCAGTGCGGCCCGCACCGACACCCACTTGCCGAAAGGCTATCCACTCAAGTACTCCTGCAAGTTAGATGCACAAAATACACCGTTTGCTCAGATTCCAGGAGTGGGGATAGAGTTATACCAAACACAGATCGCAGAATAGGACTGATACTAGCTGCACATGAGGGTCTGGGCTCAGCTCACGCAGGGATTGCTGCTAAAATCTCATGACTGAAGCATCGCTATTGGTGGCCATGTCTTTCCAAACATACCAAGGACTTTGTCCTGAAAAGTGACATCTGCCAGCAGAACAAAGGTTCCAGTGTAGCATGTCCACCGTAGACACCTCTATTGATCAAGCCTTTGGCGTATGTTTAATTGGACCACTGCGGCCCCTTACACTCAGATGGGGCTTAAAGGTACATTGTGGTGGCAGAGGAATTATGCTCCAGATGCCTGTGGCTGTTTTACTGGAACTCTATGAATTCTGGGCTTTACAAAGCAACGTCCAAGTAAAACGTACCACCACTGGGGAAATGAAGGTAATTTCGCCAAATCTGTCTGGGTCCCGAAGATTAGGGACCTGGTCAGAGACAAAATAGTAAACAAGAAAGAAGTTGGGCCATCTTACAGAGTGCCTGTACTTGTCCTGGGTGATGAAGGCACCAGAACTGTCCTTCTTTCGCCCATTGCCAGCCGCCGAGATAAAAGGTTTCTCTCTATTGATCTGATCATGCCACAATATGTGGCTGATTCTCAACAGTAGGCCACGTGGGCTCTTGGGTATCCACCACAATCCTCTTGCTACTGTACAGGAAGTTCAGACGGAAGCTTTAATAATGACTGAAGACTCCACTCTCCAAAGAGAAGCTGTAACCAACAATGAAATGATACTTCTCCCTGTTAAAACAACTACAGCTGTACAATCAACAAGTACAGAAATCCTGATTAGAAAAATTTACTTTTATGTGAATATGGCACAAATCAAGTCATCTCCTGGTTCTACAAAACTTACTGAACTGGCAAGAGTTGACCGGATGGCGTCTGGCTACGTTGTGCATTATAATGACTTCTCATCGGATTCCAGTGAACTTGAGCTACCAACGCTGCGTATCCCTTTCAAGTGTGAGTTTATACTCTCTATCTTTGGCTGAAAAAGACGTACTTTGTTGTTCCATTGATACATCTCTGGATTACAATTGGATTACTTTTCCTGGTTCTCTGGATTAGTTTGGTAACTGTCTTTTTCCTGCTTCTGAATGGACACAATCTCCCAGAACGCTCTGCAGTACAACTTGTGAACTTGGTTCTAAAACCACATGCATCATCACACTGTGTACTAAGGAACATGTCCCTAGTAGACATTACAGCCGTTCCAGTTCCAGAAGGAATAGTGTGGTACAGCATATTGTATGATGTGTATGGTCCTACTGAACTTTTGCAAATTCCATATTTGTTTAAGAGTTCTTTAAATGATATGATCACCTCTAGTACATCATTTTCTGATGATAGGGACATTGAAACTGCATCATTTTCTGCAGATCTAGAGTGATCAGCTGCATTTTATAATGAATGGTATGATAGTACATCTCATTTTGGGGACATGTTTTGCTATCACCACTATGGTCACCATTTCTTACACAAAGCTAGTATTCCACGTGCTGTTTATAATTACACTCAATGGGAGCACTGCCCAACACTGCCGAAAGGTAGTTCAAAGACATTTGTATTTTTCTGGTTTTGACACATCAGCCCCAGTCTTGTTTTTATTATAGGCTTGCACCTACACCTGCAAAGAAAAATATGCTAATAAACACCTAGCTGAAATACTGTGCTTCTTCTATTTCCAAACCTCAAGCTCGCCACCCGAAAACACCACCAACTCATCCACGCCACCAAGAAAACCGCATTCAAGGAACGACTGGACAACAACGCACACAACAGCAAGGAACTCTTCAACATCGTTAAAGAGCTCTCCAACCCCAACGCCGGAAACAACGACATCACCCCTTCGCAAGACCTCTGCAGCTCCCTCGCCTCCTACTTCCACAACAAGATCGCGGACATACACAACAGCTTCAGCACTCAACCGACGCACACCACGACCGAACCACCGCCCCCCACCACCACCCTCCGTGCCTGGACCCCGATCAGCACCGAAGACACCGTCCGCACGATGAACTCCATCCACTCCGGATCTCCTACCGACCCCTGCCCTCACCACGTCTTCAACAAGGCCGACGCTGTCATCGCACCCCACCTGCGGGACATCATCAACACCTCCTTCAACACCGCTACCTTCCCGGAGAGCTGGAAGCATGCCAAACTCAGCGCTCTACTAAAGAAGCCATCAGCCGACCCCACCGACCTCAAGAACTACCGCCCCATCTCGCTGCTCCAGTTTCCTGCAAAAGTCATCGAGAAGACCGTCAACAAGCAGCTGGCCGCCTTCCTCGAGACGAACGGTTCCCTCGACCTCTCGCAGTCTGGCTTCCGGGCCAACCACAGCACCGAGACCGCCCTGATCGCAGCCGTCATGAACTTGCCTTCCCGCGATCGCGCTCGCTGCAGACAGCCGAGATGCAAGACGCGGAACGACAAGACTACAAATCCCGATAGGCAACGCGAGCACGTTGCGCATCGGACGGCGGCGGCGGACCGGAAGCAGGAAATAAAAGCCCTGCAGTCCGGACCGCGGTGCCGATTATTCGACATCACCCGCGGGGAAGCTGGACGCTTTGCCTTGCAGTTAACTTTTGGCGGTAAGAGTGTCAAAGGACACACCCTACGACCGCATCCCTTGAGTGTCGCTGACACACTTGTAGAACGACTTCTGTCACTCCCCTGTTGGAGGTGAGAGATTCACCGTGCAGGGGAGCGACCGCGCACTTAGTGGCGCTTGGGCTGCCAGATTGACCCCGTTGGAGAGACCTGTCCAGGTTTCATGCGGGGTGAATACGCGCCCTCGAATGGTATGATTGGCAACGTTGGATGGATGAATGAGTGTGACGATAACCCTCTGGGCATCCCCAAGTTGCGCACATCGTGTTTGTTTGTCCCATGACATTTTCGCAACCAGTTTATTCAAAGTTATATCGTGCCTGATAAAGGAACCTTGAATGGATGAATGAGTGTAACCCTACTCCTCTGAGTCTCCTAAGCAGCGTATACTACGTTTATTTGTTTCAGGACTTTGTTCAAATCAGTATACAAGAAATCTCTCTCTCTCGGAAAAGGAAGGGAGAAAGTCACCTAACGAGTATCAGCTCCTTCTCCATCTCAGAACTATTCAGGCCTGCAATTTCTTAGCGCTGCAGTGGTAGCATCACAATTCTTTTGTTGCTTTCCTTTCTGGTGTACGTGTGTGCTTCTCTTTTATAGTCCAAAGAGACGTACGCCTAAGCTTCAGAGAGCCAGATACGCCAAGCAGCAGCCCCCGCATCTCCTCCTTAACGAGTTGCATCACTCTTATTTCTTTACAGGTAAGAAAGGGTGGATTGAGAGGGGGTGAAGAACAGAGTAAGGGGGAAAGGGGAATAGAAGTGCTTATTGTGTTTCTTGTCTCTCGCCCACAGGTCTCCCTCCCCGCAGTCCCCACCCTTTCCTTCCCCCGCTCAATTGCCCCAAAGGTCTGTGTATATATATATAGCCAGACTTGGGTCGATTCAGAGGTGGGCCCCCATAGAGCATCGGCACAGCCCTGAGGATTCGGACCCGGCAAGCCTGACAGAATAATCGGCCCACGAATCAGTGTCCTCCTGGTTGCGCTGAGTTATCATGGCCACCTTAGAAGACGTAGTCGCGGCCTTAACGCTTGTACAAGCTGAATTAGCCGCTTCCCGTCAGGAAACCGCGGCGCTTCATACCCGAGTAGATAGGCTACAAAGAAATCCTTTTGATGTAGGGGGTACGACACACACACCTTCCGTAGTGGTAGAGATGCCAGCCCAAATTCAGCTAGCCCCACCGGAGAGGTTTTTTGGGGACATTAAAAAGGTACAGGTGTTCCTCACACAAGTCCTCCTACATTTCAACTGTAAGCCCAAAATGTTTAGTACGAATCAGGCCCGTGTGGCGTTCTTAATTTCCTACTTAGGAGGAGAGGCCGCTCAATGGGCAGTTCCCCTTGTGCGGAGAGACGATCCGAAATTATATGATTGGGATGAATTCAAGGAAAGTTTCGAAAAAACGTTCGACCGCAGAGCCGACACGTTTTCAGCAGATCGAGATCTCTTGGGATTACGCCAAGGAACCACTGAGTTGGTTAGTTATTTAAATAGCTTTAGGAGACTCGTAGCAGAGACAGATTGGCCAGAAGCCAAACAGTCCGCTATCTTCTACCAAGGGCTCTCGGAAGAACTCAAAGATGTATTGGCGCAAATCGATCCTCAACCTCGTACGTGTACAGAGCTGATAGACTTGACGCTTCGATTGGATCATCGGCTTAAGGAACGACGAGGGGATAACAAAAAGAAAGAAAAAGGGGTTGGTTTCAGCGACCGAAGCTACAGCGGGGAGAAAACGAACAACCACCCAGAACCCATGGAAATAGGCACGGTAAGAGCGTCATTGACGCTCAGCGAACGTGACTATCGCCGGAAACAAGGGTTGTGTCTCTAAAGCGGAAAAAAGGGGCACTTCCTCAGAGAATGCCCAGTGAAACCCAAGTACGGTAGGGGAAGGGTAGGACAAACCACCGCACTAACCATGGAAAAGGAGGAGGGAAACGACAAAGCTTGAAGAAGAAAGAAGGGAAGTCTTCAGGCGAATATGCCATCCCTTCAGTGGCTGCACACGATATCGATACCTCCAAACACTTGTTTATACCAATGACAATTACAGTTCACCACGAAACCCAACACCTGATGGCAATGGTAGACTCTGGAGCCACCGGATGTTTTATGGACCGCCACGAAGCGCAACGATTGAAGGTGCAAACGGTTCCCCAACCCAACCCGGAGAAAGTGTATGCGGTGGATGGACAAGAGCTGGAAACTGGTCCCATCACACATAACACGCTGGAGTACGAAATCGTGTACGATGATTCCCATAGAGAAAACATAACGTTCTGCATCATACATGCTCCTCAATATGGTGTTATTCTAGGCCTACCATGGCTACAAAAACACAACCCCACCATCCAGTGGACCCACAAGACAGTGAGGTTCGAGTCGGAGTACTGTAAAGTCCATTGTACTGCATCACCGCTCAGGCCATCAAAGATCTTAGCCACTAGCCACCATGTAGCCACTGCCGCTGAGAAAGAGGTCGCACTTCCATCATGCTACGCGCCCTACGCAGATGTTTTTAGCAACAGCCAGGCCGAAAGACTCCCACCACACAGAGAGTACGACTGTCGCATAGACTTGACTCCCGGAGCAGTTGTGCCCTGTGGGAGAATCTACGCCCTTACCCTACCTGAAACAACGTATCTGCGGGAATATTTGGACAAATACCTCGAGCTGGGGTTTATTAGACCTTCAAGATCACCAGTGTCATCTCCCCTCTTTTTCATTCCCAAAGCCAATGGAGATTTGAGATGTTGCATTGACTACAGGGCATTGAATGAGATTACCATCAAGAATCGGTATCCTCTCCCACTCATCCCTGTGTTGTTGGAACAAGTGAGAGCAGCAAGCATATACACAAAATTGGATTTAAGGGGTGCGTATCACTTGGTTCGCATCAAAGCAGGAGATGAATGGAAGACCGCCTTCAAAACCCGGTACGGTCTTTATGAATACCTGGTGATGCCTTTCGGGCTATGTAACGCCCCCGCGGCATTCCAATTCTTTCTCAATGAGGTCCTGAGACGGTATTTGGATGTATTCGTGGTGGTCTATATAGACGACATTTTAATCTACTCGGACAACGAAAAAGATCATGTTGATCATGTACGTTTGGTCTTACAAGCTCTGCGAAAACATCAGTTGTCCTGCAAGATCACAAAGTGTGAATTTCACGTCACAACGGTGGAATTCCTGGGAGTGATGCTCACCCCGTCCGGACAAGTGATGGCGGAAAGAAAGGTGAAAGCCATTCTCGACTGGCCTCGTCCGCACAATGTCAAAGAAATACAGAGGCTGTTGGGGTTTGCGAACTTCTATCGCCGATTTATCAGGAGTTTCTCGGAATTGGTCACGCCATTGACAAAACTAACTCGAAAAAAGATCCTGTTCCTATGGACCAAGGATACCCAAACAGCCTTTGACCTTCTCAAGAACGCGTTTGTTACTGCTCCCATACTTACACATGCCAATCCTGATCTGCCTTTCATAGTAGAAGCAGATGCTTCAGAGTCAGCGATAGGAGCGGTGCTTTCACAACATCAGGAATCCACGGGAAGCCTACATCCCATTGCCTTTATGTCTCGAAAACTCAACGCAGCTGAACAGAACTACACCATAGCAGAGAAGGAACTATTAGCCATCCGAGACGCATTCATGGAATGGAGGCATTGGTTAATGGGAGCAGTACACAAAATTACGGTGTTTTCTGATCATCGTAACCTCCAGTTTATGAAGGCTGCACGACATCTTACACCACGCCAACTCAGGTGGGTGTTATTCTTTGCGGAATACCAGTTCGTGGTAACCTTCCGTCCTGGATCCCAGAACAAGAAGGCAGACGCTCTGTCTAGACAAGAAGTCGCTTGCCCTGAAGAGAAGACAAGCGAGGATTCTATCATCGAACCTAACAAGGTGATATGCACTCTACGAACCGAAAGGTTCCTACAAGATACCCGACTTGGAATACAAACCTTCACGTGGAAACGCTGGCTCCAGGCACATCCAGAATGGAGAGTGAGACAAGGGCTTCCCATGAGAGGACCACAACTATTGCTTCCTACTTACAAGCTTCGTCGGGCTGCGTATGTATGGTGTCACGATACACCATGTGCAGGACATTCAGGAGGCGCCAAAACGCTGGAGAAGATGTTACGTCAGTTTTGGTGGCCCACAATCCGTCCAGACGTATTGAGGTGGGTCCAAGAATGCGACAGGTGTGTGCGAGCAAAAACAGATCACCAGGCCACACAAGGACTGTTACAAATCATGCCTACGCCGTCAGTCCCCTGGGAAAGGATTTCGGTCGACTTCATAGTGGGCTTACCAAGAGATCAAGGGAATACCGCCATAATCGTGGTGGTGGACTATTTAACAAAGTTGGGCCATTTCATAGCGTGGAAACAAGCCCCTACGGCCAGTCAGCTGGCGAAGCTGTTATTGATCCACATTGTCCGTCTCCATGGTCTTCTCCAGGATATTGTTTCGGACCGAGGGGCCCAGTTCACTGCTGGATTTTGGAAGACATGGTGTTCTGAACTACAAATGGCCTCCTCCATCTCTACCAGTTTCCATCCACAAACGGATGGACAGACAGAAAGACTCAACCAGACTTTGAAACAATATCTCAGGTGCTATGTTAAGGCTAACACCGATGAGTGGGTGGACTGGTTATGGGCAGCGGAAGTCGCTTACAACAGCGCCAAACATTCCTCCACGCTATACACCCCGTTTTTTAGCACCTATGGTTTCCACCCGAGAGTCACACCACTGACGCTTCCGAGTTCTAATACACGCATTCCTGAAGTACACACACGACTGCAGCATATGCGCAAAACACTCGTGGCCATACAGGGCAACCTAGTCAAGGCAAAAGAAAGGTACAAAACACAAGCAGATAAACGGCGTAGACCAGGTCCAACCTATGTCAAGGGGGAAAAGGTTTGGTTATCCACGAAACATATCAGATTTAGAAGGTATAGCGTGTTTAATCCGAAATACATAGGCCCTTATCAAGTAGAGAGACATATCAATCCCGTGGCAGTGAGGTTAAAACTACCTTCCCATATGCGCATCTATCCCGTCTTTCATGTTTCCCTCCTGAAACCCGCTCGGGGTAAGATCTCATCTCGCCCTGCGCCCGTGATAGTGCAGGGGGATTTGGAATATGTGGTACAAAACATCTTGGACTCCAAGAGGGTGGGAAAGAAGTTGTGGTATTTGGTTGCCTGGAAAGGTTATGGCCCTGAAGAGAACTCATGGGAACCAATGGAGGCAGTGCATGCTCCCAAGTTGGTTGCCAAGTTTCATCGTCTGCACCCGGAAAGACCCTCTTGCAGCTCACGCTCCCGGTAAAAGGGGGATGTGCTGTCATGAACTTGCCTTCCCGCGATCGCGCTCGCTGCAGACGGCCGAGATGCGAGACGCGGAACGACAAGACTACAAATCCCGATAGGCAACGCGAGCACGTTGCGCATCGGACGGCGGCGGCGGACCGGAAGCAGGAAATAAAAGCCCTGCAGTCCGGACCGCGGTGCCGATTATTCAACATCACCCGCGGGGAAGCTGGACGCTTTGCCTTGCAGTTAACTTTTGGCGGTAAGAGTGTCAAAGGACACACCCTACGACCGCATCCCTTGAGTGTCGCTGACACACTTGTAGAACGACTTCTGTCACTCCCCTGTTGGAGGTGAGAGATTCACCGTGCAGGGGAGCGACCGCGCACTTAGTGGCGCTTGGGCTGCCAGATTGACCCCGTTGGAGAGACCTGTCCAGGTTTCATGCGGGGTGAATACGCGCCCTCGAATGGTATGATTGGCAACGTTGGATGGATGAATGAGTGTGACGATAACCCTCTGGGCATCCCCAAGTTGCGCACATCGTGTTTGTTTGTCCCATGACATTTTCGCAACCAGTTTATTCAAAGTTATATCGTGCCTGATAAAGGAACCTTGAATGGATGAATGAGTGTAACCCTACTCCTCTGAGTCTCCTAAGCAGCGTATACTACGTTTATTTGTTTCAGGACTTTGTTCAAATCAGTATACAAGAAATCTCTCTCTCTCGGAAAAGGAAGGGAGAAAGTCACCTAACGAGTATCAGCTCCTTCTCCATCTCAGAACTATTCAGGCCTGCAATTTCTTAGCGCTGCAGTGGTAGCATCACAATTCTTTTGTTGCTTTCCTTTCTGGTGTACGTGTGTGCTTCTCTTTTATAGTCCAAAGAGACGTACGCCTAAGCTTCAGAGAGCCAGATACGCCAAGCAGCAGCCCCCGCATCTCCTCCTTAACGAGTTGCATCACTCTTATTTCTTTACAGGTAAGAAAGGGTGGATTGAGAGGGGGTGAAGAACAGAGTAAGGGGGAAAGGGGAATAGAAGTGCTTATTGTGTTTCTTGTCTCTCGCCCACAGGTCTCCCTCCCTGCAGTCCCCACCCTTTCCTTCCCCCGCTCAATTTCCCCAAAAGTCTGTGTATATATATATAGCCAGACTTGGGTCGATTCAGAGGTGGGCCCCCATAGAGCATCGGCACAGCCCTGAGGATTCGGACCCGGCAAGCCTGACAGCAGCCACCGATGACATCCGAGCACTGCTTGACAACGGAGAAACAGCAGCCCTCATCCTCCTAGACCTCTCCGCGGCCTTCGACACTGTCTGCCACCGTACACTAGTGCAGCGACTCAGCAACGTCGGAATCCAGGAGAAGGCACTGGAGTGGATCATCTCCTTCCTCGCCGGAAGGACACAGAGAGTCCGCCTCCCCCCGTTCAGATCTGAAGCCACCGAAGTCATCTGTGGCGTTCCTCAAGGCTCCTCGCTCAGTCCAACCCTCTTCAACGTCTACAAGAGCCCCCTCGCAGACATCGCACGCCAGCACAACCTCAACATCATCTCCTACGCCGACGACACCCAGCTGATTCTCTCCCTCACCAACGACCCCGCCACCGCCAGAGCCAACCTTCACGAAGGGATGAAAGAGGTAGCCGAATGGATGAAGAACAGCCACCTGAAACTGAACTCGGACAAGACGGAAGTCCTCATCCTGGGATCCTCACCCTCCGCCTGGGACGACTCCTGGTGGCCCCCCGCCCTAGGCAGCGCACCCAAACCAACAGACCACGCACGCAACCTGGGCTTCATCCTGGACTCCTCCCTCTCCATGACCAGACAAGTCAATGCCGTCTCCTCGTCGTGCTTCAACATCCTGCGCATGCTACGTAAGATCTTCCGGTAGATCCCCACCGAGACCAGGAAGACGGTCACCCAGGCCCTCGTCACCAGCCGTCTGGACTACGGCAACTCCCTCTACGCCGGAACCACCGCCAAACTCCAGAAGAGACTCCAGCGAATCCAGAACGCCTCAGCACGACTCATCCTGGACATCCCCCGTCGCAGCCACATCTCCGGACACCTGAGAGACCTGCACTGGCTCCCGGTCAACAAGAGAATCACCTTCCGACTCCTCACCCACGCACACAAAGCCCTACACAACCAAGGCCCAGTATACCTCAACAGCCGCCTCAACTTCTACGCTCCCAAACGCCAGCTTCGATCGACCGGCCACGCCCTCGCCGCCGTCCCCCGCATCCGAAGAGCCACCACAGGGGGACAGTCCTTCTCCTACCTCACCGCCAAGACATGGAACTCCCTCCCGACCCACCTCCGCCTGACCCAGGACCACCTCGCCTTCAGGAAGCAACTCAAGACCTGGCTGTTCGAGCAGTAGTGGACCCCCCTCCCCCAGCGCCTTGAGACCCTCTGGGTGAGTAGTGCGCTATATAAATGCTTTGATTGATTGATTGATACAGGGTTTCGACTTTTGGAAAGACACCATAGACACAAAACCTGTCTGGGGAACAAAAGATTGGTAGGTTCAGGGAACTGAGGCCTTGTTTAGAGCATGCCTTATACCACACTAAATGATTTTCCTGAATAAAACTGTTCAACAAACTTCCTGTCTTGGGCTAGCCAAGATGAAGGATTTGAACACACCTCGTATTCCCGCATTTTCACGCTTCGAGAATTGGCAGCACTTCACACACTGCAGTGAGGATACACCAGATACCATGATATGTAATGGTTCTTTTAATTCATCAGACCCCAATTGGAGGGGATGGTTGGTTTGGCCTGTGGACACTAATGGGTGTCAATCTAGATTCCTGGATAACACCGAATGATCTCAGATCCATAGGCTTGATCCGCAATATGTACAATCAGAACACACAGTGGTGACGTCATTAAGTGTAGGGAAGTTGTGCCCTGATTGGCTAGGGACCTCAACACTCTCCCAGGTGAAACAACACTTGTCCCTTCTTTCTGATGACATGGATTTCAGTTTTTTTTATTAGGTGCCCCTGAACCCACGTCAAAAGCACATCTTTTATGGAATATACAACGAGCTGTGGAAAATTTCCCCACAGGAAGTTTCTGAAAGATTGTGCGGGATCAACAGGGTTAATGTAGAAAAGGCTTTGGCTGTGGTTAACAACAGTATGACCACATTATCATACACAATTTATTCACTGGGCAACATAGTATCTTTTGCTATTGACATAATACAGCAAGAAATGTCTATTTTACAGCATGAACAGTCACAATTGCAGTCCTTCGTAATACTAAGCTGGACGTTGCAAACATTACGTCATGGCCACCTGCCATGGCGTTACATCAATAGTACTAGCCTGTTTTCTGAATATGATCGACCGGAAAGACAGATAGTAATGGCACGCAGAGATGCAAAATATACCATGTTGCACATTGAAAAATTAAACCAATTACCTTTCACCGTGGCTGAGACACCATCCACAGACTGGATTATCCATGTCTACATCACCCTACCGGTCACGACTTTCCAATTCCAATATTGTCTCCAATACCAACAGGTAGGCAGATATGAATCGCTAGGGGAAGGTTATGTGCATGAGTATTTGGAATTACCGTTCCGGTTTTGGTGCAGGAATGGGGACACGGAAGTATTCCTTAGTGGTTCAGACTGTGAGGATGCTTTAAGCGGGTCCTTAATTTGTAAAGAAATTTTTCTTTATGGGGCATGTAATGCTTCGGTAGTGAACTTGTCTTGTTATCTGAAGGGTTCTCCAGCTGCCGTTATTCATCCGATTTTCAAGCTGCACTTGAATGAGAGCTATTTGATGCTGAATGGTCAAAGTTGCTGAGGAATGGAACCGGTTATCACTTATCTGGCGACAGTTGATTCCATAGTCACTTGTACACAAGTGCTGTTTCCATCTGTCCACACAGTTAGGGAGGCAATGCTGTGGCCTTTGCTAAATGTTTCCAACATATGCTTTCATTATCTGACCAAACTGAAAGCCATGCTTTTTTAAAAGGATGTGGCCTTAACTTCGGCCACAGAGACGTTTGATCTCCGGTTGCAAGGTCCTCATCTGAGATACAGACACTACTCCACACTAAATTCCCACTTCATTTTGGGGAGCTGATCCACTGTACCGGTCTGGACTGGTTAGCACCTTTCAGACGATTTTCAGAGTTATACCATATTTTATACACTCCGGTTGGGAAGCTACTTATGGCGGGAATCCTGATTTACATTTTTCTGCTCCGCAATGGATGTCCCAGTTCAACCTGGAATGGAGACAGCACTGCTTGTACTGCAATGCCGTGAGCGCATGGTACACTGCTTTGGTACACATCGGCTTTGAGAACTAAACGAGCACTGGTTCGTGTCCTTCAGGCCTGTTTGGCTTCACTGCATACAACCTGTTTTTCGTTGCCTACTTTACAGCCACAAGTGCGTTTTGGATCTATGCCTAGGATCATAGTTGATTGTGCCACTGGACATTGAGGTACTGATGGACCTCTTAAAGGCCCATGGGTATGTTGTCCCCAGCGTATTCCATTGCTGATGAATGCATTCTTCGAGCCACCCTGGGTTGCTTTGGCTCCTAGTGAAATGGACACCGGCTCTATGATACGCTAACAGGTTGCAGTCCCTCCTTCAGCAGCTGCTGTGGGAACTGGATGGAATCACCTTTGCGCCATAAACCTGCTTCGAGGTGCACCTCTGGGATCGTCATATGCGATTGTGGACAACAGCAATTTTGCGTCTGCCACTCTGAACACATAAACAGTTTGGGAACAATTTAGCTTGTTTTATTAAAAAAGGATTCAAAACAGTTTTTGTTATATTTTTCTAAGCACCATGGCTTTCTGAGTGCTCGAGATTTCAAATAGTATAATGACGTTTGGCTTTTATATTAATATTTTAAAGGGAAGCTTGCTTTTAGATGGTTTTAAGAGTAGTTTTTAACCTTTTTAGATTTTATTTCCTTATGGTCTGCTGGCTTTTTAGATAGCTTTCATATATTGACCCTTAGTATGAGGAGTCGGTGTTATATTCCCGGATTAGGCCCATGTAGCGAAGCAGATTATTTCTTACATTTTCCTCACAATAACATTTCAGCTGTGAACTTTTACACATATTTGCAAGCACAACGTTGTTGGATTAGTTTCTCTGAAACCACTTTATTTACACATCTAGTTCCACACAACATTATCATGATGCCTCGAACAACATGGACAAGGACCCTTTTCCGTACTATGTAGAACTCAGTTTATCTTCATCCAAGGGACGACAGGGCTATCTATATATCAATAACATTGCTAATCTTCACGTACATCCCAAGGCTGCTTTCATTATAAATAATGAGCATCCCAATAGATTATTAGCGGAGGCATTTCAGTTACAATCGAGGGTCCCATCAGCTTGAGACTTCACCACGCAGCAGTCTGACATCTCCGTGAGGGGGTGTCCAGTTCGTGACCAAGACGGGCTCATACATTCTCTCCCACCAGGTAATGGGGTTGGCTCGTCCCTTGGGAGCTTCTTGGCTATGCACCTATAAACAATCTAGGCACATGCAGAGCAGGGTTCCGCATAGTAGGAGTATGCCAGATTACTGCCTTATTTATATGGCTGCATATATATACTGTTTTAGCACCATGGTAGAACTATTTCTACTATTTACGCTTTTGGTGCATGTAATCACTTTCAGCTGCTTCCGTCAACTGATTATTGCAGCACATGTACACTATACAAGAATAACATTGGTTCAATAAATATATTGAAAACGTCCCACTGTGTATTTTGTATACTTCCCTTAGCACAAGTAAGCACGAGTGACTGAGCAAAAGGTCGGACCTGTTTCCACAATCCCTGAGGGTTCAAGGGTGTCATGTTCAGTGGTTGCCAGAAACTATTCGCTCCCTGGTAAGTTTAGGGGGCGTACAGTGGCACTGTGAGCTAGCTGGTCTGTGGACCAACATATTCTGCTGGGGTGTCCAGAATCAATCTTGGCACCAAGTCCCTAGTTTATGTTGTCAAACAAATGCACAGATCCTACAGATTAGTAGGAACAACACGACAGTGGAGGCATTTGGAAGAAAGTTTTCTTGTCCACCAGCTTGGCGTTTCAGTCTGTAAATGCCACTTGCCTTCTGGAGTGCTATATCCATGCCCTTTGGAATTAGATGGCTCAAGTCTACCCAGGTGTTCCCGAAGATCTTCGTCCTGACCTCGTCCAAGCTGTTCAGTACAGTCGTGATGTATCCAAGTTCAAGATTCGTTGTGGCTTTGACACCACCGATTCCATGAGGTGGGCTATTTGCACCAGTGTCGCCATTCACCACCATGTTTTGCTGTGGTCAGCTGTTTTTTTTAGGCAATGTCCAGTTGTCCCTCATGGACATGTGCTGTGATGGGACTCAACTGTTTGGGGACAAGGCAGACTCCTCTGTCAAACGATTTAAGGAGATTATGGCCACTGCACATTCCCTAGGCTTATGTGCCCCATCTCACCAACTGCATCAGCCTTATTGCTCCTTTCATGGCTTTGGCAGAGGTACCCCATACCCCCCAGCCAATCTAACCTCAACAAGGCGCCCATCAGTTTTGCGATTGAGGCTGTGGTGCCCACCGCCCCCGCAGTCTAGGTCAACAGGCGACCCAGTCCACCATCCACAACCCCCTGTAGCCCCACCTGTCAAATCCCTTTAGGTTGCCCTTAAGGAAGCACAACCATCCAGTCTGAGGCAGGATGTGACGATTCTTGCTCGGTTGGTAAACCATAATATCGGACAAGTGGGTCCTGCAAATTGATCGAAGAGGTATGCCCTACCCTTTCTTTTCACACTTCCGCATCTTCCTCTGCCCCCCCAGCGACTGCTGGAGGAACTTTTGTCCATTTTGCAGTAGGAAGAGCAATCCCTTTGGGCCAAAGGGGCTATTGAGAGGGTATAAAGATCCATCTCTTTAGGGAAAAAGAGGAAATTCAAAACCTGGGTTTCAAAGGAACGGGGATAAATGAGTGTGGGTGTCCCACAATGGTTGGACATACACAGAGTTGTTTAAATACCCCTCACACACCAAGAATGACCCATGGTGTCATGCTTCATCATAGGGGTCTTCCCGCCCCGCTGCGAGACGGGGCGTGCTACGACCTACGAATACGTGGGAGCACTGATAATAAAGTGCTTTGTGTAGTGCAATGGGAGGGTCTGGGATAGATGTGAATGTGAGATTAAAAAGGACCTGGCCCCTAGGACAAAAGACCCTTAATAAGTCAGAGGGGGCTGGTACTAGTAAAACGGTGGTGCGGAGACTTCCTACTCAATGTGCGGTTTACTCCTCTAGGAGTAAACCGCACATTGAGTAGGAAGTCTCCGCACCACCTTTTTACTAGTACCAGCCCCCTCTGACTTATTAAAGGTCTTTTGTCCTAGGGGCCAGGTCCTTTTTAATCTCACATTCACATCTACCCCAGACACCCACACTCATTTATCCCCGTTCCTTTGAAACCCAGGTTTTGAATTTCCTCTTTTTCCCTAAAGAGATGGATCTTTATGTTTAATAATTAATTTAGAGTGGAGGACGCATCCATCTCTGGAGCCCATGTAGGGCCTTCCCTCTACGCTCCCTAATCTTGTTATTATTAGCTATTGAGAGGGTGCCTGTTCCAGAAGTAGAATGTGATTATTATTCCCACTACCTTCTGGTGGAAAGAAGGGCAGAGGCCTTTGTCTTATTTTAGGCCATTATCCTCCTCAACATCTTCCTCCTGACGAAAAAATTCAAGATGCTCACACAGGCCATGGTCTAGGCTGCCTTCAACATCAAGGGTACCTCTCCGACCAAATTCAGTTTTCGGAGGAGACCACGAAAGTAGCGGTTGCAGGACGGCAGTTGGGTCAGCGACAGACCCCTCTCCCTTTTCCACCCAGAGTTGACAGTGGTGGGAGATGTATCACTTCTGGTTTGGGGCAGCCATCTGGAAGAAGTGGAGATCAGAGGCCTTTGCTCTCTGGCGTAGTCCTGGATCCATATCGACCTTGTGGAGCGGAGGGTCATTCACTTGGTGTTGAAAGCCTTCCTGCCATCCATCAAGGGGAAGCTGGTACAGGTTCTCATGGACATCACCACAGTCATGTTGGACTGCATCAAACAGAGCAGGTGGGATCCTGCACTCTGTGCCAGGTGGGTCTTCGAATTTGAAATTGGCAGGACAACCAAGGATCTTTCCTGGTGGTGAGCTACCTGGTGGGATTGTTGAATACCAGGACAGACAAGCTTAACCATCAATGCTTGGTGTATCACAGGTGGCAGTTACACCAGGAGGTGGAGCAGTGTCTCTCCCTTAAAAGTGGAGAGCCTTGGCTCGATCTGTTTGCCACCACTGAGCATAGGCAATATCAGCACGTCTGCGAGTCGGCATTCCCAAGGCATCTCACTCAGAGACCTGTTCCAGCTCGAATGGAACCCGGGACTCCTGTACCCCTTCCCACCGATACCACTCCTGCTCTGAGTTCTCAAGAAGATCAGGACCGACCGGGCCCGAGTGATCCTAGTGGCTTCAGATTGGGCACAGATAGCAAGATATCCAAAACTTCTGGGCTTGAGCATCTGTCCTCCGATCAGGCTGTCATTCCATGAGGATCTTCTGTCGCAGCAGCAGGGCAGGGGTCTGCCCCCAGGCCTTTGCTATCTCTACCTTCATGCTTGTAGATTGAAGGGTGACAGCTGAATACCTTCAACCTTCCTCTGGAGTAGTTGATGTTATCCTGGCAGCCAGACGTCCCTTGACAAAAATTGTATATGCCTGTCTTTGGGACACATTTGTGGCTTGGTGTGGTACTCTGCAGATAGACCCCCCTCCTCCAGGGGGGAGGGGGGCATTTGTTGTTTTGTTCGCTTTGTTACCAGCCTGGCAAGTCCTTGGTCTGGGTACTGTTAAAAGGCACCTTTTTACTCTTACTGCCTTTTTGCAGTTGCAGATAAGCCCTTATTTTTTAAGTCTCCAGTTATGTCATGCTTTTTGAAAGCTTTGTAACATTTGTTTTCTCCCTCTCCCATTGTCATGCAACAATAGGCCCTTTTGATGGTACTCACATCTCTGATGAGCACATGCTTTGAGCTACTTCAAAGGCAGCATTCCTCCTCGCCATAACGCAGGGTGTGAGTGAGTTTCAGCCTCTCTGTGTCAGCCCACCATACAGCACCTTCTTCCCACACAAGCTAGTTTGGCGTACATAGGCATCCTTCTTGCTTACAGTTGTGATGCATTCCACGTTGGTCAGAATATCACCTTGCCAGTGTTCTATGCTCCACCTCACACCTCTCGAAAGGAGAGACTCCACTGTTTGGACCTCAAGAGAGCTCTCAGCTTTCATATTGATCGTAGCAAAGAACACTGGGTGGACGATCAGCTCTTTCTGGGGTACCCTGAGGTGAAAAAAAGCAAGGCTGTGAAAAAGAGAAATATCTCTCATGGGGTCATGCTTTGCATTACCATCTGCTTTGCATTGGCCAAAAAACAGCCTCTAGAAGGACTTCATTCTCATCCTACCACTGCTTTGGCACACGGAGTACCTGTCCTGGTCATTTGCCTGGTGCCTAACTGGGCATCCCTGCATACATTCACAAAGCTCTACTGTCTGCACAGTCAGGTTCTCTGAATGGGGCATTTTGCCCTCTCGGTCCTACAGGACTGTTTGGTTTTAGTCTATTTGCAGACCCTCGTCTGAATAGGTACTGTTTTGGTATCTATTCAAAAGGCAAGGAAGCTGTGCCTAGAAGTCTCTATCAGAAGAACAAGTTACTTATATTCGGTAACTTGTTTTCTGGTAGAGACTCTATCTAACTTCAGAGTCCTCATCAATCCTTCCATCCTCTCTGTTTTGTGATTGTACTTTTTCCATTAATAAGATCCTAAGTTCAGGAATTTTCACACCGGTCACAACTGATTTGATATTGGGGCTCTGCTTCTGGAGGGCACGGATAGCCTCGAAAGGTGTCAGTGCTCAGGAGTGGCGCCTATATAAACCCTGCACATTATTTCTGAAGCGGAATGACATCAGTGCCGAGTCATATGGTGCTGCCTACCAGCGCACATAGGTACTGCTGAAAAGTTTCCAGATCCAATCTCACATCTTGGGAATTTTCAAAAGGTGAGAAATCTGTAGCTAGATAGTCCATTACAGAGATAAGTAAAGTGTTCTTGAGTGTCACCTGTATCCTGATATAGATGTGATATAAATACAACAACTAATTTCCCTACACTTCCATGGAGTCTATCTTGGTGCCTTTTGTTTTTGTGCTGAGGTATTGGGAGAAAAGCTTTGAGGGCTAGCTTGATGCTAATAGCACAGGTAATTGATGTGGCAACCCTGGTGCTGTGAAGTGCATTTACCACATAGACAACAACTGCTCAATCTAAAAGCACACAACACTCATTCACACGTCTATCATCCATTTCATAATTCAGAGCCATAAAACATGACCCTCATGTTCTACCACCACCCCTCACCCATACACCTTCCACCTTCAACATATGCATGAGAGAGCAACTCCACAACACTTCATGCCCTCGCATCCCGTTGTCTTTCACACAGCAAGCCTACCTTTCGGACACACCTCTACAGCCCATCCCCTCGATCCCAACCAGTCTCACCACCACCCACAAAGACCTGAAAAATGTATTCTTAGCTGTGGTGTTTTGGGGGTTTGTGATCGATTCCGTGGAGTCTACCCTCAGCCTCCCTTCTCAAAAGATGACGAAGATTCGCCACGAGAACCAGAGAGCCCTCGCTCAATCTCGCCTGTCTCTCTGTCAACTTGCTCGGATCGTGGGGCTTTTCTCGGCCTCCATCCAGGAGATTTTTCCGGGCCCTCTGCATTACAGGGCCCTCCAGCACCTCAAGGCTCGCCACCTTCGCAGGGGTCTTTCTTACTCGCAGAAGGTAATCCTCTCTGCCGACGCCAGTGGGAAACTGCAGTGGTGGCTGGCCAATAAGGAAGGCTGGAACGGGCGAGCAATATTCGGCTCCGCGCCCGATATCGTTATCTAGTCCGACGCCAGCAGGTCCGGCTGGGGCGCGCAGTGTGGAGAATTCACTACCGGAGGTGTGTGATCTCTGCAGGAGCAACAACTTCATATCAATTGCCTGGAGCTCTTGGCGGGCTCTTTTGTGATCAAATGTTGGACCAAGGAGTCGGTCTGATCCTGTGTTCTCCTCAAGATGGACAACATATCAGCCGTCCGGTACATAAACCATCTTGGGGGCACACGGTCACGTGCTCTGGCGGACTTGGTGGCAAATTTCTGGCAGTATTGCCTGGATCACCAGGTCTCGGTCACGGCGGAGTACCTTCCGGGCCTGGACAATCAAGTGCCGGATTTCCACTCACGCCATTTTCACGACGTGAGCCAATGGAAGCTTCATCCGGGGGGTTTCGCGGATCTCCAGAGCATCTGGGGCCCGTTCTCGACGGACCTCTTTGCCTCCCGTCTGTACTTTCAGCTTCCCCGGTTCTTCAGCTGGAGGCCGGATCCGTTGGCAGCGGCCACAGATGCATTCCTTCAGGATTGGAGGGAGGAGGCGGGATACGCCTTTCCCCCATTCGCCATGTTAACGAGGGTCTCGGCCCAGGTTCGTCGCCAAGGAGCGAACATAGTGCTGATATCTCCCATCTGGAGTTCTCAAGTCTGGTTTCTGGTTCTTCTGGAACTTTCTTGGGATTTTCCAATCCCACTACCCCGATTTCCAACGCTTCTGCTCAGTCCGGACAAAGTTCCCCATTCGCTCATCGCTCAGGGTTCCCTGACACTGATGGCGTGGCGGATTACAGGGGGCGATGGGCCGTCCCAGGCCTTACGGGAGCGGCTGAGAAATTAATGTCTAAGACCTGGGCCGATAGTACCATCAAGGAGTATCGCTCCACGCGGAGACGATGGGTTTGCTGGTGTCTGCGACGGAGTTTCCATCCCGTGGCAGCAGATGTGACGGCCATACTGAATTTTTTGGCGGTCTTGGCGGAGGAGGGTTTGGCTTACAGAACCATTAACACCTTTCGGTCTGCCATATCTGCCGGCCACACCATGGTGGATGGCTCACCGGTGGGCGAACACCCCTTGGTCTGTCGGCTTCTTCGAGGCATCCTCCTTTCTTTGCCTCTGAGCCTCGTTACTCTCAGTTGTGGGACGTAAACCAAGTTCTCAATCTGTTCTTGTCATGGCAACCCAACAGATTCTTGTCCAGGAAGGAGCTTTCAGCCAAACTGGCCATGCTCCTCTGCCTCATATCTTGCAGGCGCGTTTCAGATGTACGAGCCCTGGACGTTTCGGGCAGGATCTATTCTCCCTCCGGGGTGACCTTCACGATCTGGTGGCGGACGAAATGCGGGACAACATCCATTTCATACCCTGCTTTTCCGGATTCCCCTAAATTGTGTGTCGTTGCTTGCCTCAAGGCTTACGAGGAAATGTCAGGGGAGTTCCGTTCTTCAGGTGAGCGACAGTTGCTTATCGCGCTCAAGAAGCCTCATAGGGCAGTCTCCTCCCCCACGATCACCCGTTGGGTCCATTGGGTGATGCAGGAGGCCGGAATTGATCTGCGGCTTTTTGGTGCCTATTCGGCCAGAGGGGTAATGGCCTCTAAAGCGTTTGCCCTGGGAGCTCGTCTGGAAGACATTCTGAATGCAGCAGATTGGTCTTCCAACTCCACCTTTAAACGGTTTTATTTTAAGCATGTGCTGGACATGGCACACTTGGGGGTGAGCAAGCTTTAAACGAGCATAATCCTCGCCTCGGGTTCTGACATAGAATGAAAAATATCCTAGCTAACGTAATGGAAAGTTTCAATTCTATTAAGGACGCGGAGGCGAGGATTATCCCACCCAGGGGTACCCGTTTCAGGCCTATATCCCGCTGTCTTATTAGGGTAAGTAATTAGTTTTGTTCTTTGGTGATTATATTATGTGTTTTTTTGCTCATATGCTGTGATCTTCCCTCCCTGGCAGGGTTAAACCTTAGCCATTGCTGTCGCTAACATTGTGCTTTGCTTCTGTAGGCGACGCCGGCAAACAGGACTCGTGAGGATTTGGAATGGCTGGCTTAGAGCGACGAAAGAGGGAAAGTGAAGAGGGACAGAGGACTACATACTCCTAGGAGCCCCGTGATTGGTGCATTGGAAGAGGACTATCTATCCTTGGACACTCTATTGTTTTTTGTGTTATTATTCCCTATGGTTCATGGGAATGGTGGTTTGTTTAACTTTGAATGGCTGCTGTGATTAAAGTGGAGAAAGTACAGCATAATCCTCGCCTCCGCGTCCTTAATAGAATTGAAACTTTCCGTTACGTTAGCTAGGAAATTTTTCATTCTCCTTCTTTACAGAGCACCACCTAGCAATGGAACGATCCCAGACACATTTCTAGACACAATCTCTAACCTTCTTAAAATATATTCAAACCTATGCCTTGTTGATGACCTGAACCTACAGTTTGACAAATGTAATATTCCACAGCCCAGAACCATCTTCATTGGCAGAGACACACACAACATATAACAGCTCATTCCCAATACCACATACATTACAGATCACACCTTAGATGTAATTTCAGCAACCCAGACCTAGTCTTGTTCCAAAGGATTACACGTGGTCAGACCACTACCTGGTTGCATTCCAACACAAGACACCACAACTCACCCCTGCAAAACACATCTTACCGGTAACCAAAACATTGGAACAAGCTGAATTTGGAGAAACTTGAAAACCTAATTACCCCCAACACATATCTGGTCACAATATCTTCAGAACAAAAACTCTATGCAGAACTCTATGAAGCTTTTCATCTCTTAAGTGCACTCAAAACATCTACACATAACAAAGGAAAACATGTCCCTTGAAGGAATGACAGGAGTTTTCCCAGAAGACCTTAAAAAGGCCAACCTACGTCCATAATTAAAGAAATGTAACTTGGGACTTTCACGACATCGGCAACTGTAGAGCTATAGCTAACAGACAATTCCTCAGCAGACTTATCGAAAGAGCAGCCTTCGCCCAGATGTTACAGTTTCTTTCAAGACAATTCCCTACTTTCCGACTAACAAACTAAATTCAGTCAAGGAAGAGGCACTGAATGAGCCCTAAGCTCAATCTGGGATGACCTTAAAAATACAGTAGACCAGAAATCGGTTGCTGCAATACTTCTCTTGAGCATGTTGCATGTCAGCTATGAGACACTGGAGTTTTAGCCCACACATGTCCAGAAAAAAGGTTTCAAGAATTTACCTAGTGCATGAGTGTGCATTCATGGGTTTTTCAACAAATAGGTTTGGTTTGCAGTGCTCACCTCAACGCACCTGAGTGAACAAGAAAATACAGTTACTATAGTAGAAGTACTAGTGAGAATATAACTTTTTCATCCACAGATGCCGATTCAAAATACTAGGGAATTGCCTCAGGAACATTGGTAAACATCTAATTGGCATATAACTATGAATGAGTGATGTGGCACAAACTAGGTTGCTAAGGTAATAATAAAAAAGTAGAACCTCCAAATAGGTTTATAAAGGATCTACCTTCATATTTGGTCCTGAAGAAAGCCTCTGACCAGTTATTAGCACTGTTAAGGCAAAACATATAGACCTGATTTGTGATGCTGGAGTACATAATTAACTTTGTAGACATCACTGATTGTTTTGAATCTTGCCAGGGGTTCAGCTATCTAAATCACTAATAAAACTAAAATTATTACTAGTGTGAGTACCCCTAGACGGAGAACGACCTTTACAACGCACTCGTTACACCACGGTATGTTCACATCGCGGGCATTACAATGTTACAACGACTTGCGCTGGATGGCGCTCTAAGCTAAGGAATAGTATGATTTACTATTCCAACACCTTCCCTACTATTACGTAGGCTGGAGTTGGAGTAGTAAATCATACCAATATTAGGTGTCCTGGGTGAGGAAGCAACCTCAGTATAAGGGATCAGTACTTAATGAGGATGACTTGGCGAACGTCTGCTTTTTTAGACCAGAGTTACAATTCAGGTGCAAAATATGCCTCCTGGCTCATCATTACATGGGAAACTTGAGTCTGTAGAAAGGATTACGAAACAATATGTGTGCTTGAGGTACCTTTGACAGTAAGAGCCCTTCCAAAGAGGTGAAATTATGAATTTTTGAAGACCCTTTCTACAAACCAAGTCCCTGCAAGGCCCAGGACTCTCACCAACATAAAATTGCACCAGGTCACCCCAGGGTAACCGTATGCTCTAAAAGTTTAATTAACATAACATAACATAACATAACACTATAAAAGCACACATGACCACCTTCTTTTAAGGAAGATGAGAGAGGGTCTATAGGAAAGACAGAGGTTGCACCAGAAGTAATGTTATCCTCAAAAACATTATTTTGCAAACAAAGCCTCCATATGCACAGCACCCCCACAGGGGTCCAATGACTTGGTGGATAATATTAACCAATTCCATTGTCCAATCTTGTTTGTCCAGACATTATAGAAAAACTACAAACCTATTTATTTTTCATTTTTGTGGTGGCAGGCACCCAGACGTATCATTTCACTTACCCTTGCTTGAGACCTGTACCCACATGATTAATTGAATAAACTGATGCCAGTCAATCCCGTTACATATCTTCAGTGAAAAAAATGACCCCAGATACTTAAGATGCTCCATCTAATGGTCAGGGCTATCGTTCCAATAATGGAATTTTACTGTGCAATAAATCGCAGGATGTTCAACCTACAATCTTCCACGGCCTCCCCTCCTACGGGCCAAAAGGTAATGTGAGCGGGAGAGGGGCAGGATCCACGGAGGCCTGGGTCCTAGCTCTGCTGTGGGACGTGCTCTGTCTTGTAGGTATGCATTGGTAGAGGAGTAATAGGAAGGCCATACAAAACATTGCCTCCCATCACCCTCCCAAATATTTTTAAAAACTGGCAGAGGTCACCCACTCAAAGACCCATGTCTGACTGGGTATGAGGCAGCTGTCACAGACGGAGCACCACCCCTGTTTTCACACTTCCTTTGTGTCTGTGGAGACGCAAGAGAGGTAGAAGATAGTGAGTGGGATTACCAACAGCGATTCTATTGCCTTGGTCAGATCTTTGGAAACTCAGGTGAGGCAGAGGATGAGACAGGAAAATATACCTTAACCGCATTTTGAATCTGGCTAGTCACTTGAATGGCTCCCAGAGAACCAGAGATGATAAATTCATCAGAGAATAGATGTTTTAGATGACTACACTGCAAGATGTTACAGTGACCATCAAGAAATGCGACTTTTTGGTGGGTAGGCAGTAATAGAGTTCAGTGATTCATGTTCTCAAATACAGATCCACTGAGTCAAAAATATTATTTGTTCATTTATTTTACCTCTCAGCACAATATCCAGCAGAGTGGATTCACAAAATGCTCGTCAGTGGTAGATCTCTGAAGGGTCCTATGTGAAATAAGACTCCAAAAGCCTGTTTCGAAAAAAAACGTAGGCTTCAAAATATACATCCAAATCTCGCCCATATATAAATATCGCCGTACAGAACTGTGTTACCCATTGTTAGAAATGGGAATCTCTAGTTGGCAGTGGCTGGCGCCAATGTCCAAATAGGGACCCTTCTTACTAAGTCAGAGTAAGGGGGCTACACCCTTTGATAACCCCTGCTCAACCCTGTGGTAACGTAGCACGAGCAGACAGGCCTATCTCAGAGGCAGTGTGTGAAGCATTTATGACCATACACAATAACGCAGTGAAAACACTACAAAGGGACACCACACAAGTAGTTATAGAAAAATAAGTATCTTTATATAAGCTTAACACAAGGCTCAAAAGCGATCAAGAAGCCACAATGCACGTAAATATAGATTCACTTAGAAAGCAATAAAAGCAATCAAAAGCGGGTGAAACGAACTTAGTTCGAGGCCGGGGTCTACGCGACCCGGTGATGCACAATGTACCTGAGGTTTAAAGGGGCACGGCACGCAGCTTCCTGAGGAAGCTGCGATGATGACAGGTGGACTCGCAGCGGCCACAGCTCCCAAATGATCCTGAGACGGTGATTAAAGGCGGGCACTCAGGGGCACAGCTTCTCAGCTGCAGCGGCCCACAGTAGCAATAGCGATGATTCTCGTAGCACAGGCAAATGCTGGCTCTCAGCGGCAACAGCTCCTCAGCTGCAGCGGCCCACAATAGCGATAGCGATGATTCTCGTAGCACAGCCAGATGCGGGCTCTCAGCGGCAACAGCTTCTGAGCTGCAGCAGCCCACATTAGCGATAGCGATGCTTCTCGTAGCACATGCAAATGTGTGCTCTCAGCAGCAACAGCTCCTCAGCTGCAGCGGCCCACAATAGCAATAGCGATGATTCACATAGCACGGACAAATGCGGGCTCTCAGCGGCAACAGCTCCTCAGCTGCAGCGGCCCACAATAGCAATAGCGATGATTCTCGAAGCACAGGCAACTGCGGGCTCTCAGTGGCAACAGCTCCTCAGCTGCAGCGGCCCGCGATAGTGATAATTCTCATAGCACAGACAAATGCGGGCTCTCAGCGGCAACAGCTCCCTAGCTGCAGCGGCCCACAATTGCGATAGCGATTATTCTCAGCCCGCGTTCCCCGCAGTAGACCCAGAGGCTCTGGAATTCTCAACAGAAGCCTCACCTGCGAGTAGAATCCCCCTCAATAGGAATTCAGATGGCTGATGGGTGAAGTCTAATGTCCCTGAGACTTCAGCAGGAGGCAAGCTCAAATCAGGCCCTTGGGTAGTTGCTTCAGCAAGATGGATTAAAGTTTCAAAGTCCTTTCCCTCTAGTTACATTGACAGAGTTTCGTCTTGACATCCAGAAGTAACACAGCGTGTAGGGGTTTTAGCACAGATATTTATACCCCAAAAGTCTTTGTTCTCAAAAGTCACAAGTCACTGAACCCAGGCAGAACCAGTTTGGTGTGGTCCTGGAGCACTTTGTTTACAAGGCTGCATCCTGCCTTTCAGGGAGAGAGGGTCTGCCATCAGACGCACAGTGGGAGGTGGAGCAATCATTCACCTTGCCAGGCACAGCCCTGCTCAGATCAAAGGGTCACCCCTCCCCATACTCCAACTGTAGATCTCTCTATTCAATCCAGGTTGGGCTCAGCCTGCCCTGTCCCTCAAAACCAGACAGCTAATACACATAACAGCAGAGCACACTGGAAGACTTAGGCAAGAAAATACCTACTTTCTAGAAGGGGTATTTTCAAACACAGGGTATAAAAATAATCCTCACTAAAAGATGTACTCTATTCTGAGCTCAGGCATACTAAATTCGACTTTCCAAACATGCTCCTTGGGTCAGCTAGGATTATAGGTAATACCAATTCATACAGTCAATTTACAATAGGGAGCATTCGCGCTGTGGCACTGAATGGCAGTGGCACAGTGCCCAGAGCATCTAACACCAGCAAACACAGAGGAGACAAAAGCGAAAGATGGAAGGGAGACCCATGCCAATGGTGCCAGGTCTAACACCCATATTTAACACTTCATTCCAGCCAAACTCGTTCCCCCTTCTCTCCTAATTCTAACTTAGGTCCAAGTATATTTAGAAGCAAGTGATTCCTAATGGGATGATTTGTAGGTTACAATTAGTTTTTAGGTATTTGTGGGAGGTTGAGATTTTGATAGTGTTTTCGAGTCCATATTTTTGTGAAACATGCTTTTGTAGTCTGTTTTCACTTGCTATTGTCAGAAGAGAAGGCATATATAAAGCACAGGGTTGGACTGGTTGACAGGGCACCCTGACAGTGCCAGAAGTGTTGATTTGACAATTCAGTGTGTGGACTGTTTTTTTGGCTGTTTGTTGACCTGTTTTATGGTCTGGTGGATCGGTTTTTACTATTGATTTTCCTGACATTGCCTTAAGCAGTTTCCCATACCTCGCAAAACACTTATCCAGCAAACCCGAATTTGCAAATGTGGGCCACCTTTTTAGCTATCTCTTTCACTATTGGCAGCCACTTTTGTTGTGGTCCCAAGGCCTACTTTTTGTCCCAAGCCAACCCTGAACTAAAAGATATTTATAGATGATTAGTTTTTCACAGCAATATCTAGAAATGCCAAAGTTGCACAGAACGTATGAGACCATAACTTAATTATCTGTGATTTACAGCGAAAACAAATCACATATAACATAAGCACATACAGATGTAATTATCTTGCAGCCATTAAATACACTCGGAACCCCATCTACCTTGTCATGTTATGGAACACTACAAACTATTCATTCGACAAGCATGGTAATGGGCATAAAACACAATGTATGTATGGGTTGATGACAGGGGCTGTTGCAGGGATTCTGCTTATGCACAGAACTATGCGCAGGAAACCAGGACCTCAGAGAATTGTGGTGTACCAGAAACTCCCCTCAGAACTAAGAACCCCTATCCGACTAGCTTAGTGTCACATTCGTTATCCGAGATTTAGCTTGGCGGTCCCAATGTATAGACAACCCAGAACAAGCGACTTAGATACTCTCAGGAGTGGTGGGAATCCGAAGTACCCGTTGGTAGCTATATATCAGTCCACAACAGAATAACAAAGACACGGTAAAGTTTAAAGAGTTTATTTTATAAACCTCGCGTCCTAAGATGCAGTACTTTGGCTAACACAAGCAGACAAATGGTTAGGATCAGCACCATCAGCATTGTTACAATACCATAGAAAATGAAAGGAGCAATCATAATAATAATGACAGTGGAAAGCAACCACCCTCCTTTCTCTAGCAACTAATAAGGTATTATTAGACTAATAGAAGGTCTCTTAGGCTTGCATGGGGAACCCCATACCTTATAGATCAGCGTAGTGGAATCACATCACAGGATCAGCTAGGCTCTCTCCTGCAACAGCTCTTCGTTTCGAATGTAACAGAAAACATGCTGCTCTGTAATATTAAAGGGCTCGTCTTTCAGGTATTGGCAGCTGTATGTATGTTATGGCTAAGAAGTGGTACGATCAACCTGAACACAACAACCTGCCCCGTCTAGTGACCCAGACTCGTTCCTTACACGGTGTACAGACCAAGGTCACTACTCGCTGTTAAGGATGTTAAACAACAGACGGTTCTCATGTGAAGCAAAGTCGAGTCAGCAGTTCTCGAATGAATAACATGTAACAACAGTGTCGCGTGCAAAAGCAGCAGAAGCAGCAAGCTGGCTTTCTAACAGCCATCGAGGTTATGCTAACTTAGCGTTGTACATAGGGCGTGGTTAACCCACACTACATCCCCCTTTGATCGGACTACTAACCACTAGGGGCGCACTTATCAAGAACGCAGAGTTCAAGTTAGAAAGAATGGAACTAAGGGCATGAACTGTAAGTCCATATAAGGTAAGTGTAAAGTTCGAAAAAGAAAAAATAAAAAAAACAGAAAAAGATGTCGTCAGGTGGAAAAAAAACATGAAAAAAATGGGAAAAACGACATCGATCGATAAATCAAGGGTCGATCAAGATAAAAAGTCAATCCATAAAAGTATAGGCACAATAAGTTGCAACAGCCTCCAAGAGAAAATCATTGGAGCGTTCCGCAAAAGTATCTGTCATCCAGTTTAACAAGGGAAAGGAACACACGTGTTCACTCACAATAGGAGCTTCCAGCACCACACGGGGACAACAGGAAGGTTCCTCGACATAACTTCGTTCCAGAAAGTCAATCGCAGCCTCTTCGATGGCCCAATTACCAAGGACTCCATGTGCCGCACCCAAGGCCATAAACCCAACACCAGAACATTCATACCCATGAGCCGTTAAGGGGCCCATCAGTTGACCAAAATCCGGTACAGGTGACACCGAGGTTGAAAGGCACAAATCCAGAGCCCACTGGAAAGGACAATCCAGGCAGTGAAAGACGGGTTGCACACAAGTAAAGGATGGAAACCGGAAGGATAATCCATACGCGACACTTAAAGTCGCCAGGGGCAACGTGCCATAGTATTCAAGCATCCGGTTGCGCAGATGAAACAGCCAGGGCATATTGTCTCTGTATGCAAGTTGCGCAGCCATTGCGTAGGACGCAAACCAGCAAAAGTATTCCAGCAATAAGGGCAAGAAGCAACAGAAGACCTCCGAAGACGCTGGAAAAAATAGAGTGAAAAAATGCGGGAATCACACCAAAAATAGTCTGAAAGGAGGTCACGAGGCCGGAGCCCACTAGTTTAAAAAAATGAACTATGCCGGTCGTAGACGAGGCATTAAAGATAGTCTGTATCAATGTTCCAAAATGGAAGGGGAGGTCAGTATTCAAAAGCGCCTGCACCTCCGTGCGGGTGTTCGCCACGTGAAGAAGAAAGGTTTCACGGGATGAAGTTAAAGCGACCTCCCTTTGAGACAAAAGAGCCCTTATTCTGCTCATCTGGTTGAACTCTGCGCTCAAGGTTGGAATCGAAGGCCAGATAGAAACATCGAGCCGGCCATGCGGGGGTGGGAAAAGGACATTATTACAGCAAACTACACGCTGTGAAACAGTGACTATGTACGGAATGCCCTTTAGCATCCCACAGCAATTTTCATTATTTAACAGCAAATAACTACCGTTAGCAAGCAGTGTGAATGAAGGGGTTATAACTGGTACAGGTACACCTTTCAAAACGCAAGCTAAATTAGGAGCGTGTACATTGCAAGCACCATGTAATTGTATGTGTCTACACACCACAGAATGATCAGGAGCAGAAGTGCATTCCTCACCCTTCAGATAAACCTCTGTGCCCTCCCGCATGCATCTATATGTAAACGGGAGCGACCAAACTTCGTGCAGGAACGCACTACCAAGTTGTTCATATCTGCCAAGAGCATAATGTTTCATGCATGAACTGAATTTGAAAAGCGAAAAAGGTAAAGTGATTACTCCGTGGATAAGCCACGTGGCCGAATTTAACTCGGCAGTAGAGAAAGGCAAAGGTTCTAATTTCTCAATGTGCAGTAATAAATAAGTGGCATCCTTCATAGACATAAACTGTTGCTTTGCAGTCAAATTAAAAGGGAGGAACAAAGAGGAAACATTCATGTAATCCCATGGGACCTTCCCTGCGTTTAACGTTTGCAAAGTCCATGCAAATTGCATAACAGAACGCAACTGATTCTGGCCATGGTACAACACAGACAAATCGTCCTGCACAATGTCTACGACAGATGAAACAATATTATCTAAAGTGTAAATTCTAGAAGACAAGGTATTTATACTATTATCAATCACAGCCAACACTTTTTCCATATTGGCCTGGTCAATAGCACGTAATCTGGAGGCAGCCTCAATTTGCGTCAATTTCCAAACTTCGTTGTAAATAGCATATACCCATCTTTTGGACCTGCCTACCACAGGACCTTTAATAAAATCATTCAAATCAATTTTGTCGTCTAAACGTGACAAATGCAATCTAACAGACGCTAATGTGGAATGTTGCAGCCACGACTGGCATAACTTACCCACAGAGTAGGTAGTCACAGTGTGTGATGATTCAAAACGAGGATCTACCCTGACTTGAGTGTACCCAGGTGTCAGTGCTAAAAATCGATGTTGACAAGAATCTGAACCAGTTTGCCAAACCAACCAACCCTCAGGATTAAATGCCGAAACATTAAAGGTGGTGTTGGAAATAAGGGACTGCAACTTAGTAAGGGAAAGATCTGTGTAATTACCCCAGCCGGGATAAGCACCCAGATCCGGGATCGTGGGGGAATTCATCCTTTTAGACGTAGACAAGCCAAAACAAGTCGTCTGAAAAATAGATGAATTAAAAAATAAAATATGGTTAGGGATAAGACAGGCACGATGCAAAGCTTCTGTTCCCTGAACCTGCCACGGTTTAGTACCCCAAACCGATTTAAGATCGATAGTAGCCTTCCATAGCTCATAGCCTCCGACCGCCAATTCGTCCATAAAGGACTTGGAATATAATAATTTGGTATGTGTCAACCTTACCTTCGAGGCGGTTTTAGGTGCCATCTTAAAGTAAAAGGAGGCTGGTTTTGACACACTAAAATCCGAAAAGTATGTGAACTTGTTCACTAACGTTGTAGAACTCCCCTGATGAGGGGCCGGACAATGTTCCCATTGTGTGTAATTAACAAAATTACGAAAAGTATTTGCCCTGTGTAGGAAATGTGTGCCATAATGTTGATAACAAAATTGTTCACCATAATTAGCAGAATTTAAATATAAATCCTCAGCATCAAATGCAGCATAATATTTTAGATCAGAAAATAGTGCTTCTTTTGCGTGTACATCCCAATCATCAGATCTAATATTCTGTTTAACTACATCACCCATAGAAACACGAAATACATTAGGCACATTAATCACTTCTGTAGGTCCATGAATTTGAAATTTAACAGCATCCCAAGCGATCCCATCACGCACAGGCCAGGCAGTAATGTTCACAAAAGTCTGGTCCCTTTTCATAATGTGTGATGAGGAATGGGGGGTCAAAGTTCCAGCAATGGATTCAATTGAAGATCGCTCAGTCAGGTAGTGTCCATTTATAATTTTAAAAAACACTACCACAAAGCCAATTGTCATGAACAAAAATAAACATATTAGCACCAGCCAGATGTAAGTCCATGGTGCCACTAAAAAATGTCTCTTGAACCAGGCAAAAAACATAGCAATTTTGGAAGGGGCAGTGGAAGTCATTGATTCAGTGTCAAAGGAAGAACAGGACTGGTTAATCGCAGTTGAATGTAAAAGCGGCAACGGGACATTTGCAGGATAAGCATACTCAGGATCATCAGACAAACCACCATCAACAGGCGGTATAAGAGGGGAAGCAACAGCATGCATCTCAACGGCAACCTCAGGCATAAGGGTCGAGGGCGGCATCACAACAGAATTTCGCAGGATGGAAGGGCAGGAAACTGAAGGTGTCATACTATGAAGTATCGGCCACTCGCTGTAGCTTGACATTGTCAATCGAGATGTACCTGTTTTCCTTGCGACCAGGAAGTGGTGGTAAAATGACTGTACGTGTACCCTGGACTCCAAGCACCGGGACTGGTGCACGATAAGAGGGGCCAAACTCTTTCTTGTTCTCCACCTTCTCACGGACCAGATCCCCAACTCGAGGTAGCCAGCCGACTACCGGAATCTGGAGCTCAGCTTCGCATATAGAGGGTACGTGTTCCTTCGCCAGAGTGTCTCTTGCTTCTTGTAGATTCTGCAATACAGCACAGTGATCATCTAGGTCAAAAGGCGCGGCAGCCGCCGCCATGTCTAGACCCTCAAGGTCCGGAACAAACATTCTTACTCCAAAGAGCATCATGTATGGGGTCCGACCACCCAGAGACCTTCTAGGGAGAATATTAAGTGCACGTTGCACGTCATACAAGTGGGTCAGCCAGCTTCGGCCTGTACCTAATACCCTTGCTGTCAAAGATTGCTTTAGGTCACGGTTCATTCGCTCCACAACACTATTGCCCTCAGGCCGGTATGGAGACGAAAATTTGACTTGGACCCCCAAACTTCTCATGGCTTCCTTGTAAGCCCTAGAGGCAAACGCAGGGCCTTGGTCAGAATGAAGGGTACCACATGCAAAACTCCCAATAAAGACACGCAAATCCTTGATGACCGTCCGGGCATCAGTACTCCTTTGCGGCCACACCCACAGAAAACGTGTGCACGAATCCACTGCAACCAAGATGTACTTGTACGCAGTATCAGAGGAAAAAGGACCGCAGTGATCTAAATAAACACACGCAAGTGGTTGATTAGATATAAACAGCTGCGTTTGTGATGGACGCGCGACAGTAGAAGATTTAATCTGCTGGCAAATGTCACATAAAAGGACATAAGCTCGCGTCTGTTTGTACAAACCGTACCACCAGTAACGTTGCTGTAAAAGAGATACAGTCGCCGAAACTCCGGCGTGCGCAGACGCAACACCTTCGTGGGCAGCTGTAATCAGAGATGGTCTGCAGTCCGCGTTGGGAATCAATCTATCACCAACGTCGTTAATCCTCACTAACGGGACGTTATCAGGACTTAAACGATAATGGTAGCGGGAAGGGAATCCTTTCGGAAATCCCGTCCCTGTCTCGGACGCAGCAATAGTTGCCAAGATGTCATCATCAATCCTAGTTTTGGATCTTGTAACTGCTGCTACTAAATATGTCGCCACTGCGGTTTTTGCTGCCTCGTCAGCCAAACTGTTACCGACAGCATGGACACCAACTCGCTGGTGACCAAGAGTGTGAATTACATTCACGAGGGGCAGGCCTTCTTTAAGTTCTGCCACTCGAACCCAAAGCGTTTTGTGCTTTACTGTGCTACCTTTCGAATCACGAAAGTCATTCTGACTCCAAAAGTGCAAATTCTCGTTGTATGATTGAACACAATAAAACGAGTCACTCACTATAAGAGTGGTGACCCGAGGATCAGCAAACTCCAATGCAAGCACCAGAGCTTTCAGCTCTGCCAACTGCGCGGTACAATCACCCAATGACTGCGTATGCACGACATCAGACTGGAACTCACCGTTCATGAAAGTACCTACTACAATTGCGCAGGCCGCTGAATAGGCGTGCTTTGATCCAGTTGCGGGTTGCGCAGACCCATCAGTGTATATGACACAATGGTACTCCTCAAGCGGGCGCAAAGTCAGAGGAGCCGGATGAACAAATTCATACTCCAAGAACTCCTGTGTCTGTAATGCCGCGTCAAAGATATATGTGACGTCCGGCGAGGTCAAGGAGGTTGCCCATTGTATCCACCTTGGATGCAAAGCCTTAGAATTAGGTACACTGGCTTTAGTGACCGCCTCAAGGGCAGGGTACGGTGTTACCACCAGCATGTGCTTTCCCTGTGATAGCGCTCGCTCTTTCAAGATCGCCATCTGAACTGCTGTCAGTACTTTCTCGACAGCGGAGAAGTGCAGCTCAGCCGAAGTGTACAGATGAGATTTGTATGCAATGGGGACTGTGTCGCCCTCATTGAACGTCAAGTAGGTGAAACCCACTGCACCCTGTACGATTCTAATGACCAGGTTAGTGTGGTTATCACGAGTTTGTAAAAACTTTGAAGCTAGAAGATCAGACTGCAAAGATTGCAATGCAGCCGAATGCTCAGGCAGCCAGCAAGATTTGGTAAAGTAGGTTGTACCAAGGCATAAAGCGACTTGATACGCTGGGCATAATCAGGAATGTAGGTACGACCGAAATTCAGAAAACCCAGCAAAGATTGTAATTTCTTCAGTGTCGTAGGAGTACTGAGGCGTGCGCATTTCTCAAGGAATTGCGGAGCCAAGCCTCGACCCTCATGATTGAGTTCGTACCCCAAGAACAACACTGTGAACTCGGCAATGTGGGACTTGGCAAAGTTGAACTTGTAACCATAGTCAGCAAACATAGTTATTATGTTATCCACGCGAGCAAGGTGTGGAAGCAACTCGTCGTCTGTCAGGTAGATATCATCTACATACGAATATGCTTCCGGGTCAATCATCTCCAGAAGTGAGACCACACGAGCAGCAAAGACCCCGGGGCTGTTCTGAAAGCCCATTGGGAGCCTTTTAAACCATTTTTGTTTGCCACCCGAGGCAAACGCCGTCCACTCATAGCTATGAGGAGACAGGTTGTGGCTATAAAAGCCATTGGAGATGTCAAGAGTAGTTTTAAAACGTTTTCTCACAAGACTATCGACGAGAGCCGAACTGTGTGTATTCTGTACCGCACATGTCCGGCAGTGCGAATTTAAGTGCCGGTAATCCAAAACAAGCGTTACAAAAAACCGGTCCTAGGATGCTTCTTTCCAGTCCAGGGAGGACCTGGCTTGGCAGTTCGGGCTGGACTGTTCCCATGGGGCACAGGGTCAAGACTGATTTGCATATTGCTGGGTTCAAACTGGAATGGCATGGTGAGCAAAAAAACGATGGATTTAGGCCCAGATCTCTGTACTGGGGTGAAAGTATGACATTGTTCTGCATTCTGTCCATCAATTGTTGTTTTTGCATTTGTCACCCCGAGTGGGAAGGGTATGCTCAGACGTGAGTCCCTTGCTCTCCATGCCACTGGAATCAAGCTATCCTGGCTGACGAGGGCTGAAAGCCCGAAACCGGTCCTAGGATGCTTCTTTCCAGTCCAGGGAGGACCTGGCTTGGCAGTTCGGGCTGGACTGTTCCCATGGGGCACAGGGTCAAGACTGATTTGCATATTGCTGGGTTCAAACTGGAATGGCATGGTGAGCAAAAAAACGATGGATTTAGGCCCAGATCTCTGTACTGGGGTGAAAGTATGACATTGTTCTGCATTCTGTCCATCAATTGTTGTTTTTGCATTTGTCACCCCGAGTGGGAAGGGTATGCTCAGACGTGAGTCCCTTGCTCTCCATGCCACTGGAATCAAGCTATCCTGGCTGACGAGGGCTGAAAGCCCGAAACCGGTCCTAGGATGCTTCTTTCCAGTCCAGGGAGGACCTGGCTTGGCAGTTCGGGCTGGACTGTTCCCATGGGGCACAGGGTCAAGACTGATTTGCATATTGCTGGGTTCAAACTGGAATGGCATGGTGAGCAAAAAAACGATGGATTTAGGCCCAGATCTCTGTACTGGGGTGAAAGTATGACATTGTTCTGCATTCTGTCCATCAATTGTTGTTTTTGCATTTGTCACCCCGAGTGGGAAGGGTATGCTCAGACGTGAGTCCCTTGCTCTCCATGCCACTGGAATCAAGCTATCCTGGCTGACGAGGGCTGAAAGCCCGAAACCGGTCCTAGGATGCTTCTTTCCAGTCCAGGGAGGACCTGGCTTGGCAGTTCGGGCTGGACTGTTCCCATGGGGCACAGGGTCAAGACTGATTTGCATATTGCTGGGTTCAAACTGGAATGGCATGGTGAGCAAAAAAACGATGGATTTAGGCCCAGATCTCTGTACTGGGGTGAAAGTATGACATTGTTCTGCATTCTGTCCATCAATTGTTGTTTTTGCACAGGTAATCCAAAACAAGGCGGTACGATCCGTCAGGCTTCGTCACAGTGAATAAAGGATTATTCATGGGTGACACACATGTTTCAATTACTCCCTGATATTCCAATTGCTCAAGGATGGACGCGACGTGAGATCGGGCTTCACGACGCATGGGGTATTGGGGTTGTGGCTGGGGTTCCGACCGCAACGGAATCGTATGATTGGGAGAAAATTTGTCCCAGCCCACCTGAGTACGGTACAACGCAGGCGCGAGCACCTGCGCCCACTCCCCGGCTAACCTGTTAGAATGTTCCATTGGCACCGTGTGCCCAAAGGAAGGGAGGATTACCACCTCCCCTCTAGGAGCCTCCAACACGAAAGCCGGGGGCCAATCTGCCTCCGCCAAAAGTATATCATAGGTGGAGGTTAGATGATCCCAAAATACCACTTTAATTTTGCATTGTATGTCACCCTCAATTAAAAGGTCAATTTTAAACATTCTTTCAGGGGGAGCTACGCGAGTATCAGCAGTTTCAACACTCACAAATGTATCAGTTGCTGTCGCCGCCAGAAACGGACGCAGCGCTTGTCGCACTACTGTAACTTCCGCCGCGCTGTCTAGCAGCGTTAGCGCCCATGTCTGGTTCAGAAGCTGTGTCCGTACCATCTGAGGCATATCTCGCAGTCAGTGCAGCAACTTTCTTCTTTTGAAACGGGGGCCTTTGACGTGCAGACTCGTCCTGTTTGCCTTTTCCGTCAGTCTGACGGGCTGCTCACGACCTTGAGCACCCTTTCCCTTCTCACGATCTCCGCCACCGGATTGATAAGCCGATGTTTCCTGTGAAGAACGAGGAGAGCGTTGTTCAGGAACCTGAAATCTATCAGGTGACTTAATATTAGAACGATCGCGCAAATCATAAGTGCGTTCACTTTGTGTCTGCACCGGTGATGCAGAACGAGACCTCCGTTTCTCTTGCTGCTACCCCTGTTTCTTAGCTCGCCAACTTTGTTTCGGAAAGTTGGGCTTTTCGTCCTTGGTAGACGAACTCACATTAGGCTGCTGCACTGCAGTCGGAATTATCACGGCGGGTTTCACACCCAAGGCGCTATGACCCACCATTCTGTAGGCTTTCGCTATAATTTTAGCGAATTCCTTTGGCCTGTCGCCCGGATCCACAAGTGCCAACATATTGCACACTTGGAATTGCATGGCATCTCCTTTGAAGTTGCCCATAACCATGGAACAAACCACATCGAAGCTATCGACAAGCCTCAATCCCAACTCAATTGCTGCCTCGGCACCATGATTGTCTTGGACCTTCTTGATGACCGAGGGCAGTACAGACATAGACGGAGTGCCGTAGCACTTCACATAGGTCGCAGCAAAGACCTTGCCCCAATTGTCACAGTCGACAATATCCGGGACTAGGTCCTTAGGTAATGTTATAGTGAGTATCCTGTGTTTATCCACAGGAGAAGTATTGGGAAACACGGCTTCAAATTGATCAAATTTATCAGCAAGCCAGTAAGGGAATTCATCCCTATTTTGGGGGCGCTTGCCGGCAACCGAATTAACCATAACTGGACTTATGACCGTCGCATGATGGTCAGTTGTGTGTCCCGCAACTGCAGGTGCCCCCACCTGCACATTGCGAGACACGTACTGCACTAACGCCCTATGGACCGTAATCAGGGCAGTGTGTAGCACACGTAACTCCGCCACCGCCACAGTCATGTAGCGGGGATGGGGTGTATAACCGGCCAGCACCGGCCATGTGGCCCCTGCAATTGACAACGGGCCCATTCTCGCTGGCGCTACCGCATGGGGAAGGGCGCCATTAAACCAAATAGTATGCTGCCAGGCACTAAGGGGAATTTCAAGTGTCCGATAAGGGGCATAGGCAGCAGGCATCGTGGTGTGAGTATATGCCTGGAACAAATTGTCGTTTGCATCCACTTTGTCAAACGTCACCCAAGAGTAAAACAACTCATACGGGAATGCCGCATCAGTGCCTACTACTAAAATAACAGCCAAGCCATCATCCGGGACCCCATAGACCCTCAAATGTGCGGTCGGTCAGGGGAACCCTACTATGCGCGGCAACATTGACCGCCATCGGGACACTTTCAAGAACAACGAAAAGCTATACTGTAGCACTGGGGTTCAGAAAAAGAAAACCTTTTTAATTATCAAGCTTGAAAGAACCTTTAGTCGAAACCTAGGTAGGTTAAGCCGTCACTCACGCTATCCGGAAACGAGAGTGAGGGCGTTGTGGACTAATAAAAGCACTACTAAGGCGTTTCAGATCAAAAGACCAAACGTTAGGTGCGCCATGTTGCAGGGATTCTGCTTATGCACAGAACTATGCGCAGGAAACTAGGACCTCAGAGAATTGTGGTGTACCAGAAACTCCCCTCAGAACTAAGAACCCCTATCCGACTAGCTTAGTGTCACATTCGTTATCCGAGATTTAGCTCAGCGGTCCCAATTTATAGACAACCCAGAACAAGCGACTTAGATACTCTCAGGAGTGGTGGGAATCCGAAGTACCCGTTGGTAGCTATATATCAGTCCACAACAGAATAACAAAGACACGGTAAAGTTTAAAGAGTTTATTTTATAAACCTCGCATCCTAAGATGCAGTACTTTGGCTAACACAAGCAGACAAATGGTTAGGATCAGCACCATCAGCATTGTTACAATGCCATAGAAAATGAAAGGAGCAATCATAATAATAATGACAGTGGAAAGCAACCACCCTCCTTTCTCTAGCAACTAATAAGGTATTATTAGACTAATAGAAGGTCTCTTAGGCTTGCATGGGGGACCCCATACCTTATAGATCAGCGTAGTGGAATCACATCACAGGATCAGCTAGGCTCTCTCCTGCAACAGCTCTTCGTTTCGAATGTAACAGAAAACATGCTGCTCTGTAATATTAAAGGGCTCGTCTTTCAGGTATTGGCAGCTGTATGTATGTTATGGCTAAGAAGTGGTACGATCAACCTGAACACAACAACCTGCCCCGTCTAGTGACCCAGACTCGTTCCTTACACGGTGTACAGACCAAGGTCACTACTCGCTGTTAAGGATGTTAAACAACAGACGGTTCTCATGTGAAGCAAAGTCGAGTTAGCAGTGCTCGAATGAATAACATGTAACAACAGTGTCGCGTGCAAAAGCAGCAGAAGCAGCAAGCTGGCTTTCTAACAGCCATCGAGGTTATGCTAACTTAGCGTTGTACATAGGGCGTGGTTAACCCACACTACAGGGCATTATATCACAGTGATTCGCATCATAGAGGTGTATTATTAAGACATGCCTATTTTTGAACAGATCAAGAACGACCGGGCCAAGTCATCCTTGTGGCTTCGGCCTACGCACAGAGAGTCTGGAATCCAGAGCTTCTGAGCATGTCCATCAATCCTCCGATCAGGCTCCCCCTTCGTAAAGATCTTCTGTCGCAGCAGCAGGGGAGGGTTCTCCACACAAACCTATCCACTCTCCGCCTTCTTGTGTGGAGATTGTGCGGCAACAGATGACAGCTTTTGACCCGAAGTCTGTAATGTCATCTTGGCAGCTAGGCATCCCTCCACTAAGACGGTGTATGCCTGCCGATGGAAAAAAAATTGTGGCATGGTGTGCATTAAAATCTGTTGATTCCCCTTTCTGCCCCACTTTCTGAAGTGTTGCTTTTTGTTTTTTCTCTTGCCCAGCAGGACTCTGCTCTGGGCAGTATTAAGGACTATCTGTCTGCCATTTCTGCCTTCTTATGGTTGTCTGATCAACCCTCTTTGTTCAAGTCCCCTATTGTACATAGGGTTCTCAAGGGTGTTACTTGTCTCTTCCTTCATTCTCCATTAATTATGCCTCAATGATACCTTAAGTTGTTTTTGACTTTTTTTGATGTGTCCTCCTGTTGAACCTCTGCACAATTGTTCCCTCAGGCTTCGCACCATGAAAACAGCCTTCCTTGTGGCAATTACAGCTGCCCGCGGAGTAAGTGAGCTGCAGGCCCTGTCATCTAAGCCACGTTACCTCTCAGTTTATCCTGACAAAGTGGTGCTCCACACAAGGGCCTCCTTTCTACCAAAAGTGGTCACCCCTTTTCATGTAGGTCAATCTATCACCTTGCCTACCTTTTATGCCCCTCCACATCCCTCTCAAGAAGAGTAGCATCTCTACCATCTGGACCAAAAAGAGTGTTGTCGTTCTGCCTTGACCTCACATGAGAGTTCCAGGTGGATGACCGGCACTTAGTTGGTTATGTTGGTGCAAAGAAAGGTCGGGCATTGCAAAAGCAGACCATCTCCAGAAGGGTCACGCTCTGTATCAAAATCTGCTACGCACTGGCCAAGAAGCAGCCTCCTGAAGGTTTGCGGGCTCATTCCACCAGAGCTAAAGTGGCCACCACTACATTAGCCCGCAGAGATACGGTCCTGGATATCTGCCAGGCAGCAATGTTTGCTTCCCTGCACATGTTCACAAGCAATAATGTCTGGACAGTCATGCCCACAGGGATGGGCACTTTGCCTTTTTGGGCCTGCAGTATTTTCCTGTTTGAAATTAGCTCGCAGACCCTCCTCCTAGGATGTTATTGCTTGAGTATATATTCAAAAGATAAGGAATCTGCGGCTAGAAGTCTCTAACAGATGAACAAGTTGATTACCTTCAGTAATGCCTTAACTGGTAGAGAGTATATCTAGCTGCAGATTCCTTACTGACCCACCCATCCTCCCTGCTTTGTGAACGGATTTCTAGGGAAAGAGATGACCCCTTTCATGTCCCTAATTTTGACACACCAGTGGTCAGTGTTCTTCCTGGCTCTGCGCTCCTGCGGTAGAAAGTCGTGAAAGGTAACTGACATGAGCATGCCTGGGTGGCGCCTATTTAGGTACGTGATGCCACTCTGGGCACGGACGATGACAGATGCGAAAACGATCGATGCCACTTACCAGCACTCGGGGACACTGCTCACGAAAAACCTGGGGAAATTCAAAAGGTACGGAATCTGCAGCTAGATATAATCTCTACCAAATAAGGCGTTACCGAATGTAAATAACTTGTTCATCGGTGGCTGAAGTGGATTCGGGTATTGCCCCATGATGTATGCCACGCAGGGTAGAAATACCAAATGAATGGCACAATAACTTATAAATAGTTGAAGTGTACTCATCCATTTGCCCAATGATATATGCTATGCTGGGTCACGTAAAATGTGAATGACAATAACTGAGTATTGCTTGACATAAACTGACACACTTCCCTATCCTGTGGTGGACCGAAGCAGAGAAGCACATGGTGCAGATGGGTAGCTTCTTTGTGAGTCACTGCATTCTGCTCGTTCACAGGGTACACACCTCACAAAAAAGTTTCTCCAGGTGTCAGGGAAAATGTGTCATAATGTAATTTTTGACTTATTGGGTGTGTTTCAATAAGAACAATTTAAAAAAAATCTTTTTCTCTTAACATTTTTGGAGAAGTTCTTGGCAGCGTTGGATCTTTGGATATGTTCTTTGAGTCAGATAAGTGAGATTGGAGACTGTTGTTGTGATAACACTTTACTTCACTGACAGCATTTCATTTTGTTATTTTAGTTCATAGCACACCCCCTCCCCTCCACCATACAGCATTCATTTCTACGAGTACCTCTGCATTCTCCCTAGGCCAGATTGTTTTATTTAGAAACCAGAGATGGCATCTCATTAAGTGAATGGTTCTGAGGCTCTTACTAAAAATGAAGGAGAGATCTGAGGTGGGGTCTGATACTGAGACAGCATCAGAGGTAGAGGGTCAAGGAACAGATTCTGGGAGCGATTTTTCTGCCGGAGGTATTTCTGATGACTGCTCATCTTCCATTGATTCAGAGGAACATGGTCAAAGTTGTCCTGGTGTCCCTTCACAAGCACAAACTGCAGCAAAGAGTTAGTGACAGAGCATACCAATGCAGAGTGCAGGCACATACCACACCAAGCACTTTTTAAAGTGAGTCATGCAAATTGAAGGGGTATGCCCTTCCTGGCCGTGCTTTCCACCATCCACGTTACACCCGATGGAGGACCATCAGTCCATCTTACACCAGAAAGTACAAACCCTTTTGACCAAAGGGCCGATTGAGAGGGGCCTGTATTGGGAGATGTCTTGGTTGTTAACTCCGCTATTTCTGGTGTCGAAGAAAGACGGAGGCCTCCATCCTATTTTAGACCTGCACCCTATCAACACCTTCCTCCAGAAAGACACACTTAAAATGCTCACTCTGGCCCAAGTCTTCTCTGCTCTCGACCCTGGAGCCTGGAAGGTAGCGCTGGACCTGCAGGACCTTTATTTTCACATTCATGTCCTGCAGGCCCACAGGCGCTATCTGTGGTTCATGGTGGAGCATTTTCAGTTTACTGTGCTCCACTTTGGTATCACCATCGCCCCTCAGGTGTTCATGACAGTGATGCCGGTGCTGGCAACGCATCTTCGGAGGGGAGGGATCCCATTTCTACTACCTTGACAACTGGCTGCTGAAGTAGATCCTGGCAATTGTCATTGACCTCCAGACTCCAGCAAACAACATGACATCTTTGAAGTTCACTATCATTATACCAAAGTCACACTTATGTCTTCTCACTGCCTTTCATCAGAGCCTTTCTGGACAAGGTCCTGTTTCATGACTTCCCAGAGAGTTTAAGACATTCAGGCTATGATCTTGATCTTTTTGCCTCACTCCTGGATTTTAGTAAGATCAACTCTGCTGTGACTGATGGCCTTCAGCATCCTTCTGGTGAAGCACGCCAAGTGGTATTTGCAGGTTTTGCAGCAGGTTCTGAAGTCTCACTAGCCCAACATCAAGGGAGCCTGTTTTTGGCTGGCAGCTGAGAGAGGTGGTGACCAGAGACCACTGATCTCTAGCAGAGGCCCGGCTCCACATCATCCTTCTGGATCTGAGAGCCATCTACTTGGTGTTGAAAGCCTTCTAGTCATCAATAATGGGAAGGCTAGTGCAGGCTCACAGACCTTAGTATTGCCATGTGATACTGCAACAAACAGGGTGATGTGGGGCTGTGGACCTGTGCCAAAGGCGTTGTGCCTTTGGAAATGGCTGGACAATTGAGGAATCTTCCTGACGGGGTACCACCTGATGGGATCTTTTAGCATCAGGGTGGACGAAGTTAGCAGATCATGAGTGGCGATTACATCTGGAGGTGACACAAGGTCTCTTCCACATGTGAGGAGCCTCAGCTCAATCTCTTCGCCACCACTAAGAATGCGCAATGTTAGCAGTTCTGAACATAGGAGTTCCCAAGGCATCGCTTTCTCAGAGATTCTTTATGCCTAGGGTGGCACTCTGGGCTAATGTATGCCTTTCCACTGATACCTCTTGCACCAAGTTCTGATGAAGATCAAGAATGATTGGGCCCAGGTCCTCTGAACAGGCTGCTCCTCTGGGAGGATCTGCTGTTGCAACAACTGAGGAGGATCTTACACCCAGGCCTTCGCAATCTTCACCTTCATGCTTGGAGATCAAGCGTCAATAGCTGAACACCTTCATCCCTCCTCTGGAGATGGTTGTTATATCTACTTGCCGTGCGGACCTTCCTTCTTCACAGTCCATTTGAGGAAGTTCATCTCCATCTGTGATGCATTGCACGCACATACGTATAGGCTGCACATTATTGCACTAAAATAATTAGAATTGGTACATACCAGGATGAAAAGGTCCCTGCTAGAGAACTGCAGTGTGGATGTTAAATTAGGACAAAATCACTTCTATCCAAGGTTTCTCATTCTTGAAGGCTCCTAGAACTTTCATAGGAGAAGTTCATCCACTTAAGCTGTGACTTGAGATGGATTTAGTCACATTTGGTTGTAGGAGACAAATTCAGCCTTCCTCTATTTTATAAGATTGTGCTAAACCTGGGCCTGGCTATTCAGGGACAGATTTCGTCAGCAGCATGCGCTTCGCTCACGAGGATACGGTCAGCGCTGCTTGATATCCTCAATCCATATCCATGGCAGTGTTTGAGCGGGAATAAATTAAGTGCTGCCGCCATTTTCAGGCCTCACGCCCTCTGCACAGGAAGTGCTCGGTTGTGGCGGAAGCTGCTTTCAGCCTTGTCTTGGCTTAAAATGACTTTAGTTCAAGTGGTCAGGACTCTCTCGCGAGATATATTCTTAATAAAAATGTGGAAGAATACATTCTGAATATCTGCTGAACATGTCTAATCATCTGTTAAAACAGCAGCTGGCTTTTCATGAAAAGTTATTACTTGGAACTGTTTTAGAGAAAGAAACTGATTTAGTTAGTAACAACAGTCCAACACAAAACCTAAACTAGCAGTCTTTTTTTCTGACATTAAATAGACAGTAAAAGCCTTGCTCTGTTTTTTATTGCTGGACCAGTTCTCTGGCAGTAATTGAAAATGATCAGGGCTGCTCTAGAAAAACCTTGAAAACTAGGAATTGTGACTGAAGAAAACTGAAGCATAACCCTCCAAGATGATGCACAATATCTTTCCTTATTAACAAGCAGTGCCTAATTTGTGCAGGTGTTTTACACTGACACTCGTATCATTTGTCATCATCAGACATTTACTCAGAGAAAGAGAGAGGAAGCAAACATTGAAATAGGAGGAACTGAAAGATAGGAAAGCCGCGACAATGAAGGAAGGAGAGCTCAAATGGGTTAAAAAAAAACGCTTAGAACGGTGGGAAAAAGGTATAAGGTGAAATGTAAAGAAAGAAGCTGCATTATTTAACAAACACAGTATTTAACAGCACGGGCGATGGATCCGCAAAAAATAATGTGGGCCCCATCACGTTTGTGTTTTTTTAAAACAAATTAGCACAGGAAGCATCACAATGATACTGAAGAGGTAGGTAGCGTTGAACCACAGGAAATTCTGGTGTGCAGTGTTCTTCATCAAGTTTGTGAAAACTTTTTTAAGTGTTTGTCAAATTCACAAAGTAGATGAAGTTTTGTAAAAAAAAAAAATTGTGGTTGAACAATTTTAAAAAAAGTATGTTTTGGGGAGAAAGACTGCAAATCCCACCTTTTGTGGGAAAATTCAATGATAGTAAAAAAAATTTAAGGGTCAAAAAATGTGGTTTGGCCGTGGGAATTCTTAACCCCATTCTCTTTAAAGCAGAACTTCTGGCAATATGACTTATAACAAAAACACCCAGACAGAGGGGTTCAACCAACCTAGACAGCAGCTCCCCACCCCAAAACCCCCAAATGGAAGATCGACACTTCTGATTGGCTGCTGCAGACTTTGCAATATTTTCGTTTCCAATATTTCATGCAGGATATCCCAACCATGACTGAGATGGCCGAAGGACACTAATGTTTACATACCCACCCTGAATCCCAAAAGTAAGAAGACCGTACTTCTGCAGTTGCTAAAAACATCAGTTTGGAGAGCCCCTTTCATTCTTTTCAGGGTTGGCAGCTGGGGATCCAACATGGATTAAATGATCTCGTTGGAAGAGCTGGAATCAGGAGCCCTGTGACCTCAATGTTGTATTGAATGATGATCCGCTCACTGCCTTTGTATGGCATACAGCAGTTTCAAAAGAGGTAGAGGGCCAGGATTGTGCTGAGGTGCCCTACGGCACATTTGCTAATAGAACAGAAAGACTGCAGGGTCATCAAAATGTCAGCCGTAGTCTGCACCCATTTTGTTTCGGTTTCATGGGGGAAAATAGTCCATCCCTGATCCGCTTGGAAAAAGCTAAACGCCTAGGTGATGTCACATGATCCTGTGACTTTATTCTTCATCGTGCAGTCTGCAGGCAGAGTATTTATGATGCTTCATTACTGGCCCACAAGGTGGCAGCAGCAGCCATGCCCAAACTTGATTAGTGAAAAAGAGCTGTTATCTTGCCTCCTGTTCGTTCTACTATTGTAGAGCCCGGAGCTGCCTCGTTGCTACTTCCGCACTATAGACAAGGTGTCCGGCTCAGGTGAATGTGCCACGTGCTCTCCGGTTTCAGGTTCTCGCCACCCTCACCCTTTCTCGCTGTGCATCACACACGGGTAACTAATGCCCAGTCTGCGATGTTCTAGACCCCAGGGAACAAGCAGAAGAGGAGCTGTAAGGTGGCAACATTCACTCAATCTCCCTGGATGCCAAAAAAAGCTGGCATCTTCGGAAAAAAGGCTGCAGGTTTAATAAATACATTTAAGGAAGCGGACAGGCAGTGCTCCATCTTAATTATTATGAGTTATTAAAAGCCATTAATATGTCACTGTTTGACACCGAGATGACACCAATAGCTTCTAGAAGAAAGTACTGACTTCTGAAACCTGTCTGCTTCCAGGTGAAAGTGCATGAATTTGATAAATGTACTTCCAGGTCAGAGTTAACTTCTCTACCCTTTCCTAGGGAGGTTTAGTGACCAGCTCCACTGATGCTCTGTCCCGATCAGTCCCCGTGCCCCCATGCCACTACATTGTGTCTATGAAATGGCCTGGGATATAGCCACGCCCAATTCGGTATTGAGACATTTGTTCCTTTCTGCACTGCTTCAGTGTGCTCATTAAATGGGCCGGGATCGTGGGACCTTAACTTTACATAACGTGTATTTGTAAAGCGGGGTAACTTGGCACTGAAATAACAGATGATTATTGTTACCCAACGGGACTCATTTTATCCACCTGGGAAGGATGAAAAGCTGAATGGACCCAATGGAGTTAGAACCTGTGGCCACGAGGTCAAACAGATCCCTGGCCTGGAGTGAATGCATTAATCCAGTGAGCCACCAAGCTTGCCACAAACTGTCATGTAGCAGGTGAATGGCGCTAGCTGGTTGCCTGGACATGGGTCTCCTGCTCACTGTCCTTCCCGCCTGTTTCTGGGCCAGGGAGAAGGTAACCTGAGTTTGTCTGGGGTCAAAGATGGGTGATGCAAGTGCACCAGGGGAGCTTGTACAGGATTCCGAATCACCTACATGTTCAGGATTTCTCCAGCGGGCAGGCAGACAACAGTGGTAATGAACTAGTCAGCAGTAATAAATACGCCACCAGGGAAAACAAGCTAAAGGACATAGCTTCCTTCTCTGTACCTAGCAGAAATGTTTTAGCAGACATGCAACCATATGCTGTGACAGTGAAGCCCCATGTGCATACACAGTCTCCAGAGAACCTCTGCCATAGGAGTGCACTTCGACCCACAAAGTTAGGTCTGCTGGCATAGGTCTCCTAGTCTAGGTTCTTGCCCATAACAAGGTGCCAACAGGTGGTACACCACTCTGACTTTGCTCTTTACCCTCAGAGGTGGCAGTGTCCGTCCCGACACGTCTTTCTGGACCAGGGGCCAGCTTTCCTCCTCTGAAAGAACTCAGCTGCTCTTGGTGGTTGGTAGGACAGGTTTCTGCGATCATGTGAGGATTTGTAAAGGTCCTTCTTCGAGTAACAGGTCATTGAAGCCATGGTACTGCCTTGATAACTTCGCTGTTCACTTATGAGATTGACGTCAGGCAAGTATGGCATTGCGACTGGCTCTTATGGTCTCCACTGCTCAAAACTGGTTTACCACCACAGCATGCGTCTATGGTGGCTCTGATCTATCAGAGGATTGGCAATACCGTTCACCTTCCTCTTCATCCGCTGTTGCAGCATCAAAGGTTACCAGTTCACAGTTATGCTGATGGTATCCATGCAAGCCCCAAAACTATTGGGCAACTTTACAACACATATTTTGGGACTGGATGCAATCCAAGTGGCTCAGCGGGAACGAGACAAAGTCCAGTCTCTGTGCTACCTTCTAAACTTTCGCTGGAGTTCGACTGATAAATGTCATCATCACAGTCAAGCACAGAGATACCAATAATGGCAAATGTGCTCTCCCTAAGAGTACAGTAAGACTCCGAGTTATCTATGTTTGACCAGTTGAATCATGTCCTTTATTCTTGCCACTACCTTAAGCTGTCCTGAAGCCTCAGCTTGTTCCTTTCTCACGCTCAGTAAGCCGCTGTCACTCTGGCCATTATTGGAGCACAACTAGACCACTCTAATGCCCTATACCTCGGCATTTCCAAATGATTGTTGTCTGATGGCAGAATGTAATCAAGTCTTCATGTGTAATGCACAGGACACCAGGCTTGCAGTAGCTTAATTTGGTTGTCTATGCAGACTTGTACCTCCTACGAGCCATTAAGAGTGGTTCCTAGAACCATACATGGCAGGTCTCCAGCGTACATTATGAACAAGAACTTGATGGATACCTCTGGGCAAGAGTTGCATTCAGTAGAAAAGTTGTTGCCAGCAGGGGTCCCATAGGTTAAAGAGCTCAGCGTGGGAAGGCAGTAGGTGAAGTCTTTGGTGTGTAATTCTTTCCTCTCCTTTATCATTAGGGGTTCAGATGTCTGAGTCTAGTTTTAATGCTACATAAACGTCTTGGATTCAGTCAAAGTGGTTCATCCGGAGCAGGCCTGGTGGTCAGGAGATGGGTATCTTGTGGGCAAAGCTTACACCATCACCACAAGCACCAACCTGCCCTTGGTGGCTGATGATGCCATGTTTCAGGGCGTGCACTACTATCAATCAGATGCTGTACATTGAAGAACAAAGCGTAAAATAGACTTCCTTTAGAAATTCAGCATGCTAACAATCTTAAAAAGGTTTATGAAAAGGTTACAACATTTCTTTTCTGATGTCAGGTGCCTGGATACCTGATAGATATGTTGATTTATAAGCATTTCGGAGTTAGACCTTTATGGGTCCCCAGAATGTTGACCACAATAGATGCCAACTGCTCTAGCCTAGGTTTACTCATCATCATTTGTTCATGCTTTGAGATTCTAGAGGGACAAGGAACTGGTACTTGACTAGAATTCTGAGTAAAAGCCTTTGCATTTATTTTTACACAAGGCAGCTTGCTTAATAATCTTTCATGAATAGGGTAGACAGCCCTAAAATAAGTTTGATATAACTTCTTCTGGTGTCAGTGTAAGCTGTTGTACATTGATGTCTCAAAGGGGAGAAACGTAGTGCCTTTTGCTGATTGGCGTCCCATGAAAATACCGGCTATATTGGTAAAGTACTGGCCCCATGGTCAATTGTAGAGGCTTCTCAGACTGCCCAAGCAGGGCAAGAGCAGGCCTGGGTGACCCAAGCACTGTTTAACCCATGATTGCCTACGTGAACAAAGGCAGAAAGTCAGGAACTGAATTTTAGTTTGCATTTTACAAGTTTTACTGGTAATTGACACTACAGCATACAATAGCGTCAGTCATTCCTGGTGTTTAAGCCAACAGCATGCTGTATTGTGGGGCTTGTAGTAGTTTTGCTTCCAGCAGTTTCATTGTGGGCTTAAAGCTCCAGCATGCAAAGTGCTAGTGGCTAAAATGCATACAATGGCTGAAGGTGCTATACATAACATAGAGCCAGCAGTCAGCTGTGCTTTATAATTTTAGAGTTGTCCAGTATATTGAAAAAACTGCTTCTAAAACCAAAAGTAAAGTCTGCTCAAATATTTTGGAAGGAGTCACTCTCTCTTTCACACCATGCATTAAAACGGGGAACAACCTTTACAACGCAACTTTTACAACGCACTACCATTACAACGAAACTGTTACAACGCGAGTGCATTGACAACGCAGGACATTACAACGCAAGTCTTTACATCGACTTGCACTAGATGGCGTGCTAACATTAAAAATAGTGTAGTTTACTATCCCAACACCTTCCCTACTGTTACGTGGACTGGAGTTGGAATAGTAAATTACACTTTTTTAATGTTAGCACGCCATCTAGTGCAAGTCGATGTAAAGACTTGCGTTGTAATGTCCTGCGTTGTCAATGCACTTGCGTTGTAAAACTTTTGTTGTAACAGCATGCGTTGTAACAGCATGCGTTGTAACATCATACATCCCATTAAAACTAGCATTGCCAATGCAATTTGTTTTGACTTTTATATAGTGGAACGCTTTATACCGAGCTTCAGAACTCAAAGTTACCACAAGGACAGCGACAGAACAACCCCCTGTAATGTGAAGGATTGGTACAGGGCAGGTAGCAGTGGCTGAAGAAACATCACACAATAATTCTCACACGTACAGCAGAGGTACAACTCGGGTAGCTAATGCACCTAGGAGGAAGAAAAGGGAATTCAAGGATTGTTGTATGCTCTAAACAGACGAACCTTAAAAGGAATACAAAACTTCTAGAAGAAACAGCAAAACCACTTATGGAATTATCGTGCATTCATAAACTCGCATTGAAGATGAACCCTTACCTACCTACTGAGGTATGCTTCATAAGTGAGTTCCACATCTAGCACTGGGGAAACATCCAACAATAATACTGTTCACTCGATGTACAATCTCCTTGATATTGGTTCCCTAGTTTGGTTGAGGTTATGTCCCTAATGTCATTATTTAAGTTCTCCCTTTGTCAGGCCTATATTAAAATTGTGTAGGCGGGTGCGCTAAAAATGATTTTTTGTGTCTCTCTGCCACAAGATTAAAAACAAGAGGGTTGAAAATAGACTTGGCTTCTCTTTTCGATCAACATATTTCAGTACTTGAAGATTGCCCCTACTGGATCAAGCTGCTTCCTCATGATTAGAAGTAGCTCATATTAAATATTGTGAAACAGACTATCGTTCGTAGGGCATGTTATTCAAGTGTATTCAATATATCCTTTGTTTTTTTATACCATGGGGCAACAGCAGTGGAAACCCCCCTTCTTCGTAGAAGAGTTACACCTTTGGCACAAAAAGTGCAAGCTTTCCTCCCTCAGAGGGCAGGTATTGTTAGGACAGCAGCAGCAGGTTTCCCCCCTTACAGCCAGGTATAAATCATTACAAGCAATGCTTCCTCACAGAACTTGTACAGCATGGCAGTAGCAAAGCAAGCTTCACTCTCTCACAGAAAGCATCAAGTGTAATCTTCCATTACAGCCACATCCTTATGTCCCCATTTCATTTATTACTCATGAGGTGAATTCACATACAGAGACAATAGCCTATAAGGGAACACACCAGCATTCCTCCTGTTCTTTTTTCTGTCTCTCTCAAGACAGGGACTAAGGATGATCTGCTTCCACCGTGCGGGAGTTGACATATTTATGGAAATACAACTCACCCGATGGTGGCCTCTTCCCGCTTGATTTCAGTCATCTGCTTAAAACTTTGGAGGCCTCAATTAACTGCTGACAATGTAGTAGGTTGCAGCATCACTGGGATTAAGGTGGCGGTGAACGTGGAAGAAGCCAAGCTTTTTCCGGGTAATTTTCTGAGCATGCGCGGGCCCCGGGGTGAGTGTGCATACCCATTGGATGTGACTTCTGTCTCGTAGACTGAAGTTGTAGGAAGCTGGCTCTGTATATACTATACCAAAATGAGGTATAGTGTGCATAGAGTCCAGTGGAACCCCAAAGGTAGGCAGAGGTACAAGTAGATAGCACCTTACTCTCTATTTGTGGTAGTGTGGTCGAGCAGTAAGGCTGTATCAGAGGGTAGTGTTAAGCATTTGTTGTACAGACTCAATCAGCAAATGATATCACACACTCAAAGACTGAACTTCAGACCAATTGGTTTTGTATAGAAATATTCATTTAGTTATTTTATTTTCTAGAACCAAGCAAGCCTGGCACAGGTAAGCAATAAATACTTTACAGTAGAAATGCAGTTTGTAAACAGTTTGAATTGCAATTGTATATTAACTTTGATTTGATTACAGTAAAGCTGCTAATAATGCAATGCTTTTGATATGCTGTACGTATACTTTGTATTGGCTTCTTAGTAGAATCTCAAATAGATTACTTTACAGATTACTTTTCTTATACAGTGCAGTATACCTGGATACTGCACTAGGACATTTCCTGTAAACAGGTAAGTAAAAGCGTTTTTGCTATTTAGTTACAGTTTTAAAGGGTTTCTTAGATTCTCCAACTCCACACTTTTCACAGAAAAACAGTCAATGTTATCCTATGGAGGAAAATAGGGTTATCAGTTCAAAGGTAAATATTCGGTTGTGGGAGTTGGTATTCTGGGGGTAGACTCAGGGGTCCCCCAAGGTCAAGGATACACTCTTGTTACACCCTCAGCGGCACTAGGGCGACCGGGTGCAGAGTGCTGAAGCCCAATGTTATCTAATGGGGGATATGGGACCTCCGGTTGGGGGCTGCTGTCGAGCAGGCCACTGGGTTGTGGGAGCAAAGCTCCTGGACTTAAGCTCAGGGCAAATGGGGGTTCAACCCAGCACAAAAGGTGCACCCTCAGCGGTACTGTGGCGGCCGGGTGCAGAGTGCTGTTTTGGCCTCGGATGCCCTGTAGCTTTCAATGGGGAGTCTCCGGTTTGCAAACACACTGCAGGCTCAGGGACGAAGGTCTTCTGGGTTCGACCACCACTTGGAGAGGTAAGTTGGGATACTGGGGGTTGGTTAGGCACTGTCGGTTGGGCCACCCAAGGCCGTGGGGCGCCGGGCGTTCAGGGGTGCCTTTTAGGGTCGGATCTTCTTACCAGCTCCTGGTTGGGGGACCTTCCGGTTTGAGTCTGCATGCGTCGGCTGGAGGCTTGAGGCTGGTCAGGGGTCACCGGAGCTCAGGTCAGGATCGCTGGGTAGACCTCCTCGTGGTGTTGGGCCACTCGAACTCGGGCCATGGGCGTCGAGTGCAGAGTGGTGCAGACTCACTGACTTTGCCGGACCTGGAGTCTGTTGGTGAACAAATCCGGTGTTCACGGGAGACAGAGTCTTTTCTTTTGAAGGCAGGGCAGGTCCTCTGGGTTCTTAAGGCTGCTGGATTCAGGACACACCGGAGTTTTACTTCTGCAGGTTCGAGGTGGAGACAGGCCGGTAGGACTGGGGCCAAGTCAGTGAGTGTCCTCCTCTTGTTAGCTTCGGCACGGCTGTTCGGTCCTTCTTCTTCTTGGGGTTTCTTGTCTGAAGAAGTAAGGTTCAGGGGTGCTCCTAAATACTATATTTACGGGCGTTACAGGTAGGTGAAAGGTTGGGACCAACGGGTCCCTTCCCTGGGGTGGGTACACCCCCATAATGCCACCCTCCAGTGGGAGGGGGGCATAAGCCTCACCCTGGTTGGCTGGGTTTCCCCCATCTACAAGATGGCGGGACTGAGAGTTGTGCTTCACCTCGCCTCCCCCACCTGAGGGGTGGAGTTGGCAGAGGTGGGCACACCTCCCTTCCTCACTTGGTTTTCCCACCGGTTCTCCCACCCAAAGTGGGGGTCAGAACCAGTGGGGACCAGTTGCTGGAAGCAGCAAGTGGCCTGGGGAAACTCACAAAGGCAGCAAGCCTGTGAAGCTTCCCCTTTGTGGACCTTGCTTATCCTGGGGGAGGAGGCTTGGCACAATGTCCCAGAATGTGCATTGTTTCAGGCCCCCAAGAGTAGCAGGCTCTTGACCCAGGGGTCCAGAAATTATGTCTGGTGGTGGCAGCTGAAAGCAGCCACTCAGCCTGGACACTAGTGGTAGGTCGTTTTTCAGGGGGCATCTCTAAGTTGCCCTCTGTGTGCATTTTTCATTAAATCCCACACTGGCATCAGTGTGGGTTTAATGTGCTGAGAAGTTAGATACCAAACTTCTCAGTTTTCAGTGCAGCCATTATGGTATTGTGGAGTTCGTAATGACAAACTCCCAGCACCATGTACTCTTAATGGCAACACTGCACTTACAATGCCTAGAAATTGACTTAAACACTGTAGGGTACAGGGCTCATGCACCTGTACCCTCACTACTGGTATAGTGCACCCAGCTAGAGGGGTGACTGATCTATGCCAGGGTAGATGGTCGTAGGCATGGCACACAGGCAGGGATGTGTTCCATGTCAACTCTTCACTTTGTTCTGCACCAAAACACGCAGCCTGCAAAGGCAGTGTGTGTGTGTCATTGCACAGGGCCTCTAAGGGTGGCACAATAAGTGCTGCAGCCCTTAAGAGGCCTTTCCTGGTCACAGTGCCCTGGGTACCTTGTTGTACCATTTACCAGGGACTGACCTGTGGCCAGTGAGTGCCAATTGGTTTTGGTCTTCAATGCAGTTTTAAGGAAAAAACATAGGCTCTGAGCACCTGTTTGCACACTCAGTCAAAGCACATCAGCAGTCAGCAAAAAGTGGGGGCAACCATGCTGGAAGAAGGCACTTTCTCACAGAAGTGGAAAAAATATTTCAAGACACGTTTAAAGGTAGGTCCAAATAGTTTATTTTGTTTTTTATCTTCCTTTGAGGATGGAGTAGTGCTTCGTCTAGATCCTTCTTTTGTCCAAAAGTACTTCCGGTTTTTACAGGAGGTTGTTCTGCCAGTACTTTTCGAAGTTTCTGAGGCATCTCAGGATTTGGGTTGCATCTGCTGGATGTTAAGAGAGCATTGCAGGTGTATTAAGCTAAGGCTGCATCCTTTCAGAGATCTGACTTCCTTTTTGTTTGCTTTGATCCGTCTTGTAAGGGTGAGAACGTTTCCTTGGTTTCCATTAGTAGATGGATCAAGCAGGCCCTTCTCCTGGCTTACTCAGTGACCAGAGTTCCTTCCCTGGATGGCGTTCAGGGGCGTTCAATTAGAAGTCTTTCCTTCCCTTGTGCTGAGGCAAGGGGAGTGTCCATTGCTGAAATTTGTAGAGAAGCTACTTGGGCAGGTCCGAATATGTTTGTTAAACATTATTGCCTTAAAAATGTTTTGCATGCTCCTAAGAATTTTGGGCTTGGGGTTTTTTAGACAGCTTTTCCCTAATATTTCATCTGTATGGTTACTTTTATTCATTTAAAACCTTTTGTGTTAGCAGTGTTTCGGTTTAGTTGGGTCCAGTATATTTTGGGCTATAGAAGTCTGAAGGTGTTGTTGGGGCCACTTTGGAATTCCTCATGAGTAATGAAGGGGATGGGGACATAAGGAGGTAGAGGTAATGGTTCAATTACTTATCTACCAGTAGTCTTCATTACTCCTAGCCCTTGTTTTTCTCCGTCCCAGTCATTACATCCCTCCCAGATATTAAAGCCTTGAGACATTGGAGAGAGCTGGGTATGGCAGGAGGAATGCTGTGTAAAGGGTACCCTTGTAGGCTATTGCCTATTGCGGGTGAGATACTTGTTTCAAGCATTTCCTGTCTCAGGAGGTGAATTTACCTCATGAGTAATGCCCGGTTACTCACCGGTAATATTCATTACTCCGAGTCCTGGTCTTCCCGTCGCATTCCTTACAAGTGAGCAGCTAGTCTGCTCCACAGAAACCTACCATCTAGCTGAGCTTTTCGCACCTCCCCCAATATGGCGCCACCATCAGGTGACCATAAAGGGGGAAGTGCGTCACCGCAACATCCTGAGAATACCAAAGAAAACCCAGAACGAAAACAGACAAACACCCAAAAAACCCAAGACAGGGAGGTATGGAAGGGCTCAGGAATGGGACGGGAAGACCAGGACTTGGAGTAATGAATATTACCGGTGAGTAACCGTGCATTACCTCCTCGCCCTGTCTTCCTGTTCCATTCCTTACAAGTGAGCCCATACCCAAGCACACAGTGATTGAGAAGAAAACAGACCCAAAAAGTGTGATAAACAGGTCCATTTAATGAACAGAAAGCAGTACAAATTACAAACCATGTACAGCAGACAACACATGTGAGCCAAAGGCAGCCGAGGCCACCAACCCCAAATGCAGACGATAATGGGAAACAAACGTATGGGGAGAAGCCCACGTGGCAGCATTACAAATGTCTCGCAAGGAGGCCCCTTTAAACATGGCCCAGGAGGAGGAAACGCCCCTGGTGGACGACCCTGCACTGTTAGACGGAAGAGGACAGCGGGCCGCCTCGTATGCCGAAACGACAGCACCCTTGACCCAACGAGTCAAGGTGGACAAGGAAGGACGAAGACCCCGCCCAGAGACGCCATAGGTGACAAACAAGGAATCAAGCTTACGGAAACCAGATGTCCGCTCCAAGTAGATGCGGAGAGCCCTCAGCACATCCAAAGAATGGAGGACCAACTCCTCTGGAGAGGCAGGATCCGGAAAAAAACAGGGAGAACAATATCTTCCTGACAGTGTAAAGATGACAGCACCTTAGGCAGAAAAAACTGACTGGGTCTCAGAATTACTTTGTCAGCGCAAAAAGGGAGGTGAAGCCATTAAAGCCCCAATCTCACCAACTCTCCGCCCAGAAGTAATGGTCACCAGAAAAATAACCTTAGCAGAAAGGAACTTAAGGTCCACGGAGACCAAAGGCTCGAAAGGGGGACCTGTCAAGGCCTGGAGAACCAAGGGAAGATTCCAGGCTGGCACAGGAGAGTGAGAACAGGACGCTGAAGCAAAAAACTCCGCAAAGGGCGAGCCACCAACGGAGAGACAGAGGACACACAGGAACCCCGGAAGGCAAGAATGGCAGCCCACTGCGCACGCAGGTAAGAAACAGCGAGCCCCAATACGAAACCATTCCGCAAGAAGTCCAACACCCTCACAGCCTCACAGGATGAAGAAGAGAGACCCTTCCCAAGACACCAGGAGGAGAAGTTCTTCCAAAGACCGTCATAGGACTTCAAGGTGGAAGGGCGTCGCGACAACTGGAGGCACCGGGCAACCTCAACCGAGCAACCCTGACCCAACATGCTCAACCTCTCCAGTGCCAAAGCCCCAGCCGGAGGCGGCGCAGGGAGGCAATCCCGAGAAGAGGAGCCCACAGAGGGGAGGGACACAGGGGAAACCTCCAATGGGGGCACACAGACAAGGTCCGAAGCAGGGGAAACCAAGATTGATGAGACCATTCCGGCACCACCAGAAGAACCTCCGCACGGTCCAACCGAATCATCCGGAGGACCCGCGGAATCAGAGCAAACGGAGGGAAGGCAAATAGAAGTCCCAGCGACCAAGGGACGGAGAAAGCGTTGATCGCCCAAGCCAGTCTAGAGGGCACGAGGCTGCAAAACCGAGGAAGGAGTGCAGAATCCTCCGAAGCAAAAAGATCCAACCACGGACGGCGGAACCGAAGGACAATCAGATCGAACAGATCCGGGGACAGACACATAGTCACCGAGGAGGGGAACACCCTGCTCAAAGAGTCCGCAGGCCCATTCTCCTTCCCCGGAAGATAGGCCGCCGTCAGAGACAAGAGGTTTTGCTCATCCCACAGACTGATCACCCTGGAAAGGAGAAACAGAGACCGGCACATGTCCCCTTGACAGTTGACATAAGCCCGAACAACTTGATTGTCGGTCTGCACCAAGACCGCACGGCCCAGAAGGAGAGGAGCAAACCACTGAAGAGCCAACCAGACTGCCCTCAACTCATTCCAGTTCGAGGACTGGAGAGACTCGAAACTGGACCACCGACCCTGAGCCTTGGAGGCACCCAACACAGCCCCCCCAACCCATCGCACTGGCCTCAGTGGACAACACAACCACATGCAGAGGAGGAAGAAGATCAAACCCCTGGGAGAGAGACTGAGGGGACAACCACCACTGGAGATCCACATGAATCCCAGGAGAGACGGGAATCGAGGCCTCATAGTCCAGGGAGGCAGGATCCCAGTGTGACAGGACATGATGCAAGCAAGAGGGGATACAAATGCAGCCTGGCCCAAGGGAGGAGATGCAACGTGGACGCCATCTCCCCTTGACTTCTCAACCAGAGACGGGCGGACACCTCAGATTGGGACAGAACCCACGAAAGGTGACGAAACAAAGTCAATTGGCACTCCTGGGAGAGGAACACCATCCCGAGATCCATGCGGAAGAGAGCCCCCAGGAACTTCAGAGTCTGGGAGGACACCAGGGAGGACTTCCGGTAATTGATGAGGAACCCAAAGGACTCCAGCAGATGACACACCTGGTCCACATCCGACAGAGCCTGTGAAAAGGAAGGAGAAACAATCAACCAATCATCGAGAGAGGGAAAAACTTGCAGACCACGGGAATGAAGAATACCCACCAGAGGGGCCAAGAGCTTCGTGAAAACTCTTGGCGCCGATGAAAGGCCGAATGGCAGCACCCTGAATTGGAAGTGCAGGGAACCCACAGCAAACCGGAGAAACTTCTAATCCTCCGCACAGATCGGGACGTGTAGATAAGCATCCATCAGATCCAGGGAGGCCAGGAAGCTCCCAGGAAGCACCAGATGCAGGATGGACAACAGAGTCATCATTTTGAATGGACTACGAGGGTGAAGCGATTGACATGTTTCAGATCCAATACAGGACTCAGATCCGAAGTATCCTTCTTAGAGACCAGAAAGAGGATCGAATAACAACCCTCGCCCCTTTCCAGACAGCTACATGGTTGTCACCCTCTTCGAAAGGTTTTTGGAATGCACGCGCAGTAGGCGTCCCACAATCTCCGCCTTTGTGCTACGCCTGTTTACAATGTTACGGGCCACCACTGACTGCATCTCCCTTCAGGGATTTTATCTTCGCCGGGTTTCTCATAAGGAGGATCGCTCGCAGCTGCAATCACACTGAAAGATGGCCCTCTCTGTTTGCCCTGCCTCGGGTAGGTTTCGGTGAAGGTGGGGCGTCTGGAATTAATGTACCTTTAAACTGCCAGTGTGTTAAAAGTAACATCAGCAACCCGCCCTGCTAGTCCGGTATTAGTTTCTTGATAAGCAAAAACCGTCCGGTCCCAAACAGCTGAAAAAGGAAACGTACATGGGTGATGTCACATCCTGTGTGTGACTCAATCAATTCTACGCCCAGCAGTCTGCAGCTAGAGGCAGTTACTACCAGCGCACGGGGGCAAGAGAAGCCATGAGGTCACCCACTTGTATGAGTTACAGCTACGGTAGTTTCACTTTCCTCCTCCCTTAATCTCGCGCCTTCTCTCGCCTGGGTTATTCACGCTTCGAGAAGCAGCAGCCAGTAGGTGCAAGTTTACTTTATTTCACCTGAACTGTAACCTCCCGATGCGTCAGCTGAGCTGGGAGCGTCCGGCGGGAGGAGGCCACGGGTAAAAGCTCATTAAATCAGCAGCAGACCATGAAACAGTAGCTTCGTCGCCGGCTGGCTCGTTAGGGCTATGGACAGGAAGGTGCAGAGATCAAGTTCTAGAGCTGTGGTTCTTAACCTTTTGACTGAAGTTCTGTGGACCCCATTTAACCGTACCTCCATTACTGGAAGCCAGGGGCCCCAGCTTAAGCAATTTGGATGACTTGAACCATAAAACAATACACAGGCATTCATTGAACAAATACACAAATTAAATATTGTTTTTAATTCACAAACTTTTTTTTATTTAAATCTAATTTTCCTTTTAATGGGGAGGATGGGCCTTTTCTAAATTCAGCTGGGGCCGCTCTTTGTTCATGCTATATTTAGTGTGATGCAGTTGTGCTGCTCCCACGAATCTATCTGAGGACACCAAGTTGATTTTCAGGCTCCAATGATAAATTCCAGCACATTCACTTGTTTGAAAATGTTTAATTTTACATCTGCTCATTTATTTATCTACACTTTATTCATCTGTTGATATTATTCAATCTTCTAAGCAGTTGCCGTCACCATGACTAGGCGTGGTGGACTCCCAGCGGTCACCGGACCACGGATTAAGAATCACTGATCTGCAGCTCTCATGTCTTCCAAATTCATGCATGGTTATCGAATCCAGTCAACGTTTTCTTTACATTCCTGGGTGTATAGTCCTGCTTGTCCCATTATAAAACAAGCATTGGCAGACCAATAGATCTCACCTACGCAAGTTATTGGCTTTGCTCATGTTTTAGTCGTGTTGTTTAGTCATGCCGTACAGCAGTTCGGCTGCTGTGTAGCATGGCTGAAATACTATGACGCAGCCAGTGGTGGCCTCATCATAACACTTTTCTTTGATTATTGCAGGGTGGCAGCAGGATACATCACATAGAGAGGGGGATGGGGGCGAAGGACAGTAACAACACAGGTAGCAACAACATGAACAGAGAGTAGGGGCAAGCAACAACATGGACAGCAAAAGGGAGCAAGCAACAACAGGGACAGCAGGAGAGAGCAAGCGACAGCACAGACAGTGGGAGCTAGCAAAAAGACAGAGTTGGTGGGGGAAAGCAACAAGCATGGACAGCTGGGGGGGGGGCAAGCAACAAACATGGACAGCAGGATGGTGCAAGCAACAACTCAGACACCGGCAGGGGCAAGCAACTTGAAGGAAGGAGGATGCATGGGGGCAAGCTACATTGTCGATAGAAGGAGGGAGAGCAGGAGCAACATGGAGGGGGAGAAGTACATGAGAGAACCAGCTGAAAAGGACACACTATGGTAGAATGCTTAAACACAAAGAAAAAAGTAGCCCCTAACAAAATAGCAGAGGAAGGGCCCAAGTAATACATCCAAACTCCTGGTAAGAGATAAACACACAAAGAGAAAGGAAGCCTATGCAGCTGCCCACTATGGTGCAAGCAAATGAGAGGGACAATCTAGTCAACCAATGGTAAGCAATGGGCAGACTGTAAGCCCCCTGTAAGGAAAACAAAAAATCTCACAAGCAACAGCACATACTTTCTCAGGTAAATCCCAGAATGCAAAGGAAAATATCTGGACTGGATGAGTTACTTATGCATGGACCTGAGCTCTTCAAGGGAGGGGTTCATGCACACACAAAGCTTTAGTTACAATAGATGTCAACACTCTAGTGCTAGATGTTATCGCATTGTGCACCCACAAAACACACCTTAAGAAATAGGCGGCAGTAAGTCATACGTGTCTATAGATTGCAGTGTTTTAACATAATTTTTGTAGAAAACTCAGCTATGGTGGCCACCTGATTCCATGTCATCACAGACAGTGTCTTCCATGGTGGGTGTTTATTTGAGTGCCTTGTGCATTCTGGGTATTGTAGTCTCTATCTGCATTCATTGAACCAATTTGACAACACCTCTTAGCAGTTATTTGAAGGTTAAAGCTTAGACTGGAAAGTGTCCTTGATGATGTGCTGTGGGATGACCACCCAAGAATCCAGTCTGGAGACAGTAAATTGTTCCCTTCGAATGGCTCTCCTAGCCCCTCACTTGACTCCTTGTACCCAAATTCTGAATAGCAGAAATCTACTTCGCTGCTCTGCCATCAGTTTTTGAATTCAGATGTGTGAAAGTTAGAATGTGTGTCTCTCAGGCATATAAGCGTCTCAGTCCCAGGCCCCAGGGCCTTTCAGAAAGACAGGACTGTCAAGAACTTTCCCAATCAACCATTTTCTCCTTTCATCCCCTTTTAGTTCTGGAATATAATGGGAAAAAACCTTTGCATCGCAGTCATTACTACGCACTACCTTTACAACGCAGTCATTACAACGCAACATCGTTACATCGCATGCCATTACAACGCAGCCATTACATCGCATGTCACTACAACGCATGTCATTACAACGCATGTCACTACAACGCATGCCATTACAACGCATTATAAGGTAAGTAATGGGGAATAGTAATTATTACCCCTACATTATCCAACACTTACCCTACTGTTGCACTCACTGGAGTGGTAATAGTAATTTTTACCCCTACACTATCCAACACTTACCCTACTGTTGCACTCACTGGAGTGGTAATAGTAGGTTTTACCCCTACACTATCCAACACTTACTCTACTGTTGCACTCACTGGAGTGGGAATAGTAATTTGTACCCCTACACTATCCAACACTTACCCTACTGTTGCCCTAAAAGTAATATGCGATGTAATGGTATGCGTTGTAATGAAATGCGTTGTAAATGTAGTTTCTAAAAATGCGTTGTGATGGCATTTGCTGTAAAAAGTATGCGTTGTAATGGATGTTGCGATGTAAAAACTGCGTTTTACAGGCATGCGTTGTAAATGTTTGCGTTGTAACCTCATACATTTGCATATAATATACTACTTTTAGGAGTTTTCAACCAGCCCTCTTCACCTATTGGTCAGTTGTTGTGTCATGTACATTTTTCTTCTAGCACTACAACATACAGCAAGAGGAAATGGGTCAGCCCATATCAGCCATTGGCTATCTTCAGTATCAGGTCATTATTCTCTTTCACAAAGAGCACATCCACATAAAGATATTCCCTTCACTACCAGCAAAGTGTGCTTTGGAAATCTACAAAAATTATGTTTGATTTTAGTCATTTTTTTGTATATGGGCAAGGGCCCTGGGGCTCCTTAAAAATAATTATTTACAAAACAAGCATAGGCACAGCCAAAACGCTGACAACCAACGCCAGACCGATTGGCTTTGCCAATGGTTTATGGTTTGCTGTGTAGTGGCATTTGCACCATTCATAGCCTACATATTGTATTTTTTACATACCCTATTGGACTTTATTTCTACATCCTTCAGCCAGTGGCTTCGTTGGCACAGGACCCGTCAGCACTTTTCTTGAGATATTTTCATTCTGACCTTGGTTCAGCACTCAGGAGAATGTTACTCTCACCTTCTTTCCCATGGCTGCTTAGTTGTATTCTTCTGCGTCCCTTGGAATGATTGGGGGATCATTTTTCACTTTAAAAGTACACTTTGTCATCACTCTTTCTTCATCTTATCCTTGTATCGTATATATTCCTATTTTTAGTTGTTTTGAACTGCATTTGGCATTTTTTTTCCGTGCTAGAGCATAACCGTCAAACCTATTGGCTTTGCCAGTGCTTGTTACTTTTGTGAACTATATTTGTAACGTGAAATCTAGCTGAGAGCAGCGCTCTTACGATTTTATGATTTGGCTCTTTACACTGCCCTACTGCCCTTTGACTCACTACTCAGTTTAGTCAGCAACATATCAGTAAAAAGTCTATAGAAACTTTTCTCTTTAAATAAATGTGACAACATCCAGATCAAGTTACATATTAAGCCTATGCACTTCCTTGATATAAGTTCAAGGATGGCTTCAACAATGAGTGAATAAACTAACTTGAACTGACAAGAAAGCCGCTGGTACAAGCGCGGTTACTTCTATCAGTGAAGGGCGCAATTTCACCAAGGGTAGGAGTGTCCACGTGCTCTTGACCCTTGCCCCCCCCACATCACCAGAGAAAGTGAAACATCACACTTTTATGTGATTTAATTCCATAAAAGTTATGTAAATTACAATTCGTTGACTTAATTTTCAGCGTTTGTGATTTCCTTTATAAGTCTGCTTACGGTTACTTGATCAACTCCTTTTATACAGATTTGATTGAGTTTTAAAGCATTCAACAATCACTAATTAAAACAACAATTTCTGTTCATTCCTCTTACTCTTAACCTATCCCTGTACATTCCTCATGGCAAGTCTTGTTCATTCCTTTCCTGATTCTATATTCATTACTATTGTCCATACATTAGGTATACGATAGGTTAAATTCTGGAGTATGTACAAACATTTTTTACCCCTTCAACCTCTTGTTGTTACTCATCAATATGACCTATATCCAGAATACAAGTCCTAAAAAAAGAAGTGGGGGGACTATCTAAGTTGGACAGTATGCAAGTGACATCATGACGTGTGAAATCACTGTGCGTGACATTGCATGTGGCATCACAGGCAGTGACTTCTGTCAAATAATTTTAAAAAAATAGGCAATTAAATGGCTACTCGTGTAAATACTCAGACAGTCCGATACATTGTTGCAGTGCACGCTCTTTTGTATAAGGATTGAATTCAGCTTGCTTCCAATTCGTATATTTTTTTAAAATGCTAAGTTATAAGCTGTGTGCCTTTGTTTCCCCTCCACTGCCATGGCACCTAGGTGTGAGGCTGCAGATAGTTCTCAAGTCAAGATTGTACTCCCACAAAAGGAGAGCTGATGGCCTTTAGATCATCCATTTGTCTTGGTCCCAGCTTGAGGGGAACCTAAAAAAAAAAAAGCCCCTCCACCGCCTGCACTTTGTTGCTTGTTCTCTTTGTCCTGGGCTATATATGTGGTGGGGACTGTCATGTGTGGTGGGTACTACTCACAGCCCCGGTGTCCCAGTTCAATGGGTGTATTTTATGTCAGAATACTGTGAGCAAAAATATCGGCTGAAAATATCTTGTCATAAATATCGTTTACAAATGCAGTGCAGCTGCTCAGTGATACTGTAATAACCGTAAAATGCACTTCCACGAACGATGGTTTTGGTTGCAATAAATATGTTCATTGTTGTTTGTGTATTGCATTATCAAATGTCAATAAACAGACCTTTGGAAAAAATTAATATTGTTTACAAAAATATCATCCCTTTGGTTGTAAAATTTTTATTATTAACTTCAGTAGGGGGTATATTTTTAAACAATACTTAGGGTATGCAAATTCTGTCAAATTATATTTTTGTTAAGCTATTTGGGTACTACTGCACACAAATGTACTAATACGATTACCCAAGTTCTCTTGTAATGCTCATGGCACTTCAAATGAATCTTCGATGAGTAGCCATGTACTAACCCCATGAGTTGGTAGTACTTTGAGGGTACAGCATGACCCTAATCAAACACATTACATGTTTTCAATAAACTAGTGTGAGGAAAGAGACCTTTTTGCTGGTTTACCCTAACATTCCCCCCATTTAGACTACGAGGTTCTTAATGACCCTTCGGTTTCCTTGAGAACAAGCAAAGAAAAATGATCCTTTCCCAACACCCTGTGCTTTCAGATACAGAATGGGCTCCTCTATCGGACAGGGAAACCAGGGGATCCACCACAACTACTCGTTCCCAAAAGCTTTCAGGACCAAGTCCTATCTTTTGCCCATTCTCACCTTCTTGCAGGCCATAGCGGGCCGAGAAAATGAGAGAAAATATATTGAATTTTTTTTTGGGTCTGGCATCCATGCTCACATTTCAAAATATTGTCAAGAATGTGAAGTAAGTCAGAGGAAAAACCCTTATACGCCCCCTGCTGAAACTTTACAACCGCTCCCCATAATCGGGACTCCATTTGAGAGGGTGGGAATGGATCTTATTGGCCCTCTCCCTAAGTCCAGAAAGGGAAATCAATGTGCACTAGTAATTGTGGACAATGCAACCAGATACCCTTATGCTTTTCCCCTTCGGTCCCCAACCACGACCAACCTTGCAGAGAAACTGGTAGACTTCTTCTCCAGGATAGGCTTTCCCAAGGAAATTCTGACAGACCAGGGTACACCATTTGTGTCACGCCTTATGCAACAAGTATGTAAACTGTTAAACATCTCCCACATCAAAACCTCAGTATATCTTCCCCAAACCGACGATCTCTGTGAGAGATATAACGGAACGCTAAAGTTAACTCTTAAAAAAATGTTGGCCAGTGATGGAAAAGAACGGGACCTTCTCCTGCCCCTTGCCCTCTTTGTCATTCGGGAACAAAAGCAGAGCAGTCTCGGTTGTTCTTCCTTTGAACTACTGTATGGTCGCCAACCCAGAACACTTCTTGAAATGACGAGGGAGACATGGGAGCAGGAGACGGCAGTAGAAACCCAAGACCTCTTTGATTATACAAAGGCCTTCAAGTCAAGATTAGGGAAATTGAGGGATTTAGAATATTCCAACTTGGAGAAATCCTAAATTAAGCAAAAATCCTTTTACGATAAGGGGAAGAAATGGAGACAACTACAAGTAGGCGATTGGGTCCTGGTATCACTTCCCTCTGCCTTATCAAAAGGGAACACGAGTTGGAAGGGTCCATATAAGGTGACGGAGACAATAGGACATACTACTTACTCCATACAGATAAGTCTGAGATACCATATAAACCTACTAAAGAAGTAGATAGGACCCCCTCCCAAATCCACTAATCTCCTACAATGTCCTCACTCCACTCCCTCCTCCACTCTAGAGCACCTGGATGTTAACGATGCCCTCACGACTTCCCAAAGAACGGAACTGATGAGCGTCTTACATTCCATTTCTGGTATTTTCTCAGATCTCCCAGGTAGGGCATCCCTGGTGGAGCATTCCATAGTTACTAAACCCGGGGAAGTAATAAAGCAACGTCCTTATCGGATACCCGCGGCCCGAAGGCCTGCCGTGGACAAAGAAATAGAGAGTATGCTATCAATGGCCGTTATACGCCCCTCACAAAGCAATTGGTCCTCTCCAATTGTTCTAGTTCCAAAACCAGATTGCTCCATATGATTCTGCATAGACTTTAGAGCCGTGAATGCTGTCTCTAAATTCGATGCCTATTCGGTTCCGCAAATTGATGAGTTAATAGAGAGACTTGGGGAGGCCCAATACATTACCATGATAGATATTACCAAGGGTTATTGGCAGGTACCCCTGTGAGAAAAGGATCAAGAAAAGACTGCCATTGCCACCCCAAATGGACTGTATGAATTCACAGTACTCCCATTCGGGTTACATGGAGCCCCTGCCACATTCCGAAGGCTCATGAATACAGTCCTCAAGGGGCATCAAGAGTACACTCCTGCCTACCTAGACGACATTGTGATATTCAGTCCCTCATGGGAGCAACACCTTATACATTGTCGACAGGTTCTTCATGCCCTCAAAGAAGCCGGTCTTCACATTAACGCCAAAAAGTCAAGGATGGCATATCAAAAGGCGAAGTACCTAGGATACCTCCTGGGAAAAGGTATCATAGAACCACAAGAAGAAAAGATTAAAGCCATCATTGATACGCGATTCCCAACTACCAAAAGAGAGGTCAGGGCTTTTCTCGGACTACTCGGGTATTACCGCAGGTTTATATCCGGGTATTCAGACATAGCTACCCCTCTAACAAACCTACTAAAGAAAGACGTGAAAAACAAAGATCTTTCCGATCTTCCTCTGGAAGCTAGGAAAGCTTTTCTACCTCTGAAAAAGGCTACAACCTCCCATTCTGTCCTCATGTCCTCCGATTTCAACAAATCTTTTATCCTCCAAACTTATGCGTCTTACCTAGGCTTAGGGGCTGTACTTCCCCAACTATCTGATGAAGGTAATGGATGCCCCATCCTGTTTATGAGCAGAAAACTCTTTCCCAGAGAACGCCAATATCCCACAATAGAGAAGGAATGCCTCGCCATCAAATGGGCAGTAGAAAAACTGCGATATTATCTGGAAGGATCCTTCTTTACATTGTACACCGACCATGCTCCTCTGTTGTGGATGAGTCACAATAAGGGAAACAATCCTAGCATTTTGCGCTGGTTCCTTTCCCTTCAACCTTTTCATTTTGAAGTACGACATCGGAAGGGCGCCGCAAATGGAAATGCGGACTTTCTATCTCGGGTCCCCTGTTTCCCAGAACAGGAAAAGTCTGGTGGGGAGGGGTCACCGGGCCTCTAGCCAGCGATCTTTAAGTGATGAGGTGGACGATACCCTCCCTGACCATGCCATGCTCTTCTTGTTCTTCCAGAACAACAATCTCTTGACATCCCCGTTCGAACCAACAGTAAGGCAATCTGGGCCCTTTAAGAAACACCATGTCCGCAATGCAATCTCCGCCCCAAAGGAATGCGTTACGTACAGTGTATACCTTGATCCTATGGATGACGAGACTGTTAAAAACGTAGATTCAGGAAGAAGCGGGCGTGTGCTGTGTAGGGGTGGGCGGAATTTGCGAAATTAACTTTCGCAAATTATCGCGAAAATGTTTAAAATTATCGCAAACAAGCGGAAATATCGCGAAGATGCGGAAATTTTTTTCCCGCATGTTCGCGAGATTTTCTGCATGGTTGCGGGTCGCCAACTTACCCATGTGGTTGCTTGCGGGCGCGGCCATCTTGTTTTGAGTTGTCTCGCGGTACATGATCGCAAGAAGAAAGACGTGATCGCGCGACGCATGACGTCACTGCGGGCGCGAACTGTCGCGAGACAGCGCAAATGGCTAAAAACAATCCAACATCTCATGGAGAACGCGACCGGATCAAGAAAACTTGTCGGCGAACGCAGGGATTCAGGTAAGGCGATCGCGCGAGAATGTATTATTTTACAGCGCGAGCAAGAAACAAATTATCGCCAAGCTGCGGAAACCGAAAATGTTGACATTTTCGCGCTCTCCGCGGAACGCGAAAATGTCAAATTATCGCAATTTCCGCGAACGGAACGAAATTTTCGCCCAGGCCTAGTGCTGTGTGTGGGTAGACGCCAGAACAAGACGCCAGCGACGGGTCTCACCAGATAGAGTCAAACATCGCAGCACATTAAGGAGAGGACGGAGAAGCAAGAGCTACAGAGGTAGCGTAGACCGCTCCACAGGAAGATAGAAGACTCTAGCAATAACACGCAGAAGCGAGCCACGCTCCTGGAGGAGCGTGGCTAAACGAGGTACGGGTTCGCCTAAGGGCCTTAAGGGGGAGGCGGGGTGCTGACATTGTGTAAACGCCGCAGTTAGAGAACGTCCCTGCCTGCAAAGCCTCTTCCATCACAAATGGTGAATGGTTTTCTTCAAGGTGCAAAAGTCCATTTACTTCCCTCCATACCAACAAGAGCCTGAGACAAGGTTATTGATTCCGGTTCCGTATTTTTATTTTTCCCCCGAGATTTCTGAACTAAAGAAGATTCAAGGCAATAGTAGTGGTGGAGACGAAGCGAGCAGAAGACGCCAGAGCTATTCCCCCTCTACATCCTTAAAGGAAGGAACCTATCTGTGTGGTTGATTTAAACAATGAAGACAGAAATAATGGAAAACCAAGCCTCACTCCTTCTTTTCCACCATACCCAGACGACAGTAATATTTATAGAATTTTATAGTTTCCTTTACTTTATTTAAACTTAAATTATTATGTTTTGTGTATGTAAAATATAATATTTAAAATGAATATTTGTAATATTTAATAAAAAATAATTAAACTTTGGTACATTGATAGTTTTTTATGTTGTTACATTTCTAATTGTAATTAAAGTAATAGGTTTTTTAATTGTATTATGTTATGCGGTATATATAGCAAGAGATGATACAAAGATTTACTGAAAGAGGGTACAACACACGTATTATTGACACAGCAGTAAAATAAAATCAGTTAAATACCAAGGGAACATCTACTATTTGGTACCAACAAAAAGGAAAAAGATCGAGGAAACTGTAAAGCTAATTACCACATATAGCAAGCAACAACTGGAAAGGGCAGTTAGAAAAAATTAGCACATAGTGTATGCTGACCCTGTCATAGATATGAAGGTACCAGCTAAACCATGCATAATTTATCGCAGAGCTGAATCTATTAGAGATAGTCTTGTAAAATCAAGCCCAGAAACTAGATGTTCAGAAAATTGTCCAAGAGCTCAAATGGGTTCTATAAATGCCCCAGATGCAAAGTTTTCAAAATATGTATAACTAATAATAATAATAATAATAAATCATTTATAAAGCGCCTGGTTATATGGACTGGTGTGTCCCCGCGCTCGAAGCAGCTACATGCAAGGCTAGGAAGGGCACAACGGAGCTCACTACTGGTAGAGCCAGGTTTTCAATCCTGTCCGTAAAGCATTTTCAGATGATTCCCTACGGAGAGGAGGCGGTAGTGTGTTCCACATTTTGGATGCCAGATAGCCAAATGAGCACCCATTCTTGCTCTTTGGGACTTTGAGCAGGAGGGCTCCTGTTGTTCTCAGGCGACATGTTGGGTTGTAGGGGGTCAGGAGATCATGCAGGTAGCTAGGTCCCTTTCCCTGCAGACAGTGGAGGGCATCAAGGGCTTTCACCGAGGAGGCTCTCTTTGGTAAATGAAGAACTAGGCGTGCTGTCGCATTCTGAATGCGTTGTAGCCGCTGGAGACTTTTTTTTGTTGCTCCCAAGTGGAGGACATTTCCATAGTCCAGTTGCAATGTAACGAGAGTGTGGACTAGGATTTTTCTGGTTGAGATGGGGAGGATATCCAGAGTTTTCTTTAACATTTTGAGGGTTCCAAAGCATTTCCCTGTTACTTTCCTGGTTTGGATCTCAAAGGATAGTTTGGAGTTGAACCAAATTCCCAGATTTTTAACTTCTTCTTTGGGACTAGGCATGGGACCCAGCCTCTGGGGCCACCAAGCTGAGCACCATATGGAGGGGGACTTCCCTACGACCATTAGGTTGCAACCGCACATGGTACGGTCGCAAACTTCCACTTCACAATGGGAGCTTATGTGGCAGTCCGAAACGGCCTGCAGCACAAGCTCCCATTGTGAAATGGAGGTTTTTGCACATCCCTGCACCGTGTGGCAGGCACCTCATGGTTATAACACACACGAAGGAGTAGGGAAATTAAATGCAACGGTGGCACGTGCTTAGTGAAAAAATACTGCTCTAACTCACAAAGTTGTGACATGCTTCATCATTGGGCTTGCTTCAGTACACCCCTGCGCAGACCAATGCCTGGGGTGGAGCAAAAAGGAGGGGAAAACAATACAATCATAAAAGTTGGGATCACCGTAGAAAAGTGCAGTGAAGGTTAAAACTAGCTCGGAAGTGTCCTCTCTTGAAATGTTATTCCTGGGCCCACCGGCTAGGTCTAAAAACGTGGAGGATGGTGGTGATAGGAGAAAAAAAAGGTTTCCTTCACCCCTCCTTACTGCCAAAGTATCGACGTGTTTCTGCTGTCTGATACGTGCCCACAGTTTTGGGTCACACTGGCATTCATCAGGATCCTTCGGATCCCAAAGTGTGTTAACTTCTGAACCCGGATACGGTATCCTTGAAATGCATTACTTCCAAGCAGAGGGCTCCCCTATATAACACACACTCAGTAATATGTAGGGGAAGGACATAAAGGGGTAACAAAATTACTCATAGAGAGGCTTATTGAACCCCTACAGAGAGTCCGTACTCAGACCCTCAAATCCCCTGATTGTGTATACTCCCATCTCACAAAGCAACCACGCACCACCAAGGTGCTCACTATAACCAATTCGGTGTGAATAATAAACACTCAGTCCATAATCAGACTAGACATTCAAAGTGAAACAATTTTCACCTAACATCAATCTCAGGAGACCGTTTTTTCCTTGACTGAAGTCCAATGCACAACCATTCCGCTCACTCATGCTGCGCAATAAAAAACAAACTCACCAATTTTCATATACTACAATGCTAAAACTAGCGAGATGTTGGGTGTGACCCCCTGTAGTCAAACTCTAGGAGAAAATAAAACATAACCATAATGGAGTTAAACATTAGCATGGTCTTTCGATTTTAAAGTCAGGGATTAGTAATTTATCTTATCTCTATTCATAATGTATATAGCCCTCAGGGTTGTTAAAGCCAAATGGATGATGGGGAATCACCTCTAGATGAATGCTTCAAAAACTGAAATGCTGACTTGCACTGAATAAAAGAATTATGACCTTCTGTCTTTCTATCCAGATAAACTGGAACCCCCTACAAAAGTAGCTAAGGACATGAGAAATCTTGGAATCTTCTTTAACTCTCCACTTTCTGTCACTACTCAAGTGGACAGGCTATCTGACTCAACTTTCTATGGAAGGACAACACTTAGACGCATCTTTCCCCATTTTCGATTTCCTCAAAAGTACAAGCAACAGCATCACTCATCATCGCCAAATTTGATTATGCTAATGGACTATACCACAGCATTCCACCCTAAACTATCAGAAAGCTGCAAAGACCCAGAACTCAACAGCAAGACTATTCCTAAATGTAAAATATGACCCCACATGTCTCTGGTTCAGACCGCCCTACACTGGCTCCCAACTGCTAGAAGATCCTCTTTCAAACTACTATGCATCACACGCAGAGCTATAAATGGTCAAGGATGAAAATGTATTCAAGAAAAAATCCCATAAATACTCCATTCCCAGGAACTCATGGTCCAGACTCGCTCTGCGCTTAACAATTCCTGCTTGAAGGAAGTAAACCTGCACATATTAGAGAAACTGGCAATTGGCTAGAGTTCAGAAGGCAGGTTAAGACCTGGTTATTCCCTATGTGATCCAATAAAGAATCCAAATGAACCCAATTTCTGTCTTTAGACCAATCCCCTCCAGGACGCTCTAAGATCAAAGGAGAGCTAAATCAGCAAAATACTTTTACGGACAGCCCCCACTAAGATTGGAAAGAACCACATCCCCTTGAAACCTATGCATCTGTCTCAAACAAATACCTAACAGAATGATCAATGTAAATCCCAGAGATTGCCCTCTCCTCAAATTTTACCAGATAAATCTAAAGGACCACCTTTCTGGAAATATCAGTGCCTCCTCTCCTATTAGAAAACAAATACAAAGTCAAACAATCTCAGTAATGTCCAATAGCTATGTAAAAAAACACAGAGAGACTGTATCAACACCATCAATAGCTAAAGGAAACAACCAAAGATGCAACAATATATATCACCTGTCAAGGGAAATCAACTTTCAAACTTCTTTCTACTTCTTCTGATTGCAAACTACCTCAATATCCTATCCCACCATATACCTAAAAAACCCGGAATGAAAATTGACCTCGATCTATAGGTAGGGACTATTCTCTCTCCTTTTCTATTTAAATGATACTCTCCTTATGCTCCTCTGTGTACCTTAATTTGTCTTATGCCTGTCAGCCTTACTGAGTAACCATTCCTGCAAAACCTTGCGTTTTCTAGCCCATATGCACATCCCACTCTCATAAATCGCAATGTCTCCTCTGTCTAACCTATCTTTGCAGTCTCACAATATCTAACTTCCTCTACCCTATTTACTTATCCCATTTTTCCCACTTGCCTGAACTTGCCCCGATATTTACACCAACCTCCTATTAGTTTAATGCACCTGTAGATGCTATAGGAAATGCTTCAAACAGTTCCTACAGAGCACAAAACTAACTCCATAACTTGTTGTGGAGTAGCCTGGAACCCGCCCTAAAGCATTTCAACTCCTCGTCAGGTTAGTAAGCGCAGTATAAATGCAATTACAATACGCTGTCTAGTCAGAGCTATATCTTATGAAAGTTACAGAAGCTTATTTGCACTAAAGAAAGGGAGGAAGTTAAAATCAAACACTACAAAGACAATTTCAAGGTTCTAGCACATTATGGGGCTGAGATGCAAACTCACTTGTTTTTTTAGGTCGAGGACTCTAATCTATTTCTGTTGCCATGTTATCCCAAGCGGAAAGACTGCAAAGACTCCCAGTCCCCTTAGGACGTTTACAATTTTCAGTGCTCCAAGGTAGGGGTGTTACAGTGCATCTCTAAGAGCTTTTCACAAGCCAAGGTTCAGGGAGGAGAACTCAGTGGACCTGAGATAACAATGTGGGCACACACAAAACCCAACAAATCCACCAACGAAAAGAGTATTGACTTAGAAAACCACTGAAAGTAGTGGTTAATGGCTGTCAAAGAGGAAATTGTCAGAAGCATTGTGAGAAGTTGGCCTGATGTATGATGTCACTAGTTATAGTGTACACCTTATATCAGTCCAAATACCCTTATGGTGATTGGTTGTAAAGTCAACCTTATAGACCAGCTATCCTAGTGGTAGCATGGACAAGAGCAGTCTTAGGCTAAACTCTGAATGGCATGTGAAGCCAGCTGTGATACCATATATAATCCCTTGAATACCAAATGAAAGGACACCACAACAGATATATATATAAAATAAAGTGTATTTATTCTAAGCAAACCCTCAGCACTCTTTATGAGATTAGAGGTAAGTACAACACAGTCTTATTAATGCATACAGTAAGTCACACAGGTAAGTAATACAGTTAGGCCCTAGGGGCCACGCAAACCATATACTAAGTAAGTGGTATAAGAACCACTGTCACGGAAATAGAATAGGCCTAGGCCTAGGGAATCGCTGGGGCTACACTACACTAGCGTTAGTTAGGAAGTGGGAGGCCCACGGGATTCGTGTGCAGAGTGGAAACACTCACGCGTAATGCGTAAAAGTCAATAGCAATATTACAGTTTAGAAAACGGTAGATTTAGGACACTTCCGGAGTAGCTAGGAAGTTGAGACTTGAAAACTAGACACTAGGATAGTCACTATCCTGATGAGCACCGGAGTACCCAAGTTACCTAGCCCACAGGCTGCGGGTGCATAGGGGTGAAGATGCGTCGTTTTCGTCGTCGACTCCTATGGATGCCTGAAGAAAGATGCTGACAGGCAGTCAGTGAAGAGTGTCCGGTGGATCCCAAGGCTGGGATCAAGAAGAGAAGAAACCTGCAAGCAGAAGGGACAGAGTCAAGGTCACTAGCCAGTGACCACGTGGAACCAGGAAGGAACCAGGCGATGTCGTGAAGAGTTGCAGGTGAAGGTGAAGCTTGTCGCTGCAGCCAGGAGGACCAGGAAGCGTCGAGGACGACCAGGACCAGGAGGCGAGCTGTCCCACGAAGGCTCTTGCTGTCGGCGGCGTCGAAGTTGGACTAGGACTCACCAAGCCTTGGCAAGCGGGACCCACGAAGAACAAAGGACTTGCTTCTGGTGCAGACCAGGAAGGTCTGGGGTGCTTCTTCTTTGCAGAGAAGCGGGAGCCAGTCTGGAGGAGCCAAACCAGCGCAGAAGATTTCAGGGTGCGTCGTCACAGAGGCCACTAGCCAGCGGGCAAGCAACCGGACAGACGCGGCAAGCAGGAAAATGCTGAAGGGCCCCACGCAGGACTCGTGGAGTGTGGGGGGCTGATCTTCGGTGCAGATGGTGCTTGGGGTTGGGGCTTCTCAATCCCCGGTGCACAACTTCGAGGGTGCCTCAGAAGCTGCGCTGTAAGTTACTAGCCACTTTTCCCAGGTAGCCGGTCGCTCGTCGCCTCCACGGATCTCAGCTCTGCTGCAGATGTGGATGAGGGTCGGAGAAGTCTGGAAGTCAAGGCTCTGGTCGGGCTCTGCAGTTGGTTCCTCGTAGAACGGTCGCAAAGCAAAGGGTAGTCTCTTGATGGTGCCTGTTTGCACAGGGTAGCCACTCCTTGGCTACAAGGGAGATTCTTCAGTCTTCTTCTTTCGTCGAATGTCGAAGGTCCAGAGTTTCTGTTCAGTTTTGCAGGTTCAGGATAATCTAAAGTCTTGAGGCCCAACTCCCACTCTTATACTAATCTGGGGGGCTGGGATACCTGCTAGGTCACGCCTTATGGGTGGGACCTGGGAGGGGGTGGTTACACCCACTTCCCTTTGTCCAGTTTCGCGCCAGAGCTGGGGCTGGAGTGCCCCAGCGCCGGTTTGAACTGGACTATGCAAGGAACACCTTGTGTGCCCCAGGCATGTCTCATTCCTTTCAGCCCACCCTGCCCCAATACACTAAAGGCTGTCTGGGGAGGTGCTAGCACCTCCCCAAGCAGGAAACCTATTGTCCAGGCCTCCCTGGCTGGGATCACTCCCAGCAGCAGGAGGTCAGACTTGTGTCTGTGGCAGCAGCATCCATTTTGTGATGCTGAGGCTTTGGTCAGAGGTTACACAGCAAAGTAGGATTTTAACATGTCTCTCCCTCTAGAAGGGAGGAATAATATCCTCATCACCAGAAATGGTATGGGGGTATTATTCCAAAGTGTTAGACACCTTACACAACATGTTTTGATACAGCCCAACCATAGTTACCATAACCGTTTAAGATTATAAGGCACTTTAAGAGTATATGGTAGGCTATATCATAGAACAGCTATAAGGACATGGTTCCGAAAGCTGCAGACAGGCTCAGCTCATGCTAGAGCACCATCTCACATGTTACCAAGCACTCTGCCTCCAGGATTGTTAAGGCCTGCCATAGGAGTGACTGATAGGTACACATGTGTCTATATATAAGGTAGATATAGATATACTATATCTAAGCAAGGGGTGATTACACGACCTTGCCCCAGCTGAGTGATCAGCCAGTTGTGTCTGATTGGAAGGCCAGACCAGGGGTGGCATAATACATGCTGCAGCCCCTGGGAGGCCTAGGGTACACCTATGCCCTGGGTACCTAGGGTACACTGTACAGGGTCCAATAAGGTGATCCTTACCAATTGGTTATGTACCTAGGGTACATGGAGTCCATTTTACAGAGAGAGCAGACAGCCTGAGACCCTGAATGGCAGGATCTCAGGCCAACTAAGTCGAAAAACCAGCTAGACACTAGGCAAAAAGTTGGGGGTAACCATAGTCAGATATCCACCTTCCTACACAACCCCCCCCCCAACGAAAGGAGATAAGGCTGGCCTTGACAAGGTAAGCCTCTATTGCCTGAGTGGCCATATAAGGAAGAACCAGCACTGGCATGGTTACCCCCTGTCTCATGGTCCACTAAGCAATCCCTCATCCTAAAGGTATCATAGGGTCTCCACCATAGGGAATCTCTACCTTGGGTGTGTCTTGGCAAAGTAAAAGGCTGGTGTTGAGATGGAGTACTGAAGTGAGTGTCCCCAAAGTGAGGCCTCAGCTTCCTCCAATCATCCTCCACCCTGGATGCCTTTCTTTCTCTAACTGAGTTGCACTGTGCTCTCAGGGTCAGCCTCTGGCTACCTAAAGTTGAAGGCTGGGTCCCTTTTGTGGGCTTACTGGAGGGACAGGTCAGGTTTGGGGCCCTAAGGTCCCATGTTTGCCTGTGCCCAACAGAATCCCTCTGGGGGAGGTCCCTAACTACCTGTAAAGGGGATCCCTCAGGAATGTTTTTACCCATCACCTGGCTAGGGCTACTAGCCAGGCAATCCTCATTCTTTTGATGGGGGGGTTCTTGTGGACAGGGGCCCTCTTGGGGTCCACTGGCCTCCCTGACCTCTGCAGCCCTGGGCTGACTGAGGCAGGGTAGAGAGAGGCAGGCTACCTGCACCAGACTGGGTCCCACCTTGGAAGGGGCCACTGACATCAGAGGCTCTGCCAGGCCAGGCCTGGCTACCTCTGGGGCAGTTCCTTCACAAGGGGTGAGGTCAGATCCCTGAGGAGGCTGACCTTTTCCTAATGTCTGGGGAGAGGGAGACTTTTCTTCCTCCCCACTACTCTCTGTTTGTGTGGAGTGATCCATAGTTTCAGGCTTCACTACACCTAGGTCAGTCTGAGTATGGACTGAGACCATTACAGCCCTGCCAACCTTTTCAGGAAGGCACTCAGTTTGTGTTTGAGCTGTGACTGTCACAGCTCTGCCAATTTCAACAGGGAAGTCTGTCTGTGCCTGGGCGGTGGCTACCACTGCCCTTCCAACCTTTTCAGGGAGGAAAGCTACTTGGACAGGGGTTGTGACTGGCACAACCCCACTACCCTTTTTGGAAAGGCCTACCATTTTGGAATGGGTGTCTTGTTCAACTCCAGCCCAAGCTGAGAGTTCTAAGTCATTCCCCAGTAAGCAGTCCACAGGCAAGGTTGGAGACACTGCCACCCTTTTAGGGCCAGTGACACCTCCCCAGCTGAGACATACCTCTGCCATGGGATGACTGTTCTGTTTGCCATCAATGTTAGTGACCTGGTATGAGAAACCAGGCAAAAGCTGCTCAGAGGGAACTAGCCTATGGGCCACCATAGTGATGCTAGCTCCAGTGTCTCTGTAGGCCTCAGCTTTTCTACCATTGATGTAGGGTTCCTGTCTGTACCTACCCAAAGTGTTGGGACAGGCAGTGAAGTTGGCAAACCCCATGCCACCATCACAGACAAGAGTAGCTGCTGCAGGGGAATTGGCTAAGCCAGGATCCCCCTGTGTTCCCCAAGAAAACCCAACCAAATTTTTGGGGGCACTCCCACCACCTGGGGGATTACTGCTGACAGTAATAGGTGGTGTGACAGGAGTAGTTGGAGGAACAGTTTTGTTTTTAGCCTGTGGACAACTGCTGTCAGTTTTCCAATGCCCAGGTGTTTTACACACATGGCAGTAAGGCTTTTTAACTGTGGTAGAGGAGGGAGCTTGGGACCCACCACCCTGTGTGGAGTTTTGGGGCCCTGAGGAAGATTTCTCTTTTGCTTTATCCCCACCCTTCTCTTGAGGCTTGGTGGTATCTTTCTTTTGGTCACCACCCTGATTTTTAGGCCTAATCCTGGTCCTGACCCATTTATCTGCCCTCTTTCCCAATTCTTGGGGAGAGGTCAAATCTGAGTCTACCAGGTGTTGATGGAGAAGCTGGTTCTGACAATTACTAAGGATCTGCTCCCTCATAATCAAGTTGTACAATCCTGTATAGTCCTGCACCTTGCTGCCATTTAACCAACCTTCCAAAGCCTTAGTGGCACAATCCACAAAATCAGACCAGTCCTGTGTCTGTGTCTTCTGGGTGTCTCTGAACAACAACCTATATTGCTCAGTGGTTAAGCCAAACCCATCTATCAGAGCACTCTTCAGGACTTTGTAATTGTTTGCATCCTCATCACTGACTGTGAGGAGCTTGTCTCTACCTTTGTCAGAAAAGGAGAGCCACAAGATAGCTGCCCACTGACTTTGGGGTACCTGCTGTACTTTGCAGGCCCTCTCCAAAGCAGTCATCCATTTGTGGATGTCATCCCCATTCTGATATGGGGGGACTATCTTGCTTAGGTTTCTATGGTCATAAGACCTATCCCTATCTCTAGGAATGTTGCTGCCACCAGTGGGTTCTGACCCACACAATTTTTGCTCTCTAGCCAGAGCAAACTTCTCTTTGGCAAGGGCAATTTCTTCCCTCTGAATCCTCAGATTAGCTTCCCTCATTCTGGCTTTATGCTCCCTTCTCTCAGGTGAAGTCATTCCCCTGTGAGAGGAAGCATTAGAGATGCTAGAAACATGGGAGTGGATGGATTCCCTTGAAGGGGATCTGTCCCTCCTGCTTCTCTGTGAAAGCCTACTTGGGGGTCTGTATGGGGGGACCCCATGCAAACTCCCATGTAAACTTAGGTTAGCCTGGCTAAGTCTCCTTACTTGGCTCTGGCTGTCTACCTCCCCATCTGAAGTCCCATCTGACTCCTCTGTGGTGGGTAGACCCTCCTCTGTGCCTAGGGCACCTGCCTGAGATGCCCTATGAGCATCATACTCCTCTAGGAGTTGTCCTAACTGAAGGAGGGTAGGGTTTGCACCCTGTTTTATTCCTCTGGAGGTACACAAGTGTCTCATCTCCTGGAATGTTAAGGTATCATATCTAGAGGGGATCTTTTGCAGACCTGATCCTCCTGAGAGAGTATCTACTTGATCTACTCTCAGAGACATGATCTAGTGAGGGTGTGGTGTGTGCACCTACCTACACTAGTTGTATCTACTAAACCTTTCTAGTAGTTGTAGTCAGGGTGTGTTACTCCCTTCAACCTACAACTACAAAGTCCAGTAGGACTTAAGTATAATAATCTATGTTATATGTACCTAGGCAATATCTGTGTGATCTTTCAATTTAGTATCTCAAGATTACAATGGTATTACAACAGCAAGCTCAGATCCCAACCGCTGCTCACCAATGTGAGAAGTTGGCCTGATGTATGATGTCACTAGTTATAGTGTACACCTTATATCAGTCCAAATACCCTTATGGTGATTGGTTGTAAAGTCAACCTTATAGACCAGCTATCCTAGTGGTAGCATGGACAAGAGCAGTCTTAGGCTAAACTCTGAATGGCATGTGAAGCCAGCTGTGATACCATATATAATCCCTTGAATACCAAATGAAAGGACACCACAACAGATATATGTATAAAATAAAGTGTATTTATTCTAAGCAAACCCTCAGCACTCTTTATGAGATTAGAGGTAAGTACAACACAGTCTTATTAATGCATACAGTAAGTCACACAGGTGAGTAATACAGTTAGGCCCTAGGGGCCACGCAAACCATATACTAAGTAAGTGGTATAAGAACCACTGTCACGGAAATAGAATAGGCCTAGGCCTAGGGAATCGCTGGGGCTACACTACACTAGCGTTAGTTAGGAAGTGGGAGGCCCACGGGATTCGTGTGCAGAGTGGAAACACTCACGCGTAATGCGTAAAAGTCAATAGCAATATTACAGTTTAGAAAACGGTAGATTTAGGACACTTCCGGAGTAGCTAGGAAGTTGAGACTTGAAAACTAGACACGAGGATAGTCACTATCCTGATGAGCACCGGAGTACCCAAGTTACCTAGCCCACAGGCTGCGGGTGCATAGGGGTTAAGATGCGTCGTTTTCGTCGTCGACTCCTATGGATGCCTGAAGAAAGATGCTGACAGGCAGTCAGTGAAGAGTGTCCGGTGGATCCCAAGGCTGGGATCAAGAAGAGAAGAAACCTGCAAGCAGAAGGGACAGAGTCAAGGTCACTAGCCAGTGACCACGTGGAACCAGGAAGGAACCAGGCGATGTCGTGAAGAGTTGCAGGTGAAGGTGAAGCTTGTCGCTGCAGCCAGGAGGACCAGGAAGCGTCGAGGACGACCAGGACCAGGAGGCGAGCTGTCCCACAAAGGCTCTTGCTGTCGGCGGCGTCGAAGTTGGACTAGGACTCACCAAGCCTTGGCAAGCGGGACCCACGAAGAACAAAGGACTTGCTTCTGGTGCAGACCAGGAAGGTCTGGGGTGCTTCTTCTTTGCAGAGAAGCGGGAGCCAGTCTGGAGGAGCCAAACCAGCGCAGAAGATTTCAGGGTGCGTCGTCACAGAGGCCACTAGCCAGCGGGCAAGCAACCGGACAGACGCGGCAAGCAGGAAAATGCTGAAGGGCCCCACGCAGGACTCGTGGAGTGTGGGGGGCTGATCTTTGGTGCAGATGGTGCTTGGGGTTGGGGCTTCTCAATCCCCGGTGCACAACTTCGAGGGTGCCTCAGAAGCTGCGCTGTAAGTTACTAGCCACTTTTCCCAGGTAGCCGGTCCCACGTCGCTCGTCGCCTCCACGGATCTCAGCTCTGCTGCAGATGTGGATGAGGGTCGGAGAAGTCTGGAAGTCAAGGCTCTGGTCGGGCTCTGCAGTTGGTTCCTCGTAGAACGGTCGCAAAGCAAAGGGTAGTCTCTTGATGGTGCCTGTTTGCACAGGGTAGCCACTCCTTGGCTACAAGGGAGATTCTTCAGTCTTCTTCTTTCGTCGAATGTCGAAGGTCCAGAGTTTCTGTTCAGTTTTGCAGGTTCAGGATAATCTAAAGTCTTGAGGCCCAACTCCCACTCTTATACTAATCTGGGGGGCTGGGATACCTGCTAGGTCACGCCTTATGGGTGGGACCTGGGAGGGGGTGGTTACACCCACTTCCCTTTGTCCAGTTTCGCGCCAGAGCTGGGGCTGGAGTGCCCCAGCGCCGGTTTGAACTGGACTATGCAAGGAACACCTTGTGTGCCCCAGGCATGTCTCATTCCTTTCAGCCCACCCTGCCCCAATACACTAAAGGCTGTCTGGGGAGGTGCTAGCACCTCCCCAAGCAGGAAACCTATTGTCCAGGCCTCCCTGGCTGGGATCACTCCCAGCAGCAGGAGGTCAGACTTGTGTCTGTGGCAGCAGCATCCATTTTGTGATGCTGAGGCTTTGGTCAGAGGTTACACAGCAAAGTAGGATTTTAACATGTCTCTCCCTCTAGAAGGGAGGAATAATATCCTCATCACCAGAAATGGTATGGGGGTATTATTCCAAAGTGTTAGACACCTTACACGACATGTTTTGATACAGCCCAACCATAGTTACCATAACCGTTTAAGATTATAAGGCACTTTAAGAGTATATGGTAGGCTATATCATAGAACAGCTATAAGGACATGGTTCCGAAAGCTGCAGACAGGCTCAGCTCATGCTAGAGCACCATCTCACATGTTACCAAGCACTCTGCCTCCAGGATTGTTAAGGCCTGCCATAGGAGTGACTGATAGGTACACATGTGTCTATATATAAGGTAGATATAGATATACTATATCTAAGCAAGGGGTGATTACACGACCTTGCCCCAGCTGAGTGATCAGCCAGTTGTGTCTGATTGGAAGGCCAGACCAGGGGTGGCATAATACATGCTGCAGCCCCTGGGAGGCCTAGGGTACACCTATGCCCTGGGTACCTAGGGTACACTGTACAGGGTCCAATAAGGTGATCCTTACCAATTGGTTATGTACCTAGGGTACATGGAGTCCATTTTACAGAGAGAGCAGACAGCCTGAGACCCTGAATGGCAGGATCTCAGGCCAACTAAGTCGAAAAACCAGCTAGACACTAGGCAAAAAGTTGGGGGTAACCATAGTCAGATATCCACCTTCCTACAAGCATTACCAACTACACAGAGAGTAATATGTGGTTTGCAGTAGGCCCCAGGGAAAGGGAATGGGACAACAGAGAATACAGAGGCACTGGATGCCGCCATTCAAACTTGATACTCAACTGGGCGCTGCCTTCAGCTGGAGGCTCGTTCATATCTAAAGATCAGAATACACTTTTAATGTCTTGTTAATCTTGCTACAGTGTCATCTTTTTTCTTTTGCATATGATACACCTTCGGACTATCTCTGCACTTCCAACTGTCTTCACTTGATGAAACTCTGAATCTTCCTTGGGCTGAAAAACACTTGTTATCTATTAAATAAATGTTGGTATTGGGGGCTAATGTACTTTTTTCACTACTGACCACTACCTTCTGTTTTATAAGAGAAGGTCCAGTAATTCAATTTGCAGTCATAGTGACAGGTCGGTAAACTGCAAAATAAATAACACATTAGAATTATAACATTAACATGGCAACAAGCGATCACTTTATTAATCTATATTGCTAACTTTATGCAATATGTGTGTAAAAAAAATACTTAAAATCTGTGAAGCTATGAGGATCCCTTTCCAATCATCACGTTGGAAAGCAAAGTATGCAAACACACATTCATACTTCTTTAGCAATAGTTCACGAAGCAGTACTCTACTAGTGGTGGTATCCAGTTTAGTCTTTAGAAACTCCAATTATGGTTCCAGATAGTTCCCTGGGTTTATATTTAACAAAGTCCTGGCTGCATCTACAGATATATCTCAGTTGCCTAGCAAAGAAGTTCTGGGCCACAAGGAACTTATACTCTGTAATTTCAAAATGTCCACCACCGTGTGGAACTCCTGTGAGAGTCCTATGGCTTCATGAGACATGTAATTCCCATACCTGCCAGCTTGTAGATCAATCTCACAGTGTGAGAAGGGGGTGGGGGCTTGGAGGGGGCGGGGCCTCGGTCCGAGAAGTACCTGGGTGGCACTTTGGAAACCCACCCCGCCACCAAGCCCCCTCATACCCCCCCCAAAAAAAGCTTGCTGAGGCTGGTGCCGATATCCTTTGCATATGATATACCTTCTGACTATCTCTGCACTTCCAACTGTCTACACTTGATAAAACTCTGAATCTTCCTTGGGCTGAAAAACACTTGTTATCTATTAAATAAATGTTGGTATTGAGGGCTAATGTACTTTTTTCACTACTGACCACTACCTTCTGTTTTATAAGAGAAGGTCCAATAATTCAATTTGCAGTCATAGTGACAGGTTGGTAAACTCCAAAATAAATAACACATTAGAAGTATAACATTAACATGGCAACAAGAAATCACTTTCTTAATCTATATTGCTAACTTTATGCAATATGTGTGTAAACAAAAATACTTTTCTGTGAAGCTATGAGGATCCCTTTCCAATCATCACGTTGGAAAGCAAAGTATGCAAACACACATTCATACTTCTTTAGCAATAGTTCACGAAGCAGTACTCTACTAGTGGTGGTATCCAGTTTAGTCTTTAGAAACTCCAATAATGGTTCTAGGTAGTTCCCTGGGTTTATATTTAACAAAGTCCTGGCTGCATCTACAGATATATCTCAGTTGCCTAGCAAAGAAGTTCTGGGCCACAAGGAACTTATACTCTGTAATTTCAAAATGTCCACCACCGTGTGGAACTCCTGTGAGAGTCCTATGGCTTTATGAGACATGTAATTCCCATACCTGCCAGCTTGTAGATCAATCTCACAGTGTGAGAAGGGGGTGGGGGCTTGGAGGGGGCGGGGCCTCGGTCCGAGAAGTACCTGGGTGGCACTTTGGAAACCCACCCCGCCACCAAGCCCCCTCATACCCCCCCAAAAAAAAGCTTGCTGAGGCTGGTGCCGATATCCTTTGCATATGATATACCTTCTGACTATCTCTGCACTTCCAACTGTCTACACTTGATAAAACTCTGAATCTTCCTTGGGCTGAAAAACACTTGTTATCTATTAAATAAATGTTGGTATTGAGGGCTAATGTACTTTTTTCACTACTGACCACTACTTTCTGTTTTATAAGAGAAGGTCCAATAATTCAATTTGCAGTCATAGTGACAGGTTGGTAAACTCCAAAATAAATAACACATTAGAAGTATAACATTAACATGGCAACAAGAAATCACTTTCTTAATCTATATTGCTAACTTTATGCAATATGTGTGTAAACAAAAATACTTTTCTGTGAAGCTATGAGGATCCCTTTCCAATCATCACGTTGGAAAGCAAAGTATGCAAACACACATTCATACTTCTTTAGCAATAGTTCACGAAGCAGTACTCTACTAGTGGTGGTATCCAGTTTAGTCTTTAGAAACTCCAATAATGGTTCTAGGTAGTTCCCTGGGTTTATATTTAACAAAGTCCTGGCTGCATCTACAGATATATCTCAGTTGCCTAGCAAAGAAGTTCTGGGCCACAAGGAACTTATACTCTGTAATTTCAAAATGTCCACCACCGTGTGGAACTCCTGTGAGAGTCCTATGGCTTTATGAGACATGTAATTCCCATACCTGCCAGCTTGTAGATCAATCTCACAGTGTGAGAAGGGGGTGGGGGCTTGGAGGGGGCGGGGCCTCGGTCCGAGAAGTACCTGGGTGGCACTTTGGAAACCCACCCCGCCACCAAGCCCCCTCATACCCCCCCAAAAAAAAGCTTGCTGAGGCTGGTGCCGATATCCTTTGCATATGATATACCTTCTGACTATCTCTGCACTTCCAACTGTCTACACTTGATAAAACTCTGAATCTTCCTTGGGCTGAAAAACACTTGTTATCTATTAAATAAATGTTGGTATTGAGGGCTAATGTACTTTTTTCACTACTGACCACTACTTTCTGTTTTATAAGAGAAGGTCCAATAATTCAATTTGCAGTCATAGTGACAGGTTGGTAAACTCCAAAATAAATAACACATTAGAAGTATAACATTAACATGGCAACAAGAAATCACTTTCTTAATCTATATTGCTAACTTTATGCAATATGTGTGTAAACAAAAATACTTTTCTGTGAAGCTATGAGGATCCCTTTCCAATCATCACGTTGGAAAGCAAAGTATGCAAACACACATTCATACTTCTTTAGCAATAGTTCACGAAGCAGTACTCTACTAGTGGTGGTATCCAGTTTAGTCTTTAGAAACTCCAATAATGGTTCTAGGTAGTTCCCTGGGTTTATATTTAACAAAGTCCTGGCTGCATCTACAGATATATCTCAGTTGCCTAGCAAAGAAGTTCTGGACCACAAGGAATTTATACTCTGCAATTTCAAAATGTCCACCACCGTGTGGAACTGCTGTGAGAGCCCTATGGCTTTATGAGACATGTAATTCCCATACCTGCCAGCTTGTAGATCAATCTCGGAGTGTGAGAAGGGGGTGGGGGCTTGGAGGGGGCGGGGCCTCGGGCCGAGAAGTACCTGGGTGGCACTTTGGAACCCCACCCCGCCACCAAGCCCCCTCCTACTCCCCCCCCCCCCCCCCCCCCCAAAAAAAAAGCTTGCTGAGGCTGGTGCCGATATCCTTGGGTGTTTTCACACTGCTTAATGGACATCGGAAGTTCAAAGCCTCTCGAAAACAAGCTGGAAAACGACTATTTACAGTGGTGTGCAGCTTGTTTTCCCTGCCACAATGTGATATCTGGTCCGCACCTGGTGACCCTGTGATGGGAGCCGATATTGTGTGTCACACTGTGGCACCGTGTGAGTTGGCAGGTATGAATTCCCTTTCTCGGGTGTCACGTGTAGTGTGTCCTGGCTTCTGTATGTTCGGATTGTGCACAAGCAGTTTGGAGAATGGCACTTCTGCACTGGACAAGTGCAAAGAGGTAAATGTTGCCCACTGATCATGACAATAATAGACCAAGTCTGTATTTCCTTAGTTGCTGGTCGCAGCCAAGATTTTCTATATTGGAAATCCACTGTCATGAATGTGCCCATTAAAAAGCAATTCACTCACTGGAAGCTGAGATGGAACTCTAGAAAATAAGACACTAGAAGAATGTTTCCAATGGATACGAAATTAGCACCACCAGGGCCACACAAGAAGGAACGCTGTAAGGACTCTCGGTGTGAGTAGAAAATCCGAGTATTTCTCTTGGGCACAAATTAAGGAGACAGTGACTCCCGACACAGTCAAAGAGTTGTAGTAACCTTTATAATGCTGCATTTCCTGTCTACCACTATGTCACTGGCCCAGGCACTCACAACTGCACTGTATGGCAGATCTAAAGGGGGTCAGGGCATCCTATCTAAGTAGGCATTGTGGCATCAACAGAGAATGGAACAGCCTAATTTTAGTCCAGATACGAAAGGAGCGAAAGCAACAACTACAACCTTGAACTACTGAGTCTATTTGCTGATGTTAATGGACTATTGATACATAACACAGCATGCGTGGTAGGTCCACATGGAATTACTGTCTCTTGGGCAGATGTTGGAGTGACTTCTCTTATAAATATCTGCAGGGCAGCCAACTGGACTAGCTTTTGTACATCATAATCATCTTTATCCAACAGATTCTTAGTGTTTTTGGCTCAGTGTTCCATCAGTGATATCTCATATATAATCATCCTGTACCAATAGGCTACGCCTTTCTGAGTAACAGTCATGTATTTCAGGAAGTCGAAGTTGCTTGTTCTCATGGGGAAATCTAAACTATTGCTTGTGCCCTAAGTTAGGAGGAGTGATCTTAAAAAGGAGGATTACTTACTGGTAGTCTCTTTACTTTGATTCATCGATTCCCTTCCCTGCGAAAACTACACATCCTCCCTCTCGACTAGGTCTCAGTAGTTACTCAGGATTTCCAGAAGGCATGAATTTATGGTCATGGGACAGAGGAGGGGCCTGGAAGGCTGGTCATTTCGTTTAAAACAGGCAATGTGGGACCTGTTTGAGAGGTGAAGATTTATAGAACTGGGACAGGAGACTATGAAATGGAGTAATGAGATCACAGGTAATTAATCAGGACAGTACTGCATTTGTAAATAGTTTGTAAGGAAGCCCACCTCAAGCCGTCTTGAATGTCTGGCCTCTATTTAGTAGTGCAATTAAGTACAACAATTTTCACTAATGTGAGTAACATCAGAGGCCCATCTGTGCCCAGTAGAATCATATATTGAGAGATAAGGTGGACCACTGGACCAGTCACTTTATGGAGGAATGTATAATTTTAAGCCTGTGTTGATAGATGATATAAGTATAATTATAAAAGCAGTATGTATCACCAAATGCTAGTGAGTTCTGTTCCCTTTATTCCTTCTCACTGAATGTTAGAACAACTTACTGCCTACGTCTGCAGGCTTCTTTGATATCTATTCCAGAACAGGCTTTATTCTAGACTCGTTAAAACAAGCCTGTATCACTTATCTCATAAAAAGCCATTACTCTGCCCATATTCACTTATTAACTACAGACCTATTTAAATATCCCATTCATACATACGGTTTCTGAGAAAACGACCATCATTCAAGTTCAAGGTCTGGGCCTATCTTGGGGGACTTCCAGTTAGTTGTCGGGCCCTGCCGAGGCATTTAAAAAGCTTTTAAAACTGGAAGAGGGTGCGACTGGGAGTGGGTTTAGAAAAACTAGGTCCAGTACCAATACTCCCAAGAAATATCGTTAAATCACGTTGTGGTAACTGTTCCTCAAAAGGAAGAAGGGATCAGAAGCCAATTTGGTCACTGAAGTGAGATAAAGAAGGAAAAGTCTCTAAAGTAAGTATCCCTTATCAGTAATAGGTGGGGAATCTCTCCTTTAGACTTTAGTGCCCTCACACACCCTTGCGGGTGTCATGCTTCATCATCGGGCGTTGCTCCTCGTGGGGGTGGCGCTGCAGTCCCCCACGGGCCCCGCGAGAGGGCTCTTTGTCGGAGATCTTTTGAGGAGATGCCGCAGTTGTGCATGCAGGTGTGTGGGCCTAAAAGAGGGAGTGTAGTGTTTTAAAATTACCCACCGGTGCCGTAGGGATAATTTTATTTGTGGGTCCGGGGGTAAAATAAAATTGGTACAGGGGCAAGGGGTAATTCTCTATTAATAGATAGCATAGAGGACGGGGTATTACTCCGCTGCTCCTAGTGACCGTGTGTGAAAGTGTGCGTGCTGGTCAACATGTTTATGTTTCGTGCCGTGGTTGGGTCCCTAGTGGATCCCCACACACGGCAGGGCAGGTAAATAGGCTTTAACGAGGGGTCAACAACTGATTCCCCCTCGCCGCCGCGAGTACTTGCGAGGAGGCACTTTTCCTTCTCATTAGGGGTACTAGGCTGGGACACAATAACCGTGTCCCCCATAGCGCAATACGCATAATTGCACCTGAATAAGAGGTATTTTAGGAACAAAGAGTGTCCTGCTCTTTCCCTTTCACATTTCTATTTTGTCACATTTATGGTCCTGACGAAGCGCAAGTTAATTACCCTAACATTACTATTTAGTTTTACACAAAAGTTACAAATGATTTAGTTTCACACACATGCCATTGGACCAATCTCTGACCCAAAAATCACTTACAAAATAAATTGATCAAAAGACTTACAACAATATATACAATGATCAACATAAAACATACAGATATGTATATATATACACAAAACACAGTTTCTCAATACCCTACCACTTAGAGGTAGTCCTTCTAGCACACGAGGTACCACACCTCTCTATCCTTTCAGAAATGTGCTTCTAAATAATTCAACATGTTTGCATTAATGGTGACTCCTCTATTGAAAAGCTGTCGACGTGGACGCGTTTCAGCCGTCAATTTCTTCAGGCCTCCTCAGGACAAGGGTAAAGCAATATCTAAAATATCAATAGAAGCCTATAATTACATATATACAAAAACTATATACATCTCTATCTAACCCATATTTATCCACACAGTGTGCCAGGACAGTGACACTGATCACCAAACGTAATAAACTACCATCACCAAGTGCAATTCAAGGACTGAGGTGTTACGGTCATAGAAGTATCCCACTCTGCGTTTCAACAGGGCACTTCTTGGTTCCTACCATCACCAAATGTGACTAAAGACCTAAGGTGCTTGGGTGATTTTCACACAGAACCATTTAGGGTCTAAACAGGATACCTTCAGATTTTTAGAGGTTCCCGAAATTACTAATACGACTCCCTGTGCTCTTAAACTCTGTCCATATCTAAGTGCTCCCCTCAATAAAGTCAGAGACGGAACCACTTCACCCTACCTATGTGCTTGCATCACATCAATTGATCTGTTCTTTATCTCAGAGTCGGTACCGATCCCTGAGTTAGGGCACCCTCAGCGTTCTGGTGCTTGCACTCTTGATGGTGCTACCTATATATGTAGGAACAATGAGAAGTCACAACATGGTTCAAGAGGCCTTTTAAGTCATACTAAGAAATTCCGAACACGGGGCTCCAATACTATATTAATTGACTCAATGTGTCCGAGTGCGGCGGTTACCTTAGACGGTGCACGCCATCTGGTCCACCTGGACCTCCGTTTCCCGTTTGCCAAAAGAAATAAATCGTTGTCTGTCCACCTTAACAAAAACAAATAAACACACATATCGGGCTTAATTGATACTATTCAACACCCTAGCTTTCTTATTCTGATGCAGTCCTCATGTCCCTTATTCAGCGACCCTCGCTTACCTCCGGTTAGACAGTACGCAGCTTTGATTTGCTCTGTGTGCTCCCCGTCTTGGAATCCACATGGGGTGATTACGGCTGGGCGCAAGCCTATACTACAACGGTCGGTTGTCCCATGCACCCAATCGCATGCCGGCATGTCAGTGAACATAAACAACAGACTCAAAAGAGATTCGCCCTGACATTACGCGAACTAAATACCATGTCTCGTCTGCATGATCGGAAACAACGGAAAACAGACTAATCTATAAAAGTCTGCACACCAAACTTGAAAATACAAAGTGAGCTAAAGAACAACTAAATGAAATACTGAAAGGGACCTGCTTCAAAAATCAAATTTGTGTGTGTATAAAATTACTAGGTGTAGCTCGTGGACATGAGGATGATCTTATCAAAATATAATTCTGCAAACTCAGTACACAATGCCAACGCGTCGTGTCTACAAATAGACTCACTCGAAGTGGTGCCCTAATCTAATGGCTGATTCAAATATGAAGCCATCATGAATATTATTCTATGTACATGCAATCGAACTTTAAACTTTTTAAACAGGGAGATCCGACTCCCGTACACCGAAATGACAAAGTGGGCTGGGTGTGTTGACTCTAGACCAACCATGTTCTGAATCCAATAAGTCTCTATGAGGACGAGCACTGTGCACCTGCACAAAGGACATGAAAAAACATGCAGCTACTACTTAGTCTCTATATTCCAGCGCACTGTGTGTAATATATGGGCTGCCATTCTGGTCATACCTATACAAACTGTACAATAACCCCACAAGCATTAAATGAAAACAATCAATGGTCACCCCAACCACACCTAGGGGAATAAAATGAAAATACTTTTATTATTACAAGGTAAGGGAAATAATCGTCTATATACCTTCAGATCACTACTGTAGCTCATATATCCATAACATTGCCATATGTCACCTTTAAATGAATGCCCTATTTCATCGTGATCGTTTAGGCCCTCAGTAGCTGTTTGGTATCTTTCTATCAAACAGGCTTCTGTGCGATTCAACGTCATTTCTAGTTGGACCTTGTTTTGTGATTTCACCACTGTGAGTACTGACCAGCTGAAGTCGTTCTCGCTATGCCCACATTCTGTAAAATACTGTACCAATGGAGCTCCTTGTGTTCTGCATTTTATGCGGGATTTGTGTTGTAAAACACGCATTTTGACTGCCTGTGTTGTCTGTCCGATGTATGCCTTCCCATATGGACAAATCACTACATACACAACATTTTTGGTGTTACAATTTGACAACGTCTGTAGTATGTGTTTCTTGTTATTAATCATCACAAACTTGGAGTCATTCGTATGTTGACAAGCGATACAGTTATTGCAACGATAATGTCCTACAAGTGCAGGGAGACCCAGTAAACCCCTTACCTCCTTTTTAACAAGTGGATCACGTGCTGATCTCACTAGATATTGTCCTAGATTTTTTCTTTTTCGGTACGAGAAAAGTGGTTTGGGCATATTCAGATGTTCAACTAACCTCCAATGTTCCCAATATTACAGCAGGTCCGCTATGCTAGATCACTTTCAGCATATGTTGTGAGTTCTACAACTGTATACTGGGTTCTAGTAGCTACTAATGATCCTGGCCTACCCATTTGTGACAAACAGCTGATAATTCTTACCTCTTCCGAAGTGCAAATGTCAACTTTTTATTTTGTGCTAGGGTAACAGGAGGGGCCATGTAGGAAATGACCACATTTTATTTGATATCTCCCCAGATTTTTGCCATGACAGTTTTTGCTAGCTGTAGAACTCTGTGCACTTTACCCCTGCTAAACTTGAATAAAATGCCTGTGATTTTGCATTCTACATGATGAAATTGGCATACTCCTAATTGATATATTTCACTTGCTTGCAAGACACTGTAATGTGGTACAAACTGCACCCAGGGCCTGGACATTAAATGCCACTAGTGGACGCCAGGACCTATTGTTTCATCCACTACAGTTGCAGTGAAAAACGTGCTTCATAGATTTTAAAAATAGGACATGTAGATGTTTAATGTTAACATTTCATTACCGTGACTAGCATCCAAAATCAATTTTTCACTGTGGCAGGCCAAGCTGTCCTATGTAGAAAACCAGAGTAAAGATTAAAATCCTAATACTGTATCTCAAGAAAGGGACTAGGTAGAAAATAATTAAACAACTATTTTTAATAGGTATTAAAATGCAAATCAATGGTGAAATTGTTTTTTTAATAAATATTACAGAAAAGTAAGTTTTAAAATGTTACTATTTCTCTGCCTGATGATCTTTGAGACTAATTTGCATTTGCTATCCAACTTTTCCCAGCTAGTGATTAGCATTTTGGATCAGTGTGAAAAGTGTGTGAAATACTTTCCAGGACCTACACAGTAGGTCACTGTGATTGATAGGTCAAGCTGAATGGACAGGGATGATTTCAGGGTTTTCCTGGCTATGACAGGCAGCAAAAACTGACCTGTATATCCGCATGTCTAAATTAGGTGTCTGGGCATAGAGGTCAAACTTCGATGGCCGTTACTCAGTCGAGCCGTCAGAAGGATGTACCCATGGCAGAGACGAAGTAGGCTCCATTTTGGATACACCAATGGTCTGCCTGCTCCTGAATCTGGTGAGCAGACCATTATCTTAATGGTAAGGATACTGTGTCACCATTGTGTTGTAGTAGCCTTACCGCCAAGATATAAATCTGCCCTAAGTCGAAAGGTAAAATCTATGACTGGGATGAACCTGGTTGGTATCCAACCTGTGCTCCACTGCAGCCAGCTTAAGATTGTGCCTAGGTCCCAGTCTACTGCAACCATTGACTATTATTGGCACTTTGTACTTCTTGGTGCTATTCCTACTAAAAACTTTAAAAATGCATGTGTCCAGCTCCTTCTGACTGGCTTTTTGTCAATTTGGTTCATTTTAATACATTTTACCATATTTTTCTAAATGAGTTAGGCATTTTTATTGTTTTGATTTTTTAATTTTATTACTTTTTTGCTACACATTGTTTTGAGTTAAGCCTGTCTTTTTGTACCTTAGCTACCAGGGGGTTGATCTCAGGTTAATTTGGTAACTTCAAGAGTTCACCCTGACAAAGGTTGTGATTATTTCTTGAGGAGGGTAGTCACCCACCCAAAATAGTAATCCAATTTCTTACAGAGGTCTCACTCTCTGAGTTTCTTTACATTGATCAGAATTATTTTATTTTGATGATCAAAAATGAATACCATTTGCTTCTGAGCGGCTTCTCTCATATCAGACCTAGTGCCTCCATTGTGCCTTCTATGCACTTTAATCCCTGGTATACTTTGTGTGCATGATGTCCAACACTCATTTATCCATGTACCATGCAAATGGTTCCAAGAAATACTGTTCGAGCCAGGCTGATCTGGTGTGAATCATTATGATAAAACGTATTCACACCTAACTGCAGTGGCAAATACGAGAGTACTAAGACATCAAGCTTGTAATAGCAAACACTTTTTCTGAAATGCCTTCTTTCCATTACTTAACTTAAAGAAGATTTACATATGTATGTATGTATTCCAAGGAGAGGTGACAAAGATGTAATTTTCCCATTCCAAGTCACAGGATAATCTCTACAGAGTATGCTGACAGTGTAGCAGAAGCTGGCCTGGAGAAATAACAGCTGAAAATGAAAGGACTCCTGCCCAGTGCCTGAATCTGGAGAGTACCAAGGGGGCCATATCTTCAGCTCCACAGTGGTATGCACCCTGAATATCGACGTCAGAATATCAACGGGACACAATATGGAAGACAAAATATTGAAAAAAATATTGACAGGTAAATAAGTCTAGATTTTCAAAACCTTACTCCACATATATGTTCCTACGCATACATATAACTCCAACGTACGTAAATATGGAGCTAGGAATAGTGAATCTACACATGTCTATATACACTTACCTTTCAATAGTTTGTTACTTAGAATTCTGTTCTCAATATTCTTGTATCAACATGTTATTCGGGGTTGATATTCAGTCGTCCCATCCTTAACAACAAGACTGTGATCCTGAATCTACAAAGCTATTTGGCCTGAAACCAATCTCTGTCCTGGATTAATCTAATGATACCTGGTCCCGCAACCATTCATGAATCTGCTTTGGAAAGCTATCCTCCGATACTGTACCAAGTACCATTAACCTGCCTTGGATAGTCCATAATCTGAATACTTGTTTTCCTGTGAAAATTATTACATTGCCTGGTCATGGTGATTTCTGTATTCTTATCATCAGGACTTTTAATCTCCAAATTGGGCTATCAGGCACCAGCATTTATATCGAATCTAAAGTCTGCTTCTACTACTTCTGTATATTCCAAACAGAGATGCATTTTTTTGGTTTCCACCAGAATATCAATTTTTAACTATCGCACTCCCAAAATATCATGACTAGAATATCGACTACCAAAACATTGTGAGAATAGTTATATATAGGTAAGTATAGATTTACAATACTTAACTCAAAATATATGCACCTTGAAATATATATATGTCATCAAGGCACGTAGATGCGGAGGTAAGTATAATAAGTGTGTATGTACCTTCACTCTTTTGTAGTTCAGTATCTTTGTACTCGTGGTCCGACATATAATCAGGTGCTAAGGTGTAAGCTACAGACATGTATTTGCACCAGGCCTAACCCCTCCCTTTCCTTAAGAGATGTGTATATAAATGCCAGACAATGGTTATACCTAGCTCCTTACTGAGATACTAAGCACTTTAGTCTTTTATAATTTGCGGAATCTTATAACCTCCCTATACTGGACTGTATTTTATTTCCTAGTTACAGGTGCATTCTGGCATCAGAATGTAATCGGTTTTAATAAATTATTACAAATGGCTGGTAATGTCACAGTGCTCAAGCGGCACAGCAGCCTTCACTCAGCCTGAAGGAAGTTGTTGTCCGGAAGCCCAAGTAGTGTTTAAGGGTAGAAGCAGTTTTTATTAGGTCGAGCCTAGAGCAGCGCGCATGCGCTGCCCTAGGAGATGACCTTTAGAAATTGGTCAGCTCTTTTCAAGCACTCGTGCTTGAAAAGGCATCCACCTTGCGGGAGCGAGCAGCAGCGCGCAGGGACCATCTGTTTTCAGTTAGCGTGGCCGCGCACGCTTATCACAGTCACTTAATATCCCATGCCGTGGTCCCCTCTCTACCCGCCCATCACTGCCTGTTAATTGTAGTGCTTCGTGCCTGTCGCTGCAGGTTCCCGTTTACTTTACAAACATGTTCCACTGCTAAGAGTCACCCAGTCTGTGCTTGTTCCCAATGCCTTTGTTTATCTCTCTGGTTATATGCGAGAAAAAAGCTAGCAACATAAGTATTAAAATGAGCTTTTAGAATCAAAATGAGCTTTTGGAAAACATTTATACTGGCTATATTACGTTTAACGTTTGATGGGTCCAAGGGATGCTGAGCGACAATTGAAATCTTTGGGACAATAATGAGATGAGAATTTAAAATTATTTAGGTGTGTAATTTCCTTATTGGCTGTAATCAGTATTTGGCCTGTGAATCCTGAATCAGGATTTATTTTGCACTTGTAATGAAGGCATCCAATGTAACACAAGCCATTTTTGAACAGCACCCTGCTCCTCCCGCAAGAACCAGCGTGGAAATGTGTTGCCCATTCATTCTTTGGCACAGTAACTGATGGCATACCATCAAATAGGGACAACAAGGATTTAGAGATGTGACCGATTTGCACCCCAAGATGACTTCAATTTCCTGCCTGTTCTCTACTTTGATATTCTAAAATTATTCATGACCTATGTCGTACTTGTCCATTTTTATCTACTTACAATTAACTTACTGCTAGACTAAAAATTACATGCAACAAATGAGTATAACAGCTCTAATAATGATGCATAAGATTTAATTAGTATCGATGCTTGGAAGTAACACTACAGTCCAACTGTGGGCTACACATGCTAGCCTGCTATAGGTCCGTGAAGCGCTTCAATGCCTCTTCTGGGACAGTAAGCACTACATTCATCCACAAAGGTTTGCTATAGTTGATTGTGGGCCCAGGATGTGTGCCAGGCTCCTGCCCCAGTGGCTTGTCAGCTCTTGAGTCGCTCCTGCAGGTCAGATATTGCCTCTGTGTTTCCATCAGTAGTGATATGTTCTTCCGTTACCGGAAGCACCATGCACCACCTAAACTGTGACTTTCCCTGATAACATTTCTCCAGCTCCTCACAGGAACAAGCATTGGCATAGCCAATAGGTCTCTCCTTTGGGACCTTATAAGTGTTTAGCCATGCAACAGTTGATGTTGTTGCATCAAGGATATTGTGCTGGATAACTAAACACTTATAAGGTCCCAAAGGTGAGACCTATTGGCTATGCCAATGCTTGTTAAATTAAACTGTCAGTTCACGGCACGGTGGTTGGTTAGAGGTTCCACCTTCCCTAACCTCTAACTGCGCCCCATCGCGCTCAGCCTTAAATTACACCCAGGTCTACCGGGCCGGTGACTATCACTGGCATAGGGTTCAGGCAAGATGTCTTAAGCAGCTGCCAGCAGGATGGCGCAGTATTGGGACATCTAAGAAAACAAATCATTTCTTTCACGGGCTAAGGGTAGAGAAACTCGTGAAAGAAATGATTGTTTTTGTTTTTGTTTCTTGCATGAGCCATGCCTGCTAATTCCTGTAGGCTGCGTACGCAGAGCTGCAAAGAGGCCACACATCATGTACCTTACAATCAACAATTCCTGCTTTTGTAGGCTGCAGCAGGTTGCATTATGGGACATGTATTTTTGTTTCAAAATGCTGTGGGCTGGAAAAACAGAATCAGCAGACATAACACATGGCCCCTTGTTGGCTGTGTAATGTGTTTGAAAATGGAGGGGAAAACCCTGCATATTATATGGGATAAAATACCCTCTTACTTTACATTATGTAGGATATATTGCGAGTCACTGAGGAGTTTCGTGACCACAATGCACTTGGCCTGCAGCCTTGTGCCTCTGTATGGTTGAACGTCTCGTTGACTTGCAAAGTCCTTATAAAGTACAGAAAAGGTACTTCATCCAATATATAATGGGACCACATTCATCCTCAAATACTCTCTCACATGTAACAATTTTACCTGCTGCTGTCCTGTGGACATACAATGGTGTTAAACCTTCTGGCCGTGCCACTAAGGTTGGATCTAAAGGCATTGTGTCTCAGGCTCACCTCTGCCAAGCAACTCCAAAATGCCCTATCTGTAACCCTTCAGTGCACTACACTATTATTCAAATTTACCAGCAATCTACTTACCAGCTTGGCCTTACATTCCCAACTATACCGACGATTCTCCGATTTCATCTCCGGTGACTCAATCCCCTGGGGCCAGGCCTTGATTTTTTTTTTGACATGGGAGGAGGACCGCACGGCCCCCTCCTCAGGCCTATTTCAGCCCTGGGGAGCACATCCCCGGGGCAGGCCTTCAACATTTTGTTTTAATGGGGTTTGAGGGGGGCCGGTGCAGCCCCTCCTCCCCGGGCCGACATTGCCCCAGGGAAATCATCCCCTAGGGCATGGCCAGCTCGCTGGGGACCACGGGGATAGCCTCTAGGCCCCTGCGGTCCCTGCCGGCTCTACGCCTCCTGTGGGAGCTGGCATTGCTTTTGGACAAAGGGAGCTGCAAACATGCAGCTCCCTCTGTCCAAAAGCAATTCTGCTCCACTTTATGGAAGCTAGAGCATTTTTAATGCTCTTGCTTCCATGAAGTGGAGCAATGTTTGCTATGGCATGGTTGGAGCAGGGCTCCCGCCATGCTATAGTAAAATGCAATGTCCTTGGGGTGGGCACCCTGGGACATTGCTGGAGCCCTCCCTGGGGGGTGGCGGTCCCCAGGGACATGCAGGGCTCCTGGAGGGGGGGGCCGCATGACCACCCTCCCATCTTGTATATAGCCTCGGGGAGGTGGTGGTCCCCGCAACAGACCCCCTTAATTAGTGTATGTATGCCCCGAGGAGGTGGCTGTCCCTGGGGGTGCATGGAGGGGGCCGGAGCCCCCCATGCATTATTGCAAGGAGCCCCCCCACGCATTATTGCAATTAGCCCCGGGGAGGTGGCGGTCCCCAGGGCAGAGGGGGTATGCAAGGCCTCCCCATATTCTTTAAATTAACCCCGGGGAGTTGGCAGTCCCCAGGGCTGCAGGAGGGTTCAGTGGGCCCCCCCGCATTAATAATTGCCCCAGGGAGGTGGAGGTCACTGGGGCTTTAATAAGCCCTAGGAGGGGGGCCCCGTGCTCCCCCCTCCTACATACATTATATTATAACCTGGCTCTCCCAGGGGTTCTTGTAAAGCAAGAGTGGGAGCCCGCGCTTGCTTTTTAAATAAATTGCTGCAAATTTGCAATTTTTTTTTATTTATGGTTTTATGCCGTAGCGGGGTCCCAGGGACCCCAAGACAATGGCTTGCAGATCAGGGTATTCCTACACTGCCCCCTTTCCTTTATTTTCACATTTTTCGGGACTTGGCTTGAAGCTGAGTCCCAAGATGGCTGCAAACACTTCCTGGTTGAAGTGTTGCCAGCCAATCCGCGCAGTGCATTTCCCTGCACAAGCTCTCTTTGTTGGTGCAGACTTCACAACCAGAGATATCACTATAAATTTAAACTTGCATTTCTCAAAAACTACTGAACGGATTTACACCAAAGAAACAAAAGGCACTTCCTTGAACCAACATCTACCTCCCTGCCAATTTTGGTGTAAGTCACAGCGGCTCGGGCTGTAGGTGTGGCAAAAGTTTCCTATGGGAATTAACATTACAAACGCAACCTTAATTCGCGATCCAAATTCTCGGTTCTCACTGCACAGATCACTTCCATAACAATTGAACCCATCCTTCTCTAAAAAAAAGCAAAGATTAAAGTGATGTTATAGTTAGTTGAAAATATCATTTAAAGCATTTCGTTTTTAAGTGAACAAAATCGCTGAAATTCACCAGTTATAGTTCTATCAATTTAGATAGGTGCTTTCCTACCCCGTGCGAGGCACAAAGAGCTGTCGCTTTTGTCAAGTCAATTACTACAGTATGGCAGAATGTTTTTAATTCCTGGATTCAGTAAATATACAGAAACTTCCAGATGCAATTACTCATCTCTTTAAAGATGCGTGAAACAATAAAAATTACTCTCCTTACACTGTGCAGGCAACTGTGCAAAAACTCCTTTTTCAGGTCGAGCATGCCAGAGAGCAGAAGCTTTACAAAATTCTGGGATGGTAGTGATGGTTTTGACAGTCGCACATCAAACTCTGTAGTTTACCAAAGCTCTGTATTATTCTAAGAAATTACGGTGCCCATCAAGGTAAGAGAGACATCCCACTACCAGAGATGTAAGATAAACAGGACCTTCCAAGGAAAGCCTGTTATTGCATATGTTTACACACACATATACCCCGGCACTCTAATGTTACAATGAAAGTGACACATAGATTTCAAATTTTCTGGAACAATTCAATGGCTAATTCCATAGGTTGTATATCAATGACTAGTATTCTATCTCAAGCATGAAGGACCATGTGTAGCATAAGATGTCCATTAGGAGAAAAAAGAACATCATAAGGCAGACATTATTTGCATAGTTTAATCTCATATGGTCAAAGAAATATCGTGTCTATTCAGATATTAGCATAAAATTTTGAAGCACAAGGTATGTGATTTCAAAGTAATTACAGACACATCATACACAATTCAAATACACATTATCAATGTTCCATTAACATATTTTTCTGTTTTTGCTGGAGCATTATAGACAAAGTAGTAGCCCAATGCGAGGATCCTAGTACTAGATCCTCATAAAAACATTAATGAGTTCTGTTTGTTTCCGGTTAGTATGTGTCTGCCTTTTTAGCAAATGCAGTGATATTGTGGCAGTACACGGACTATGATGGGTCCTTCTACTGTGTACGAATGAGCAGCAATCCGTGACTCATTAATGTTTTTATGAGGACCTTTTAGCATGAACACATTTTTCAAATATCATCATTCGTGAGAAAACTAAGGAGTGACCAAGCACCTTAGGATAACACTTTGGCTATTGATACCAACGCGCACCTTAATTGTGCCCCAATACCGCCTTATTTAGAATATAAGCCTTGATAAAGTTACGAAACACGTGTCGGCTGTCTTGGATTGCTTCCCCGACGGGGCTTTTTGAAAATATCATTTAAAGCATTTCGTTTTTAAGTGAACAAAATCGCTGAAATTCACCAGTTATAGTTCTATCAATTTAGATAGGTGCTTTCCTACCCCGTGCGAGGCACAAAGAGCTGTCGCTTTTGTCAAGTCAATAGCTACAGTATGGCAGAATGTTTTTAATTCCTGGATTCAGTAAATATACAGAAACTTCCAGATGCAATTATTCATCTCTTTAAAGATGCGTGAAACAATAAAAATTACTCTCCTTACACTGTGCAGGCAACTGTGCAAAAACTCATTTTTCAGGTCGAGCATGCCAGAGAGCAGAAGCTTTACAAAATTCTGGGATGGTAGTGATGGTTTTGACAGTCGCACATCAAACTCTGTAGTTTACCAAAGCTCTGTATTATTCTAAGAAATTACGGTGCCCCTCAAGGTAAGAGAGACATCCCACTACCAGAGATGTAAGATAAACAGGACCTTCCAAGGAAAGCCTGTTATTGCATATGTTTACACACACATATACCCCGGCACTCTAATGTTACAATGAAAGTGACACATAGATTTCAAATTTTCTGGAACTATTCAATGGCTAATTCCATAGGTTGTATATCAATGACTAGTATTCTATCTCAAGCATGAAGGACCATGTGTAGCATAAGATGTCCATTAGGAGAAAAAAGAACATCATAAGGCAGACATTATTTGCATAGTTTAATCTCATATGGTCAAAGAAATATCGTGTCTATTCAGATATTAGCATAAATTTTGAAGCACAAGGTATGTGATTTCAAAGTAATTACAGACACATCATACAAAATTCAAATACACATTATCAATGTTCCATTAACATATTTTTCTGTTTTTGCTGGAGCATTATAGACAAAGTAGTAGCCCAATGCGAGGATCCTAGTACTAGATCCTCATAAAAACATTAATGAGTCCTGTTTGTTTCCGGTTAGTATGAAGGCTATGTGTCTGCCTTTTTAGCAAATGCAGTGATATTGTGGCAGTACACGGACTATGATGGGTCCTTCTACTGTGTACGAATGAGCAGCAATCCGTGACTCATTAATGTTTTTATGAGGACCTTTTAGCATGAACACATTTTTCAAATATCATCATTCGTGAGAAAACTAAGGAGTGACCAAGCACCTTAGGATAACACTTTGGCTATTGATACCAACGCGCACCTTAATTGTGCCCAAATACCGCCTTATTCAGAATATAAGCCTTGATAAAGTTACGAAACACGTGTCGGCTGTCTTGGATTGCTTCCCCGACGGGGCTTTCTGGCTTCTTCCCAAATACCAACTTTGGAAAAACTCTAGTACTAGGATGCGACCAAAATGGCATTTTGGCTGTTTAAGTGCCTTGGAGTCAGCTACAACCAACGTACTGTTTCAGTTACAAAATATGGAGGTTCTTATAAATGAATGGCTCGTACTAGTGGCGGAAACAGGCCACACCATAGGCTTAACAAAAACTTTTGGCTTGTACTATCTTTTGAGATCTCGCCTAACAGCGAGCATGCTCTGTTGCTGTGAGGAGTACTGTATACAGTAAGAGGGCCTATAGCCCGCCCACTACTTACCCTTTGCAGGCTTGATAGTCTTTCTTTTAAGCTGCCTCCTAATCGGCAGCCATGTGCACGTCACTTCCTTTTATTTCTCCTGAACACGGACCAAGTACTAATTGATTTTATTCGATTAGTGTCCTTCGTTGTCCGTCTGCTGCTTGTGCTGTAATTCAGATTTGTTTTCGTCATGTTTCTGTCCATCATTTCCACTTCCATGCTACACCTTTTGGTTGCTTTCAATTTCTGCCTTACAGTTTTGTTGTCTTAATTTGTTTTGGAATTTAGCGCTTCCGTTTACAGCAACAAACAAATAGCACAGACTATTAAAGCAGTATGTGACTTTGTTTTTCAGTTTGATTCTTCATTTTATAGCACCAAGCAAATGGCAAGAATTTTTAAAGTGCCTCAATTTTGGGCAGCGCTGCAGTTAATGAATTTCTCCTTAAAACCTGTGCCCTCAGTCTCATATGTATTCCACCTCTTCTCTGTGCATACAAAGTATGCGTCTGTATAAAGCGCTTCAGTTTTGTGCAGAGCAGCATCTTCTCAATTTTTCCTTAAAACCTATGCCTAATCCTAATTCTCATATGTATTCCACCGTAAGCGCTTTCAGGCACCCTGTATTCATATGCACTTCAGTGCAAGAAATGTAGGCTAACGGCCACAGCTACAGTCCAGTGCAATCTACTCCACTCTAATCCACTCCACTCCAATCTATGCCACTCCACTCCAATCTAGCCCAATCTAACCCAATTCACTCTGCTCCACTCCAAACTACCCCACTCCACTCTAATCAACTCCAATCTACCTCACTCCAGTCTACCCCAATCTATTGCACACCACTCCAGTTTACCCAACTACACTCCAATATACCCCAATCTATCTTACTCCCCTGCAATCTACGCCACTCTACTCCAGTCTACCCCACTCCACTCCAATCTACCCCACTCCAATCCACTCTCTCCCAGTCTACCCTACTCCACTCCACTCTACTGCACTCCACCCAATCTACCCCACTCCAATGCACCCCAATCCACTCCAATGCCCCCAATCCACCCCACTCCAATCTATCCAATTCCGATCTACCCCACCTCACTCTAACTCACTCCACCCTACCACACTCCACCCCAATCCACACTTCTCCACTCCAGTCTACCCCAGTCTATGCCACTCCACCCTACCTCATCTACTCCACTCCATTCGTCCCAAATCTACCCCACTCCAATCTACCCCACCCCATTCTACCCCACTCCACCCCAATATACCCCTAAGCCACCCTAATCCACCCACACCAATCTTCTCCACCCCACTCCACTCTACTCCAATCTACCCAACTCTGCTCCAATCTACCCAACTCCATTCTACCCCACTCCACTCCAATCTAACCCACCCCAGTCTACCCCACTCCAGCCCAATCCACCCTAATCCACCCCACTCTAATTTACCCCACCCCACTCTGCCCACCCCACTCCAATCTACGTCACTCCAATCTACCCCACTCCAATATAACCATCTCCAGTCTACCCCAGCCCACTCCAATCTACCCCAGTCCACTCCAGTCCACCCCAATGTACCATGCTGCACTCCAAACTACCCCAGTCCACCTCAGTCTACCACAATCTAACCCACTCCGCTCAAATCTACCTCACTCCACTCCAGTCTACCCACTCCACTCCACCCCAATCTACTCACCTCCCCCTCAATCTACCCCACTTCACTCCAATCTACCCCACTCCACTGTACTCCAATCCACCCATCCCACTACAATCTATCCCACTACAATATACCCCACTCCACTCCAATATACCCTCCTGCTATTTACCCCACTCCAATCTACCCCACTCCACTCCAATCCACCTCAATTTATTTCACTTCACTCGACTCCACTCTACTCCACACTGGTTTACCCCACTCCAATTTATCCCACTCCACTCTATCCCAATCCACCCCACTCCACCCAAAGCTACCACAATCTACCCCAGTCCAATCGATCCCTCTCCACTTCAGTCTACTCCACTACAATCTTCCCGACTCTACTCCACCCCAATCTATCCCACTACACACTAATCTACCAGAATTCACTCCAAACTACCCCGATCCACCCCAATCTACTGCACTCTACCCCAATCTACCCCACTCCGATCTACCCCACCCTTCTCTACTCCAATCTACCCCTCTCCACTTCAATCTACCCATCTCCAGTCCAATCTGCCCCAGTCTACCTCAATATACCCCAATCTACCCCACTCCAATCTCTCCCACTCCACTCTCCCCCATTCCATATCAATCGACTCCACTCCACTCGACAGCGCTCTACCTTAAACCTCCCCACTTCACTCCAAACTATTCCACCCCACTTCAGTACTACCCCTCTTCAATCTACCCCACTCTAATCTATCCCACTCCAAACTAGTCTACTCTACTCCAATCTGCCCCACTCCACTCTAACCTACTCCACTCCAAACCAATCCACCCTACTCCCTACTCCACTCTAATCTACCCCAATCAACCCCGCTCACCCCAATCTACCCTACTCCAATCTACCTTACTCCTCTCCAGTCTATCCCAATCCACTCTTATGTACTCCAGGCTACCCCACTCCATTCCACCCCAATCTATGCCACTCTACTCCACCCCAATCTAATCTACCCCACTGCTCTATTCCAATCTACTATTCCCCATTCCAGTCTACCCATCCCAATCCAATCTACCCCACTCTACTCTATTCCAAGCTACTATTCCCCTTTCCAGTTTACCCACTCCACTCCATTCCACTCCATTCCACTCCAATCTATCCCAATCTACCGCACTCTACCCCAGTCAATCCCACTCACCCCAATCTACCCCACTCCAGTCTACCATACTCCTCTCCAATCTACCGCAATCCACTCCATTCTACCCCACTCCACTCTTATCTACTCCAATATACCCCACTCCAATCCACCCTACTCTAATGAACCCCACCCCTATCTGCCCCACTCTACTTTGTTCCAATCTACTGCACTCCACTATTCCCTACTCCAATCTACCCACTCCACTCTACCCCAATTCACTCCACCTCACTCCAGTCTACCCCATCCCAATCCAATCTACCCCACTCCACTCCAATCTACCCCACACCACCTCAATCCACCCACTCCAACCTACCCCACTCCAATCTACACCACTCTAATATATCCCATTCCAGTCTACCCTAATCTCACCCAGTCTACTCCAGTCTACCCCACTCTACTCAAATGTAGCCCAATCTACCTGTCAGAGAGTACAAAGGAAGGCTCAGAAAAGTATGTGGGTTTTTTAGGGTGTCCCTTATTTATTCGGATTGTACAAATAAATCACTAGCCCTTTGAGCGGGGGTGGGTTGGTCCTTGATGGTCGTCTCAGGGAGCACCTCGTCTGTTCCCAGTACGTCTTCTCTCTCTGGTGGACGTGAGGACTCTCAACCCCATATAAATGAAAAGAAAAAGGAGCACGTATTAGTGCACAGTATTTCTCTGGGTTCTTTAGGGAAGGGAGTGAGGAAACCACCGTCGTCCTTTTAAGTGTGGGAGAGGGTAGGAACCACCACCAATGAGCAGGAGATAGCAGCGGACAGAACCTTAGCGCTGAGGGGCATTCAAGTGCCTGTCACGGCGTGGCTTTCCCCCCCTTTCTCGGCGGTACCAACACCCACCCGACTCCCGGATCGCCGGAGATGTGCACGCACCTGTTGTAGCCATGACCCTCCGGGGCCGTGGCTGGGCGATGCGTCCTCCTGAGCGTCCCGGCTCTCGCGTCTTCGGTCGTCTGCTTGCGCGTCTCTCTCCGCGAACACCGGCTCTCTCCTTCGTCCTCCCTCTGCGCTCTTCCGGATGCCTCCGTCTTCATCCCAGGCGTTGCCGACGTCCTCCTCTGCGTCACGAGCTGAAGACCTCTCTCCCGTAGGTGCGTCCGTCCTCCAAGGGGTGTGTCCGGCGACAGCAGGGAAATCCTTAAAGGGCCAGCTGCTCTGTTCTTCACGACGGCTTTCGTTTTCGGTTGTTGGTAGCTGTGGGGGAAAGGGGAAATCGCTAGTCCAGACCGTCTCTTTGGCTCTTTTAGACGGTGCAGTCTGACACACCCCCTCCTCAGAGTCTTCCCGATCGGGGAGGAGTGGATATCGGGAAAGAAAGTCAGCATTCGCATTTTGGCTACCCTTGCGATGGAGGAGTTTAAAGGTAAAGGGTTGGAGTGACAGGAACCACCTCATGACCCTCGGGTTATTGCTTTTGTTTTTACACATCCATACCAGAGGGGCGTGGTCAGTATAAAGAAGAAACGGTCGTTCCTCCAAGTAATACCGGAGCTTCTCTATGGCCCACTTAATAGCGAGGCATTCCTTTTCGATTGTGGGGTATACTTCCTCTCGAGGAAAGAGTCTTCTGCTGATAAATGCCACTGGGCGTTCAAGACCATCCTTTGCTATCTGGGATAGGACTGCCCCGATACCAACATCTGATGCATCTGTTTGTAGTATGAAAGGTAGGTTGTGATCAGGTGACATGAGCACTGGTCCTTGGGTTATGGCGCCTTTCAGGTTTCTGAAAGCTGTCACGGCAGCTGGAGGTGGTTGGGTGGGGAATCGACTCGGTACACTCTTCTTTAGGAGATCTGTGAGGGGGGCAGCTAACTCTGCATAATGTGGTATAAACCGCCTGTAATAACCAAGGAGACCCAGAAAGGCCCTGACCTCTTTTTTGGTGCTTGGGAAGGGGACCTGTGTGATAGCTCGGATTTTCTCCTGTTGCGGCTCGATACACCCGTTTCCTAGTAGATACCCCAGATACCTAACTTTAGAACATCCCATTCTTGACTTTCGAGAGTTTATATGTAAACCCGGCCTCGTGTAAGGCGGAGCATACTCGTTGGCAATGTTGAAGGTGGTCTTTCCAGGATGAACTGAAGATAATAATGTCATCCAGCTAGGCAGCGGAAAACGTTTTAAGGGGATTTAGCACCTTATTCATAAGACGCTGAAAGGTGGCTGGTGCCCCGTGGAGCCCAAAAGGTAATACTGTAAATTCAAAGAGACTATCGGGGTGATAAAAGCGTTATTTTCTTGACGTAGAGGAACCTACCAATATCCCTTTATTAAGTCTAGGGTGCTTATGTATTGGGCTTCTCCTAGTTGTTCGATCAGCTCATCTACCCGGGGCAAAGGATACGCATCCAACTTAGAGATTGCATTGACTTGACGAAAGTCGATGCAAAATCTGATGCTTCCATCGGGTTTCGGCACTAGAATGATGGAAGAGGCCCAGTTGCTGTGGGAGGGCTGTATCACTCCCATCTTTAACATATCCCTGATCTCGGAGGCGATGGCCTCTCGTCGTCCGGCGGGTATTCGGTACGGTCGTAGCCGAACGGTTTGATTAGGAAATGTTTCAATACGGTGTTCGACCAGGGAGGTCCTTCCGGGTAGATCCGAAAAGAGGGCAGAAAAGGGGAGAAAGGCGTCTAAGAGGGACTCTTTCTGAGCGGAGGACAGATCTTCGTTTACCGTGAGGAGGTCCAGAGTCGTTGAGACGGTTGTCTGGGGAAGGGTTAGATGGTTGTTTACAGGAGGGGCGCCTAACCATTTCTTCAGAAGATTAATGTGATAGGTCTGAGTGCGGTGTGGGGTAAGCTGTAGACGATAGGTGGTATTTCCTATGGTATCTACTACTAGATAGGGACCGTCCCACTCTTTTCTTCCTTTACCTAGGGTTCCTGGTAGCTTCACCAAAGCCCAATCATTGATTTGAAGGGTCCTCCATTTTTTCCCTTTGTCATATTGTTGTTTCTGTTGGACTTGGGCTTTTTCAAGGTTTGTCAGAGCCAGGTCTCTTAGTTTGCCTAAACGGGTTTTGAGGTCTTGCGTATAGTCGAGGACGGTACTAGTGGAAGTGGCGTCCTTCTCCCAGGCTTCTTTGGTCATCTCTAGGAGAGTTCTGGGTTGCCTACCGTACAAGAACTCGAAGGAAGAGCAACCCAGACTACTCTGCACCTGCCCTCTAATAACAAACAGGGCTAAGGGTAGGAGTCTGTCCCATTGTTTCCCTTCTTCTGTTAACATTTTCCTTAACGTTAGTTTTAGGGACCCGTTATATCGCTCGACCAGTCCATCGGTCTGGGGGTGGTAAACGGAGGTACGTAATTGCTCGACGTTTAATAACTTACAGACCTGTGCCATGAGTCGAGAGACAAACGGGGTTCCTTGGTCTGTTAGGATCTGGCGAGGGAAACCTACCCGTGAAAAATACTCTAGAAGTTTATCAGCGATAACGGCCGTAGTGGGGGTTTTCAGGGGAAATGCCTCAGGAAATCGGGTGCAGTAATCCACCAGTACCAAGACGTACTGATAACCCTTGCTGGATTTGGGTAGGGGACCTATGAGGTCCATGCCTACTCGTTCAAATGGTTTCCCTATAACCGGGAGGGGTTGGAGTGGGACACCGGGAGGGGTTGGAGTGGGACACCGGGAGGAGTATAGGGATTCTTTTTCTGGCAGATAGGACATTCCTGGCAGTAACGTTTTACGTGTGCGTAAATACCGGGCCAGTAAAAGTGCCTTAACAGGGTTTGGGTGGTCTTCTGGGCTCCGGTGTGTCCCCCTAGGAGATGAGAGTGGGCAAAGAAACAGATCTGTTCTCGATATAATGTTGGTACTAAAAGCTGGGGTTCCTCTTCTGCGCTTCCTTTTCTATACACTAGATCATGGGTTATCTGGAAGCAAGGATACCTGAGATGGCCGGGGTCTTGTGGTAAGCGAGCCTGTTGCCAGGCATGCTGTAGAGAGGGGTCGTTGAGTTGTGCCCAGCGGAAACTTCTATCCCCCTCCCAGGGCTCCTGAGTCAAAAGGGTTCTGGTGATGGCCTTGGGTGTACCTAGTTTACTAGGGGAGGGGTTCTCTACTTTTGTTCGTAACAGGGACAGGAACCAGGGGTTATCGGTACCTAAGATGAGTTCCTCCGGTAGGTTTGGAGGAACCCTTACAGTCACTTGAAGGACGGGCCCGTCCGAACATTTGAGAGGCAAAATCGCCGAGGGATAAGCCTTTACATCCCCGTGTACACATCGTATAAACACGGGTTTCCCCTGACGGATTTGCTCTGGTTAAACCAAGTCACCCCTGACCACAGATTGCCTACACCCAGAATCAAGAAGGGCAGTAACGAGTCTCTGATTGAGGAAAAGACTTACATAGAAACATGTACCCAATTCCTCGGTATACAGCAGATGGCGGGGAATATAGCTGACGTCCATCGGTTCTTCAGTCCGTCTCTTTGGGCATGTGCGGGAGATGTGACCCCATTCCCCACACTCGAAACATTGAGGTCCTCTATGTATGGGGCTCTCATATCGGGGTTTTACTCTCTCGGGTTCCTTGATAGGGCGGAGGGGTTTTCGGGGGACTGGTACGGACCTTGATGGTTTCTCTACCTCCCATGATGCCCCCCTGGTTTGTGCCCTGGAAAAGGAGGCAGCCATTTCAACAGCCTGTTGGGGACTGAGGTTATTCTGTTGTCGAAGCCAACGCTGAGTGGGGTATGGTAACGCCTCTATAAATTGCTCCAAATAAATGGCATTCATGACTTGTTCCTTGGTGTTTACCTCCGGATTAAGCCACTTATCCGCTGCGATTTTTAGTTTAAAGTAGAGAGTTTTCACTGAATCCCCGGGCGACCCCCTTTCTTTACGAAAGCGTAAGCGATATGTCTCAGCGTCGAGTCCCAGGTGATCCAGGATAATGGCTTTGACTTCCTCATAGGGGGTAACCCCAGCGGGATTGGCCACCTGGTAGGCCGCCTGGGCGTCCCCTGTTAGGAGGGGGGCCAAAAAGAACGGCCATTTGGCCACTGGCCAACCAGATGCCCTAGCCGCCCGTTCAAAGTTTAAGAAGAAGGCGTCGGGAGCTTCACCCCCCACGTACTTCTGTAGGGCCACCGTAGGGACAGAAGCCATAGTCCGGTTACTCTTTTGTACCGTAGAGGGATGGGCTGCTTCCTCCCCAAACCGTAAGATGGCCTCCATCTGTCCCTTCATGAGGTCCTTGAACATTTCTCGATCTGCCTGTGCAGACGTGGGCTGTCTTTCCACAACCCATTCCAATTTCTTTTGGCCCTCCACCATATGTTGTATCAGGTTCTCCATTTCCGGTCTCCCAATGGAGGGTCCGAAAACTGGGCAGAAACACCACTTGTCAGAGAGTACAAAGGAAGGCTCAGAAAAGTATGTGGGTTTTTAGGGTGTCCCTTATTTATTCAGATTGTACAAATAAATCAGTAGCACTTGATGGTCGTCTCGGAGCACCTCGTCTGTTCCCAATACGTCTTCTCTCTCTGGTGGACGTGAGGACTCTCAACCCCATATAAATGAAAAGAAAAAGGAGCACGTATTAGTGCACAGTATTTCTCTGGGTTCTTTAGGGAAGGGAGTGAGGAAACCACCGTCGTCCTTTTAAGTGTGGGAGAGGGTAGGAACCACCACCAATGAGCAGGAGATAGCAGCGGACAGAACCTAAGCGCTGAGGGTGATTCAAGGGCCTGTCACGGCGTGGCTTTCCCCCCCTTTCTCGGCAGTACCAACACCCACCCGACTCCCGGATCCCCGGAGACGTGCACGCACCTGTTGTAGCCGCGACCCTCCGGGGCCGTGGCTGGGCGATGCGTCCTCCTGAGCATCCCGGCTCTCGCGTCTTCGGTCGTCTGCTTGCGCGTCTCTCTCCGCGAACACCGGCTCTCTCCTTCGTCCTCCCTCTGCGCTCTTCCGGATGCCTCCGTCTTCCTCCCAGGCGTTGCCGACGTCCTCCTCTGCGTCACGAGCTGAAGACCTCTCTCCCGTAGGTGCGTCCGTCCTCCAAGGGGTGTGTCCGGCGAGCGCAGGGAAATCCTTAAAGGGCCAGCTGCTCTTTTCTTCACGACGGCTTTCGTTTTCAGTTGTTGGTAGCTGTGGGGGAAAGGGGAAATCGCTAGTCCAGACCGTCTCTTTGGCTCTTTTAGACGGTGCAGTCCGACACTACCCCACTCCCATTTACCCCAATCTATTTCACTCCAATCTACCCCACTCCACCCCAATCTACCCCATTCCACCCCAGTGTGCCCTGCTTCACTCAAATCTACCCCATTTCACCCCAGTCTACACCACTTCACTCCAATCTACCCCAATCCGCCCCATTGTATCCCACTCTACCCCAATCTACGCCCACAGTACTCCACTCCAGTCCACCCCACTTCACTCCAATCTTCCCCACTCCACTCTACTGAACCCCAATCTAATCCACTCCACTCCAATCTACCCTACTCCACTTCAATCTACCCCACTCCACCCCAAACAATCCCACTACACAGTAATCTACCAGACTTCACTCCAAACTACCCCGATCCACCCCAATCTACTGCACTCCACCCCAATCTTCCACACTCCAATCTACCCCACCCTTCTCTACTCCAATCTACCCCACTCCACTCCAATCTACCCATCTCCAGTCCAATTTACCCCACTCCACTCCACTTCACTCCAATCTGCCCCAGTTTACCTCACTCTTCTCCAATTTCTCCCACTCCACATAAATATACCCCAATCTACCCCACTCCAAGCTATCCCACTCCACTCTACCCCATTCCATATCAATCTACCCCACTCCACTCCAATCTACAGCACTCTACTCTAATCTTTCCCACTCCACTCCAAACTACCCCACCCCACTCTACTCCAATGTACCCCACTCCTCTCCAATGTACCCCAATCTACCTCACTCCTCTCCAATCTATCCCACTCTAATCTATCCCCCTCCAAACCAGTCTACTCTACTCCAATGTACCTCACTCCACTCTACCCTACTCCACTCCACACCAATCCACCCCACTCCATACTCCACTCTATTCTACCCAAATCAACCCCGCTCACCCCAATCTACCATACTCCTCCCCAGTCTATCCCAATCCACTCCTCTGTACTCCAAGCGACCTCACTCCAATCCACCCCCAATTTATGCCACTCTACTCTACCCCAATCTAATCTACCCCAATCTACCCCACTCTGCTCTGCTCCAATCTTCTATTCCTCATTCCAGTCTACCCACTCCACTCCAATCTATCCCAATCTACCGCACTCTACCCCAGTCAATCCCACTCACCCTAATCTACCCCACTCCAGTCTTCCATACTCCTCTCCAATCTACTGCAATCCACTCCTATCTACTCCAATTTACCCCACTACAATCCACCCCAGTCCACCCCACTCTACCCCACTCTACTCCACCCCACCCCTATCTGCCCCACTCTACTTTGTTCCAGTCTACTCCATTCTACTATTCCCTACTCCACTCTACCCCACTCCACTCCAATGTACCCCGCACCACCTCAATCCACCCCACTCTAACCTACCCCACTCCAATCTACACCACTCTAATGTACACTACTCCAATTTATACCATTACAGTCTTCCCTAATCTCACCCAGTCCACTCCAGTCTACCCCAATCCACTCAAATCTAGCCCAATCTACCCCACTCCCATCTACCCCAATCTATTTCACTCCAATCTACCCCCACTCCACCCCAATCTACCCCACTCCACCCCAGTGTGCCCTAATTCATTCCAATCTACCCCATTTCACCCCAGTCTACCCCACTTTACTCCGATCTACCCAAATCCACCCCAGTCTGCCCCATCTATGCCCACAGTACTTCACTCCAGTCCACCCCACTGCGCTCTAATCTTCCCCACTCCATTCTACTGCACTCCAGTCTAACCTACTCCACTCCAATCTACCCCACTCCACTCCAATCTACCACAATCCTCTCTACACCACTCTAATCTACTTTACTCCACTCTACCCCACTCCACACCACTCTACTCTACTCCACTCCAATATACCCCAGCCTACCCCAAACGACCCCCACTCCACTCCACTCCCCTCCAGTCTACCCCTCCCCAATTTACTCCACTCCACTCCATTCTACACCAATCTACGACAATCTATCCCACTCCATTCCTCTCCCTTCCACTCCAACCTCCCTACTTCACTATACTTCTCTCCATCCCACTCCACTTCAATCACCTCAAACTCCACTACTCCACTTCACTCTACCCCACTTTACCCCACCCCCACTCCAATCAACACCACTCCACTATAATCTACTCCAATCTACCCCACACCCAATGTACCCCACTCTACCCCAATCTATCCCACTTACACCCACTTTAACACATTCTACCCCACTCCACCCTTATCTACCCCACACAACTCCATCCAAATCTACCTCACCCCAATCTACCCCACCGCAATCTTCCCCATTCCAATCTACTCTGCTCTACACCACCCCTCTCCACACCACCAACTTTTAGCCCTGCTGAACAGCAGCTACACTTGTGTACAACGTGGCTAATACACATTGTCAAAGCCAACAGCTCTTGCTTAAGCACGACCTATTGAGTTTGCTAATGCTTGTTTACAAATGCAGCACTGCACTTGGTGGCAGACACCAGTGGTAGTCTGTGGTATAGGGATAGTATTGAGGGAATCTAATGCACTGCACTTCATGGTGGATTCTGATGTAGCTGTGCCGCACCCCAGGTAGAGATGCAGCACATATCTAGCTGCAAAAATGGTGTCACCCATTGGGAGGTGGAAGTCTTGAGTGCAGGGCTGCATTGCTGGAACTCTGGTGGACAACTTGTATTTAGACGTGATGATCTCCTATTTGGGCCTTTTTTCTTCTTCAGCATATATAAACACTCACATCTAACAATAAAGGATGTATGTCAGAATTTCAATCACAAAAATATTGTGCTTGAGAAATATTGTAAAAGAGACAAATGATGGACAGAATGTTGAACAATGCAAACATTCACCCCCAGTCCTGGCCTGGCAGTTCGGGTTGGACTGTTCCCATGAGGAACTGGGTCAAGACTGATTTGCATATGGCTGGGTCCAAACTGGGGTGGCGAAGTGAGCTAAAGAACAATGATGGATTCAACCCAGATCTGTGACTGAGGGTGAGTGTCTGAAAAGTTTCAGCACTCCGTCCATCATTTCCTTTTGTTTGCTTTGAGAAATATTGTTGCCACAATATGTTCTACCAAAATATCATGGATGTAACTGTGGAACTAAAAGTATTTGCTTGGTATAAGTGTAATAGAGGGCAGACGTTTTCTTCCGCAGTGCTAAACCAATGCTACCAAGTTGTGCCCGTCTATGGCATGTAAAGCCTCACTGTGCCTGGCATCGCAGATGAGGAATGACTTGCTCAGCTCTGTAAGTTTACTTTTTTGTATCACTTTGAAGGTTGACTTTGTACTATTCCACAATTTCAGTTTCTGCACCTACGTATCTCCTTTGTTTCGGTTTCATCACATGATCTCCATTTGAGCCCTTTGTATGAAAACATATAAAATTACACTCTGCACTTGAGTGTTTTAGCTTCATGCTCTTGTGGTACCAGGGAATCCACTTGTCACTCTGCTCTGGGTTTTGCAGACTATGTTTCTTTTTATCAAACATTTCCAGACTCCATTTGTAATTAGTGTAGATTTCTTGTACATAAGTATATATATGCTTATATAAGTGTATTATTCCTAACTCCACATTTACATACCTTGAAGATGCATATACTTATATATGTGGAGTGAAGCATTGTAAATAATCCTATACATACCTATCCATACTTATTTTTATAGTACTTTTTTAGTCAATTTCCTGGATAAGATATTTTTGGAGCACAAGATTTAAAAATCGATATTCTGATGGTATACGCATTGAAATGTTTATCAACACCAAAAGCAGCATTCTACCTTCATTTCCTGATTTCTCATTGCTTGTTTACTTCCAATTTGCCAGTACTTGTTCTGTTTCCTCCCATGGTCCCTGCCTTGTTCTCAGATATTTTGCTGACACATTTTTTACAAATTTTGTTACCTGCCTGCTGGGTGTATCCCACATCGAAATCCCTATTAGCGCAGTCTTACCTCTTCAATATCATCAGTCAAAGTGCCTTTTGCCTCATATGGAAATCTGCTGTTGCTCATAGAGGTACGATCTTCTGTATTCTGTCTTTCTGCAAGACTTTGCAGGTGTGTGTGCATAACCCTGCCTACGGTAGGTTGGTTAATTGAAAAGCCAGGTCCTCAGCTTCTTGTGGAATTTCAGAAGAGAGGCGGAGGCTCTGATGTGGAATGGAAGACCATTCCACACTTTAGGAGCGATGTAGGAGCACGCTCGTCCTCCCTCTCTGGTTCTGTTTATGTATGGGATGTGTGCGAGTAAAAGTACTGCGGAGCAGAGATGTCTTGGTAATGGGTAGAAGGAGATGTGGCTGTTCAGGTAAGTTGGGACTAAGTTATGTAGTGCCTTGAATGTGTGTGTGAGGAGTTTTAAATTAGTGTGTTTATGTTTCAGGAGTTAGTAGAACTCCCTGAGGTGTGGTGTGATGTGCATTCTGTGCAAGAGGTTGAGGATGAGTCTGACTGCTGAGTTGTGGATGGTTTGTAGTCTTTTAGTTAATTGCTTGGTGATCCTGGTATAGGGGGACTTGCTGGTGACTAGGGCGTAAGTGACAGTTTTTCTAGTGTTGCATGGATGCAGTGACAGCACTGACTTGTGCGTTCATGTCTAGTTTTTTGTCAATGGTTGTTCTGAGGTTCATTGTGAGGATGCTGGGTGTCGGTTGGGGTCGAGTCTCGCTGGCCACAATTTGGAGTGCCTTGGTGAGGTGTTCTTATTGAAGATCACTACTGTCCTGTCAGTGTTGCGCTTAGATAGTTGGCTTTCATCTAGGTAGCGACTCCAGTCATGCATGCAGTAAACTTGTTTCTTGTCCTGGGTGTCTTGTCAGAGAGGGAGAGTATGAGTTGCGTGTTGTCAGAGTAAGAGAGCTTGTTGTCTTGTGCATGGATGACGTTGGCCAGAGGGATCATGTATGCTTTGAAGAGGGTGGGACTGAGCGATGAACCTTGAGGCACTCTGCAGATGAGTTTGCGGGCTTCCGAGGAGTAAGGTGCCAAGCTCACAGCTTGTGTTCTATCCATTAAGAAGAAGCAGATCTAGCGGAGAGGGGATCCTTAGATGCCAATGTCGTGCAGGCACCTGATGAGAATGGGATGTGACACCGTGTCAAATGCAGCAGAGAGGTCAAGGAGAATGAGGGCTGTCGTGTCTCCTTTGTCAAGGATGACACGGATGTTATCTGTGGTGGCGATTGGCGAGGTTTCCGTACTAACTTTGGGCCTGATTCCGTGCTGCGTGGTCTCATGGAGCTGGTGGTTGCTGAGGTGGTAGGTGAGGCATTGCTTGGTTAGTTTCTCTTAGACCTATACCGGGTATGGTTGAAGGGAGATGGGTCTGTAGTTGGAAAGCGTGGCTGGGTCAGCAGATGGTTTCTTGAACAGGGCTTTGAAAACTGCATGTTTCAAGTAACGGGGAATGTGGTTGAGTCGACGGAGGTGCTGAAGATGGGTTTTAGTGCTTTGCAGATTGGTAGGAGTCCTTTGGTAAAGGCACGGTGGGGCAAGGGTCATATGTGGCCCCTGAGTGGATGATCTTCATAGTAGCAAGATTTTGACAGCGGTTATGATGGGCCACAAGGTCAGGGTTTGTTCTTCAGCTGTGATGGGAAGTTGAGTTGCAACGGTGACAGTGTCTGATAAGTTGCCATATATGGAGGTGATTTTGCTGGAGAAGAATTCTGAGGGTTTGTTGCAAAGGTCTATTCAGGAGGTGATGTTGCTGGAGGCTGCAGGAGGTGTGGTGAAATCTTTGATGATGGCAAAGATTTCTTTGATGCTGGCAGTGCCAGCGTCAATGCGATCAGCGAGAGCTTTGCACTTGGTGTTCCATATCTGCTGTTTGTATGACTTTGGCTCTACGGTACAGGATAATCACCCTCTCACCTCAAATTATTGGCTGTTTTGTGTCTTAGTCCGCCTCCTATTGAGTGCTTGCATTGTAATGCATGAGGACTATTTTAAATCTCAAAAGAACACTCGGTCCTTACACACTAAATTCTTTATTTCAAAGATTCAGCGTATTCAGGCAGCAATAATTTTTTGTTTTGTTTATTCACTGATGCTAGATTTAAAAAAATATTTTAGTCAGGATACCAAATGTAAACTTGCCCTGTTGGCTTTGCCAGTGCTTGTTTTTCCCTAGAACCCATATTTAACAATAAAGGCACGATATATGCAACTTTGAAGCTGCAAACCACCCAGGCGCTGCTCTAAGTCACATAGTGTAAAAGTACCAGGTGAAAACTATCAAAGGACGCAATTACAGCATCAAAGATGGCGCTGCCTAAGATCTCTGACGCAACAGACATTGTAATAACCGAGGCTCGAGCCGCAGCCACTTTATTAGAGCTGGCAGGGTGCAAAGTCCACCAAAGGTAAACAATCCTTATGGGCAAAGCTGTTCAGCGGGTGTGTGTCCTTGAAGCACCGGCTGTAATTACTGCAAGGTACAGAAATACCCACAATGCATCCGGGCCATAGAGTGTGCGACGTGTGCGTGCATTAAGCATCGCTATTGATATGTACAAGACATAGTAGCTATAGGGGTTGTACCATGTGTGCCATGTTCGGGAGTAACATTATGTATATGTGATACATCAATTTGGTCCATGGTCCTGAGTAAGAAAAAAATTAACAATGTTTAACAAAGACTTAAAATGAAAACTCATAAACGGTGAATTATTTAACGAAATATTAACATATATGTGAGAACGTCAACGTATTTTAAAAACATTCGTTTGTAAGAATCAGCATTAATGCAATTGACATTTTAAGACGTAGAGTGAAATTATTAAAAGTTATTTTGATTTTGTTTATTTCAGTTCATAAAGAAGCTTGTACATGGCGCATTCACTTATTGGCGTTGAATTACATATTTAGTGTTACCCAGCTCAAAAAGAACTCATGTTATCGACCTCGGAAGGATGAAAGACTGAGTAGACCTGTGAGTGGGTGCATATGGGGTTAACAACATTTTAAGAAAACGCTACTGTAAAATGCTTCATCTTTACTTGCATACACGCAAAAAAACCATCCTTAAATAATACGCTGAACAGCGGGCCTTCTCTTCACTGACAGTGGCCCATCCTGATTGGCCACCCAGAACGATGTCCGAAGGGCGACCAGATTCCAAAGCCATGACAACTATGAAGATGCTGACATCTTAAAACACACACTTATAGTGCGTACATTTTAAAGGCTGAATCATACACACTGCATAGAAGCTATGCACGCTTCCACGAGCAGGGGGTGTACACACAACTAGCTAAAATATGGTAATTTCAGATTCCCTGCTGAAAATTCTTCACTGCTCATAAAAATTAAAATTCGGTGCATGTCTCTCCTGCGAGGAAACTTGCAGATTTCAAAACTCAATCCCCCAAGGACTTGGGGACGATGTCGGGGTCGAAATACAAATATAAAGATGAACACTTGTCACCTAAGCCGTTTAACAATTCGCGGGTGGATGTCTATGCAGGTTCCTTCTGACTCCTGTGTAGAGCAGCTCGGGAATCTCCCAGGTCCATGCATGAGTAGCTGATCCAGTCCAGGTCCTTTTGTTTACATGTTGGTACTTGAGCCTGATTTATAATAGGATGTGCAGATGACTAATCCCAGAATGCAAATGAAAAACCAGGACTGGATGGGTTACTGGCACATGGACTTTGAAAATCTGAAAGCTGTTGCACAGAACAAAGCACATGTTGTGATGCATTTGTGTAGCTAGAGGGAGGCCATGTAATGTGTCAGTTTACGCTTATGACTTATGTTTGTGGAGTGTAGGCAATCCGTACAAAGCATAAATCAACAATTATACACAAAAGGTAATATTCAGACTATCTCATGTAACAAAACATAATTATTTCTATTGGAATAGTTATACCAGACATCCATTCACCCCTTCCTTTCCTAGACAGGAACACACAAGAAAAAGAACAGGACTCCAAGTACCTGCATGCACAGAAAGAAACCCTGGCCTGGAAAAGCTACACATGCATGGATTTTGGAAATTCGAGAGCTGTGTAGCATCTATTGCTGCATGTATTTTCTAAGAACCTGATGCCAAACATATTTGGGTGCATGTTAGATGCTCAGGTAAGAGTGGTAATTGCAGGTCCAGGCGTGTTTTCCAGCTTTCCTTGGTCAATTCTTTGACACGATCAGCACGTGGACCCATTTCGCTCGCGAAACCTTAAGCCTTAGCTCCCGAGTTTCCCAGGTCCATGCAGGAAGTGCTACTCCAGTCCAGGTTTTTTTTCTTTGAATTCTGGTACATCAAGTCCTGATATATAATGGATTAAACAAAACTACAAGTACCAGAATTAAAAGAAAAAAAATTGACTGGCGCAGCACATCATGCTTCGACCTGGGCCAGCCCAGTTCTACTTTCTTAGCCGGCAGCCCTGTGGCTTGTTCATGTTTCTTGTAACGTCATAGGCCTGGCCTTAACATCTCAGCATTCAAACAGATGCTGACAATAAAGCCAGAGCTGGAATGTGCTGCCCCACGGGACATCTTGGCACTTGTAGGGTTTGGTCTTTGCTACTCCCTTGGGAATGCCCCCTACTGCACTCCACTTGAAAAATACATGTGCCTGAAGAGCGCATATGTTGTGTAGAGTATCCCCACGGAGTATACTATTAAATGTACCTTTTGAAATCTCATAGACGGTATCAAAGTTATGCCCGGCTGAAACTTACTGAATTTACATGGTAGGAGATTTTAAAGGATTCTTGAAAGTTAGAGACAGTTTGGTTTACTGTATTTCTCTGGGAGGACAAAGCTTTTGTAACTGGGAAGAGGGTGATTATATGCCCTGCCCTGCCCTCTGGGAACTTCCATAGTATGTCGAAAGACACGCAGGGGGTGGGAGGGGCCGCCGGTGCCGCGCCCACCCTGCTCCTCTCAGGGGGGTTTCTAAGTAATTCAGGGCATTCCCGGCTACAAGAACCGCCCTCGGGCTGGTTTCGATCGATGGTATTTGTCACCTCTTGTAGAAGCACAGCTGGGGGCTACCCGGGCCTGCTCCACCTTCCCCAGAGGCAGTTTCTCGATCAACAGACTTATCTAAAGGCATCACCTTTCCATGACCTCTAATGACCTTATATCCACTGACCCTCTCCTGAGGGAAGCTCCTGCTGTAAACCCCTGGATGAAATAAGCCACGATGAACGTCACTGGTGTTCTGCATGTGTAATTACACCATTGTGTGTGTGTGTTTGTTTGCCAGAGGCGTCTCATTCCACACATCACAACCAGGCCCGGCTCCAGAATCTTTTATTTGGGTGGGCCGTGAAGAAGCATGGGTGGGCCATGGCGGTGAGTGGGTGCTGGCCAAAAAACAACAACGTATTTAAGCAATGTGATAGTCCGCGTTTGATATTTTTAACACAATAATCAGCACCCAAAGAGCTCCCTGCTTTGCTTTCTTCATGTGTTCCGGCTTTGGGGACAGGGAAGTATGCTCCTCGTCAAATCTTGAAGATGCAGAACTTTAAGACTCCAGCATGACCCCGGTCAGCAACTTTACAGCTTTTCATGTTTAAAAAATTACTTTGGCAGCTTTCTACTTTGCAAAGCACTGGAGTTTAAAAATATGATGCAATAAGCTCAGAATCACAATCAGTTTTCAGGATATCCATGCTGGTCATTTGTGCATCATGCAAGCTAATAAACTCTGCTGACGTCACACCTCTCCCCAGACCTGAAAGTATCCAATGTGAATGGTTGTAAATCATTCAAATAAACGATAAGGGAGATCGCACGGGGCAGCACACCCCGTTCAACATTACAGTGAGAAACTCATGTTTTCAAGTTCTTAATGGCCTTGGGTGGGCCGGGGTATTCCTTGGGTGGGCCTGGCCCCCCCTCTAGAACCGGGGCTCATCACAACTGACAGTTTCTTATCCGCGGCCCACACTGCCTATAGTACAGGGCACTTTTTCCACCATCTGCATTGCAAGGCCTACCTCTTTCCCCCAGGCCTCCCTGCTAGGCTGGGTCTCTTTCTTTGAGGCCTACACTGACTACAACCACCCACCTGCATTGCCAGGCCCTACCTCTTTCTCCCAGGCCCACCCTGCTAGGCTGGGTCTCTTTCTTTGAGGCCTACACTGACTACAACCACCCACCTGCATTGCCAGGCCCCACCTCTTTCTCCCAGGCCTCCCTGCTAGGCTGGGTCTCTTTCTTTGAGGCCTACACTGACTACAACCACCCACCTGCATTGCCAGGCCCCACCTCTTTCTCCCAGGCCTCCCTGCTAGGCTGGGTCTCTTTCTTTGAGGCCTACACTGACTACAACCACCCACCTGCATTGCCAGGCCCCACCTCTTTCTCCCAGGCCTCCCTGCTAGGCTGGGTCTCTTTCTTTGAGGCCTACACTGACTACAACCACCCACCTGCATTGCCAGGCCCCACCTCTTTCTCCCAGGCCCACCCTGCTAGGCTGGGTCTCTTTCTTTGAGGCCTACACTGACTACAACCACCCACCTGCATTCCCAGGCCCCACCTCTGTCTCCCAGGCCCACCCTGCTAGGCTGGGTCTCTTTCTTTGATGCCTACACTGACTACAACCACCCACCTGCATTGCCAGGCCCCACCTCTGTCTCCCAGGCCCACCCTGCTAGGCTGGGTCTCTTTCTTTGAGGCCTACACTGACTACAACCACCCACCTGCATTGCCAGGCCCCACCTCTTTCCCCCAGGCCTCCCTGCTAGGCTGGGTCTCTTTCTTTGAGGCCTACACTGACTACAACCACCCACCTGCATTGCCAGGCCCCACCTCTGTCTCCCAGGCCCACCCTGCTAGGCTGGGTCTCTTTCTTTGAGACCTACACTGACTACAACCACCCACCTGCATTGCCAGGCCCCACCTCTTTCTCCCAGGCCCACCCTGCTAGGCTGGGTCTCTTTCTTTGAGGCCTACACTGACTACAACCACCCACCTGCATTGCCAGGCCCCACCTCTGTCTCCCAGGCCCACCCTGCTAGGCTGGGTCTCTTTCTTTGATGCCTACACTGACTACAACCACCCACCTGCATTGCCAGGCCCCACCTCTGTCTCCCAGGCCCACCCTGCTAGGCTGGGTCTCTTTCTTTGAGGCCTACACTGACTACAACCACCCACCTGCATTGCCAGGCCCCACCTCTGTCTCCCAGGCCCACCCTGCTAGGCTGGGTCTCTTTCTTTGAGGCCTACACTGACTACAACCACCCACCTGCATTGCCAGGCCCCACCTCTTTCCCCCAGGCCTCCCTGCTAGGCTGGGTCTCTTTCTTTGAGACCTACACTGACTACAACCACCCACCTGCATTGCCAGGCCCCACCTCTGTCTCCCAGGCCCACCCTGCTAGGCTGGGTCTCTTTCTTTGAGGCCTACACTGACTACAACCACCCACCTGCATTGCCAGGCCCCACCTCTTTCTCCCAGGCCCACCCTGCTAGGCTGGGTCTCTTTCTTTGAGGCCTACACTGACTACAACCACCCACCTGCATTGCCAGGCCCCGCCTCTGTCTCCCAGGCCCACCCTGCTAGGCTGGGTCTCTTTCTTTGATGCCTACACTGACTACAACCACCCACCTGCATTGCCAGGCCCCACCTCTTTCTCCCAGGCCCACCCTGCTAGGCTGGGTCTCTTTCTTTGAGGCCTACACTGACTACAACCACCCACCTGCATTGCCAGGCCCCACCTCTTTCTCCCAGGCCCACCCTGCTAGGCTGGGTCTCTTTCTTTGAGGCCTACACTGACTACAACCACCCACCTGCATTGCCAGGCCCCACCTCTGTCTCCCAGGCCCACCCTGCTAGGCTGGGTCTCTTTCTTTGATGCCTACACTGACTACAACCACCCACCTGCATTGCCAGGCCCCACCTCTTTCTCCCAGGCCCACCCTGCTAGGCTGGGTCTCTTTCTTTGAGGCCTACACTGACTACAACCACCCACCTGCATTGCCAGGCCCCACCTCTGTCTCCCAGGCCCACCCTGCTAGGCTGGGTCTCTTTGTTTGATGCCTACACTGACTACAACCACCCACCTGCATTGCCAGGCCCCACCTCTTTCTCCCAGGCCCACCCTGCTAGGCTGGGTCTCTTTCTTTGAGGCCTACACTGACTACAACCACCCACCTGCATTGCCAGGCCCCACCTCTTTCCCCTAGGCCTCCCTGTTAGGCTGGGTCTCTTTCTTTGATGCCTACACTGACTACAACCACCCACCTGCATTGCCAGGCCCCACCTCTTTCTCCCAGGCCCACCCTGCTAGGCTGGGTCTCTTTCTTTGAGACCTACACTGACTACAACCACCCACCTGCATTGCCAGGCCCCACCTCTTTCTCCCAGGCCCACCTTGCTAGGCTGGGTCTCTTTCTTTGAGGCCCACACTGACTACAACCACCCACCTGCATTGCCAGGCCCCACCTCTTTCTCCCAGGCCCACCCTGCTAGGCTGGGTCTCTTTCTTTGAGGCCTACACTGACTACAACCACCCACCTGCATTGCCAGGCCCCACCTCTGTCTCCCAGGCCCACCCTGCTATGCTGGGTCTCTTTCTTTGAGGCCTACACTGACTACAACCACCCACCTGCATTGCCAGGCCCCGCCTCTTTCTCCCAGGCCTTCCCTGCTAGGCTGGGTCTCTTTCTTTGAGGCCTACACTGACTACAACCACCCACCTACAATGCCAGGTTTTCCCCACCACCTACAGTGCAGGCCCCCTGCCAGGCTCAGTCACTTCCCAGGGGGAGTAGGCTGCCCCGATCACTCTCTTTACACTTAGGCGGTGACACACTCAGTCACTTTACATGCAGTACACAACGTGTGACTTTTTCTCTGTTGTCTACAATGATAGCGACTTTCTTTGTGTCACAGCGCTCTACAACCTACAGTTTTTGCTTGCCTCCAACGTCAGACCCGCTTGCAGCCTGTAGGCAGATGCATAGTAGGGTAAGGGTTCTTGGGCCCTAGTACAAGGGGGATTCGGGCCTCCATTCATGGTTTGATAGTAAAGAAAAACAATTACTTTGAGTAAAATAGAGCCCTTACACTCCCTGGCATCGGTGCTACGGCACCTTCTGCACTATTGAAATCCACGCCACTGCTTGTGAGAATGCGCTCGGATGTCAGTCCCAATCACTACTTTGTACTAACAGGTCTCTCTCTCTCTCTGTCTCTCCAGAGGTGGGCGAGCTAACAGATTAACAGGTAGAACCAAGCCAGAGCCGATCCAAGGGTCTGGCTCGGATCTTAAAGCCCGTGCCCGAGCCGAGCCCTGAAAATGTTTGCTATGTAAATCATACAACAAACATCAAGTAAAGTATGGTAAACTCTCTCCAAAATGCAATAGCATGTAGAAGCTTTCACATTTATACGTCACATTACAGCACTCCACTGAGAAGTTCTTATTAACAGTGCTAGTTTTGAAACATGGACCATTAGTGAACTAAGATGCAAGACAATTGTCATGTAAACGCGAAACATTGCCCAGATTATTATAGAGCAACATTATAGTCTATTAAGTCACACACAATGGGTTTTTGTACATCTGGGATTCTGAACTTGCACATTAGAAAGGGCTTTCATACACGATAATGAAGAAAAAGAGTTTTAGTGAAATACAATATTTGCCTAAGATCACACAATTCAAGCGGAGATGGCGTGATTTATCCAGGATTTTGGTTTTACTTTGTACAAATCATCAACCAGTAATTGGGTATCTATTTGTCTTTCCTTATGTTAAGGCTTCGTTCTTATCTCTTTGTGCATTTTTCTACACTTATATTGCGCAAGCTCGACCAGAAGGTATTGGAGCGCTTTACATGAGCACCAGTTACATTACAGAAAAGTACCATTAGGGTACCATTAATAGGCACTGGGCGATTAAGTGATTTGACCAGGATCACAGGATGTTGAGCCGATGCCGAGGCTCAAACCTGCTTCGCCAATTCAGAAGTCTCCAGATGTAGCGGTAACACCACATCCTAGGTAGAGGCAGAGTGGCAGGCAGAAGCCACATGAAAGCTCGGCTCAAGGTTACAACAGGACCTTGAGCTGAGCCAGAGCCAGCCAGCCTTCAGGCTTGAGCCTGGCTCCAGCTTTGAGTGGCTCGCACACCTCTCCCTCTCTCCAAGGTCAAGTTTCCCACTATCTTCTCCAGCCTGTGCCTCTTTGCTGCTCTCATGTCGGACCGCTGGCTGTGTTTGCCCTCCCTCGTGTCTCTCTCCCTTCACGCTTTCAATATTTACTTCTGAAAGACCACACTTCCCTGGAGAGCCCTTTCTTTCCCATAGGCGGAAAAAGTGCCTGTCCCACGCCCTCCATTTCCTGTTCCCACCTCGAGGACACACAGTGACTAGACTGGGAGAGTGAGGAGGGGTCAGGGACTTGAATGAGGAGTCTTTGGCACCCATGTGTTTGCCTTCAGTGGATAGCCAGCTGCTAGGCTGTGCTTAATTTGTAAAAATAAGAATTAAAGGGCCTGAAGTTTTCTTATGCGCCTGCCTCTTGAACTGTTGAATCAGTGTTGGGATTGCCAACTAGCAAGGATGCCTAATTTTGACCCCCCATCTTTTTTTTTCAACCACTCCACAGTACCGGTCCTTTATCTTACTCTTACAGGTTCTTTTTCAGCCCTTCCTTCTCTCTTTTGTCATGTTGTCCTACCTCTCTCTTTCTTCATCCTTTTCTGCTTTTCTCGTTCATGCTATGGGTCAAATTAAATTAAACTAGCATTGGCAAAGACAATAGGTCTTGCATATGCAAGAGCTATTGACTTTACCAATGTGTTTCAGCCAGGGCACAAGTCCTAAAAAATGAAGTGGGTGGACTAACCAAGTTAGGCAGTATGCAAGTGACATCACAAGTGACATCACAGGAAGTGGTATCACAACCCATGACCTCACAGGAAGTGACATCACAAGAAGTGACATGAGATCCTAAGATCTCACACATATGTTTATCATTCTGTCATGAGTTCATTTGAGTGATTACAATATTTAACAAATTTAGATTTTGTGTCGGAGTTGTGCCAAAAAAGTGATGCAAAATTTGGGCCTCAACTTAACCGGTTCCATGCCGAGGATGTAACAGTTAAGTCCTTGACTGTCGCGCTTGTGTGCCGAGGACGTAATTGTTACGTCCTCAGCACACCACAGAGAAATCCCTCTTCTGTAAACATCATACGGATTTACTTTTCATTTTTTCAGCCTCAGGAGGTGGGGAAGAGCTTCCCCAACCTCCTGATCCATTTTTTTTTTCAATGTAATGACAATCGTGCACATGGTGCGCTTACGTCATTACATTGAAAGTGAAACAGAAATGAGCCCATCGGCTTGTTTCAGTTTCACTGCTTCGGTGCGTGTGGGGCTGTCTCAGGCCCCCTGCCCCCGAGCACCGAAGCACACGGGAGAAGTATCGTTGGATAGGGGAGTAATATGATTGTAATCATCTAGTTATACAGAGCACGGATACAGGAGCAAGGATTAGTAGGTATTTTATTGACCCGTCTATACAGGGCAAGGCACAGGTCATATGGGGTCAAAATAAGGGAATAAAGTCACCACCAAAAAAACACGAGGGCTCTTTGAATGTCAGTCCAGCCACGGTATCACGGGGAGGGTTGTCTCTTCCAACTTCTCCAGGAGAGAGAGTTTGAGGTCTTTGGTCAGCTTCTCCTCCTTGTCAGGACGCCAGAAGAGGGAACTGTGGCTCGTACCCTCAAAGAGAAAAATAACAATGGTCAGGTACAGTGGGTTTGGGTCAGTTCGTCCACCGCCACCGTCAGCCACAACCAGGATTGTGCATCTAAAAAGGAGGGGGTTTAAGTGATGAGGGAAAGGGTCTTAGTGAGTTTCAGCAGCACGGCCTTCAACCAGCCCCGTCCTCCACCAGCCCGCAGTGAAGTAATTGAGAAAAGGTACTTGCCTATGGCCACGGCCATCCTGGATCGTGGCTGGGGGAGTCTTGCCGCCCTCCTGAAGAACCAGAACTCTTTGGGTCTGGCGGCGCAGGGTACGCCCAAGTCTCCGGAGTTCTCCTGCTCAGCTACACAGAGACACGGGACACTCTGTCGGCGTTAGAAGATCAGATTTATTTAGCTGCAGCTAGTACAGTTATCCTAGAAGTACACAAAGTAGGTTCTCAGGAGACTGCCACTTCACTCTGTGGCGTACAGGGTATTATACTATATAAGGTTCAGACATATTAACAAAAAGCACTCCCAGAACACACAAGAAAGAGCCAATAAGGAGAGTTGGAAAACAGGATAGAACCAATAGGAGAGATTGGAAAACAAAAGTGTCAGATGACTCGAAGAAACCTCTCCTCCAACTATGTTTGTCACCCCTCCCTCAAGCTAATTCATTAACAGATTTATAACTAACTTGCAGGTGGCGAGATACGTTTGTGTGTGTTGGAGGACAGTTGTGAAACGAGAGAATGCTAGCAGAAGACAGTGAAGGCCAGGGGATAAGATAAAGTCAGGAAAGAATGGTGTGAATCAATAGATGGTTGAGACGGGGATTAGGAAAGCCAGACAGGGATTAGTGTACTCGGCCAGTCCTAACACCAGCTTTGTAAATAGAGGCAGAAAGCGTATTTCGACACTAGGTTGCAGAAAAAGCAGAATCGACTTTGCTCGCCGTGCTGCCTTAGTGATGGCAACACAAAATGGCGGGTCGATTCGATCGCGATCGGAAATCGAAGTTCCTCAGTCCCTCCTTTTGCCAGAACACAGGCAAGATAGACTCATGCTAATCTGAGTCAATGTCGATAGTCATGAGGTCATCGAGTTGTTGCTGTAACATCATTCTTATGTTTTCTGTTACTTGTGGTTTGAGTTTTGGAATGCACATAGTAGCACAAAGGTCTCAGATAGCGGGACCACAGTGCATACAAAGGCAACAGGAGAAAATAATGGTTAGAATTATACCAAGAAATGTCAATGCTTTCCAACCCCATTTGGACAGTAGTCCCCAAAACCACTCCGTAATAGACCAATCTCCTTCATCCTGGTGAATAGACTCAGAGATTATGTGCAACTTGGCGATAGCTTGGTATACTGTCGGAGCGTCATTAGGTATGAAAATACAGCAACTTGACCCGATCAATTTGCACACTCCACCACGATCTGCGAGAACAAAATCTAAGGCAACTCGATTCTGTAAGGTCATAAGACGATCCGCCTGTAGTTCTGCCGTGATGTTACTTAAGGTTCCTACAGTGATGTCTATTGTGGTCTTTACGACACAAACCAGTTGCCTTATATTTCTGCTGTTGGCCATTGGACCCCAAAAAGGAAGAAATCCTTTGAGGAAATCTCCTCCCTCTTGTCCTGCTGTGTCCTTTGAATCAATAATCCCTCTGCCGTATCTGTTTCGATGATGGTTTGCAGAAGCAGTGTATGTAGGGGGAAGAAGAAAAGCTATATAGCAGGTGCCAGAAAAACCCGTGGGTAACCATGTGTAAGCTCTATTATAGCAAATGAAATAGGTGCCCTGAGACGGCACTAGAGGAGGCGAGTTCTAAGAGGAATGAACGTACGTGTAGGAGCAGTTATTCCTTTGTATAGTGTCAGAAGAGCGATCGTTTATCTGTAAGCAGAAGTTGCCCTGATGTGGTATAGTCCAAATCGGTGAAGACTTTCCTTTCTTAACTTTATCACTAAGACTAGACATATATTGGGTGACATTCCAGTTGGTGTACGCCTTTCTTTCGTCAATGGAGATTTTACTATTTTCCATGATTTTAGCCATAGCTACCATTCCCTTAATCAAAGAACTATGACTAAAATCGGGATCGCTAACATGTGAACTAACAGATCGCCTGAATTTGCTTTGATAAGCATTAGAGAAGGTAACGAAGTAAGCCCAAGCAGAACCCTCATAAGAAAACGGGAGAACTAAATATGGCATTCCTTTCTCTGCAGTGTGTGGCATAAGTCCGCACACCCAACAATCAGTCGTATTGACCACTAACTGATGCTGATGTAATAACTGGACAAAGGAATTGTTATAATATTCAGTTCTTCTAATGAGTTCATGTTGAGGAAGAGTATGAAAGAGATGTGGAGAGACAGTTGAAGAAGACGAAGAAGGAGAAGGAGATATAACTTTTGGCTGCAGAGCATAAATAATCCAACTTATAAACGCCAAAACAATACACAATAATATAATAACACATAAAGTTATACTGAAACGACTGTACATTATTTTACAGGATTCTTTCTTTATTTCTTCTTTTCTCTCTCTCTTGCCTAGTGTAGTTTCCATCTTACTAATGGATGCTCACGGCAATCTTCCTCAATCGCTAAATCACGATTGTGTACCGTCCTATGACACTGTAGGTCCTGCAGGCCTATTGCCACTACTCAGGTCGTGATTCAGACTCCTACCGTGACCCTGCAACCGGGACAGAATACTACACAAGAGGGAAAAGTCTTAAGTGTTCTTTGGGTTATGTCTTAAATTGTATCGTTCCTTCTCAGGTACGCTTTGGTCTTGGAACAATGTTCGTGGATTAGTCGTTTCTAAGCGACGATGTGGCGGTATTGCTTCCTGCAAAACGTCGTCGTCCTCTTTCTCAGACAGTGTCCCATTCAGGTGTGCATCACTAAAAGGCACGAATCGTGGAGTCTTTTCATTTTCACAGTCACCAACACCTCTACGAACCCACTGATCACAGGGTAAAGGCAAAGGCACTTTCTTGCAATGCACACCGTGAATCCAATTTTTCTTTCCTTCGACTTTAACTGCTGTTCTCGTGGTCAGCAAGACCATTCGGGGCTCCCGCCATCTGGGCTCCAAATTCTTTGTCTTCTGAAAGTTTTTGATGCAGACCCAGTCACCTGGTCGGATGGAATGACCTGGGTCTGTGGAAGCCTCCGGTAGAGCACTCTGAACCTGTTGATGGAGAACACGCAATTTAGTCGTGAGATCATGCAGATAATCAATCAACATTGGATACGGCAAGTCTGAATATTTCTTAGGACGAGGGACTCCCCATACATTAGCTGGGCGACCAAAAACCAAGGGCTAAGTCCCAAACGAGAGTGTACTGCAGTTCTGGTGGATAGCAAGGCTAATGGCAAAGCATCAGGCCAATTGAGTCCTGTACTCGCTTGAACCTTTGCTAGTTTCAACTTCAAGGTTCCATTGTAGCATTCTACTAAACCCGCTGACTGGGGATGATTTGCCGCATGAAACTTTTGCTTGATACCAAGACCTGCACAAACCTTCTGCATGACTTGGCCAACAAATTCGCTCCCATTGTCACTCCAGACAATGCGCGGCAAACCAAACCTGGGGAAAAATTCTTTTAGTAGAACTTTAGCTGTGGATAAAGCGGTGTTATCCTTTAGGGGGTATGCTTCTATCCATCTTGAAAAGGCGCATACTACCACCAGAACATATCTGAGGTTGTTGCATCGTTCCATGTGAATATAATCGATCTGCAACACCTCAAATGGATATGTCGGAGGAGCAAAGTGACCTGCTGGAGTTGGGGTTCCCTTTCCCGGATTGTACATCAGACAAATAATACAATGTTTCACTACATTGTCTGCGCATTTTGGGATTGTGTCATTTTGTCACACTGGAGCCAGAAGCTTGCATATACCTTTCGCACTTAAGTGGGCTGGACCATGTGCCATAGTAACCACTGGGAGTACATAGGCATCCGGTAACAGCCAACGTTGATGTTCAGATAGTTCTATCCAACAACCCATCTCGTCTAACATTCCTGTACTTTCTTTCCACTTGCTCAATTCCCTCTCCGAAACCTCTTTCTGAATCGCTTTTACACTTTGTACTGTATTCTCATACATTCCTCTCTCTCTGACCCAATTTGCAGGACCTGCCACATACATTCGACTTGTAGAATCTCTTGCTGTCTTTTTCGCTGTTTCATCTGCAAATGCATTTCCTCGACCAACATCATCTGTAATCTTTTTGTGTGCACTACACTTCATGATCGCTATTTGGGTGGGTAAGGCAAGTGATTCGAGATCAGTCACTAACTGACCATGTTGTATTTTGGTGCCATGTGAGGTGAGAAAACCTCTTTCCTTCCAGAGACGCCCAAAGTTGAACGCTACACCAAAAGCATATTGGCTGTCAGTGTACACGTTCACACTCTTCTCTTTTGACAATACACAGGCTCTTGATAAAGCTATCAATTCTGCTGCTTGTGCTGAATTATGTCTAACATGTGCAGCTTCCACCACTGTGTGCAAAGTAGTCACAGCATAGGCTGAAACTGTATCTCCATTAGGCATTTTAAAACAAGAACCGTCTACCCATAGAGTTCCATCCGGATTCTCTAGTGGTGCATCTTTCAGGTCAATTCTTCCTTTCGTCTCTTCCTCAGTACGGAAGAAACAATCATGCCGTTCTTCAACACTTTCCTCATCTGGAAGGGGCAACAGAGTGGCTGGATTCAGGGTATTACATCGTTTGATGTGTACGTGACTAGACAACAGCGTCAGCTCGTATCCAGTTAGACGTGCGCTCGTAAGATGCTGCGTTTTCGTTCTGTTTAGTAAGGTATCCACTGCATGTGGCACCATGACAATGAGAGTGTTATCCAACACTACTCCAGCAGACTGTCGGATAGAAATTGCTGCTGCTGCTGTCGCTTTGAGACAACTGGGCAATGCTTTAGCTACAGGATCTAACGTAGCCGAAAAATAGGCACATGGCCGCTATTTGTCTCCAAATTGCTGTGTTAGAACTGACAATGCACAACCTTCTCTCTCATGAACATAGAGCGTAAAAGGCTTAGTGTAATCGGGGGTACCCAATACAGGAGCAGAACACAGAGCGGTACGTAAATCAGTGAAACTCTTTTGGCACTCATCAGTCAATGGAAGGGGCTGAGGCGTATCTTTTAAAGTGAGTGCCAACAAAGGTTTGGCTATCAGAGAGAAGTTAGGGATCCACTGTCTACAATAAGAGGTGATACCCAGAAAGGCACGTACCTCCCTCTGTGTGGATGGCACAGACATTCGCGTAATCGCTTGAATTCGTTCTGGCATTAGTCGTCGTCCCTCCTTTGATAGGAGATGACCCAAATAGGTAACCTCTCGACAGACATATTGTAATTTGGAAGGTGAAACCTTATGATTCAGATTAAACAAATGGCGTAATAATGCAACAGTGACATTTTTACAGATCTCTTCTGAATCAGCGGCTACTAACAAGTCATCCATATACTGGATGAGAGCAGCACCAGACGGCAAATGAAAAGTATCAAGATGACATTTTAAAGCTTGGCTGTAAATAGACAGACTTTCACAATAGCCTTGAGGTGCGCGCTTAAACCGGAAACTTCGGCCTCCAAGAGAGAAGCCAAAAATATCCCTACTCTCTTCTGCAATGGGGATACTAAAGAAGGCATTCTTCAGATCGATAACAGAGAACCAAGTCGCTGTGGAAGGTATCATTGTCAACAGAGCAGTGATATCTGGAACAACAGGAAATTGTGGGACAACAATTTTGTTTACCTCCCACAGATCAATTACGAAACGATATACAGGTGGTTGAGAAGGATCAGTGCGTTTGAGAACAGGAAGAATAGGACTATTGCATGTGTTACCTCTTGTTTCTTCAACCACACCCTTCTGGATCAAATCATGAATAATTTCCAAAAGCGCTTTTTCACCTTCAGTGGAAATTGTATACTGCGGGATACGCGGTAATCCAACATTGGGCTTGAGAGTGACAACATAAGGTGGAATCTCAAGACAACCCACATCGTTCGGACCCGTGGCCCAAAGTGCTGCTGGAAGAGAAAGTAATTCAGGTGGAAACTGATCTTTGGACAAATACATTGGAGAGATCAATTTCTGTCCCAAAGTAAGATGTACACCAGAAGGAGAACAATATATCGTAGCATGCATTCTTTTCAGTAGATCTAAACCCAACAGATTCTCACCGCAACCATTCGTCAACAGAAGTGGAGCTTCCAAATCATAGGGGCCAACTGAAATAGGCAAAGGGCAAGAAACTGGGTTGCGAACAGGGGCGCCAGAGAAACCTACAGAAACATTCGTTAAGCCAGACAAAGGTGCCCCATGGAGTTTAGAATGAATGATAGAACTTCTCATCGCCCCAGTATCTAAAAGAAATGGCTCTGAAACACCCATCGTAGTGACATTAACATAAGGTCCATTCTGGTCTACTGGAATCGACACAACTCCCTTACTTTGTCCATGGCTGTCCTAGTTGGCATGAAGATTCCGTTTTCAACATAATAATCTTCACTATAATATTGCGTAGACCTAACATTTTGTTGATCAAAACAGTTCACAGAATTGGGAAAAGGAAGGGTACGCTGTTCTTGAGTCAACACACCTCGACCTCTACCTCTGTTTGCTGACTGGAGGCCAGCACGACCTCGTGGAGCAGATAACGCTCCATTGCGTTGCAATAAAACCGGACAACTATTCTTAAAATGACCTTCCTCTCTACAATAGGCACATTGATTAGGACCTAACAAAGGTCGCGGAATGTATGGCTCAGGTTTTTGATACAACCTCTGAAACTGCGGAGGCTGTTGAAGCTGAGGCTGAACATAGCGAGGAGGATAGGCTTGTTGCAAGAGAACCTTCGTTTTTAATTCTTTTGTCTTTTTCTCTTGCTTTTCCTTCTCTTCTTTATCTCTGTTTTCATAATATTGTGCAGTAGCCAATATCTGGGCAGAAGAAGAAACAGCCCATGAACTTTCAGAATCTTTTAATTTGTGTGACAGCTCGGGAAGCAAATTGAATATGAATTTGTCCACAAATAATCGCTGTCCACCTTCTGTAGCCATATCTTGACCACTGTGATCAATAAAGGTCTCTTCGAAACGAGTGAAGAAATCGGAGACACTTTCATCTTTCTTTTGCTTGCATGCTGCTAGTTTATCCCAATTAACTCTCAATGCAGGCATCATAGTTTTCATTAATGTAATAATCCTACCAGGGAAATCAAAGCTTCAGGCTTTGCACCACCCACTTGATCTCTATCTGTAGTAGTTATAACATCCCAAGTAGCACCTAGTTCCTGCGCGTGATCCTCTCTACGAATCTTAGCCCATATTGTCTGTGGAACTACATTTCCCATTAACATGTCGATATCAGCTAAATTCATGATGCAAGCATCAACTGTCTGTGATAATTCTTTGTAATAACCTGCAGGGTTCTTACGAGGATCTGGTAGAGTCTGCTTAAGGGCCAAGACTTCAGATCGTTTCCATGGAACATGTACCCATATACGTTGAAAATGAGCAGGAATAGCTGCATTAGCACCTACTGCCGCAACCTCTTCCTTCCATACTAGAGGAACCTCTCTCATGGGATAATTTTTCGACGTCAGTTTAACCGACGGATCAGAATCAAGAAAAGTCTGAGAGAAAAACAAGGATCTATAAGAAATAAGTGTCCTTATAGCTCTCTCAACCCTAGAACCCACAGTAAGTCCTTTATCAAAATCAGCTTGAACATCTAACAGGTCTTGTGGGATCGGACTCGAACTCACATCTTCCCATTCTTTAATGAGAGTGTCGCACATTACATTAAAAACATATCTTTGCGTAGGCGCATTCCATTGCGAGAAGGTAGGCATAATATCAAGCACACTGTATTGTGGACCCTTCTTGATCCATTTTCGTGCGAGAGAGTCCAACTTTTCTCGTTCTTCAAAATCTGGGAACTGACTACGAGACTGTCTTCGAGCAAAAGCCGGAGACACACTTAAAGCTCCAAAGAAAGGAGATAGAATACCAGTAACAGTGTCTGTGAGACGCTTACTCACAGACGGAGAATTTGACATAAGAATTGGAGACCAAGTATTAGGAGAGCTGACAGGAGAAGAACTGATAATTGCAGGAGGAGCAGAAGGCAAAGGAGATCTAAGATCAGGAGATGAGGGCAAAGAAGTCATAGTTAATGGTAAAACCGGCAGGGGCGGTAATACTGGAGGAGTCAAATGCGGAAGAGCCGGAACAGGCGGAGGTACCGCTGGCGGCTGGGCAGGCTGTAAAGGCTGAGGTGCATTAGCACTTTGTACATAGGGCGGAGGCAACCTCAATAAATGGGACATTAGGGGATCTTCTTCTATATCTTTCTTTTTATCAGAAGGAGAAACAGGCAACACCGGATAGCATTTATCTATCGCCATACAATGCTGTCTCTCTGAGATTTCAGTTACTTTATCAATTTCATCATCTTTAAACTGTTGGGCAGCCTGTATAATCGTCATACCCTGTGCTTTTCTATCTCGTTTTGCTTGTTTAATTTCTTTCTGTTTGGCTTCCTTACTCCAAAGGCGGAAAGAGTCAAACATTGCCGGCCGGGCTTTTCTTTTGAATAAAACTGCTTCCAAATGATCTAACACATCAGGATCAAAGCTACCATTTTCTGGCCATTTTAGAACACCATCTTTCTTTGTGTATCGGGTCCATGTCTCGTTAAAGGCAATGGGGCCAATACCATGTTTTGAATAGAGCTCATATGTGGGAGTTCCAACCGAAGGAATCGGACAAGAGTCCTCAAGTCGGGAATCCCTATTACAACCAAGACAACACATTCTTCCAAACTTAGTCAGACCAGGCATCTCGCGATATTTCCTGTCTGTTCACAAACTTCAAGGGAGTAAAACTCAGTTTACGCAGCACAAATGCACTTACCCTCGGCTTTGTTTATTGCAATAGACAAATCTAAGTACCAAAGAAAAAAACAAAGAACCACAATTGTGGGCGCGACCCACGAAGATACTTAACTAAGGACGACTTCTTCCACCAACAGAAGCCCGTCTATCGTCTCGCCTTACCATACATCATTAAAAGGAAGGGCCAAAGCAGGGCGGCAGTCAGGGCAGCGGTCGTCAGTAGCCGTCAGGAAGGAGTAACCGCGCTGCAAAAGACCTTCGGACCACTTTCGACATACAGGGGTCGCTTAATGTGGCTCGCGAACCCTCCGGAATTTTCTTGCGGGGTTCCTCACGACCTTCAGGCAGAACCGGTACCACTGAAGCCGCCCCACGTTGGGCGCCAGTTGAAGAACTAGAACTCTTTGGGTCTGGCGGCGCAGGGTACGCCTAAGTCTCCGGAGTTCTCCTGCTCAGCTACACAGAGACACGGGACACTCTGTCGGCGTTAGAAGATCAGATTTATTTAGCTGCAGCTAGTACAGTTATCCTAGAAGTACACAAAGTAGGTTCTCAGGAGACTGCCACTTCACTCTGTGGCGTACAGGGTTTTATACTATATAAGGATCAGACATATTAACAAAAAGCACTCCCAGAACACACAAGAAAGAGCCAATAAGGAGAGTTGGAAAACAGGATAGAACTAATAGGAGAGATTGGAAAACAAAAGTGTCAGATGACTCAAAGAAACCTCTCCTCCAACTATGTTTGTCACCCCTCCCTCAAGCTAATTCATTAACAGATTTATAACTAACTTGCAGGTGGCGAGATACGTTTGTGTGTGTTGGAGGACAGTTGTGAAACGAGAGAATGCTAGCAGAAGACAGTGAAGGCCAGGGGATAAGATAAAGTCAGGAAAGAATGGTGTGAATCAATAGATGGTTGAGACGGGGATTAGGAAAGCCAGACAGGGATTAGTGTACTCGGCCAGTCCTAACACCTGCTTTGTAAATAGAGGCAGAAAGCGTATTTCGACACTAGGTTGCAGAAAAAACAGAATAGACTTTGCTCGCCGTGCTGCCTGAGTGATGGCAACACAAAATGGCGGCGGAGCACAAAATGGCGGGTCGATTCGATCGTGATCAGAAATCTAAGTTCCTCACTCCTCCTCTCCGGGTTGGCTGGACTCTCGAGCGTTGCCTCTGGGCGGTTCCTCTGATGGTGGATTTTCTGTCTTCTTGCTGTCCTCCTCTTCCTGTAGTGGGGGTTCTTGCCAGCCTCTGAAGTCGTGGTCTTCCGGAACGCCGAAGAACGAACCTCCGATGTCCTCAGCATTTTTCTTCCCCGCTATTTGTTCCTCCTCTCGCCGGGCCGGCCCTTCCATGTGTGGGAGGACTAGACTGTCTAGTTCCTTTTCCGGGCGTCCTACCGCGGGCGCCATCTTGAAATTCCCACCCGCGAAGGGTGCGGGACTACACTGATACTTTCACTTGTGTGGGTGGGCAAAGGGCCTGTGACTGGGAAGGGTCAAGGGCCTGTGACTGGGAAGGGCCAAAAACATAGAGATTGTGGGAATAGCACAGCGAGCTCTAAGTGCTATATTTTTGTTTATATACATTTTTAGGCTGTCTCTGCATTGGACACCCACACGTCCTACCGCGGGTGCCATCTTGAAATTCCCACCCGCGAAGGGTGCGGGACTACACTGATACTTTCACTTGTGTGGGTGGGCAAAGGGCCTGTGACTGGGAAGGGTCAAGGGCCTGTGACTGGGAAGGGCCAAAAACATAGAGATTGTGGGAATAGCACAGCGAGCTCTAAGTGCTATATTTTTGTTTATATACATTTTTAGGCTGTCTCTGCATTGGACACCCACACAAGTGAGGTATGGTTTTATTGGGAGCCCAAGGGGAATGCTGCGTGGTAGGAAATTTGTGCCGGCATGGTGATCCCAGATAGAAATGTAAGGAAAATATGATTTTTTAAGCTAAATTTGAGGTTTGCAGGCAATTTTGGGTAGGAAAACTTTGGGGTATCCACGTAAGACACACCTCCCTGGACTCCCCCGGGTGTCTAGTTTTCAGAAATGTCTGGGTTTGGTAGGTTTTCCTAGATGGCTGCCTAGCCCGGGACCAAAAATGCAGGTGCGCCCCTTGCAAAACCAGGTCGTTTTGGGATAGATAATTTTGATGTCTCCACAGTAAGTTTTGGGCCATTTCCTGTTGCAGGCACTAGGCCTACCCACACAAGTGAGGTACCATTTTTATTGGGAAAATTGTGGGAATGCTGGGTGGGTGGAAGTTTGCAGCTACCCACAGATTCTAGAACTTTCCATCTAGTGGCGTTGCTGGCTGCATGAAGAGGCGGAGGGGAGGGGGGGGGTGCGGGCCGGTCCTGCGACAGAAATGTGAGGAAAATGTGTTCTTTTGACAAAGTTTGAGGTTTGAAAGGGATTCTGGGTAACATAACCTGGTGAGAGCCACACACGTCACCCCATCCTGGATTCCCCTGGGTGTCTAGTTTTAAAAAATGTACAGGTTTGCTAGGTTTCCGTAGGAACTGGCTGAGATAGTGCCCAAAATCCATAACTAGGCATATTGCAAAAAAGGGTCTGTTTTCACTAAGAAAAATGTGATGTGTCCATGCTGCGTTTTGGGCTGTTTCCTTCAGGGGCACTGGGCCTACCCTCACAAGTGAGGTAATATTTTTATTGGGAAATGCTGGGTGGGTGGAATTTTGTGGCTCCCTGCAGATTCCTGAACTTTCCATCACAGAAATGTGAGGGAAATGTGTTTTGTTTAGACACATTTTGAAGTTTGCATTGGATTCTGGGTAACAGAACATGGTGGGAGCCACGCAAGTTACCCCATCCTAGACTCCTCTAGGTGTCTAGTTTTAAAACATTTATAGGTTTGCTATATTTCTCTAGGTGCCGGTTGAGCTAGTGCCCAAAATACACATTGCAAAAAAGGGGGCAGTTTTTAGTGGAAAAATGTGATGTGTCCATGTTGCTTTTTGTGCCTTTTCCTGGGACGTCGGGGAACACAGAATAGTAGAACAAGAGTTATTACCATTTGTCTTTCGATGCATTTCTGCCTTCCAAATGTAAGACCGTGTGTAAATAAAAAATAAGTCATTTTGAAAAATACCCTCTAATTCACATGTTAATACGGGTACCCACAAATCGGAGATGCACAAATAACCACTGTTTCTAAACTCCACATCTTGTTCCCATTTCAGAAGTACATAGGTCTCCTTGATACCTATTTTTTGCTCTTTATCTTTTACCAAATTAATTGCTGTATACCCCGTACACAATGATAAAGCATTGCAAGATGCAACTCAGTTATTGGTCTGGGTACCTTGAGTTCTTGGTGAACCTACCAGCCTTATATCTCTCCGCAACCAGAAGGGTCCCGCGGACATAACGGTATATTGCTTTAAAAAATCTACCATAGTTAGAATAAGTTACAGGTGAAAATGTAGGCAAAAATGACTGTTTTTTTCAAATCAATTTAAATTTTTTTTTTTTTCAACTTTTATGTTTTTTTATAGGAAAACCTTGAAGGATCTATACAAATGACCCCTTGCTGAATTTAGAATTTTGTCTACTTTTCTGAAATATATAGCTTTTTGAGATCCATTATTGGTTGCACACTCATTTCTACCGCTAACTGGGCGGGGCCTGTGGGGGGGATGGGGGTTTGAGGCCTGTCAGCGAAAAGGTTAAAACTCTACCACAAAGAAATTGGCAACACAGAGAAGCAAACATGGTTGTAAATCTGTTCAGCTTAATCGGTTGTGATGTATACATTTCAAAATATCTTATGGGTTAAGGCACATGCTGCAGAGATCTTTGTGTGCACAGTAAAACATAGGGAATAATAATAATGGTAAGTCAACTCTGGAGGTAAATGCATTTGCTGCAGAGATCTGTGTTTTGTCTAGTCCTAGTTTTGAATCAAAGTAGAATACAGCATTAATATGTCTAATGTAGCAAACAAGTCCACGCTGGTATGATGTAATCCAACATAGGTTTATCCAGGTAAGTAAACAGGTAGCATACATCCTCATCAGCAGGTGTATAAGTGCTGTAGAGCAGCTCCACCAGGAGCAGCCTGCTCAGCCCCATCCACCAACTGTCCTCACTCATCCAGTCACCCAAGCATTCCACTCATGGCCCATTCACCAACATTCCATACAAATGGAAATGATTAGGGCGGAAGCAGGAGTCAATCACGGAGCGTTAACGCCGGTCTTTTGAACGCTCCAATTCATTGCTCCATGATTGACTCCTGCTTCCGCCCTAATCATTTCCCCAACCACTGGTTTCCAGACTCCACCTGAATCTCTCATTTGCCCGTACATCCGATCGACCTCACGGTTCCCGGATTGACTCCGCCGCCGTACCGACCCCACACTGCCTTTAATTTGTATGTAACCAGTCCTGATGATGGCCTAGACTTCCGCAGGCCGAAACGCCGTCGACTTCAACAGCTTAACTTCTGGCGCCCCTTTTTACGGATATCCTACCCATTGTCTTCTGTAATTTGTGTATCATTGACTGCCTGGATGTCTTGAATATGTAATACCTGTTGTACCACTTTGTTCTTCGTTGCGCCTTACACCACCGCTGTATATACCACATCACGTGCCACTTGCGCCGTCACAATTTTCACGAGCACTTGTGCACAGTATCCTATCGGTTACATGTTCATTAATGTAACGCAGTGCTTTCTTACCATGTGCTTGTACATATGATGTTTAATATGTCCAACATGTTTTAATCGATTCTAAATCCAAACTAACCCCTACATTTATACGTCTCCCTGTGTCTCTCCCTACGCCAATTTAATCCTTAGCAATTCTTTTTTGCTTACTTTATTTGTTCCTCTAATGATACCCACATTGAGACATTATAGTTTGATATAGTTTACTGCCCCAGTCTCGCTGTGGTTTACGGGCTACCTCCTGTGGTCTGATACTGTTTACTTTGTTTTGGGCCCAGCGGAATCTGATAAGCCCCCTCCACCTGCACATTGCTGCTTAGAACGAAAGCAATGTGCATGTGCTGATGAATATGTCCTGGTGTCTGAAAATTACACCGTAACAAGTTCAGCATATTTTTGTGGGGCCCAATTTCTTGGCAGGGTGGACGGCTACCACCCTAAGCAAATAGTGGGAGGATGCCATTTACCTGTGTGTACCCCCAAATTGTGGCCTGGTTTTAGCCATGTTGTACACCAGCATGGCTTAAAGTTAGTGGCACAGAGCAGAGTGGCATGAACTGGCGTGGAGAAGAGTGTCATAGAGTGGAGTAGCATGGAGAGGAGTAGAGTTTCATAGAGTGAAGGTGCATAGAGTGGAGTAGAGTGCCATAAAGTGGAGTGATGTACAGTGGAGTGCCGAAAAGTGGAGTAGAGTGCCAATGAGCGGAGTTGCGTAGAGTGTCGTAGTGGAGTAGCTCTGTGTAGAGTGGCATAGAGTATAGTTTTGGTGTGTGTCGTCGACTGGAATGGAGTAGAATGTTATAGAGTGGGGTAGAATAGAGTGTTCTAGAGTGGAGAAGAGAGCTGTAGAGTGTCCTCAGGGGGAGTATCGTATAAGGGAGTAGAGCAGAGTGTCGTAATGTAGAGTAGCATAGAGTGGAGTCCTGAAGAGTGTAGTGTATTAGAGTGTCATATATTTCAATGGAGTAGAATGTTATAAACTGGAGTAGAATAGAGTGTTGTAGAGTGTAGAAGAGTGGAGTAGAGTGTCCTCAAGTGGAGTAGAGTAAAGTGTCATAGAGTGGAATGTCGCAGATTGGAGTGGCGTAAATTGCAGTAGAGTAGAATGGAGTGGACTGAAGTGACGTAATTGTAATTAGATTTATATATTACTTACTACCCCTGATGAATGGAGTGGCGTAGAGTGCCGCAAAGTGGAGCGGCATATCATGGCGCAAAGCAGAGTAGAGAGTCATAGAGTAGAGTGTTGTAGTGTGGCGTAAAGTGAAGTAAAGTGTCGGAGAGTGGAGTGGTGTAGAGTCATATAGAGTTTCGCAGAGTGGAGTAATGGCATGGAGTGGCGTGAAGTGGAGTAGAGTGGAGTAGAGTTGAGTGTTGTAGAGTGGACTTTCGTAGAGTAGAGTTGAGTAGAGTAGATGGTCATAGAGTGGAGCATTGGTACTCGCAGACATTTGCCCAGGGGCAACAAAGTACGGTCAGTGGTGTGACCGAGGGCCGCACTGATGCCAGCTGGTTGGCGGTAGGGGGTCTGGGTGGAGCAGAGGTTGTGTAAGTAGGTCTAAAAAAAATTTAAATTAACCGGCAAGCATTTATTTGCAGGTTAGTAAATACTTACCTGTTTATTTAACTTTTTTTTCAGAATATGAGTCCTCAGCAACTAAACAGCAGCTTGTGCTGCTGTTCACCAGGGGGGGCCGCATGTAAATGTCAAGAGGGCCGCAAGCGGCTCCCGGGCCGTACTTTGAGCATCAGTGGAGTGTCATGGAGTGGAGTAGTGTGTCATAGTGTGGAGCAGAGCATCCTAAGGTGGAGTGACGTAGAGTAGAGTGGAGTGATGTAGATTGGAATAGAGTGCCATAGATTGGAGTGTTGCAGAGTAGAGTCGCGTAGAGTGTCGCAGAGTGGAGTGGTGTAAAGTGGAGTTGCGTCGAGTGGAGTGTCATAGAGTTGAATGAAGTGGCTTACAGTGGAGTAAAGTGGTGTGGAGCGGCATGGTGTGGAAGGCCATAGAGTGGAGTGGCACTGAGTGGAGTGGTGTGGAGCGGCATGGTGTGGAATGCCATAGAGTGGAATGGCACTCCGTCTCGTCCTCCTGCATCCACACCCTCCGCCTCCTATGTAAGACCTTCAAATGGATCCCCCTCGAACACAGGAAGACCGTCACTCACGCCCTGGTCACCAGCAGACTCGACTACGGCAATGCATTCTACGCCGGAATAAACAAAAACCTCACCCGTAAGCAATTGAACATCCAGAATGCCACCGCAAGACTGGTCCTCGACCTGCCAAGACACTGCCACATCTCCCAGCACCTGCGCACACTCCACTGGCTCCCCATCGAAGCTAGAGTCACCTTCAATATGCTCACCCACGCCAACAAGGCCCTCCACGACACCGGACCAGCATATCTGAACAGCCGACTCAAATTCCACGCACCCCAGAGGACCCTATGATCAGCCCAGCTCTCCTACGCCATGGTTCCCCGCACCAGAAAGACCAGATCGGGATGCCGCTCCTTCTCCTTCCTCGCGGCCCGAGCCTGGAACGCCCTTCCGCTCCACCTCAGACAGACAACATCGCTCCCCATCTTCGCAAGAAACCTCAAAACCTGGCTCTTCGACAGACCCCCCCCCCCCTTGAAGGACTGGAGCCTGCTACCCTCCCCCCCCCAGCGCCTTGAGCCCCTTACAGGTGAGTAGTCGCGCTTAACAAACGACTGATTGATTGATTGATTGGTTGATTGATTGGCACTGAATGGAGTGGCATAGAGTGAGGTAGAGTGGGGTGTTGTGGAGTGGATTAGAGTGTTGTGGATTAGAGTGGAATATGGTAGAGTGGAGTGTCATGGAGTGTCAGAGTGGAGTAGAGTGTTGCAGACTGAAATGGCTTAGAGTAGAGTGGTGTAGAGTGGAGTTCAGTGGAGTGTCGTAGAGTGGAGTGTCATGGAGTGGTGTAGAGTGACATAGAGTGGAGTGGCTTAGAGTGTTGTAGAGTGGAGTAGAGAGTCGTGGATTAGAGCTGAGTACAGTAGAGTGGAGTGTCATGGAGTGTCAGAGTGGAGTAGATTGTGGAAGAGTGGAGTAGAGTGTTGTAGACCGAAGTGGCATAGAGTGGAGTTCAGTGGATTGTCGTAGACTGGAGCGGCATGAAGTGAGGTAGAGTGGAGTATTGTCATTAAGTGGAGTACAGTGCAGTGGTGTAGAGTGGTGTAGGGTGACGTAGAGTGGAGGGCACAGAGAGGCATGGAGAATTGTGCCATAGAGTGGAGTGTCATAGAGTGGCATAAAGTGGAGTAGAGTGTCCTCAAGTGAAGTAGAGTAAAGTGTCATAGAGTGGAGTGTGGCAAAGTGGAGTGGCGTAAAGTGCAGTAGTTTGGAATGGTGTAGAGTGAAGTGGCTTAGAGTGGTGCAGAGTGTCGCAGAGTGTAGGGGTATTGAGTGGCGTAAAGGAAAGTAGAGCATCGTAGAGTGGAGTGTTGTGGTGTGCTATAAAGCAGAGTAAAGTGTTGTAAAGTAGAGTGGCGTAGAGTGGGGTTGATTGTCGTAGATTGGAGTGGTGTAGTGTGGCAGAGTAGAGTGATGTAAAGTGGAGTTGCATTGAGTGTAGTGTCATAGAATGGAGAGGAGTGTTGTAGAGTGGAATAGCGCAGAGTCTATTAAAGTGGTGTGTAGCGGCATAGAGTGGAGTGCCGTAGAGTGATGTAGAGTGGAGTGACATAGAGTGTTGTAGAGTGGAGTAGAGTATCGTGGAGTACAGTGGAGTGCCATCGAATGTCAGAGTGGAGTAGTGTGGAAACGTGTAGTAGAGTGTTGTAGAGTGGAGCGGTGCAGAGTGGAGTACAGTGGAGTGGCATAGAGCGGAGTGGTGTCATTAAATGAAGTGCAGTGGAGTGGTGTAGAGTGAAGTAGTGTAGAGTGGTGTACAGTGCCGTAGAGCAGAAGGGCATAGATTGGCGTGGAGTAGTGTGTCGTAGAGTGGAACGTCGAAGAGTGAAGCAGAGTGGAGTGGTGTAGAGTGTCAGAGTAGAGAGTGCAAGAGTGGAGTAGAGCGTCGTGGAGTAGACTGGAGTAGAGTGTTGTAAAGTGCCTTAGGGTGGAGTAAAGGGGCATTGAGTGGATTTGAGTGTCGTAGAGTGGAGGGGCATAGAAGGAGTAGTGTCATAGAGTGGGTTGTGTCGTAGAGGGGAGTGGCGTATAGTAGAGTGGAGTGGCATATAGTGGAATGGCGTGGAGTGTTGTAGAGCAAAGTGACATATTGTGGAGGGGCATGGAGTAGAGTGGAGTAGCACAGAGTGGAATGGGGTAGAGTAGTGTGCCGCACAGTGTCTTGGAATGGAGGTGCGTAGAGTGGCGTATGCATGGTTTGGTATTGCACTGCCATTACTGCACACATTGTCAATTGAAGTGGCCAATATATTTGCACAGTCATACAGTTTTACTGATAAAACTATAAAGCGCGTAAACCACAATGTGTGGAAATCAGCATCACCTAATGTATTGATTTGTTTTGATCCTATTCGAACATTTGTTTCCACCACACTTCAGAATTAGAAAATAATGTGCTTCATTTGCATTTTCCTAATTCTGATATATTCTGAAATATTTGTACAGTTCATTTGCCAGTATTTACATTTTGTTCTGTGGTAGAAAAAATAACATCCTACAGCCTTTTTACATTCCCATACCCAACAAGAGTGTCACATAAATTCTCTCCCTTTGCAGTCAGAGAAAGAAAAGTAAACACCAAGCATCCCAGGAAACAGAATCTAACATTTGACCTCTGTCTTTGAATGCACAGCAAATGTGACAAGATAAAAATACAATTTAAAGGCCTGTTTATTGCTCATTTACTTCTGACCTCCAGCATGGTTATTTTAGGGGATGTTTCAGCATCCCCCACTCCCCTACTTCCAGTGCCTATGGCATGTGCGCAAAATTGAGGAAAAGGATTGTTCAAGTTATGCTATTAGAAGGAGCTCTGACCGAAATCAACAAATTTGTAGACCGAACATTGCTCCTCACAGGCATGTGTGATTGATGAACTGGAGTAGCAGAGACAAGTAGAATCAGTTCAGTAGAAAGATAGGAGCCATGAAACCGTTTTAAAGAAATACAGCCTGTTTACGGCTTGCTTCAACTAGTATACACGGGAGACAGCTGAAACGACATCCACTCTCCTGGCCTCATGAAAAATAAAACAAGCATTGGCATAGCCAAGAGGTCTCGCCTTTGGGACATTATAAGTGTTTAGCCAGAGATATTGGCTTTGCCATTGTCTTTAAGCTATGTTGTAGAGGATTGTGGTTACTATGCAGCATGTTAAAAAGTTACAATAAACAAGTGTTATAAGCATTTTTGTTACCTTATATATATATATAACCAAGAAGACATTATGTACAACTGAACGACCCAATTAAAAAAGAATTAACTTAACAAATGTATTCTAGTTTTTCATCCTTGTAATTCTAGCAACTTCTTCCTGCCTGTTCTAATGCTTGTATGTTATAGTTTTATTTTTTCGTTATTGGGGGAACATAAACAACGGGAGGTTAGAGGCTGGGAAATAGTACCGGAATTACAACATGAGCAGCAGACAGACTTTAGGAGAGAATCAATAGATGGCAGATTCTGAGGGAAGACTGAGGTGGTGCTGAGTGGTGCTGAGAAGGTGGTGTGCTGATGTGGAGGTGATGCTCAGGTGATGCTAAATGATACTCAGGTGATGCTGAATTATGGGTAGGTAGTACTGAAGTGGTGGTGTGCTGGTGCCGAGGTGATGCAGGGTGATACTGAGGTGGTGCTGAATGATGCTGTGGTGCTAGGTCAACCTGAGGTGGTGGTGCTGCACTGGTGCTGAGTTGGTGCTGTTCTGAGGTGATACTGTGCTGATGCAGCGGTAGTGCTGATGCTGAAGTGGTGCTGTGTTAGTGCTGAATTGATGATGAGGTGGGGCTGTGCTCGTGGTGGTGCTGTACTGATGCTGATATGGTGCTGTGCAGATATTGAGGTGGTGCTGCGCTGGTGCTGATGTGGTGGTGGGTTGGTGCTGAGGTGGAACTGCGCTGGTACTGAGTCGGTGTTGCACTGGTGGTGGTGCACTGATGAAGAAGTGGTGCTGAGATGGTGCTGTGCTGATGCTGAGGTGGTGCTCAGGTGATGCTGAGTGACCCTGAGGTTGTGCTGAGTCATGCTTAGGTGGTGGTGCTAAGCTGGCGCTCAGGTGGTGCTGAGTAATGCTGATTTGGTGCTGTGCTGATGGTGCGCTGTTGTTGAGGTTGTGCTGCAGTGATGCTAAAGTGGTGCTGTGTTGTTGCTGCATTGGTACTAGCAAAAAACTGACACCAAAAGCTGTTGCAAAGTAGAAAAAACTGCACTATAGTGGTTTAATGTTCCTCATATGGAAATGGATAATGGCACTACATATTGCGGGGAGCGACTCTACAAAAAGTCAAAATCATTTCAGGTTGTGCTTCAACAACATGCACATACCTGCTTCAGCAGCCACACAGGAGCATCACCAATGCAGCTCTTCAGGGGATCAGACACATGAACTGGAAGCGCAACAGATATCCCACTCTGAGGCTGCCTACTGGCCTAAACCACCCACCAGGTGCTTTATTCTCAACCATAATAATTCCTCTATCAGGCAAGAAGACCTTATCTGGGTCGCATCGTTCCAGAAGAATCTCCGATGAGGTCATCTACTGGAACGCTGGTCCCTGTGCCAACCACCCCCTCAGTGTCAGGGTGTGTGGTAGCTTTCAACGGCTGAAGGATGCCAGGCCAGGACCATGACTAACTTAGAATATGAGAGGAGAATTACGCTGCTTTATTACACAAAAACGGGCTGTGACTACTCTAGACGACCCTCAGGGGCACGCTCGGGGTTGTAGCCATATTAATTGAATAGAGGTTGCAGTGTAACGGCCTGAGCTGTGGACTTCAAAACTGAGGAACGAGGTCTGAGTCTCCGCTTCAGCTCAACATCCTGTGATCCTGGGCAAATCACTTAATTTCCCCGTGCCGGTCTTCCTCCGAAAAAATGAATGTGACCGTGTGTAATGGATCTGGAACTTATGTAAACCACTCAGATACCGTAGGGTAGAGTTAGCGCTATTTAAAAACTGCAAGGGGGGCGGAGCTTGGCTCGCAAAGAAGATGGCCACTTGAGCTCGGAGCTCCGGCGAGCCACGTTCAATATCCGTAAATAATCCTGACCCCAACGAACCCCAGAGCAACGGGCGGCCCCAGCGGAACGTACCGGGGTGCCGTGCAGTCGAACGCCGCGATTTCCGGCCCGATCGAGCGAACGGGCGACCTCCGGAGCCGGCGACTCCAGCGGCGTCCTAGGCCGCGGATCCCCGGCCTCGGGTGGGGTGGACAGCCGACGACGTAAGGAGGCGTGCGGCCAGCGGACCTGAGGTGCGTGGCGGAGGACAGCGGCGATTAGAGGCAGGGTCCGCCGGTGCAAACAGAGGCAGCGGACAGCACCGAGAGTGAGGCGCCGATCTGCTGAGAGTGAGATCGGCACGCTGAGAGGCCCGGGTTGCATCCCACGGCGCCCGCAGCGCGGAGGATCGGTGACACCCCCTGCACGCCCTAAGACAGAGAGACTGGTGGCGAGGCGCGTTAGGGGCGCTCCTGGGCATCGTTGCGGCGGCGGCCGGGACGAGGGGCGCTGGTGAGCCCTGCAGCGGAGGTGCGGAGGAGGCAGCAGGTCGGGAGTCACCACGAGTGAGACGCCGCCGAGGCTGGGCTGAGCGAGGACACCACGAGCTTGGCAGCCTTGCAGCTGGGACGGGGCGGACGGCCTGCTGGACACCTGGAGTGGACGTTAGTGGATTAGTACGCCGGGCGAGGACAACAGGAGATAGTTGGACCGCCGAGACGCCCGCGGTGGGCTGCCTGCGACTGTGCCACGGCTGGGTGGTGACGGGGGACTTGCCAGGCCGAACGGCGGCGCGCTGAGCGGAGTGGGGGCACAAGATGGGCAAGGCTGATAAAACTCAGTCGAAACTAAAGTTCGAGCAGCGGCGCCCCCAGCCGCAAACACCCATGGAGGGTGCTACGGGAGGCGGGCCTGACCCCGCGGAAGACGACCGGGACTTGAGGGGCCTCTTGTTGTCCATGGAGAAGGGACTGCAGAGCGGCATCACTGCCCTGGGCGCCAAAATCGACGCGCTCTCCTACCGAATGGACCGCATGGGAGAGCGCCTGGACAGGCATTCGGAGCGCCTAGACCAGGCTGACAGCCGCATATCAGAGGTGGAGGGCGCGCAGACGGCACTGGACAGCGACCACAAGAAGCTCGAGCGCCAAATGCAGATGCTGCAGGACAAGACAGAGGACTTAGAGGCCCGTTCTCGGCGATGTAACTTGCGCATCACTGGCCTGCCGGAGTCCACTGCCACAGGCCGCATGGAGACCTTCGTGGAGACATTGTTGGTTGCACTGCTGGGGAAGGAAGTGTTCTCCGGGATGTTCGTGGTAGAGAGAGCGCACAGGTCCCTGGGCCCAAGGCCCCCGCCAGGAGCACCGCCCCGACCGGTCATAGCTAAACTCCTGAACTATAGAGACCGGGATGCGGCGCTGAGAGTGGCCCGGGAAAAGAAGACACTGTCCTACGAAGGGTCGCCTATCTCGCTCTACCCGGACTTCACAGCCCGGGTGCAGGAGGCCAGACGACAGTTTGCCCCAGCCAAAAAACAGCTCCGGGAGCTCGGAGTGGACTATGCCATGCTGTACCCGGCTAAGCTACGAGTCAACCGACAGGGCAAGTCGCACATATTCCAGGACCCTAAAGCACTTCAAAAGGCGCTGAAGGACTGGGCGAAGGAGCGGCGTCGGAGCCCGGCGACGTCACCGCGAGGGGACGAGAGAGATGGCGCCCTGGACGCACAGGACTGACCAAGAGGGCAGGACTCATCTAGTTGGTATTTTGTCGGGACATGCTTGGCTGCAGGGAGGTAGGATTTGAGGAGCACGGGTGGGGAGTGGTTGGACGATATGGTTATGGGGTACTGTACAATGTGAGATGCACTCCCCACCGGACTAGTCGCAACAGGGAGGCCCGGGGACAGTGACTTATCCCCCTGTTGCTTAACTCCTTTATAGGATTATAGAGTATGCTGCTGGGGCCAAACACCTGAGAGCGCTGTTAAGAAGTAGTATCGAAGTGCTGGGAGGGGTCGAGAGACACCATAGTGGCTCGCTGGACCGGGCGGCGGCTGTTGGGTGCTAGGTGCTTCCGCACTAACGTGTGAGCGCAGAGCGACCTCCGCCCGCGTGTGCGTTCCACTCCGTTGAGAGTTCGAAAGTTAAGGGTGGGGAGGCGGGAGGTATGGGGTGCCCAGGTTTGGGAATCTGCAAGGCCGAGTTGGGGAGGGTCTGCTGTGGGCGGGGGGGAAGGGGGGGTTTGAGTTCCGGGGGTTTGAGGTCACTAGGTTGGGGTGCGAGTTTAGCAATACTAATATGCTCCTGCGCTTGGAGGCGCGCTCAATTGAGGGATTTGCACCCAAGAGAAAGCTATGGCGAACACCGAAGCGGCCCTGCCTGAGAAGCGCGACGCACTAAGAATCCTCTCTTGGAATGTACGGGGACTGAATGATTACCGAAAAGCCCGTAAAGTGCTGCACTACCTTAAGAGGCATGAGATAGATATTGCACTCCTGCAGGAGACGCATCTTCCCACTAACAGCCCTATCCTGCGTACCAGGGACCTGAGGGAGGCACATGCAGCGGGGTTCACTACACACTCTAGAGGGGTGCTTACATGGGTCAACGCGCGGGTGGAGCACAGATTGCAGTGCATTGCCACAGACAACGCGGGCAGGTATGCACTCACGCGCTTTCAGGGAAAGGGCATGGATTTACTACTGGTTAATTGTTATGGGCCAAATTATGACTGCCCTGAGTTTTTCACAGCACTGGCGGGAGCGGTGGGGGATACAGGCGCGCAGCAGGTACTATGGGGAGGCGACTTTAATGTAGTGCTAGACCCGGAGCTGGATAGATCAGGAGGCCCGAACCGAGCGCAACCTGCGGCAGCGAGGGCGATCACTCGGGGTATGCTATGTTTGGATTTGGTAGGTTTGTGGCGCACTCGTAACCCGGCAAAGGGAGGCTACACGCATTACTCGGCATATCATAACCTGCATACGCGGATAGACTACTGGCTACTATCTGCGCCCCTCACTTCGCGGATTCGCGAGTGCGTGGTACTCCCACGAACGCTTTCTGACCACTCGCCGATACTGCTCTCCCTGGCGACGCCCAGAAAGACCCCCCCGCCGTTCCTTTGGCGATTTCCCCCTTACTCGCTGCTGGATCCTCTGTTCAAGGAGGAGCTAATGGCTGCGATTGAACAATTCTTTGCCACTAATTTGGGCTCCGTGGAGGATTTCCAGACTGTCTGGGAGACCTTCAAGGTCCACATTCGCGGAGTGGCGATGGCTAAACACTCGGGGGTACTCCGAAGTATCCGGCGCCGCCTTGCGACGCAGGAGCGTAATCTGGCAGCGTTGGAGACAAGACTGCTCGAGGCGGGCGGAGATGACACTACTGAGGAGATAAAGGCTCTACTGACAGAGTATCACGAAACGGCTGATGCAGAGGTGTTACACCTGGGGAAGTACGCTACGGCCAGGGTGTATGGTGAGGGGGACAGACCGGGGTCGGTGTTAGCTAACCTGCTCAAGGCTCGCAGGCGCAGGACCGCCGTCACGCAGGTCAAGGCAGCGGATGGCTCACTGCTCACAGAGGAGGAGGACGTGGTGGAGCGATTTCGGTCGTACTACGCTGGACTCTATGCTTCTAAACAAACCGGCATGGAGGACGGCATAGGGGACTATCTGGACCATATAAAATTGCCGTTCCTACCGAACGAACACAGGGAGTTTCTCTCCCTACCTATCGAGAGGGATGAAATTCTAGAGGCCCTGGCGAGCATGAAGGCGCAGAGCGCCCCTGGAGCTGATGGCCTCACTGTCGCGTTCTACCGAGCTTTCATAGACCAGCTCTTACCACACGTGTCGACCCTGTTTGACGATATGTGCACGAGGGGGCATATGCCACCGTCCATGCGCGAAGCGCTCTTAGTCGCTATACCGAAGCCGGGCAAACCGCCCGAGGAGTGCAGCTCCTATCGACCGCTGTCGCTACTCAACGTGGATACGAAATTATATGCCAAGATCCTAGCCACGCGGCTGGCCCTTCTCGCTCCCGAACTGGTCGCTCCAGAGCAGGCGGGATTCATGCCGGGCAGGAACCTCACATATAATTTGCGGACGGTGTTTGGCGTCATGCAACACGTTCGCCCTGAAGCGCGCGCGCTCGCTGTGTTTCTCGACATGGAAAAGGCATTTGACTCTGTCGAGTGGCCATTCATGCGGCAGGTCCTGACGCGCATGGGGCTCGGTCCGATCTTCCTTCAAATGATAGGAGTACTATATAATGGCCCCACGGCGAGAATACGCTTGGGCGACCGAGTCACGGACCCGATAACAATTACGAGGGGCACGAGGCAGGGGTGCCCCCTGTCGCCTTTGTTGTATGCCCTGGTGGCAGAACCGCTGGCGTGCGCTATGCGCGAATACCACAGCCTTCGAGGCATCAATTTCCCTACTTACAGGATAACGATATCCACGTATGCAGACGACACCCTGCTATACGTCAGGGACCCGGAAAATAACCTAGCCCCAGTGTTGAGGGAGGTAGTCCACTTTGGTGCGCTCTCCGGGCTGACGGTGAACTGGGATAAATCTATCGTGTTCCCGCTGACGCCAGTCACGACCCCCTTTGCTATGGAGTACCCGTTGCACTGGTCTGAGGAACCGGTTCGGTACCTGGGGATCCAGCTCCATAGGGACTCAGAGGTGGTGCTCTCTGAGAATTATGGACGGGCCATAAGTAAACTGGAAGACGACGTGGAGACCTGGATCAAGCTGCCCCTTTCGTTATTGGGACGCATATCCATTATGAAGATGGTGGTGCTCCCTCGGTTCCTGTTTCTTTTTATGAACATCCCCATGGTGCTCTCGCGTGCTTTCTTCGCGCGGCTACAGGCGTCATTGCTACGGCTGGCGTGGGCTGGCAAGCAGGCGCGGACCAGCTGGAAAGTACTGACGCTACCTTACCAGATGGGTGGCCTTGGGGCACCCGACATGGAGCTGTACTACCGGGTGGCGCAGGGAGCTCAGGCGCATAGTTGGATACACGGGGGTGAGGCTGTCCCGTATCTCAGACTGGAGACATTGTTTGCGGCGCCGTTGCCGCTCCCAGCGGTCATTTTTGAGCATCCGGACCGCCGCACGGGATTTCTTGATTCCTTGAACTCCACTAGGCATGCCTGGAACTGTATACTACAGCGCGACTCTGGGGCGCAGCTGTATTCACCGGCAATGCCCACTGCCTGGGCGGTGTGGCTGGCCCCTTGCAAGGAGGAGGGAGTGCGGCGAGCGCTTAAGGAGATGGGAGTGCACACCATGGGTGACATGTTTGCTGACGGCCAAGTCAAGACGTGGGCGGCGGTGGCAGCCTCGGGCGCGGAGGGCACACAATTGCAGCGTTTTCAGTATTACAGAGTCAGGCAGGCCTGGAGACAGTTGTTGGGGAGTGATATGGAGGAGCCGGCGGAGGTTCAGGAACTGACACACATAATTAAGAATGACAACCCCCGCGGGTTGATCTCTAAGCTGTACAGAATGGCGCAATCTCATAGGGTGCACGAGTTTGCAAAATGCAGACTGGACTGGCAAAGGGACTTAGGTATTACCATTGACGATGCAATGTGGGCGTACTGCTGCACGGGGATTAGACGCATCTCTCTGCATGGCAGACACCGGCTGGTACATTTCAAATTCCTCAACAGGTACTACTACACGCCGGAGCGCTTGCATAGATATGGGCTGCGTGAAGACTCTGTATGCGAACGTTGCAGACACCCGACGGCTGGCTTCCTTCACCTGGCGTGGCAATGCCCGGGCATATACAACTATTGGGTGGCGGTATACCAACAGATAGTTGGGGTGACGGGGGTGGAGCTGGCTCCGGACCCGGCAGTGGCGCTATTGGGGCATTCAAGAGGTGTACCAAGGGCGGCCAGACGCCTGGTTGATATGGGGATGCTAGTGGCGAAACGACGAGTGGCGATGAGCTGGATGCGTGGCCCCGTGCCCACGGTGGAGCGGTGGAAACGCGATGTGCTGTACTGCTGCACCCAAGCGGAGAGGTTCAGCGAGTTGCTGCCGCCGCGTAGCAGGCCTAAAAACTTCTGGGAATTGTATGAGGACTATCTGAGCGGGCGGGGGGCTGCAGCAGGAAGCCCGGATGGGGGCCCTGACACGGAGGTGGCAGAAGAGGGAGCCCCCGTAGGAGGTGTTCGGGCGGGTGACGCTAGATGAAGATGAGTGGCGGCTGAGTGCGGGATGCGAGCGATACTGCGACTGACTTAGGACCTCAGGGGTTTGGTTGGGGAGGGTGGGTTAGGGGAGTTGGGGGAAGCGTGAGGGGAGGGAGGGGGTTTGGAGTTTTATGGCCATAAAAAGAGTGACTGTCCCCTAAGCTTTGGGGAAAGGAGCGCGTTAAAGCCTGACCGCAGACAGGGGGTCTGCCCCGCATGCAAGCGATGAACTGGAGGGACACTCGGGAAGCATTGGGTGTTTATTCAGTTTAGCACGGTGATGCCCGGCCTCCGGGATGTGGGATAGCCGATATGATCGATTGCGAGATGAGACAAAATGGCGGGCCTAGGGTTGATGGCACTCGGATTTGTATATTACTGTTCCTTGTATGCAGTCAATAAACACATTTTAAAATAAAAATTTAAAAACTGCAAAAACAAATAAATACATGTGAGCGCATTCTGATTCAGATAAAGACTTTTGAAAGCCAAAACACAGCTTTATTGTAGATTTTCATAGTGTTTACTGCCCCTGACGAGGCGCTGAAATGTCAGTGATTGAAAAGCGCCCCCCCCCTTTTTTTAACGACTTTATTGAGAAGTTGACAAGAGATTACAAGACACCAGCAACATTTTTACAATAAAGTGAATCTCCTCAAAACGAGCGGTTGACAGTCCGGTGCATCTTATAGGTCCATTGTTGGCTCGTACATACAGCCGTGTTCGTAAATAATGCGTGCCAGCATTTTGAGCCCTGTAGCTCCATAGTGAAGATCTGAGAGAAACAAGCAAAAGCGAAAGCACAGCGCGTTGTGTAGAGCTTGAGGACATCTTGTAATGCATGTTTACTGTGCCCTCAGGGGCACGCTCTGGGTTGTACCCATATTCATTGAATAGAGGTTGCGGTGTAACGGCCTGAGCTGTGGACTTCAAAACTGAGGAACAAGGTCTGAGTCTCAGCTTCAGCTCAACATCCTGTGATCCTGGGCAAATCACTTAATTTCCCCCTGCCAGTCTTCCTCCGAAAAAATGTGACCATGTGTAATGGAACTAGAACTGGAACTTATATAAACCACTCAGATACCGTCGGGTAGAGTTAGCACTATATAAAAACTGCAAAAACAAATAAATACATGCGAGTGCATTCTGATTCAGATAAAGACTTTTGAAAGCCAAAACACAGCTTTATTGTAGATTTTCATCATAGCGCTTACTGCCCCTGACGAGGCGCTGAAATGTCAGTGATCAAAAAGGGCTCCCCCCCCTTTTTTTAAAACAACTTTATTGAGATATTGACAAGAGATTACAGGACACCAGCAAAATGTTTACAATAAAGTGAATTTCCTCAAAACGAGAGGGTGACAGTCTGGTGCATCTTATAGGTCCATTGTTGGCTCGTACATACAGCCGTGTTCGCAAATAATGTGTGCCAGCAATTTGAGCATTGTAGCTCCGTAGTGAAGATCTGAGAGAAACAAGCAAAAGCGAAAGCACGGCGCGGTGTGTGTAACCTGACCCATGAGGAATGCAGCTGCCACCCTGCGCGCCCCTGCTCGCTCCCGAGAGCAAAACGCAGTGGGAGTAAACATTAAAAAAGAAGGTGGGACATGCACCCGCCTTTAGCCATTTGCGTGCTTTCATTAATGAAAGACACACGCAAAAGCCAATCCTATGTGTGGGAGGAGTCAGACCCACACAGAGAAGTTTAGAGTGCTCACACGAAGCCTCATATAGAGTAGCGCATGCGTGCTACGCTAGGCTCGACCTAAAAAAGGACTTCCTACAAAGCGAGCACTTGTGGAAGAATACAATGAGCCAGTAAAAGAGGTTGTAAAGAGGATATGTTCCACGAGAGGGACAAAGACATGCTGGACAGCCTAAAACAAATAAAGGCAGCACATAGAAAGCAAGCAAATGTGAGTTACAGAGTTACAAACTACAAATCCAATGATAAGCAATGGGGGGAATGCATTCTCAGTGAAGCTTTCAGAATGTCCCCAAGAAGTCTTTTGCAACCAAACAGCTGCACTGTCTGGTAGGTTTCGGCATAAAACATACTTTTCCTCAAAAATGAGAGTGTCCCCGGCTTTCACACTCGAGCATGTTGCAATGGAAAAGACCCCTCTTCTCCAGTTCCTCTATAGCTCTGGAGTGGTTGCCTTCAGCAAGTAAAGTGGTGCTCCAGCTTTGGCGGACTACAGTCCGTCAGATGGGATGGTGTGGGAAACTAACCCAAACGACCCCCCTGTAGTATGGTACATATCTCCGTCCTGTGGCGGCCCTACAGGGTTTCCATGGGTGAGACCTAGTGGGGCTCTCTACCCTAGGAGATGTAATGCGGGGTACCAGATTGTAATCATTCCAGCAACTTCAAGTAGACTTTCAATTACATAAGCCACAGTTCTATAAATACCTTCAATTCTGGCATGCTTTGACCCCCCTGATCCAGGCCCTGGAATCCCTACCGGAATTCCATCCTCTTGAAGGACGCCTCTTAATGGGGGACCTGGGCCTACATAAAATGATTACAAGACAAAAAGAGAGAGAGGGCAAGGGCATCAGCCAGGAATCACTCTTAGTCCCCCTAACTATTAATAGTCAAACAACAAAAGAGTGTCTCCATAAGCAAAGGTGGGAAGAGGTCACTCAGAGTGAAAAAATGGAACCGTCGGTGACATGCTTCATCATGGGGTCCCCACCAGGAATACGACGTGTATTCCTGGTGTGCTACAACGCTGTTAGTATGGCGGAGCAGATTGTATTTTGTAACCTCAGGTGAGGAACAGGGTGATTTAAAATGGAGCCTTTTCTTAATCCCAAAAGAAAAGTTAATGGTAGGTAAGGAATGGCACCAATTAAAATGAAGTGAAATGGATGTCGCTAACTGGTAATTAGTTGACCAGATACATCCTAAAAATATACGGTCAACATGTTTCAGCTTCCATGAAGATATTACCGAAGCTTTCGTCAGGACCAGATTACACCATGGCGGTATAAGCACGCTAAGGCTTACCCTAACCTCTGGTGTAATTCTTAAATATTATAACTCACAGTTTACGTGCAAGCCTTGAGGGATTTCCCAAAAGCAAAATGATTTCTGAAAGAAAAAGAAAGAAAAAACTTTTTATCAAAGTGACTATCCCAAAATGAGAAGGATATTTTCACTACAACCCCTCACTAAATACACTTTGAATACAATTCAATTCAATCAAGTGTAACATTCACTCAACGGAAGGGGAGGAATCCTAGATTTGTTATCTCTTGAATGATTGCATTCATCTTATCATTTAAATGGTACTCCATGCGTTATTAGTCTATGTGTACCACAATATTGGTTCATACGTCTATCAGCAGACCCAATTGTTAACTCAACAGTAGTTAAGATGATCAGAAATTCGAAGTACATGGCTTTTTGTAAAAAGAAACTACAAACTGAGTAGTAGTTTACAATGGCAGTCTTAATATAGCCCACACTCAGAAGGGGAAATAAAGCATTAGAAAACACAAGGCTTACATCACAGTGATAAAGGTTGCGCTCCTTAGAAACTGCAGGGTGGTGGGAACCGTAATGCAAATCTAGGAGTAAACAGAATGAGGTAATGGTATTTAATAACCTCCAAACGGTTTTGGTCACAACAGCTAATCGGTAAAATGCCGATTTTAATGACACTCGTCAATTAAGCAGAGAAACAAATGGTACTCACTTAGCTTCAGTTCAACCGCCAGCAGAAACACCTACTGGGTCCCTACAGCCCTGGAGGTGAAAGTTGTTTCGTACGGCAGCAGCTAAATACTCATGGTTTTTCTCTACGCGCGTCCAATACAGTTCGTGCTTCCGGAGCGGGGAGTCACGTGAGCGTCGTAGTTGCGTGGAAAAGTCTAAGGATAGTTCCGGTTTCGGAGACACTAGAACGCCAACCAAAGATCGTGTTTCAAGAAACTTTATTGTGAACAAATGACTAGTTCAAAGAGTGCGCAACGATCTTTTCGTTGAACGTAGAAAAGATGGAAATCAATCTGAGAGATTGATCTCGTATATGCGAATCCCTCGATGAACCCAAAACAATAGCACAGAGTACACTCCCAATAAAAAGCTCAAAGTATTTATAGATATTAGAAAATACAGAGGATGTATTTGTATTCTCATTGGTGTATGTGAACAAGAGAGGAAATTAATCTAACTAGGTCGGTGAGTGAGGGTTCCATTTTTTCACTCTGAGTGACCTCTTCCCACCTTTGCTTATGGAGACACTCTTTTGTTGTTTGACTATTAATAATTAGGGGGACTAAGAGTGATTCCTGGCTGATGCCCTTGCCCTCTCTCTCTTTTTGTTTTGTAATATTTTGGCAGCGCACAGCTGTGAGAGTTAATTATTGAACGCCTGGCTTTTTGGCTTTGGCAGCATCATGGAAAATGCAGGCTTATCATATACAGATGAAGAGGTGGACGCCCTCTTGGCCGATCCCTCCTTATTTTCGGACCCCTCAATAGCACAGACGATTTCCCAGACTACAGAGTGGGAAAAGCTCACTGAACAGAAACGTAATCGTATACGGACCATTTTACATGGTACAATTTTGACGGAGTATTTACGAAAGAACATTGCTCCTAGAGGACTTCTGGTTACTAATGCTCCCCGAATCTTTCTTGAAGACCCTATCTTTAGAAAGGAGTGGGCCCAGATCTCGTGGCATTGTACCCGCGACTGGTTAGTTCTTATAATCAACACAGCTTTGAGACTCTCAGAAGCCCTATTGGTGGAGATCCAACTCACCTAGACACACTTTAGAACATCTTTGACTGGTTACAAAAAAAGATTAGAGGAACTAAATAAGGAAGTGAACGAATATAAAGATAACCTCACACAATCAAAGGCCCAAAAATTTCAAAAAGATTTAAAACGCTTTGCCTATACCAAGGTATATCCATATGCACACCCTGACTATGTTCCCCCACTTAGAAACAGCGAACAAACAGAAACATCTGATGAGGATGGGTCGACCGCTAGTGCGTCTAGTGGTGATAGTTTCAGAACAAAACAGCGTGGCCGTGGTAGGAATAGACCTTATCATCACCAACCAAACTGGCCATCCTATCCCAATCAAGGGGGAGGTGGTGGTTTTCAGAATTCCTTTCAGAATTCCTTCCAACAACATCAGTTCCTAATTATGGGCTGGAATCCTAACTATATGCCCATGCCCACACTCCCTTTTCAACAAAACTCATTTCGCCCCCCTTTTTTAGACAGAGGCAGGAGGGGTAGGGGAAAAAGAAGAGGGAATCAGCAGGTACATTGGGAACAACAAGAAGAGACAGTGGGGAACAACACACGCAGCAAGGCAGGAACCAGCAACCAGAGAGTCTAATCACAAATTTTTCATCTGTGGTTTTGACAGAAACTGAATCTTCAGTTCTTGAAAAGGGTTTGGGCTTTGTTCCTACTGCTCGCTTGGACCGGTTTCGTTTACATTGTGAACTTGCAGACTTTTTTAGAAAATTGAAATTAAAATCTTTTTTCGAAAAACAAATGACCAATGACCTGGACGAAAATCGGAGTGACACGGGTCTCCGGGTAAAATCTACCTTTACTCCTCCACCCCATATGATTCCACCTGAAATTGTTGCCTTCGAACAGGCAGTTTTTAATGACATCGAATCCTTTCAGGAAGATAAGGTGTTTAAAAACATGAGTGCGGCTGAATTCCAGGCCCTGCAGATTTTACAGTCTAATTCCTCCATTGTTATAAAACCAGCGGATAAGGGGGGAGGTATCGTGATCCAAGATACTCTAGATTATGAGAAGGAATGCAGTTGTCTGTTGAATGATCGGAAAAACTACACTCCTTTGACAGTGGATCCATCTCCCCGTTTAAAATCCACTATCACCAGCCTGACAGACCATGCTGAATCCATGGGTTACATTACCAAACATGAATTGGATTTTTTGACCAAAGGTGAGGGTATAATTCCATACTTTTATACCTTATCCAAGACTCATAAAAACAAAATACCTCCTCCAGGACGTCCAATAGTCTCAGGTATAGGGTCACAGTTGGAGCCCCTATCTAAGTATTGTGACTTCTTTTTAAAACCTCTGATCCAATAGACTTCTACATATCGTAGAGATACTAAAAGTTTTATATCCCTCTTGCAAGATATAAGGGTGGATGATGAATCAACCTTCTTGGTGACTCTGGATATTGAAAGTTTATATACCAGCATCCCCCAGGATGATACAGTCAGGGTCCTGGGGGAAGCTCTGGGGACTTCCCCTTGGTCGTTCCGGACCCCACAACAGTTTGTCATCGATTGTGACACACTGGCTCTGAAAGAGAATTTTTTTGAGTACAAAGGCACTTTATATCTTCAATATACCGGTACTTCCATGGGGAGTACCTTTGCCCCTAGTGTGGCTGGACTATACGTTTATGATTTTGAATGCAAATACATCTTGGCGCCCACTAATCCATACTCTTCCAATTTCATTTTTTGGAAGAGGTACATTGATGATATTTTCATCATCTGGCAAGGTACAGAGCACACTCTCTTGGAGTTTTTTTAATGGATCAACACCTGTGATCAGAATTTGACCTTTACCAACTCTTTCCATAGATATGAGATGGTCTTTCTTGATGTTGTAGTGACAAAGACAGAGGGTTGTCTATTAATAAAAACTTACTACAAACCTACTGCTAAAAACAATCTATTGACATTCTCAAGTTTCCATCCAAGGCCGCTTAGAGAGAACCTCCCTTACGGACAGTTCTTGAGAATACGGCGGAATTGTAGTAAGGTGAAGGATTTCCATAGCCAATCTAAAGATCTGACACAGAAGTTACAGTCTAGGGGCTACCCTGAGAAAATATTGAAGAAAAGCTGCAAGAGGGCCAGGAATCAACCTAGAGAGGCCCTCCTAGAGGATACAATCAAACAAGCTGATGATATTCCCCTTACCTGTGTCACCACCTATAGTGTAGCGTCCAACACAGTCTCTAATTCAATCAAGAAACATTGGCGTATTCTTGAGAGCAACAACATCAAGTGGGATAAACCCCTGTTTTCTTTCAGAAAAGCAAGAAGTATCAGGGATGCTGTGGTGCATACGAGACCGAAGACAGTTTCTATCAGAGATGATACTTCTGTCTTATCAGCTTGGGGTTTACCATGCGTTACGGGACACTTTCCATGTGGGGCATGCAGTGTATGTCATTTAACCACTGCCTTCAAAACATTGAACTTGGAGCCCGGTAAAACATGGATTCAACGTCCACACACAAATTGTAACACAATGAACGTGGTTTACATGATCACTTATCCCTGCAATTTAAGATATGTAGGGATGACTTCTCGCAGAATCAAACAGCGCATTTGCGAACACCGGAGCAATGTTCGCTGTAAGAAAAATGCGACCAAGCTGACGACCATTTTTTAAAGTCAAACCACGCACCCAATGATATGCATTGGACCATCATTGAACAGATCCAAGCAGGTATACGCTCTTCACATTTGTTGTTCGAGAAGGAACAACGATGGATTTATCGTCTGTCCACGCATACTTGTGGACTTAATGATAATATACCTTGGGGATCAGTGCTGAAACGTTAATAACATCAAATGTCTTGGACAACCCCTTCTGTATATTCTGGGTAAGGCTATGGGCCTTTCTTTCCCTCCCCTCCTTTTTCACCCCCTCTTTTGGGTAGGGATAGAGACTGGTAGCGTGTGTATTTGTACCGCTTTGATCCTTCCACCTCAACCAGGTCGTGATTTAATTCCGAGTTATCCACATAACCCCTCTAAGGTGACCAGGGAGCGAGGTTCCGTTTTGTTTGGTGTACAAAATTAGATTAATTTCCTCTCTTGTTCACATACACTAATGAGAATACAAATACATCCTCTGTATTTTCTAATATCTATAAATACTTTGAGCTTTTTATTGGGAGTGTACTCTGTGCTATTGTTTTGGGTTCATCGAGGGATTCGCATATACGAGATCAATCTCTCAGATTGATTTCCATCTTTTCTACGTTCAACGAAAAGATCGTTGCGCACTCTTTGAACTAGTCATTTGTTCACAATAAAGTTTCTTGAAACACGATCTTTGGTTGGCGTTCTAGTGTTTCCGAACCGGAACTAGCCTTAGACGTTTCCACGCAACTCCGACGCTCACGTGACTCCCCGCTCCGGAAGCACGAACTGTATTGGACGCAAGTAGAGAAAAACCATGAGTATTTAGCTGCTGCCGTACGAAACAACTTTCACCTCCAGGGTTGTAGGGACCCAGTAGGTGTTTCGGCTGGCGGTTGAACTGAAGCTAAGTGAGTACCATTTGTTTCTCTGCTTAATTGACGAGTGTCATTGAAATCGGCATTTAACCGATTAGCTGTTGTGACCAAAACTGTTTGGAGGTTATTAAATACCATTACCTCATTCTGTTTACTCCTAGATTTGCATTACGGTTCCCACCACCCTGCAGTTTCTAAAGAGCGCAACCTTTATCACTGTGATGTAAGCCTTGTGTTTTCTAATGCTTTATTTCCCCTTCTGAGTGTGGGATATATTAAGACTGCCATTGTAAACTACTACTCAGTTTGTAGTTTCTTTTTACAAAAAGCCATGTACTTCGAATTTCTGATCATCTTAACTACTGTTGAGTTAACAATTGGGTCTGCTGATAGACGTATGAACCAATATTGTGGTACACATAGACTAATAACGCATGGAGTACCATTTAAATGATAAGATGAATGCAATCATTCAAGAGATAACAAATCTAGGATTCCTCCCCTTCCGTTGAGTGAATGTTACACTTGATTGAATTGAATTGTATTCAAATTGTATTTAGTGAGGGGTTGTAGTGAAAATATCCTTCTCATTTTGGGATAGTCACTTTGATAAAACGTTTTTTCTTTCTTTTTCTTTCAGAAATCATTTTGCTTTTGGGAAATCCCTGAAGGCTTGCACGTAAACTGTGAGTTATAATATTTAAGAATTACACCAGAAGTTAGGGTAAGCCTTAGCGTGCTTATACCGCCATGGTGTCATCTGGTCCTGACGAAAGCTTCGGTAATATCTTCATGGAACCTGAAACATGTTGACTGTATATTTTTAGGATGTATCTGGTCAACTAATTACCAGTTAGTGACATCCATTTCACTTCATTTTAATTGGTGCCATTCCTTACCTACCATTAAAAACTTTTCTTTTGGGATTAAGAAAAGGCTCCATTTTAAATCACCCTGTTCCTCACCTGAGGTTACAAAATACAATCTGCTCCGCCATACTAACAGCGTTGTAGCACACCAGGAATACACGTCGTATTCCTGGTGGGGACCCCATGATGAAGCATGTCACCGACTAGGTCGGTGAGTGAGGGTTCCATTTTTTCACTCTGAGTGACCTCTTCCCCCCTACATAAAATCAGACAAACCTATCAAACATTGACAACTCACACCCAGACCACCCTAGACAAGACCAGACGCGCGTGGCGGGAGGACATTCCCGGCCTGACGGACAATGACTGGGCAGAGGCCATTGCCAGCCCTCGAGGTGCGCCAGTTTCTACACGGTATCGTCTTGCACAGTTCAAATATTTACACCGTTCACATTACACCCGAACCAGACTCTGGGCAATGGGCGCTATCCAATCCCCTACATGCTTGAGATGTGAAAGGGAAAATTGGACGTTTTTCCCTACAGTCTGGGGTTGTTCCGCGTTGCAACCCTTCTGGCGCAGGGTATCCTCTTGCTTCAGTAATGTATTATCATGGGAACTCCCACACGATCCACGACTCTTTCTTTTGCATAGTACAGATGGGATAGGGGGCAATAAATATAAGCAGCATTTACTCTTTTTAGCCCTCACTATCGCCAAACGCGATATTGCACAGTTATGGAAAGGGGCTTCCCCCCGACTTTGGGCAAATAGAAGGCAGAGCTGGATAGATGTATGGGTGAGGAAATTACAGAATTTTTGGGACCTGGCTGCCCCAAAAAACACCAAAAAATCTGGGCACGCTGGGCAACGTATCGCGGGATTGAGCTCCCCCTCTACCAACAACGGACCCCTAACTGAAGTCCCTATGTAGGTGCATTCCTCTGGACCTATTTATTTCCACATTATGCTTGTCTGTCAATCTGCGACCATATTCTGGGTTTGTGCACTTGAGTCTGGAACTGTCTGCATATTGTTTTTGTTGGGCTTCCCTGCATGTTCGCAGGTATTGCAAATATTTTGAAACAATGGTATTCCTGTCTCCTTATACTTTCTTACAGGTACTTGTAGGGCTCCTGCCCAAATTTCACCGGAATAACCCCAAAAAATCTGTTTAAAAAAAAAAAATGAGAGAGTGTCAGTGCCCCCCATCTGCAACCACCAGCAAAAATTAAGTAGTGCTACGAGGGCTGCCATCTTGCAAGCATTTTAACAACATAGCTGATATTTTTATCTTAAGGCCAGTAAAATTGGAAATAGAAAAAATAGAATGACCTTCTTGCCTCATGGAAACATAAAGTTAGAAATGTTTTATTTGACTTTGAAAACTAAAACAACAAAAAGAAATTAGTTCAGAAATATTTTACAGTTTTATAAACTACTCCAGAGTCACCATTCAAGCAAAAGATGCAGAATTGTTGTATTACACAGAATACAGGCAATTTCACATAAAATTCTATTCCAGTGCCAGATCCTGGCCATTTACGATACTAGCTCACGGCCAGTGTTTTTCTCAGAGAAAAGCAGCAGTGCTCCTGAATGGGGACACCAATGAAAGCACCACTGCTGTTGGAAACAGGCTGCTTATTTTGAATAATTTACAACAACAACATTGAGGTAGGCGGTCTTTGGCTGGATGTTGCAGACTGTTTGCTGCAGGTGTTAGCATCCAGGAAGAGATAATGTTCAGCTTGTTGCCACGCACTTTTGAGAAAATGTACTACTTTTTTAAGCAACGCGTCGCAGCAACTAGTGGCGCTGCTTTGCTTCAAAGAGAGAGGGAAAAACTGCCATATCTATATAAATATCCCAGTTCTGGCACAATTTAGGCAAAAACTATTTTAGATACTTTCCCCATTTTGTATCTATGCTGTACAGTGCAGCACGCATGCAAAGTTGGAAAATTGTGGGAACCTACTAAACTTGCCTTGAGGAAGTGTCATTTTTTGGCACAAATCCATGTCTATAAATGTTAGCAGATGTGAATTTGCATCACGCCCCGTAGGTGGTTGCATAGGAATCCCCCATTGATGCAAAGTTGCACATAGCACAGCCTGGCGTTACTTTAGGCAACTTAACAATGCAGATCATGATTTGTGTTGGAAAGTAAATCTCAACACAACACTTTGCTCTGGGTTGATTGATTGATTGACTGGATTAGTAAAGGTTCCCCTTCTTATTAACAATGACGTCCCAGGCGTCACCTCCATCGTTTGAGCACCTTGTGTACATCTCCATTTCTAACAGAAAACGTTGTATCAGTGTGTCTATAGGCGGGGGTGCTGCAGCGATGTTCCTGTATCAGGCACAGACAGTGACATTGCAGAATTTTTACTATATGGGGGTAATATTTCAACATTGTGGCTGTGACTTTGCATGGACTTCAGGCACGATTTGTCAGAGTTCAATACTGAGAGCTTGTGATATATTTGGACAAAGTAAAAGCATTGGATTGGACAAACTCAGCAGCGGTTATAAGTATGAGCTAAAGGTGGCTAGTGTAGGCCTAGGCTGGTGGGTAATATCAAACCGGGGTGGCAAATTGCCCTGCTGACGTTTTATGAGCACGTGACAGCCGCAGGGAGATTCGTGACCTAGAGGCGACCTTGAGTCTTACTTTATGCAGGTTTCCTCTGAGCGATGCATTCTACAAAGTTTCAAGGGCACTTGCTGAAACACAAGCTGAGTTGCACTTTTATTTTTTATTTTTCCAAGCCTAACTGGCCTTCGCCGGGCAACCAAGTGCGTCCACACACGTACCTGAGCATACTTTGGCGTTGTTAGTAACGCAGGGGGAGACCGAAGCAGACTTCCAGCTGTCATGGGACACTTCTTTACAGGTCTGCGTGTGGAGTATGAGCTTCTTGTCATGTTTGGTGGCTCAGCATGCCCCCACACTTTGTTCATTTGATTTTGAAAACTAAAATAGCAACAACAAAAAAATCAGATCAAAAGTTACAAGCTTTATGAACTACTCCCGAGCGACACTAGAGCAGAGGTGAAATTGCAATATTAAAACACAACATGGACAATGTTCCATAAGATTGTATTCAGGTGCCAGATCATGGCCGTTCTCGATGCTAACACACGGCCGGCATTTTTCTCAGAGAAAAGGCACTTTTAAGGCAGTGCTGCCCTGCGATGGCTTTGGGGGAATGAAACAATTAATTATAAGGTTATCTTATGTAATAATGGTGACAACTGATCTTAAATTACTAAAGATGGATGGACTAGTGGCATAATGCAAAATGATGCCCCCCCTCCCCCTGCAGAATGTGATAAGGGGGTTTGAGTATTCCATGTCTCACAGATATTCTATTGGCCTTGGAGTGAGTGGGGACACTCTTGAAGGTTTGTGGGCCCCCTCTGCGACACCAGGGTGCTGGGCCTCACTTACACCCCTGGGATGGGCGTCACATGAATCGTAGTCCAGAGCGTGACACTCCCCTATCAGCACTATAACCAGACCCTCACAGCACTCACATAGGGCACGCAGCAAAGCACGCACCTTCCAGTACCACCTTTGCAACCACTATAGTGTGCACGCCCCGCTTCTCCCACACACAATCTCAAATTATGCATCGCCCTTACAAATTCCAACCAATTGGCAATGTGTTGGGGATGAGGGGTTAAACAAAACACAGTGCATGACAACTTGTATGTGGGTGTGACAGCACGCCCTGCATGTCCAGAAACGCACATTGCTTAATTTGTGCCATTGATTGAAAGTCAAGGGCACCGGCACTCATTTTTGGGGACTGGGACTTATTTTTAAGTTTCTCCTGTGACAGCGCATGCGCTGGCGGCAACATCTTTTGTTAGCATAAAAAAAAACTTAAAATGGGCTTAGAGAGCGCTCATTACTTATTATTACATACCATTGGTTGGCTTCCATGTCACTCTCATTTCCTTGCTTATTGGTCTGCTCCCCCTACTTCCTCCCAGTGCTCCAATGTTTGTCCCTGCCATGCACCTAGTACAGCATCTTGCTTTGAAGCCAGTGTCCTTCCAATGGCTGCAAGCTCCAGCAGGTACTTTTTAAAAACATTTTTTTGCCATGTACTCTATAAGAGTGCAGTCCGTCTCCTTCCCTTATACCTCCCTCATGTTTATTGTCCCGTTCCCTCCTCCAGTGGCGTAACAAAACTTGGGGGCCCCCCTGCAAAGTACATGGAGGGGGGCCCCCCATTCTCTGCGCTGCACCAGTCAAGAGCTCTCAGGGGCTCACCCCAGCCATAAAAAAAGGATTCTGGTTCCTTCATTGGTCACACCCGCCCTCTTATCGGGCGATTTACATACATCAGTAAATACTGCTGCTGCGCCCTTCAGCAAAGTTAAATAACACTGCCTCCAGCCGGCCCACCAAACACATTCTCCTACTTGATGACCCACCTCCAAGCGAAGCCTGCTCAGTTAACCACCTCCAAACACAGACCACTGCCGTCGTGCCTCCTACTAACGCATCCATTACACTCTACACTCACCCCTACGAAACCCGCAGTTATGCTTTTCTGCCCACCTTTAAAACTACCCCTCAGAGGTCACTGCGATCCCGTGATCACTGCCCACTGCTCCCCTGCCCACCACCGACAGAAAGACTGATGGCCGGCCCCATCTAACCACTGCCTACCAGCATAGACAGAGCCTTTCAGCTGCTGCCCTCCCCAATGCCACTGTGGTAGTTTAAACATGTTAAACAATCTCTTCAACTGACCACCCCCAAACATTTCTTCCTGCTAGCCTCCATGGCACCAAAGCCGTTTCTGCTACTTTTCATCCTCTGCATGATGCACACAATAATATTACATGTACAAAGGGCCCGATTTTTGTTTCCTCAAAGCCAACATAAATTTACACTATGTACCCCACTAAACTATACCTCCCGTCAAAGGCAAAACTCATCCTATATGTAGCACCAGTCAGCAAGTACCCCAAGGACAAACACCAGAGAGAATGTGTGATTCATGTAATTGAAACCTACAGTGAAAACGTAGCATTTCCCCACCCACTGTCAGCCCAGCGAAGTTTGCAACCGCGCAGTAGCCATTAATACCGGCAAAGTCTAAGGTGCATTTCCACTTCCTTTCATTAGCAGCTCCTGATACATATACCCATGCCTTCTGGGCGGCATCTACCACAGACCACAGCATTCTTTGTCTCCCTAAGACTGACCGAATGCTGTTGGTGAACGCTTCTCTTCCCCCTTTCTTACTAATAACTAATGGTGGATAACGAAAAAAAATATATAGTATTTTCTTATGCAAATGGCGTATCAAGCACTTGCTGCCCACAGTCCTCACCAAATCCACACTGTAGGAAGGTAGGATCTAACTGGATAGTTACCCCTACTTTTTGCCGGGTCATTTGCTGGTTTTTGACTAGTCTGGCTGGGATCATGCTAATCCGGAACCTAGCCCATCTGCTTTCTCCCTAAATTGGTTGTGTTATGTATATAGGTATACTCCAGATTGGATACTGGGGTACCCTTGTCAGTCCCTAGTATATGGTACACATGTACCCAGGGCATAGGTACCCCAGAGGCCTCCCATGGGCTGAAGCATATATTATGCCACCCATGAGAGGTCATGCAAACAAAATGGAACTACAGGCCTGCCATTGCAGCCTGTGTAAGATGGTGCATGCACCACTTATGAAAGATATAGGTTTACCATATCTATAGGTCACTACACTTAAAACCTATCAGTCACCCCTCTAGCAGGCCTTGACAAACCTGAAGGCAGGTTGCTGGGTTTTATGTGAGAGGGTGCGCCTGCATGAGCAGAGCACCCCTGCAGCCTTCAGAGACCATTCTCCCGGGTTGTCGGTGACGCAGCCAGACATATGGGTAGAGGTGCATTATAAGCTCGCGTAAAATGCTATCTCGAAAACGGCTGCAACAAAACATGTCGTGTTTGGTATCAAACACATTGGAATCATACCTTCACACCGGTAACCGGTGTGGAAGGTAGGATTCCACCCCTCAGAAGCAAGCTTTTTGGGTCCCCGGTCTTTCCGGTACCTTCTCGACCCGGACAGCACAAAATGGATGCTGCCGACCAGAGACACATTTCTGCCCTCCTGCTGCTGAGCCAAGCTCGAGCAGGGGAAGGCAGGACAATAGGCATCCTATCCCAGGGAGGTGTGACCACCTCCCAGGCATAATTTAGTGTATTGGGACTGGGTGGATGCATTTCCAAAGTGCCTGAAAGTCTGCACGAGGGGCACACTTGGTGTCTCTGTGCATAATCCAGTTTAAACCAGTCCTGGGAGCAGTTGGCTCCTGCTCTGGCACGAAACTGGACAAAGGACAGGGGAGTAACCGCCCCACTGTCCAACCCTCTCCTGTGGGTACTTAAGGGTATACCTAGATGTGGGACCCTAGATTCGATGTGGACAAGATTCTGAACAAGAAACCACTGACCTTCGACCGTCTGGGCACTCTGGTCTTCGCTGGACTTCGACTGGGCACGACTTCGTCTCCCTCTCTGTCCGAAGCTTCGTCTGTGCCCGTGCACCATACAGGCTCTGTGCAGGACCTGTGAAGCATCAAGGACAACCGAAGTATCTCCCTTGGAGTGAAAGAATCACTCCACTGCGTTTGCAGGCACTGTAACGCAACTGACCGGTCTGCTGATCCTAAGCTCCTGCGGACTCCAAAGGCTCCAGCAACATAGGAGGTGGGTTCCTACACGTCTGAGGCTAGTATCCCTCGTGGATTCCGCATGACCCGAACCCCTGTGCACCGCATACTTTTGCAAGTGCATATGCTTGTTGGTGCTCCCCAACTACGTGCATTAAACTATCGATAGCCCCAACCTCTGCGCACATTTCGTACAAAGGTCTTTGGAATCCTCGCACTCAGTGCCCTGGTAGCTGTGTCTTTGTGAAACTGCAAGAGGTCCCCTCACGACTCCTGTGCCTTCGGCCTGTGGGTCAGTTTGAGGGACAACACTGCTTTTCTTGGGCTCCCCTGGTTGCTCCAGGCCTGCCCTGACTCCCCTTGCTGTGGTGAGTCCTCTGGTCTTTGCTGGGCCAGACCGTAACCTTCCTTGACCTTCTTCGTGGTTTGCCGCTCCCAAGGCTTGTTGGTGCTCCCGCCGGACACCACCCCTCAGCACTGGACATTCTTCGTGGGACAGTTCATATGCGGCTCCTGGTCGTTCTCGACGTCTCCTGGTCCCTGCAGTTGTAGAGTCAAGGTCTCCATCATCACACCTGAAGCACCCGACATCGGTAGGCATTTGTCTACGAGCCCCTGGTCACTCCTGAGTCACCCAGACTCTGTCCCCTCTGCTTTCAGGTACTGTTCATCAAGAATCCATCCTTGGATTCCATCAGACACTTTTCTTCCTTCCCGCAGTGGCATTTCCTTGAAGTCCTCCATTGAGATCGATAACTTTTTCCGACGCCCCTTCAGCCCTATGCACCTGGCTTCCCTGGGATAGGTAACTCTGGTACTACAGTATCCACAGGTGGAGTGGGTCTTCAACCTCCTCTGATCCAAAGAGCGTCCTTGTAATCCACTGGGAAGGGTCCTTCAACTTTAAAACTGCAACTGAGACTCTCCTATTGAATTGTACATAGCACGCGGTCATGTTCTCACTCTGCACCCTTCCTCCATGGTGTCCCTACTTACTCACCTTGGGTGGTTCCTTGGGGTCCCAGCGATTTTACATCCTCTAGATACTGACTTGACTCGAGTCGTGGTTCTTATACCACTATTGTAGTAGATGGTTTGGTCACCCCTTGGAGCCCACTGTGTATTAGTGCTACTTACGATTGTTTCTGTGCTACAGTAATGTGTGCTTTGTGTTTATCTGCGTGTAGCAGATACTGTGAGGTATTTAGTGTGTTATATTAATAAATACATATTTTTATAATGTGAGTTGGTGGACACCGAGGTGCCATTCTTACCTATGGTTAGGGAACGACATTGACCAAACTACTCCCCGAGCAGGGATCGGACTACCAGGGTCAGAATGAGGGAAACCACGTCCGGGAGGATAGCCACATCCGCCCCTCAAGATTCCCTACAGCGAGGCGAGGAGCCGGAAGGAGGAGGAGCTGACCCCAGAAGCAGTGGTTCGCAACCACTGAAAAAGGACCAAGACCAGGAAGGAACGTCATCGACCAGCGGAGGAGACAAGGTGTATGCGGAGCGGAGTGCGGGGAGAGAAGACGGAGACCGAAGCAGCGTTGAAGAGGAGGAGCCCGACGATCGTTGGAGTGAAGAGTGGGGTGTCCACCGGAGGAGGCTGGAGAGCGGCCGCAACTCAGGAGAGTTGCGGCGGAGCCGGTGAGTGACGGCAGTTCCAGGGAAGGTGGGGGCGCGAGGAGGGTAGACAGCGGGCACGGGTTGGGAGAGCGGGACCTCCGTTAACACCACGGCAAATAATCCTTTATTTAAAAACAGCACATCCTACAACGTTTCCTCACAAATACCCACCCTGATTCCTATCGACCTTAGCTTGTGTAACAAGACGCCCTTGTCTACACCAGAAAATACTCATATCATTCACGACTCGGATTGCCTATCGCCCACAAGCAGATACGGTGAACCACTTGAAACCTCTAGACATCACCAATTCGTGGTACAGGTGACTGGTGGTTTTACTCATTCCCCTCCCTATGTTACAGTATCACAGACGGCATCCTTTCTCTTCTCCCTCTATGAGCCTCCGGGAGGAAGCCAGCATGACGGACGAGCCGACGCGAGCACCCCTCAGCATCAGCCCCGCGACGGACGAAACGGATCAAGCGCTTACCAGCCCCCTCCAAAGTTTAGAGAAGACGGAGAAGGAAGAGAAGGAAGACCGAACCCCTGTAGTCAAACCTAAGACCTTGACCCCTGACAATAAAACACGATCCTTTGGAAAATATATCCAGCCTCCGCGTCTGTATATCCGACCTGCCCTCCCACATATAACTACTGTGTGGTTCTTCTTTAATTTAACCAATACAATAAGGTTACATTCTGGTAAAACAAGCTGCTTAACATTCCTTCAACAGTCCAGTGCTTAATTTGTGCCGGTGCTTATCGGTGCTTAGCACCGGCACTTATTTATCAGGGCCAGGTCTACACGTATGCGCACGTCAGTGGCATTGATGACATATTTACCTCACTGACTCAGGCAGAAAGTGTTGTACTTGTTTGTCCCTCAAGTGAGTCCTAGTGAAGTGTTACGGCTGTGAGAGCCAAGATTCACATGATATGAAGAATTATTGGTCTAACCATAATTATTTATCCAATATCCTCCATATCGCATGCACATTGCGAATTTGCTTTTGGCGGCGCAGACGCAGCCCTTAGTTCAGTGTTGTCGGTGGGCGGGTACCGGGCGGGACACTGATTGGGCTGGAGTAGGTTTCTGCGGGGTGGGGGCTGTGAGGCAGGCAGCGTGCACATTTTGTTTTCAGAATGGCACGCCTCACCAGCACGCCCGCACCCCACGAGGCATCAGCGGTTCAGCTAGGTCAGCCCGACGACGTGGAGGGCAGGCAGCAGGAGCTGCACCAGGCATATCAGTTAAATAAAGGCAGTGCTCCGGGCGCCAAACACCAGTAAACCATAAATACTATCACTAAGTAAATGAGCGCAGTCTATTGCCAAACCAACAATGGTATTTTTATCTTGAGCCAAACGTGGTGGCGTGACGGACACCGACACCGTGGTAGCTCCGGCTCCACAATCTCAAAATTCGACGATGCCCAGGGGGCCCTGCCTTAGCCATACATTATATCACGATAGGGCGGGCCTCCCGGGGTTAAGTTAAACGCCCTGCCCAGACCCTGCCCTTCCAGCCTCGCCGTTCTGGCCAGGGTGGTAATGAAGACCGCGTGCCACATAATAAACACAGTAGCTCAAGAATTATCCGACAGCGCACTGATTATTTCACCTGTGCGGTAACCTCAACTAAAGATGCCCACAGCACGGTTTGCTGAGATTAGAAACCACAAACTTTTATCAAGGCTCTGAACTCAGCTAAAGCGCCTCGTTGAAAGATATTCAAGAACAATCACAACAGAAATGAGGCCAATATTATATTTTAAAATGCGCGCCTGAATGGTGGCTACAGCAGCACACAATGAATTTGCCAATTACTTTCGTGTACATACTCTTCGTTTACAGCCCAGACCTCTTGGGCTCATGATGACTCACACCAGGGAAGGGGTCAGAGAAGAGCAACAGGCCGAAATGCAAGCAAAATGCCAGAAGCGGGGAGAGCGTGTGAAATAAATACACGTGGGAGAATGCTTTCTGTAGATGGCAGGGTGGAGTCTGAAAGGCAGTGCGGCATAAAGTGTGCAGTGCTTTGATTCTCAAACTGGGCCGCCACCGATATTTTCTCTGAAGAAACCAGAAAATTATTCTTTCCTAGCAGTCACTAAACAAGCGTCTAACTTGAGTTATTAGACTAAATTCAACCAATATCGGGGTAGGACCGGAAACATGATCCTGTCACTACCTAGAACACTGGTGATGTGACCAAACACCACAATAGTGCCCGTGGCCCTGACAATTTAGCTACCCACGGCATTCATTCCCATTAACCCTTCGCCTACCTCCTTAGTTTTATGATCGTTAAGTTCTAGCCTTCTACCAGTGTCTGGGCTGGAGCTGCCAGTCTAGGACCCTTTGAAAACGGCCCCCATCTTGCACTACATAGGTGTGCATATATCACTTTGTAGTAGTGCTTTCAGAGCATCCCAGGTGCCCCTTCCATACTGGACCTTACTCTCCAGCTACTGGAACTCAGTGGGAAGAAATATAACCAAGTACACCCAAACCAACCCCGGGTCAGTGTGTTTTGGTTACATAAAAGGAATAGAACCGATGTCGGCCAAGCCTCTGTCACTGTGTCAATCCCTATCTCTTTTTCTCTGTTTCTCTAACTCTTTTTCCACACTCTGCAACATCCTCTTTCTGCCTTTTTAAATCTTTTCATAACTCTTACTTCCTATCTTTTTCTCTTCTCAAGCATCCTCTCCTCCCCGGTCTGTATCAGCTCCCTCTCTTCTCCCATCCTCTTTCCTTCTATCACCAGTCACTAGTCACTCATCACTTCGGTTCTCACCTGGCCTCCTCCCTCTTTTAAAACCAGTGCCCTGGAGCAAGAGTGTCGACTGGCGAGTTGAGAATGTTCTGATGAAGACAAATGTTTACCAACATGCAAACAGGATTTACACATACATTTTACATTAAATCTTTTGCTGACCTTTTTGTGCTTTGTGGAGAACATCTGTATTTGCTGGATGAACCCTTTAGTTATCAGAGTTTTACCTTTTCTTTCTGTATTTTTATTAAAGTGTTCTTATAGTAATTTGCAATATCTTTTGTGATCTAATCGCATACTGGCTGAGCAACGCTGTTCTCAAGTGCACATTCTATGTTGCTCTCCTTCACATGTGGATAAATGATATGATATGATTTAATCTTTTTCAAAATTTCCCGGGGTAGGGGAACCTCCTATCAGAACTTTGCTATGAGGAAGGCTCCATTGCTGAAATTCAGATAGGGTATTACCTCTGACTATTAGCAGTGCCAGTTGAGGATGTGGGTGGAGCCAATAGAGTAAGTGGGTGGAGCTGGGGAAAAGTGGGTGTGGCCTCCGACAAACATTTTAGCACCTGGACTTCATATTTTACAAATTAAGCACTGTTCAACACTAAGTCTGAAGGCTGCTCTCCACAGCTACCACTCGGATAACTTTCTAATGTTATCTTTGACCTCTTAAATCACCATAAGGGTTGTTTGGAATGGTACAAGGGGCCCATTTTAATTAGTGGGCAGCATATACCAGGCCAACTTCTCACACACACGTATCAATATTCTGCTATCGCACCATCCTGTCAACTATATTATTATTTGGAGATGTTTTTTTATCCCTTCCGTGAACTGGGAAAAGCAATACCTTGCAGGAAAACAAGTCCCTTTAAAACCTTTGCTTCTTATACAGGCTGGCAAAGTACTTACTTGTTTTACTAACTGTCGTTGTAAAGCAAATAGGTAACTCATTCTAGTATTGGAATTACTGCTTAGAATTGTGGAAGTTAATACTGAGACGTAGGGTGAGTTTTTGCATGTCTGACAGACACTCGTTCTTCCTGCATGCGCACACAATGCAACAATACAATTTAGCTTAACAAATTGTTCAGAAATGTACCAGAAGGTAAAGAAACAGCCCATATTATTTTTACAAAGAAAAATAGACAATCGTTAACTTTATACCCCATGGCATAAAAGCCTTAGCGTGCACAGCTTGTCCAAATCCACGCCACCTGATTCTACAATACACAGCACATTTGAACATCTCATAATGGGTGTAATTTCTGATATTTATATGTTTCCCTCCTCTTCATTGCTTGATTTTGCTCACGAGAAAGTGTCACTCATAGTCATTGAAATGTCACTCATAACTACACTGAAATTATGAAAATGTCACACATAGCAATCTGAAACATTGGCAGCTATGCTAATTCTACCAGGCAGCACATTTGAACATCTCATAATTCCATGCCACACAATTCAACTATAAATAATGTTACCCTACAACATTACATACCACATAATTACAATCCTAAAAATTAAAAAACACATATTTCCACTTCACTCCATACCACATAATTCTACATCACATAATAACATTCCACACAACCTAATACCACTTCAAACCACATAAATACACTACACAGAACACAATTCAAATACACATAATTCCACTTCGACCTATATAATTACACTTCACACAACATATTTACACTCCACTCCAAAACACATAATTACCCTCCACAAAATACAACTCTGCAACATGCCTCATAATTCACCTCCGCAGAATTATACACCACACTATGCCACATAATTCCACACGTCACACAATTCCACAATTCATCCCCACACAATTCATCACAGAACATAGTTACACTCCACATAATACCACTCAGCACCACATAATTAAGCTATACTGCATAAATACACTCCACATAAATCCAGTCTATGCCACGTAGCAACACTCCACATAACTACACTTCACACTGTGCCTCATAATACCACTCAACATAATTTTCACTCAACACCGCACACTTCCACATCACACAATTCAACTCTACACATTTCGATTCCACACCACATAATTCAACAACAAACTACATAATTCAAACCAACAACACAATTACACAATACACCACATACATCCAATCTACACCACAAAATCATGCTACAATGTTTAACAGCACATCACATAAGTAAACTCCACTACATACCAATCCACAACACAAAATACCAATCCTGATAAGCACACTCCAAGACACACAATCCCACTCCATATAATTCCAGTACACTCAATACCACATTATTACACTGCACACCATGCCACATTATTTCACTGCACAGATTCTATTTTTTTTATAAATCTTTTTATTGAACATCAAAGAAAGAAAGGTCATGTTATACAAGTTATAATTTCCACATTTCTGGGTACGGTATCTTTTACAGGCTGTAGCATTGTGTATCATATTGACTTACTTTACTACGTTGTCACATTTCGTTGGCTTCAGAGCATTAATTGTTCGTCAAGGGAGGGGACAAACGGGGGCTCACACATATTTCTAAGAGATACATTCCATTTAGTCCAGAGCATTATCCATTTTCGAGGACAGCCACGGGCCACATACACTGTTTTCTCCCGTGCCATACACCAGTCCATGTTCTCTTTCCAAGCATTGATCGTCAGTGGCACTGTTGCTCCCAGAGTCGAGCTATATTTCGCTTGGCAACCATCTGTCCAAGCGTCACCCAGAGCTTACCCTTTGCATTCAAGTCTGTGGGCTCCCAGATATTCAAGAGACATCTTTTGACCTCGAGTCGTAGAGTAACCCCCAAACCACACTCATGCACTCATGTACTTTTTTCCCAGTAATTTTGAACTAGCGGACACTCCCAGAGTATGTGCAGGAAGGTCCCTTCCAGGCAACATTGTCTCCTACACGTCCCATCTTCACTCCTACCCATTAGTACTAGTTGCCGTCCAGAGAGGTAAACCCGGTGTAGAATTTTCAATTGGATCAATCTTAGTTTCGCTGAGATGGCGTGGCGACTTCCTTAGGGGAAGAGAGTGCTTCTTGCCATTCCGCGTCGTCTATTTCTAGACCGTCCCTCCCCCATTTCTCCCTCAACGCCAGCAAAGGGTTTGGAGTGTGATGTATGAGTTTTTTATATGTAAGAGATATGCTTCTTTAAGGCAGGTGTCCGTCACGCAGCCTATCCTTAAGAGGGGAGGACTCTGGCAGTGACGACCCAGTTGGGATGTTGGCCTGAAGGGAGTGTCTGACTTGTGCGTATCTAAAGTATTCCGAGTCTGCCATCTTGTGTGTCTGCTGTAGTGAAGTAAAGGATACCACTCCAGTTTGCCCCCAGAGGTCCCCGATACGGGAGATACCAATGAGATCCCACTTGTCGAATCCTTTAGTCCGCCCCAATGTGCCCAGCTGCTCAGAGTCCCAGAGTGGAGTTGCGAGTGTGAGTCTGTTGGCCCACCCCAAGTTACGGTTGACCACGTGCCAAAGTTGGACCGAGTGTCTGGTAGGTCCTGTGAGGGGAAACCTGTTTGGTTTAGAGTATAGCGCCCTCGTAAAGTCTCCACCCGGGAGTAGCCACCTATCCATACAATAGGCTGGGTCGTCCCCATTGCTGTACATACATTGGTTTATGGCGGATAGGTGTGCTGCCCAGTAGTACTTTCTGATATCGGGAATGGCAATACCCCCATCGTACCATCCAAGAGTTAATTTTTGGAGTGCTATGCGTGGTTTCCCGTCCCATAATAGGTCCCTTTGTGTAGCTTCCACGTCTTTAAAATACGTGTGTGGGACTGTGTCCGGGTAGTTCTGGAGGGCATAGAGGAAACGGGGCAGTGCCATCATTTTAAAAAGCGCTACTCGTCCCAGGAGCGACAGGAGAGTGTTTTCCAGGTGTTAGTGTCACGTCTGAACCTCTGCAAGGGCGGGAGGAGGTTCCGCTCATAGCGGGTCTTAGCATCAGTGGTAATAAATATATCAATGTATTTAAATCCTTCTGTGGCTATCTGAATAGGGCAGTCATTCGGCATGGAAGGGGGACTCCCATGTAGGACATACAGCAACGATTTGCTCCAGTTAATTTTATAGCCAGAGTTCCTCCGAAAACTGGTGAAGATGTCCAACACCACCCTTAGTGACCTCTGGGGGAAAGCCAGGTAGAGAAGGATGTCGTCTGCATACAAGGAGATCCAGTCCTCCCACCGTTCAGCCCATCTGAGTCCCCGGATAGAAGCATCCCTTCGTATCCAGGCCGCAAGTGGCTCCAGAGAGAGTGCAAAGAGCAGTGGCGAGGGTGGGCAACCTTGTCTTGTCCCCCTACCGAGTGTAAACACATCCGAAATTTTATTGTTAACGACTACTTGTGCCAAGGGTTCCACATAGAGAAGCTGCACCCATCCGACAAAGTTAGGACCAAAGCCCATCTTTTTTAATACTGCCATGAGGTATGCCCATTCCAATGTGTCGAACGCCATAGTGGCGTCCAAAGAAACCACTATCGCATCTTCTTGAATAGTGGAGCATCGCCCCAGTACTCCATGGAGACGCCGCAGTTTAAGGGCAGTTTTACGGTGTGGCATAAAACCCGATTGATCTGGGTGTACTAGCTTAGCTATTATTGGCCGAAATCTATTTGCCAAGAGCTTGGCAAGTATTTTGGGTTCTGCGTTTAACAGAGAAATCGGTCTATAGGAAGCACATTTGTCTTTTGGTTTCCCTTCTTTAGGTATGGCCACCAACGTGGCAATACGTTGGTCTCTTGGCAGTAGCCACAGTTTCCTACTGTCCTCATACATACTTTTTAGGTAGGGCGCCATTCTGTCTGGTTTGAGCTTGTATAGTTCAATAGGTAGGCCATTGGGGTCCAGCGCCTTGCCTGGGCGGAGGTCCTGTATAGCCTTGGCCAATTCGTCGTTTGTAAGCGCGTTCTCTAACGCTTCTCGGTCAAGGTCAGAGAGGACAGGTAGTCGGATGTCTGCCAGTAAATTAGAAGAATCTTCTTCCGAGAGTTCCGAGACCCTCTGGTACACCCGCTCGAAGTGCGCCACGAACTCTCTGACTATGTCGTGGGGTTTGGTGAGAACCGCACCCGCACTACTTTTGAACTCCGATACTATTCTTTGCGCCCTCTCTTTTTTGTCCAACCAGGCTATCATTTTGCCCGCTTTGTCACCCTGGTCGTATAACCGTCCATTTCTGTTTCTCATAAGGGTTTCCGCAGCGTCAGTTGCAAGTGTTTTGTATTCGGCCGCTTTTATTTGCATTTGGTGAAGAGTAGCTTGGTCCGCACCATCCCCCGCCATCTCTTCAAGTCAAAGGAGGTCATGCTCAATAGCGACCATTTGTTTTTCTTTCTCTTTGTGCACCCCCGCTATAGCTGCGAGGGCATGCCCCCTTAGTACCGTTTTAAACGCTTCTACTGTACCTTCGTTTTCTAAGAAGTATTGGTCAATGGCTCGTATTAGAGTGGCTTTGGTTTCACGGTTATGGAGGTACCAGGGATTTATTGGTGCAATACAGCCCACCCTCTTCTCCCCAATGGTGAGGTGGACCCATAGAGGGGAGTGATCCGAGATGCCCCGCGCTAAGTGTTTGATTTGCTGCGTGGTCACGTTATAGTGTAGTGGCATAAGGATGTAATCTATCCTCTAGAGGGTACGGTGCGCTCCCGAAAAGAACGTGTATTCCTGAAGGGTGGGATGACGCCGTCTCCAAAGATCTGTGAGGCAAAACGCCTCGATAAAATTGGGGAGCCAGTGTTGCCCGGCGCTTATGTCTCGCGGCGGGGGTCGGTCCATCAATCCTGAGACAACCGAATTGAAGTCTCCCCCGATTACAAGTTGCCCCTCCGGTAGGGAGAGCAGGAGCGTACCTAGGTCCTTATAAGACAGCGTTTGGAGACCTGGTGGGATGTAAACTGTTAACAGTGTAAGTGTTTGTCCCTCCTATTGCCCCAAGATGGCCGCGAAGCGCCCCAGTGGGTCCGCCCAAGTGTGCTGGAAACTGAATTGGAGGGTGCGTCTGAGTAAGATACCTACCCCTCGGGACCCCGATGTGAATCCGGCGTGCACCACCATTGTGTATCCTCATCTGTTAAGGGCTTTACAGGTATTTCCAATTAGGTATGTCTCCTGAGCAGTGCGGCACCGGGAGATGACGCTTCAGATGCTGGAGCACTATACTCCTTTTTATTTTGTCTCCCAACCCATTGACGTTCCAACTCAATAGTTTCAGACTTTTATCCCAATGCATACCAATTGTGACAATGGACGTTTCTGAACAACCTACGACACCTGTGGTACCACCGACTCGCTATATTGTGTACATTGCATGACCAATAAATAACACCCCCGTTATCTGCCCTCCACAACTGACAAAAATAATGCACAACACATTTAACCCTTAATCCTCCCTTGCTCCCACCCCCCCTCCCTGCTACCCTGCCACGTAGGTTTAAAACTACCCACATCCCCAACTAGCAGAGTGCCTATCGCCCTGGAAACTAGTCAAAAGTGACGTGGGGAAGTGGGCTAGAACCAACTCCGGCCGCCAAAGGCTCCCCCCCCCCACTGTACAAAGTTTCACCAGGTTTTCGAGATCCCAGGATAGTGCCAGTCCGTCTAAAAACAACCGCATTACACTTGATAATGTAGAGTCAGTTTGTCAGTTTGATATACCCCCAGCGCCGCCAGGAGTTATTGAAGATTTGGAAGTATCACTTTCCCGTTAAGCCGAGTCATATCGGCCGCCCGCCCCACATTATATCAACAAAGCAATTTATACATTACGGTTTGTAGAGATAGTCCCTTCAATTCCATCTCAAGAACCCAGGTTCCGTCAGCCTTTCTGTGTTGCTGGCAGTCCCGGGCTGCTCGACCTCGATCTCCAGGAGCGCATGCTGCGCCGTTCTGTGTCGGACCGTTCACCCGTCGATCCCGACTCGCGGGTGTAAGGCTTCCTCCAACTGTCTCTCGCCCCGGATGTCTTCTTCTGTACTGCCTTCCCATCCAGCCAGTCCTGTACCTCCAGTGGAGTGGCGAAGAAGAGCGATTTTCCGCCCGCTATTACTTTAAGCTTCGCTGGGAAAAACATAATATACTTGATTCCATGTTGCCGGAGAGCTGCTTTCACCCCCTCGAAGGAGCGTCGTTCCTGCTGGACTTTAAGTGTAAAATCCGTGAAAAATCGAATAATCGAGTTTTCGTAGTGTTGGTCTCCCTGGACCCGAGCTGCCTGCAATATCGCGTCGCAGTCTCTATAGTTGAGGATTTTTGCGATAATAGTCCTGGGGGCCGCACCCGGTTTGGGCCTGGGGATCGGCGCCCGGTGCGCCCTCTCAATAGTGTAGAGCGAGGAGAGCTGCAGTGGTTTAAGGTGATTTAAGATGAGTTCTTCAAGGAAGAGGTCCGAGCTCGGCCCTTCCAAGCCCTCCGGGACCCCAACCACTCTAATGTTACTTCAGCGGGCCTGCCCTTCTTGGTCTTCGAGTTTCAAGGCCATTTGATGGTGCTGGTGAGTCAGGTTGTTGACCCGCTCCTCAAGTTTTTTCGTAGAGGTCTGGAGTTCCAATACGTTGGCTTCATTAGTTTTAACTTTGTCCGCTGTTTTGTTCATATCAGCTCTCATCAAGTTAATTTCAATGGACATTTTATCCATTTTTGTTTCGAGGGTAGTCCCCAGGCCCTTGATAGCCGCCATTATGGATTGGAGAGACGGTTCACCCTCACCAGGCTGGTCCCCCTGCGCCCCTTCGTCCTGCGGCGCCGATTACGGGATAGCGTACCTGTCTAGTTTATTTGATTGCACTGCTGTGGCACTCTTGGGCTTCATTGTGAAGTTCCACCGACCAGGTTTACACCTCACTAGAATGGCACCTTTCGTCACAAGGTTTTGCCCCCTTCTCAAATGATTGTGGGCCACCTGAGCTGCGTCTGCCGGCGACCGCCGTCCGCGGCCTCCGCCCTAGGATGTGTGGCAGGAAGAGTGGCCCTCCCCGCGATCTCCAGGGGTGTATTGGTGTAGTTGTTAGGTGATGTTTTCGTCTGGCAAAATGGCTAGGGGTCTCTGGAAGCAGGCGCTCCTCACGACGCTTATCTCGCCCGCAAGTACCGACGGAGACCCACCGCTGCAGGTAGCTAGCTGCTGGCCTGTTGCTCCTCAGTCCGGTGAAGGGAGAGGCCCCTTCTGTACACGGCCTCCCCAGGTACGGCCCATATACCTAATGCAGGGCGCCCAAATAGGTTTAGTAGGCATTGTCGCCGGTTTTGTTGTCCCCACCTCAGGAGGGGAAGGGAGCTCTTGGCCTACTGGCTCCACGGGTGCCACACACCCCAGTCCATCTGCTTCCCAGCGATTTAACTTTCCCCGGATACAGGGGCGCACCAGGTCCGGGGCGGTATGCAAGGGCCTCCGCACAGGACCGCCACCGTTCGGCAGTTCTCACTCAGCACCAGCAGCAGTAGGTACTTCGTGTCTTAAGTCACTAGACCTGCAGCCTCTCCCCAACCGACGATATCCACTTCTAGTACTCCTTCCGCGCTGTTGACGGGTGCCTGCAGAGCCCACGTGTGCTTTTCAGGGGGGGGGGGCCCAATAGCACCCCCAGGTCTCCCCCGCAGCGCGAGGAGCGAGCTGTGCTACGTGGATGTGGAGACCGTCGCTGTGGTATCCCCGGGTGCGCCAGGCCGCCGCCCCATGCTGCCACCGGGTACGAGGGAGCACCGGGCCACGAGGCGCATATAGAGTCAAACGCTCACCAGAAACCTGCAGTCAGTGCAGGATCCACAGCACCGCGTCCTTTCCGCTGGCTGTTATCGCCCGGCCTCCACTGCCCCAGGGGCGCCTCCACAGATGATGCAGGCCCAGCAGCCCCTCCTCCAACAGCCGACGCCGACGCCCAGGTGGGCCCTCCGCGATGATAGCGGTCGCTCTCCTGGTTTCACAGGTGCACCCCCGGCGGGAGGGCCCGGGCCTGATCAGGGAGCACAGCGGTTATTTTCCAAGCCTACGGGGTAGAGCACGCAGTGCGCACGCCAGAGGCCGCCTCCGTTTCTCCCGGCCGCGCTCCTTCTCACCAGCCGCCAGCGCGGCATCCTCCGGAGAGCGGTACGGCTGCAGGGTCCCCGTTCTGTGCTGATTTTGCAGCGGTCTGGTCCCACCTGACTTCACCAACGCGTGGGATATCCTGGGTCTCGTACTGCCGGATTATTGACGGACAAATAAGGGGATTAGGGCCTCGGCTCCGGCGGAGCTCGGTACTTAGGCAGCCATCTTAATTGGCGCCAAGCCACGCCCCCTCACTGCACAGATTCAATCCACACAACACAATTCCACAACTAGCAATTCCAATCCAATCCACATAAGTCCACTTGACACCACCGACATTCACACCACTCCTAACAGAAAACATATAGGTAAAATACATTGTCCTTTACGTCAATAGCTCTAACTCTCACAAATGCACGTTTACCTTCCAAGCAGAGTCCTGTTCCTGGAGCTGCAGACCAATGATATCTCTGAGAGACCCAGCCTTGTCACGGTCCTGAGCAGTGCCCTCTGGGGAATGCTCTCTTAGAGGGCCCCTACCCCCATCCTTTTTCAGGGCCCGGCTCTGACTGAAGAGAAACAATGTAAGTTGTTACTTTGTTTCTCTTCAGTCCTGGGTCAACCCAGGGAGCTCAGAGCAGGCTGCACACTGCAGTTGCTTTAGAGCAAACCTTTCACAGCTCTCCGATGAGCTGAGGGGGCCCCCTTCATGTACTGAAGACTGGGCCCCCCCCGCACTGCGGGGGCGTCTGTTACGCCCCTGCCCTCCTCCCGCTGTCCATTGTTGGTGCTAGGTCCCTCCTGCTCTGACCTCCCTTGTGTTGCTTCCTTCCTGCCCTTCTCCAGCTGCCCGTTGCTGCTGCTCCCTCCCTCCTCTCCTGCACCGCCTTCGTTTTATTCCTACCCTCCTCTCCGTGCTGCTTGGCAACATGGCTTAGAGTAAAAAAAGCACTATAACGTGGTCAATGCTGGCTGAATCATAGCATATTTTCTATACGTTTAGCAATGTTGCCCAGCAGCCCACGCTGCTGCTCAACATTTAAAAAAACATTGACAAAGCCAATAGATCTCACATAGGCAAAACCTATTGACTTTGCCAATACTTTGACATAGACCAAGAGAGAGAAAAGCAGCAAAGAGAGAAAGGAGAAGGAAAAAACAGGCAGGACAACGGTGACGAAGAGAGAAAGTCGGGATGAGAAAGAACCTGCAAGAGGGAAATAAATAGGAAGTATAGGGCGCTGGAACATAGAGGCATGATGTAGGTAGATAGAAGACTTCGCACCCTTGGTGTTTTACCACATCAGGATTCAGCTGCCCTTGATACTATTTGTCTCAGCAGCAGGAACAAAAATTAATCAGAGCCCAAAGATTCCTTGTTACTGTCTATATTTTCCTCTTGTTGCCTGTAGCTCTCAGAAGTCAGTAGGGGATTGTCAGGAAACTAGGTGTGGGCAGTCCTGGGGCATCTTTGGGGTTTACTGGGTGCATGACATCACTTTCCCTAACCTGTTCCTTCTGGAGAATGAATGGCCATGAGGCTATAACAAACCAACACCACATAGAATATTTGTAAAACAACTTAATATAAATCTTAGAAAACCCGTGAGATAGTGTTTCAGTCTCTTTGACATATAGTATGTCCATACTTATTAAGAACTAAAAGGCAGAACCGTACATACGTGAGGATTGGGGTATGCCTGGGGTACGGTGCGGACATATGCGGGTGGGGGTACACCTGGGGTACGGTGCGGACATACGCGGGTGGGGGGTATGCCTGGGGTATGGTGCGGACTTACGCGGGTGGGGGGTACACCTGGGGTACAGTGTGGACATACGCGGGTGGGGGGTACGCCTGGGGTACAGTCCGTACATACGGGGGTGGGGGGTACGGTCCGTACATATGGGGGCGGGGGGTACGGTCCGTACATATGCAATGTTGAGGTACGCACCGTACATGATGACACGTACGATGTGGGTGATGGCGTGTACGTCGCGTAGCGGGCCCCCTTTTCCTCGTGCATCGCAGCGTACTTAGCTTTTCCGGCACTTTTTGGCTCCCGTAAAAATATAGCCGTGAGGAGGGCTGTATGTACGAATTGTACTTGCTGGTCCATAAAACACTGCCTGACTCCGTGCGGACGTCGCGTACGCGCTGTCCAGGATCGGAATTGTATGTATTTTTTAGCCGTACAGTGTTTTTTAAAGATTCGTACGGAAATGATATTTCTGTACGAATCGTACTTGCTGGTTTGTACGGTGGAATTCCCGGATACGAGTCATACGCAGAAAACGGTCCGTACGACCATTTGTACCAGGGTTATACAGGATCGGAATCGGCACCATAAAGTTTTTCACAGGCAGTAAGATTGCCAGATGAGCTGCGCTAAGCAATGGTTGGCCTTGCGAGTCAACATGCAGCAATTGTTTATTTACCATGGTCACCTTACCGCTCAGCGTTTATCGTTGATGGCTTGTATACCGGTCGGTCCTCACCCTCAGACAGTACTTAATTTGTAAAAAAAAAAAGTACGTGCCAGGGCCCTTCTTGAGAGGGCCCTGCAGCTTGCACTACACATTTCCCCTGCCAGCGCTGGCGATGACAGTAGCAACATAACTAATTAAAATCTCACTTTTACTAGTGTGACACTTCTGAGTACTCCAGACCACCTGAAGCTATAAGAATGTCATTGATGGCAGATATTATAGATTTAATACATATTGAATTATTAAATACTGTTTGTCTGCTCATCTCAAAATTTGATAGACAGTGCCACCATGCGGTAGCCTGTCATTAGAGCTGGTGTTGAGAATAAAGTGCCGGTGCCAAGCACCGGAAACCACTTGCTCAAATTAAGCACTGCCCTCAGTGTGCCTAATTGCCCGCATACTTTCAGCGGCTGAGTTTTGGTGCTGTTGATCTTCTTGAGTTGCAGGCTCTTGTCCTTTTCCAGTCTTTAGAGGGAGTGGCCCTGCTAATTGTGTATGCTACTACCAATGCTTCAGGCACAAATAAAAAAACAGACCTTGCTTGGGTGGTACCTAGTGATGATGGGCAGAAGGTAGGGTCGGGCTGGCCTATAGGGCAACCAGGCAGTGCCCAATGGGCTGGTCTGAAAGATCAGTGTGTGGGCCGGTTTTTTAGCCGTTCTGGGATGGTTTTATGGCTTGGTGGGCTGGTTTTTACTGTTGATTTCCCTGATATTGAGACTTTCTTTCTTTGCTATATGCTTTGCTAATGGGGCCACCACTTTTATTTTAGTCCCCGGGCCTACATTTTGTCTCAGTCCGTCCCTGGCAGAAGGTGTGTTTCTGACTAATCCAAGATGAATCCCATAATCTTTACAAAAGAGACAAGAGAAGAGCCCAGTCCAAGATAGCAGGAGAACACTTCTGTGTGATTCCTGTTAGTGCCACCACAGAGCTCCCTCGTTAAGTTTAATGAAGATACATACAGTGTTTCAAAACACTTCATGAGGTCTGTCCCTGTTTGACTTGAGCGCCTTCCCACTACATTTCTTTGTTTCTTTGAGGTTTGTGCATTCTTGGCGCTCCAGTCTTTTATTTTTTTTAATGACTTACGATTGAGCTGAACGTTTTCTAGCTTTGTTTTTTCCTCCCTAGGTGCTGTGGTTTTCTGTTTATCCATCTCTGGACGATCACTCAGTCATCTGTTTTTTTTGGCACCTGATCCAAGATTACTTTAATTACCCTTTTGTTCTTTAAGGTTTACGGTAGGTGGCAGAATGGTGTCTGGAAATGGTTGTCATTGTTACCCATCCATCCTTTGAAGTAGCTAAGTAAGGTAAGGGAGGATGTTACCTCTGCCATCCCAAACCAACGATCTTCTCTGTACCTTGAAAAGAATTGCCATCACGGCGGTTTGTTTCAAATTGCAAAAGGTTTGGTGGACGGCTGCCATCAGTTTTGATGGCTGTCAATAAAACCTTTCAACGTTTTTTTTTCAGAAACAAACTCCCAAAGTGGGAGTAGTTTATGAAAAATTAAAAAATAATGACCCACACATCCTGAGCGTTCTCTCCAATGGTGGGGGAGTCATTTTCTGCCCCTCACTGACAGATTTTACTAACAGAAAGGTTAGAGTCTGCCGGTCATCTATAAATGATGACCAAGACCAAGGCAGACCAAGAATTTGGGGGACAGGGTATTCCATTGCATTTGTGACAGAGTACCCAGCCCACAAAAACGAAATCAGGCTAAATCAGACTGAGGCAGAGTGGTTTGTGATTTGTACATGAGGCACTGCTAATTTCGAGGTCCTGAAGCGAGGGGGCAGTCATAGTTGCACTTTAAAATGGGCAAAAGTTTTAGATGAGCTGCAGTCGCCATACCAATAAGTAGTCACATCCAATGTCTGCAAAGTTCATGAAAATATTCACTATTCACACAGTTGTCTGGTTGCGAAAGACTTCTTGTGGATATTCTGAAAGCTTCCCTGGTAATGCATTCTGCCCATTGCTTACCATTGGCTTTGGAACTCACATTTGGTTTCTTTTTATTTGCTGGCTTTATTTGTTTAAGCTTGTCCAGCATGTACGTGCCACTCCCATGGAGCATAGCCTGTTTACCACCTCTCCTTCTATTCTTCCATGAGTGCTCGCTTGCTGAAAATAAGCCTTTAAATGATGTTCTTATCTTGTTACATTTGCTGTGCATTCAAAGACAGAGGTCAAATGTCAGGCTCTGTCTTCTAAGGGAGCTTATTTCATTTTCTTTCTCGGACTTCAAAGTGAGAGGATTTATGTGATAATCTTGCTGAGACCCAGGGGTGAGAAAGAAAAGACTTTTTCTACCACACTAAAAAATCAAATATCTTTACATGAACTGTGCAAACATTTCAGAACAATTCAGAATTAGTAAAGCACAAATGAAGCACTTTTTTATAATTCTGAAGTGTGGTGGAAACAAATATTTTAATACGATCAAAACAAATCAATACACTAGGTGACACCATTTCCACACATTATCATTTAGCACAATGTTTTGCCGCTTATCCTACTGATGCCCCAGTACTTGCAGGTGTAAAAATCCAATCCTTATGTTCGCAGACACACGCTCATTATTTCCAAAATGCAGAGCTGTCTGCAGCGAGCACTATCGCGCTTTGAAGAATTTTGCAGAGTGCGTGGATTAGTGAGTAACATGAGTAAAACTAAAGTTATGGTACTAAACAAGCGCCGGGTGATAAAGTGCAATGTAAGCCTAAATAATGAGCTACCTGAACAGACTCAAGTTTTTAATCATTTAGGAGTCACTCTAGCTAGGAAATGGACTTGGAAACCCCTGGCCGAAACCATGGCTTTAAAACATCGACAACTTGCAGGAGCATTAGTAAAAGAACACAAAACCATACTAACAAAGCCTATCAACCCAGCCTTGCAGATCCATAACACCAAAGTCTTGGCTTCTGTTCTGTATGGCTCTGAACTATTGGGTTTCGAAATTTGACTCCACTAGTTTTAGCAGAAAACACATTTTTAAGAAGCATTACAGCCCTCCCACAAAACACCCCATTAAAGCCACTACACTATGATTTAGGCTGTAAACCCCTGGATGAGGTTGCACCATTCCGCCCAATAGCATACTGGCGTAGATTATGGACCAACCCTGAATTAACATTACTCAGCACGACTCAAGGATGTTCAGGAGGCCGACACCACACTTAAGATCAATTAGCTGCATAAAGTAAAATGCACGCTGATAGCAATGGGCCATTTATGGGAGGACCCCACGGGTCAACGGTTTCCCTCGAAAAGGGAAATGAAAGAGCTCTATTGGTCTATGACTTTGATCGACACTTTAAGAACAACTGAGAGCTCAACGTTGACTGGTTGATTCCTAGAATTTAAACCCAGACCCCTGTATGAGCCCTATTGGGATTTTATAACTAAGCCCTTAGATAGAAGACTACATTTTCAATTCTGGGTGGGCACCCTCCCATTAAAACCTTTTACACGTAAATGGCACAACACAGATGACACCAATTGCCAGCAATGTGCAAATCAAGTGGAGAAATATTCCCACATCCTTTTTGTGTGCCCAGCCTATGAGGCCCCTCGGAATAAATGGCTAAGGCCAATATGCGAAAACATGGACACTAGGAGTAGCAGCCCAGCATTAAGAATATTGAACACAACACATCGGAGCAGTGTGTAAAATCAGTTGCTAAATTCCTGGGCTGGATGTGGGTAATACGCAGTAAGATGCAAACCTCGTCTGGGGCCTCACAACGTAGTATTCAATGAAACACTTACAATGTTGTTCAAACTATACATATACAGCACTTTATTGCGAATTTGCACTAAAACGAAGTTTTTCGGTATGTTCCTCATAGGAACAAGAACGATCTTAATTGGTTATTAATCCTTTTGTAAAATATAGAGATTTTAAATTAGGACCCAAGTACACTAAGGTAGAACATGTACTGATTTTAATCTTTTTGCACAATGTATATTTCGACCCAGAATCTATAGTCAAATTGAATGACCTATAATTGTATATATGCACTGGCTTTTACTTAAAGATGAAAATGAAATTCATATTAAGTAAATTATCTTTTCACGTTTTTGTGGTGATATACTTTTATGATTTTGAAGGTCGAAATAAAGTTATAATGATGATGATGATTATCATTTGTGTGCTGTATAGTTTTATCAATAAAACTGTATGTCTGTGCAAATGTAATGGTAATTTCAGTTGAAAATATGTCTATAATGGCAAAGTGCTACCAAACTACACATACTCAATTCTATGCCCTTCCGCGCCACTCTAATCCACTCTACGCCACTCTATGACACTCCACGAACTCCACTCTATGCACTCTTCTCCACCTTATGCCACTATACTCCATAACACTCAATGCTACTCCACTCTATGCCACTTCACGCCACTCCACTCTATGACACTCCACTGTACGACACTCCACACCACTCTATGTCACTCTACTGCACTCTAAGACATTCCACTCTACACCACTCCACTCCACAACACTCCACTAAATGCCCCTCTATGCCACTTTACTCCACTTTACTCTACTTTACACCACTCTACTCCACGATCCTCCACTCTATGATACTTAACACCACTCGTCAATCCACTCCACTCTAGGCTAATCCACTGTATGTCACTGTACTCCACTCTATTTCTACGCCACTCCACCCTACTTCACTCTATGACACTCCACTCTATTTCTACGCTAATCCACCGTCTGACACTCTTCTCCCCTCTATGATTCTCCACTCTGTGCCACTCTACTTCCACGCCAATCCACCCTGACACTCTTCTCCTCTCTATGCTACTCCACTCTACGGCACTCCACTATAAGACACTCTAAGCCACTTTACTCTGACACTGTACTGCCACTCTATGCCACTCTTCTCTATACCACTCCACTCTACGCAACTCCCTCTACAACACTCTACTCCATCACTCCACACGACGCCTTCCACTTAATGGTCCTCCACTCTGACACTCGACTATGACACTCTGTGCCCCTGTACGTCCCTCCACTCTACCACAGGCTACTCCACTGTGCCACTCAGTGCCATTCCATTACATTGCATTCCATGCCACTCCACAACACTCCACACCACTCTTCTCCACTCTATACCACCTTACTCCACTCAACGCCCTTCCGCTCTACACCCCTCCACTATACTCCACTCCATGCCACTCCACTCTACACCACTCAACTTAACAACACTCTCCTCTATGCCTCTAACTTTTAGCTATGCTGAACCACGGCCATGCTAGTGTACAAAATGGCTAAAAATGGCTAAAACACATTGGCAGATCCAATAGCTCTTGCATAGATGCAACCTATTGGTTTTGCCAATGCTTGTTTCAATTCGTGGTGGCGGTCTCAGAGAAAGAGAATTTTCTTACCTCAGTAAAGAAAATGTGTAAATTAATGGAAGCGACCCTTGATCTGCTCTCTCTTAGGCTGTCATCCTATAATATGTCTAAAACTGAACTGGCACCCAACCTTCCACCGTTTCACCATGTTAGTCGAAAACCTTGCTGCACTTTTTAAGTCTCCTAGACTGCCTGTCAATGTCTTTGGATTACAGCTACCTAGCGACTTTCTATTTAGCCCCCTTTACAAAATGTCCAACCTCAACACCTATTTATCATGTTTGATATTAGAGTTCATTGAAGATTTTTAGGTTTCGCCTGCACAGCGCTTGCCCTGTGCTGGCGAAATCTCTTGTAAATAAAAAAAACTAAAAATTAGTTTAGAGCCCGCTCATTAATTACCCTTACTTACCATTGGTTGGATCTGATGTCACTCTCTTTTCCTTGCTTTTCAATGGTCAGCGCCTCCTTTTTCCCTCTCTTTCTTCAGTTGTTTTGGTCTTCCATGGAGCTTGGACGAAGTACAGTTGCCTACCTGCGACTAGTGTCCTTTCACTGGCCGCTCACATCCACAAATAGGGGTAGATTTACCAGCCCGTACGCCACTTTTGCGCCGCCGTTGCATCACTTTTGTGAAGCAGCGGCGGCGCAAATCCAGCGCCATGCTGCAGGGTATTTACAACGTGACACATCTAGGGAGATGCGTCACATTGTAAAGCCCTGCGCCACATGAAACCTGCGTCAGGTTTCATGTGGGCGTTCCGGCGCGGGGGGGCGTTCCGATGCAGGAACACCTCGGAAAAGTGGCTGAGTGAAATCTACACTTTCACTCAGTCACTTTTCTGACCCCGCTGCATCAAAACCTTGCGCCTGCTTGTAGCAGGCGTAAGGAGTGACGCAGCACAGCTAGTATAGGGCGCCCCCGAGCAGTGCTGGAGTTGCGTCGCGCTTGCGACACAACTCCAGCACTGCGTCACCTTTACGACATCAGATGCGTCACGCATCTGTCTATTCTTGTGCCATGGTGCGCCGCATTGTAAATGCGGCGCAACCATGGTGGCGCAAGAGGTGTCTGCCGTGACGCAAAATAACTCGTGCATCCCTGCTGATATGCAGGGATGCACCAGTTGTTGTAAATCTGCCCCGTACTTTTAACATTTTTTACACTAGCACTCTCTGTTCCTTCCACCCTCTTTGCTAGCACCATCCATTCCACCCCTTCCCACTTCTTCGTTGCTTCCCCTGTCACCCCACCCTCTCCTGCTTGGTTGTCATTGATTCTCCCGTTCCATTCCCCGCTGTCTCTTGTTTCCATATCGGCCCTGCCCTCCTACCCACTGTATCTTGTTTTGATGGTCCCCCCACCGCCCTACACAAGAACTCTGCAACAACCTCTCCGAGTTGTTCCACCAAAAATTCACCAAGATCTACAACAACCTTGAACCCAAGCCACCCCCATAGACTGATGGAGCAAGTAAAGCAAAATTTTGTATACCTCCTCTAATTTACATGAAATTTAATTACGTAAGCATTCTAAATATTAACTTGTACTAATTTGTGTAAAGTGGTATGACTAACCAACAATTGCACCTTAATAAACACGAGATACACGTGGGACTAAAATGCTAATTGCATGGCAAATAATTAAATGATTAACTGTGGTACGCAAACTAACTTTAGGATGTGTTGAAATAGGTAAATATAAACGTTATGTCAATTTATGTTAAAGATCAAAGATTGGAAATCGCTCAATAGAGAAATTATTTTGAACTGTAATCCTGAATATGCCAACACAGAGTGAACTAAATTAGATAAACTAAAATTTGATTAACAAGAAATGAGTTTGTGATTCTTTAATAAGGTATAGAAAGTTAACCAAAAGGTTCCGAAGCTTTAAATGTGTTTTAGCTGGTTCTAAATCACCATCAACCAGTCCAACTAATTGGTCCATCGACCAAGTGGTGGAGTGCCTTGATGTTAAAGTTAGGATTCTATAGGTGCAGATGTATATAATGTATATAATGTAAAGGAATTACTCCCAATAGGTAACAAGGTACCCCCCCACATGTCCAGCGCTTCTTTTTCTCCTGTGCACAGATTCGAGTGAGACGTATGAGTGTTGGTGTTATGGGGCCCCACCAATGAATGAATATATGAATGAGTTAGTGTGGTGACGAGTCTGTTATATAGGGGGAATATGTAAATTTGCCCTTTTCCACTGGAGCAAGACCTTACCCGCCTGCTAACCTCATCAACCAAAGACTACCAACTGACAGCATGGAACCCTCTATCTATCAAGGACACTGCAGAAATAATGAAGACAGTCCACTTAGGGATCCTACAGACCCCTTACCTCACTTACAACCTGGGAAGAGCCACGATCAGCGCTGCACTCACTTTCATCTTCAACACTTCTCTCAAAACAGCCCCCTTCCCAAATAGCTGTAAACACGCAGAAATCACAACTCTCCTCCCAAAAAAACCCAGCTGACCCTGAAGTATTCAACAACTACTGACGCATCTCGCTGCTCCCCTTCCCCTTCAAAGTAATTGAGAGGACCATCAACAGACCACTCTCAGACCATCATCTAGAACCCCACAATCAGGATTCCGAAACAACCACAGCATCAAAACCACCCTCACCGCTGCCACAAACAACATACACACTATTCTTAGCTGTCGACAGATCGCTGCCCTCATCCTCCTCCACCTCTCCGCGCTTTTGACACTATCTCTCACCACACAATCATCACCAGACTACACACAGTAGGAATACAAAGACCAGCACTCAAGTGGATAGCTTCCTCCCTCTCCTTAAGAACACGAGTCAGGCTCTTGTCGTTCACATCAGGACCCAAGGACCTCATATGTGGAGTCCTACGGGGATCATCACTCAGCCCCACACTTTTCAACATATGGATGACTCATGTGGCAAACATCTTCAATCCCAAGGAATCCACGTAATTTCCTATTTCGACAACACCCAGCTATTTTTTTCCCTCTCAGATGACACCGTCACCGCTAAGACTAACTTCAAACAATGGATGATCAAGTGTGGCAAATTGGATTAAAGAAAACTGCCTCAAGCTCAATACCGACAAAACTGAAATGCTGATCCTCGGGAATAAGAGGTCACCTTGGGGCTGCACCTGGTGGCCTGCCAATCTTGGACAAATACCCACCCCAACTGACCTAGGCTTCATCCTGGACACCAACCTCACCATGAAGTCCCAGGTCAATGCTGTCTTCTCTTCGTGCTTCCATATCCTGCGCAGTCCCATAAAAGCCAATAGATTTTGCATAGGCAAAACCTATTGGCTTTGCCTCTGCTTGTTGGAATTCGTGATGGTTTGTGCAGTTTGCTTCCCTCTCAGCTATTGAACCTTCTATATTTTCTGTTGTCTTTCAATTCCTCAGAGCTCAGGTTCAGCCACATTGAAACTCGGTTTCAAACACTGGTCTTTACTAGCATTTTATGCATTACTTCTATAGATGCTGTTAGCCATTCTTTAGGCCCATCATTGCTCCTCATTCACTTCCAAGTGCTTGCTATTGACATAAAGAAGATCCCATTGGGAAATTTGCTGTTATCCGTATTGAGATTTCTTTTTTTTTTTCAAAGTTCTTTATTGTTTTAAAACAAAAATATCCCCAACCCACCCCCCACCCCTTCTCAGACAAAATAGTTCATTGTGTTATACATACATATATATATTAAATACTAAATTCAATGTCGTTAGAGTTTTGTCCATTGGGTTAAAGGATCCCATATCTCTAATCCTTTTAATCTCTTATTTTTACCCTTTCTTTTATATATAGCTAATTCAAGGCTATGTGTCGCTAACATTCGATATCGCCATTGTTGAAACACTGGTGGTGTTGGGTCTAACCATGCCGAGGCAATACATAGTCTTAAAATTGACATTGAGATAAATATTAGCCCTTTTGTTTCATTTGGTCGATTGTTATCGTCAATGCCCAGCAAGATTTCCCCCACGGAGATTTCAATTTTAGTATGAAGAATTTCAGATAAAAAATCAGAGATATCTTTGATCAACCCCTGTAGGGTGTTACATGTAGCAAATATATGTACAATGTCTGCTTTGTAAATATTGCATCTAGGGCATCGTGTTCCCATTCCGGTCCACCATTTTGATATTCTACTAGGTGTATAGTATAACAGAAAAAATGTTTTATAGTATTGTGCTTGTAGTCTGGTGGAGATTAATAATATTTGAGAAAGTTCGAATGATTTAATCACTGTGGAGACCGGCATATCTAAGGTTTCTTGCCATTTTGTATAGTATTTATCCATATCATCTGGACATAGGCCCAGGAGGTGGTTATATATTTCTCCTATTTTAGTCCACTTTCCTTGATTCACAAATTCTATACATTGAACTTTTTCAAATTTCGATCTGCCACCTTCTTTTCTAGAAATAAAATCCCTGATTTGAAGATATTTGAAAAAGTCTCTATAGCTCATCATATATTCTTTTCTAATTTCTTCGAAGGATTTTATTCCTGTAGATGTAAAAAAACAACCCAGGTGTGTAATCCCTGCTTCTATCCACCTTTTCGTATATATGTCTCTAAATAGCTCCGGTAGGTTATTGTTATCAAATAATAATGTATAGTAGGAAAGCCTTCTGATCCCCAATATTTTACGAATATTACTCCATGCTTTATGTATTCCTAAGAGAGTTTTAAATCGTACTTTTTTATAGTAGCTGTCGTATAAGTGTCGCCAGAGATACCCTCTAGTTTTTTCCCCTAATATTAATTCTTGTGGTGTAGGAATTCCGTTTGTTGGTCTATTCCCTTGGGTAATGGATAGTAGCTCTCTACAGTATGTCATTATAGTTGTCCAATAGTATAGTTGGATATTAGGCAGGGAAAGTCCCCCCCTGTCCTTTGAAAGTGATAGAAATTTGGATGATCTACGGGATCGCTTGTAACCCCAGATAAATTGCGAAAACATACTTTCAATGCATTTAAACCATTGTGGTTGAAAATCAAGACAGATGGTTCTAAATAGATATAGGAATTTAGGCAGATAAATCATTTTAATCATGTTGCACCTACCTATAATAGATAGATGAAGATTATTTAATCTTCTTAAATCTTTATCTGTTCGTATTGAGATTTCTTTTTTTTTTTTTTTTTTTTTTTGTTGAAAAACCTTTATTGACATTTCAATCATTAACAAGTATGGGCCTACAACCCCCCGGGGCCGGCCGCTAAGCAATCAGAGCAATAAGATCAAATGTAAACACAGGCGGCACCTCGGAGAGCAGGATCTTCATGCTAATATAGTCCGGCCAGTGAGCCGCGCAGGTAGGACACCAGGAGAAAAAGGGTTTTTCATTTTATAATGGAACAAGACAGTAGGATCAGGTGCCAAACAATTTCCCAACAGCGACAAGGGGCAGGCAGAATAATAGACGTAAGCAATAAACAGCAATCTATTGGATCAATGGCGCAGACACAGGGAATTCCGGATGGGGAAGAATATCAAAAACAGTTGCGCCTGCAGGCCCCCGTACCTAACGCCCAGAGAACACCCCGGAAACTGTGGCACACATGAAGAGGCGACGATTCACAACAAAGGAGGTGTACCGCGCTGATCCCAGAAAAGAAAAAACAAGAAGAAGCGGAGAAGAAAAAGGAGGCCATGGAAAAAGAGATAAAGACTAAAGAGTCCCCTCCCCCAACCCCCCACCCTGCACCTCTGCAAATGAGTATGCCCCCCCCCCCCCCAGCAGTGTGCCTGTCGCCCTGGAACTAGACCCGAAATATAGAAGAAACAGGGAAAAAGGAGTAAGAAAGAACCCCACCAGACGGGGGGTGGAGAAAGTATAATAAACTGGAGGAGGGCTCACAAAACATACCCCCGGCTTCTCCCTCCCGCACGGTGAGGTCTCCCCACAGCAAACAATAAGCAGCACCAAATCGACCATATCAAAAAAAGGGGATGGGGAGCATTATGCACCAAATATGCTAATAGCTATGTCCTGAGAGTACGCAACCACGAGTCCGCCCGTCTACTAGATGACCACCCCCGAAGGATCAGCCTCATCCTTGACCACTCTTTGCAATTCTGCCCATGCCTACCCCTCGACCCAGCACCATGTCCGATGTTCCAAGGTAAAGGAGTGTCCAAAAACAACCGGGAAGCGACGCACACAGGTGGGGTGGAAGTCTCTGAGTACCAACACAGTCCGCATCATGGAGGGACGTCTTTCCCAGTGCTGCCCCAGGATCTGCACTGCACACAAGGTCCAGGAAGGCTGAATCAGCCAAAGTAGACAAATGTTGCTGGAATTGTCCCTGGGTCGCCGGAGGCCGTGCACGGGACGAGGCCACCACCTTCCACTCAGGTCCAATACCTCCGGAACAGATCAAACCCTCAGTTAGCCGATCACACGATAGCATACTGTCCGGAGTGTCCGGCTGTGCACTAATCGCAGGGGTGGCCGCGACATTATCCTCCCGTGTGCAGTGTGGGAAGTCCCTGTGTACCTGCGGACCAGCATGCCGCCACTGTCCCAACGCTGATGCCACACCATCGAGCTTACTCCCCAAGACCCCGACGCCACAAGCCAAGGAGAAATGAAGGGCACCAAGGGCCTCTAGGAGGTCGCCGTACCCCAGCACAGCTCTCTGCGATCGCTCCGCCACACTCCCAAAAGTCACACACTCCCAATCCTGCTGCGACCCAGTGGACAGGATGGTAGGCTGCATCGCAACAAGATGGCCGCCGGGAAGGCCCGACTCGTATTGGGGCCGGGACCCAGGGGCAAGCGCCTCGAGGTCCACGTCGCTGGAGACAGGGGTCCGGGGGCAGGCACAAATTCAGCCGTTGCATGGACACGGGCAACAGTCGTCCCCACCACGGACCAGCTCCCGCGAAAATCCGGGAGCAGCCCGCAAGGATCAGGGCGAGCCAGGGGCGGCGTCCGGGCAGCTCACCGTCAAAGGCAGGGGCAAGCACCGAAGAATCTGAGAATTGCACCCCCGGGCATGCCCTCGGTCCGCTACGCTCAGCAGTGGGAGCGACCACGGCGAAATGCAGGCCGAGGGTAGCACCGCTCCGGTGGACCGACTCCACCCAGTCACCACAGGCCGCTGTTGTTGAACTGCCACCCGGCCAAGGCGTCCACTCGAGGTCCCGGCTCCGGGGCTGCACGGGCCGCAAAGTTCAACTGCAGATTTCTCCGGCGGTACAGCAGCCAGAAACCTCGGAGTCACACGATCGGTTGCCACTCTCATTCACAAACACGATCTCATAGCGCAGACTGAGGATCTCGTGCAGGATATCCGTGCGGGATGCGGAGGTTCACGGAGCCGGGAATCTACGCTGCCGTCCCGGTCGCCATCTTGGCTCCTCCTCCGTATTGAGATTTCTAGTGACAGTGGAGGACCACTCCTTTGACTTTTGTCTCATTCATTGCATTCGATCACTGGAATGGCAAAATCAATTTTCAGTCTAGTGCTGCAGATCTGCTACATTTGGGTAAGGGAATGTTTCTGTGGTAATTGTAAATAAAGATTTTTGCAGGCTCGAAAGGTGCCTAGGGGGTGGTGACTTCTTTGGGAAATGAGGACCTCCAGGCTGATCATCTCTCCTTTTGTTTGCACCCTTGAGGTATTAGGAAGGAAACTGTCTTTCGGACCAAACTTTCTTTGGTGATGTAAAGGCCTTAGTGCACCTCAAGCCTCTGCCATATGCCCCCCAAACCGAGAAGATTTGCATGTTACTCCTGCTACAGCCAGCGGCTTAATGACCAATGGCTCACTTCCTGCTCTGTTCGGTGGCTACCACCTTGCAGCTTCCCCTATCCGGTCAGCTTTCTGTGAGGTGTGCGCAGGCCTCTGCAGTGTGAGCAACAGGCTGCCATCCTCTGAAGGAGTAGTGGCACCACTTACATAGACCTAGGAACCAGGATTAAACCATAGCATCCTCCTGATATAAGTCGGTACCCAGAGTTCACAACATGGATATTATTTAGGGGTCACCAGAGGCAGTAACCGCAAGACCATCTCTGCTTTTGCTCTATTGCATGTTAGAAGTCTAAAAGGTGGCACCAGGAAAATAAAGTAAAACTGGGGCCTTTTGAAGACAGTGTGCTTTGTGAACCTTAGACTCCAACTTAATATGGGAAAATATCGAGCATCTCTGTAGAAACCACTGCAAGCAATCACTGGTAAGACATCTTGCAAATATTAGCAAACCCAGTGAGTCTGGCCTTCGGAAGCATGCCATTTTCATTTTGCAAGCATATGCAATAGAAATTTGGAACTACATGTACGAATTGGGCCGTTTGGGAACACAAAAATTATTTTTGAGATGTACAAAGCCCAAATTGTTTGGGTTTTGTGATTCAGTATATGGAAAGGGCGTTTTGAGGGCGTCCTTTCTTAATAACCAATTGAAATGATATGTGCGACTGAAATGCTGTTGCAAAATATTTGCAATTTACCGCCATTTGAAAAATGGTGGTAACCCATTTGCCAATGGAAAAATTTAAAGTAAAAATGCCATCGTCTAAAAGTGAGAGGCACATGCATGCTGGGAAAAATAAGTAAAAAGTGCACTCCTTTTCAGGTGGCTGTGCATATATGATCCGGGAAATAGCTTCTCTTACAATGTAAGAGAGTGGATTGATGAAATGGGCTGACCCATATTGTATGCTGTGGCGGGTGGAAACAAAATGCGAATGACACTTGAGCAGGCCAATGGGTGAAAAGGGCTGACTAGATGCATGTATGTGTGTATATACATATATATATTATCTACTGGCGGTCGCCAGTAGATAGTTATAGTTAGGACCGTGTTTCCATAGGAAATCTGAAAATTCTATTTTGAATAACTTTGGCGTCGGTTGACGAATCCTCGCGAAATTTTCAAAACTAATGGGGCGCTCCGCTCAGCTCCTACCCTGAAAGTCTCAGGGTGATTCGTCAAGCGGGACCTTTAGTCGAAGGTACAGCCCGAACGGCTGAACAGAATTACTTGAAATTTGGCAAAGAGGTAGTCCTCAGGTCAGGCATGTGCCTTTTGCATATATGGAGTCAATCTGTTCAGTATTTCCTGTGAAAATTGCAGTTAAAAGTACATAAATATCTATAGCCGCGCACCGTGCGCGCACCCTAACGTGGGCGAGCGTAATTCTGATTGGTGGTTACATGTCAGTCAACGTTCGAATAGGTCGAAATCAGGAAGTGTCGTCTGCCATTTTGTTTGTTTTGGGTGCGACAGTGAAAAAGAGAGGTGGCGAACGTGAAAAGGGGGCAGGGTAGAGAGTTCCTGACCCCCTAGCCTTTGTCAGGGGGTCCCTAAAGGACCCCGAAGGGTGAAAAAAACATTTATTTATTTTTAAATCGCGGGGTGCGCACACCGTGCGCGCACGGAGCGCGCACGCTGAAAAACCTTAAAAAAATATATATAATAATACATACATAACTTAGCATTTAAAAAACCGTACAAATTCACTTAAAAAAACATAGTTTTCACACATGTTATAGTTAGGTGGACATTTCACTCGTAAAAAAGCAATGAAATTCCCCCATTATAGTTAGTTGAGATAACTATAACTCGCGCGACCGCCACTCTATCACAAGGATGATGTCATGAGTGATGTCATGAGTGATGCCACTGACCATGTCATGAGGGATGTAATATGTGACGTCATGAGCAGAGGATTGCGGGCGCGCGAGTAATAGTTATCTCAACTAACTATAACGGGGGAATTTCATTGGGTTTTTACGAGTGAAATGTCCACCTAACTATAACATGTGTGAAACCTATGGTTTTTTAAGTGAATATATATATATATACAATTTATTTATTTATTTCTCATCAAATTGTCCCTGGTTGAAAATGCACTTCACAAAAGATGAATTACAAGAATTCTTAATTTCAAACAAAACTGGCTTTCTTGCATTTTGGAGTTCCTTTGCCTTGCGCGTTTCGGAGCTCCAGCTGGTTGATCACAGGCATGCTTGTTAGTGCACAGTACTGAAGAAAAAGTAATGCTCCTTGCATGACGACTATATTGCCCTCCAGTGGGCTTTCTCAGTATAACCAACTTCTGTTGCATGCTGGAGAATGTAGTACCTTTGCCTGGAATTGATTCCTTAAGTAGAATCTGTGTAAAAACAAAATTCACATACATTTTTGTTACCCTCAGTGGGCCCTCAAAATTGCAATTGCCAGTCAAAATACGCTTGTCTTTTCTTTCATAGGAAAACTCGGGACAGTCCCAGGCTTTCATGGCCCCCACTTGACACCAGGGGTGGTGGTATATGTATGTATATGTATTTTGGTCATGTTATATGAGGCTGGTGAAACAGCCAAAGCTTTCTCTAGTCCAGACCTCAGAAGTGGAGTGGGGGAGAAGAATTGAGTGAGTGGAGAGACACAAAGCAAACAGCAAGCACTAAAAAGCCATCTTAATGGCAAAATAGTCTTCTTTTGATTTCTGAGAAGGACCTTCTGAGAAGAGACGCTGCCTGAAGCTAGTGCTACAGTTTCAATCCGGCTGAACTGAGGTGGTGCCTAGCGGCATGTTTTCATGTCCTAGGCTGGGTGAAATTATATAATTTTTTCTCAAATAATGTCATGAAATCCCATACCAATTTTGTGAAATTAAGCTTGTGTAGTGAAATGTGATTTGCCAGTATCTTGTTTCAATTTTTTTATAAATCTTTGTATTGCTTTTTCACACCAACCAAAGACCGGTACATACAAAATAGAGTCACTGTAAGAATTACCCCCTCCAGTACATACGTGTATTTAACATAGTGCCATTCACCTCATGGTGGAATGGGGGTCCACGCAGAATAGTACTCATTATACATTTCTGGGCAGTAATGAGAGACCAAATTATACATAAAGTACGAACAGACAGTAACATGGAGCGGAAGGTGAAGAGATCTAGAACGTCACCCCTAAGGGGGAGAAGCCAGCACCTCCGCTGTCAACTGGGCCATCAGAGACCGTCTGTCTCTCCGGAGTTCCACCGTTGGGGAGATGCAGATGTCCCCTCTGTACCTATTCCATTCCCCCCACTTCCGGTCCCACTTTTTGCGGCAACCTCGACCTTTGAACACTGACTTTTCAGCCACCATGGCAGTATCCATGTCCTTTGCTCAGTCAACCAGGCGCGGGACCGTAGCCACCCCCCAGTGTCGTGCAATATTCAACTTCGCTATAATGAAGCCCATAGAGGCCCATTCTGTTCAGCCTGCGTGAGATCGGACGCCCCCCAAATGTTAAGTAGGCATAGTTGGGGAGAGAACTCAAGGGATTTACCTCCCACCCTCTCAAGTTGACGGGCGATCCTCGCCCAGTAGTCCTGAATATGTGGGCAGTCCCATAAAATGTGAATAAAAGTACCCTCTTGATTGCAATGTCAGAGACAGAGTGGATCAGGGCGTCTACCTAGCCAGAACAGGAGTTTGGTATCAAAATATGCTCGGTGGTGGATCTTGAGCTGGAGCAGTTGCATGCGCATAGGGATGGCTATTTCTCGGGTGAAGATAGATCGTCTTGCCACATGTCGTCCTCCATTTCTCCCAAATCTCTCTCCCACCCCTCTCTATGCTTCAACATCGGGCCGGGCGATTGTTGACCAGCTTCTTGTAGGTGAGCGAGATGGCCTTACAGTCCATGGGATCCAACAACAGGCGGTCCTCCAGAGGGGACGAGTCGGGAGGAGGACTGTCTCTAGGTAGGGCTGAGGACACCGTGTGAGTAATCTGTAAGTACCTGAACGTCTCTGACGGAGCCAGTTGATACTTAGCTTGGAGCTCCGGGAACAATGCTAGCCTCCCCTTGACCCAGATATCTCTGACCGTGGAGATTCCAATCAAATCCCACTTGTCAAACCCTGGACAAGCGCTGGGATGACCTAAAACATCGGGCTCCCAGAGAGGGGTCGCCTTCATCAGGTGCCCGCGCCATCCTAATTTTCTGGTGACTTCATGCCAAATCTCGACCGTGCGCGCCGTGGGGCCTGTTAAATTAAGCTTGCGGGGGTTGGTGTAAAGTGCCCTGTTGTAACCGCCCCGTCCCAGGAGCCAGTGATCCGTGCGGAAATTAGGCTCGTCGTGAGGTTCAAACACCCAGCGATTGACTACCACCAGCTGGGATGCCTGATAATATAGTCTGAGGTCCTGCAAAGCGATGCCCCCGTCATACCAACTCATGGTAAGCTTGTTCATTGTGATGCGCGACGTACGGCCATCCCATAGCAGTCCCCGCAATATTCCATTGATCAGGGAAAAATAATAATCCGGGATTTGGATAGGGGTATTCTGTAGTGCATGGAGAAAGCGCAGGAGTGCTAACATTTTGAAAAGGGACGATCGTCCGAGAAGAGTGAGAGGGAGAGAGCGCCAATGCACAACGTCGCATTTGAAACGTTGGAGAGGTCTGAGTAAGTTGTGTTCGGAAAAGAGATCGGGGTCAGGAGTGACGAAAATGCCCAAGTACCGAAAACCCAGAGGTGCAAACGGGATATTAAAGCCCCAAGGACTTGCCGGGGGGGGAACCCCATAGCGCATACATCTGGGACTTAGACCAATTTATCTGATAACCAGAGTGAGCGCCGAAAATGTGAAAAATGTGGAGCACCCATCACAGCGACCGCGCAGGGGAGGCCAGGTATAAGAGAATATCGTCGGCATGCAGCGAGATACGGTCCTCGTGATATGCCGTCCACTTAAGCCCCCGTATCTCCGGATCACCACGGACCCACACCGCAAGCGGTTCCAAAACAAAGGCGAAAAGCAACAGCGACAAGGGGCAGCCTTGTCTCGTGCCCCGATGAAGCGAAAAAGTGGCGGAGCGATGATTATTTACAACGACATGAGCCGTAAGGTGGGTATACAATAGTCGAATCCAACGAATAAATTTGGGTCCGAGCCCCAGATGGGCCAAAACGGCGAAAAGAAAATCCCACTCAATGGTGTCGAAAGCCATCGAGGCGTCCAACGACCAGAGAATCGAGTCTTCCTCGATGGTGTGAAGCCTGCCAAGGACCCCATATACCCGACATAAGTTCCGGGCTGTATTCCTCCCTGGCATAAACCCGGATTGGTCCGGATGGACCAAGTTGGCAATAAAGTGGAGGACGCGATTCGCGAGAAGTTTGGCCAGAATCTTAACCTCAACTGTCAAAAGGGATATAGGGCGATACGATTTGCACTTCTCAACAGGTTTGTTCGGCTTATGAATGACCACTATAGCGGCAGTGCAGATCTCTGCGGGTAGAACACCTGACTCAAAACATTCAGTGTATAGATTAAACAAATGGAGAGCCAATAGTGTTGACATGGGCTTAAATAGCTCAATGGGAAGCCCGTTGGGGCCCATAGCCTTCCCGGAACGGACATCTTGTATGGCCTTTTGAACCTCCGTCACTGTAATGTCTGCCTCCAAGGTCTCTTTGTCTTGCGGTGAAATGGTAGGGCTATTGAGCGTAACAAGAAGGTCAGGAGACAGGGAGGCCTGAGAATTGGGAGAACTAGTGTATACCTCCTCGTAATAACTAGCAAATATGTCAGCTATGTGTTGGGGGTCAGTAATTAGGGTACCCTCCGAGTTTGCTATCGTGCGGGCCCATCTAGCAGCCTGTTCCCGTCGTTCAAGCCACGCCAAGAGCTTACCCGTCCGTTCCCCCTGCTCATAAATCCTGTGTTGGGAGGCTAGCGAAAGCGCCGCCCCATCTTCAAAGAGAAGCTGTCTCTTGAGTGCAAGACTGTGGCGTGTAGAAAGGTCAGGATCTCGGGCGACCGACTACTCCAAACTCGAGACCTCAGCCTCCAATTCCGATACTCTCTTGGTCCGCTCAGCCCTGTGTCCCACCATGAGTGATAAAGCCCTGCCCTTAATGACCGCCCCGAAGGCCCCCCATAGCGTCTCTGCAGAGTCGACAGAGCCAACATTTTCTGAAAAATAATATTCAGCGTCCTTGCGGAGAGCATCCCTGATGTGTGGAATTTTCAGTGCCCACGGATGTACGGAAATGGAGCAGGAGCGTCCCCCACTGCGAGAGCCCAGAGTTGCCAGGATTGGGGAGTGGTCGGAGATTCCACGGGCCAGGCAACCGGACCTCGTGAAAAGCTGAACATCTTGGGCATGAGTGAATAAATAGTCTATCCTCGACAGACTACCATGCACCCCGGATTGGAACGTAAAACGGGTATACCGTGGGTTCAAACCTTGTTTCAATTTTTTAACTGAGCGCACTTTTGCATTAAAACATCTCGCAAGATTCTAGCAAGAGACTGGTTTGAGTGGAAAACTGGGCAAAGTATTTCCTATTGGAACCAGTCTCTCACTGCTGTCTTACAAGTCTTTTTAATGCAAGATGTGCTCTAGTGTAAAAAAAAAAGCGTAATTTAGAGGAATTAGATAAATTTGGGAATTTTGCAAATTTTGCTGGCATAAGTGAAATTTCACCAGGCCTAGTCACGACCCCACCAGAAACAGAGCACTGCCAATCTGTAGGTTTCTATGTAATTCGCTGACAACAGCAGCTAGAGGTTAAGAGTAGGGATGGCGAAATTCATATAATTTGGTTTCGCGTAATTATTCAACATTATCGCAAAATTATTCAAAATTACGGCGAAATTATGCATAATTACGTGAAATGCATATCCATAATTTTAGCGCAAAACTAGTTCTAACGTCAATTTTTTGTACCGCTGAGCTGGGTTCTGCAGTTTCAGTTACCAGCTGAGCAGCAGTGTCCATCAGCTGTAGGTGTTTGTTTTCTCATAATGTCCACAGTTATGTCCTGCAGTGAGGATGCTTGTGGTGCATGCTGCATCTATCACTCCTGCAGTCCTCTCTACGAAAGGACCTAAAGCTAACCAATGCTACAAACGTCTGATGTATGACTAATACATCATATGGCTCTCTCAGTAGCATTGGCTTTTTTAATTGATCCGACCTGGTTAATTAATATTTTTGGTGATGAAAGGCTTAAGTGTACTAACTGTGAACTGCTGAAATGAGACCAAGCAAATTCAGCCAGTAAAATAATTTTGCCTGAGGGATGACTCTCCTACTCCCTGAGTCTATAATACCTGTGTAACCCATGGGATAGCCCCTTGTTTTTATAGTTTTAGATATATGATCCATGTAACTTTAAGGACAGCTGTACTTTTGTATATTTTGAGGGACAACTTTGCTGCCTAAATCAGAGCCCATGCGGTCTCTGTATTGTATTGCATTGGAACATTCATATACAACTTACTACCCCTGCCTGGGTCACTAATGCGCTTGCCTACATGGTCGTGAAACAGTTATTGACACACCAGAGCAAAAGGCTCTCACTTAGTTATATCATTCACTTAGTAACGAGCTAAATAAGAAAATATTTTTTTGATAGCTCACAGTATTAAATATAACATTCCAACATAAAGAAGGCAACATCCAAAATCAAGATTACACCCAGGTCCTTAACTATTGGGTCACCCCATTTTTGTAATGGCTGCCTACATGGTCAGCAAGCTACGCTATGCAGGGTGTGGGATGGAATGTTGTCTTGGTTTTTGAACGAATGTGGGAAGTGTTCCCATGTCATGTGTGATGATCACCGAAGCGCAGTTATTGCTATAGGATGCAGCACATAGCAGTGTGGCAGATGAAGATATGTGAGGGATAGGCACACAGTTTATGGTTATCAGTAAGGTGGCAGCTTTGATCAGCTCCGCAGGTCCCTTTATGGTATTTCTTATGATCATAGTCCACTTAGCTGGTTACTGCACTGGGTTGTCCAATCAGAGAGGTTTTGTGTAACTGTTTATGATCCTTGAGCAATGTGAGAGATCATTCTGCTATGGTATAACCCTGTAAAGGTTACTGTTTCTAAAGGACATATCTGCTCTGTATCCATGTAAGATAACTAAATAGGTAATTTAGCTGTCTGAGGGCTGAGCCATTAAGAGGTGTTTAAGATGAGCCCAAAAGATCTCTGTATCGTGAGCGGTAGTCCTCCTCCCTGAGGCTACAACTTGTAAAATAACTCTGTGCAGGATTGTGTACCAAGAGTGATGATGGCATTCTGTGCACCTGTAAAGTAACATTTGGTCACTTGATAAATAACTAACAACCAAAGTTCTGACAATAGCCAGGTCTAGAAGTACTCACTTCACCCAATCTGTTTCTTCTCTGGGTACCTTTTGAAAATTATTACTGTGTTAATGATGTTGCCCCACACCGATTCCTAGATGATGGATAAACACATTTATACATAAATATAGCAATTACCAGGTTAATCTAATATAACCATATCCTTGCCTGGGCTAAATTTGCAAATCCTATTTAGGCTTCAGCTCTGTCTTTTCTCCAACTTCATGATGTGACTATTGCCTGTGTCGGTCCCACGCCTTTTCGAATCCTGTTTGTATGGCTCACACACAATGGTCTGTGACTTCCCCCCACAACACACCTAGTCTCTTGGCCACTTAAGCGCCAAACCCCAGGGGCGAGAGTCAATGTTTACTGTATGAGTGAGCACTGCGCGCGCTGCTTGCCAAGGAATGCAGCAAGCACCACCTTTAAAGAGTCCTAGCTCGCCCTGTTCCTTGTGGAAGGTATACAACGCATTTATGGGCCCGCTAATGTAAATATTCCTGACTGTTCCTGGTGGTTTACAATCTGGCAGCAGTCTGGAGAAGTCTAATGATACTGAGTAAAGGTCACGCATATTGTCATTTCATTTTTTAATATATATATTTTTTTTTAATGTAAATTGTTCTTCAGCACTGGAGCTCATTAGGGGCCATCTCCTCGCGTCCAACAGCTGCTCTTGAACGCCATTGGTAGACTGGGATGAAAATGGCGGCCTGGCCTTTTAATTGTGTTTGTGGCCAGCCTTCTGAGAGAAGAGCTCAGAGACACTCCTGCTGCTTATAGACCTGAGCGGGTTTCTGATTGGGGCAGGAGGGGCCATACTGTACTTCAGTGATAGAAGCGCCTAACACGTGCATGCTAATAGACCCGATCGAGGCGGAAGACTCACGATTTTTTAAGTAAAAAATGACTTTAATTTCCCTGTCTCCCGCCTGAAATTGCCTCTGTTCCCATAGAAGTCGAAGAAGAAAATACATTCCCATGTCCCTGTTCTAACCTACTGGCATGCATGGAATTAGCTGAGCTGCCTTTTGCATTAGTGCCCCATCTCTGCTTTAGGTGAGGAGTTGCACGCCCTCTTTTAGAAGGATCTTTCTGGCTCAGCAGCTCAGATGTATGTCCATGCGACTGCTGGAATTGTTTATATTCACTCTGTTCCCAGGTGTGTGTTGTGAAGCACAAACCTGGCTGGGGAGCAGTGGAGTGCTGCCTATAGGCGAGAGCTCAAGGATAAGTTCATGATAGCTTAGAAGAAATAGGTGGGAAAAGTGTTACTACTTATTGGGTGGGTGTGCTCGTTGGGGAGAATGTTCCAAAACAGAAGCCGCTCGCCTTCCACTCAACAGTCCCGCACCCCCGCCTACCATTAGCTCCTCCTCACCTGGTATGTGTGTCTTTTCTTCCAGGGCTCTTTCTTCTCTGACTTGCATCTCAGTTATTTCTGTCTCAAGTCTACTCTCCACCCTCCGTATCCATATCTTTGCACATTTCCATCACTACTGAGGCTAGAAGTGGTATCCAAGCAGATAGACCCAAGCCTCCCTGAAGCCTAAAATCCTCAGTAATTATTCAAATAATCCCAAGCACTTAGAATCAGGTCCCAGGGAAACAGGGAAGAGAGGACGATAAGGAGGAAATTCTGAAGTGTCCACATGAATAAAGCCACTTCATAGCTGGCAAGGTTTGAGATGGCTTATGTGTGACAATTCCATGGCTTCAGTGCACTTATGAGTGACATTCAACTGGCAGATGTGTGAGACTTTGTCAAGAGTAAAACCAAGCAATGAAGGGCATGGAAAAAGCAATGGTTTCTGCATAGTTTTTAGTGTAGGCGAGGAACTATGAATCCGAGAGAGCAGTGATGCATTGTGGGGCATTCAGTCTTGGTTGCCACATATCACTGGCCAACGGCTGAACAACAGTGTGTCTGTAAGTGGCCCACTCTAACTACTCAGTGTCACACGGCCAGTCCTTTTTTCAGCCAATGACACTCGGGCAGGTCAAGCCTTCACATAGGCTGTTGCCAGGATAGTTCCCCCAAGCATGCTGGCTTTTTGTTTTCCAGTAGGCTCTGCAAAGTGGGTGTGAAATTGTATTCCTTTAAGCTGCCTTATTAAAAGGTCAAACTTTGGTAAGAAAGGTACAATTTGTTTTTTAAGACAGCAGGTGTAATAGGAACCGTAGTCATCAACATGCTTTCTACAGACAGTCCTCATATTTCAACCAGAACATTACACAGTCAACATTTTAAGGATAGAAGACTCCAGAAAACACCATAGAGAAGCATGCTTGAAGACCCCACACTAAATGGTGAAGTGATGATGTATGCGATCACTCTAAAAGCGGGAGAAGGAAAAGGAGCAAGTATGTATATAACACATCTGCTATCTGTTAGCATTACAACCAAACAGTAACAAGTGGATTAGGACACACTGGATGCATTTGTTTGTATATTGGGGTTAAACATTCTTTCACAGTGCTTTGAAATGTTAACACTTATGTTTTACATCTCTTATTTCACTTAGAGCAACTCTCAGTCATTTAAAGCATGCTTCCTCATTAAAGCACATCTTCAAAACACTATCTTCACCTTCAGGGCTATTCTCACAGTTGAAGCACCACTCGCCTTTAAAACAAGCCTTTCACTAAAACAATCTGCTCTTTTAAACACATTTTTCTTTATAGCATTGCCTACTTCAGTGCACATGACTTCTTCATACCACCTCTAATGAAAGAACTTTTCTGCTGTAAAGCACCTACTCTGGTGGAATACATCTGGCATGTATACCACCTATTGTATAAAGCACACCTCTTCCCTAAAGTACCCCTCTGCTCTAGAGCTCCTCACGCCCCATGAAGCATCCCTCTTCAGGGTTGTGTCGTGTCCCTGCCCCACAGCAGGGAGAACGACGTTCCGGTCCACTTCTGCTTTTTCTTGGTGGTGGACGATCCCGCCTTCGTTCGCTAGTTGTCGTGTCCCTGCCCCCCAGACACACGGGAGACAGGTAAGGATCTGGTATTCTTTATTTGGATGTATTACATTGTGCTGTGCCCACGCACGTCTGCCCACGCTCTCTCCTCGCTGTGTAGTGTCCCCTCCCACATCCTTGACCGTATGTGGTGTCCGGTTCCCTTGGTGTCCCCATAGTCCACTACAGGGTCCTAGTGCCCTGCCCCAGGTCACTACAGGTCGGACGGGGACAGAAAATATGCTTAGGCACCAAAATAAGAGTAGTCCCCTATTAGTGAATCAGATAGGTACAAATGTGACCCATGTTTGTATATTAAGGCAGTTTTGAACTTGTAAATTCATGGTATATTGGTGTTTTTGGAAGGCATAGGGTTGTTGAAGGAAGTGCTTGAAATTAGCAGTCGAAACCGATCCACCATACCATAAAACATCCCACAAAGAGCAAAATAAAACAAGCCCACACACCCATCTGGCACTGCTAGACTGCCTTATAGGCCAGTCCCTGCCCCTCCTCTGTAAAGCACCCCTCTGTAAAGCATCTATCTCCTCTAAAGAATCCCCGCTAGTATAGCTTCTCCTCTAGTGCACGTGACTCCTGTAAGGCACTCTAATCCTTTGGCAGTGCACTAGTTCTCCACCCAGAACAGCATCAAATCAGCTGTGTAGATTTAGAAGCCCAAGAATAAAACTAAGGCAGTCTTCCTGGCATGCTCCAAGTGGGTAGCAGTAATTGAGGCCATACAGGATTAAACCACTGAGGTTCTAGGCCACAGATGCCTAACAGCTGCCAGTGTTTTGTAGACCTGAGACTGACCCTTCCCAATATGGCCCTTTATTTACCTGGGTTCCTGTTCAAGGCAGTGGGCGATCTCTCACTGAGCAGCAGCTGTGTGCACAACGAAAAGGCACTGGGTAGACTGGAGGACGGCTGGTTCCATGTTATCCCTTATATGACTCTCTCTGGCTGGGCTTTGTGGACATACAGCCTTTTGGGGAAGACAGCAGCAGCAGCAGCCCAAGTCTTCCTAGCTTGTTACAGTTTTGTAACTAATGCACCTGTGCTACGCGAAGAACCGAGCAGCAGCAGATTTGGAAAGGGACTTGGAAGCCCTGTTCTCATGCTATCTGTGTGCATTACCTCCTCGTCAGTCTTCCCGTCCCATTCCTTAACAGTGAGCAGCTCGTCGGCTCCACAGAAACCCTATACCTAGCAGACCTTTAACACTTCCCCCAATATGGCGCCACCTAGTCGGTGTGCATAAAGGGGAAAGTGCGTCATGATGACATCCTGTTCATTTTTTTCTGCTTTCAGTTCCGTATGCCTAGCAGAGCAGGAGGTCGGGAAGTGTCTTTATTGCTCTTACTTTTGTTTTCTTGGCGGCCTGCTCTATCGGCCGCTCTTCTGCCTTGTTTGCTATGGCACCCTGCTTTCTGCGGCTGTTTGGTGTGTTTGCTTACTTGGTTGATATCAGTAATATTGACTCAGAAGCCTGCTTTAGCGGCCGCTTCTCTCCGGTCAGGGTTCTCCGGAAGGTGCCTTCATGCCCGGCTTCAGCAGGTCCTCGGGCTTCTATGCAGCGCGGAGCGTCCTCTGCTGGTTTGCCTTCGTGCTCTATGGGTGTTCCCCGCCTGGCTGGCACCTATTTGTGGAGACCGTGCACTTCCTGCATGCACAAGAGGACGGGGGCCTCGGGACTTCATTTCCTTATAACGAGCCCGTTTCTGTTGGCGCCCGTCTTCTGCATTTGGTTGCCATGGAGCAAGGTGCTTCTTGCTCTTCTGTCCCTACTATGCATGCCCTGTGCCTCCTTGTCAATGAGGCTGTTGCAGCTGCTTTCAGGGCTAGGGAGGCAGAAGGACCTAAGGTGCCTTGCCCTTCTCCCTTGCCTGATGTTGTGGACCCCGCGGAGGAGGATTGTGTGCGTGGTCATTTTGACCAGGGAGCAGAGCTCTCTGATTTGTTTGGCCCTGTCAGGGGCAATCTGGGTATCACTCCTCCTTTGCTGGATGTCCTGGAGAATGACTTTTCACGCAATATCATCAGCCTGATCCGGACTCTTTGCCCCTGCCCGGTGCAGTGCTTAAAGTACTCACCCATGAATGGCGGGATCTTGACAAATCCGTTCCCCCTCGCTTTTTGAGTAAGTGTTTTCCTTTTGAGGGTTTTTCTGCTGAGTTCCCTCAGTCTGTCAAAGTTGACAATTTGATGGCTGGCCTTTCCATGCAATGCATGGTTCTGTCTGATGATGCCCTCCCTTCTGACGCTGTCGATAAGAAGGTGGAGGGGTCTGTGAAGCGTTCATACACCGCTTCCACCTTTGCTGTCCGGACTACGACCTACTCCAAATATATGGTCCAGTCCCTATTGAAGGATTTCCAGGTCCTGGCTCTTCTGTTGCAGGAGGGGGAGGATGCCTCCTCTCTCTTGGCTCTCATGGAACTGCAGGTGCGATACCGCTCTGACATTTCCTTTGATAATTTGTGTGCGGCGGCTGCTTCTTGGACTTCCATTGCTGCTCGACATCATATCTGGATGATGTCTTGGAAGGCGGAGTTCTGTCCTGCTTAAGTTGCCGTTTGTTGGTTCCAAGGTGTTCGGGCCCCAGCTGGAGGACTTGGTCGAGCAGTCGGCTGAGAATCGTACGGTTGTGGCTCCTGTTCGCCCTCCTTCTTGGGGGTGTGGGTTTGGTTATCGCCGTGCTTTTAGCTTTCCTTCTGCCAGGGGTGCTCAGCAGCCCTTTCAAGGGAGGGGTCGTGGCCGGGTGGCCCCTGGTGGTGCCAAGTCCCGAGCCCAATTCAGTAGTTCTGCCCCGCTCATTCTCCACAGCAATGACTATCTGCCTTTTCTGGTTGGTGGTCGCCTTCGCTTCTTTTGTCATCGCTGTCTGAGTCTTCCCGATGCCTGGGCGGTCCAGACGGTGTCCTCCAGTTACAGGATCGAGTGTTCCTCTCCTCCCCCTCAGGTGTTCCAGGAGACTCCTCTGCGCGCCATCCTCTGAGGCGGGCGGCCTTGCTGGAGGACATCAGTCTTCTTTTGGAGAAGGCTGCTATTGTGGAGGTCCCTCCACTGGAGAGGGGGCTAGCTTGTTATTCCATTCTCTTTCTGGTCTCCAAAAAGAATATGACTGACTTGCGCCCTGTGTTGGATCTCAAGAGGGTCAATATCTACATTCCTGCCTCTCAGAACTACAACGCCCTTATTCCTGTGTCTCCGGGGATTCGGGCTGCTCTTCAGTGGTGGCTGTCCCCTCGGAATCTCTCCCGGGGTTTCAACCTTCTTCTTCCTTCAGCCGTGGTGGTGTTGTCAACCAATGCCAGTGCCGTGGGATGGGGTGCGGTTCTGGGGGTTTCCAAGGCTCAGGGCCAGGGGTCCCGGTTCGAGGCTCTCCAGTCCTCGAACCAGAGGGAATTGAGGGCGGTTTGGTTGGCACTTCTGTGGTTTGCTCCCCTCCTTCTGGGCCGTGCTGTTTCAATTCCGACCGACAACCTGGTTGTTCGTGCTTATGTGAATCGGCAGGGGGGTATGTGCCGGTGTCTGTTTCTCCTTTCCAGGAGGACCGGTCTTTGGGCCGAGCGGAATCTCCTTTCTCTGACGGCTGTATATCTTCCGGGAAGGGAGAATGGGCCTGCGGACTCATTGAGCCAGGAGTTTCCTTCTACGTGAACATGTGTCTGTCCCCTCTTCTGTTCAGTTGGATTCTTTCCCGTTTTGGCCTTCCTTGGCTGGATCTCTCTGCCTCGGAGGACTCTGCCCTTCTTCCTCATTTTGAAGCCTTGTTCCATCTCCGCTCGATCGGGCGATCAATGCTTTCTCCGTTCCGTGGTCCCAGGGACTGTTTGCCTTCCCGCCCTTTGCCTTGATTCCCAGAGTCCTCCGTAAGATTCTGGTGGATTGGGCGGAGGTCCTTCTGGTTGTGCCGGAGTGGTCCTGGCGGCCTTGGTTCCCCTTCTTCTGGACTTGTCGGTATGTCCCCATTGGCAGTTTACCCTGTGTCCCTCTCCGCTGCATGCTCCTCTTCTCAGCATGTTCTCTCTGCATCGCCTCCAGCTTCGGGTTTGGCAATTGAAAGGTTAGTTTTGTTGGGCCAGGGTTGTTCTCTTGAGGTGACCCAGAGCATCTAATTGTCTCGCAGGCCCTCCACCCTGAAATCTTATGGCCGCCATTGGAAACACTTTACCTCCTGGTGCCTGGAGAAGGGTCTGACTTCCTCCTCCTGTGCTGCTGTGCGGGCACTGGACTTTCTGTGTGATGGCTTTGTATTGGGTCTGGCTGTCTCCACTCTCCGTGCACAGTGAGCTGCTATACTTGCCTTTCAGGGTTCTTGTGTGGCTTCTGTCTTCCCCTTGGTGGCTCGCATTTTGCAGTGCTTTTTGACACAGCGTCCTGTTTCACGCTCTCCTGTGATCCTCCCTTGGTCCTGCAGGCTTTGACTGGTTTCCCTTTTGAGACTTTGCTCTCTGTTGACCTTAAATTTCTTTTGGCAAAGGTTCTTTTTTTGATGGCCCTTTCTTCTGGGCAGCAGGTTGGTGAGCTTGGTGCCCCCCCCCCTTTTGTGCTTTTACTCTGACAAAGGGATTCTGTGTCCTAGTCAGTTTTTTTCTGCCCAAGGTTTTGTCTTCTTTCCACTGTCAGGAGGATATTGTCCTTCCTGTTTATTTCCCCAACACATCCTCCCCTGAGGAGGAGGTTCTGCATTCTTTGGATGTGTTAAGGGCTCTCCCCATCTATCTGGATCAGACCAGTGCTTTTCGGAAGGTGGATTCCTTATTTGTTATGTACAGTCTCTCTGGGAAGGGTCTTCATCCTTCCTTGTCCACTTTGACTCGTTGGGTGAAGTGTGCTGGTATTTTGGCTTATGAGTCTGCTCATTGTCCTCTCCCTTCTTCTGTCCAGGGAAGGGCCATCCGGGGGGTGTCTTCCTCCTGGGCCATGTTTAAGGTTTGACTCCTTGCATGACATTTGTAATGCTGCCACGTGGGCCTCTCTCCATACCTTTGTTTCCCTTTACCATCTTCAGTTGGGGATGGCACCCTCAGCTGCCTTTGGCGCTCATGTTTTGTCTGCTGTACATGGTTTGTGATTTGTACTGCTTTCATTGTTTTTTAAATGGACCTGTTCTATGATGCATTTCCTGGTCTTTTTCTTACAATCACCATGCGCTTCGGTATGGGTAAAAAGGAATGGGACGAAGAGACGGACGAGGAGGTAATGCCCGATAGCTCACCGGTAATATTCATTACTCCGAGTCCTGGTCTTCCCGTTCCATTCCTGAGCCCTTCCATCCCTCCCTGTTTTTGTTTTCAGATGATTGTTTTGTGTTTGTCTTTTTTTCTCTGGGTTTCTTTGGTATTCTCAAGATGTCTTTATGACGCACTTCCCCTTTATGCACACCGACTCGGTGACGCCATATTGGGGGAAGTGTTAAAGCTCTGCTAGGTATAGGGTCTCTGTGAAGCAGACGAGCTGCTCACTGTTAAGGAATGGAACGGGAAAACCAGGTAATGAATATTACTGGTGAGTATCCAGGCATGACTCTACAAGTTCAATGTTTAGCAGCCCAAAAAATGCTGCCTACTTATTTTGATTTAAGCTATGATAATAAATATAGGTACTATTTAAAGCATGTTTATTGTATTTCCCTTGCTAGTGTTTTTCTGCTAGTGCTCCTGTTGTTTTTTCTCATCCAACAGGGCTCAGAAACAGCGTCAAAGAAATGTTTTAATGAGCAGAAGCGGAGCTGTTTTCATATAACACATTTCAGAGCAGACTTCTCCCACCCTATATCCCCATCGGCTTCCCCACCCCTTTTGAGCAGAAAGACACAATATCCACACTGCCTTTTGACTTGATCAGCAAAGTTGTGTAGTTCCCAGGAACTTCCAATAGTGCAATAATTTCCCGGTGCTAACATAAACAGGACTGCAAGACCGGTTTTTATTTTATATGTAATGCGCCTCCCCTAGTTCCTCTGAGGCTAGGGGTTGTAAGGGCCGTCCCAGGGGTAGCAGATGCAACCCCTAAATGACGTCCATGGCTAGGCGTTACTTCTAATAGAGGATCCTCCAAATTGTGCAACAGGGCTACACCCTCCCATTTCTTCCTACTCTGTCGTACCTTCCACCTCCCTCACAGTGGCTTGCAGAGGACCACATGTCCATTTTGCAGCAGGAAGTGCAGGTCCTTATGGCCAAAGGGGCCATACAAAGGCTTCCGGACTTGGAAGCTTGAACTGGCTGTTGCTCTGTTACCTTTTTGTGGTGCCAAAGACGGTCAGAGGCCTTTCTCCTATTTTGCATCTTCACCCTCTCAATACCTTTTTGCGAAAGGACAAGTTCAAGATGCTCATATTGGCCCAGGTTCTGTCTGCCCTGGATCGAGGAGACTGAATAGTAGCATTTGACCCTCAGGGTGCTTACATCGACATTCCAGTCTGGCAGGTCCACAGGCATTATCTGCTGCTCACAGTGGGTCAGGAAACCCTTCAGTTTGCAGTGCCTCCTTTTATCCTCACCAGTGCCCCTCGGGTGTTCATGAAAATAAAAATGAAGCATAGGTTGCAGCACACTTTTGGAGGTCAGGTGTTCCTGTCTTCCCTTAACTCAACGACTAGCTGTTGAAGGCAGACTCTCCCAAGAAAGTTGCAGACCGCCTCCATATGGCAGCAAACTTTCTAACATCATTAGGGTTCATTATCAGCGTGTCAGAGTCACACCAGACTCCTACATAGACGTTTGCGTTCATTGGAGCCATCCTGGATGCAGTACAGTTTTGTGTCCAGAGCAGAGAGTCTAGAAAATTAAGGCACTAAACCGATGTTTCAGTCTGTGACCCGGATTTCAGTGGGGATGATTTTGAGGCTACTGGGACTGTTGGCCTCCTGTATCCTGTTGGTCAAACATATAAGTGGCACACAAGGGCTCTCTATAAGGATCTGAAGTCCCAGTGGGTGTAGCACCAGGGTAACCTATCAAATTCCATCAAGATCTGCAGTGGTGGCTGCGTGACCACCACTTGGCTAGTGGCAGACCCCTCTCCTTAGCTCACCTAGAGCTACCAGTGGTGACTCACTCATCGCTGCTGGGTTGAGGAGGCCATCTGGCAGAGAAAGAGATTAGAGACTCTGGTTGCCAGTGCCAGCTGATGCCACATCAATCTGTTAGAGTTGAGAGTGATCTCTAAAATCCAAGGTGGACAAACTCAGCTACCACCGCTTAGCAGATCATGAACTTCAACTCCGTCTGGAGGTGGCAGTACGTGTCTTCCAGCAACGTGGAGAACCCTGATAGATCTTTATGCCACTGCCGAGAACACACAATGTCAATACTTTTGCACTCTGGAGTTGCAAAGAAGGCTCTCTCCCGGAGTCGCATTCCACCTGGAGTGGAGCTTTAGACTCCTATATGCCTTTCCGCCCGTGCCACTCCTGGCTCAAGTTCCCAAAAAGATCAGGGCCAACTGGGTCTAACTCATCCTAGTGGCTCCAGACTGGACCAGTAATGTGTGGTACCAAAAATTCCTGGGCACGAGCATCTGTCCTTTGATCAAGCTGTGACTTTGAGAGGATCTTTTGTTGCAACAGAGCATAGTCTTGCAACGGGTCTGCGCAATCTGAACCATCATGCATAGAGATTGAAAGGCGGTGCATGATTCCATTTGATCTCCCTCTCAAGATTATTGATGTCATCCTGACAGATAGGTGCACTTCCACAAATTCAGTGCATGCTGGCTGCTGGGACAAGTTTGTGGATTGGTGTGGCAACCGCCAGATGGACCTATTACAGGCCAAAATATCAGTCTTGAGCTGGGCACTGTTAAAAGTTATTTCTTGTCTCTTTCAGCTTTTTTACAGTTACTGGATTAACCTTCTTTGTTCAATTCACCTGTTTTTTTTCAAAAACTTGTTTGTATTGACCTTTTCAAAGAAAACATAGGGTCACAATATTGTAATTCCCCAGCGTGGTGGTAGCAGTGGTATAAGGTTACATAATTGATCCTGTTCAAAATTCAGTTCCCCCGGAAATGTCGGCATGATAGCCATCCTGTAAACAGAGCCAGTATATTCCGGAGGGTAAATGCAAAGTAGTTGTGTGCCTACCTTATGTTGATGGGTTGACTTTGTGTTTGGGGAAAGTGTACCTGTAACTGGGGGTTAACGAAAGAAAGGAATGAAGGATGGGCCAGGCGTGCAGAGATGAGGTTGGGCATTTTAGGGATGGTGACAGTCGGGTGCTGTCTGGACTCCACCACAGAAGAGGGGCAGTAGAGGATACGGTCTGCGCAGGGATATCAGCGGGGTATTGAGTGCGAGAGCCTGCTGCATGTACAAGGCAAGGGAAGAGCCCTCCGGATGCCACAGGTCAGGTGGGCCAGCTGAGGCAGGGTAGGAAGCTCCTGGGCCGCCTTAGGGGCAAGGGGTAGCCGGTGTGCGACAATGGGCTGGCGTAACTGACCTAGAAGAGTGTACCAGGCTGTGGAGATGGGGATTCTGCAAAGTCGGCTAGCCTCTTCATAGCGAAGGGCCTCTCCCTCATCCCTCCCTCATTTGCACACTACCCTGTGCCATGCCGCTTCCCTCCAATGCATGGTTAAAATCCTTTTAGCCAACAGGAGGGCCATACTGGCAAAACGGGTGAATACCCTTTGGGGTTTCCTGCACTTGAATATGCCTAGGGTGCAGGCTTCCCATGAGTAGATGTTGGGCTGCTCTGTGATGTCTTGAAGGGTCGTGTGTATGGAGAGCCAATAGGTAGAGAGGGAAGGGCAAGACTAGAGCATATGGTGCAGATCAGCTGAGGTCAATTGGCATTGTGGGTTTGCAGGTGCACATAAGGGAAGTTGCGATTGAGTTGGTTGGGGTGAGATAGGCCTGGCGTAGGATGAAAAATGTTATGTTTTTAAACTGCACGTTCCAAGAGACCCTCTGAGGGAACTCCAGGGCCTGTTCTCACTCCTTGTCATGTAGCACCCTCCCAATATCATCTTCTCACCTGCTGCGCAGCTCCGTCAGTAGGAACCCTGTGTGCTCCCTGATCGCTCTTTAGATCCAAGTGATGAGATGCCACCCTGCCCCCATTTGGAGTGGTGTTTGTAGAACAGTGTAGACCGGGGTTTCCCTGACATGTCTTGCCTAGGTTCTGCTCTGCCAGCCAGGGGGATAACCACTGCAGCTGTGCTGCCAGATAGCGGGCCTCAAAGGAGGGGGCGCCCATTCTGACACTGTCCACCGTCAATGGCAGTTTTGCCATAACTATGCGATGACGCTTGTCGCTCCATGTAAGCTCTCTCAGGAGGGTGTCCAGCTCATGAAAAAAGGATCAGGGAGGGGCGAGGGAAAGGTGTGTGAAATAATCTTGGAGTTGGGGAGAACGATCAGCTTTGAAAGGGCAATTCTCTCCATCACGGCTAGGGGAAGTTGTTTCCAGAACCGCACCCTCGGTTTCCAGGAGGACAGGGCTTTACTCAAGTTTGCATCTAATAAATCGACTGTAGAGTGACAGAGGTACAGCCCGAAAGACCGGACTTGGGGCCTCGCCAGCTGAGCGTGGAACCCCCAAGCAACACCTCCTCCTGGGGAGTGTTGGAGCGCAGCGGATAAACACTGGATTTGGACCAGTTGATGTGGGTCCCGCAGAATGGGCAAATGCGACTGAAATGATTATACGTTTGAATGTAAGACACGAGGACAGAGAAGCAGATCATCCACGTACAGGGGCACAGCATGCACCTCATCGTCCAGAGGAGTTCCCCATTCCCCCCTCTCCCCAACAAGGCGGATAGCAAGGGGCTCCATGCCCAACACAAAGAGCAGGTGGGATAAGAAGCATCTCTGTCTAGTCCCCCTGCCCACCAAGAAGGATGGTGAGATGAGTCGCCCCAGGCGCAACCGGGATGTGGATTTTGTGCTAAGTAGTTTTGTATATTTTAGGAGGCAGTTGAACACTCCCATACAGGCCAGTACCTGAAAGAGATAGTCCCAAGTAAGCATGTTGAGCGCCTTTTCAAGGTCCAAAATCAGGCAGGCCACGTGGGGAATCGTTTCAGAGCTTGGTCCTGCACATAGAAGAGGCGCCTGATATTTTTGGTTATGCCATGGCCCGGAACGAAGCAGTTCTGGTCCGGGTCAGTGATCTCTGGGAGAATTTGAGCTAATCCGTCTGCTAGGACTTTTCCAAAAATCTTAAGAGTTGGCTCCCAGGATGGCAATGAGCCTATAGGAGGACAGACTGGCTGGATTCCTTTTGGGCTTCGAGAGAGGCCAGGAGGGACTCACTGAGAGATGGGGGCAATTCCCCCATGTTTAGTGCTTTATTGTATAGCTCCGATAAGTGGGGTTTGAGACTCGAGGTGAAGGTGGAGTAGTACCCAATGGGAAGCGGGCAGGCCGTCGAGGGCACAGTGCAGATGGAACAGAGGAGACACCCTTTGTTCCTCCTAGGAAAGTCCAGAGTAGACTGAGGATGTCTAGATTCTCCTCTAGAGAATATCATGTTTCAGGACATTCTATGGGGACCTCCATATCTAGTAAGAGGGACAGCTCTTTTGCCTTGGAGTACCAACTGCTTGAACTTGAGAAAGCTAGGCTTAGGCTCAGGAGAGATCAGTTGGACCTTGACAAATAGTCCCTAGAAGTCCAGAAAGCTAGGAGGAAATTAGGACTAGAGTCCCATGGTGGCAGCAACGGTAGCCCTAGAATCAGGGGAACTTATTTTGATAAGAAGAACCTGAGCAGGATAGTCCCTCTTTACCAGGAGGGGGATGATATCCATAAATGGATCACTGCTTTGAAGAGGGCCTGTAAAGCTTAGAGGGTCCCTCAAGAGCAGTGGGCAGCTATGCTGTGGCTCTCCTTTGCTAACAAAGGTAGAGATAAGCTCCTCGCTGTTAGAGAAGAAGATGCTGACAATTACTCAGTACTGAAGAGTGCTCTCATAGATGGGTTTGGCTTAACCACTAAACAGTATAGGATTAAGTTCAGAGACACCCAGAAAGCACAGGCCCAGGACTGGGAGGATTTTGTAGACAGTGCTATTAAGGCTCTGGTAGGCTGGCTTCATGGAAGCAAGGTACAGGACTATGAGGCTTTGTACAATTTGGTTATGAGGGAGCACATCCTTAATAACTGTCAGAATCAGCTTTTGCATCAGTACCTGGTGGACTCAGATCTGACTTCTCCCCAATAATTGGGAAAGAAGGCAGATAAGTGGGTCAGAACCAGGGTTAAGTAGAAGAACCATGCTAATGGAGGTGACCAGAAGAAGAAAGATTCTTCCAAATCCCAGGATTAGGGTGGGACAAGGGCAAAGATAAGAAAGAGTCTTCTCAAGGGCCCCAAAAACCTCCATCTGGGTTGAGTCTCAAAATTCCATGAAAGGCAAAAAGAAACCTTGGTGCTACCTTTATATGGTGAAGACCCATTTGACAATGGATGCTGATTGTCCAAAGGCCAAGGAGACTTCTCACTACCACTGTCCCTAAGGCACCTGCTCTCCCTAGCAAACGTACAAGTGGTAGTACAGCAACCAAGGGATTAGTGAGTTTAACCTTGGGTTCTGAGATGTTTTCTGACTTAATCAGAACTCCAGAGTAGGCTGTTCTAGTTTGTGATGGTGGCACTGATCTTGCCTCATTACTAGTCAGTCCCACTAATTTGGGCAAGTACAGACAACAGCCTTTCATAAATGGAAAAGAGGCAATGGCTCAGAGGGACACTGGGGCCAGTGCCACTATGGTGACAGAGAAACGTGTTTCTCCTGATCAGATCATACTTGGACAAATGTACCAAGTAACCAACGCTTGCAGTGTCGGGACTGACCATTCCTTGGCAGTTGTGAACCTCAGCTGGGGAGGAGTAACTGGACCCGAGAAGGTTGTGGTATCTCCAGACCTACCTGTAGATTTTTTGTTGGCAATGATTTAAAAGCTTCAGCCTGGGCTGAAGTGGAGTTCAGGACTCATGCAGAGATGATGGGCATCTCTGCCAGTGTGTTTGCTGTCACCAGGGCTTAGGCAAAAACTGCTCACCACTGGCAAAGCCCTGGATCCTAAAAAATTGACCAGGTGATTCCCAAGAGAAGGAGCAGGAAGGGTAAGGAATTGCCCTCCTCACAAACTCTCAGTGAAGATCAGTCTCCTGGGGGAGAGGATCTTAGTCCCTGTGAAGGAACTGGCCCGGAGGAACTTGGGCCTGACCAGGCAGAGTTCTTGGGGGCAGAGGGGTCTTCCAGGACGGATCTGAGTTTGGAGCAGCAGTCCTGCCCCTCTCTTGAACCCCTTGGACAGCAGGCTGCTGCTGAGGAAGCAGGGAATATCAGTGGGTCCCATAGGATCTATTGGGAAGATGGACTGTTGTACTCTGAGGGTAGAGACCCCAAGCCTGGTGCCACCAGGAGGTTGGTAATACCCCCAGAAGTTCAGAGGTTTCCTGCTCTCCCTGGCACATGATATTCCTCTGGCAGAAAACTTAGAGCAAAGCAAGACTTGGGACAGGCTTGTCCCTCACTTTCACTGGCACCATATGTCTGATGACACAAAGGAGTTTTGATGCTCCTATGCCACTTGCCAAGCCAGTGGTAAATCAGGTGGCACAACAAAGGCCCCCTTAATCCCACTCCCAGTGGTTGGGGTTCCCTTTGAGAGGGTAGGGATTGACATTGTTGGTCCCTTGAATCCCCCTACTGCATCTTGGCACAGTTGTATACTAGTGGTAGTGGACCATGCCACTAGGTACCCAGAGGCCATTCCCCTTAGAACCACTACAGCTCCTGTAGTGGCCAGGACCCTCCTGGGAATCTTTTCCAGGGTGGGCTTCCCTAAGGAGGTGGGCTGCATGAATGCAATGTGAGAGGAGGGCCCATGTTAGTGTCATGTGAGAGGAGTGAGTGCAGGGGGGGTGAGCAGTGTAAATGCAGGATGAGTGGTGTGCCTGTGTGTGGTGCAGGGTGGGTAGTGAGAGTGAAGGGTGATCTCTGAGAATGACTGGTGAGTGCATGGTGAGAGGGGTTAGTGCAGAGTGAGTGGTGTGTCCCTATGAGTTCCAGCAGACTATTGTCTCTGTGTGCCGGCAGGATGAACAGAGTGCCTGTATGAATGCAGGCTGAAAGGTTTGCCCATGTGAGTGCACGGTGAGAGAAAGAAGTTCAGGGTGAGTTGTGTGACTCCAGGGTGAGTGCTGTGCTTGTTTGTGTGGTCTGAGCGTAGGGTGAGTGCTGCTGTTCCCATTTGAGTGGAGGGCGAGCTGTGTGAGTGACAGAAGAGCCTATACGAGTGCACAGAGAGCAATGTGACACTGTGGGAGTAGAGTGAGGGGAGTGACTTCAGGGTGAGTGATGTGACATGAGTTTGGGTGCTGTTGAAAGTGCAGAGTGGAAGGAATGATTGCATCGTGAGTGATGTGTTTGTTTGAGTGAGATTGCAGAATGAGCTGTGAGAGTGGCAGTTGAGTGAAGTTTCACATGAGTGCAGGGTGAGAAGTGTGCTAGTGTAAGTGCATGGTGAAAAGTATGAGTTCATGGCAAGGGGCTTAAGTGCAGTGTGGTAGCTGTGAGTGCAGGGTCAGCGTTGTGCTCAAGGGACCACAGGGTAAGTGGAAGGAGAATGGTGTGAGTGCAGGGTAACAGCGTGAATGCAGTGTGATCTCTGTGAGTGCAGAGTGTGCGTGAAAGTGAAGGATGAGCAGTGAGAGGGAGGTGTGAATTGTCATAGGGTTTCAGATGCAAGCTAAACTGTTACTATTATGGCAGCAATTAGGGATGGAGGGTGGAGGAAATAAATAATGTGCTGATCCTGCAACAAACTTTCAATCTCCTGATTAAAAAAAAAATGTAAATTGATACTTGTGCACTACTCACCCGCAAGGGTCTCAAGGCGCTTGTACGAATACCGCTGTGGAACCCATCCTGGCTTTCCCTGTGAGGCGTCCACTCCTGGGCACCCCCAAGGTGGAGGCCAGGCATCCTTAGCGTTGTGGGGGCCGTTGTGGAGATTAAGCAAGCTATTGCCCAGAGTTGCAGAGTGGGACTCCATGATTGGAATAGGCACCGAGGCGAGAATTATCATGTCCGTGGAATTTTTTAGCCCAAGACGGGGAATTGAACCCTGGTCCCGGGCTAGACCTCTGCATCAGGGTCTGCCGCTCTAATCATTAAGCCACACTTCTCCATGATTTGGGTTGCCGACTGATCAGATTTCTACCAGCACCACTGGTATTTTGATGTTACAACAAGGATAAGCAAAATCAGCTAAAGCTGTTTGTTGAGCACTTATCTGTGCATACTTCAAAAAGCAAATATTTAAAAAAAGCACTTTTACTTACGTTCCAGGACTGCATTAATGATCCATGACTAATAATTAAAGGAAACAAAGACAGAAAGCCATGTTACACAAATGAATACATGGCATTTTATTTACAACCCAATTTAGTGTCAAGGTGAGGCCTTTGCAGACTCTTTATACAACAAACACCTGTATTTTTCTTTTGGAAAAGTGGCATCTCTACTCCTGAGATGCCTTTTCACTAAATGCATTCTCCCACTGTGGTAATAAAAGTAAAATACAAATGTAAGGAATAGGCAGAGTGGGAACCCAGGGGGTACTGGAACGAGTGAAAAAAAGAGAAACAAAGCCTTTTTAACCAGTTAACAAAAGGCATGTAAATGGTCTTTTAAAGACCTGTGAAAAACTCGGGTATATACACACACACACACACACACACACACACACACATTTTTATACGGCTATGTTTTACATAACATTAGGTATGTCAGGACTGCCACCCTGCACCCCCTCCTCCGCACTCTGTCTCTCAGTTGGAAGCAGGTAGAGATATCCTCTTGTGCTGCCTGGCAGAAAACTATAAATTACTTAAATTATTTAAGATTTCCAAGGCGCCTATGAAAGGAGAGCCTACCTTTCGTTTCGTTTCATAAAGCTTTATTCGGAGCTTAACACAAAGTCCATAAAAGCACACACATTACATTGTAAAACACCATTAGAATACAAACAAGAATGATGTACCCTAAAAAACATCCTCTATGCAATTTGATCAGACAAGCAAATTAAAAACAGTTAAATAACGGTTAAAAAATAATACTAGGCCTTGCCTTAATGGCTTGGAGAAGAAATGTAGCAGTAAAAAAGCAGACATCAGGTGGGGGATTAAATAACAATTTCATAGTGTCTTTGACTATCCTGACTCCATATTTCTTAAAAACAGGTTTTAAAAAAGCCAAGCGAAAGTTGCTGTAGAGTGGGCAGAACAATAAAAAGTGCAGGGTGCTTTGTGCGGTAGTGTTATCGCAGGGGCAAGGACCAATCGGGTATTTTTTGATACTTGGGAACGCCACCAAATGGTGGACAATCCCAAAACGTAGTCTGGTCAGGACGAACCGATGGGAGGGTCTAGTTACGAAGCTCAAATACGGTTGGTAACCTATTGAATCACAGCAACTTCCGTAGAGCATACAAGTAGTTAGATTGCTACTGGCCCTCTCACGTCGCTCAGACTTTTGGAACATAAAGACAGACTTCATCTCACTTTTGGTCAGACTAGAGGCAGCATAACTATCCTCAAATAAGTTAAGACCATAAATCTCCAAATAACTACTCGTGACAAAATTAACCCAAGGAATCTTTAGATGGTTATCAACAGTAAAACAATCCTTAATGATGGCTCTGTTTAAGGAGGTCTCTTCCTTTACCCAAATAGCACGCCACAACAGAAGGGGTCTAAGGGCGACAGAGTCTGAGAGGTGTTGGATTCCAAACTCCCTGTGCACCAGATCCGTGGAAGCTGAAATGGGTAAACATAATAATCTTTTTAGGAAGAGATTTTCCTCCACTTGTAGACTCCCGGTCAGAACATGCCCCCAAACACCCGCTCCATAGAGAGCAATTGAAAGACACCTCATCTGGTAGATTTTCAGCATATCTCTAAGCCGCCTATCCCCAATCTTAGAAGCGAACGTAAACACCCCGTGGGCACATTTCGCCATTCTAGCCCTAACGTGGGTGATTTCACTGGACCAGCTACCTGACTTGGAGAAGGTAATACCTAGGTAGTTAAAGGTGTCTACCGTTTGGACCTTATGCCCTTCAATAAAATAGGAATGCGGCTTTTTACGGCCCTTGCCACATTCCATAACGAAGGTTTTTGATTTATTAATCATCAGCTTCCTTTCCTTAATGAACAGAGAAAACCTGTCCATTAGGCGTTGTAAGCCGATAGGGGTCCTAGAGAGAAGAACGGCATCGTCCGCATAAAGTAATACTGGGACGTGAAAATCAAGAATTTTTGGTGCGTCTGCCACGACAGTCTTTAAAACAGAGTCAACCTCATTAATAAAAAGTGTGAAAAGTAGGGGGGCGAGCACACACCCCTGTCTGATGCCTCGCCTAATAAGAAACTTTGGGGTGCACTCCCCACCAGGGCCATATCTGACACTTGAGCTAAGATTAGCATATAACCTGGCCAGGAAATAAACAATGCCCTCCGGTGCCCCCATTTCGAGTAATTTCTCCCATAGGATCTTATGGTTTATGTGAGGAGGTAGGGCCGGGGCCACGATGTCCAACCCCTGTCTCACCTGGTTTACGGGGAATACGAACACCAGAGGGACAGCGTGGGTCTAGAGACGCAGTTCCGAACCGTCCTTCTACCACACCCCCCTTTTCTCTCTTCCTACAGACGGACCTGACGCGGCACGAGGGAGGGGATAACCCCGGAAGCAGTCCGGCTCCACCACTCATAGGAGACCTGACCCAGGGCGTACTCTCTCGAAGCGGAGCAGGAAGACGAAGGACGACGCGAGTGGAGCAGGGAGAAGAGGAGACGAACGACCGCGAACCGGACCAGGACGAGGACGAGGCGGAGGAGCCGGAGGAGTTCTGGAGTGAGGACTGGTGGTGTCCCCCGGAGGAGGCTGTGGAGCGGCCGCAGCTCTGGAGAGTTGCGGCGGGGCCGGGTGAGTAACGACACTCCAGGGGAAAGGCCGGTAGAGTAGAGGGTGGAGGGAGGACGCTGAGGGTGGTTAGGGCGGAGCTTGCACGGGTGGGACCCCGGGGCACTAGTAGTGTATTCCCCCTGCACTTTTTGGTTGTCCTGAGCATCTCTCCGTGGTTTCCCTGAGCACCGAGCGTGTCTGTCGGGTCTGGTATCTCAAGCAACCGGACAAAACTCCTCCTCACCAAACGTAACACTCCCCGCACGACCCTTTTGTCCATTTTCTTTACTTTTCGTAGCATGAGCAGAATCACCCTGATTATAGTGTGTTGTAAATAGTCTACACTTCCCCTTACTGTTGGTCTCATCTTACGATACAAAGTGGAGGTACGGTGTTCCCAGTAACAGGACCAACTCCCACAGAACCCCGGGTGAGGTGACGGGTAAAGTAACCCTTAACTCTAAGTGAATCTGACACTGACGGCCCCCTGTTTCTTCTTTCATGAGCCTTCGGGAGGAACCAACCACGGCCGAAGAAGCGAAGCGGACACCGTTGAGGTCCACCTTTGAGGAAGAAGACGACGAACAGTATTGCCCCAGTACCTCTTCAGGAGCGAGAACCGATATCCTTCCAACCCCCATAGCAAAGACTGGCCTGTCTGACAATAAATCATTCTCACTTGGAAAATATATTCAGCCTCCGCGTCTGTATATCCGACCCGCCCTCCCACAAGTGTTGTCAGAAGTGGGATACAAAGGAGACATGGAGGCAGCGTTGGCAAAGATGGCCGAGAACCAGGAACATCTCGGGAAAGTCATGGAAAGGTTCCTTACTGTGGTGGAGGAAGATCGAGGGAAGATTCAACAGGCTCTTACCGGACAAAGCCAGTCCCATGGAGCCGCTATGGACAAACTCACCGAAGTGTTGGGACATCAGCGAGGACCTACCACTCTTCCATCTATGGTTCTCCAGCGCTATGTGCCCGGGGAAGACCCTGATTTCTTTTTTTACAATTTCGAGCGCCTGGCCACGGCGGCAGCCTGGCCGGCAGACAAGTGGGGTCAGTATCTGGGTCCTCTCCTTTCCGGCGATCTCCAGGCGGCATACCAAGCTGCCACCGTCCAAGGAACCGTGTCCTATGCAGATATTAAACAATGCATCATGGAGCGTTTCGGAATAGACGACGAGTCGTATCGCATCAAATTGCGACATATCAAAGAAGGTCCTCAGGAAACACCTAGGGCACTGTATTTTCGGGTGAAGGACATGGCCGATCGCTGGATAAAACCCGCCACCACCGATAAAGACGGGATTATGGCGAAGATCTATTTGGAACAGTACCTCTCCTCTCTACATCCGCCCATCCAAAAGTGGGTACGACAGCAGGCCCATCTCACCTTAGAGACCGCCGTGGAAATAGCCAGTGCATACAGCCGGGCACAAGAAGTGCAAAAGGGGAGAGAAGACCCACCGTGGAGACCGGGAGGACACACCACCCACAGACCCCCTCGACCTCCTGTAAAAAAAAACGAACATATCACCCTTGTACCCGGTACCCCAATCCTACGACCTCCCACCCCTGGACCCCAGTGTTTCCACTGTGGTGGAATGGGACACATCGCGAGGTTCTGCCCCCAAAAGGAAGAGCCCATGGAAATTGGAGTAGCACGTAACTATTACTGTTCATACGCCACAAAAGAAGCGCCACCCTATCACTGTCAGGTGAAAGTAAATGGACAAGCCGCGATGGCCTTGGCGGATACGGGCTGTCGCCAGAGTGTGGTTAGACCACAAGATTGGGAACCCAACATACAACCCAGTGGGGACGTCGTGGCTATTCGCTGTGTACATGGAGATACGAAGCAGTATCCCACTGCTAACGTTCAGATACAACACCAAAACGACGTAGGGACTTCCCTGAAGGTGGGTCTCATACCCACTTTGCCAGAACGGATTATTCTGGGAAGCGATTATCCGAACCTACCCCAAATGTTGCACTACTCCACGAAGTCGGAAAAGGATTGGTGGAGCACCGCCCCGTTCTCGACGGAGGAGGAACCGGAGTGGCCACCCTCTAAGCCAAGGAAAACTAGGAAACAAAAGAGAGCGGAAAAAAAGAAACCCATCATGGCTTTATCCACCGTTCCGGTGGATAACCCGTGGGAAACAGATCGGAACTTCCATGCCGCACAAAGGGAAGACCCAGCACTGCAAGAAGCCTGGAACTCCGCTATAGACAGCGAGGAGCCCCAACGAGTAGGTCCCTATTTTTTCATCAAAAAAGGATTACTGTACAGAAAAGGAACTCCTACCCAACAACCACAGTTGTTAATCCCCGGACCCTTCCGAGAGAAAGTACTGTTCCTGGCACACAGTCATTTGTTGGGCGGACACTTTGGGGCCGACAAAACAGAAAAGCAGATCATGGAACGCTTTTATTGGCCTGGCGTTTACCAACAAATCAGAAAATACTGTAAGGAATGCCCGATATGCCAAAAAACCAGCAGATACAGACCCCCCCCTGTTCCCCTTCGTCCTTTGCCCATCATAGACGAACCATTCAATAGAGTAGGGATGGATATCATTGGTCCCTTATTGCCCTCCAAGAGCGGGTGTCGATACGTGCTGGTCATTGTCGACTATGCCACCCGTTTCCCGGAAGCAATTGCCCTACGCCGCCCCAACGCTACCAATATCGCTAGTGCCATGATTAAGGTGTTCTCCCAAGTAGGGTTCCCGAAAGAGATCCTTACGGACCAAGGGACCCCCTTTGTGTCCAAGGTCCTGAAACAAGTATGTGTCCAACTAGGAATAAAGCAAATCCGAACCGCAGCCTACCACCCGCAAACAGATGGGTTGGTGGAGCGGTACAATGCCACCCTCAAGTCCACCCTAAAGAAATTATTCGATTTGGAATCACGAAAATGGGAGGAGATGCTGCCCCTAGCCTTATTCGCAATTCGATGTAAAGTGCAGAAAAGCACGGGTTATTCCCCGTTTGAGCTTCTCTATGGACGACAGCCAAGAACCTTGCTGGAGATGGCCCAAGAAAAATGGGAGAACGAAGCGGAGAATAGTAGGCCATTAGTGGACTATGTGTCCGCTCTGAAAACCCGCCTTGGCCAAATCCGAACTATAGTCCACAATAATTTAGAGATGTCTCAGGTGAATCAAAAGAAACAGTACGATAAAAAGGCAAAAGAGAGATCCTTTAAAGTGGGAGATTCAGTCCTGCTCTTAATGCCTTCCTCAGATCACAAACTACTAGGCCAATGGCAAGGCCCATACACGGTGATTGCACAAGTAACCCCAGTCACCTATCGGATAGACCTCGATCCAACTAGGGGCGTGTCCCAAATCTTCCACATTAACGTACTGAAGAAATGGGAAGGCCCGGTACCAGTGGGCATAGTCCGAGTAGAAGACCCGTCCCCATTATTCGTCCAGTGCATAGAAGCCACCTTAAACCCAAAACTGAGAGAAGAATTGATCTCCACCCTCTCTCCTCTTCATCATAACTTCTCCACCACCCCCGGGAGAACATCCCTCGTAGAACATGCTATTAAGACAGCTCCGGGGAAAAGGGTACGACTCCGGCCATATAGGATACCCGAGGCCAGACGACAGACGATTAAGGAGGAAATCCATAAAATGATACAGATGGACATAATTGAACTGTCCATAAGTGAATGGAATTCCCCAATCGTCTTAGTGCCGAAACCCGATGGTTCGGTGCGATTTTGTATTGACTTCCGGGAAGTGAACAAAATATCTGAATTCGACACGTATCCCCTTCCCCGTGTGGACGAGATGATAGAAAGGATCGGTCGCGCTCAATATATCAGCACCCTTGATCTCTGCAAAGGGTACTGGCAAATACCCCTGCGACCCCAAGACAGGGAGAAGACCGCATTTTCCACACCTGATGGACTGTTCCAATTTAAAGTGTTACCCTTTGGGTTACATGGCGCTCCGGCTACTTTCCAAAGAGCCATGGACGTAATCCTACGCCCCCATGAAGAGTATGCCGGAGCATACATCGATGATATAGTCATCTATAGTGATTCCTGGACCCAACACATGTCTCACCTACAACGAGTGATACAAGCGTTGGAAACCTACGGCCTTAAAATAAATCCGGCAAAAAGTCATTTGGCGGCTCAGACAGTGAAATATCTGGGGTATTTATTGGGGGAGGGCGTCATCAGGCCCCTGGACTCCAAATTGTCGGCCATCTCACAAATACCGTTACCCCAAAACAAAAGGGCCCTCCGGGCATTTTTAGGGTTACTCGGTTATTATCGACGCTTTATCCCCAATTTTTCCCACATAGCAGCCCCCCTCACTGACCTGTTGCAAAAAGACCGAAACACAGAACACATCCTGAAAAACCCCGGCCCTGACATTCTACACGCATTCGAAACATTAAAAACTTCCCTTACTTCTGACACAGTCCTAGTCAGTCCGGATTATTCCCTCCCATTTGTCCTACAAACAGATGCGTCTGACCAGGGTTTAGGAGCTGTGTTATCCCAGGTCACCAAAGAGGGAGAAGAAAGACCCATAACCTACATTAGCAGAAAACTATTCCCCCGAGAGAGCAGATACGCCGTGATAGAGAAAGAAGCCCTGGCGATTAAATGGGCAATCGAGACTTTACGGTATTATCTTGAAGGGAGAGACTTTACCCTCTATACAGATCACGCCCCCTTAGAGTGGTTATCCCGAAATAAAGGCAACAACGAAAGGGTCATGAGATGGTTCCTTGCCTTGCAGCCCTACAGGTTCCAAACGAAACATCGTAAGGGAACGGATCAAGGGAACGCAGACTTTTTGTCACGATATCCCCAAGACTCAGGACCTAGTAGTAAGACAGCAAGGGAAAGGGGATGTGAGGAGGTAGGGCCGGGGCCACGATGTCCAACCCCTGTCTCACCTGGTTTACGGGGAATACGAACACCAGAGGGACAGCGTGGGTCTAGAGACGCAGTTCCAAACCGTCCTTCTACCACACCCCCCTTTCCTCTCTTCCTACAGACGGACCTGACGCGGCACGAGGGAGGGGATAACCCCGGAAGCAGTCCGGCTCCACCACTCATAGGAGACCTGACCCAGGGCGTACTCTCTCGAAGCGGAGCAGGAAGACGAAGGACGACGCGAGTGGAGCAGGGAGAAGAGGAGACGAACAACCGCGAACCGGACCAGGACGAGGACGAGGCGGAGGAGCCGGAGGAGTTCTGGAGTGAGGACTGGTGGTGTCCCCCGGAGGAGGCTGTGGAGCGGCCGCAGCTCTGGAGAGTTGCGGCGGGGCCGGGTGAGTAACGACACTCCAGGGGAAAGGCCGGTAGAGTAGAGGGTGGAGGGAGGACGCTGAGGGTGGTTAGGGCGGAGCTTGCACGGGTGGGACCCCGGGGCACTAGTAGTTTATTCCCCCTGCACTTTTTGGTTGTCCTGAGCATCTCTCCGTGGTTTCCCTGAGCACCGAGCGTGTCTGTCGGGTCTGGTATCTCAAGCAACCGGACAAAACTCCTCCTCACCAAACGTAACACTCCCCGCACGACCCTTTTGTCCATTTTCTTTACTTTTCGTAGCATGAGCAGAATCACCCTGATTATAGTGTGATGTAAATAGTCTACACTTCCCCTTACTGTTGGTCTCATCTTACGATACAAAGTGGAGGCACGGTGTTCCCAGTAACAGGACCAACTCCCACAGAACCCCGGGTGAGGTGACGGGTAAAGTAACCCTTAACTCTAAGTGAATCTGACACTGACGGCCCCCTGTTTCTTCTTTCATGAGCCTTCGGGAGGAACCAACCACGGCCGAAGAAGCGAAGCGGACACCGTTGAGGTCCACCTTTGAGGAAGAAGACGACGAACAGCATTGCCCCAGTACCTCTTCAGGAGCGAGAACCGATATCCTTCCAACCCCCATAGCAAAGACTGGCCTGTCTGACAATAAATCATTCTCACTTGGAAAATATATTCAGCCTCCGCGTCTGTATATCCGACCCGCCCTCCCACAGTTTACCATATCGAAGGCACTGCTTAAATCTGCAAAGCAAAGAAAAAGGGAACCTTTCTTGGCCTTAGTATATTTCCCTATAAGTAGTTCTAGGTTGAGACACTGTTCTACTGTCCCTCGTCCCTTCCTAAAACCAAATTGGGAGTTAGCCAAAATGTTGTTCGATTCGGCCCATTCTTCTAATCTGACAAGAAGCACCCGGCTCATAATTTTCACGGTGGAATCTAGAAGGGAGATTGGACGGTAGTTCTTAGCATCACTCCTCTCCCCCTTCTTATAAATAGGGATAATAATAGATTCCTCCCAGGTATGCGGGACACCGTAACAAACAGCTGCGTTAAATACTTTAGTTAGTAACGGGCCCCATATCTCTGGTTCTTTTTTATAGACATCTATAGGCACCCCATCAGGTCCCTGGGCCTTCCCTCCTTTACTAGCGGAGATGCAATCCTGAACCTCGGAAGAGGATATATCTAAGGGAATGGTTGGCCAATCCCCTCCCCCTACATCCAAAGGTTTAGCCGAATCAAAGATCAGGGAAAAGTGAGAGACCCAACTTTCCGCACTGACGTTTGCCGACAGTACAGGCATCTCCTCGTTCTTTAGAAAGGGGCAGTTGACTGTTGCCCAGAATAAGGAGGAATCTGAAGTTTCTGCAGCCTGATCTAACTTGTCCCATGCCTCTTGCCTTAGTTCGGCCTTTCTGTTAGTAACTGCAACCCGATAGGTAGCTCTAAGCTGCCTAATCAGGATAGTATCCCTTTGTTTGGCTGCCAGAGCTTCTTTAAGACCCTTAAGGGCATTGGTACTCGCATGGTCGAACCAACCCCTTTGCTTGCATAGGTTACCCTTAAGAGGCTTGGTAAGTTTAGCTTCTATACTAAGATTAATGTTAATAAACTTGGGCAAGATTACATCAGTCAGGTCTCTGCTCTCTAAAATAGCAACAATTTCATTTACACAATTAGTAATAATGGAGTTGGACAGGATATCTGCCTTATCCCCCTTCCACCTGATTCTGGTTCCGTTGGGTCGATGTGGTTCAATATTAACTACTACATTTGGTTTAGGGCCTTGTTTAGCCTTCCAAAGGACAGCCTCCATGGTCAGGCAATTATGATCACTAATTAGGTTATCAACTACCAAAGGGACTGTACACCATGGATTAAGGCTAGAAGAAATACAAATAAAATCAATAACAGTGTTAGCATTTCGGCCCGTAAAAGTAGGGAGGGTTTCGCCAGAGGCGCCTCTCATATTTCCCATCATCTCCATGTCATAAGTCATCAAGATTTTGTTTAAAGAATCACCATAGGGATTGTGGGGAAAATGAGGAACGCCCTCCCCCCAGCAGTTTACAAAACCACAGACCCTGTGTGCGGAAGATGGGCAAGCAGAAGTATTAAAATCCCCTAACCAAATAAAATCAAAAACAATATCGTTTCCCGTGACAATATTTGCCAAAGCAGACTCTAAAGCAAACACTACCTGTTGCCTAGTATTATCGAATACATTATTATAAAAATTTATTAAAAGGATATTTCTATCCGGCTCCTGACAAAGCCATAGAATCTGGGAATGGGCCCCAATCAAAACATGTTTCTTTACAGTGAGTGGTACATCCACTGAGATCAATGTCAAAAGCCCACCCTTAGCTCTTCCCGTATTGGAAGCCACAGCCGGCAGTTGGTAAGAAACAAAACCATTATAATTAATGGGGTCCAGACTCCAGGTTTCCTGAAAACATATTATGTTAAAAAGGTTAATAAAATCAAACCAACCTAAACAAACAGACAACCTTATGTAGAAGTCCCGCAACATTCCAACAGGCAATTGAACACGGGCCACAGTTAGCTGGTAGGGTGAGCTTATTTAGTGCAGGCCGATCCCTATCATCAATGACTGGACTTTCGTGTTCACAATCCACTGGTGAATCAATATGGCTAACACAAATACCAGCAATATTAATTGACTCCGCAGAAACAGGTACCTCAGGGGCCACACTACGCCTCCTCTTTCCCTGGGGAACGTCCACATTCCCTGTATCAACTAAAGGGGATACCAGTCAGTCATTACAATCAAGCCCACTCAGGGGTTGGAATCTATTAAACGTGGGGATAGCAGGGGCAGCACACAGGTTCTGGTCTCTAGGCCTCCACCGATGGCGCTCAGCATCAGATTGGGTAACAAGGTCTCTGTAAAAGTGCCCAAGGGGGCGTAAAGAGATACCTTGATCATTTGTAGAGAGAGAAGCGGCTTTGGTTAGCACAGTGGAGGTAAATTGTGGGTTTCGGAAATTAATGACAATACAGTCTCCCTCACAAGTCTTACGGGATTTACCAACCCAATTGGTTCTTCTGGTACTTAAAATATCCCTTGATAAGGCTACAGGGAAGCCACATTGTCGGTGAAGCCAATCCACTGTCTTATTCTTTAATGACGAGTGGGATTCACCATAGCCATGGTTACTACCGGGCCCTCTAACAGGGGGAACGTTAGTCAAGACGGCCACAAAAGGTGCACATGTCGGTGGCAGATCCGGTGTAGAGCTGCTACAACTGATAATATTTACGTCAGGACCCATCAGCTTCCCTGGTACTGGATTAGAGGGTGATTTAATGTGACCCAACCGCTGGGGAGGAGTATTGGAGGCAGCAGATGGTATTTCACAAACATTCCCAGACCTAAAATTAGAATTTCTACTCCCAGCCGTCGATGGAACTGAGTTAGAAATGATTGGGGGTATCCCAGCAAGCCCTTGATCATTAACATTAGTTTTGGCTCCTGTACCAGCCTTGATAAATGAGTCCAATAATCCTCCCAATCTGGCTACTTCATCTGTGATTGTAGCAAGTTTAGTCAAAAGGGGTTTAACCAATAAATCAAACTTGACATCTATAGCGTTAATTAGAAAATCAAGTTGCTCATTATCTAGTGTGATCTTAGAACCGTCCAATAATACTGATTGATCTCGTTGCATATTGGGCTGTAAAGGGACAGTTCTCTTAGTGGGGCGATTCCCCCCTCGTTTAGGCTGGGTAGTTTTGCTGTTATTCCTACATGTGCGTACTAATCTTTGTCGCCTAGGGGCCGCCAAGCTAGGGGTTAATAGATCAGGTGTAGCAGCTTGGCCAGATTCCGGGTCATTAGAAGGCCCGGGGGTACCACTAACCACGCTTATAATATCCGTTGGAACACCCTGAAACGAACAATCCATTGGATCTGGAGATATACTAACATCTTGATTGGTACTAGACTGGGGGGCCAAACGGTTAAACGAAGGAGGACTCGTGCATTGTGACCCCGACCGTCCTAAAGACTTCCTACGTTCGTGGTTGATTTTGTCAACCATCTTGACCAGATAGTTATCCATAGTAGAAGACACAACTGCTGGTTTAGCTTTAGACATAATGACTAAGCCAGGCCAGTACCGAATCCTCGCAGCAACCATCTCCACAAAAGCAACAGACTAATAACTTTCTCTGTGTGACTGCCTATCCCAATTAATTAATCACGCGATACCACCATACACCTTATTGACCAATCCTGAAAGTGATAATGACTAGTCAGATCCACCAACAAAAGGAAAACAAATTAATTACGAACGGTAAGCCGATATACGGCCCCCTCCTGTCCCGGACTGTCTCAGACTGTCCGCCCTTTGTCCGGGCTCGTCCTGGGCATCCCGCGGCGCGTCCCGCTCTGCGATGGATAGATGATCTTATATGAGCGGGAACCAATAGACAAAGGTTATAAGCAGGGAGGCGGGCTTCCACGCAGGTGTGCTGACGCACGGACTCCTGGACAATGGAGTCCCGTGCGAAGTTCTTCCTCAAGCACAAGGCGGTGGAGCGGCAGCAGTCCCAGGTGTCCACCCCTCCGGGGGTGACAGGCAGCACAAGGCGACACTGGCCACAGAGGCGAAGCGGGACCCGCGCCAGCGGGTTCCGCGAGCAGTTTTAAAGGGCTTGTGGGCAGGGAGGCGGGCTTCCACGCAGGTGTGCTGACGCACGGACTCCTGGACAATGGAGTCCCGTGCGAAGTTCTTCCTCAAGCACAAGGCGGTGGAGCGGCAGCAGTCCTAGGTGTCCACCCCTCCGGGGGTGACAGGCAGCACAAGGCGACACTGGCCACAGAGGCGAAGCGGGACCCGCGCCAGCGGGTTCCGCGAGCAGTTTTAAAGGGCTTGTGGGCAGGGAGGCGGGCTTCCACGCAGGTGTGCTGACGCACGAACTCCTGGACAATGGAGTCCCGTGCGAAGTTCTTCCTCAAGCACAAGGCGGTGGAGCGGCAGCAGTCCCAGGTGTCCACCCCTCCGGGGGTGACAGGCAGCACAAGGCGACACCGGCCACAGAGGCGAAGCGGGACCCGCACCAGCGGGTTCCGCGAGCAGTTTTAAAGGGCTTGTGGGCAGGGAGGCGGGCTTCCACGCAGGTGTGCTGACGCACGGACTCCTGGACAATGGAGTCCCGTGCGAAGTTCTTCCTCAAGCACAAGGCGGTGGAGCGGCAGCAGTCCCAGGTGTCCACCCCTCCGGGGGTGACAGGCAGCACAAGGCGACACTGGCCACAGAGGCGAAGCGGGACCCGCGCCAGCGGGTTCCGCGAACAGTTTTAAAGGGCTTGTGGGCAGGGAGGCGGGCTTCCACGCAGGTGTGCTGACGCACGGACTCCTGGACAATGGAGTCCCGTGCGAAGTTCTTCCTCAAGCACAAGGCGGTGGAGCGGCAGCAGTCCCAGGTGTCCACCCCTCCGGGGGTGAGAGGCAGCACAAGGCGACACTGGCCACAGAGGCGAAGCGGGACCCGCGCCAGCGGGTTCCGCAAGCAGTTTTAAAGGGCTTGTGGGCAGGGAGGCGGGCTTCCACGCAGGTGTGCTGACGCACGGACTCCTGGACAATGGAGTCCCGTGCGAAGTTCTTCCTCAAGCACAAGGCGGTGGAGCGGCAGCAGTCCCAGGTGTCCACCCCTCCGGGGGTGACAGGCAGCACAAGGCGACACTGGCCACAGTCAATGAAGCTCTTTCAGTTGCTTGTGGGTGAGGGGCCGCCTTCCCAACTCGCAGGCTCCGAAGACAGGTGCGGGCCGGTGTGGACCGGTTTGCGCCTACCTTTCATTTTGCTTCGGATGACCTGACCTTTGTCTACATTTAGGGGTCGCTACTACGATTGCCCCTTGCGACCCCTGGCGCAGAAGAGGCCCTTAGCCATGAACAACAGTGCTCACCTTTGGCTGACCGGAATAAACTCAGCAATGAAACAACATTTTACCGCCATTCTGAACTGGGGGCCTGTAATGAGCTTTCTCTGCAGTGTGTTTTGAAGGGCTGTCATCAAACAGAAAGTAACAATTGCAACAAGTTAAGCGTGCTGGCAAAGAAAGGGAGTCTAAATATCTGTCACTCACAGGTGAGAGGGAGGGAAAGGAAGCCTTAATATGTGGTCAGGGACAGTTGAGAGACTAGAAGAGAGGAAGAGAACACACCACACAGACAGTTGAGAAATACCAGCAACAGGCATAAAGGAGACTACAGAGGCAAAGAGGAAAACACAGGTGAGAGATGTGACAAGCAGATAAATGAGAATGACGCAGCTAAAAGAGAAAGAAATAGAGGAAGAGGCAGGCCTGACAAAAAGTCTAGAAAGAGAGGAGGCAGAGTGGACGGATTCGTGAAAAGGATATATCTGAGAGAAAGGGCTGATCGGTGAGAGAGGTAAGACAAAAAGTTCAAAGAGAGCAGGAGAGTAGGAAAAAGCAGTAAGAGTAGTAATAAAGAGAGACTGGTGTGCGAGAACTCAGAAAGAGACATAGAAGGAGCGAGAGGGAAGTACTCCGGCTCGAAAGAAGAGCAGAAATGTGGGGAAACGGGGGAATGAACATCGATTAGTGGTTTTCAAGTGTTGTAGTTGTGAACCTGGCTTGCTCTTTGCAACCCCTGGCACTGCTTTTGTGAGACCCCTGGCCTCGTTAATGGCATGATCAGTGCCAAGAACAGAGAAATATTCACCCTCATGGTTAGATATTCGTTGACAGCCAGCGAGGTAAGGTAAATGTTTTTAAATGTATGTTGTGTCAGTGTGTGCATCTGAGAGTTCATCTTATTGTATAGAGCATGTATATGTGTGAGAGTATGTGTTAAAGTGAGAGTGAGTGGGTGACTGGTAATGAGCGAGAATGAGTGAGACAAAGTCACTAAGTGAGTTAGAATGTGCGAACATTAGTGAGTGAATTACTGGAAGTGAGGGTGAGTTACTGAGAATGAATTGGAATGATTGTAGACTGTTAGAGAGTGTGAGGCAGTGTTAATGGAAATACATTTGAGTTCATGGCAGTAAATGAAAGTAACTGAGTGAGAACTAATGCTTCATAGTGAGTGGGAAAAGGGAATAAATGAATGAGAGTAAGAATGCATGCAAGTGAGTTTGTGGTGGTGAGAAAGTATAAATAAGAAGGAATGTGAGTGAGATTGAGTGCAAAAAATGAGAATGCTTGAGTTAGAGTGAGATTGAGTGAGAAAGAATGAGTGAGTCCAAGAGAATGTGTGATCATTTATGAGTATATCTGAATGAGAGTGACAGTGAATGAGTGAGTGAATGTAAGTGAGTATGAGAGAGAATGTGTTGTTATGCTTGCAAGTCTGCAGATGGCCCATTCTTGATTTATAGAGGCACTCCTGTCACAATGCTTGTGGTATAATACTAGAGACAATTCTTAGCATGATACTGGGACTAACCTGCAAAACCCGGCATATAGGGACAGGCATGGAAAAATGCTGTCGCTGGCATACTGGATTACATTTTTGGCATAGGGTTCCAATTGTAAAATGCTGGCAGTGGCTAATACTAATTTGTGGCTTAAGAAAGGACAACCATGGTATACGATGGGGAGGGCAGTCATGACCAAATTCTAGTCCTGCAAAAAGAACTGTTGATGAACAGAATGCAGAACAATTTCATACATTCACCCCAGTACAGAGATCTGGGCCTAAATCCATTGTTTTTTTGCTCACCATGCCATTCCAGTTTGGACCCAGCCGTATACAAATCAGTCTTGACCCTGTGCCCAATGGGAACAGTCCAGCCCGAACTGCCAGGCCAGGCCCTCCCTGGACTGGAAACATGCATCCTAGGACCGGTTTCGGGGTTTCACCCCTCTTCAGCCAGGATTACTTGATTCCAGTGGCATGGAGCGCACGGGACTCACGTCTGAGCATACCCGTCCCACTCGGGGTGAGCAAAATAACAATAGATTAAACCCAGATCTGTGACTGGGGGTGAATGTTTTGCCAATGTGCAACATTCCGTCCATCATCTTGTGTGTTTTGCAAATTCTAGTCCTAACATACAAGAGGTAATTTTTTTATTAAGGGTCACCCATGTATATGGACAACACTAGTGGCAAAACTGTGGCACTGGCATATTGAATGTTGCTTTTTGTCTACAGGGGCACCAATGGCATATGGAAGGGAGGGGCACCCATGCCACCATGCTGGCTCTGGCATAATGAAGGCACTTTTTGACACACAGAGGAACCTCATGGCACATTTTGGGCGTGAAATGTTGTCTGGTTTTATTGGCCTTGCACATAATGAAAGGTCTTTAACATTTAATGAGTGCCCTTGCAGAGACTATGTCTGTTTAGCAAATGTATCTTGTAATTCTGGTTCAAAATGCTCTATTTCACCCAATTATATTTCAGAATTTTCTAGGGCTGGGGATTACACCCCTTGTATTCCCCTTAGAAAAAGTCCAGCTCACGTACTTCATTCTCTTGCTACAATTCAGGGCAAGTATTACGCCTTACTACTTTCAAAGATCACCAGCCGCCCCTGCAAGAACAGAAAGAAAACTGTGTCTTTTTGAGCACTGCTTACTTTCTGCGGATTTCTCTGGGACCAGGGCATGATATTTAGGCTTTGTAAAATATATCATTTCAGCGACGCAATGCACATTCTTCTGATTAAATAAAACAAATTAACTAAAAATCAAACACATGTTTTAACAAGTTGCTACTTTGTTTCGTTATTGTTAATACGTGAAAAATTATGTGTATGAAAAAACCCTCGTCTCTGTGAGTTCCACATGTGACAGTGCTTTGCAACTTTCAGGAATCAGAATGTGTTGACAATAAGGATTAACATAGCTGATATTCAATACAATATGTATATCAATATATACATGAGAACTTAAATATATTAATACCTATCCCATTGTGGTATACATTAGGGTGAACCATAAAACCACGGCTCTTTGTGTCTGGTATGAATAATTTTGGCTCCCAGGATTGTTCAGTAGCACTATATTCTCTTAAAACACCATTTTGATATAATAAAAAGAGAAAGGAGTGAGGTTCCAGTATCTATAAGCACCCAATAGGTCGTGTGGCATCACTTCCAGTGAAGAGATAAAGGGCATGATGATGTCATTTCATGTAAGTGCAGGGTGTGTGATGTTACTTCTGCCACCCCTGAGGTTTTGGTGAATTGACGTCCATGGTGGTGAGACCCCGGGACAGTCCTCTGAAACAGGGACTGTCCGGGGTAAATCCAGAACGCCTGGTCACCATACTCCCATTAAAATTAAAGTAGCGCAGGTGTTCTGTACCCATTTAAAAAAACTCTTTAGAGTATCTGTTTGCCCTTGAGAAGTGCTGTAACCTCCCATTAAATGTATTGCAGCAATCCTGCGAAGCGCGGGTGCTCTCCCTTTCAAATTAAAGAAGTGAACCGGCGGCGGTAGGACCCGGCGGGAAGCAGCCTCCCCTCGGGGTGGGGCGCCTCACCTGTGCGAGTCTGGTCACGTGCCACGGGCTGGGTCCGCGGTCAGCGCGTGGTATAGACAGGAGGAGGGGGCGGGGCCTCTCAGAGGAGCATCGACTGCGACGAGGCAACAGCGGGTCTGAAGCCTCTAGGGACAGCCGGGGTGCACAGGAGTACCCCGAATACCGGACATACAAGAGCCTATACTGGTCAAGCCGGAATCTACCCTTTTCATACGGGACGCCAGAACGTGTTACTTGTATACAAGACACTCCGCCGACAGTATTTCAAAGTGCACCAGGCGCACGAGAGCCTGACCTGTGGATACAGAGACCCGTGGATATTGGGCCACCTTTTACAGGCCGCTGAGTGCTGACCGTAGTTGGTTACTGAGGCTGACCATCAGCGCCCCGAGGACTCCTCGCCAGGCGCTCTCCGAACTCTCGGCGAATGGGCGGACAGCACCGGCCCCTCCTGTGGGGCTTTGGGTTTCTTTGCTTCGTCCTGCAGGTAACGCGGAATAGATCCGGCCCCAGTTGGGCGCGTGAGCGGTACTTTTGTCATAATTCTTTCCATAAATACTTTTCCAAGGGTACCCTTACCCGACTGACACATTGTACTTCACTGACGGCTGATCGGACTTACGGAAAAATGTATCATTGTAGTTTCAAAATGGAACTTTACCCGACTGGCCTAATCCTGTTGCATCTTTCTGCCTTGCCTACCTATGTTCATGCATGAGGCATCTTCCCATCGTAGTCCGTGGTTAGCGCTTCCCTCGTCTCCCCTGCCTGACTTTTGCCCACCTTATCGTCGCCCCTACCTGGCATGTCACCACGCAAGCCCCCGCTCTCCCTATAACGCCTCTACCTGGCTCGCTACCCCCTCTTCGTTTCCAGCGCGGCTCGCGCCGGCCTGACTACTCTCTCGCCCAAACTGCACCATGCTAGGCCTCATGCCTGACTGGTCCACTGTCATTCCTGCCTCAAACCCTTCCACCCCCAACCGACCTACCTGGTCTTTACCCGTACCGGTTCTCACAGCCATTTCTTTACACGTCCCGTCGCCCAAAAAGTAGTATTTGAGTCCGAAGATGGCCGCCCGGACAGGAAGTGGAAATAACGCACTTCTTAAATGCACCTGTAATGAAATATTTCAAGTAGTGAATAGAATTGTCTTTACTCTCCAGAAACTCTGGCTTTCCAATGCATTTCAAAGTGTTTTTCTGCTGTCCCTTTTGGTCTCTTTCGTCATGAAGTCCTTTTGCAGAGCGAGTTGCAATGTGTGAGTTGGATCTAGTGTTCAGTAGTTATTTGTAGTGGTAATATCTCCTTTGTGTGTGACACGATTGCTCATGTCACATAAGGTATTTTGTGGAGGGGTCTTCGCCCGAGTACACCTTAGATTGAGCAGGTCCATTGATGTTTGTTTGATAGCTGTTTTTTTGTGCATTTCTTTTCCTGGTTAGGTTGGACGCGGGCTTGGCGAGGGAACACTGTGCAAACCAGGTTTCAAACCTGAGAATTACACCTTTGCGGTGAACAAGAGGGCGCTGGAGTTTGGTACTGTGCTGGGCAAAGGTAAGGAGCAATTGGATGTTTTTCCATTCGATGGCCAGATTTGGTTCCTGTAAATTGGTGCAGTCAGTATACCATTTGCTTTTGGCTATATTGTGGGTGGTGGATATCTATGGACCTACAACTCTTAATTCAGTGTGGTGAATTAGCAGCTACAGTGCTTTGTCAGTGAACAGGGAAAGGAGGCGATAGTCTTTCTTTCACCCCCTTCCTTCCAAACTGCTGAGGATACAACTTCCGCAACCATGGAGGAACCTAGGAGGCATCAGTGTATCTTGGTAGAACAGAGAATGACCAGGGCCATTGGAATTAGCTGACTTTGCAGCAGTGGTATTTTCTACTTGTGTATTTACCCCATAATCCATCATCTTCTGCATAATCAGTAGATTTAAACAAACATGTTGTTTCTAGCTCAAACGGATCAAAAGTTATTAAAACACAGCAACACGTGCTGCTGCACAGTGAAAAACCCTCCTTCAAGTTGACACGTCATCTTTCTGTTGCTTATTGCTGTATTTGTGTCAGATTGGTACTAATGAGGGTAAAACTTTTTGCCCATAAAGTGTTAACATGTATAAAAAAAATAACAAAATAGAGTTAATACTATAATAAAATGCAGCGTATATTTCCTTTTCTTTCCGAATACGATGGTAAACCTTGCCACATAATTGTGTCCTCCCCTGCTGCATAATTCCAGTTTCCCTGAGAATCTGTTTGCTTCCCATTGGGCAGTATATGCCCTGCGTCCAATCTTTATTGAGACCCCCACCAGAGTTTAAAAGGAAATGTCAAACTAATTTCTCCTTTTATAGAGCCTCCTGGGAGCTTTTTTGGCAAACATAAAAACTCTGCCTGGGTATCTCCACTCTCACTCAACTGGAAGTTGCATCTGAACTTTGGCTGATTCCCTCCTTTAGTAAACATCGATTTATATTTTTGTTTGTATTTTATATAGCGCGAACTCGACCCTAAGGTATTGGAGCCCTTTACATAGCATCGTATTTACATTACACATTCAGGCACGGGGAGATTAAGTGATTTTGCCCAGAATCACAGGATGTGGACGCGACATAGAGGCTCGAACCCTGGTTTCCAGCACCAGAGGCGGCAGCGCAGCCGAGGGACCACATCCTCTCCAAGCAAGGATGAGGTTCTACTGCTTTACTACTTGCTGGCTTGTTGCCGGTGTCACAGCTACTAGCTTATATTTCCCATTGCCACAGAGCTGGTTGTACAGTTCCAGTACATGATCATCTGTGTCACGTCTCTTGCTTTCCATTGATTCCAGCCTGCAAAGTGCTGAACTGCCTGCTGCTGGCAGGCCCTGCACTTTACAAACACTAAATGAGATAGGGCGCACCGACAACCTGTTTCCTTGGGCACGTTCAGCTCTGTACAAAAACAACCAAACAACTTGTGAGAGACCCCCTCCCCCCCCCCAAAAAAAACATTTATTTGTTTGATGCACATATATTGGTACCAAAATAAGACTTCTGAGATGTTCACAGACAATTTTTCACACAGCCAAAATCATTTTCTATTAGACCCAGCTATATATTTAACAGTCACGCCTTTGATTTGAAGCTGTAACTCTTTTAAAGCAAGCCTTGTAATTTCAAGCCTTACTGTTTTGTGGCTCTAGTTTGAAAAGGTAGAATGTGTACCAGACACAATGGATCGTAGAGTTGCAGAACCGATTAACACTTGTAGGCCCAGTCGAATTTTCTAATTTTTTGCCTAGTTATGTACATAGGGCCTGGTCAGCGAACACATTGAGTAAATCTGTTTCATAAGTTTACGCCTATATGTGCCAGATGTTTTGGATTTACAACATTCCCAAAGAGTGCTTTTAACATTTCTGAAAATTGCATTTCCGTGTGTACATTTGTAGTCACTTGTATTAAGCCTTCTGATTACCTTCAGATTTAGGTTGTAGGCGCAGTAGCGGATTGCTATATTTTTTTTTTGCAATTTGATCAATTATTTTCTATCTGGAAATATGTGCGTACTTCTGGCTATTTCTCGCTCTGGTGAGAGGCACTTATTTGTTAGTACTTAAATTATATGTGGGGTAGGGTAGGGGTAGCCAATGGACATCATCATAAAAATGTACAAAGTTCGAACTTGGTTTTAGTTGCTAAAATTCCAGATGTCTCTTCCTGTTTTGCCACATGAGCATATTTTTTTCCACGGTATTCACTGTCATTTGCGGATAAAGACGACACTATTTGTGTCAATTGTGTTAGATGCACACAATATATTGAGCCTTTATTTTTTTTATTGCTTTATCAGACTTCCAAGTATTAAAGGTGCCTAGAAAATAATCTCTCTCCTAAAGGGGCATGAAGAAGAGTGTACAAATAGCAGACAGACGATAAATGAACTAAAGTCTTCGCCCGTGGGAGTATGCCGGAAGTTCTGTAACAAGGAGGACTAGGCACAGTTTTAAAAGAGATGACATTTAGGATATGAAATGTAGGAGGAATGTTCACATTTCATATTGTGGCTAGATGGGGACTTCCTTCCCCCCTCATCTTCAAAATAGATTGGTACTTTCCCATGTTGGGTTTGTGCAAGTGGCAGCCAGCTTTAAACTGTGTACCAGGCCGGTGGAATTCTCTAACGCTGTTGAGTTATATTTTACTAAGCTCTCCGGTAGAATGGAAAGAGTTAATGCCTTGTATGGTGAACATAGCTGTGCATGCCACAGTGCTAAACCCTAAAGCGAGCATGTTGTAACTAGCTCTGCGTAGAAGGGTGTTATCTATTTGACAGCCTCTCGCTGCACTTTGGTTGACTGTAACACCCAAGTTCTCGCGGACACTTTTCCAGGGGCCAAAAAGTAGGGTCTGTGGCATGACCGAGGGCCGCATAGATGGGTGGTGGATGTAAGGGAAGCAAAGCATGTATGTACATGTTGGGGACTGTGAGTTGTGAGGTTATTTTAGATCTCTAGAAAAGACCTAGATTTGGCAGTTTTGTGTTATGCTGAATTAGAGTTGGTATCCCTCCACCATACCCCGGGGTAAGCCTTCGGTGCCTGGTGTAAGCCTTTGGTGCGCCTTCGGTGCCTGGGGTAAGCCTTCGGTGCGCCTTCGGTGCCTGGGGTAAGCCTTCGGTGCACCTTCGGTGCCTGGGGTAAGCCATCGGTGCCTGGGGTAAGCCTTCGCGTTTGGTATTGCTACCTTTTGGTGAATCAAGTATACAAAGGAAGTAACTTGATTATTGAATTGGAATCAATTAGAATCTTGGGGCTCAGAATCTCCTTGCGCCTTTAGTCCCTTTGAGGAGAGTTTAGAAACCGGTTCTGTTACGATGGAAGGTGCTACAAAAAAATTGACATAGGCCCCCCCCGAACAAGATTTGCACTATACTGAGGCGGACAGACACAACAACCCAACCTCCACTGCTAGACGTGGAACGGTGGGAAGACTTTAGCCATGGCACTAGGAGACTTAACTTTTAATCCTGGTTTTACCACTTGGCCAAAATATGCTGCTGGTGAACTGTGTATCTAAAATCTGGGCTGATGGGAAGCATGAATGTTTAAGTTCATGTTTGTAACCGTCTTCTTTAATAAATGCCTCTCAGTGATATAACCCAATGTACTAAGCTGAACTTCTACTTGGAAGGAAATGCGATTTTTGGAATTTGAAGAAACTGTGTCATTTTTACATGTCAGTTGCAAGATGTCTTTAAAAATGATGATTAACCTAAAGATGAGTGGTGCAGGACACCTTCTTTGCTTCTTTTCCTTTACTTAAGTTAAAAATGCTTGCTCTTTGTTTAATGCTCGGTCACTTAAATATCAGCTCAATGCTGCTTTTCAGCTCAATGCTGCTTTCCACCAGGGGGCTGCATGTAAAGGTCGGGAGGGGCCACAAGCGCCGGCTTTAGGGTGGTGTGACCAGTGCGGCCTCGCTGGGCGCTGAACTGGAAGGGGGCAGTGACCTCAGGGGTGGCGGGGCGCAGTGTTAGCAATAACTTACCATTTAAAAGCACCTGCTACAGAGTTCCTTGTGTGTCCAGCTTTCAGACAGCAATGGAAATGTCGTGATCACTTTTGTAATTAATGTTGCAACCAGAGAGGGAGATAGGAGTTTTGTCTAGTGGCAATTTTGACTCGCTAGGGGTTCATAAGCCCGCTGCAAAGAACAGATCTGTATTTGATGTGGCTAGCTGAGTGGATTAGTGAAGCCAGCCTTTCCCAGCACTTTAAAACCAATGAAATGTTTTTGAGAGGGGGTCTATGGAGAGACGAGTGGCAGTTTTGACAGGTGGTAGTGAGGGGATCCAAGGAGGAGGTCATACGGGGAGTTGGGGGTGCAAAAAAAGATTGTCACTCTGGCCGCCACCAGCGCTATAGCCTGCCCTGCTTGGTGTAACAAATACACCAGCCGCTTTATTTTCTTGAGGGTTCTTTTATTGATGATTACATGCCTGGTACAATTGGCTGGGCTACTGTCATTTTATATTCTTTGTGGTTATGAGGGAACTTTGTATGGGTGGCATTTTTACGACTGCTTAGACAGGAAGTAACTGAATGAACTGTATATCATTACTTTGCTGAACGTGTGCTTTTCGTTGCCCATTGCTGACATCAAGCAAACCAGTTGTTCTACAAGGAAATCCAGCCTTATCTGGAGGTAATGTGACATTCATGTCACATAAAGGAATTCAACCTTGATGGCCCCAAGTCCTTAGGAGGAATGTTTTTTTTTTTTTTTAGAATTTCTTGAGTATCCTGTTATGAGACTGACATATGTTATCTGTAGTTACTCTAATGGGTGTCTTACTTCCTGTAATTTTGGCGAACGGAGGTAGAGTTTGTAGCAAGCAGGTACTTGCAGCCAGTCGGCTATGCCCCAACCTAATCTGTTGTTGGTGGGAGAGTGTAGTGACCTTGAGTTGTTAGGGAAAACTCTGGTTCTGTAATTGCCTAGATAATTTATTGCCTGTTACTCATGGCTGTGGGACTATTTTATAGTGTGTGCGACCAATGCACAATATTTAAAAATTGACTTTGAAAGGGGTCCCTAGCGAAACTTTTTTTCATCTCATTAACTTTACAGGGAAAATCACTGATCTGTTTCTCTACCATGATGGTAGAACACCGCCCCCCCTCCCCCCCGGTAATTTCAGTTAATCAGTCCCTGTTTATATTTCAGCTTCTACTTAATCTTGCGTCTTGCGTTGAGCATTTACTTTTTCCAGAAGCAGTGTTTGTGTAGTTTTTTTCCTTAGGACATATGATTTCTTTGTATTTCACCCTATGAACTGAGTTCTCTGGGTACGGTCAGGTGGGTGGATGTCCTTGGCTGTGCTCGATTAGAGGTGGAAGGTGGTGCGATTTCCTCACTGTGGGCGTCAGGGGCTCTTAAAGGTGTTTTACAGTAATGTCCAGTGTATGTGTGAGTGAAGGCGTTATTCACCTATATTGACAACAGAAAATAGTCTTTGTAGGTGGGGAATGAGCGTTTGTAAGCTGGCATGGTGAAGGGGAGGTGGTGCAAGGATGTGCATGCAGGAGAACAGCGTGAAATAGACCGTGATGAAGAGGAGGGAGATGAAATGCAGCTGAGTGATTTCAGAAAGATGTGGGGAGAAAAAGGGCACAAGTGTATAAAAAAACAGTAAGATTGCAGAGGACTGGTGTAGTATGGGAATAACTGAGACACTCTAAAGACACTACCGCAGATTGTAGTAAATTTTAATTGGCAGTCTCGTGATTTCAGAATTTACAACAGCATCATTGTTGTTACTCATTTGACACGGTTACCAAGCATTGGTCTTAATTGTTTTCTGTGTATGTTTTTGCTGTTTTGTCATAAGTCTGATAGCGGTAACATAAAACACAGAGGCTTCTAGGTACTTGTCAAGTGGCACGCTGTGTGAAGAACAAGATTCTAGTTCACCAGCATTGAGAACATACCCTTAGCTGCTTAGGCCACGCCTCTTCATTGCATATATTTGGTCTACCTCTTTTAAAGACCCCCCCCCCCCTTTTTTTTTGTATTTACACTTAAAGCTCGGCACACAGATTAAAGTAATCTGCATGTGCTGTGGCGACTCATTAGTCCTTGCCTACTAGACGGTGCATTTGCTGTATATTGCGAGATGTATTGCCTGTCAGTTGTCCTGTGCCCAGCCATTGTTTACTATTGGTGGCTTCATTATCACTCTAGTTTGCCAGCTTTATATTGTTAGCGTGCAGTGGCACTGTCCTTTTATGGGAACTCAAGGAATTCACCCCCCCCGGAAATAATGTGATAGTCACTTCTCCCATGGTGGTGTAAGGCCATCCCTGAAGTGCACACATTCATTGGCGGCTGCTGGAGAAAGCTCCTTCTCCAGTTTATGCAGACAGCCACCTCCCACAGGCCCTACAGGGCAACAAAAAGTCGATTCCATGTATTTTCTTCTCCAAGGCTGGACCTCTGTTCATGGCACGGACAAGATTTACTCCCTTTCCTCAAGCCTGGGGGAGGTGAGATGCCCAAGCCAGGGCCATCAACAAAGATGTGTTTTCTGTAGAAATCTGCTAGATTCCTGGAGGCTGTAGCTGTGACTCCAGGCAAGACTCTGGCTGGAGACACAGGAGGTGTGCAGGCTGAGGTCAGTGTTTCTTATGTGGATTTTTGTCCTGCAGCTAAGCAATTATTTTTCCCATTTGTATAAGAACAAATTCACTTGTGGGGAGCTTGTTTTTTTGTGTAGACTGGGTTATGACTTTTTGGTTGCATGGTGCTCATTGCTGGTTGACTGGCAGGTGTTGACCTGGGCAGGTAGCACACAGTTTTAGTACATGTACACATACTGTTCAAGTTCCAGCTTTTTTTTTATGGAGGCCTGTTCTTTGAATCCTAGCTACCCCACCTGATCAAATGTGTGCTCCTGGGCAAGTAACATTATTCTGATACCTTAGTCTCCCCAAATCATCTTTTGGGTGCCTTGGCGCAATTCACTTGTGCACTTAAAGTACATGCCTTATGACTTAAGATGTTACTGCCAGGAACTAAGTACGTGTCATGACAGGAACTATTTTAAGGAAATAGTTGGCAAAACATTGTCTGTTTTTTTTTTCCTTCCCCGGAAGATGAGGCATTGCAGTTTTGTGACTTTCTTTTAGTACATCACATACCACGATAGAGGTCATAGATGTGGAGAGCTTTGATTATGGCAGTGTTGCTGTCCTTAAGATTTATTGTACCTCTATTTTCCATGAATGAGGTTTCATTTTCTGTTAGTTCACAACGAAGCCTTTATCCAGTTTAGTGGTTTTGAGGGTGTAGCTATAAATGTACTTTTGAACACTTGGGGATTCTGCTACATAATCGTTTTTGCACTTTGGGGATACCATTATACGTTTGTTTTTGTACATTTGTTTTCACACCTTTGTTTGAAAGGGTAAATGAAAAACTTCTTAGATGACATAGATATTAGTTGCCATAATGCACATCTCCTCTTAGATGCATCAGCCCTTCCCTGTGGTTCTGATCTGCACCATCTGACAAGTTCCCTTAAAACAGGTCTCAAAATCTAGCAACACTGGCTGGGGTGAGGTTATCATTTTTACAGTATTTGGTGTGCATTGGTGCATGTTATTGAGTCTTTCTCATTCGACTCGTATTCCTTCTCCTGTTATTTGACTGCTAAACTGGGAAAACTTGAAATATTATTTGCAGAACTCTATATATGATGTTTTCCTGCATGTGATGGTCTCGGCTGCCAAGTGGGCTCCTGTTATGTGTGCACCTTCTGCCAGTCTTCCCTTTTAAGCCAAGAGCACTTTGCAGGATTAGATTTTTGAGCCTATGGTTACCTGATGGAAAAACAAAACTTCCTGCTCAGAATGAAATTTTGCTTTTGGGTGAATCACCTGGACTGGGTTTACGTATCACAGAGGTCATTGATCCATTTGACAGCTCTGGGTGTTTTTTTCCATCTTCAAATGAGTAGACTTGCATGTTGTTGGGAAACATATTTTACTGTTGCCAGATAATGTGCATCATAAATGCAGCTTCAAATGTGCACTCCAAGGGGGCTAGCAAAAGCTAAAATGACTACTATTCAGGGTGCTTAAAGTGAATTATCTGGGTTTTAAAGCAATTTAGAAAGGCTGCAAATGGCCGGTTTTGCACCCTCTGTGATTTAACCTACCGGCTATTACTATTTAAAGAAAATATGCCTTTAGCGGTTGCTTTTTGCATTATGTGGTTATTTATGCCTGTTATCTGCGTAAGCATATTCAGCCTAACCTTTCTATAAAAGGTGGTTTAAAAAAAAAAAAAAGCAATATTACTAGTCCCAACTAAGTACAGAGGCCATCCGTTTGAACAATTGTTAAGCATTTTAGATGGCTTTTCCACTACACTATGTGTGAGTATATATCCAAGTGTGAGAAATTTGATGCAAGAAATGTTAGCTGCAAATATGTTGTGGATTTGTTTAACAGACTTTGTCAATGAGCGCAGCTTAGATCTTCAGTGGGTCATGTTTTTGCACAGTGGTGTAGAAGCAGCGTTGCTGTGTTACCTGAAGGGTTCAACGGCCCTTCTCTGTCCAGTGGCTTCCTCAGTGCCATATAATTGCTGATCACATTATGTCCTGTGACATAGCTTCCGTTGATGTCCTAGAGGTCAAAGAATGTACCCTATAGCTCAGCCCCCTGGGAAATTTGGAAGTTGTCTCCTATGTTAGTGTTTGGGGGATTTCCTTCCACTCTTGTTTGTCTGTCTCCTGGATAACTTCTATTGTTCCGCTGCTCTTTACATGTGCTACTTATTTCTTTTTGTTTAAGCATTTGTTTTCCAGCTGGCCTTGCTCATGTATGTTGCTCTTTCTCTGCTCATGTTTTTTGTTCGTGTGCTTATCCCCCCTGCTTTGCTTTCCCACCATGTTTCTCCCCCGAATCACCACATTGCGCACTCTCTCTTGTCTGTTTGCCACCCCGCGGTACTTTGTGTTCTCTCTCCCACCACCCTCTGTGTTCCTTCCCCCATCCATGCACCCATGTTGTTTCACCCACCCACTCACTCTCCTAACGTCTTCTGATTCTTCTAGACCTCTCTGCAGCCTTCGACACAGTTAACCAAAGCACCCTCCGCAACACTCAACAGAGAATGGGATTGGATGGCACCGTGCTTAAATGGTTTGCCGCTTTCCTTTCGGACAGATCCCAAATGATTAAGATAGCGAACAGTCTTTCATCTCCATTGGCTGTAGGCCAAGGCATCCCTCAAGGTTCTATCCTGGCACCCACTCTGTTTAATCTCTACTTGGAACCATTTGGGAACCTCCTAAGCAAATCTGGGATCCATTACCATCTTTATGCGGATGACACTCAAATCTACCTCAAGGTGTCTTCCGCACATGATCTCTTTACTCGACTCTACTATCAACTCCATCCACAACTGGATGTTAGCTCACCAACTCATTCTAAATCCCGCCAAAACTGAATTCTTCCTCCTCTCTACCTCTCTCACCTCCTCCTGTTGAATCGTGAATGGATCAGCTGAATTTACTCAACAACAAACCCATCATTGTCGACAGCGCTAAATCCCTTGGTGTCATTCTTGAGAAAAGACTCCACCTAATCTCTCACATCAACTCTTTTGCCAAGAATGCACGGTACCAGTTGCGCCTTCTATGGGGGATCCGTCGGTTCTTCCCGGAGAAAGACTTAAAAACCTTGGTACAATCGCTGGTTCTCTCAAGACTGGATTATTGCAATTCTCTTCTGACTGGCCTACCCAAATCCCACCTCTTCCCCTCTCAAATCCATCCTCTATTCAGCAGCTCGCTTCATTTCAGGCTCTAAACGAAGCGACCATGTCACTCCTATCCTGTCCTCTCTTTGATGGCTTCTGATCGAGGCAAGATCTATTTACAAAACTGCATGCATCACACACAAAGCCTTGCACACGTCCTCCCCTCGTTACCTGGCAAATAAATTTAAATTGCCCGGAGGCTCTCGACCCTCTCGCAATGCGGAAAAGCTTCTGCTAGCGCCCCATCTTCAAAAAGGAAAGATTGATGGCGCAATTCTTCTCGGGCAATGCGGTGAGAATCTGGAACTCACTCCCCCATTGCTCCATGCCACCTCCTCTACCTGGATCTTCAAAGCTGATCTCAGTTGAAATGTCTTAATGCCCTGGGCTCACATTCAGCACCAATGACCAAGCAGACACCTAGTTGGGGTAACCAGAACTGGCCCAGAGCACATGCGCCTGGCCCCTTTTATTGGCAGGGTCACCTGACCGGTTATGCCCGTGATGGATGGATGGGTGTGGGGTGAGTTTACTTGTCAAGCAGATCACTGGACCGGTCATTTTGTAGGTGCATATATATATATTTGGTGTGCATGCCTGCAGAATTGTACAGCCGACCGCAGAGGTTTTTTTACTTTTTATTTTTTTAATTTTTTTAAAGCAATGCTGCGCAGCATCAGGGATGCTGTCCAGCAGAGCTAAAAACGTTGGCATAGCTGATAGGATCCCAGGGAGCGATATATTGGCTTTGCCAATGCTTGTTTTTGTGGAGATAATTCCCCCTTCTCTGACAGCCCATTTATTTCTATGAAATCCTGCACCCCTCAGCAAATCTTGCGTTGAGGCGTAACGCGTAACCAAAAGTCCTTGGGTGTGGCGACCACTTTTAGTTGTTCTGTCTGGGATTTTGTTTATTAAACGTGTTGGTGATATTTTTATGTTTCAATTTTCACTACACCCTGTGAGTTGTTTCGTGGTACTGGTGATAGTAGGATTCTAATGTTTGTGTTGTGCTTTCCAAGGGTTGCACTACACTCTGTGATTTGTTTTACATTCGCGTTGTCGATACTAGGGGAGCGGAGCCGATTACTTGTTCATGATTGTCAGCGTCACTAGGCCCTGTGTTTTCCCTCACACACTCGCTATGGCGATACTGGGAATTCGGAGGTGTTCCCTTTTAGGAAGGCCTTAGTTTACTATTTATGATTATTTTTTTTTTTGCATCTTTTATATAGCGCGAACTCGACCCGAAGGTATTGGAGCGCTCTACATGAGCACCGTATTTACACCACACATTCAGGCATGGGGGAATTAAGTGATTTGCCCAGAATCACAGGATGTGAACTCGACCCAGAGGCTCGAACCCTGGTTTCCAGCACCAAAGTCGGCAGTCTAGCCGACGGACCACATCCTTGATTTGTTTAACTCGCTTGCTTTGCCACGATTGTGAATTCCAGTTCTTATACTTTACAGAGGTTTCATTTTACTAAACTCTGTGCACCCGCCCCCCACAGTCTATAGGTACCAGTTACAACTGTGCCTCGGACGTTTAACGTCCAGCTACTTTCAGGGCCCGTCACACCAGGTATGCCTGGCGGCCTGAAGCGAGACCCGGAAGGAGAAGGCGCTAGTTGCACCTCTTGCGCAATCGCAGGAAACAAGTTGGCACCGGTCGGTCGCTTTCTGAATTTAGGGAATGTTTGCTCAAGGCCGAAAGGGTCGGGCGCGTAGGCCGCCCTGGTGGCGGGAGCCCGCCATGAGACGGGCGCACCTCTACAGCGCTCTGTCTGGTTCCTCCGCTCTCCTTTGTGTGTTAAAAGGTGGCAGTGACACCTTACTGTGTATCCTAGTAAACCTGTAAAAACAAAAGCCCTTTGTTTTTGCTGATATTTACATGCTCTGTTAAAAAAAAAGTCTCAGCCCCCACCCTCTACCCATAGCATTTGCGTAATTGCTTTTGCCCGGAGGCGCGAGCTTCGGTATGCATCTTTGTGTAGACACACACTGACGCAAGGGAGCTGCTGATGCCCGGACAGGAGGAGTTTTGCACTTTAACTTTAAACAAATAGCCGGCAGGGGTGGGTTACACAGGTAATGAGTTTTGCTTCTTTTTCCTGTTTGACATTGAATGTTCGGAAAGCAGGACCCCTGGACAGTTTAGTTTCGCAGAACTGAACCCCCATGAGGGAAATAATTGATAGCCGGCAAATGATGGAAACCTTATTTGTGTTGAGTGGGCTGGCATTTTGTTGGATTCCGTATTGCACAGCACGTTGCTACCACTGGTGGTCCTGAAGCTCTGTGCAGAGATTGTGCACGTGGTTTCTACAGTGCATGTTTAAAGTGTGTCCTTTGTGGGGAGCCTTGGTTGAAGCTCGTGAGATCCAGAGGGGGTCACCAACCATTGTGGCGCCAGACTTAGCACAGTGCTAAATTGGTGCTCGTGGTTGTCCAGTCAGAGCTGTTAATACATTGAGTCGGCCCTGTGCCGATGTCCACTGCTTCTCCATCTGTCCCAGTCATTGGTGGCCTCGAGGGACTTCTTAACAAGCCTCACACTTCCCTTCTGGGGATATTCCTGAAGGTTTCTATTGCCTCATTATGATTGGCTTCGGGTCTGGAGTTTGAAATCCAGGTCTATTAGAGGATTTTTGTGGGGCCTAGGTCCCCCAGCATCAAGCATGGCCCCTGTGTGGTGCATGGGGTCCTCGGATAAAAAGAAAACAAAGTCCTTAGACCTATTTCAATGCCGGTATATGATGGCGTAGGGCATTGCCTGCCTCATTACTCAATTAATCAGAAAAGCGGGCGAGGTCTGCTTTTGTATTCTGTAAATAAATGCAACAGTAGCAGCACGAGGCCTGGTAAAGAGTGGGACCTGGGGCAAACACTGCTGCCAGTACCCCCGTCTGTGACCCGGTTGAAACCTAAACCCCCACGTGCTTTGATCAGTGCTTTGTAGTCCATTTATAACAACAATAGATCTCTTTGTGATCTGCTTATCGTGTGCAAGGCTAATTTAACACAATGGTCATAGCTAGAGTGGGGAGGAGATTATGTGATTTAATGGGCCACACCATTGTTTCCTTGGGTTCAGAAATTCTTACAAAATTCTGAATGCTCTCCATTTAATTTGTTTATAGACTGCATAAATGGAATGATGAAACAACAACAAAGTCTTATGTTGTATAGGAGTGCAGGGTGTGGAGGCCAAGCCAATAAATACACCTTAAGTGGGTGATAAACAAGTTCCTTATTCGCCTGCCACTATATTTAGCGTTACCTTCGGTTATATTGTGGCCATACTAAATATCTTATGACTTAAGCGGCCTGCGCTGCTTTTTATCCTTGTGAGGTAGATAAAACAATGAGACCGTATAATTGACTATATATACTACATGGTGGTTCTGTAGTATATGGACCCAAATAAGCGTTTTTTTTTAGTTGTTACTGCCAAGTTGAAATGGTCCGCATTTTGTCAGTTGCGGAAGGGTGAAATGAGGAGCTGCCCTTGTTGTTGAGTCTGCAACCATAAGATAGCAGTGTCTTCTACTGTGTGGGTTTTATACATCTTAGCATCACCATGGTGCCCGAGACTTCATTAATGAGCGTGCTAGATGTAAAACACAGGATGTTCCTAATTATGTGGTGCACGAGGGGTACTGAAATGCTGTTTTGAAGATCTGGCACATCCCAATTGGGCCACCTGCTTTCATCTACTGTTAAAGAGTTTTTGTTTTTGTCTGGAAACCAGATGCATGTGATTGTGGTAAGGTAATGAGACTGGAGGAAACTGGGGGCATGGATGCGAGGGACAATGGATATAGATTTTATATTATCCTGGTAAATTTGAGACTGGAGTCCTCTTCGTTGTTTTGAAACTTCGTCTGTAAAGTGTTTGTAGTGCTTAAACCCTGGTGTGTGAAAGTGCTATGGTAGACTAGGCCTGACAGAGAAGGAGAGGCTAAAAGTGCCAGTGAGGGTGTAAGCTGCCAACATTTTCCGAACCAGTGCTAAATTGTGAGTGGGGAAAAGTATAGTATCGCCAAGATTTTTCTTGGGAAACTGGCACCGCCAAGTGACTGGTTGCTGAATACCATGGCTGCCTTCTCTTTATTCGCTCTTGCGCACCTTACACAACCTGCGTCTTCTCACTTTTAGAGATTTTTCTTTCCTGCTTTGTCACTTTGTCCCGATTTTCCACTCTTTCTACTTTACTTCCTTTTCACATTCCCCCCTCGTCCTCTGGGTCAGTCTGCCCGTAACTGCATATTTCTAAAGCTACAAAGATAGTCACCAAGAAACTAACCACAAAGGATCCAGTCTCTAGCTTTATTTATCCTTTCTCACATTGTACTGTTACACTCTCAAGTACATGTAATAGGTATGTTCCAACTCACTAGTCTTGTGGTGCCAAAGACTTCTCTGGGCAGACACAATTTAATATTTTTAATTACCACTTTCTGAGGGGCTCGGCGCGTCACAGTAAGCTTGTGTAAGGTACTTGTGTGTTATAGGAGGCCTCAAATTAGTTGGTCTGTTAAACATTAATAGTGTTATCAGCCTCCTGTGCTCAGCATTCCTCAGTTGGGGAAACTTGATAAAAGTTAGTTTCTGTTTGCTTTTCCCATCCTTGTTGGGGCATGGGTTGCAGGGGGGAGAGATCTGTTAATTTTGAGTATAGCTCAGTAGTGTCTAGATTTTTTTATACCGAGTGCCCACGTTTGCATAATACATTTAGGCACGACAAAATAAGATTTTCTTACAATTTTTATGTAAAATGTTAAACATTGCAAGCAAAGTGAATAATTGCAGTGAAGTTTATAGACCTTTCCTCCGTGAAAAATAGACCCATTCACACATGTCCAACGTTTCAAGTGAGATTTAAAGGAGGTGCAATTAGAAAGTCCAAAAATATGTTTTGTGCTGCGTTTGTGCTTAAAATAAATTCAGTGATTGAATTTAATATGTGGTAAGCAAGGGAACAAAAATATATGTAGGGTTATGAATTGCATAGGGTCCATATCGCCCAAGACGTTTTTGCAAAAAGGGATGTTCTTTGATAGCTTCATTTTGTAACATTTATCGGCTTAACTTTTTGCATATTACACTGATCAGTTTTCTGTTTAATAATTATATTTAGCCCAGCATCTGGGGCAAATGAAATTGATTTTGGCAGACACTTGTTTCGTGTCTTCGGAATTTTCAGTTATCGTGCTGACATTGGATTCCACATACAGAGCAATTCATTTAACTCTGGCGAGGGTTCATACCCCATTCAGAAGACCCCTGGAATTGAGGAACATTGCCCCCATTTTATTAATTTGTCAGAGTAGTTGTATCTTTGAGAAATCTCCCTATTTCCCCTATTGGCCAGTTTCTAGAAAACTTGTTTATATCCACCAAGGCCACAGCTACTAATTGTCATCAGAAATCGCCCTCCTTCACACAGCCAAAGCCTTAAACTGTGTATTAGTCCTGAGTAAAATCTATTACGATTAGTCTTCTAAACAGCCTACCTTCTAGCCACTTTCTCCTCCAAAGAAAGTATTGAATGTTGCTGCGCTCTTTAACCTCAACATGCAAGCACACACATTTGGCTGGTTATTGGCCAAAACAAGGTTCTGTTCAAATATCTGACTAGTTTTTAATGTTCTTCCGTTGTGCTGCTCCCACATACCTATCCAAAACCCATCCCCAATTAATTCCAACCCACTACATACTCTTTGCCAATCAAAACCTCCTTGCAGTAGGTAGAAAAGCAGGTATATGCCACGTCCAGATTTTGTGCTTTCATTAAAACCCACTGCTTAGCTGACCTTCTGACTTTCACTTTGCAAGCCATGCTCAATATCCTCCTGAAAGAGTACCTTGTCCAACTTGAAGTCCAGAATGTCCTCTCTAACGTTGTTGCTGTCCCTGTTTCTCCACACTGCCTCCACCCTCATGAATAATTAATATACTTATTGTATTTGGTGCATTTTTTGTCTTGTCTCTATCTACACCCAGCATTTGCCATTGCTGCAGCCAAACTCCTAGCTGTAACCTCTGAATCTATTTTTCTGCGGTGCAGTTCATATCTGTTTTTAGCACTATTTCTAGTAGATACACTGGTGTTCTTCAATCAATGCAAATTGTCTGGAAAAGGGATGTTTTTTCTTTGGTGATCAAGCATTTCACTGCATAAATTGAGATCCAATATTTTGAGCCTCCTTTGATGCACTGCATTGTATGTTAGCATTGGCACAGTGCCTCATATCCCTGAGTATTCTTGGTAATCAAGTGAGTGGTGACTCCATTTGTGATGCATGGTTAGTAGGCATGTGGGTTTTATTAATCTGTGGCAAGCAGTTTGGTGTCATCCATACGGTGAGGAGGGGTGCTCCAAACATGTTGCGTCAAATTCTAGGTGCTCTTCACAATGGAGGGAACACAAGAGGTTGAAGTCAGACGGTACCATCTGGTTTTTGCCTTCCAACTGTTGATTATTATTCTATTGCCGTGGAGTGCCTGCACCAATGGTGTCACTGAAAAAGCCACCACTGTACTCCCATATAGTGTTGCGTGACTTGAGTTTATTTATTCACGTTTTTTGTTTTTTTTATATAACCCTCTGGGGTAATGGAGCGCTGTAGAGATTTAGCACAAAAGAGCAGACAACAATTGTCACCGCCCTCCAGTTGCTGATCAGGGAAAAACGCATGCAACCTTTTAAAGGCCAAAAAAAGCTAGATAACTGCTCTCTTGCTAAGGAGGCATGCCATGAGCGTTTTGGACCAGGTGCTGCTAGACCATTTCCAGGTGTCATGCATCAATAATGATTGAAATGAGAATCTAAACCTCACACATTTTTCTGCCATAAAAAAATTCTATCCTATCAGTAGTGAAGCCTTGCTTTATGGTGCTGTCTTTTTCAACCCAGTTTATTGCATTACTACCAGCTTTTATTAATCTTTACCAGTGAGGCCTTCTATAAACAAAGGGTCACGTTCTTGCCTTTGCTGGCTTGTAGTGGGTCCACCATAGCACAACTCCTGACACAATATATACTAAAGGTATGTAAAGGTCTTTAGCACAAATCAAGATTTAGTTTGCATCATTAGTTTAAAAAAAATGATTATACTACAAGATTACTTTTTTCTAGTGACTTTAGTTATTTAGATTAGTCTAGCTGGATGGGAAAGTTGCAACTAATTTTCAGTGCATGCTAGTAGCTCGGTCACTCACGTTTTAGGGGTTTTAAGCAGGGTCACTGGAATTATGAGTCAGGAGAGGGCCAAATTATGCGTCGGGGTTGAGTAAATTATGGAGCAAGAAAAGGCAAATTATGCAGCACGTTTTGTAATAGTATTGCTTCATTATTTCATCATTTTTAAACTTGGTAGCACTGTGTTGCACCTTCTTAGTAGCTGTTTAACACTCAAATATAGCAATAAGCAACAGAAAGGTGACCAGTCCAGCTTTCCAAAGGGCCTTCAAGTGCACTGCAACACGCTGCTGCATTTTTTGTAACTTTTGAACCATATGAGCTAGAAACAATTTTTTTGTTAAAATGTGCAGATTATGCGGCAGGCGTTGGATTATGTGGCAAATGCAGCAAATTTATAATTATGCAAAATGTGCCATGGCTGCACTTTCGCATAAATCTGGTGGCCCTGGTTTTAAGATTCTGCAAAGGCCAGGACATGATACTTCGGTAGAACATTATATGAAACGTTTGTGTTCTGTTTTTAAAGAGACCTTTCTGTCTTTGTTCACTTTAATTATGTCAGGGGTCATTAAGGTAGCTTTAGAACACATTTTAAAGTGTTTTCTTTTTACATTTAAAGTTTGTAGTGATAAGGGGAAAGAATACTGGCTTGAGCTGATTTTCCTAATTTTTTTTACCAGCTGGGATATAAAAATATCAGTCAGACCGGTATAAAACCGGGCAGGTGCCAACCCTATGCACGTCTAATACACTCCCAGGAGAAGTAACAAGGGAATCAAAATGCCTCACCACTTAGATGGTTCACAGAATTTCTACGATCGTGATACAATAACTGTTGTTTCAGTTGTTTTAATGTCTTATTACATTGACCACCATCCCTTCTCATTCACACTCCAGTATTATCGCTTTCTTCCCAACCATTTTTCCTCTTTTTCAAATCTTTTGTGCTCTGCCACTATTAAGTAATTGCTTGCCACGTTCTCTGTTTTTGATCTGACCCTGGGACAGCTTAATACAGATGTAATAAATACATACTTGTAAACATACAAAGGTGCTTTGCGTCTGCCATCCTTGTTCATTCGTCTGTTAAGCTGTCATTCTCCTTTTGCTACCACCAAATACAGCCATATTACATGGGATAATCTGCCACCCTATTTCAGCAATTGGCACACTGGCACTTTAGCCATATTTCCTGATCAACTATACACCTCTGCATAAAAAGAAGTGCACTTCAGTCCTAGGGTTATAGGACAATACTTTACTCTTCCATGTTTTTTTTGTTTTTTTTAAACTTCTCTACTCGTCCTGCCATCTCAGCAGACCGTATTTATTTTTGCTTTTCGCCCCTCTGTTATTCTTGTGGGGTAAATACTTTTTTTCTGCCTTTTTAGAGATATTTGCATGGAATACCTTTTTATCTGGTGCAGAAAACTTGAAGCAAAATTGAAAGTTTGAGGCACACTTGAAGGAATAACTTTCCCGGCTGATTATAATTGCGTATGTTTATAAAGGTGTACTTTCAAGCGGTGCAGTGGATGAATCGAACCGCGCAAGCTACAAAACCTTTTGTTGACTAAGAAAACACACTATTTAAAAAAAATAAAAAAAATTGGGCTAAAATGGGATAAATATTTCCGAAATTTCTATCCAGTCATACTTTTTTTTTTTTTTTTTAAACTGGTATTTTGAGCGTTGCATGCTCAGTTTGTAGCTGCACTATCCTAAGCTAACCTTTGAACTTGAGACCCTTGGGCTACAGCAGCTTTTATCTCTTGTGGGCCCATTACAAAAAATGGGGTTGTCCCAAAATCAAGGACCTGGGAATCAAATTAATACAACAAACAATGATCCTGACTCAATACTTAACAAATTAATTAATACAACAAACAATGATCCTGACTCAATACTTAACAAATTAATTAATACAACAAACCATGATCCTGACTCAATACTTAACAAATTCTCTTGTGAGCAGACTGTGGGGTCAATGAGTGTTTTTGTGCAACTGAGGCGAACTAATTATTAGACGTATGCTGAAACTGATGCCTTGTTTGCTTTCTCCTACTGAGATCGTGCAAAGGCCCTTATAACCCTAGATATGCATGCTCTCAAGTGTGAATGAGAGGTTGCATTTTTAGGAGGGATGCAGTGGAATAAGTATGTATTTGCCAGTCACGCAAATCGCTCCTAGGAACAGTCCTGCTCTCCAGTAGGTACAGGCCTGCTCCCACAGCTAGGTCATGTCCCTCCAGATCAGAGACTAGCTGGCCTAAACCAGTTACCGGCTACTTAGGCTTAGTCAGTGAGATCTAGCATGAGTCCTGTGGCACAGTGAGCACGGAACCCTGGTGTGGGCATTCCTGTCGCTATTATGGCGTCTACTGGAACACGTAACAAAGTGATGTTCACTTTAGTTTAATTGCAGAATGAATAAGGATGTCGTGCTTTGCATCTCTAATAGGGATGGCAGACCGTCTAGATAACCCTGGCTGTTTGCTGGGACCAGTCGATACGTTTCCTGGACCCAGGATTGCCTTATGAATGATTTTACTCTCCACTGGATCAATTTTGTTTCTGTACATCGCTACTCCAAAATGTAGACCCTCTCAGGCGACTAGTGTGCACGATCACGGCCATTTATACAGGGCTTATACTGTGCCATTCAGTACTTACAGAGCGGCCTTGGGTGCTGCCAGATTGCCCCTAGGAGCATGAAACAACTAACTCCCTGTTGTCGGAAAAGGAAGCTAGTAGTGCAGATGCATGAAACTTCTTCTGTCATGATGCCAAAACCTTTGCACCAGCCATGTCTGTTGATAATAGCTGTTAGTGTTGTTCTGGTCAGTTGTACTACCTGGAAAGATGAGATGATTTTATTTCATCCGCGATCTCCTGGCTGTAGAGCTCGGTCAGCCCAGTGCCTTTAGTTTGACAGTATTTTTTTGGGGGGGGTCAGTGTCGGCCAAGATCATCTGATTTGACTCAAATTGTATGTATAATGCGTTCACTTGTAGGGGCTTTTAGCTGGTCCTCTTTATTCAATGGTTAGCTATTGTCCTATACTTTTTCTTTCGGCACACTAAAGTACACAGCTTGGGGCAGTCCACTTTAACCATTGGCTAAGTTCATGTGAGTGACAGCATTATGCAGTTTCACGACGAGTACATCCCTCATAAAGTAGCTCCAGTCACCACTTGAGGCTATAAAAGCAATGTGTGCTTTTTGAGACCATAGAATGTTTTCTTTTAGCCAATAGATTGGCTAGGTTTCCGGCAGCTTCCCCAAAGAAACATCTGCAAAAAAAAAATGACAAAACAAAAAAAGGCATTTATTGACCGTGCCAAAAGGCTAGTAGTTAATGTCGGGCCAATACTTGTTAACCTTGTTGCTTGGGCGAAAACTTTAAATTTGCAGTAAGGTTTGCCTGCTCAACAGAAATCCTTGCATTAAAAAAAATAACTCTTAAATATTTAAAATGCTGTCCATCTTGCACTTTATGGCCCCTTGCCATGCTGATTACGTTTAGGACACGTAGAGAAGCGCATTGGCTACGGGAGCCTGCGGGTGGTTCTGCGCCAGCAGCGTTCATCATGTACAGACGTGTGTTCAGTTCAGTGGCATCGCGTCCCTTTCTGCAGAGGCAGCTGCGCGCGGTCTGAACCCTGACCCTCTCCGATCAGAGCAGAAGCACTTATCGTGTGTGCTTCCAGGAAGAGGCGGGAGGCGCAGAATCCCCAGTAGGTTCCTGGCCTGATTCTCTTCTATTTTGTATGTATTTGTAGGAAATTACTGTCAGACATGGTGTGCCTGAGTTACTTTAAAAGTACAACCCAAGAAAAAGAACGGAGCCGTAGATATATTGGGTGGTACTTCGCAGCGACCTCCCTTTGAAACTATTTGAATGAACACTCCACCTCCTAGAGGGGAAGTGATGTCTCGTTGGCACAAGACGTTCCACATTAACCTGCTTGTGGCCGCTGATGGTGCCGAGCTGATACCGTGTGGTAGGTGTGTGTCGACTGTGGCCTCGAGCGGGCCCACTCCTGGGTTTCACGTCTCCCTGCGCGTGAGTCATGCCTGGCCCGCCCGGCCCCGTCCCGTTTCGCCTGCGTGTTTGCCTTGCGTCTGGCAGGTGATGTCACACTTTCGCCTGAGCCAGGTGCCAGGCTCCGGAGTAATAAGGCTCACCTGCCTACCGGAAGCGCTGATCCAGTATCCTCGGGAGGACCATGTTTGGTGGCCATTGTGTATTAGGCGCTTTCATATTGCCTTCAGCGTCGCTCTCCTGGACCCGAGCACTTTCCCACAATTTCGGGCACTTGCCTGGAAACTTGCAACTTCCGGTCCGATATTTAGTAACCCACTTTTACATTACATTTAAACACTTTGGCGTAGCGAAACAAGTTTCTATTGAAAATTATCCAGCAGCAGATACTCGGTTTGCTCGATTTATTATGCAATGTTTCTCAAGTATGTTTCATTTAAATTGCTGATTTAAGAATCTGCAAAGTGTTATTGAGCACATTTTTTTTGCCTCTCGCAAAACCTGTTCGCGTACTTTTTCACAGTATTTACCAAAAAATCTGCAAGTGTTATGAACTTTATAACGATCAAGAAGACCTGAAACTCTGGTGATCTCAAGAACTGTTTCTGCCTGTTTGTTCCCTGGACGGTGTGTATACAGCACTAGAACCAGTTGTAGTACATCCTCCCTGCTTTTCACTATCACAGGAAGAATCCGACCCGAGACCACGGTTTGTGCAAATCTTCGGGAGCGCATCTTACGCCAGTCGCAGGTGCCTTGATTCAAGCTTTGTGATGTAGCATTATATTGCAAGCGGTTAAAGTTTTACAGGTTGGGACTGATCAACAGTATTCGGAATATTGGCCTATCTATAGAGCCCTCTTGAATCCCAATCTTCTTGTGGGTTTAGGGCCTATTCCAGTTCTGAGTTAATCTGCACTATTAAAGTCACTGTTTAATATCACCTTTTGGTTAGCTGTAAATGGATGGATGGATGGCCGCAGGGTCTGTTAAACAATTATTTTATGAAGGGGTTGAATCTCTTGTGCCACTGCTCTAATTTCTTTAAGTTGTTAAAGACTGCCCTTTCGGCTTCGAGCAGGTGGCTTCGAGGAAGCCAGAGGCACATGCATCCTTAGACGTTGCAATAATATGCTTATTTACTTGAAGGGTTGTGGATGATATGTTCACGGAAATCAGTGTATGTATGTCTCAGACACTACTTTCCATCCTTACAGTTTTCGTCTGCATCTGAAGGTGGTAGGAATATGTGTGCTGACTCAGCTCAAAATGTGTCTTGGTCAGAACCAGCTAAAGGGAATCCACAACTCTGAGTTACATCCCAGCAGGTCAGCTTACCTGCCTCTCACATCGGGCCAGCTTTATATTTAATATTCAGTGGGCTTTCTTCGTGTCCATAGACGTTTCTAGCTAAGGGTAATTCTGTTTAGGCAAGGGAGGGGATGTGCTCCAGGGCGTAATGCTTTTAGTGGGAAACGTGAAGTCATGGGTACCAGTGCCTCATTTCTCCATCAGATTGCTCATTGCTGAGCCTGCCAACTTTTCTCCTCGTGCCTCACCATCTATTCTAGTTTTAAGCATCGGGTATGCATGTAAAAAAATAACCAAACTTATTCGTGTTTTTTTTAAAGGGCTATTTGCCAGAGGTTGGGCTGTCTCCTGGCACTTTGAGATGACTGGGGCAAGATCTGGATTTAATAATGTAACCATGAATAATCTTGCAAGATCGGATACGCGAAGTTTATAAATGGGAAGTATCAACTTAGGATCAGGAGGCTGGATCCATGCCAGATATTCAGGATACCCACAACATATTCATTTACATAAAATGAGTGTAAACAACTCATTTACATAGTGCCTATCCTAAATTTGCATTACCGACCCTGTCCTCCTAAACCTACGTTGTACGAGCAGTGCTAATTGATTTTGGATGATGGGTATTCCTTAGTAGAACAAGTGCTGTTTAGCTGTGCGTGAGAAGTTGGGTCTGGTCTTGGGCGTAATACAGGAAGTTCGATCTGTCCATATCATGGCTTCAAAGAGAAAAACAGTTCTTTTTGCCCAGCCCTGCATCATTAACCACCACCATCCAGAAGCATTCTGGAATGTTGCATTGCATGAGAACATCTACTTGGGTTGTGAAATGAATTGTGACATCACTCACCGGATGGCGACTTTAAATAATAAGAGTCCTTACATAGCACACAATACTTCTTCAGGGGCGTCAATGCACCTTACAAAGCTTGCACCAGAACTGGTACCAGCTAGGCACGTGGTGCTTATTTTGTCATTCTCAATGGCATAAAATTCTCATCCAGGGTTCAACGCCTCACGACCAGCAGGTGACATGCAGAGCTCTACAGCGGATGCATGAACCAAGTGTGCTCTCTTTACAGCTAGGCTGTGTTGGAAGCACATGTGTGGTACTAGCACAGACCCTGCTGTGAAAATAAGAGTTCCACCTGTGCAGTAGATGTGACTGTGGCAGGCCACTAATCCACAGGCCTGCCCGGCCGGTTTGAAACTTGTGTGGGTGTAGCCAGGACAGCCTGCCATCAGACAAGGAAACTGCACAACAAGGGAGTGTTTCAGCCAGGAATGTGCTCTAGTGCTGAGAAACCGGTTTTACATTTAACTTTTTTTTTGGTTGCTTTTTTGCAAAGGTGGAGCAGAAGTACTCCCTAATGGCGGCAGCTTGCTTAATACCCGCTTACCTGGTGTGCAGGAGGGGGCCTACTCTACCCTTTCCAGTGTTGGTGGTGGGGGGGCGCTTTCACAGTTTTACTGTGAACAAGAATCTCCATGTTAGTGGTGGGATAGATATCTTCTTGGTTTGCCAGTCGTGTGGGCTCAAAAATGCAGCATTGTGTAAATAGAGTGGTGGTGAGGCCTGCTGGGCACGTGTGGGCAGTGGGAAAGTGCACTTGATTTGAGGTTGGGGAATGCTTACTCTACCAGTATTATAGTGGGAGAGGATATAATGCTGATTCATGCGAGGGGAATGCCTTCTGTGTCTGTCTGTGGTGATTGGCTTGATTTTTCTTCAGTAGTAATAGGGAGAACACCTGTATTCTGTTGATGGTGGGTGGAAACCTATGATTACTTTTACCCATGTTAGTGTGAAGGGGGATGCACGTTGGTGGAAGAATACACGCTTTCTCTTGTGGTTGGTGGTGGGGGTGCTGCCTGCAGGCCAGCATGGTTGCCTTCTTCGTGCTTATCTTTGATCAGGAGACGTGCTGTTTTTCGAGCATAATGGGAACTGCACATGCTGGACCATTGATAAGTGGTGCATGTTTTTCGTGGTTGTGCCTTCTTTTCTGGAATGTAAATTATACGTGGGTGTCTGCTGGTATGGCAATCTTCAGGCACGGAATGTTGAAGGTCATTGTCGGTTTTCTTTACCGCATTATTTTCGCTTTTTCACTTTTACAAAGCAGTGAAACCTTGTAAACGAAAGTAGGAGAAGGGGAAGAAGGATTGGAGAGTGTTAAGCAGGGAACTGTCTGTTTTACAACGAGAAATAAGTATCCACGTGGCAGGGTGACACCTTTCAGAAAGGTTAAGATCCTGTGGAACAGTAAGTCTGAATAAATAAATCACTTTGAAACCATTCGAGAATTAGTTTTTGAGCTTATTGACCCATTTGAGAATATACATTGAGGGTAAATGATTGTTTAATGAGGCGTAATGTTACCTTGAGGTACCAGCACTTGGTTGAATTGTCCTACCTAGTAGCCCGCGTGCTCCCAGCATCCATAACGCTAACATTTGTTTAAAGGCATTGCCGGTATTCTACTGGGGGTCAGACCGGGGAAGAGGGGGGGTCAGAGTGTGTGGCAAGTTGAGGTGTGATAGGGATTGGGTGCAGGGTTTATGTCCATGTTGCACTCTGGGCCAGTTGCAGTTTGTTAGGCCCTGTGCTAGGACTCCCCGAGAGCCCCACAGAAAAGGACAGGTAATATAATACGATGTAACCCATGTCACTTAGCTCTGGTACCCAATCAGAGGCTGAGGTGGGGAGGGGTCCGGGCAGCGGAAGTGGTGAAAGGAGGATTGGGAATTGCTCGCAAGGGAGCAGAGGAGCCCAACAGGGATCACCAGTAGCACTACAACAGGGTTGAGGTAGCATGCAAATTCTTTAAGGCCTTGATTGCTGTACCTTCTAGATTCCAGTGAATGATCCAGCTCACCAACCTAAGTGACCGGATGGTCACCAAGTTGCCAAACAGCTGGGCCACTAGAATGAGCGTTGTGTGGCATACAGAGAAGGTGGTGAGCATTAAAAGAAGGTCTGGTGCAACCTCAGCGGGGGGTGAAAACTGGGTGACTGACCTCAGCGGGCACTCATCGACTGTATGGGTCAACATGAGGGAAGTAGGAGTTACCAGTCAGTGGGCACACTGGACAGAGGGTCGAGTCGTCAGGTGCAGTGTTTAAAGGTCATCATCTAAAGTGTGGGAACTGATTTACCAAAAACAAAAAAGCGTGGTGGGAACTAGAATTTGTCACATCAGTGGGGTTTGAGAGTTCCGGATCAAGAGTCACAGGCAGGAAGTGTACTAAAGTGAGATTCAGGAGTATCATGGCGTAGCGGGAATGTAAAAATGTGAGACTAATGATTATAGGCTAACTAAGAGGTAATAGTAAAAGGTAGACAACACCATGGTCATTAATGTCCTTCCATGCTCCATGGGTTGGTGATGAATTGAGGGATCTCCCCCCTCCTCCCAGGATGCCCTACCCACTTTCCCTCTGCAGTTCTGAAGCAATATACTTGTTCCTCAGCCAACAATGTATCACCTGAACCATCCGAGTTCTCCTTATACACCTTGCGGCATAGATCAACAGCCTGATCACCACACTGCTCACTTCTGCCCAAAGTTGTGGTGGCTGCTGGTAGCACTACTTTGTGTTACCCTCCCTCTGCTACTTCTCAGCGTTGCCATTGTTGCTGCATCTGGTTTGATTGGCCATCAGATTTCCGTGTCTTTATTCTCATGTGACTTGAACCACATGCTTCCTAATCTCCTCCCGTGTCCCAGGTCAAAAAATGTCACACAGTCACCAGTCAAAATATTGTGCCAAGCTGTGGTCTACAACAACCCCTACTGCTTTCCAATCTTTACAAGCTAGAAGGACAGTTTAAATCAACAAAAAAAGTAACCCCCCCCCCCCCCAAAAGCACAAAGCATAAGTTACAGTAAGCTTGGTGTTTGTATGTCTGCCTGCCTTTCTGTATCTCAATCTTGTAATATCTGCCATGCTCTGTCTTTCTTTGTTACAAGAACTTACTCTCCCTGTTTTCACTTTTTATTTCACTTGTAGTTTCTGATTTACTTTTCTTTGGTTTTTCCTTTTTGTTTCTCTTTCTCTATCACTTGTTTTTTTTCTATTTTTAAAACAATGACTCACAAAATGTAAGGTCCATCTTGTAACAGCAGGGTTTGTAGATGATTTGTGTGCATGTAACAGTTTAGTATTTTGTCTAAACGTGGTTACTTTCTTCGTCATAATTTTGAGAAACCTATGAATGTGAATAGTGCCGTGATCATAGTCAGTTTCAACACTTGCTCCACCCTTGGAATAACCTGGTGATCCTGCGGTTACACAGATCCTGGATTTTTTCAGCACTGCAGTGGAGTCGTGACGCAGCACGTACCCACCTAGATCATCACAAAACATTGGATTCAGATCTCGCCTTCAACTCCCCCGAGGGAGTACAGGAGGACTGTGAATGTTTCACCTTATGGGTCTCATGTCTAAAACTTTCATCTTAAAGAGAGTTGTCCACTTTGTGAATCTTAATTTCTGTGGAATATGTAAGAATTCTGAGGCCTCACCATCTTTTACTTCAAAACTACAGTCTTCAGTTTTTATTTTTTAATCCAACTCTGTTATATACTAAAATCCAGAAACTATTCCTGGTGGGTATCCCTGTGCTACAAACACAAAGCCTTGTCACTGCTACTACTGTGAGCAGGAACCTTCACTCTGATGAGTGTTCCTCTTCACACCCCCTTTTCTCCTATTGGTGCTGATCTTGTTGGCGGTGACTTGGGCTCTAGCGAAGTCCCCCCCTCTATTGATAAGGCAACTGTACCGCTCTGAACCGCCATGTTTTACAGATTGTGGTTTGGGCGATCAGATCCTCATCACTGCATCAACTATGGACAACCAGGGTTTGTTTGGCAAGAACGCCTATGATACCACTCCGCCCACCTCGTTGATGTGGAATTGACTTTAGGATGGGACTCGACACGTCTACTATTTGTGGGTTGGCCTGGAACCAAAGACTGGTTTGTTTTGCATTTTGCACAATTCAGTGAAATGTTTTGCCAATTAAAAGCTAAAATATTAAACTAAAACCCCAGAAATCTCTGGGACTTTCCGACTTGGTTCACACGCGGGCAACCTGCAGGCACTTCCCAGTGAAATTGGGCTTAACCATTCCAGGCGCTGTTGCTAGTTACTTTTGCTTAGAAGAACACATAAGCTGTGGAGCGAGGGAGTTGCCAGAAAGAAGAATGGGGAGACAGAAGACGAAGAGCCATTTGAGGCAGTAGTTAGGCCGCAGGTAGCCATACAGCTGTATAAATGGTCTGTGAGCCACAGGCTACTGAAGGTTTTTTGTTTTGCTCTATTGACGCATCGGTAATTCTGTATACAGATATAAACAGGTTAGGTTAAAGAGCTACCACGGTAGAGACGGTCTTTTAAAGCCTCATGCCAAAAGATATTTTGTGGCTGGTATTGCCCCAAAAAGCTGATCAGGTGTATATTGGCACACTGAAAGTTTGTCTTGTTTCCTGCTCCTCCTGGCATTGCGTGCCCGCTTTACTGCATAAAAGCAGAGTACAACAGGCCTACTAAAACTACAAAATAAAATGAGCAACGAGCGTAAACCATCTATCATGTAAACAAAAATGGCACATTTTACAAACTTGCGAGTAACAATGTGGCAAAAAATCATACACTTGTTGTTCTGGTGAGGTGAAAACCTTGTGAAGTCTAAGATCGACGTAGGTTCAGGGGTTGTGTATGGTGTGGGACATCACTGTAAGAGTTCTTGGTTGGGTCTTGGCCTGGCAATATCAGTCGGTTCAGCTGTCTGCAGCAACAATGACGTCAAGTCACTATTGCTGGAGACTCGGTAAAGGTGGGCGAGCCAGCATAATAACAGGAAGAGCTGAGACCTAACTGAATCAAAGGTCTGGCAGGCTTAGGTCTAAGAGCCTGTGCACGAGCTGAGCCATGAAAGTAGTATGCATGTAAATCATGCAATAGACATCATGCAAAAACACGATAAAGTTGCATCAAAAGTTTAGAAAAAGTGCACTAGTGTACAACTTAAACATGCTCAACCGTTTCACCGTAGATAGTCACAGATTTGAGAGGGATTCATAGTAATAGTTTTACAACATGAACTTAGAAATATTCTGGTTGGTACACCACTGAAAATTTAGCTTGGCATCACTGCCTCGCTGGGGTTACTAAATCTTGGCTATATTAAGCAGTTGTGCAACTGGCCAGAGGGCATGTGCTTTACACCTGGGGCTCCTGTTGATTTTAGAAGACGATCGGGTGAGGGTAGGGTCCCTGGCAGGGTCCAAAAACCTTTCCACATAGTTTCTTAGCCTGTAGGACATCGTGTGCTGAAGCTTTCTTTCTTGTACTACACCGCTGCACACAAAGTAGCGGGCACAAGGGTCTGTCCCCCAAGTAAAGATGCCCCACTGGGAAGGTGTCTCTGTCCACCAAGGGATGTGCAAGTGAGGCCCTCAATACCTACCCAATCCTGGATTGCTGTGTGCCTTGTCCTCAGCAGGCTGTGTACAGTGGTTAAGAAGGTTTGTCTCTTGCATCCCTCATGGTGTTGAGCTCACTGGTATTGTTATCCTGTTTTTTTTTCTAAACCTGTTCAGAGGGGTGTTGCCTGTCATGTGCTGTTAGCTCAGATTGTAGGGAGTTACCAAGTACAGGGTGTGTCCTGGTATTTTGGGAAGCTGAGTGGAGGGTTACGCCCTAGCATCACATGCTCCTCTCCAGTGGGCACAACTTTAAAGCTAGTTTTGTGTGGTCACAAGAAATTATTTGTCGCTACGAGCTACCTCCAGAGTGTAACATCCACTGTGTGCTTCAAACAGGACATGTTGCTCAATTATCAAGAGCATACTCCATACTTGCAGGTTTTACAGATTCCAGCAGTAGGCTGCTGTGTTTGGCAATGCAACAGCCTGCAGATTTTTAGTCTCCCTCCTACTTTGGGGAAGCTGCAGGCTGAACCTGTTCAGAGGTCCAAGCTAGCTCCCTACACCCCTCTGAAGCTCGCTCAGTGCCCTGGAAGGCGAGTTTTGCACCAGGGATCACGGACAGCATTGCATTGCACGTTCTTGCAGATGACACAATGCTCGTGAGATGATATTGGTGCTCAAACGTCACTCATGTCTCTCCTTTATGTATCCTGTCATCTGGCTTAAAAGCTGCATGATCTTTTTATTTAAAGTGGGGCCCCATACTATGTGATACGATTTTCTGTTGTGTAGTTTTTTGGACACAGTCTTGTTGTCATCCATGTGACGTCATCGGCATGGCAGTTAGGGGTTTGAATCCTCTTACCTCCTTTTTGGTTACAGAATGTTGGCAGGCTTGCGTCAGTCGATCAGACCATCGGAGTGGGCAACGTGCTGCGTGCTAGGCAGCGTCTGAGAGGTGGAGATCTGAGCAGGTACTAGAGTGCCCCTAGCAACGGACCCGGATATGCAAAGCTCTGGAGGGCGCATTCCAAACAGTTGAAAATGGTGCCACTGTGCTTTTGAACGGATAAGTAAAGGTACAGCTCTAGAACCATGCACAGGGAGAAGGAACAGTTTATATTATCCCTGACTAAAACTGACTTTGGTTGTAGTTGTCTATTTCTAGTAGATGCCCCCCCGTCATTTTTATTGAGATTTTATCAAACCGTACAGAAAGATGAGGCTCGACCCCGTATTTGGGGTATGATGGTTGGGAAGCGGTACAGCACAGTTTGTTTGTAGAGTCCTAGTATCTTGAATATTTCTAGTAGATTAACTGCTGCGGGTAGATTTTAATGGGGTTGAATATGCTTGGAATCTAGCATGTGCCCTTGCATTCAAGCAGGGTGCACGCCAAGTCTAACTGGGTGGGTTCTTAATTTGCAACAACCTGAGGCCATTAACAGCAAGGACTAGCTCATGGATCTTCTGTTAAATATGAAATGTTGAGCACATCATTAGGCCTTTGTGAAATGTAAATTATGCTGGCATAATGTGTGTAATTTTGGGAATTTCAGATTGCACAAAGCGGTGCCATTATGTCTATAAGCATGATTAGGAGCCATTTGCAGTAAACATTTATCACAAATGGTGCAACTTGTAGTATTTTGCTGTCAAAATTTGCAGTGAAGCACAGAATGCGAGCAACTCATTGGTGGTACAATTGTTTGAATGCATCCTCGCCCCAAAATTTAGGTGACAATGCATTTCAAGCTAAGATATAGCGCGAAATGACAGATTTGTATTTCACATAATTGTATGTAATTTTGCCATAACTATGCAAAATCAAATTATGTGAATTTCACACACCACTACTCATCATACCTGCTCACTGACAGAGCCACAGACTGCCTGCGGAGCTCAGAATATGCTCAAAGCAATGTGAATAGATCGGAGACTTGTAGAATGCGGACTTCGAATTCCTAAACCAGGATGTGGGCTGCTGCGGCCCCGCCCAGCAGTGGCATTCCGCGGATCAGTGCCTGGTCACTGTCCTGTGGGATCATATGGACCTCTATTTGGGGATCCGTTTCTTATAGCTAAACCGCCATTGACACTCCGCGTTATGGAGAAGCATTGTGAAGGATTTATCCAGTGGAGAGAAAAATACCAGTTCTCTTTACCCAGTCCTACATTTCTAACAATCTGCAATAAGTGTTGCTTTGTTTGCCGTCTGTTTAGGGTTTGAGATGTATTGTGACAGCATTGACAGGGTGACCCCTTTAAACATAGACGCTCATCAAACATTTGGTTGTTCCCCACCTCTTTGCGCGCACTCTCACCAGTATCTAAGGACCGTAGTTCCAGCTAAGTGAGTTGAGCGTTTCTGGTGGAATTAGCTCTTATAGTTGTAAGGTTGTTTGCCTCTGCTCTGAGTGATGTGTTGGCATTGTCTTTGGTGCTCTGGTTGGAGATACTTATCCACCTCTGTCTTGATAATCTATTCATAAAACATCTTTTCTTTCACGAAAGCAGTTTTCTTTTGACATTTTGTGAAGTGCATGTCCAATCGCTGTACAGGAATTTTGGTGATGAGGGTGCATTCTGGTATATCTGGAAGGCAACAAAGTCTACTTTAAACAGATGCGTTCAATTTGAATATCTTCTCCTTTACATAGAGGTTTATTGACTGCTTAAGACCTTCCTAGGGCACCTCTGTATGGGATTTAAATGCTAACCTTCCTAGGGATGCAGTATGAGTTGTCTACAAGATGTTTGTGAATTGATTTTAAAAATTGATACCAATATTACAATGAAGGTTGTATCAGTTGAGCCAAAACTCAGCGAGTTTGAGGAGTATATTTTTCACTTATTTATAAATATCTGATCACTAAGATATTGGTGTGCAGAGGTTTATGGGTGGGTGTGTGTGTGTGTGTGTGTTATATATACCGTCACTTTAATGTAACCATTTAGTAAGTTTCATAGTGGACTTTATTATTCTTTTTGACTATCTTTTCTAATGTTATATTTTTTCGTATTTTGTGTAGTGTATTAAACGATGGCAGTACAAAAAACGGCTCACAGTAATGTAGTTTTTTAAACTATATTGATGTGAGATGTGGCCACAAATGTTGGCTGTCTCTCGCATATACTTACTCTAATATCGTTGTAGAGACCACTTGTACACGACTCGGGTGCGTAGAGGGAGGCAGTGATTCCCCAGGCTCTCTGGCCGGTAGGTGGCAGTCTTTGTTTGCAGTAGGCTGATGAGCATTAAGTGTTGGCATTATCATATGCCATGGGTATTATTAGTCTGGCCCACAAGCATGACATTTTTTTTTTTTGTTGATTCACCCATGTCTGTTTTGGTTGACTTAGGCTATGAGCATTAACTTTTGGCATAAGCACTTGTCATGGGTGAGGTGATGCGGTTAACCAGTTATGGTGGTGCTAGCAACCTTCTGTTTTTGGATCTGGTGGCTCAGTGGCCTAATGCAGCCATTGCTAGAATATGTGTTTGACTCCATAGTCACCGTTTCAGATCCGAGTAGGCTAGCTCAGCCTTTCATCCTTGTGAGGTCGCTAACACAAGTGCCATAGAGTTAGTAGTAAGCATCTGATATTTAGCTAGGCCTGGGCGAAGCACTACGCTACGCTCGCGTAGTTTGCGAAGTTCGCACTACTTCGCACTACGCGAACTGCACGTAGCACAGTGCGAACACGCGTTGCGTAGTGCAGCGGTCATTTTTTGCTTGCTCGCGGTCCTCAACGTCAAGTTGGCGACCGCGAGCAAGCAAAATGACATCCCCGCGAGACTTTTTCCTTGATCGCGAGCATGGAAAATAAACCTCCCGGCGAGATTCCCAACGCGAGGAGGTCAGGTTTCTCATTGCGAGGGGTCGCGTATGCTCGCGACCGCACGCGATGAGAAACTACCAGTTCGCGTTGAGAAAGCTGCCGCTCGAGTAAAAATCTACTCGAGCAGCAGAAAACTACAGCTCGCACTGTGCAAGATGCCATTTTCAATGATTGCACAGTGCCGGTTGCTTGTCCGCACTGTGCAATCATTGAAAACAACATCTTGCACAGTGCAAACATGTTACTACGCAGTTCGCGAAGTGCTACGCGTAGCTCGCGTAGTGCGAACTTCACTTTGCGTAGCTTCGCGAAGTGCTACTTCGCGAACTACGCCCACCCTTATATTTAGCACCAAGATGCCCTTTGGGGTGAACATAGTGTTGACCCATGCATTATGTATTTACTCCCTGTTATTGGTCCTGTAATAACCAATTATACCTCAATGGGTGAACTTTGTATATGCTTCCCGCCATTGGTGTTCTATCCTTTATAAGTACACCTCATTCTTGGGGAAATAAAGGTAACTAGGGTGAGGCAAAGGTGATTTGCAGAGGCTCGCATGGTGTGGTCAAGAGGGGCTGCTGGGATTGCACCCTGTGAGTTCAGGTTATTAGGCTAGGCCACGCATGCCCTATTTTTCCACATACTGTATTCAGGAGATCAGCTGTCTAAGGGGCAACTGCACCCCAGTCATGGCTCCTTTTCTATCCATCGTGAAAGGGTGGGGGGCATTTACTTTGCTTTTTTATTGCTGCGACTGCTGCATGCATGCTTTTCTCAAAGGGGAGAGGATTTGACGTCGCGGCTAGAGCTGGTGACTTAGGAACTGGGGAACCAGGATCCATTCGGGGTCAGCTAAACATCCTGCAATTTTGGGCAAATCACTTAATTTCTGATGCACCAAGAACAAAAAAAAAAATGAAGACTACCTTGTTTCTTATTACTGTCTCTGTGGGTTTACAAAAAGCGATACACAAACAGTTTCAATAAAAAACAATTATTCATATAGTTAAATATGCAGTTAGGGCTCCAAATTTGTAATATGAAATTCATCCAGTTCTGACAAAAAGTCCACTAAAGTGCTTGCATTTCACTTTAGGAATGTTGCTTATATATCCATCTTTCTGTTGCCATGCCACCCATCTGTAACCATCTTACCCGTGTATTACCTACCATCTGTTCATTCATCTAATCACCAAGACATCCATTCATCTACTCTTACAGATAGCCATTCAAGCATTCATACAAATATTTATCATTCCATCAACCCATCCATCCTAAACTACACCTCTGCTTATTAAATGCTCACATTAGCTGGGTGGGAGGAATATGATCATTCATAACCTGGATGCAAAAAAAGCAGAAAAAGGTATGGTCTCTCCCTCCTCCCTTTGTGTCTTTCACGCTCTTCCATCCTACCTCCTTCCCTCAAACCCACCCTTCCTCCTTCCCTCAAACCCACCCTTCCTCCTTCCCTCAAACCCACCCATCCTTCATTATAACTTGACTTTCCTGTGACACACGCCCACACAAATCACCAGCACATAATCCAGAACCACCCAGCATACTAACATTACACATAATACCACTCAGCACAACATAATTCACTCCAAATAATACTTGAATCACTACCACATAAATAGACCCCACATCAAACCAATCTATACCATATAGCAACAATACAGATAAGCACACACCACACCATGCCACATAATTCCAATACGTATAATTTCACTTAACGCCACACAAATTAACTCCACACGTTTCCACTCCACACTACATAATTCAACTAGAAACCACATAATACAAATCAACACAATTACATAACACACCACATACATACAATCCGCAAACATTCCGCATCATACCAAAAAATTCAACAGCAAGCAACATAATTAAACTCCACTACATAACACTCCACAACACCTACCATACCATATAACTACAATCCCACTCCTCATAATTTCAAGACAATAAATGCCACAATTACTAGCCACAAAATTCCACTTCACACCACATACATCCACTCCACACCACATCCATTCACTCCACAACACTTAAGTAAAAAACATTGTTATTTCCAACGCCAATAGCTCTAACTTACACAAAGGTGAGGCCGATTGCATTGCAAATGCTTGTCTTTTCAGAATCTGGCAGCCCTCCATCATGCTGCCTGTCATTGACAATGTACTCGTGTACAAGAAGTGGGAAGAAAGAAAGCAATCTAATATGTGCACAAGCCTGTGCGGGGATCAAAGCAGAAATAAGCCGGAGAAGCCCAGAGGGAGGTTTGACACTCATGTCAGTTGCAATTACACAGCAGTTAAACTAAATAGAATACGCGTGGGCTGGAAACTGGTTCGGAGGATGAATTATCAGCACCTGTGATCGAATGGGACACGGTGGGGGCCGGCTTGTTGAGGGGGGGGGTTAGAATTATCGGCTAGACAGCTGGCCCGTCACGGAAGGATGAATGGAAGGTAGATGACGTCTACTGGCCATATGTCTCCATGCTTCCAGGCCTGGGCTTTCATTTAACACCCCTGTGCATTCTGGGAGTTGTAGTCTTGCTTCGTTTCACTTGAACCAATTCTGCCAAAGCAGCAGCCCTCATAGGTTTGTGCAAGGGAAGACTGGAACTTCAATTACGGCACTATAGGCCTGGGAGCCAAGTGAGGAAGCGCATCGATCTGTGGTATTCTCAAACAGCTGCTATAAGTCCATATCCTATTTATTCTGACTCCATTGGCAATTCCTGCTAGTAGCAGAATTGCCAGCCAGCACCCACCCTGAGTTACCAGATTACCTCTCGTCACTGAGAACCCATTGAATCATGTCGTCTTCTGCTCTTATGTAACTACCTAATGCTTTCTGGGAATTGTAGTCTTGGTTCATTCCAATGGAACCGGTTGCACTAAAGAACCAGGTTATGGTGATTAGATGCAAGATGAGAGGCTGTCATGAGCTTCTTTCACTAATTGTTAAATGTGCAGCTTTCCAGCTCTGCTTGACCAGTTCACACTGACCTCATGTCAAACCCTGGTTGCTACAGGGAGTGTTGGATAAAGAGCTTAATTTGAGCTGGTGGTTTGCACTCATGATGGGCACTTGCACTGATTTGGCAACACCGGCACATATGACAGTCTGCCACATGGTGGCACTGGCTGTCTAATTTAGAGAAGAACACAGCAACAGTTGTTGTTCCCATATACATTAAAATGACTAATGCCATCCAAGCCATTCTTATAGCTTTGGTGGTGAATTGTGGAGAAACTGCAAGCCATCTTTTTTTAATTCTGTGTCTGGCTTCCAGCACAGCCACCAGCCTCCTCCCCCCCCCCCCCCCCCCCAAATCTAGTTTGCATGTTTAGGGAATAGATAGCATTCTCTGGGAAGGCCCTGGCCTTGAGGTGCTGTGATAGAGTTCCAAGAAGGATCCCACAATGCATTGCAAATGTGGAGGTTTAGTCTAGTACAGTGATACTCAAAGTATGTCCCGGGACCGCTTGCAGCCCTCTTGACCTTTACATGCAGCACCCCCCCTGTACAGTAGCACGAGCTACTGTTTACTTGCTGAGCACTAATAATAAGAAAAAATGTTACATTAGCAGGCAAGCATTTATTTGCAGGTTAAATGAAGTAGCTACTGTGGTGTCCTGCACCACTAAGCTTTAGTTAACCTGCAAATGAATGCTTGCCTGTATATTTAAAAACAAAAAACTCCTTACACAATCTCTGACCCACCCAGGACCCCTTACTGCCACAGTGCGGCCCTCGGTCACACCACATACCATACGTTGTGGCCCCATGGCAAATGTTTGAGTACCCATGGTCTAGAAGGACCTGAAGCTGCTTTTAAGACTCACCGAGGCCCTCGTTATCATGACTACGGTTATCTGCCAATGGGACATGCTTGGTGCTTAATTTGTGAAAAGAATAAGTACCGGGGCTCAAAGTTATGCTCCGTATCCCATAGCCTGTGCCATCGGACATCTGTGATGAATACCAAGGCGGCGTAGCCTTGATTGCACCTCCTGCCTCTTACTTCTACCACCAAACCACGGGCTCAGTTCTGGGGGTCACTCACAAGCGATCCTTCCTTGCATCCACCCAGTACCCTACACCAGGGTGCTAACCAATAACATTCTTACCTGAAAAACCCGCCTACGTCTGGATGCCTGTCGCAAGTTTCCCTTATGAGACGGAGGGACAGCACTCTTCATTTACCAAGTAATCCCGAACATTCCGTGCCAAGTTTTACGCCAGTCCATGAAATTAGTTTAGAACCAAGTCCCAGGCATATGTTCAGAGTAACACACAGTTATGGTACTTCCGGTGAAAGAATGTGAGGGTCGACACCAGTAGGTTCTTTATGTTGAATTTTTTTTATCTAGTTCTTGAAATGGGTAAATAAAGAAAAACCAGCCGACACGTGTTTCGTCACCATGGATTTAATGCGTGACTCTTCAGGGCTGTAAGGTGAGAAATGGTAACGTGCGAAATCGCTGGGCCGGCGATAATTCCAACCCGGTCTTAACACGGGTAACTTGTGAACAGAAATGGTAGAAAAAACACCAAGTTGAGTATATTGGGAGGCCCCCAATGTTAAGAGTCCCATTACTGTAAGCGGACGGGTGTGTCCGTTTTACAAGAAGTCCTGTGGTGGCAGGAGAGCCTGTCAAATGTACCGTCTCGCTTTCCGGTAGTGAAATTAGTTTAAACTGTCCTGGTGCTACACATCGGTGAAATGTTAACATTGGGGTGCCTTGTCACAGCTTCAAAATGCCCCCCCCCACCACCATTTTTAGCCAGTCACTGGTTTTTAGCCATCGTTGAGCAGCGAAGTAAGGCTAATTGAACTACTGACACTACAAGTCCCAGAATGCAACACGCTGTTGGCTAGAAAGCCAGGCATCCACGTAGCCTGTGCTACCATAGATCTAGTCGTGGGCGAGGCATCGCCTGGAGTATTGTGTCCAGGTCTCTAGAGCGTCAGAATTGAACTTCTCCAGAGGTTGACAATGGACAGCCTGCAAGGGGCGCCAGGATTCTCCCGAAGAAATGATGTACAGGAAGAGAGGGGTGCGAGAAGAGATGGGCCCAGGGATTGAAGTGCGGAAGAGGGGGTTCGCATTTCCCCAGCACGTGAGAAAGAGACTTGTTAGAGACACTGGAAGTAGCAGCAAAGTGATGGCAGGTGTGGAGAGGATAACATTGGGAACAGATTCGAGAGACATGCGACTTATGGTGTCGAAGGAGCAAAAACTGTGCTGGTGAACAATGATGGTATATGGAATTAATTCGGGCTATGTATTGCAGATTAAAAACGGTCCTCAGAAGGGGGACGATGGTGTCTGTTTTATGTGCAAGGCGTCAGTTCACCTCCCAGGTGGCAGCGAGGCTGTTCCCATAAAATCCAATTGATGTGGTGTGTTGTGCATGAGCGGGAGTGCAAGCACCCACATGCCCCACACCTGGCGGACCAGTTTGCTGACTTTTGTGCAGAAACTCACATGCTCTTTGAGGGCGCGCCGTACTCAAGGAGAGAATGCTCTACTAACTGTGGGAGCGCCTGCACTAGGAAGCAAGACGTCTCCCCTTACATATATGAGATCCAGGTGTTTGTCGATCAGTAACACTGTAGCCCCGGGGCAGGGAAGTGTGAGCCCCACCGCACAGCAATTACAGTTGTTTCTACTATCAAAATCGTGGTTTTTTTTCCTCCTTTTTTGCGGGGCGGGTTGGGGGGAGGTCGCTAAGCAGTCTGTATTGCTCCATCAGGGCCCTGACACCTTTGCTGCGCCAACGATGAGATTGTATTAAATCATGTGTTCTCATTGATTCGCCCCCACCCTCCCCAAACCAAAGCAGCTCCAACCATCTCGCCCTCTTTCAGATACGGACTGACCTGCAAGGAGGCTTCCAGATACGCAGACACCGTGGGCTTCCTGGTAGGCCCGGGCTCCTGCCTCACCGGACATGTCAGTTGTAGGAGAGTAGGATCTGCTTCTTATGGTTACCCACTTTTTGCTGATGTTTCACTGTTTTTCGACTTTAGTTTGGCTGGGGCCCTGCTAACCAGGACCCCAACCTTGCTTCTTCCTCTCTAAATTGATTACCAGTACTTTAGGTACACTACAGATTGGATTCTGGGGTGCCCTTATAAGTCCCTAGTATATGGTATACTATGTACCCAGGGCATAGGTACCCCAGAGGCCTACCAGGGGCTGCAGCATGTATTATGCCACCCCTGGGAAGCCTCCAAAATGACACCACCGGTCTGCTACTGCAGCCTGGGTAAGGTGGTGCATGCATCCCTTACTGAGATATAGGTTCACTATATCTCTCCATATCACTGCACATGTAAACCTATCAGTCACCCCTATGGCAGGCCTTAACAATCCTGAAGGCATGGTGCGGAGTTTCATGTGAGCGTGTTCCCATGCATGAGCAAAGCCCCTCTGCAGCTTTCAGAACCTTTTATTCCGGGGTTGTTTGTGATGCAGCCGAACCATATACTCTTAAGTGCATTATAACCAAACGGTAAATGCTAACTTTGGAATGGCTGCTGGAAACATGTCGTGTTTGGTGTCAAACACCGTGGAATCCTACCCCCACACCAGTAAATGGTATGGGAGTATGATCCCACCCTTCTAGTGGGGAGAGACATGACAGCACCGGTATGCCCGGTACCAGCTAACCGAGCCCTGGCATCACAAAATGGATGCTGCCAGCCACAGACACGAGTCTGCCCTCATGCTGCTGGATGACACTCCGGCAGGGGAGGCCTGGACAATAGGTTTCCTGTCACAGGGAGGTGTGACCACCTCCCAGACAGGGTTTAGTGTATTGGGGGCTGGGTGGGTGCACTCCAAGAGTGCTTTGAAGTCTGCACTGGGGGCACATTTGGTGTCCCTGTGCATAGTCCAGCTCAAACCGGTTGTAGGGTCTACCAGCCCCTGCTCTGGCGTGAAACTGGACAAAGGAAATGGGTGTAGCCACCCCTCTTTCCTGACCCTCCGATAGGTGGGTCCCTAGAGTTTGTCCAACCCCTTCCTTGGGTATAAGATAGGAACCCCTGGGTACAGGACTTAAAATTTACCTGGACGGAACTCTGATACATAATCCTGGAACTTCGACGATCTACATTGAACTAGATGACTGAAGAATCTCCCTTGGAGTAAAGGGGTTACTCCCATGCAAGGCAGGCACCAAAGTCGCATCTGACCGGTTTGCATCTCCGAAGCTCCTGAGGACTCCGAAGAACTTTGCAACACAGGAGGTGGGTTTCCATGGTCTTAGAGGTCGATCAGTGCCCACAGCAAGTCCTGAGGCCTGTATCCCTCGTGGTGACCGTGCAACCCGAACCCCTGGACACCGCATCACTTTGCAGAAGCATCAGCTTTACAGCGACTCCTGCAGCTGAGCTTTGGGTTACTTGTAGCCATGACCCCGAGCAGCAATTCCACCGAGGATTGCCCGCCTACACTCCACGAGTGTTCCGTTAGCTGGCCCTTTGTGTTTTCTCTCGGGTGCCTTTGCGATCCCTGGTCCGTCGACTGGTGGGTCCCTGTGAAGGCAACTCTAACTTTATTTGGGCTTACCTGGTTGCTCCAGACGTGTCCTGACTCTCCATCACTTGGGGAGTCCCCAGGACCTTGCTGGTACGCACCGAAGCATCTTCTCTTCCTGCATGGGTTGCTGTTGCCAAGGCTTGTTGGGTTCAATCCAAGCACCGACACCGCAGCACTCGACATCCTTCGTGGGACAGCTCGAATCCAGCTCCTGGTTGTCCTCGACGCCTCCTGGTCCTCGTGGCTGCAGAGTCAAGCTTCACCTCTTCGCACCTGAAACACCCGACATCGGTGGGCATTCGTCTATCGTGCCCCTGGTCACTGGCAAGTGACCCAGACTCTGTCCCCTCACTTTCAGGTTCTTCTGATCTTCGATCCAGGCTTGGATCACACAGGACACTTTTCTTCTTACCGGCAGCAGCACTTTGCAGCAGATCGCCATTGAAATAAATGAGGATTCCCGACACCATTTGACAGCTATGCACCCGGCTTCCCTGGGTGAGGTAACTCGAGTACTCCGGTGCTCCTGTGGGTGCTGGCCCTAGAACCCCCTAAGTCTAAAGGGGTTTGCTCAAAGTCCTCTCCTAAGTGTCCTTAACTTCTAAAATTCCAACCTCGACTTTCCCATAGAATAGTAAGGGGCATGTACCTGTGTTCTCACACTGCACACGTCCCCCGTGGGTCTCCTGTGTCACTGCCTTGGGTGGTTCCTTGGGGTCCCAGCGATTCTACGTGCTCTAGGCACTGTCTAGTCATGTTGTGGTTCTTATACCACTTTCTTAATATATGCTTTGGCCTGCCCCTGGGGCCCATTGTATATTGTGCTATTTACTGTTTTAGAACTGTATTATTATTGTGCATCTTGGACTCTAATCTGATAAAGAGATTAGTAGTGAGTTTTTAGAAATAAATACATATATTTTATATATACCTTGTGTGGTTCTCCTTTCATTTAGTGATTCAAGAGGTTATAATCTGGTAAACAAAGCTACTTTACACTCTTTTAAGACTTAGCCTGAAGGCTGCTCTCCATAGCTACCACTAGGATAGCTTTCAATAAAGATTGTCTTTAAACCTATCATCAATAAGGGTTGTTTGGACTGGTACAAGGTGCCCACTATAACTAGTGCACAGCATATGCCAGGCCAACTTCTCAAATCAGTGACAACTCCTACCCACTTTTCAGAGGCACCTTGCGGTCTAGTTATCGAACTATAGCTGGAGGCCAGTCTGCAACTGCAGGCCAGTGGGTTATTGCAGTTAAAGCATAGGTGGAGTTCCTGGCAGCATGAATGCAATTACTTTTCTCAGTAATGCCATTTTTTTTAAACGAGGATTGGCAATACCAACAGATCTGACCTTTGTAAGCCTGCATTTGTTTAAAAAATGTTTCCAAACATTCAATAGCTATTACAAGTGTAAGCTTAATAAAAATTAAAATATGGCTTTTTAAAGGTGGCGTGCATATGTTTGCAAATAAAATGACCGATTGCAATTTTTTTTTTTAAATATCGTACAATTGAATAAATTGGCCTAGTAGCCCTTGCGCTGTAGTGGACTACTTTGTTGTTGGTTGTGCACATGTACAAGAGCAAACTGCTGTCAGTCGCTGTGAAGAGAGCCAGTGACTGAATGGGTTGCCCCTTGCTGTGGAATGATGTGGGCAGAAGTAAAATGGGAGTCCCACTCTAACATGGTAATGGATGAAGGAAGACCAAAAGACCCTAGAAGTACAGGTTATGTATTTTTGTGTGTGTATATATGTATGTATGTGTGTGTATATATATATATATATATATATATATATATATATATATATATATATATATATATATATATATATATATATATATATATATATATATATAATTTTTATTTTTTTTTATTTTAAGAAAACCGGAGGATGGCGAGACAACTGCTGTCTGTGGTCTAAAAGTTTTGCTTATTTTTATTATCACTTTTAGTAGGGGTGTCAAGTCCACCTACATCACTGCTTAACTTTTAAAAAAAGAAGAAAAAAAAAGTGCATGGGTCCAAAGTTTTTCTTAGAAATCTGCCGCAGCTACTGTTGAATGCCAAGGCTGCCTGGTCTTGAGTCCACCTCATGTGGCCATGGTAGATCCATTTTCATCTCTGCTTCGCCGTTTGTCACAGTTTTTTCACAGCTTTCTTTTTTCCTTTTTTTTTTTTTCTCTCTCTCGCGCGCGCTCTCTCACTCTCGCGTGCACGCTCTCTCTCGCCATATGATGAGAAATAAGCTCTGTCACCTTAAAATGAGTGGTGTTGGCTATTACTGAAGCACTTCCATCTTCCCTAATGCATCATTAGGCGTGCATCGATTGCATTCCATAGGGCTTACTACCCCTGATGAGGTGGCAGCTCTGGTCACGCACAGTCGTCACACTCTTACCTGAAGTTTTCAGAAGAAAACGTAAAAACGTACATGACCGGCCAACACATGGCTGCCTGCTCCTCACATTTACAGAAAGGCTGAAGGTTGATTTTGAAGGGTAAGTCGCTGTGGCAATACCAATTAATCCATGCATCGATGATAACTGCAAGAAAGGAAGCGGGAATCTGGAGCATGGAGTAGAGTAGCCCAATGAGTGGTTGTAAAGGAGCATAGGGGAGGTGTGGGTTAATTTGCACACCTGTTAGTTTGCTTTGCCCTAAGTCCGGTTTGTCCCACCTTGTTTCTGCACCACAAACCCAGATATGTTTACTGTCCCACGCTGTAGTTTTGCCCATTGTTGATTCTGCACAATCAAAAGGGCAGTCTCTTGGTATACAAAACATAGGCTATCACCTATGGCACATGGAGGTAGGTGGATCTGACCCCAAAACTTGCCTGCGGTGGCCCCAGTGACTCCTGCTGTGCTAACTTTCTTCCAGTCTGAAGTGTGCATTAAATCTTTACTTTGTCGCTTCTAATTAATACACAATTCCCACTTGCAGCGGCAGCTGAAAGATGCTCTGGTTACCCATTTAGCTTGGCAAACAAATTTTATTGCCTACTATATTTGAATGTTTACTATTTTTCTGTATTTGATGAATTAACATGCACTGCCTTTGGTTTGCTTGTGGCTTGTTTACTTTTATCATGTCTATTTGATAGAATTATACACGTCCTGACGTTTTACCCAGCAGCATTATGCATGCTGCGATGTTCACAGCCATAAATGTACGTTAAAATTAAATCTACACACCCTAGCACACAAGTGTTATTGGCTAAAACAAGAGCACAGACTGAAGGTGTCGCAGAGATTCACGTTCACAAAATAAAATGGGACCGAAGCATGGCATGAATCTAGAAGGCGTGCATGGCACTGACCTGGCAGGCTCCGGCAGACTTAAAAGGCTACTTCCAACTTGAACTTTTTTGTTAAAGTGCACAGTACTGAACGAAAAGTTTGGTTATCCGTCCCAAAGTTGTGTTGGCGTTATCCAGGTGCCAGGTTTCAATCCCAGTAAAGATAGCTTGGTTGTTTGAGTGCCTACAACAAATTGCAACTGGAACCCAGGCATTTTCTGGCCAGAAGAATGAGTAACACTACAGAGTTTTGTGATGGCAATTATTTGCTTGATTGATCAACAACTCTTTAGCTTTAATGTAAAGTTTAGCCCATCTGCAACCCTTGTAAATTGGTCTTAAACCCTTCCTTGTGTAAGGGACTTAAAATGTAACTCTAGAGTTCCCCAGTATCCTCGGAGGGTTATCCCGAAAGCCCCTTGTAAAGTATGCTATGAATCCTGCAACGTTTCGTAGTCTAATGTGCATAACCATGCACAGTTTGCCACTAATTTTCCCCATTCTCAGATTGTTTGAGACAGGGTCCCTAACCTTTCTGTGAAGCTATCTTCAATTTGATTAAGGGGAGTGACACACCACCTAGAAAACCCAACGTGATCAATCTACCCAACGTGATCAATCTAGGAAACCTAAATACAATGGAAAGAAATATGTTGAACTTGAACAAGATAGAACACACTTCTACCAAGTTTCTGTCAAATGTATTGTGCTAAAATACTTGGAAAGACCCGTTTTTGGCAATATTTGTTTTAAAAAAAAATATATATCCATCTTTACCCCCCCTCCCTCACCCAAAAAAACACCCGACATAGATTGTGACACAGTATAAAACAATACTTTTGAAGATACTTGCTACAGCAGTTTTGTAGCTATTAATGTCTGTAAACAGGTGCAACTAATATTCAATTTCAAGGTAATGTTATCAACCTCAGAAGGATGGAAAGCTGAAATGGCCCCAACGAGACTCCAGCTCATGCTTTGCAGGTTAAACACAGGTAGAAGTCTGCAGAGGATGCTTAAGTTACTGAGACATCTTGTTGGTTTTAAAAGCCTCCGTTCATCCGTGCATTGATCCAAACATGTTCTGAAGCAAACACACTCCATGTGGGGAATCGAAGGGGCACACTGCACGCTTTTATGTTAAAAGAAAAAGTGGGGCGCAGCCATGCACAGAGGCACCTAAAATGCTTTGAGACCAGTGCTACGAGCTTTTCATAGGAGCCCACCACTGGCGCTACTGATGCCTGGGGTTGGCGACCACCAAGCCTGCCTAGCCTTGCTGCCACTCGCCTCTTTCTTTTTATCTCGCTGTTGAAGTTTTTTTTTATCCATGCCTTGCGTCACTTTTTAGGTCTCGCCTGACCCAGCGCATGCGCTGGTATGGCGAGACTTATTGAGAGGGCTCCAAAAAGTGCTACCAGGCCAGCCTAGAGCTCTACAGTGCATGTGCGCGGGCTCGCGCGCCGCGCTTTACCGCGATTTACCGCGATTTACTTTCACTTTCGCTGCCGCTTTGATGTTTGATCGCGATCACTTTCACGGCCGCTTGGCATAGCCAATAGGTCTCGCTTTGGGGCCATATAAGTATTTAGTTATGCAACTGTTGCATGGCTAAACACTTATAAGGTCCCAAAGGCGAGACCTATTGGCGATGCCAATGCTGGTTCTATATTTTCTCCTCATCCTTTCTCCCTTTCTCCTGCTTTTATCAAAGTCTGATAATGAACAGTAAGCCCCAAAAATGAGCGCCGGTGCAAACATCAAACACTGCTTCCGACCGCCCTGCCCGTCAGCCCTTCAAGAAGGCAATGAGAACCACGTATTGACAACCGCGCCTGGGAAAAGAAAAATGTGGCTTTCCTGAGTTTGTGTGACCCTGCTTGACCTTGAGCAAGAGCCACACGCATCTCTTGAAGCTTTTCTCTTGTTCGCCTTCATTTATATACCGGGAGGTATTATGAAATGTCTGCTCAGTTGGGGAAAAGTACGGCGGGGCCTGCGAGGCTCGGGCTCTGCCCGTGCGAAGGTCGCTCCGGTTCCCTTATCTGTAACTAGGAAATAGTGTTCCCCGGATGGCCAAGTAAACAAAGGTTCGCAAACACCGGGAAAGTCACACGAGAGAGGGTGCAGCGCTGCTGGCGCTGTCCAAGGGAGAGGTCGTGTGCGCCCCCTTGTGGCCATCCGTGGCAGGACTTGAAAGCACGTGCGCTGCTGGCAGGAGAAGCTGCCGCCCCGTGACGCAATGCCACGAACAGTAGCCGTTCTGCAGTGCACGTCAGGGTCGTGCCGGCCATCCGTCCAGCTCCAGTGTATCAACCCTGCTCCATAGCCCTGCGTCCGGGTCTCCAGTCTGTCTCTGCCAATGACCAGAACATGTTCTTCGTTTGGGGCCCGCTGTGTAGTTTAGCACAACAACAAGGTGATGGATGCAGTGAATAACTAATGGTAGCCATGGGCTGTTGCTAAGACCACATTCTAGTCCATCGTTTTTCGCCCACTGGGCAACTCTGGACAGCGGCCCGCCCTATGCACATCAGTACTCACCCTGCCCCTCCTGGGGATAGTACAGATCCCGAAATGCCAGTAGAGCCTGGTCTTTCTCCAGAAGGCAGCACAAGCCACCCCAGGCCGGGATCAGCTGATTTGGGCCTAATCAGTGGCACAAAACCCAAGGCAGAGCTTCTGTAGTTGAGGACAGGCCATTGCTCTGCGAGTGGCATCAACCCTGTGCACTGAGGGAGCGCGGCTTCCAGGTTTTTGCTCACTGAGCCTTTCCCCAGTAGCTCTTGCTCCCCTCATAGTAGCCATTCCTCTTGCTGTCTTCGTGGCCATGTCACATTTCCCACCCAGTTTATTGCCATGTGCATTTTCTAGACCTGTAGAATACATGTATCGTACCCCAGATGAAGCGCAAAGCCCTCCCTCCGATTGACATTGGCGCATTAGTTGCCACTTCCCGCGTATGGGGTTGATCTGGTTACAGTTAGCTGTATATGTGTGGTGATGAAACAGACAGATTTGTAGCTAAGATTTTAAGACACAGAGTGGCTAATCCCAGCTCCTTCTCATCATCCTGAACACTGTGTGATTTGACTGGTTCCGCCGCTCTGCAGAGGGCATTCTAGAGTCTTGCTTCCTGATTGGGTATAGTTCTTCCAGCCAGGTGAACTTTGCTAGTGATGGAAACTACTAGGGTTCTTGTTTTGGAGAACCACATAGGCTGACCGTAATACTGCATAGTCATCGCTCTAGAATGACAGGCTCAATAAATACTTATTGAACTAGGCAGGATAAACGCTGCGCTGTGTAGCGGCTGGTGCTGACCAGCGTTTCACCCCTGAGGCGGAAGCCGGGGGCTGCTTAACAACATTTTAAAAACCTTTTGTATCATTTGCACTGTTTAGAATTGTTATGCGACGTAATTGCGGGCCTACCTGCTTCGCGCACTGCTGGGGACCGTCACCGCTACCCCCACGTGACCCGAAGCCACGCCCCTTTTTTAGCCACGCCCCCTCCCGGAGGCTTGATAAACGCTGCGCTGTGTAGCGGCTGGTGCTGACCAGCGTTTCACCCCTGAGGCGGAAGCCGGGGGCTGCTTAACAACATTTTAAAAACCTTTTGTATCATTTGCACTGTTTAGAATTGTTTTGCGACGTAATTGCGGGCCTACCTGCTTCGCGCACTGCTGGGGACCGTCACCGCTACCCCCACGTGACCCGAAGCCACGCCCCTTTTTTAGCCACGCCCCCCGCCTCTTCCCCTTTACTATGCTTACTGTTCGGAAGCGCAGCGGACGAGCGCAGCGGGCACTTCCTCGGCACGCCGAAGACACGCCAAAGACTAGCCCGTCTGTGCCCGTCCGTGTCAGTACGGGGCACGGGGCCAGAACCCCTGGCAAGATCGTGGTTTATGCAAGGGGTGACCTACTACAGCTCAACTCGGGTAAGTCCCACCTGGAGCCTGCTACCTTACACCGGCTGGGCTGCGAGGGTCTGCTAATATCACCTAGGAGTACCAGAGGGCGTCACTGCGCGCCCAGCCCCAACGCACATTTGAATACTCGCTCTTTGCAGAGCCATAGGTTAGAGGTCTTTACACTTTTGGAAGACAGGGAGCTAGACGTCCTTGCGCTTACCGAAACTTGGCTGGAGGATTGCTCAGCGCCTGATCTAGTGGCGGCCCTCCCAGATAACTACCTGGCTATCTATTTTAACAGGGAGGGAGCCAAGAGAGGAGGAGGAGTAGCCCTGGTGTATCAGTCATGCCTACGTGCCAATAGGTTCCTCTCTGAAACCCTTGGAGGAGCTGAGGTTATGGGGGTCAAGATCAGGAGGGGAGCGGTTTGTGTGGTGTTCTTGGTGGTTTATCGGCCACCTTGGACGTCGGCTGACTTCCCCACACTCTTTGTAAGCCTGGTCCAGGACCTGTGTACAAGGTATGATAAAATGGTGATCGTTGGGGACTTCAACTATCATTGGGAAAAATCACCGAAAGAGGGACAAGCGTTACAGATCGAGGAGGCGGTCTCCTCTTTAGGTTTTACCCAACAGGTCAAGGGACCGACACATGAGAAAGGTCATGTGCTGGATTTAGTCTGGACCACCATGCCAGCCCAGGGTACTACGGAAATTCTCCCCTGCGCTTGGTCTGACCATTCTCTAATAAAGGGCAGACTGCTATTGAAGGGCCCCCTGTCCAAACCTGGGGAAGGCTGGAAAATGGCCCGAAAATGGAGAAACCTTGATGGGGAAAAACTGGTCCACCTCTTAGAACACCACCCTTCAGCCAAAGAGCAGGATACCAACGTAGATGCTCTTTGTGTACATCTCCAGCATAAATTGGGAAGTGCCATTGATGTGGTGGCACCTCTTCGCAGGATGAAGAAGGTGGCAAGAGGAGCCGGGGGCGCCTTGGTACAATGACTCTCTTAGGGAGATGAAACGTGGGGTGAGGAAGAAAGAACGGGCATGGCGTAAAAAATATGACGCCATCTCCAAACAAGAATATGTTTCATCCTTAGCCCAGTATAAACTAGCTATACAATCAAGGAAGGCTGCTTTCTTCGAGGAAAGAATAACCACGGCAAGAAATCCGCAAAAAGAAATTTTTCGGGTCCTGGCGGAGCTTAGGGTGAACAAGGAGCAAAGCCCCGAGTTCACCCAGGAGGACTGCCAGAGGTTCCAGGATTTCTTCGTAAAGAAGATATCTGATATCCTGAACGAAATTGCGGAAACCGCACCCTTCGAGTGCCCGCGGCTACCGGACCCTATCGCCTCACCAAACATTCCACCATTAATTGAGCTATCTCCTATTTCCATACAGGAACTATTTAAAATCATGGGCCGAGTCAAATCAGGTTCCTTGGTGGACCCATGCCCCCCAGACATATTTAAGATGGCAATGCCAGGAATAGAGGAAGAGGTCCTGCATCTTTTGAATACCTCTCTTCTTACAGGACAGATCCCCTCAGCTTTTAAAGAGGCCCGCTTGATCCCCTTGTTGAAGAAACCTGGAGCAGATACTAAATGTCTGAAAAACTTCCGGCCCATCTCCCAGTTGCCTTTCCTTGCTAAGGTGATTGAGCAGCACGTGCTAGCTCTATTATCGGGCCATCTAGAGAATAACAACCTGCTGGAGACCAATCAGGCAGGGTTCCGTGCTAATCATAGCACGGAACTAGTCATGCTATCTATTCTAGATGAGCTAAGGATGCAAGCTGATGAAAAAACACCATGCGCCCTGGTACTACTGGATCTCTCCGCGGCGTTTGACACCGTGTGTCATAAACAGCTTCTGTCGCGGTTGAGAACCTTTGGCGTCATGGGTACAGCACATGCATGGCTCACATCATTTTTGCAAGGTAGAACACAACGAGTGCAGCTGGGGGATCTACTTTCCATCCCTGCCCCGATTACCTGTGGGGTTCCACAGGGCTCTGCCTTGTCCCCCCTACTCTTCAATATTTACCTGCAGCCATTAATTGCTCTCTTGAACAGGATGGACTGCCTAGTGTACAACTATGCTGATGACACCCAGATAATTATCCGGCTGGATGATGGTCCAGAAGCATCCACTAGGCTACAGGACATACTAAAAACCACAGTCAATTGGATGTCCGAGAACTCTTTGAAAGTCAATCCGGACAAGACGGAAGTATTGCCCATTTCCATCTCGGGTAACCCTTGGAGCGAGAAATTTTGGCCTAGGGAGTTGGGTGCACCACCTAAACCGGCAGCTGCGGTTAAAAGCTTAGGCCTATATGTGGATAATAAACTTTCCATGGAAAAACAAGTGGCCACTGTAGTAGGCACTAGTATATGCCTTTTAAGGCAACTAAGGAAGATCTCTGTCTTACTTTCTTTTCCTACTCTGAGACACGTGGTCTCGGCCACAATTCTGGCTAGGCTGGACTACGGTAACTCCCTTTACTTAGGTTTACCACAGCGGTTGCTGGATAAACTACAGGGAGTTATGAACGATGCGGCTAGGTTAATATTTAAAAAACCCAGGACTGCCCATGCCTCTCCCCTGATGCAGGAGTTGCATTGGCTGCCAACTCGGCAGAGAATTGTCTTTAAAGGACTGTGTATCGCTCATAAGGCTCGGTATGGCAAAGCACCAAAATACCTCAAATCCCGACTATCCCCCTACATACCGGGTAGGACTCTGCGTTCGTCGGACGCCACTCTTCTGTCCCAGTCCCGTTTTAAATTGTCCACGGTGGGCGGCCGCGCTTTCTCCAATACGCTCCCAGCTATATGGAACAAATTGGACCCAAAGCTCAGGAAGGAAAGTAATCTACTTTCCTTCAGAAAAAAACTAAAAACGGTTCTGTTCAAGCAAGCATGGTGCAGATCTTAGGTACATAGTTGGTTTTTCAAGTGTATGCAACATCTTTCACGTTAATTTGGTCAGACTGCGCTTAGAGACCCCTGTGGTTATAACGCGCCATACAAATTAAATAAATAAAATAAATAAATAATGCTTGTGCATCCTATGCTCTTACACTGATAGTGAGTGTAAGGCATTCGCAACAGGGTTTATGTTACCTACCCCCGTACATTTCAATAGTATGTGGGCAGCTGATTTCTGAGTGAGTTGTAGTCTTTTTCCGGGCACTAGGCAGATAAAATGCCACTAGGACTCGAAATCTCCAAGTACAAGAAAATCTCTACTATGAAGCACTCGAGCAATGTCCCAAACACCTGGAGTATTCTACTAACACAAAAAAGCTTGTTCGTGTCCCTACAAGAGTTCAAGGCAAGTTGAAAGTATTGTTTAATAGCTAGCTGCTAGTCTGTATTGCATTGAGCATGCTTGACCTGAACGTCTCCTGTTTAATATAAAACATGATTGCAGAAACTTTAAAACGACTGCCCATCTTCGGTATACTGTGTATTTTCTCGGTTTCTATTCCTGTACAGTGATCCGGCACCATGATGATAGTGAAGACCATAGGAAAAACCAGCAATTGCTGTAGAAGAGCAAAGTAGAATAAACCCCAGGAGAAATAGTAGGGCAGGGAGGGCAGAAGCCTGAGGTACACCACATGGAAGAACACTGGAGGATTCTGCAAATGGGTGGCTGCAGTTTGACCGTCAATAATAAAAGGCCTAATGCAGGCAAGTGGTGTATCGCGAAGGGCCACTGAGTATTGTTGAGTAAGCGGAGTTGATGGGCTGAATGCTGACCCAATCTCAAAATAAACAGTGCAGCAACGTCCTCTCCACCAGAAAGCACTGTCAAGTCCTCTAGTTCTATCCTCTAGTACTTGTTTAATATTTTTCAGGGGACAAAATGGAAGCCGGACCTTTTGGCTTTGCCAATGCTTCTTGTAGTTGAGAATAACAGGAACATTTGCCACAGAAAGGCTGTAGGGCACATGGGCCTCATTAGTGTTTAAGTTGGCTCGCTGTCCTGTGCGTCGTCTTGCGTGATGACGAACCCCTCGCTTCACACCGCTTTTTAGGCCCCTCTCTGCTACTTCGGCCGCAGTCTTGACACTGGTGTTCATAACTCCATTTTTAAGTTGTGCATGGTTTACTGAACGCGTCAGCAGGCCTGTGTTTGGCGGCGCTCAGCGTTGGGAGGGGGGAGGGGGGGGGGTGATGCAGATGGAAGGGAGGCAAAAATTAACACTACACCCTGATATGACCGGGTGAGGCCGTCTACCTGTTTTGCGTCTCATAGTTTCTCGGATTCTTCAACTTTTTCTAGGTGGGACCCCCGCGAGGCAGAAACCAACGCCTGCCACTGCTGAAAAAACAAAATGTTCACCTTAGAAAAGCCATTGAAAGACCCCCTCCGGTCCCCTCTCCATTGTGATAGTTCCCTGAGGTGCTTCTTTTGTTTGCGGCAGTAAAGCTACCCACCACGCCCGTCTCCAGCTCCCGCCAGGGTCCCCCAGACTCCCACCTTTAATCCTCAGGCTGTAAAGACGGAGACAATGTCTAAGACCCCTCATCAGCGGCGTCCATCAGAGGCCTCGCCCTGACGGCGTCCTTACCTGCATCAGGTTACCTCCTCCCGCCCCCCCTTAGACATTCCAGCCCGGTGAGGTCAGGCAGGCAAACACGGCTGGCAGAGATCCGACACAGCACCGGCGCTAAAACAACAAGCTCTTGCTGCAATACACGCACGTTGTGTTTTTTAATCTTTGCTGGTGTGTGTGCGCTGGTGCTCATAGAGCCCCGCTTTTGTCTGCTCAGCCTGTAAATGCTTTGCCACCTTGGGCAATACAAGCCCGACAGTACCCCTCGCCCTTTCCCCTCCCACCTCCAGTGTATTGCAACAGCCCTTGCAATCTACAGGGTTTCCACTTCCTGTCCACGCTTGTTGACGACACAAGGACAAATTCCCAAGGACATGACTGGCACGGCTTTGGTAATGCGTCTTTATTGGGTGACAAGTCACAAACAGTACAGAGAGGCGCCTCTGATGTCAGAACTGTTCACTTCTAACCGCAGAAAGACTCTTCCCACAGCAGAAATGTCTACGACTTTCATTAGAAAAAACGTATAATTCTGATAACAGAAAAATTACATTTGATCAGCAAAAAAGTATTTTGGTTATAGTATAATTAATTCTAACATCAGACAAAGGGTACCTAAAATGATCAAATGCTAATAGCGATTTATAGGCGATCCTATCTCGGTAGCAGAAAGATGTCGACGTCAGTCGCCTTATTTTTGGTGCTAGTTCGAAGGAGAACAGCAAATAAACATCTTAATCGCCCCTCTAGGAGCCCAGGAACCCTTCCTTGATTTTCCACAGTTGTCTGCTTCTTCCGAGAGCCATTTCTGAATTGGACCCATATATTCTCAGTGATGCCCAAAGCGCAGACTAACATCCGGTGCAAATGTTACCCAGCCTGAATGTAAATGGTCCCTGGCCACTTTGATGGGCTCTTTATGTCCCGTCAGGTGGCCACCACCTGCCTTGTTCCTTGGCAAGCTACATGCAAGAGCAAAAATTGCATCACATCCGGCACAGTTATCTCACGGAAGTCGCAAAATGAATCCTTGCTTTTAATGGGTTCAGGAGAATGTAGGAAAAGTTGTAATTGACTGCCCGGAAAAATAAAGCACGAAGGGCCATATGTAGGTAAATTACATTTACCGATTCTTAAATACCGAATTTTACCGATTCGGTATTTATGAATCGGTAAATGTAATGTAGGTAGAAAAATAGCGAATCGGTAAGTGTCGGTATTTTAGAATCGGTATTTACCGATTTGGTAATGGCAAGTGGCTTCCCATTCATTCCTATGGGCCTGGAGGCCCATAGGAATGAATGGGAAGCCAGTTGCCATTACCGATTCGGTAAATACCGATTCGGTAATGGGGGAGGCATCATCATGGGTGGCAGGGTGTCACATTGACACCCTGTTGCACCCCTGATTCGTCCATGTGTGCACATGTGGCGCATATACACGCCCTAAGGGCATGTATGTCTGCCACATTGCACACTGCAAAGTGCACAAAAATGTTTTTTTACACCTATTCGTCATTTACCACCAACTTTTAGTTGGTGGTAAATAACGAATCCCCACACCCACGACACACTCCCCCCTACATCTCATTTCATGATTCGGTATTTTCCGAATCGGTAAAATTACCGAATCGGTAATTTTACCGATTCGGTAAATTACCGAATCATGAAATGATCCCCCTACATAGCAAAAGCCTAAATACCGGTCGGTAACGGTATATTTACCGAAAATCGGCCGTTACCAACCGGTATTAGGCTTCCTACATATGGCCCGAAATGTCTTTCAAAGGCAGGGCAGCTGGTGCTCAAAACAAGTAGTATCGTGAGCTTACACACCATCGGTAATAGATTCCCGCCTTATCGCCAGCTGCTTTCCCTCACCGTGCTGCTGCAGGTTAAACCCAATATACTGGAAGACCCGAGTAGAGGAGGTGTTTGCATCTCTCTTGCAACATAACTGCTGACCTTTCTAGTTCCAATCTTTTAAGTTGAAGACTATTGGGCGGTATTAAGATGTCGGACCACTGTAGAGCGCCTCTCTAGGGATTCGCATGAGCTAGAGCTGTTCCAATGAAACCTTGAGAGGTCACGGGAGGGAGTGGTTGAGGCCTAATAAATGTGTTTTGTGATTAAATAGTTGGGTGCACGTGCTTTCAGTCTGGTTTGGTGAGGTTTACACGCACAGACAAAAACTCACACACACACTCTCCCTACCTCTGTTTGGAAAGACATAAAAAATTACGGTTATTTCACAAAATAATGTGCTTTCTCCCACTTAATGCCCCTACCAATCCGCATACCTCTCCCTTTCTGCTACCCTTAAGCCCCTCTGGTGCACCCTGCTTGTCATGTAATGTATTTTAACATTTTGTGCCAGCGTGATTGTTGGGAAACCTGAAGCTCCCCCGCCACAAAATCTTACTGACCAAGCTACGCCCTTGGAAACTTGGCTTACTGTGTGGCAAATTCTGGGTTTGCCCACCTTGGAGCACTTGCTGTTAGTGCATTACCCCTTGTTCCCAGGTGCATAAATCCAAATTATGTGCAAATTGCTTATTAAGTTAATACTAGAACCACAATATTGGTGTTTGAAGTGAGCACAATATGCCCCAGGTTAGCGGCTGACTAGCAAAGATGGTTTTAGTATTTCAAGAGATTCTACACAGTCTTGTAGGAAGGACTGTACAATCCCGAAGAGGCGACCCACATATTGCTAAGATTCTTGTGCTTGGGCAGGTCAGCAAGTTAAATTAAAATGCGAACATTGAACATAGGAAAAATAGATCTACATTTATGTAAATGGCGCATATGTACATTGTAAGAGCTATTCATGAAAATACTGCCAAAGGTTTGGTAAATTTGGACATTCATTTGACACCCCCACCAGAAAGTTAATTGGCTTTTGATGAATAAGCAAATGGAGTTCACGAAGCTATGCATTATTCACTGGGTGCACTATGAACTGTGCGCCCACTGCTCATCGGCATGTTCCCTTATTGCTCCCCTACTAGATTGCCATCGAAATCGTAGTACCATCCTACATCAAGACACGCAACCACATCCTTTCCTTTCATGTACAAGCAGCCAAGTTCCCCTTCGACTCCCATCACCCTGAAGGCAAGTGGGAGTTTAAAAAGTAATTAAAAACAGAACTTGAGCCGGTCTCTGGTTTCTCTCTTTCAGAATTGCTAGTGTTGGGAGGCCATCTCCGACACTTCAATGCATTCAGGAAATGAGCATAGCATCCCCAAGCGGCGTCTTCGCTCCGGTCACAAGACTCTTTAGTCGTGGGGAAAATGTCACCCTACTGTATGTCAAGCTACACCAACCTTCATGCTGCATTGATCACTCTAGGCAAAAATTCTCCCAGAGTCCACGCATCCCACTGGTTACCTTGAATCCCCATATACTTCATATCAGCCAGTGGAGCATTTTTTGTGGAAGCAGGCCTTTGAGGTGGAGGAGGTAAAGTTTATACTTGTTCTTCCCCCAAGATCTATGTGCACAAGACCCATTCTGTCTCTTGGTGTCACCCAAGATATTTTTGTGTTCTTGTTCAAGACAGCCAACGTCTGTGATTACTGACTTATCCTAAGCCGGCATCCTCAGTCAGGTGGGAATGGGAGAGTGATTAACTTATGTAGGGTGCTCCAATAAGCATTTCTCTCTCTTTATTACATTGTGTGTTAATTATGACACTGTTGTTAACTTTTTCTTAAACATTAAGGGGGGGGGGTTGTGTGTGCAGCACATAGTTAAGGAGAACTTCTCCAAGAGCTCTTGTACAGCTCCTTTGTTTCCAAGAGGTATGTGTGTTCTTATATAGCGCTCAACTTACCCTTGGGCATCTCGGCGCTTGCATTGGGAACCCGTCCTGGTTTTTCCCTGTGTGATCAGCTACTATGCCCGGTGGACTGATGCAGAGGGACACCTGGAGCTAGCGGCTCTGACCAGCAAACATAAAATGCAGCTGTCTAGGCTCCTGTTCATGTGTGCAAGGTGTGTACTTCCATCTGGAGCAGAAGAGTTTCAAGGTGTGTCCTCAGCAGAGATTCGCCCATGTGGCTTCACGTGGGATCCACGGGCACCACCACCAACACAAATGATCTAATCCCCGATGGGCTCTGGTACAAATCCTACATCTCACCAAGATTGCCAGAGCCCCATGTGTGGCTCGGAGAGCTGACCCAGGATGGCAAGGAAGAGATTCGAGTGAAAAGAAGGCCAGCACAGATTTGGTGGGCTAGAAGCCCCGATCACTGGCCGCTGCAGCATCGACCAGCATCCCAAAAGCATTGTTACAGAGGGGAGCTGTGAAAATTTTAGGTCTCCACAGGTGATATGCTGGGAACATGTGCCTTAGAATTTTATTATGCTACCTGTTATACCCTCGTGAGTAGTGTTCCTTCCAGAGGGAATGGGTCGAAATACTTCTGAGATTAGAGGAAATTCTTCAGGCCCAGATTCTTCACATGGCATGAGGGTAATGATGGAAGGAGAAAGATGACCCTTCATTTGCCAACCCGAAGAATCGGTGCTCCTTCAGCTCCTGCAACACCTTCAGGTACCGACGTGGACCGAAAAGTGTAGTGAAGCTATTCTGTGGCACACAAAAAAAGTCCTTTAATCAGATTATGTTCTGGGATGAGTTTTCTGGCTAAAGCAGGTCCTGTTATGTACCCTGCCCTCTACGCACAGTCCATGCATTATTTCCTAGGACTGTTGATTAGGCAGAATCTCCACGCCCAGCCCCTCTGTGCTCCAATTGGTCTTTTTCTTCTAAAATCCTTGCCTACACAGTGGCATCCTGTTTTCTGTCTACTATACCTCAAGGCTAGGAACCATTTAGATGGATTTATTGCATTGCATTTTTTCTTGACTTTGGAGTAAACACCATTGGGGGGGGGGGGGGTATGAGTAGGATTCTCTTAAAAAACACAACCGGTCCACAGTCTGACTTGGCCTTGACGGTATGTCTAAAGTACCCAACTTGAAGGCTGTACAAAGGGTTCCAAAGTCAACCACATCATGGCGTCTGCATAAGCAAAGACCATCAACCCCACCCTGTGGATTATGTGTCTGTGGATAATGACCTCATGTGGCTTCGGCCACCTCCATGTACATCACTTCGGAATAACAACCCAATTTCTGTGTGAAGGCTCCCTGCCTTTTTGTTCTTGCACCGAGGTCATGCTCGTAGTTTCTTATTTTGAACGTGTGGTCAGCTAATGCCCGAGGCACTTATGCGGCAGCTATTCTTGTCCTCTTCCCGATGAGTTGCGCTTTCAAAAGCTGAAGCTTTAATGTGGGCTAAGGTCCTTACAAAGGGATGCATTATTGATTGCGTATGCGCTGCTGATGTTTATTTCCCATCATCACTAATGTAAAGAACCGTGAAGGCCTGGCTGGATGTGGGACTCGTTCATAACTGCGGTCAGTAGGCGCCTCTGTAGCCTGTGGGCAAAACACCCCTGGCTGAGAGGGCCTCTCCACTCTCCGAAGCGGGCGAGTCATGGGACTGACTCAGCAATGGCCTCTCGGGTTTCCTAACTCACAAGCCTGTTGAGAAATGGCTACTGTGCTTTACTGGCCAGTCCACCACTGCCTACTTCTGTCTTTACCACTGTCTCAACCCAGTTTGTGCGTAACTACCATCCTCGTTCATTTTGGGATTTTGCTGTAGAACACATCAGATCCAATGATGATTAACAACACCCAAGCTTGGTTCACATTTTTGTGTACAGCACATACAGAAATCTATGTAGTAGTTACAAGGGTGTGTGATGTATGCTCGTGCGGGAATACATGGGAATGTACCTGACCGCAGGCATGGCACTGGGTCTAGTCCTGGAGAATTGTTTTTTGGTTTGGTTGTTGTGGGGATGAAATGTACTTGCGTGACCCTTTTGGGCTGCCCACCAGCACGAGTATAGGGGGCAGAACAGTTTAAAGATTTTAGGCTTGTAGGTGATTGCAGGTGTGGTGTGGGATCAGAGAACGGCAAACATTTGGTGGGAACTGGATGTAGTGGGACTAAACAAATACAACACTTTTGCTCATTACTGGTAAATGTACTTACTAAAAACGAGGTTTCTATTCAAGACTGGAGATAATGCGCCCTGTGCAATCCATCAAGTACACACACATGGCATTTACTGGGGTGTTACGTTTGCGCTCTTTACGTCACAGTGCTTTTGCTTCTGCAGTGATACCCTTAAAAGCTGTTCTGAGGTTTCCATCATGGTCCGCAGTCTGATTTGCTTTATGGAGGTGTCCAATCAGTAGGGTGAAGAAATGTCTCTCTTAGGCAGGTGGCCGCATTAGTGGGTTGTGGGTTTGAAAGGTGAAGCCAGAGGATTGTCCTGGCTTGCTTATGTATCCTCTCTTTTGGTGTACATGCCCAGAGCTTGCCACAAATATGTGTGTGTTAGGTTGTGAGTGAATGACAGTGTTGTTATATGCCCCGATAACCAGTAAGTTGCATATTTGTGCAGTGATAAATGTCCACAGTTGTCTCTTTATGCATTTTGTTGTAGGAAAGTGTTTTGTGTGTGCGAGTAGTGTTATACACACTGTGATACTAGAGTTTGGCATAACTATACTGTTTTGGATGTGACTGTAGTATTCTCTTTAACAAGTACTGTGGCATGTTAAGCGGAAGGTATTTCGTGCTATGACTACCATCATCTTTCTTTTAGCCATTATTTTTCTTTTTGTTTTGTGCTTACTGGTTGTAGCTGAGCCCCTTCAGACTCCCTGGCCCATAGTAACTTACACTTCTGTAACACACACGTCGTCCTCTGACCTCTCGGATTCGCCCCAAGTTTGGGACGTTCAACTCCATTTCTCCCTCTTTCCATTATAGCCTCAATTGGTTAATCAACGTTAAGGTTTTTACTTCATTTGTATCGCATTAGCCTCTGTGCCTGGCGTAATGTCATTTATTACCATTCTTGGGTGTGGTGAGGGGGCCACGACTCAGAGGGTCGTTCCGGGGTGGATCAAAATGATGGCCTTCATTTCTCCCCCAACAAAAGTAATAAACCGCATATTCAACTAGTCTGGTGTGCAGTTACGAGTTATGCCATGCTGTTCTTCTATGTGTATTAATTGTAATTCCATAGGTTTAACCCAAGGTAGGAAATTAGATTTAGTCCATGTAGTGAGATGGAAATCCTAATGAGTATTACGTGTATGACTGTACTTTTATCACTATAGCTCCTCACACAGTGGCCACATTGATTTACTTTTTGACTGTTAAGTGCGTTTATTTACTCAGTTGACTTTTAGAGTTGGTAGAGCTCATGTAGAATTATTGTGTCATGTGCCAAGAGGCTGACACCGAAGCACAAGGAAGGGGAGACAAAAAACAAATGTTTTCTGGGTTTTATTGGTCTCCTGATGCTGCAGTGGCCCCTCTACCTGGCAGGTTGAGTGGATTCCACCTAAAAGAAAAACATCTACCTGTGGAGCCTTCCAGGTGGGAAGGGGCCAGGCAGCATTTGAAAAAGGTACTTAAAATTCATAAGCGAGGCCTGCAGAGGCCGGGCCATGTTTAGTATGTGCCTAAAATGTGCCAAGCCCACCCGGCCGCCTGTGGTGGTTCACGATCCTGATAGGGTGACCAACCGTCCGTAAATTTCACGGACAGTCCGTAATTTCGGCCGTCTGTCCGTTGTCCGTGAAGGATTCTTTAACGGACGCCATTTGTCCGTAATTTTAACCGGGCACCGGTCGCACCACCCTAAAGCCGGCACAGCTTCCACCCACCTCCCTTCTTGACTCCGATGCTGTTGAGGTCGGGTGTAACAGACTCCCCATACAGTACCAAATCTCAGATGCCCAGCAGCATTGGAGAGGGTACGAGGCAGCACGTGGTTCTCTTCACAGAGCTTAATTACTGTCACTAAATTGTAAGCAGACCTCGGTTCTGCAAACATGCAGTCTATAATGTAATAAAATAAAGAAATGGCACAATCCACCCACACTGATTAACAAAGTATGGAGGACAATCAGTTAAATCAGTTCTGTTGGAGTATCTGCTTTAAGTACTGTACATCACAGTGGGGGGATGGCAAAACTAACATATTGGAAAGAGAGCCTGTCTTCTCGTTGTCTTGTCCAGGAGGGGGTGAGGAGCCCTACCCCACCCTGGAAGAGACCAAGATGATACTAGAATACTGCATGCCCATCCTGGTGGATCCGGTTGCCCCTCCTGTGATGGCTCCTCCCCCCCCCCCCCCCCCACCTAGTGATGGCTCCTGTCCCCCATGTGGTGTCTCCTGCCTCCCCCCCCCCCCCCGCGCGCCTGTGATGGCTCCTGTCTCCGCCCTGGGTGGCTTTTGTCCCAGTCCTGGAATGGCTCCTGCAGCGAGGGTTAAGTTCTTGATGGGCCTCTTCTCAAAAAGGCTCAGCTCAAAATTAATATGAGAAGGTGGGCGAGTGAATAAGTGAAGGGATGGGTGGATGGCTGGATGAATTAGTGAAAGGGTGAATGGATGAATGAAAGATTGAATAGATGGATAATGAGAGAGGATTGATGAGTGAGTGGAAGGATGGATAAGAGAAAAGGTGGATGGTGAGTGAGTGGGTAGATGGATGAGTGAAATGATGGATTGATGAATTGATAAGTGCAAGGGTGAATGGATGGACGGATGAGTGAAAGGGTGGATGTAAGGATGGATGAGTGAGTGAAAGGGAGGGTAGATGGACAAATGGATGAATAGATTAGTGAAGGAGTGAAAGGATAAATGGATGAGAGAAAGGATGGATGAGTGATAGGGTCAATGGATGGATTTATAAGTGGATGAGTGGGTGGATGGAAGGAAGGATGGCTAAGTGAAAGGGTCGATGGAGAGAGAGAAAGGGTGGATGGGTGGAAGGATGAGTGACTGGGTGGATGGATGGATGAGTAACTGAAAGGATGGCTGGGTGGGTGAAAGGGTAAATGGCTGGATGGGTGAGTGAATGGATGGATGGGTAGAAGAGTGGATGGATGAGTGTACAGATGGATAGGGTGGAAGGGTGGCTGGATGGATAATGGATAGATGAGTGAAAGGATGGATGAAGGGATGGATGAGTGAAATGATAGATGGAAGGATACATGATGGATAGGTTTGAAAATGGTTGAATATGTTTGGATATGGCTGGGCTTACTTATATACTATTGCGTGACCTCCTCTGATGTGTCTGTAAAACTTACCTATTGTTCTGAAGTTTTGTCCTGAATTTTGACCTCCTGTCCTGAATTTGTGTCGTGAATTTTGACCCTTTGTCCTGAATTTTTACTCACCTTACTGAATTTGCTCCAATGCCAGTTGTTCACCCTAGATCCTGAGTGTTGGGGCATTGATCTGGGACAGAACGGGGCAGGAATCCGGTGCGATTGTCCCGCCTCCTCTCGATGGGTGACACCATCCTTCCGACGTCACTGGTCTGGTTCCAGCAGAAAATGTCCATCGATGAGACGTTATCTGCGCCAGGCAGGCAGAGTGCAGTGCAAAAAAGTACGAATTCTGCACGTGAAATTCTGCACACGTAGTAAAAAATGTAGCCAGGCATATTTTCAGCTAACTATACTGTCCTGCTTGACATTTTTGTGCCGACTTAAAAAAGTTCAAGAAAGCCAAGTCATGTTCTCTAAAAATTCACTAGTTGTTTTTTTTACTAGTAGGTGTCGCACGTGAAAACGGCAAGTAGGCAGCAGTGTTTCCCTATTCCATTCCCCTGAATTAAACATTTTGAAGCTTCGCTGTAGGTATCTAACTTTACATTTCTTAAGAGAGATGTTACTTCTCATTATTGTATTTCACTAACTAGCAGATTAACATACTCTGTATGACTATTGCTGGATATATTATCATGCCTACCGTGAGATGATTCATTTTTCACAAAATGACTAACATTTGTTTACAGCAGTGTAGGTATGGTGTCAGAAAAGATGCTTGGATTGCTTTTTGGCGAGCGAGAATGTTGAAGTGTAAACGCAGTGAAGTCTTTTTCGTCTAGTGAAGATTGGTGAAGTAGCTTGTCCTATATCGACATCTAGTGGCCAAATCGCGGCAATGAGCTCTTTGCCTTCTCTGTGCTTTTTGAATGTATGCAAATATATTACACAACTGGTTCCTAGTTTGCACCAGAACCGACAGCTTTGCGTACAACTGCATTCTGAATGTCTTTTTTAGACTTGTTGTAAAAGCTCTGTCTAATACGTAAATGTATGCAATTATAAGGATTGTGTATATGCTAAAATAATGCCGAATACATTCGATGAGTGAAAAAAGTAGATTTTAAGAATACTTGTGCCCGAGGGGCTGGAGTGTACCAGAAACCGATCTCTCCGACACTGTTCTGTTCACCTCTTGATGGTGTTGTAGGGGTAATAGTTTCCATGGTGGTTGTTTTGCACACTGCACAGTTAATTTACCTTTATAAACTTGTCTGCAGTGTCTTAAACATATAAGCTATAGATATGAAAATGTCATATCGTGCATTTATTCTATCACAATTTCAAAACTATCCCTACACACCCTTTATGCTACTGTAATATACATACCCAGCTCGCCTCAAAGCGCTATATGTTAAACGTAGGTTTTGAGTTCTACTTCTGGCAGTGCACTTGGTAAAGTAAAAGCCGCACTGATCTCTGTGCCCATGAATCCTATGGTTTAAAAGTAAATACATTCTTTCATCCTACCTTAATTCTATAGTACACTAGTTACTAAACTTATTCGGCCCGCGGCTCCCTTGGCCCATAGGCCATTGCCTGTGGCTCCCCACTGTTACCTTTTTTTGGAGAGTTGGGGAGGGAGGAGGGAATGTAAGCCCGGCCTCGGGATGTAAGCCCGGCCTCGGGATGTAAGCCCGGCCTCGGGAGTACTTACATTTTTCTCCCTGAAAATAATTGGGATGAAGTTGACGAAGGTATTATAATCACATACGCAGGGTGTTTCGTATTACTAAGGTGGCGCCTCTAATAAAATATTCCTTCTTTGCCAATGCCTTTTTTGGAGTACCCTCTCAAACTTTTTTTTTTTTATCCCACAGTGCTAGATAGCACTCCTATGCATGTAGACCTCATCGCCAAAGTGTTTCTGCGCTTGAATATTTGCATGCACTTCCATTTCTACCCATTTCATACATGCCAACACACCTGTATCAGCAGGGTGGCTCGTGATTTTTTAAAACCACATCCAGCTTTATTTTTGCTGTCTCCTCCCTAAAATGGCCTCCAAATAAATTCTTTTGATTTTGTTTTTTGAATGTCCCTCTTTTTTGCTTCTAAATGTTGGCATTAGTCCTTGTATGTTGTTTTACTTCCCAGTACTCAAGGAGAGAACAGGCCTTTCTGGAAATATGTTTGTACTGAAAGAAATTTGTACTGGAAGTATCTATGATTCAAGTACAAATGTCAATACGTAATAATACTTTGTATGTTTAATAGACAGGACAACTGTACTTTCCTGATAACTTGCATTTGTGTAAAATGCATTTGCAAACTATTCACGAGTCTAACAATTATTCAGGCATCTTCTGCTTACTTTGGGAGTTCTGGGATGTGGGGATTTAGTGAAATATGGAGGTCATCTCAGTCGACATGCCATCAATTAAGCACTAGGTTACAGCTTTAGACATGTCACTTACAACTCATCGACATCATGCGTTTAAGTCGAATTAGTTTAACTGAAGTCAACAACCCCTTCAACATTAAATGCATTAAAGTGCTTGGTGCACAGCTCCCCTAGCTAGGTTTGATGGCTCCCCAGGGAGCCACAGCGCACAGTTTGGGAACAACTACTATAGTCCTATGAGAGACTGCTTTGTTTTGAACTATTCATGTGTCAATCAACTTTGTAAATCAGACGTCATTCCTTCTGTTCAATATGCTGGTAAAAATTAAGGGGTACTTTATAATTTCAATTGTCCCGAGCTTCTGACGCTCACCCTGGGATGCAGGATTATGTGCAGCTGAACCGAAGGACTGGTTTTGTCACTTTAGCACTTCACTGTGACTTGTATAAACTATTTGCTGAATTTGTATATTTCGATGTATCTCTTGTCGGGGTTTAGATGTCATTTAAATCAGTAAAATTCACTTTTAAGGGTTTCTGTAATGTTTTTTTTTTTTTTTGTATTTTTAATTCCACTTCTTGATATTTGTGTATTTACGAATAAAATTAATTCTGTCTATGTGGCCATACATAAAGCCCTCACTGAATTATGTTATTTTTTAGAGCAGGGAAACGACAATAGGGAAAGTTATACGCTCCACATTCATACAGGTCTAGTTATAGCACTGGGCGACCGTCTTAACCCAATAGTTTTTAAATCTAAAAAAACTTCGAAAGTTCTTTCCTGGTGCAATATAAATTGCAGGAGAGCCAAACTGGCTCTTCTGACCTCATTAAAATCTGGTGATAGGACAATGGTGGCTACAAGGAGAATTGAATATAAGTTGGTCGTAAAAGAGGCAAAACAGAACTGGGAAAATAACAAATGGGAATATATTAAAAGAGCCCTAATTAAAAAAGACACGAGGGAATTCTGTGCAATTGTCCGATCAGATACAAAGGAAGGCCTAGTGGCAGACGACCCGAATATCGCTCCGGACCAATGGACCGATCACTATCCGAGTCTGTATACCCCTTCAGCTCTGGACAATGACCCTTTACTTGTTTCTAATGCGAATGTAGAACCTGTTGATATTATAACCCTCATGGAAGTAGAAAAGGCTATAAACAGGCTCCCAATAGGCAAGGCGCCGGGTTTGGACAATATTCCTGGGGATCTATACAGGCACCAACCCGAGGTATGGATTCCCTATCTTTGTTCACTCTATAATGCTGTACTCCACGGCGCGCCTATCCCTGATACCTGGGCGGGCGCTGAAATAGTCTCGGTTTTCAAGAAAGGCTCCCCAGTCTTGCCAAATAATTACCGCCCGATAAGCTTGATTGATGTCAGCCAAAAGCTTTTTGCACGCATTATTCTAGATCGAGTGCAATCCTGGATGGACGAACAATCAATATTGACTCCATATCAGGCTGGCTTTAGGGAGAAGACCTCCACGGTGGACCAACTTCTTCGTTTACAACTTCTTTATTGGAAAAACGTGAGGGTAGAGGGTGGCAGTCTCTACCTAATCTTCGTTGACCTTAAAGCGGCCTTCGATTTGGTCCCTCGTCAGACTCTTTGGACGGTCTTGGCAGAGATAGGGATGCCTACTTGTCTACTTGGGATTGTTAAGCGACTCCATAAAGACAACTTTGCCCAAGTAAGGTGTGGCAAGAGGGGCAATTTGACATCCAAGTTCCCCGTCAACCGTGGAGTCAGACAGGGGTGTGTGCTGGCCCCAACCTTATTTTCCCTTTATCTTAACGCATTAGTGGCCCACCTGAGGGGAGCCAAGGATATTGACGCCCCTAAACTTAATAATGAGCAGGTAGTGGCACTAATGTTTGCCGATGACCCTCTTTTAGTGTCAAAATCCCCTATGGGAATACAGCGTGTTCTCGATAGTTTTACCGAATTCTGTTCCCTAAGAGGGCTCGAGATTAACTCTACAAAAACAAAATTTATGGTATGTAACCCGCCCAAAACCACTCGCCCTAATCCTTCCCTTAATGGTGTTATACTGGACAGGGTAACAGTGTTCGAATATCTTGGAGTTATACTCACAGATAGAATGGAATGGGGTCCCCAACTAGCAAAAGCAAAACTTCGACTTACCCAGATCTGCGGTGGGATCCTTAAATTGCAAAGAGCATCCACCTCTAAACCTATAGCACCCATTATTGAGATCTATAAAGCCCAAGCACGGGGTGCAACTTTGTATGGGGTTGAACTCTGGAGGCATTGTCCAGCTGGAGACATCAGTAGGTTTGAGAATTTGTTTTTAAGGTCTTTATTGGCTCTACCACCCAGTACACCACTCAATCCACTTAGAATGGATTTGGGTGTTAGACCCATACAAGAAGAAGTTGCGTTGAGGCCTCTAATGTATTGGTGGAGGCTGTGGGCAACTCCGGAATTGGAAAACTATCGAAATGATCTAAAGTCACTAATTGCACTTCCTGGTCTAGCCAAAATACTGTGGCTAGTATATATCAAAAAGGAGTCTACGAGATTGGGAATTCCTGCATCTGGTATCAGCCAGAGACAACTGCTCCAAATCTTTCTAGAGCTGAATTGGCTAATATATTTTGGACAAATAGCAAGGAAAAACTGCTAACCAATAATGGGTTGGGCCCATTGACTCTTAATTTTTTAATACAAAGGAGGAGTTTAAAATAGTCTTTTCTAGATGAGATTGAGCCGTGTGCCTCTAGAAAGTTCTATATTCAATTTAGATACGGTACACTTCCCCTGAGGTCCTTTTTGGGAAATTGGTCGATCAACAATCCTTCTGACTGCCCGACCTGTGGAGCTATAAAAGAAACTGAGTTACATGTGTTGTTCTTTTGCTCCTCATATAAATCAATCAGAAAACGTTGGCTTACCCAACTTTGTAGGAACTTGGGCACTATACACTGCCACGAGGCCTATAGAATTTTGAAGACTGATACCTCAACACCTATAGTTTTTTCGGTATCACGCTTTTGGCATGCTGTGTGGCAGAGGAGATGTTCCCTTATCCCATCTAATCTCTAGGGCCATCTAAACAGATATATTTATTAACCTTCGTCACTAGTACCTTTTTTAATCATTTTTAACTTTTATATTATTCTTTTATTATACTGCTTTTATATAACTGTTTTGCTAATTAACGTAATCCATAATGAAATATCATTCAATATGAATTGTAATTGTTCATTTTTGCCATTTTATGATGTATGTTTTTATGATCCACCATCTTTTATGGTCTACGACCGAAATAAAGATTATTTTGATTGATTGAGTATTGTTTGGATTTCTGAAAAACAAAACATTTAAGAGATGTATAGATTGATCAACGTTAAAATATCACTTCAACCTCTTATCTGTAACAAAATGTAGGTTTACAGGTGAAAGTCTTTGGGAGGCGAACTAAATTTATCCATGTTGCAAAGGAGGTGGGGGCATTAACGAACACACTATGTCCACATTACTATTTGATATTTAGAAAGTGATGTAAATACAGACCAGAGATCCATGATTTACATAAACAAGTGTAACGTACAGTATACATAAGTTACATCTTCCCATGAGTATAGGCATTAGTAAATAAACATTTCTATTGAAACGGGTGTAAGTTAGGCGTAGAAACGAAGCAGGTGTAAGTGTACGGGGCCGTGTATGTGTTATGCACAGGGTAAAATCCCATACCAGCATAAGGCTGACTTGCATTTGGAAAACCCTTTGTAAAATGTGTCTTAAATCTCTAGTTTAAAACTTCACACACTTGAAAATTATGTTGCCAAGTGTGTCCAGATTTGAGCATCAAATTTACTCTGTATATTCTGCAGTACGACGTCAACCTTTAACACAGGGGATTATTTGAAACTACAGCACACAATGGTCTGCCTGCCATCACATCCTGAGAGTTTACCTTTATTCTAACTTGGTTGTTACCTTTGTTATCAGCTCTTTAATAAACTGATATGGACTTATTTTTTATCTCATGTGTTCGCCCTAAGGGCCACTCATTTATCGTTTTTCTTTTTTTCTTTCAAGCAATTTTCATTAAATAGAAAGTTTTAAGTATTTGTTTCTTTAGTCGATTTGTGACACTTTTCTCAGCGTCTATTCAGGGATCGCCTCCAATAAGCCAGCAATTTCTCATGGTACACTTGTCTTTTTACTCTAGCCCGTGTAATAAAAAAAAAAAATCACCCATGAGTGCTTGTAAAGCCACATTGCAGAAATACGTGTTCTTGCCCTCTGCTGAAGGCATTCATTGCTGTTGAATGCCTGCTCAGCAATTCTGGGCCTGAGCCAAAGTCAATTTTCTCTTCATAACAATACTTCTGTCCAGGCTTTCCTTCTTCAGTGGTTCTTGACTTCTCTTCTCTCTTCTGCTCACAGTGACATTTGATGACTGTTTGGGATCGAACAATGTCCTCTACCTCTCGGAGGAAGAGGAACTTGTCGTGCAAGCCGATGGGATAGTGTTTGTGAATCAGCAGATACATCTACATGGCCATAAGCGGATCTTTTCCATCTTCGCTTTGGATGATTCCGACAAGATGTTCTCGACCACCATCACCCTGAAGAGGGAGGGCCATCATCACCATAAGAAGGTAGGATGCTCTTTGATTCATGTCTCGAAAAAATGTACGCAGGGCACTTTCCTTTAGACATTACGCTTTCAGTGCTCAATTCTGTTTGTCTGTTATAATCAAATTCTTTTGAAATACTGTTTTCTAAGGGTATTGCAACTGAATTGTTGGTACATTTAGTGAAAAACAACTACTTGCAGCACATACGACGCAATCAATCTCTGCTAACTAGCCTTTATTACCAAAAAAGTCCAGCTAATCCCGATATAGGGCGCCTTTCACAGTTTTATGATGGTGACGAGGAAAGGACCTCTCCTGAGAACATTCGAGTGTGGAAGTGGAGGGAGAGCTGCAAGAGGAAACTGGGAGGACAACTGCTAGAGACCTCAAACAAATCACCTCCGAGCAGTCTGCGCATAGGGCTAATGCAATGCGTGGTAGATTATGCACTGATTATCACAAGATTTCCATGCCCCTATGAGGAGCCCTTAGAAGTGTGCTATAGGTCTTTGCAACTGCATGTTACTCCATCTGGTTATATATGGAGTACACATACACTTGGAATTAGAACTGTGTTTGTTCTTGTGACTCTCCTGAAATGTGAGTTAGGTTGACAAGCTATGCAGGGCTTTGTAGATGTAACCTCTTCAGGCGACACATGGCTTTTAATTTTATTTCAGTTTTAACTGGGGACCCAGTACCGTTTTTTTAGGCCTGGGTATGATGCAGTCAAGTGCTCTCGTTTCAGGGGCAAGTTGAGCAGCTTAGTGAAGGATTCCTCTAAAGAGCAAAAGTGCTTTGTGAGTCCACCTAGGACCACACTCTCAAAGTCGATGCATGGTATGATTAAGGCTTGCAAAGCAGAAATTTATCTAGTGGGACAAGACCTTTGTTTCTCGCATTGTTGTAGCTGAGAGTTAGCTAACCAGTTTCTTTGACATGGAATCCATACTGAAGTTGGCGTCTGTGGAGCCAGTTGGCATAATTCTTTCACATGGGGCTTCTATAGCCATGATCAGTCGAATTAACCTGGAGTTTCGGGGCGAGAGATCTGTGATGTATACATTGTGTCTTTTGGGGGATCAGCGTGAGGATGTTTCGAGGCTACCAGGTTTTAACCTTGAGGTAGGGATTTCGACTGTATGTGTTTGATTGAGGAACGTCTGATGGAAATGTTCTTAAGTCTATTCCAGATAGACTACATCTCTGAGGCTATCCCAAATGTCGATGTACAAAATTTCGAGCAACTGAAGATAGTTGTAGGTTAGATTGCAGTACATCTGTGGATCACTTGAAAACATGTGAGATCATTTAAAAAAAAAAAAAGGCATGGAAGTGGATTAGATACGTGCTACCCTCTGGCATCACTTACCCCCTCTTTTTAAAAACATTTTCATTTCAATAATTACTCTTCGGCTCAGCAAATTCCTTCCACCTGGGCAACGTGGATATCTGTGACGTGTTTCACAATTGAATGACTCCTCCCATTCGCTTTGTGATTGTGTATTCCCATATACAAATGCCATGGGTGACACCGTCGGACAATGCTTGCTTTTTACTCCTTGACATCTCGCATTGTAGGACCCGTTTTGCTTGTGTGAGTGAGGAAAACCCTACATGCAAAGTGCTGCTGGCTGCAAAGCTAGGATTGGCTGAAGGGGTCGCCAGTCCTAGTTGGCCACTCGAGCGCTCAAGGGCACATCTGCTTTACAGCAATCCTGATGGAAGCACCAACCTACCTGCTTCAGCGAATATCATTGTGGTGCACATGCACTGTCTACATGGGGAGCGTAATAATTCTAGCACTCCTCCTGACTTTTGTCATTATTCTCCTATGATTGTAACAGCGTTTTTGGGCACATCCATTGTGCATAAATCCTACCAGCTGCATAAAGTCGACCTCTCCTGTGAAGATCGCTGTGCACATTAACTGTGTACGTGAGGAGGCTACATTGCTGAGGGAACTGAGTTTGTCAATTTGCCAATCATGTCATGCACCTACCTGATTGGTTGTGAACACAGTCCAAGTCTGGGCCAACAGAGTCAGGGGTGCAAGACCATGGGTGTGCTGCTTGGCAGTTGTTGCAGATTTGGGATGCTGCAGGTCAGTGTCCGGGCTGCTTGTGTGAGATTTCAGGGCTGAATGATGTTTAACAGCTGGCCTTTGAGTTCAGTATCCTGGTCCTGCTGATGGGTTTCAGGGACCCTTTTTACTGCTTAGCAGTTGTCTGAGAACCAGAATGTGAAAATGCCAATAGTGATCGATCCTTGGGAAGTGAGCTCAGTGAGTGAAATGCTGTTTTTAGATACTGTTGAGCAGGTGGAGTGTTGGGTCGCAGCCGGGCCTGATTGCAGCCTCTCACGGTGTTGCTGACCGAGCCTAATAAGGATAACCACGGTTTGGGTGTTCCTGTTCTGGCAAATGCAGTTGCTGGGTTTGCTGGTTATTCCTGGGCGTAGTAGAGGCTCAGGGTACTGTTCGCTAATCTTTGGTGGAGTGGGTCAGGCTACTTACTTCTGGTGAACCTGTGCTTGGGTCTCTGAGCAGAGCTGCAGACAGAATCGTGTGAGGGACTGTCGGGTGGAGGTGGTTCCTGAAAGTCATTCAGTCTATGGCTGAGGAGTGGTTGCACTTTAGTGACCTGAAGTTGACGATGCTTGGGAGAGCGAATGCACTTCCCTTATGTCCTCAGCACATTCGAGCCAAATGTATCTTCCATCACCTAGGCATTTGCTTTAAATGAGGTGGGAGAAAGGACTCCAGTATGAGGTGCTGGGGCAACCCCCTCACACTTATCTGAGTACCTTGCAAATTGAGTCTGTCATTTGATGATCCCTTCCACCAGGGTTCTGAAAGATCTTGTATCAAGAGGTCTAAGAAGGGATCCCCTTAAGTAGGTCCACAACGGCATGTTACCTCTGCTCCCTACACAGAGAGCTGGGGGGAGTAGAGGAAAGCTGGAGTCCAGGGGTACCATTTGACCGTGAAAGACTCGTATAGAGAAGCTTAATAGGAGTCATTACTAATGTGTTTCAAACGAAATGTACTTTGAGTGCGCATGCTTATGTTAACAGGTTTACTAGTGTCTGCTTCCCAAGCTTTTCATGTTTTGTCCAAGGTAATAGGTGAATTCTACTTTAAAATTTGTTTTTTTGATGCCTAATTGCCTTTTGAATTTAATATATGTTGGAAGGATGTGGTACTTAACACCTGCTTAAGAAGGACTCCATTTTCTAGCCAACTATAAAGTATCCTCTTTGGTAAGGACCCCTTAAAATTTTGTTTGAATACCTCTGTAGGATTTACTTTTAAGATGTATTCCCCATAATGTCGGTCTTTAGAGCTCTGACTCACTGCATACATCTGTGTTAGACCAGTCATTCAAATGCCGATATGTCTACTTGACCGTTCATCCTTTTGAGGTCGATAAAATGAGTGCTAGAGAGTTGGGTAACAATAAGTCTGTTATTCAGCGCCACAATACCCACAGAGAAGTGTGCCTTTTACAAATACCCTTTGCTAAAGTTATACACTGAAACTGATACAATATCTAGGTAGTATACTTTCCTGTCAAGAAAAGTTAAGATGCTCTTTCTAATCTTCCCCAATATAGCTATATAATTATTCCTTATTAAATTATGAATATCCTGTTATAAATGTGTAGCTAATAATTTCCTATCCTCATTTAAAATTCCACTTATTCTTCAGAATCAACCATTTGATACCATAAAAGCCACTGTCACTCCTTCAATATCCACATTTGCTTGGCTATCTACTGTTAAAGGGGGCAGAGCCACATTCAGTACATTTTTCTCATGCTTCTTAAGTAACTTTTCCCTCTTTTGTCAGCATAGACCATACCATACCTAAAAAGTCAACATGGCCACAATGTACTGTTATGATGAGCTGTTAAAAGAATCCTTTTTCTTAAAGAGTGCCACATTTAACACCCAGGATCCCTTAAACATTTTTAGAATGACCAGAGCACATCTATAACTTCGGGTGCAGAATCTGAAATATACTAGTCAACCCAGATTCCTTCACACTTTAGTCCAGTACTTGATCATGCATGACTGAGAAAAGCATATCATTCTTCTTTCAGAAACCACCTCCTACACAAGAGGAGTGTCGCCTGTGATTTTATTTGTGAAGATACAGTAGTATATGGTACTTAAGATCTTTATTTTCAGGAGCCGTACAAGATACATTTCTTCAAGAAAAGCATTCCAAGCATTTTAAATTCTTTTAGAAAATGTACCCATGATGTTTTGATATCAGAAAGAATGAGAAGGCATATTCCATATTCTTCAGTCTTCATAACTAGGGATAGACGTGTGTAGTTTTTCCTGGTGGGCAAAGATTTGATGTCATACAGTCTGGAAGAAAGAATTGAATGCCTAGTCCTTGTCCAGAAAGAAAACTATATTGATGGGCCTTTTGGGTAATGTGAGTCAAAGTAGGAACTTAGTGTGGAACCAGTGATCACCATCAGTTTGGTTAAAAAAAAACCAGTTTAATTCACTCTTCCTTTGTTCACACTTTGCTTCTGAGCAATTGAAGATGTTGCACATTTGTATTGTTCTTGCGAAGCAATTGGTTACCTAGTGCAGAAAATTCCACAGGAACCAGTTTTGATTCTATACGTTTTCTTTCAGAAGTCCCATCATGCCAAACATTCTGAACCCCAAGTGATGTACTTCCCAAAGTCGCAGCAGGGCTTGCACCGACGAAAGAGGGACTGGGTCATCCCACCCATTAAGGTCTCTGAAAATGAGAGAGGTCCTTTCCCAAAGAAGTTGGTGCAGGTAACTGAATACTTTCTTTCATTTGTGGTGGTGGGTGAAGGGCACAATTGGTGCTTTAGTAACTGTCCTTCCCTTAAGGGACATAAATTAAATCTGCACAATTGGCCTACATGCTACACTAATCTATCATGTAATCCGTGAGAAAATAAGATCTCCAATTGAAAATGTTTTTTTTCTTGTTCTTGATTTTCAACTCTTAGATCAAATCCAATATGGATAAAGAGACCAAGGTTTTCTACAGCATCACGGGGCAAGGAGCTGACACGCCTCCAGAGGGAATCTTCACTATAGAAAGAAGCACTGGACAGTTATATGTGACACGTCCCTTGGACAGAGAGACCTTAGACAAGTATATTGTGAGTCAAAGATATGAATCTTTCTTAATGAAGGGCCATGATTTATCTTAAATATAGGATGATAGACAATTACAAAGCAAGCGTTCCTGCTCAACCAGTATGCACTTAAGATTGCATCTAGTACAGTGCTTCAATTCGCAGAAAAAGAAATTGGTAGACCGCCCTGGTGTATAATTGGAAATACATTTATTTAAGGCAGTTGAGAGGTTAAAAACACTCTTGAACTTCCTATCTTGGAGGTCTAGACCAGAGAAGACACTGTTTAGGTCTCACCTGCAACTACGCATGTGCTCTCGCTTGCAAGAGATATTGTAAACAAGGGGCTTACAGCCCACCCATTGCTTAACATTTGTTGATGTCATTGTCATTCTTATTACTCTTATTTGTCTAATTGGCCAGCGCCTACTGGCTTCACTTCCTCTTCTTTCAGCTGGAGCATGGCCCAAGTACTGATTGCTTTTGCTTGATTGCTGTCCAGTCGCTGATCGTGCTGTGATTGAGGCACAACTTTTATTTTTTGTTCTTCCCTGTACTCCTTGTTGAACCTCTTGCCATTTGTAGCTATGTGTGTTTTTGTGTGTATGTGTGTATATATATATATATATATATATACACACACACACACTTACACACTTACACACTTACACACTTACACACTTACACACACACACACACACACACACACACACACACACACACACACACACACACACACACACACACACACACACACACACACACACACACACACACACACTTCGCCCTCGCCTCCTTTGAAATGGATGTTCATTGTGATAACAGATGTTACTGGTTTCGAAATGTATTTTCATTAAGACGTGGGTGCAATTGCTTTTTAGCCAAACATCATATTTTTTTTCTGCTCAGAATCACAGGGGTGTTGTGCCAACACCTAACCAGCATTGGCGAAGCCAATAGGTCTCGCCTTCAGACTATTGTCTGTGCCATTGGCTTTTGTTCATCCTGGAGCGCGTGGGCATTGCCAAGTTAGGCAATTTGTAGCCATGCTGTATAGCAGTGCTTTTCAAAATAATAATAAAAAAAAGACCATAATGCATCCAGCTCTAATGCACTTAAAAAAAATAATAATTAGGCCTGGCTGGATCATAGCGCTTTTTAAATTTAGCCAAATTACAAAGCATCTGGGCTTCCGCACAGTTGGATACAAAACATTGCCAAAGTCGATAGCTCTCATATTCGAGACCTATTGGCTTTTTTCTGTTGTCATGGGAATCTGAAGGATACAAGAACTTGCATGTTTCTAATGAGTTATAATAGCCGGTAACTGGTCATAATATGTCCATTGATAAATGTGCATGTTCCTGAGCTCTATTACATCTCTTCATCCTTCGCTCACTCCATCTGTGTTCTTGTAAATGTGGCTGGGCTTGGAGAATTGCTAGTTACCCTTGCAGTTCTAAAAAGTATTTTGCTAATTAGATGCTTTCCCTAATCTTTTGAAAAATAACTTTCATTTGGTCTTCCAATGGGGCAACATGCCTTCTCCACTCATGCACTACTGATCTAAAACAACCTCCACACCCACCAGGATCACTTCTCACCCATCCTATATTTAGAAAAGAGCTGAGAACATGCATCTTTGTTGCAACAGAAAAAATAGTCCACCTTCTCTCTCAGAACCCAGCTCTCCCTGCCTAAATTCACTGCCTGTATCTCTCTGCCTTTGACCCTGTACAGCGCTCCACTCCCTTTCATCAGTTGCATTACAGACACTCATTAATTTTTTTTAGGGACGGGAAGATTACGTTATTTGCCCAGAATTACAGGATGTTTGAACCTCCCGCCAGACTCACCTGTTTCCCCAGCTTCAAGGTCAGATGCTCTAGCTGTTAAGCCACATCCTCTTCCTTGACTCGCCCCCCCCCCATCAGTGCCCAATTTGTAAACTTAAATAAGCGCATGGGCCCAAAGAGTTTGAGGAACCACCCCCTCCACCGCCAGCTCAGCTGCTGGTTCTGATGAATGCTGGGATTAACTAGTATGAAGGCTGACTAGCAGATTTATTCTAATATTGCAGATTCTTTTTCATCGCTGTTTCCTTCCTGTGCCACTGTTTTCTTATTTTATCCCTTTTCTGATATTCTCCCCCACTATGGGTCTAAGTGTGGATCCTGGTCACCAAAATAGATGCTGGTGACCACCACCGGCACAAATAACCACTACCGTTTCTAGCTGCACATTCATACACAAGTGTCATTGGACCTCTACACCAGGACATATAGATGTTTTTAAAGTTCAGAAATGGCTTAGCTGCCAGAATGCAATAAGTAGAGATTACGAAAAACTTCTTGGGTCACGATTTTCACAAGACTGACACGACGATCATGAAGAGTGCATGCTGTGTTGCTTCACCAAGTAGTTGATGTTTGTTTGGCCAAGCCTGGTGGTCACGAGTAGTCTTATTGCCTGATAGTTCTGTTCTTCTGAGGTAATTTGCTATTGTAAAAAGTCAAGCAGGGTCAGTTCTGTACTAAAGCCTTCATTTCTAATGCTTTTCAGCTTTTTTCTCATGCTGTGTCTGAGAATGGAAAACCTGTTGAAGACCCAATGGAGATCATCATCAAGGTGACGGATCAGAACGACAATAGCCCAGTGTTTACAGAGGCGATCTTCGAGGGTGCAGTACCTGAAGGCTCCCAGCCAGGTAGAGACTGATTTTATATCGAACAGATTGGTTATCACCCACATCATAATTCACTGCTTTGTGGCAGAGGATTGTGAGGCATTGTAAATCGTCCTGGATAGCTACTTTTGCTATCTGGTTTGTATTGTTGTGTCAGTGTTTCCGCAGATGCCTTCGTTTAGCCTTCAGTTTCATAATTGCCATCAGTTTGATCTAATCAGGCAAATCACAGTGCTGATTGCTGCATCTCAATGGGATCAAACTGTACAGGGTCTCGTCCGTGGATACTACATTTCTTTGAAGGATTTCTGGAAGTAGGAATGTACGAAAAGAGCTGCCACTCCTTTTGTGAACTTCATGGCAATTGGTGAGTGGTAGCTGTGTTGCATATAGCCAAGTTGGTGAGTTTTAAAGATGGGCGTTGGATCTAACCAGTCAGCTCTAATAAGCCTCAAAGAAACCTTAGCAGTTCAGCAAAACTTTATTAGTTGTACATCTTCAACCAACACACACACACTTTTACACTCGCGCTCACTCGCGCTCACTCGCGCTCACACACACACACACACTTACACACACTTACACACTTACACACTTACACACTTACACACATACACACATACACACATACACACATACACACATACACACTTACACACTTACACACTTACACACACACACACACTTACACACACACACACTTACACACACACACACTTACACACACACACTTACACACACACACACTTACACACACACACACTTACACACACACACACTTACACACACACACACTTACACACACACACACACTTACACACACACACTTACACACACACACTTACACACACACACACACACACACACTTACACACACACACACACTTACACATACACACACTTACACACACACACACTTACACACACACACACACACACACACTTACACACACACACACTTACACACACACTTACACACACACTTACACACACCCACACTTACACACACACACACTTACACACACACACACTTACACACACACACACACTTACACACACACACACTTACACACACACACACTTACACACACACACACACACACACACTTACACACACACACACACTTACACACACACACACTTACACACACACACACACACACACTTACACACACACACACACACTTACACACACACACTTACACACACACACTTACACACACACACTCACACACTTACACACACACACACTCACACACACACACACTCACACTCACACTCACACACACACTCACACACACACACACACACACACACTCACACACACACACTCACACACACACACACACACACACACTCACACTCACACACACTTACACACACACACTTACACACACACACACACTTACACACACACACTTACACACACACACACACTTACACACACACACACTTACACACACACACTTACACACACACACACACACTTACACACACACCCACACACACACACTTTTGTTTTACTTACAGGGACGTTGTAGTTAGGTTCTGAATTTGCACACACAAACCCATAGAAGTGCAGCAGTTATAGAGTTATCTCAAACTAGAACTCGTGCCCTAAAGTAACTATAACTCGCACCCCTGCCAGGGGGGGTCAGGATATTCCTACCCAGCACCTTCTTTTTTTTGTTTTTGGTCTTTTTTCTTGGGACTCTGACAAGTCTGAGTCCCAAGATGGTTTGCAACAGTTCTTGGTTGAAGTGTTTTGCTGCCAATCAAATCTTCATTTTGTGATCAGTCAGATCCGAGGACACTGCATGTCCCTAGATATCGGTTTCTTTTTCCTTTAATTACTCCAAAACTACTGAATGAATTTGCACTGCCAGTAGGTGATTATTTCTATCTATCGGTTTGTCTGTCGTATATATTTTCGATGCTTTGTTTTGCAGTTAAACCTATTACTCACCTGTTAACATTTTTGGAGGGAATGCCATAAAATTCGATACCTAATATTTTAGAAGTCCCCCTACTTTTTTCAAAGTTTAAATACCTCCATGCCTATAAGTTTGGAAGTGAATGACCAAGATCATCCTCTTGATTTAGCTTTTTCTGTTCTGATAGCTCAAAGGAAGGCAAAGCAACCAATGAGATTTAAAGATGTTATACAGAGAAACTGGGGGTGGAGGTAGAGACTCGCTGAGACGTTGGAAGTAAAGCAATTGTTTGTTTGGGTGAGAATGCTTCAAAGTCCTGTGTAAATATTAATTTAAGCAATCTGTGAAAGTATTTGATAGTCTGGCTTACATTTTATGATGCTTTCATGTTTTTTCTGTGCTTAAAAATGTCTGAAATGGTGTAACTTAAAACCGTGACCAGAGATCTTCATCCATAGGTGATGCTTTAGTACATGCCATTTGTGGACCACGTCATTGTAGAATAATTACTTTTTTCCATCACCCACAATTGTGTGATTCATTTTAATTTAGAATCGGTGTGTGAAAATAATACTTATTTTGAAGTCCAGCACTGATTTATACCTTCTTTACAGTAGGAACTCAATTAAGGAACACATAGTCAACACATTTACATGATTGCCTTCCCTATGGTAGGATTGCTTGACAACTGTTGTTGCTCCTGTGGGGTTCCTCCAAAATGTTCCTGTGAATGAGGCCCAGGTGCCAGGTAGAATACTCTGCTGCAAAATGGGTTCTTTCCTTTTTTCCTCACCCTACCATCCTTCATTACTGCTCTCGCTCCTTCCTTTGCTACTTTTTCAGTCATTCTTTCACTGATTACAATTTTTTTGGGGGCTGTTTTTACCCTGTTGTACCAAATGGTGCATGGATGCCTGTCTTTTTTGCGGTTTACATATTGTACTGCATAAAATATCTTGACGCTGTGGTAGTTCCCTCTTTGACTTTGCCCGTCTCTCTTGTTGTCAGGTACCTCTGTGATGCAAGTGAATGCTACAGATGCAGATGACTCGGAGGACACTTACAATGGAGTTGTTTATTACAGAATAGTAAATCAGGAACCAAAGCTGCCCAATGATCAGATGTTTACAATCAATAAGGATGATGGAGTGATCAGCGTGATCTCAACTGGGCTGGACCATGAGGTTAGTGAGAAGGGGAAGTGTGTAATTTTGCAGCGTGAATCTTTCTGGATTCACTATGCTGTGCATTATTCCGCGATCTGGTGGTTGGGTCCGGATTCGTAGTCTTTCTTTTGTTTTTTTTTGGGTTTTTTTGTAGCCCAGGTGGGCGTCGACGTCCCACCATTTGGTGCACCTCTCGTGACGTCGTCGTGCTTCCTGCGGAAGTCCCACCTTTGGGGCGCCATCTTCAGATTCTTTTTTCCGCCGTTGGGTCTGGGTCGTCATCGAGAAGCTCCAGGATTTCAATCGAAGGAAGAAGGAGAAAACGCGAGTTTCATCGAGAAAAAACAGCTGAGATAACAGAGAGGAATAAATTACATCCGGGACGCGAAGAAGGAAGAATTCCCAGGAATTTTCTTCGACGCCCTTCGAGGATGCGCACTCAGAGGCTCTGAGTGCAATGGACAAGACACCATTCAAATTCTGCCCTAACTGCCACCACAAGTTCGCGCAGAAGGACCAGCATCCGGTCTGCAACCTTTGCCTACCGATCGACCACCCGAGCAAGGACTGCAACGCCTATTCAGCTTTCGCGCCGAAGACGCTCCGAGTGAGAGAACGCCAGAGAAGAGCTAACTTCAGCATGGAAGGCAAAGGTAAGGCCCCGTCGCTTAAGTTCTGGGCCTCTCCACCGACGATGAGGACAACATCGCCGAAGGACCCGACAGCTTCACGGTCGCAGAGACCGATACGAAAACGCCTGATGAGGTAAGAGAATCGTCGAGTTCAAAACCCCCGAAAGGGCCTCGAAAACCCGAGACGGACTCTCGAAAATCCGAGTCAAAGTCCTCAAAAGGAGCACCGGCGCCGAAAATTTCGACGACCAAGGGTGGATCCATGGACAAAAGGCCGAGCAGATCCTGCGAGAAGGACTCCCTGGTGCCGAAGGACGCCGAAAGGCTGAGTTCGTCGAAAGCAGCCCACGAAGCGGGACGTTCGACGCAGAAAGACAGGCCAGCGTCGACGCAAGCTCCGTCAAAGAGCCGCGGTCGACGTCGAAAGCATCTCCGAAATGGAGAAGAAGAAGAGTAGACTCGAAGCGGAGATGGAGAGCATCCTTCAGAGGAAGAAGGAGTTCGGCGCCAAATTGAAAGAATTCCGAATTCCAACAACTCCGTCGACGGACGTCGTCGAGATCGATGAGCAGGACGAATTCTACGCCGAAGGGCTGCCGAGAGATCATGAGGAGGAGGAAGAAGGCACCTACTATGAAGGCGAAGACGAGGAGGCCGACCAGCAGTCGTTCTACGGCTCGGCGCCATCAACCATTCACGAACTGGATTGGCAAGATATCGACGCCGAAAATCCCGAAGAGCCTGTGGACACGTATCCTTCGAGGCCTTCGCCGCCAGACGACATCGGGGTGTATAATATGGTCGTCAGGAGTGCTGCAGCAGCCTTTGGGGTAGAACTGGACGAGGAGAAGCCGAAAGCTGATTTCCTCCTCGAGACCCTGCTCCCCATTCAGACGAGGAGCCAGTTCCTTCCCATGCTCCAAAGCGTAATGAACCAGGGGAAGGAAGCCTTTAAGGAGCCAGCAACATGCCGGTCCATCACGCCCAGGACGGAGAAGAAATACAAGTACTCCTCCCTGGACCCGCCTTACATCAAGGGAGCGGTCACTGCTGACTCCATCATCGCTTCCACGGCCAGGAGAAGGGCCAACGTGCCAGTGACCTCGGGGCCACCCCCCGATAAGGAAAGCAGGAGAATGGACCTCACTGGAAGGAAGGTCGAAAGGAACGCGGCGATGCACTGGCGCATGGCGAACTCCAATGCGCTTCTCAATCGACACCAGTACCAGCACTGGGACGAGATGGGGGAGTTAGTCAAACACCTCCCTGAAGAGTACCGCCAAAGAGCATCCCACCTTGTAGAAGAAGGTAAAAACATAGCCAACTCATGCATTAAAACTGCATTGGAAGGGGCGGAAACTTCCAGCAGACTAATGGCCATTGGGATCACCGAACGAAGACAAACCTGGCTGAGAATCTCTGGATTCAAACAGGAGGTGCAGAGCAACATATTAAGCACCCCTTTCAACGGGGAAACACTGTTCAGGGCGACAGTGGACGAAAAACTCACCCAGCTGAAGAAAGAGAACGAGACGGCAAGGTCCATGGGGGCCCTACAGTTTAGGGGAATGAGAAGAGGCACTACAACTAGAAGACCCTACGGTAGAGGGGGTAACCAGCAGGGAACATCGCACCAGACGTTCCAGCAGGGTGAAAGTCACAGCCAGCAAGGTCAGCAAAAACAAAACTGGCAGTACCAGCCAAGGGGCCAGTCCTTTCGCGGGAGGGGAAACGGACGTGGCCAAAGGAGACGAGGGAGTGACCAACCCTCATTGAAGTGACTCGGCACGCATGGGGACGCTCACCCCCAACATACCCCCAGGGGTGAGGCGCAATGCAAAAACAACAAGGGGGGCAAGAGACCCAATCGCCTACGAACATCCAACACCCGTAGGCGGAAGGCTGGGCCTCTACCTACAGGAATGGCAACGTATTACCACGGACAAGTGGATACTGAACGTCATACAACACGGTTACTGCGTGGACTTGGAGGGGACGCCCCCAAACAGAAAACCAAGACGAAGGCAACGCTCAGGTCAGGAGCTTGCTCAACTCGGAGTGGAAACACTGAAGCTGCTCGAAAAGAGAACCATCGAGCCAGTGCCTTACAAGGAAAGGAACAAAGGGGTCTACTCGAACTACTTCGTGGTACCAAAAGTAGACGGAAATCTCAGACCCATCCTGGATCTGCGATACCTAAACAAATACATCAGAACACAAAAGTTCAAAATGACATCACTACAGGTGGTGCTGCCCCAAATAAGGGACGGAGACTACATGTCCACCGTGGACCTCAAGGATGCCTACCTGCACATCCCAATAAACAGAAGGCACAAAAGACTTTTAAGATTCAGCATCAACCAGGACCATTACCAATTCACGACCCTGGCCTTCGGGCTAAAATCAGCACCAAGGGTATTCACGAAATGCCGGTCGGCAGTCGCAGCATACCTACGAAGGAAGGGGATTCATGTGTACCCTTACCTAGACGACTGGCTGATCAAAGCAAACACCCACGAAAAGTGCGAGAAACACGCAGCGCAGGTGACAGACACTGACGAACCTGGGGTTCTCCATACACTGGGGGAAGTCATCAATGAAGCCGGAACAGGTGAAGATTGTCCTGGGAGCAAAAATCAACACCATAGACAAGACGGTCGTGCCCAGCGACAGGAGAGCAGAAGCCCTACTGAGAGAGACGAGCCTCTACCAGAAGGGGCGAGTTCTGACAGTGAGAACAGTCAGCAAGATCATGGGGATGATGGAGTCATGTATCCACCTGGTCCCAAATGTACGGCTTCACATGAGACCATTCCAAGAATGGCTACAACAGCAATGGTCACAGGCAAGCGGAAGTTGGGAAGATCTAGTGGTTGTTACGCACGCAGTGCAGGAAGAGATAACTTGGTGGAACAGGGACAACATAACTACAGGGAAAAGCCTGGCACCACCAAGCCCAACTGTGACCATCACCACGGACGCATCTCAAAGGGGATGGGGAGCACACATGGACCAACTCAGAGTGAGGGGTCTGTGGGCTCCGGCAGATGCGGTCAGACATATCAATTACCTGGAATTGAAGACTGTCCTGCTAGCCCTGAAGGCATTCCAGAAGCACCTGTACAACCAGAGAGTGTTGATTCAAACGGACAACACCACAACCATGTTTTATATCAACAAACAGGGTGGGACACAGTCGTTCCCCCTTTCCACTCTGGCACAGGAGATTTGGAGATGGGCCATACCTCTCAAGATAGACCTGCTAGCGATTCACCTACCAGGGAAGGACAATGTGGAGGCAGACTGGCTAAGCAGGCAGACCTCCGCTTCACACGAGTGGGAGCTCAATGGGCACGAAACGCAGAAGCTTTTCCAGAAATGGGGAACTCCCACAATAGACCTATTTGCAACACGCCAGAATGCAAAATGCCGAAGCTTCGCGTCCAGGCAACCAGATCAGCAATCCCAAGGGAATGCCCTATGGATAAGCTGGTCAAGGACATTTGCCTACGCTTTTCCGCCGATACCACTGTTACACAGGGTGCTCGAGAAATGCAGAACCAGCAACATGACACTGATCCTGGTGGCACCACAGTGGACAAGGCAGACTTGGTTCTCCCAAATTCTAGAAATGGCTCAAGGGAATCCCCACAGATTCACAAGAAGAAAGGACCTGCTCTCCATGCAGAATGGAGAGGTTCTACATCCAGAGCCAGAAAGCCTCAGCCTGGCGGCATGGCTCCTGAAGAGTTAGAGTTTGCGGACCTTAGATTGCCTCCAAGCACTATGCGAGTGCTGCGAGAGGCAAGGAGACCAACTACACGCAAATGCTATAGTGCAAAATGGAAAAGATTTACAATATGGTGTGGCAAAAAAGGCCTGCAGAATAAAATGACAAAGGACTCATCAGTGCTGAGATACCTCACGCACCTTCTGAAAAGTAACCTATGCTCCACCTCCCTAAGGGTACACCTAGCGGCGATAGTAGCCTACACAAGAGGGGAGAAGGGTGGAAGTTTCTTTACGTCGCAGGTAGTAAAGAGATTCATGGAAGGAGCGAAACTAATCGCGCCACCTAAAAGGTTGCCGCCGCCGGCATGGAACCTCAATGTGGTCCTGACGGAGCTTATGAAAGCACCATTTGAACCCATGCACAAGACATCAATGCAAATGTTGACTATGAAAACGGCATTTCTGGTAGCCATAACCTCACCACGCAGGGTGAGCGAACTGCAAGCACTAACGCTACAAGAGCCCTACATACAGATTCACAAGGACAGGATTGTCCTGAGAACGGACCCACACTTCATGCCTGAAGTCGTGTCGGCATTCCATTTGAACCAGAGTATTCAGATATCGAGTTTCTTTCAAAACCCAACTTCGAACGCAGAAAAGGCTCTACACACTCTAGAGGCTAGGAGAGCGGTGATGCACTACATTGAGAGGACCAAGGAGCACAGAAAAACTCAGCAGCTCTTTGTGTCCTTTGCATCTAGCTTCATGGGGAGACCAGTGACAAAGGGCACCATTGCTAGATGGATTGCACTAACTATACAGTTTTGTCACAAACAGGCAGGACGGGAGCTAACGGAGGGGCCTCAAGCTCACTCCACAAGGAAGAAAGGGGCAACCATTGCCTTTCTGGCAAACACGCCCATTCAGGACATATGCCTGGCGGCAACATGGGCTTCGGTGCACACGTTCACCAGGCACTACTGCGTGGACCTACAGATGAACAAGGAAGCACAAGTAGGACAGAAGGTGCTTCAACACATATTCAACGACCAATGCTCATCTACCACCCAGCCGCCACAAAGATAACAAACCGCTACAAAGTCTATGCACAGCATAGTGAATCCAGAAAGATTCACGCTGCAAAACGAATAGTTTCTTACCTGTCGGTGTAGTTTTGCAGCTTGAAGATCTTTCTGGATTCACTAGCGAACCCACCCACCTCCGCCAGGAAGATGAGGCTGGAGGAAGAGGGGGAAAAACAGAGAAGTACAGAAGGAATGAAATACTACAGAAAAGTGGACATATACTTTAATCATTCGCCTAGGGTTAAAAAAAAAAGAAAAGAAAAAGAAACAAGAGGAAAAAAGAACCCGAAGATGGCGCCCCAAAGGTGGGACTTCCGCAGGAAGCACGACGACGTCACGAGAGGTGCACCAAATGGTGGGACGTCGACTCCCACCTGGGCTACAAAAAAAAACAAAAGAAAGACTACGAATCCGGACCCAACCACCAGATCGCGGAATAATGCACAGCATAGTGAATCCAGAAAGATCTTCAAGCTGCAAAATTACACCGACGGGTAAAACTATTCGATCTTCCTTAACGTTCGGAAATTATCTGATGTTATGCCTCCAGGGCAATATGCCCATACCAATTGCCTTTCTACCCCATTGTAGCAATCTAACAATTTCTCCTTAAAACAGAATACCATTTAACTCACATCAAGTAGGCCCTTTTCTTCTGTGGAGTCCTGTTCTGTGGGTCCCCGTTTCCACCGCTTTGAGAGATCCATCTTCCTGGTGTGGTCTGGCCTCTTTACTTCAAGTACAGATGTGACCTTCACATTGGCATCACTGGGGGATGATGTGTTGTATACAGGAAGTGCACCGAGTTCCTGCTAACCAGGTCCCCAGTGCCTGATCTTTTTTCCCAAAACTATACAGTTGTTTCCCCCAATCTACAATACCGTTAGCACCCTCTGTGAGTCCCTAGTAAGTGATATCCCTCGCACCTAGGGCCTGGGGTATGAAAGGGGGCCCCCAAATGCTCCAACAAGATTGTACCACACTGAGGGACCCCTCACCAAACACATGTAAGACTGCCACTGCAGGCTGCATGTTTTGGTGCAGACAAAAGTGAAAACCTGACATGTCACACATCCCTTTGTGCCATGTCCTCGAACAATGCATATTTTATTTGTAAGTCACCTGTAAGTCACCCCTACAGCAGGCCTTACAGCCCTATGGCAGGATGCTTAATACTACATGTGAGGGCATACCTACATGAGCAGATATGCCTGCGTGCTGGTCAGTTCCATTACTGCCGTTAGAAGGTAACAGGAAAGCCATTTTAGAACATGTGCTGGACACTGGTGAAAACGAGTCCCCAGCTACATGATGGCTTCATTGAAGATAGGGATCTCGTATTAATAAACCCACACTGATTCCAGTTTTGGGTTCATTATACAGGCACCCAGAGGGCACCTTAGAGGTGCCCGCCTGAAAACCAAACAGCCTCTGGTGTGGTGACTGGATGGTCTCTGCCAGCCTACCAGCCAAGGCAGATTTCTGACCTCCTAGGGTGAGGGCCTCTGCTCTCAGGAGGTCAGAAACAAAGCATGCACAGGAAGAGAGTGGTCACACCACCTCCCTCAGGATGACCTACTGATTAGCACTCCTAGGTCGTCAAGCTTCAAAGAAACTCCCGCCTATGAAATGCGACTATTGCAGTCCTAACAGGAGAGGAGGCAGACCCGCACCCTTTTGTCCAGAGCCCTTTGGCACCTGGACAGGGGGGGAAACTAGCTACTCTGGCATGCCCACCCCCCAGGCCAGTACCACCCCTAAGGTGGCCTAACCTGATGTGGGTGTGATTTTTTTTTTTTCAGAAGTGGCCATCTTTGCGATGGCACACTAAGGAACTCTGGGACAGGGTTGTGCCCCCTTCCTACAGTAAGTGGTCCTATAGGGGGCGTAGTGGCACCAAGTGTAAATAGCCCATTGGCTACTATCCTACACTCCCTAACACCCCTAAATTCGTTTTTAGGGGAGCCCCTGGCACCAGGACATCAGATCCTGCCGATATGAAGGACGTGGAGAGTCTAATCCTGCAAGAACTGACCTGGCGCCAACCCCGCTGGTCCTTCTGTCAGTCAGTCTTCAACAATTGCACCTAAAGTCAACTTGTCTTGCAGCTGCTGAGTCCTCAAAATCCTGGAGAGCTGCCAGCACTTCATCCAGGAACCAAGGCCTCCTGAAAAGTAGCGGACCTGCTTCCCTGCAGGCAGCCAAAGAATACTAGGAAGACTTTGTGATTTGCAGAAACCCGACACCTGAAGACACCACTGCACCCATCGCTCCAAGCCAGAGTTGAAGTGGGCCAACTGTGTCATCGTGGTCCCCCAACCCTCCAGAGACTAAGTCCACTGTGGTTCTGCTCCCAGTAAACTCGCATTGTCTGCAGCCTCTGCTCACATGCTCCCTCCACCGGGACTGCTCCCAGTAAGACAAACCCAACGTCTAAAGACACCTCTGACCCTGTCGCCATGGAGAAGAGGTGCAAAGATGTCCCTACGTCCCGAGCATTGTGATGTCTGAGCCCCCCTGTTAGTTCAGCCCAACTGACCTATTCCGAGCCTGCAGCCTCATTGCACGAAGATCGATTCCTATAGAGTAACACTGGACACCCAACACTGTTTTGCACCCCTGCACCTGGCCACCCTAGTGCCGCTGGTGGTGATCTGCTGGTGCTGCCTTGAACCTTGCCCACTACTCACCTTAACTCCTGGAGTTTGGTCCCGTAAGCTGCTGTACTGTACTTGAATGCCCCACTGACTTTCCCTCCCATAGGATAACATTGCAGCTTCTCAAAATTGCACTGTCCACCTTTTGGACTAAAAAAAATTTCTATTTAAAAATGTACTTAACTCAACTAATTGCTTCTGGTGCCGAAACATATATAAAGATGCGTGTTATTTTTATAAATTGGTGTGGATCTCATTGAGTCGTGTATCTCATTTATTGACTATTGTATGTATTTGCCCTAGAAAGCCCCAGTCCACTCATAAGGGGACCCATGGACACTTTACATGATACATCTCATTTTGATATATCATAGAAAGAGCCAGCTTCCTACATACTGCAATTCTTGGCAAGCTGCTCCTTTTCAAGGGATACCTGAAGCATAGCCCAACATCCCGGCCTGTTTGAGTTGGCGGGGTAACCAATTAGTAGAGTGACACTAAGTAGGGTGTGCATAGATGACCCCTTGTGATACATAGTAAGTTTCTCTGTGGCAGAATAGGTGATGTACACAAGTTAGTAACTGATTCTTATGACGTGTTTGGTGGTGTTGCAGAGGGTGGCCACACCAGCGCCCGCTGCAACACTGCCAAACCCGTAGTCAGACTGTCCAAAGGATTCTAACATGGAATCCAGGTCGGGCGGTCCTGCTTGGGTGGTTCCACTGCAGTGCCTTTCAAAGGCTCTCATGTGACCCATAAAAAGGCAGCGCAGTGCGACCGCCGCAGTATGTTCCTGCACGGCATGAAATGCACCATGTTATGTAGTCCATGCTGTGTAGGAACTTGGGGCTGCACACATACAAGGGGCACAACATGTTCCCTTCCTGCATGCATTCCCAGGCCACTAGGAACCCTGTAAGGGCCCCAGGAGTTGTCTCACCATCATTCTTTCCTTGGCGGGCTTACCGTCATGGAAATGATATAGGTAAGGGCAATTTGTAAATTTGCTTGATGGGGCCACAGCTGCACCATCAGCGTATTGCTGCCCCAGATCGCTGCACCACCATGGATCACCGGCGGCAGCAGTGGTCCTGTGGCGGTCCAACCGCCAGCATTGGAATATGTCACCAGTGGACCGCTCTAGTCGTAATAAGGCCCTATATATGCAGGTCACTGTTGAAGACTTTGGGCAAATTGCTTTTATGTTTGAGTTAAACCACAAAGTCGAAGTCTGGATGCACTCGATTAACTTCATTTTATTAGTCGTCTTCCCTGATGGTATTGGTGTACCCAAATCTCAATGACTGCTGTAAAACTGAAGCAATCCTACCTTTACTGAATAAAAACACAAATATCCCAGAAATTAGTGCTGCTTGCATTGATGAGTAATAGATGTACCCCAGTTGCTGATAGTTTTATGCGTCGACCTGAAAATAATTTGCCAGATTTGCTTCTTCAGTCACATGCTCTTAATTGCTTCTGGTACAAAGCAAAATAAAAGCAAGTGACTTTGGGAACGAGATGTAAACCCAAATCATGAAATAGATTAACATAGTTGCAGCAGTTTTCCTACCCCACTCGAACTACCCTTTACCTCTGACTGCTGGGTACCAGCCCAGTTACTGCCCACCTCGTAGCAGCCCTGTAGTATAAGTAGAATCTACTGGCGGTCCTGCATATATGTACTTCTCTGCAACGTCACAGCAATCTGCAAATGATTGAGAAGGGGGGGTGAGGGAGGAAATTTTGTGAAATTTGTTTTTCAGTTACTTCTGGAGGTCTCATTAAATGTGCATGTTACGTGTGTTCCAGTGTACGCTAGTATCACATTCACCATTCATTTTGATACCAAGCTTGTGCGATACTTGTGTATTACTTTGCTTTTTTAAATTCTCAAATGACTTCTAAATCCACTCTTTTTATGTTGCAGAAATTCCCCAAGTACACCTTGACTCTGACGGCCACCGACTCCGAGGGGAAGGGGATGGTGACGACTGGTACTGCCGTGATCTTGGTTACAGACACGAATGATAATGCTCCTATATTTGACCCAACAGTGGTGCGTCTGCCAACGTGTTACTGCTGATCATGTTCAAAAGATGTGTTGTGATGCAAAATAGTCAGCACTTCATGATAAACGTATTGTTGATGAGCAGTTTGTATAGATTAACACACTTCACTTTGGCTGCTCCTGCAATTCTACAAGAGACCAATTCCATAGGTTTGGATGTGACGCCTGTGCAGTCATTTCTCTCTAACCCATGAACTTAGTTAGGTCCACTCAAATAGGCTCCCACTCTGGGCAGAATCTTTGGTTTGTCATGACACAATCGGCCCTCTTCGCATTAAGGCTATGTGTATCATTCAGAAGTCGCTCTGGGGTATTGGTCCCCCTATAATTCAGCCTATGGTGCAATTATGCCGGACTAACAGAACTCTTAGATCTAGTAACAAACAACTTCTTGTAGTTCCTTTGATTAAACGGTCAAGGACCGGAGGGCGTCGGTTTCCCTATAATGCGGCAATGTTCTGGAACCGGCTTCCACACTATATTCGTCTTGAGCAGGATTATCTTGGATTTAGGAGGCAGTTGAAGACTTTTCTCTTCCCGTAAGTAGTGGTGAGTGATAAGATGTCATACCAAGCGCTGGGATGCCCTCGGGTAGCCATGCGCTATATAAATCTGTATTCATTCATTCATTAAAAAGGGCCTGTTTAGATTGAACACCTTCCAGGAATGTGCAGATAATCTGGAGGTCAAAGCAGTGGCTTTATTTAATTGTTAGCTAGATTAACAGGTTTCTGAGAGGACAGGAGAATGGGAATCCTCAAAACTACCATCTAGTGATGCAAAGCTAATGAGATACTCTGGGAAACCCTTTATCACACTACCAGAGTTTCTCTGAAAGAGGGATCCGATTTGGCACAAGGTAAAATCGACTTGATGCCTTTCACACATTTGTGGGAGTCTGAGCCGGAGTCATTTATTGGCTTAGTCATTTCATCAGTTGGTCATTTAAGGCGAGTGTGGTGACCAGAAAGCAGGTGACACTTATGTTACATTAATATGAGCAATATTATAAAAATAAATCCAGAAGGTAGCATAATTGATATGTTTTAGCTATTGTCCTGGACTCTGCAACACCACAGTCTCCCATAGCAGTACAATAGGATGCTATGTCAATGGCGCAAAGCACAATTCAAATGGTACATTCTGGCAACTGCTAAATTACTCTAAAAATGGTTCTTCAAACTGGGGTAAAATTAAAGATAGGAAGGTGCACCGTTGCAGGGGTTTGGCTGAGAATTGTGATGAACTTTACTGTTGGGGATAGGTGGACACATGAGAAATTATCCGCTGCGTATAAAAGCATGTCATTTTATGAGATTTGCAATAAATTACAGGCCTAACATAGTGTGGTAGACACGTCCACCACATATTTTGACTATTATCTTCCTGCACACCTCCGGTTCACTTCAGCTCCTCCATTTTGTGCTGTTTTTAACACTTTGGAATGAAATGGGGCTTATTCTTCACATTGGTCCCCATCATAATGCCCTGCGCACAGCCATTAAAATACGGCACTGTGAAACCTCTACTGCAAGCGTACAGCATTGTTGTCAATGTCCGCTTCTGCCCTTATCTTTAAAGAGAGTAGGCATCTCAAAAAACATAACCCCGATGGTTAATTAATTTACCAGTGATTTGATGACCCTTGAATCTGATCTCCTTTTTCACGTACAAGCAGGCTTCACCCTGGAGTAGGGTTAAGGTTTCTTGGTGGCAAAGTATGTGGAGGCTGCTTAATCTGGTTCGAGTAACAGGAGATTCAATGTGTAGTGGGCAGTCTGCCACATTAATAGATTGACATTCTGTCCTCTACATGCGTTTATGTGGACTAGTCCTCCATCTATTGTGCTGTCTCACATTATCATCCTTTCTTTGGCTCCTTCACTTTCTTTCATCCTCTCTCTTCCTGTTATATTGTTGCAGTAGTTGTGTACATTGATTCAACTGTTTTATGTTTATACCCGCTGCGGGGTTAGAATAGTGAATAGACGTTCAGTATCGTATATATAAATTGTTAATTTTGTAGTGCTTATAGTGAGTCAAACTGCTGTTTCTTGGGTCTTACAGATACCTGTATTCTTGAGATAGCGTTGCAATAATATGAACTCGGTTTCTTCTTCTGTCTTGCAGTACACTGCCGAGGTGCCAGAAAACGAGGTGGGATTTGAGTGTCAGAGACTTACTGTGACTGACAATGATACAAAAAACAGCAAAGCTTGGAATGCAGTGTACAAAATCATAAAAGGCAATGAGGGTGGCAACTTTGCAGTTGAAACCGATCCAGAGACGAACGATGGAATCTTGAAAACAGCCAAGGTAAGGCAAAAAGCCTGGGTGTCACGACACAGATTCTTCATGTGTCGTTTGGCATGTTTGTCCTTAACCAGTATGCAATGTCATGACAATCGATGCATGAAAGCGCGTGTCCGTACCTGCATAATCAGGACTTCTCGTAATCGAGGCCTTTATCCTTCAGTAGCCACTTCCTTGTCGATAAATCTGGCACAGAGACTCAGGATATTTGCAGCAACCTTATGGGAGATTTATGTGAAGCAGTCACAACACTTGGATGTGAGGAGAGGCTATGATGATGGGCTGGGGAGGAGTGATTAAAGGAGGAGTACTTTACCTATAGATCAGGATGAAGAAGATTCCCAGAGCATTTAATGTGGCAGTCCTTCCTGCATGGACTGTAGTTGATGAGAAAGATGCATTGAAGGTGTTGTAGAGCAATAGGAGGAGTTATAGTCTATCGGAGTGGAGATACAGCTATGTATGAGCAAGCGCTGCAAAAGTTATGCAGTGCTACGATCCCCAGGTGATCCAACTAGGTGCAAGAAGCTCATCTGTCATGGTGGTTTCTTTACACCCAGACCCTTTTGGTTCCACAAACAAAAAAGAAGAAAACTAAGTTATAAAATGCAAAGAAATGAATTGGGCGAAACCCCTACCCTGGCTTAGGACAGTAATCTTGAAATACTATATATGCCATACATGCCTACTACAGAAAATATGTTCAAGTGTGCGAATGCCATTTGCCATGATTCACAGGCCATTAGATATCAGAATCTGGTGGTAATATTTCTTGGCATCGAATCGTATGTTCTACTGGGATTTCCTTTCCCACTAGGTCCTGAGTTAGCATTTCTTCTGAGGTGACTCTTGTCCTTGGATGTTGTCTAATGGTGATGCTTGTTCCCGTGGTGGATGTTAGTTTTTAGACCTGCTACTAGACTATGAACGTTTTATCCAAAAACGCCTGCTAGAGGTCTGGAAAGAACGCATTGTGGCTAGCTTAGATGCACTGGAGAGTGACACATTTTACGAAGATTAACTAAACCAGTTTAACAGAATCAGGCAACTGCCATGGATGTCACTGTGTACATTCACTGCATCCCACAATACGCATTCATTTAATGCTGACCGAGCAATGTAAAGAATGTCTCCAACTCAATTGCTGAGGTGCAAGGAAATCTGCCAGTGGAGCAACATTGTTACTTGTACTGGCTTTAAAAGAAAATAATCAAGACAACGTTTATACAAAATTGACTTTTTCAATAACCGAATTGGCAGTGCCATGAACCGTGCTAGATTAATATTCCTCTGGAAGACTCCTTTCACTCTGGCAGTGATGTTTGGGGTCACGCCTTGTCCATGCTCTTTTATTTTACATCAGTTTCTTTCCTATTGCCAAAGTGTTTAGAGAAAAGCTACCTGGTGGCAAAGAAGGCTGTTCATTTCACAACAGAGCAAAAACAAAGCATGGTTTTAAAAGAGGTTTCTCTTTTAACTCTCATATTGTTTGCTTGATTAATATAGCCCAGCCACGCCTGTACATATTATGCATTCTTTGAAACTGCCTTACAGAGAACCCGTCACCTGCCCTTGAAATACACATTGAGTCAGATCTTTCATTTCTGTTCTGACCTGCACCACAGGGACATGACTGGATCCCTCCCACTGGTGGTAAGACGTAGATAATTATGATAAATAACCTCATTATGCAAATGTCATCCGTACCCTAATACAGGCTACACCCTCCATTCCTAGTCCTTTTCGGAGGCAACAATCCTGGGCTGTGTCATGGAGAATATTCCACAAAGCCGATAAATTATTTTCATTCTGAAAGAGTTCAATCTTAAGTCCATTATAGCAGAACCAACTCTGCACATCAAACTCCTTACACCCACATTCAAGGCACTACACAATTTATGTCTTGTTTACTTGAAACTTTGCATCCCCTTTCATCAACCACCCAAACACCTCCACTCTGTAGAATTCCTACTCGCATACATCCCATGCATACACAGAGCCAGATCAGGAGGACAGGTGTTCTCTTACATTGCTCTTCAAGTGTGGAACTGAACTCCACAATTGAGTTAATGGTAGAATTACAAATAGTTTTTGTCAGATCTAAAATTGAAGATAAACGGGTATGAAAAACCATGAATCAAAATAACCCAAAGGAAACGAGGTAGCGCCGCTCAAAATAGAAGAAGTAATTGTTCCAAACATGGTGTGTAATTCCCAGACGTTGGAAAGTTTATTTCCAATTACACATACTGTTTAGGAAACAAGTCTCTGCTGGCAGGCAAGTCCATTGGTCGGAAGGTGCAGTAGAAACAGACTGCTTGGGGAAACTTACCAGGTAGAATATTATATTGTGAATCCTACAAAAAAAATCTGCTTCATGTCAACCTGCAAGAAACTACGACCCAGAGTTTCCTGTTAGATACATTCTATTGAAAATAGATACCACAAGCTTGTTTTTATTTGAAAGACTGACCCTGCAAATCACATCTTCCAGCGTGTACTGAGGGCTCCACTGAGGAAAGACCACGAGAACGACCAATTGAGAAGCATTCTTCCACTACTGCTGTTGCACCTCACTTGTCTTCTTTGTTGTATTGACTTGATTGCCAATTGAAATAGCTGTGCAGAAGCGCTGTAGCACAAGAGCATTTGACAACTGTATTTGCAAGAGACTGCTCCGTATTCAGCAAGGCTAAGAAGTTCAATATCTCAACTTAGTAAAAATTAACACTGACCAAATTGACTTAAATTTTAATTTAATTGTTAAACATTGTTTGGCCGGAATGATCCCCGCCTCTCCCCCCCCCCCACCCCCCCCAATTCTTTTTAGTGATGGTAAATTGCGTGTAAGGAGATGAGTTAAAGCAGTCATTAATTGTCTGTACCTTGACTCACGGCTATCCAACATAAGTTCAGGGTGGTTGAATATATGCCAGATTTTAAGCTTAGGCACATATGATGATTTTACATACAGTAAACCTATGTTGAACTCATTTACACAGTCTATCGTTTCCCTGGGGGTCTGATATATATCTAGCTCACTTGAGCCTACATTAGACACTCCAGACGTAACTGGTACCAAAGCCTTCCTCTGCCTGGACCTTCACACCCAAATCTTTTGATTCACTCCACCTGCTATTTGTTGCAGAGACCAGCTAACCTTCTCGATATCAGTGTCCAAGTTGTTGAAAAAAATGCATGGTTGACCTTTTCAAGAGCCAGACCTGCGTACCAATGTACCTGAAATGTTTTAAGGATGTCAACGTTCACTTATGATTCACTTCATGCAATTTCGGAAAACACAAATCTATGTTTTATCATGTAGAATTATGTGAAAGAGACATTTGTGAAAATGTATTAAAACATTAATTGTTTTGGTTTTGACATCCCGTAGTTTTGTTTAACCCCTTCGACGCTCATGACGGACCGGTTCCGTCATGAGCGTCGGTTGCGCTGTGCGCATGACGGAACCGCTCCGTCATGGCCCCGCCCGCGCTCAGAACCTTCAGCACGGCGCGGAAATCCGCGCCGCGCTGAAGGGGTTAAAACATTTCTTCTATGTTTATACTTGCATGAAAGGCAGAACACGTGGTTTGAATGGGGGTGGGGCGCAACTTTATTAAACACTGCTAGTGAATTTAGTTGCTCAGACACGGAGGGTTAATCCAGCAGCCGCTTTATGTGATCAGTTAAGAAGTTTGAGGTAGGCAACGCTATAACGCAGCATTTCGTAGGTTTTTTTAAATTGCTTTTGTCTTTTGAGTTACAGTATGAGTTCGCTGCTACTTGTTATTTATTAAGTTATTGTATTTATCTTTATCATGGAGGGGATAATATTGGTTTATCAATAGGTGGGATGGGTTTTCACTCTAGTTTCGGCATGACTTCATAACCATAGGTTTTTCCGTGATTAAATTATCTTGCATCACCATAGGTTTTAACAAACATGATTTGAATCGTACCTTGAAGTGTCTTTGATGTGCTGTTTTTTCATGCTTTACAGTTACCCCCGAAGAAGGGCGACAAGCCCGAAATGCATTGGGTTTAAAAAAACTTCACGACTACTTGTTGTATTGACATTTTCGACATGCTTTATCTAAGGCCTGTGAGCATAGTACATGCATTTGAAAATCGGAACTACCAGTTCGACACATCAAAAAGAAATGAAACTAGGATTAAGTTAATAAAGTTTAAAATGAATAAATTGTGGTCAAAGGATGATTTTTCATCTAACATGAAGGTGTCTCATCCTGGGACTGATGCATAGCTATGCATCAGCATCATGTATAGATTTTAAGCTTAGGCACTTATGATAAATTGGAAGCTCAAGGAGAGGGGACTCTTTAAATCCAAAGGAATGGAGCACCCAAAACCATAAGGTTAACACAAAAGGATTCTCTTTGGATGGAAGGCAAATTCAACTTTTCACACTCCTCTCACCATTCATTCATATGGGTTCTGAAAACACGCGAGTGAAGCACTTCTAAAAAATAGGTTTAGTAAATATATTCCTCTGATTTATTAAATCAATACATTTCACAAATGCATATTATACATTAATCACACAAAATTACTTCATGACATTAAACAGTTAAAAACAAAACCATTCTAAAAGGAGAAAATATAAAGACAATACACTGTCATTCCTATGTTAATTAGGCTAAACTTATAGACCGCATAAAGCACGAATATAAATTTCCTGTCTATTATTTGATGCTGACTCCTGCCCAATTTAACACCACTTAGGTGTCGAAGCGTTTCGGTGGTACATTTGTGTTTAAGCCACCTTCTTCAGGACAATAACTTTGTTCTGCTTATTTGATTATAGTTAAAACCAAAAATCTGTTACATATCGGACCTATAAATAAAACAAACAAATCAACATATAAATACATTTGAATCCTATATATCAGTTCTATAATGCAACAAGATAATTCTCATTCCATTGTATATTTTATACTAAAACCTATAGAACTTCTTTATCACACATTTATATTAAACGTAATCTTTTATGCAATTTATAAGTGCGTCAACCCTCAGTGTCCCAAACTGGACCATAATACACTAATTTTACCATACTCACACACTGTTTTAATTTTTAAGTCTCTTGTAGTTTACACTCACCGGTGCCAAACTGCACTCGGAAGTTGGTTTTGTAACACTTTACAATAGTTGTCGAGGGTTTAAAGATGATCCTCGTGAATTCTAAAAATATTAGGACATGTGTTACTTCTATTATGACCTGTTAAATGATTAATCGTATCAGAATTCTAGCTGGATAAAAACATTTTTTACCTTTCAAGTCTCTTTATGACAACTATTTTGCAGATTGATCGACTTCACTAATCTTGCACACTTATTTCATCTGAAAGATGTATTTAATTGCTATTAACTGTTGCCTGTAAATTTAAGCACGCCTGTTGGAAATTCCCCACTCCCACGCCTGAAGAGGTTGGTGGTAACGGGGTCTTTCCAGGACATACAGTGGTAGCTTGGCTCGAGTGGTCAGGAATCAGGCTCCGTGCTAAGCATACGACATACCCAAACAATAACCATGCGTGCATCCGTTCCAAAAACGACTCTACACCGTAAAAATTATGAAAATATCTTTCTTTATCTTCTTTTTCTCTTAGTTGCTGATTAGATAAATAAATGACAATCACAATATACAAACTTTTTAGATAGTGCAGGTCAAATAAATACTGGCTTAATGATTCAATAAATAGGGGTGATCATAAATAATGAAGGCATAAATATAAGTGCAATACATACAGGCAATTAAATCTTCTGAGGCAATAAATACTGTAAACCAATAAATATTGTGCATCAATAAATACTGTGGACCAATAAATACAGTGAAGCAATAGATAGGTTAAATACAATAAATACAGTGCCCCTAATAAATAATTAAAAGCTGACAGTGACACTCATAGAATCAGATCACATTGGATTCCTAAGGGCTGATTTGGCCCAGGCACAGCTTGTGGGGATGTGGAAGGCTTGAGGGTGTCTACTCCCTGGCTTGGACAAGGCTGAGGCCTAAACTGAGGTAGATCAAGGGGGGAATACCAGAGACCTGGCTCTCTCCCTCCACACAACCTCTCTAGATTAGTCCCAACTCACCCCTGGCACAGTCAGGTTGGTTCCAGCACCTCCCTAGCCCCTTAGAGCAGTCTCTCAGGTCTCCACAGGGCCTTAGGCGCCCTCTACTCCACTTACTGCCCTTTTTCTGATGCTCCGACACCGCTGGAGTCGTGTCGACGCCGTGAGGCGGTTCCGGTTCGATGTCGGCGGCCTCGGCACAATGTCAGTTCCTGACGACGCCGGTAGGCGGTTCCGGATCGATGTCGGCGGCCTCGGCTCGATCTCGATCTCGACCTCCGATTCGATGGCGTCGGGCAGTCTTTACTCGATGTCGACTTCGGGCGGCTCCGGTCCGATGGCGACCTCGGATTCGATGACGTCGGCCGGCCTTGACTCGATGTCGACTTCCGGCGGCTCCGGAGTGCGATCCTCACTCCCGACCTCCGGTGCTCCTCTCCTTAGGTTTCCGGCGACTCCGGAGTGCGACCTCCACTCCCGACCTCCGGCACGATTCTCTCAGGTTCCAGCGACTCCGGAGTGCGATCTCCACTCCCGACCTCCGGCACGCTTCACCTCGGTCTCCGGCGACTCCGGAGGGCGGACTTCACTCCTCCGATGACGCCGCTCACTCGACCTCGGGTGACTTCCTCCTCGACCTCTGGTATTCCTCACGACCTCTGACGGCGCCCTCTCTCGACCTCTGGCGGCTCCGGGTACGACGTCCGCTTTCCAGTCGGCGCCGCTTCTCCACCTCGGGCTCCCGGTCTCAGGCTACTCGACGTCGGACTCCAGGGACCCCAGTTTCCAGGTCAGGATCTTGCTGTTCTCTGTTTCTAAGGCCTGTTCCTGCTGTCCAGGTCCTTAGGATGGTTTTTCTGGCTTCTTCCCACACAGGGCTCCAGGCTGGGCTCAGTCAGTAGGGACTAGTATCAAGGGTGGGTTTATGGACCCCACTCCAGGCACAAGTTTCCACCCCTGCTGCTTCACTCCTTCCTCCTTCAAGTTTCTGCTGCTCACTCTTCACCAGTCAGGTGCCAACTGCCAGCTCCAACTGCCAACTCTCTCTCTTAGCTTCCCAACATTCTAAACCGCCTCCAACTGTCACAGGGTTCTGGAATGTTCTGGAAGGTGCTAGCAGGTTCCAGTGGAGGCTGGTGATGTCACAGGTGGCCACCATTTTGTGCTCCAGGCCCTCAGACAGAAGTTTCAGGGGTAGGTAAAATGGCTCCCTGAATCTGCAGCAACACTAAAGTCTGGTGGTTCCCAAAAAGGAAAAATTCAAACAGGGTTTGAGGCAAAAGTGGGACAAAAGAAATAATGATGAGGAGGGACCACCCAAAGGGCTGACAGGTCTAACACGCCCCTGTTCTATTTACGGGTGTATGAAGGAGACCGTCTCACCTGAAGACCAAGCCAAGTCGCTGTCTCAATCCGGCGGTGTATTAATGGTAAACCACCGTCCAATGCAATTATTATTTGCTAAAAACTTCCACTGGTGGATGTCGATTAATCACACAGTCGGGTACCTTATTCGTGGCTGTAAAAAAGATATATATATATATATATATATCTGTGTATTACCCATTACGTAAGGCCCTTAATAGCATTAAACCTACTCTCTTTCGCTTAGCATTTTTATTGTGGCATTTTGTCCATTGTATCTTCACATCCCTGTATTGCTTCTATATATAATATATACCTGAGCAGACAAAATTTTTTTTTATTATTTAGGTGAGTAATGCAATTTCACCCCACCAGGACCTCTCTCAAGTTTCCTCATTCCATATTCGATTTTATACTCTTAGTTCTTCCCGGGTACATTGGGATACCATCAGATATTTTTCACCCATGTCTTCCCCGATATACTGCTCTTAATAACTCCAATACTAACTTGATAATATGATACTTTTACATACAGTAAACCTATGTTGAACTCATTTACATAGTCTATTGTTTCCCAGGGGGTCTGATATATATCTAGCTCACTTGGGCCTACATTAGATATTCCAGACGTAACTGGTACCAAAGCCTTCCTCTGCCTGGATCTTCGCACCAAAGCCTTTTGAATCACCCCACCTGCTATTGTTGCAGAGACCAGCTAACCTTTTATGATATCAGTGTCTAAGTTATTGAAAAACAATGCATGGTTGACATTTTCAAGAGCCAGACCTGCGTACCAATGTACCTGAAATGTTTAAGTGATCTACTAAAGCTCTATGCTAAAAAATATTTAAAAGGAACCACAAAGTTTCCCCTGTTGCTGATCATCCCTATTCAACTTCTTACATATTGTATCTGTGAAAGTCCCATCTAAAAATAAAATTAAAAAACTAGTGTATGTGCAATGATGTCAATTAATAATAGGCAAAATACTCTACAATTTGTTGGAAAAAAAATAAGCTATCCTCAAGCAAACATAGCACAAAAAATAAGAGGTGCTCTAAATACAGACTATTCATATGGTGTAAAGGAAGAATTGCATACATCAAATGGACCGTACACGGCCAAAAGCTCCTATAAAAAGGTAAACCTTGAGTGGGTAACCCATGCAGACTTTAACTGATTTGACACCATATAAACACCACTGGCACCATCTGCGAGGTATTTTACCAGCATCAGCCCCGAAGAATAAATGCTAATATTTTCTTGCTTTTTGCTAGGGTGAATCAAATATTAAAAAGTGAACAAATGACTATAGTACATTACCATAGGGCTAGTAACTAGAGGATGAGTTTAATTTTTCCATTTCTTTAACTCCGAAATTGTCAAATCAACACCGTCCAAGAATTCTCCAACCCCTGAGCTGCAAAAAACCACATTACCCCCTTTAACTTTGCAACAACCTTGTAAACTTCTTCCACAGCAAGATCACAGACCTCTACAGAAACTTCAAACCCCGGCCCAAGGCCATCAAGTTCTTCAAGCAAAACAACCTCACTACCACCATAGATATCCATCTAACTGAATGGAGCCAGCTCGCACCACAGGACACTGCCTCCATCATGGACTCTGTCCAGTCAGGGGCCCCAACCGACTCATGCCTTCACCACATCTTTTACCTAGGCGAAGCCAGAATCCGCCACATACTCACCACCTTGTTCAACACCTTGTTCAACACTTCAATTGCCATGGCCGCCTTCCCTGAGGACTGGAAACACGCAGAAGTCGACACCCTTCTAAAGAAACAATTGGCAGACCCCAATAAACTCCATGACTCTCGACTGAGCTCAATGCTCTAGTTCCCAGCCAACGTATTCGAAAAAGGCACCATCCAACAACTGTCCTCACATCTGGAACAGAGCATCCTGCTCGACGACTCCTAATCCGCATTCTGCAGCAACCAAATCACCGAGACAGCTCTCCTCAAGACTACTGACGATATCTGAGCACTGCTCTACTGAGGAGCGACTGCGACTCTGATCCTCCTAGACCTCTCTGAAGCCTTCAGTGCGGTCTTCCACCACACACCACAAGGCTGCACAATATAAGCATCAAAGGAGTTGCTGTCAGATGGATTGCCTCGTTCCTCACCAGAAGAACACAAAAGGTTTGCCTTTCCCCCTTCATTTCCATACCCAAGGATGTCATCTGTGGAGTACCCCAGGGATCCTCGCTCTGCCCCACCGACTTAAACACTTATGACGCCTCTGGCCAGCATCGCAAAAATCAATGGACTCCACATCATATCCTAGGCCGACGACACACAACTCATTGTCTCTGTCTCCGAAAACACTAACAAAGCCAACTTCCACAACTGCATGACAGATGTCACCAACTGGATGAAGGGCAACTGCCTGAAGCTCAACATCGACAAGACAGAGGTACTTATTTTTTAAAACAAAAGCTCCCCATGGGACGCATCCTGGTATTCCTCTAAGCTCGGATGTACTCCTATCCCCACTGACAATGCTAGGAATCTAGGCATCATTCTGGACAACAAGCTAACATGACGACTCAGTTAACTCAGTCTCCTCCTCCTGCTTCCTCATCCTTCGCATGCTTTGCAAGCTATTCAAATCTCTACCCAAAACTCAAGACGCACCATCACCCTGGCCCTCCTCTCCAGCTGACTGGACTACAGCAAAGCTCTCTACGCAGGCATCGCAGTTAATCTCCTCAGATGACTGCACACCATACAGAATACCACAGCCAGACTAGTCCAGGATCTCTTTAGATTAACCCACATCAAGCCGTACCTCCGGGAACTCCACTGGCTCGCTGTACAGAAAAGTTGTCAGTGCAAGCTCCTGACCCATGCATACAAGTCTCACAAAACTTTGGGCCCGCCTACTTGAACCACCGCCTAAACTCTTCGCTCCGCATCCTTTTCTTTAACTATCACCCACTGCAACCGACATAGCAGATGCGGAGGTTGCTGCTTCTCCTACCTAGCAGCGAAGACCTGGAACGAGCTACCATTTCATCTATGGCCCTTCCAGTCTCTTCCAGAGTTCCAAAAGTCCCTGAAGGCCTGGCTGTTTGGCTAATCAACTGGGCTCTGCCAAAGCCTGGATACACTCACTGGTCACATGTAACACTCTACAAATCTACTAATTGATTGAGGGAGCTATTTAGCATTCAAAGGCCGATACATGAATTCTGAGTAAGATCTGTCCACCTGATAAAAATAGTGCTTGATCAATTATTTGTTTACCGCAACTTGAAGTGTCCCAGCCTTACTTTGCAGCCATCTCTCTTGCAAATAGCATCCGGTGATCCACTGATCAGGAAGATTTAGGCAACGACACAATGTTGAAAAAGCAATAGCTCCTTCCTTTGCTAAAAGGTCTCTGGCACTGAAATCAAACTACACAACCCCAAAAATTCATAGTGCATTAGCGAGGTATTTTATGTTGAATGTTAACAAGGCAACAGATGCCACACACCCAACTAAATTCCTATTGGAGCACTACAGCTACGATACATCAGTAAGCTTGCTTGTTCTGAGATTTCATATGCTCAATTGGCCATTTTCTCAATCAGCAAAACACTTTTCTTGGAAATTGCCTTTTTTAAGGATCTATTACAAAGTACATTTGTTCAGTTGCACTTGCTTTCCAATATTGTGAATGAGATCCACAACTAAGTAATTTGTTTCCATTGACCACCATCTACAGCACTCCCAGAGTTTTTTTGAGCCTTGATTTTTTTTTTTTTAATTGTGCATTGTCCTGTTGTACTAAGTTTGTATTTTTCTGTGTTAAAGCTCATTGTATTTTCCATGCATGTTATGTTCATAATCCTGGAGCGTTTAGATTCTTACCTTGTCCGCACTCTGCTCCCCACTTGCTTGAATCTGTGAACTGAGGAACTGAGGGCATCCAATCTATCCTCTCCCAGCTTTTGTGTATTTAAATCCTCAACTTCTCCTTATAACGTGACACATATGTGAAGGTACTACTTTAAGAGTTGACTCGCTTTGTTTTTTGCAGAGCTTGGATTTTGAGGCAAAAAAGCAGTATGTTCTTTCAGTCACTGTAGTGAACCAAGTTCCATTCGCCATTCCTACCCTGGCCACCTCTACAGCCACAGTGACAGTTAACGTCAAAGATGAAAATGAAGCCCCGATATTCATCCCACCTACAAAGGAAGAACAAGTCCGAGAGGATCTGCTCAAAGGGCAGAAAATTACTGCATACACAGCCAAAGACCCTGATACACAGCAGAACCAGAAAATCACGTAAGTTGTATTTTGTGGCTGCTAGGCTCTTAGTAAATCACACATCCCCTATGTATGGACCACGTCAGTGTCTTGGACATTGTTAAATTAAATTGTTAAATTTAAAGTCCACCAGATCTTCCTGTCCCCTGCTGCGTTGCCCGCTGTCAAGTCTGCCGAAGCTGCTTCAGGGGTTTAAAGGGCTTCTTGCTGGTGTACTCGGAGTTCTTAAGTTTCCCCGGTCTCTTTGCATTTTGGAACCTGCAATCCTGATTTCACAATGAATAAAGAGGACCAGAAGCCCTAGAATGCAAAGGAAAGGGAAACTAGACTGGCTGGCCTGCTCTGGGGGTTGGGAAAACGTGCTCTGGTGTACTTTACCTGTATGCAGTCACCAAAGGACTCTGTATGGTCAATTGCTGCAGCCCTTCGTTTCCCACTTTGCTGTAGTCAGTTGTGAAGACCTAATTTCCATCCCTACGAGAGCCTAAAGTGTTAGAGACAGAAGAGCAAGTAGGAATGTAGATTTATCATTACTTTCTCAGAGGAGCTTCACATGGGTACCTGTGTCAAATTATTAATTTCAATTAGTTAGTCTTTAGTTTTCAGGTGCCAACACTTCAGCCCTATGCATCTACAAACTTAGACTTTAGAGGTTCTCTATCTGGTGTTGCTCAAAGTTTCACCTGTGAATGAAATATGCAAGGACTTCCCTGCAAGGATGCTAGGACTTGCCAAACTTAATAGGCAATATGCGTTTACCACCTAGTGGGCCAGCCAGCATGGATGCAACCACATGAAAGCAAAAATGTTCTTCATTAGGCTGTGTCTCAGAGGGTGACACAAAATATCACTTTAAGGTTCAAGAAATCCTTACACCTGCCTTTGGGTTACCATAGCAGATGAGTCTTCTAGAGGAACGCTGTCCTGACAGTTCAGTAGCGAAAATCGTTAAGTGGAGTTATGCAGAAGCATTGCTTTTACCATCAAGGCAACACTAGAAACAGAACGGGGATCTTCCTGGGATACAACCTCCACACACCCAAGCTGTTTTAGGGGTGAGCATACAATGTGTAGTACCATCATGATAAACCTTCCAATGTAAGCCCTTTATTTCTGCAAATTAATTCCACCCAGACTGTACTGTTTCACATTTTCAGCCCATACGCACATAGTTTTCTCCAAAATGTGTTTTAATCTGTACCAAAAATATGCTTTTAACATGTAAATCCCAGCATGGTGGAGAGAAGTGGAAAAGTCGGAGTTATAGGTGTGTGGGTAAAATCTTTGGCCAGAAACAAGGCAGAGATTAGTATATGGCAAGTTTATATTTCTTCGCCTCTCCCAAGAGATCCGTTCAAAACAGCTTTTGCTAGTCTTTCAGTACTAGTGGGTTTTGAAAAGGAATATTGAGTCTGATAAAAGAAAACAAACTACTGAAATGTTACGGTTGCCACATGCATGTGATATCTCTAAATAGAAATGCTCTACAGACGGTCCATAACACAACTCAACCTATGTCTGACTGGATGTACATTCAATGTGATCAGTGAGAAAAGTATAAAAAAACTTTTGCTTTTTTTGTAAGCGTTTTTGATGCTTAGCATATCTTCTGTTTCTTTTATTTGTTTTTGTTAACTGCCTTCAACCTCTGAAACAGGAAGTGACATGAACCTCAAACAGGAAGTGGCATCACAGGAGGACAGGAAGGGCATAGTTCTGATCATTGTATCCGCAAAAGGTGCAGAAAGTTACTTCTTGTATTTTTAGTTTACGTAGCTAGTAGCCCTGCTATCTAACTACTTGTAGGTCCTAGCTACTCATCACCTCACAAACTTTTATAGATATACTTCTCTTGGACCCTTAGACGTATGGATTTCCTCCTCCATGCCCCTAACTGAGCTGTTTATTGACCCAGTGTCAGTACAGCCATTAGTAAAGGAAACTCTGATAAAGGACTAACTGGTACTACTACAGAAACTTGTAGTACAGCTACTTGTCTCCCAGCTCCTAGAACAGCCGCTGATAGTATTAACTTGTGTGAATTCTTAATCTGTACCCAAAGTGTGCTTCAACTATTGAACTGCATAATTCCAGTGGCAACACTATTTATTACTTTAATTCCATCACACCTGGGCAATGACTCCGGCGCTGCTGGTTGCATTGCACTAAAATACTAGTGAAGAATGCAGATTGATTTGAATTAACTGCAAACTGCAACAGAAATGTCTAGATTGCTAGTCAATCTTTTTGTGACACCTTAGCCAACTATTTTTGGGAAAAAGTTGAAAGTTTTTAAGAATTTCTCCACTTCTAAGTCTTCTATGTTATCAGACAACATCTCTGGTTCGTCCTCTGAATCAACCAATATTTTGAGTGAATTTACTGCTCCATCCACAGAGGATATAACTATTTTATTGAGAAGTTCTACTTCTGGTTCTCCATACAACGCTTGCCCTCCCAATGTAGCCAGACTTGCTGCAGAGGTGTGTGCGACCAAACTACCTTTAATCTACCGAGCTATGTTTAAAATGGGTATCATCTCCACCATCTGAAAGAAAGCAGCACTGCCACCTCCTTAAAAAAGCCAGGGTAGACCATAAATATGCCAGTAACTTTCGCTCTATCTCCCGCCTCCCTTTACCAGCAAAAATAGCTGAAAGTTATTAACAATCAGTTTATGGCTTTCATTTAAACTAATAAGCTTTTGGACACCACCCAATTCAGCTTTCAAAGCGGTCATAGCACCAAGACGCCACTGATCAAGGCAACTGAAGAGATCAGACCGGTATTGGATCAGAGAAAAGGGGCAGCCCTTATCCTGCTTGATCTCTCGGCGGCTTTTGATACTGTCAGTCACAAGATGCTGCTTAGCCAGCTGGCTAATTGTGGGTTTTTGGGCTTGGCCTGGGATCTGCTAAAATCCTACTGGCTGGATCGCGAGCAAATAGTTAAACTGGAGAACTATGCTTCACGTCCTTTCTCTCTTCCTTGCCGTGTCCCCCAAGGGTCCTCGTTGAACCCTATTTTTAGGTCTCTGCTGTCGTAGGCTGCGCAGACGTGCAGTCTCGCTGGCGAGATTTAGTGTTAGCAGGGTATTTTAAGTAATGGGCTTTAAGCCACGCCCCTCTGTTCCATTGGCTGTCGTCACCGTTTATGCTAAACGGTGGACAGCCATTGGAACAGAGGTGTCTGTGACGTTTTTGCTTTGCTTTTCGAGCCGTCCCATTTGGACGGCCTCGCCTGCTTTGCGTTCATCGCAAAAGGCGAGGCCGTCCAAGTGGGACAGCAGAAAAAAAGCGAAACGAAAACGTCATGGGAGCGCTTGTTACATGTTGCTGCGGTACTGCACCGAGTACCAGTTGTCAATTCGGATATCACATTGTGGGGCTTTCAGTCAACTCTCTTCATTCATTGATCTGTTGGCGTGTCATTCACATCTGCCTACATCCATCACAGAATGCAGCATTGGACAATGACGGCATTTTTCTCCCTGAAGTTGAGCATCAGTCCGTGACGCGCACGAACCGGTGTTGCTGAGACACGTTCACGACACTGCGACTCTTCCGTCAAATGTGTGCGGTCCACTCATTGGTCGCAGGGGAAGACTCCGCCCCAGTGGCTGTCGTCTCCTGCGTCTCCAGCCCCAGTGGCTGCAAGTAATATTTTCCTCCCTGAAGTGGAGCATCAGTCCGTGAGTGGACTGACCGGCCGCTGCTATGCTCCGCTTCCCGCTGATCCTCTGCCTGTCGACGCTGCCAGGGCAGGCCCTGGGTGAGTGTCAGAGACCCGAACCTGGCAGGGGTGCAGCAGTCGGGGGGTGGGCTTCAGGGGGTGCATGAGGGGCGCAGCTGTGCTTACAGCCCGGTCTGAAGGAGGAGGGGCCGCTCCGCTGCCCGTCAACAGGAGTTCAAATCACAGCCAAAGATTTGGGGGCCGGGGTGTCTCTAAGAGGACTGACAGACCTGATAAAGGGGCGTCACCAACTCAATCAAGGGGTGACCCAAAGCATCCCTAGAGCAGAGCGCTTCAGAAACAACCGAACCAGCCGCAGCCTCGAAGAGATCGCTTAGAGATTTGGGGTGGGGGGGGGGTAGCTTCAGAGGAGAACAATGCGAGTCATGACAAGTAACCCCCCTCCCCTGGTAGTAAACTGGCCTTTCCCAATGCTTCTTTCGAAGGGACACCTGTCGCGGAGGACAGTACATGGTGACCATGAGTTACCTCAGTAGTAGATTTGTCTTTGCCAGTGCTTGTTTTTGCTCCCCAGTGTCTATGGCACAAGAGCTGAGCTAGAGCAGAGTTGAAGCCTTGCTCGGTTCCTACCTCTGCATGACGTGTACTTTCCTCTTATCTCTATGCGCTCTGTGCCGTTGGTGATGTACCTCTGCAGGCCTTTTGTCCGCCCACGTAGCCCATGCGTTGCCCTACAGGGCAGTGCCTTGTCCCCACTCAACTGCGTGTCTAGCCCTCTGAGGGCGGAAGGGCCGGGGTGTGCAGCGTTTTAGCTGTGGACCCGCGGGATTCCGTAGAGGCAGAGCGGGCACTGAAATTATGCAACCGGGGAATGCCAACATTCTCTTCATTCCTCGTGGCACAAGGACGCTGCGAGACATCCCTGTTTCCTGAGACCCCTGATTTGTTTCAAGAAAACCACAGTTTCATTTCTGTCTAGAGCGCGAGATCGTGCTGTTTGGTTTCTCCGAAGTAATCCTTCCCGTGAAGTTCATAGCGCGAGGTACTATATTGTATTGGGTCTATGCGGCCGTAGTAATTCACTCGGCTCCCTCATTGTTTTTTGAAAGCTTTCTTGGATACCGTAACGCGATGGAGCGTTAAACGAAATCAGACGTTTGATACGTTTCCACCACAGCGCGAGTGCGCCTTCAGCACAAATCACGTGCTACCTTTTTTTTTTGTATTTTATTTCCTTTTCACGAACTTTAGGAGGCGTTCGTAACTTTCTACTCTTCAACCCAATACAACGCAAGGCATTGTGGTAACTTGATATCGTCCGTGTACGAAGAAAAGATCACGCTCTGAGTTAAGAACCCACGTTTCTAAGAGCGCTAGGAAGCGCTACACTTGTACTTTGTTTACTGTAACAAACTATTGGGTAACGAATTGTGACACCGTATCCAGACTCTTCTCTTCAACTCCTACAAAAGTCATTGGAGTCAGGAAGTAAGAGAGGCTCTGCTTTATATTACCATATGCCTATCTATTTACAAGTAAGTTTCTGAATGAACAGTTGTTGCTGATAAGAGACTGTTATTACTACAGCAAGAGACATACTCCTGATATCTCCTAATGTATAACGGATGCCAGTAGACTTACTTAAAGACCTGAGTGCTTTTTATCGAGTACCTCGACTTCCTGTACACTCCCCAAGAGTCATTTCAATTTCCTTACGGAGTTTGCGTAAACCTCATTGGCATCCATATCAAGGGCCATCAGTACCTTGCCTTCACCACTGCACTCTCTGCTGGCACTGCATCCCGCTAAGCTCCGGTCTCCCGCCGCCGTGTCCTCATCGCTCGCGGCCGCGGAGTGGAGACCGGAAACTACACTACCCAGCACCTCTTGCGGCAGGAGAGCCGCCGGAGACGATTTTGGCGCCAGGAGGCGCATAAAACTGAGCACCAGCCCCCGCGTCGCGGGACCGCGCGCGGGCTAAGCCCGGGCAAAGGGCGGGCCCTCTTAGGCCTGAAGAGGCCTGAAGAGACTGGACTGGGCCTACTTTCTTGCCTCCGGACTCTATGCGGCATTGCACAGATTGTGAGATAGACACTATTCGATGCTGCATCGGTTCAAGTAGGTTCTGTGTGTTTTGCTTAGCTACTATTAGAAACGTACTTTAGGGGGACTGTGATTGAATAACTATGGCTAGTAAATCCAATAAGGGTACTCTTGATGGCTATGTGTGGAAAGTTAACCCTGGAGCTGACAAAGAAGCGAATTTAGCCGAGATAAGGGCGAGACGACGTAGCTCCATAGAGCATATAAAAAGCTTGTCTCATACTGCCAATGTGTCCCATGAAGTGACTCTATCTGACAACAGTGCCCTTTCTTGCCATGACTGTATACCAAGTCTGGACACTATAATTATGTCATCACCCTCTGGTAACCCAACCATGCCTGAATCATGTAATGATTTGTCTCCTACTATTATATCTCGTTCCCTTGAGGTAACCTGCCACCCAGCTGCATTGAACAACCTACATTTAGTGGCACCCCCGCCTCAAACTCCAGTTTCTCTAGGGGTACCTAATCTAGCAGGCCCGCTACCTAAGAAAAGAAGAAAGCTGGATGTAGTAGTTCAGAAGAATAAAGGGAATCATATAGCCGGTAACAAACCCAATCTGGCTCACATTGGAATTGGCCCTGTTCACAACTCTAATGACATGCCCTCTCCTGGTACTTCGTCATCTTGCTCTATAAATGATATTACACTAGCGGAACTAATGGGCAATATAGAGAAACTGCTTAAAACTCATTTGCAACCCATTGTCGACAGCCTACAAACTATTGAAATTAGGCTGGCGAAAGTCGAATCTTTACTGGGTAATAAAGGGGTTTTATCTTCGAGTCCTACGAAGCTACCAGGGCAGTATTCCAATGTGTCTGTTCCCCAGGTATCAACTCCTATTTTACCCCTACAGACAGTTCGACAGGGTGAGAGTAGTGTGATGAATGTGACAAATAATTGTGCAGCGAAAACCACTACTTCTATGTCAACCCAGCTAAAAAAGAATAGTTTAAGTCAGGGAGGGACTATTCCCTCAACTGGGGTTGTTAACTGTGACAGAAAGAGTCGTTGCCCGGCTTTAGTGACAAACATGCACAAATCTCTTTCTGTCAACATTCCACCCGAAGCTGTCCCTCTTGCAGTGGTGCTTGCTGGTGTCCCTACCTTGAAAGGCGAGGCTACAGAGGGATATTCTCAACTAAAAAATAAGGTTATTTACTGGTTAGGACAAAATCGTCCCCTTCCACACTATATCAATGGAGAAATCTTACATGTCAGGCGTTTACCATGGTTAGGCAACACACCGAAAAACATCAGCGGAGACATCATTTTGGTCAATTTTAGGGATTCTAGGGCTGTTAATTATATTCTAAACGGGTATACTGACTCTGGGAGGTCCGCCATTAGCATTTGGGAACTAACTTATTTTTTTCCTAGACCTAGGTTAGCTTCCACTTTTAACTTTGGGGCCTCAATAAGGGCTCAACCCAATGTATCGATCCCAATGAGAAATCGTTTTGAGGTCCTAGCTGACCTCGAAGAGGTAGATTGACTTGATAATAATCATGTCATGTCAGCAAGAGTTGCTGAGCCTGTTGAGCCATTGTCTGATCCTTCCTCTTTTAGCAATTTGCCACCAGATCATGATAAGGAGGTAATTACTGATATTTGTCCTAAACAAACGTATGATCCCTTACCATCTGATATTTGCCCCAATAATGTACAGGGGAACAGGGGGAGTTTATTGTCTTGGAATATTGCTGGCCTGAACTCCAAATTGGATTCAGAAGATTGGACTGGTTTTGTTAACAAACACGACCTTTGCATTTTTCAGGAGACATGGTCATGTGAACCTTGCTTTGTTCAGGGATTTTTGAACTACTCTGTGCCGGCTTCCAAGGGTCTTAGGGGCAGACCCATGGGAGGACTAACAATATGGGTTCGCCAGTGTCTTAAGCTGGTTATTAAAGTCATTGACACCAAGAACCAAGATATCCAACTGATCAGACTGGCAACAGACAAACTAGGTATATTGGACATTTACAATGTTTATGTCCGGAGTAATAAGGGGAGAAGGTCTGACACCTTAGGTGCTTTAAGCAGTTTAATAGATATTAACTCTACAAATAATAATATCATTATTGCAGGTGACCTCAATAGAACATTTGAACCCCTATTGAATAACGATGACTTATCTGACGACGAAGAGGATCGACAATGGGCTGTTCCCAAATTAGAACTTTCACCAGTTCCGCGATGGACGGTAGATATCATAGCCCTAAATACTTTATGCTATGAAAAGGGCCTTAGAGCTCTAAACGGCAGGACTATTGGTGATAGAGATGGGTCAAGTACATTTGATAATGGCAGACACAACTCTAGGATTGATTATGTGATCTGCAGTCTAAAACTATGGCCCTCAATTTGTGATATGGAGGTTGTGAAGAGGATAGAGAGCGATCACAATCCTTTGTGTGTCACTCATAAATGGTGGCTTTACACCACCTTATTGTCTGGTCTTTTTGTGACTGCCCCCCCTCGGGCCGTCCCCACAAACGATATGCGGAGATTAAGGTGGGAAAAGGTAGCTATTAACCAACAGGCCATTGCAGAAATTAACTCTCGGGTGGACACTGCAATATCGGATATAAAACTTTTTAATTCACTTGGGATTGGCTTAGGAGAGGTAGAAGGCTTACACAACTCTCTTTTGCAAAATTAAGGAGTACTTTGTCAAACCTGTAAAAAACAAAGCTAATAGAGTCCCTAAGCCAGCCAAATGGTATAACGATCAATGTAGAAAATCACGATTAACCCTGGGCGAAGCTATCAAGGGGGGGCAATCTATTCTAATTCAGGCCGCTAGAAAGAATTATAAAACAAGTATATCAAAGGCCAAAAAAGATTGGGATGAACATCACTGGACGGAGCTAAAGGCAGCCAGTGATAGTAGGGACTCCCGGTTATTCTGGCATATTGTTAGATGGGGTAAAACAGGTCTTCCAGAGCCCCCAAATAACAATGTGCCCGAAGAGGAATGGATAAAATTTTTCAAAAATCAGTATGCCGCCCCAAATAATAATAGTGATAGCACGGCTGAGGACCTTAGGTTTGACCTTCCCAAAGTGAATCTCTTCGATATAGATGAAATCGCGACGGCATTGAACACGGTTGCCCGTGGCCGTGCGCCTGGTCTCGACGGTGTCCCAGCAGACTTATTTGTAAATGATAAGGACCGTTGGTGCCAGTATATTCTCCTTCTTATCAACGCTATTGCCCTCGGTGCTACGGTCCCAAAAACTTGGCAGGGTGCAGTCATTATCCCAATTTTCAAGAAAGGCGATCGATCCCTGCCAGGCAATTATAGGCCAATAAGCCTTATTGATACCATCCAGAAGGTCGTGGGACGTGTGATTGTCAACAGGCTCCTGGAATGGGCGGACGAGACCAATGCTCTCTCACAATTCCAGGCTGGCTTCCGACGGTCCACAAGTACGGTGGACCAGGCATTCCGCTTTATTTTAATTCAATGGAAGACAGTGACGCTGGGCAAAGGCAGCTTGTACGCTGCCTTTGTCGATCTACGGGCCGCATTTGACCTCGTTCCCCGTTCTAAGCTATGGCTGGTATTAAATAAACAGGGACTTCCAAGCGATTTATTGTCTTTGATTATGAGATTGCACGAATCCAACTATGCCAGAATCCAGTGGGGAGGACACGGCTCGGTAACCTCGGACTTTCCTGTCGAAAGGGGAGTGCGGCAGGGTTGCTCGATGGCTCCTGTTCTATTCACCCTATACATTAATGATGTTGTAGCCCGAATGACTTCTGCCCAAGTGGATGCCCCTTTTTTAGCTGGGACCAAAATTCCCATTTTAATGTTCGCTGATGACACGCTCATCCTATCTAAGACTCCAAGTGGACTCCAGCGTGCCTTATCCATTTTTTATGAATTTTGTAGGGAATATGGATTAGAAATTAACACTACCAAAACAAAGTTAATGACATTCAATCCTCATTGTAGCTTCAAAACAAAAATTATTTTGAATGATCGCCCGTTGGAAGTAGTAAACACCTTTACATATCTGGGAATGCATATTTCCACCGAGCAAAATTGGCGACATCACACTGATTTAGCTACACTTAGGCACAGACAATTGGCAGGTGCCATTTCCTCAGAACATAGAAAATCATTGACCAAACCTATAAAACCAGTTTTACAGGTGTACGAAGCTAAAGCTATAGGCTCCGCCTTATATGGTGCAGAGCTCTGGGGCTTTGAGAAGGTTGCTGCCCTCCAAATTTCAGAAAATAAATTTTTAAGGGCAATAACAGGTTTACCTAAAAGTACCCCATTGTCTCCTCTTAATTATGATCTGGGCCGAAAAGCAATCTCGGATTTGGCACAACTGCGCCCTATTCTGTATTGGCGCAGGATATGGACAACTCCTGCCCTTTCTCACTATGTAGAGGGTTTTCTAGATATCATAAGGTCAGATGCTTTCCATAAAATAGATTGGCTAAAGGCACTTAGGACATCTCTGTGTAATCTTGGCCTGCGCACACTTTGGGATGATCCGGCGGGAGCATCTTTTCCATCTAAAATTGCCATAAAGAATATATATTGGGAGTCGGTTGCAAGACGGAACTGGAGCAGTTCGTGTGCTGGTTCCATGACTGCAGACTTTCTTGAGGTTAAGATGTATCCCTGTCTGGAACCATATTGGGACATTATAACGAGGCCCCTGGAAAGAAAGCTCCTTTTCCAACTGAGAGTAGGCGCTCTTCCCCTCAAATCTTTGACATCTAAGTGGGCAGGGGGTTTATGTGATGGATGTCCTGCCTGTGGTGCAGACAGGGAGACTATTGGACATTTTTTATTTGTCTGCAGGTTTTACGCGGCACCAAGGCGTTACTGGTTGTCTCCGATGTGCAAAAATTTAGGAACAACTAGTGGCAGTGTGGCCTTGCGTATAATACGTACTAATACTTTGCCATGGATCTCAGTGGCCACTGCTAAATATTTAGGCTGGGCGTGGACAATCAGGCAGAGATTGCTAGTCATTTGACTACTCTCGTGATTTAGGAGAGACTGCTAGTCTTCTGATTATTCTCTCTAATGTTTTATCTTTTTTTAAAAAAAAACAAAACCTTTTTTAACTCCTTATCCTCGATGAATTATATGTTATGGTGTTGTACATGACATATGTATGCTTTGTATATATCGATTCCAATTTAATCTCTTTTTATTCTGTATGAATTTTTTATTGTAAATGTTTTTGCTTTTATGAATAATATTCGAATAAAGCATACTTTGACTGACTGACTAAATGTTGTTGCAAGAAAAGTCACATTTTGCGGTGTTAATCAGCAAATTATGGAGCAGACGTATTATTTGGCTAATGCAGCAAATTCATAATTTTGGTGAAGACGCTGCGGCCGCAAAATCCAAGTGAACCATTCTAATGTCTGCAGTGAAGCCTGCTGTTACTCTGTTAGTGGACATGTGGTGTATATGGCATGATGCAGTTGTGGTTTACCTCTGCTGGGGTGGTCGTTTTGGTACCTTTTGGGTGTACGGCGTGTTTGAGAAGGGGTGTGCTCCTGAATGTTTTTGGTTTTTTTTACCCGGACTCCGACGAAGCTGTCAGATAGTCTGTCAGTTATGTCTGGTGTGAACCGCTTTCACCCCCGGGTCACTCAATATGGCGAGGTTCCTGTCGGTTGGCCCTCCCTGATAAATGACATCTGAATTACGTATAGCGGTAATTTATTACATAAAATATCTTTTATTTGACATACGATTAGTTGCTGGAAGCATCACTCACCCTGACGAGTTGAAGCCACAGTGGCGAGGCCGGGGCTGCCGCGTGAAATATACCGATCCAGCGCTCAGGGAGAAGGATCCGACTTTAAATACTTAAGTAATTAATTGGGTTTATGACCACCTTGAAGGGCTTGGACGTCTGCACGGACTGCTCGGGTCCTGTGACTTCGCTGGGGGCGCCGTGGATCTGGCCTTTGCTGTGTTGTCCGGTAGGAGGCGGCTCGCTGCCCTGGGTACTGGAGGGCCTAGAGTCTGGAGTTTCTAGTCAGCGGCCTTGAGCGCTATTCGGCTGCCTCTTCGGGTGGCGCGCAGGGACGTGATCGGCATTGCTGGTGGCAATCGGCCTGCCGGACGGGTGAGGTGCCCCAGCTGTGCATCCTCCCCTCCTGCCATCCGCCGCCCTGGTCCCTGTGGGGTCTCCGGACGGTACCCGTGTTCACTGTCCGGCCGTGACATCACCTGTTGACCGTGGGGCGGCCATCCTGGGTAAGGACAGGGCTTCCAGGCCGCCACCCGCAGCCACCCAAACCAGGATTGATCAGTACACGACCTCCGAGAGGGGGGCGGGCTCGACCGAGGCGGCGACTTCAGCCCCCCAACACGGACCTAACAGCCATTTTGCAGGCCATCAACACCTCCCGCTCCTCCCTGGAGGGTATGGTCGGGGAGATCCAGGTCGACGTTGCCCTCCTCCGGCAGGACCTGCGTAACGCCACCACCCGCATCTCCGAAACCGAATCAAGAATATCGACAGCTGAGGACGACATCCGTCAGTTACAGGACCAAGTGTGAGAGCTGACCACCCACTCTAAGGAACTGCACCGCCGGGCTGAGGATGCAGAGAACCGAGCCCGGCGTAGTAACCTCCGCCTGGTGGGATTTCCGGAGGGGGGCAGAATCAGGCCGTGCAGATGATTTCCTGGAACGCTGGTTTAAGTCCTAGATGCCGGCGGACAGCCTGTCAACCTGGTTTGTGGTGGAGAGGGCCCACCGCTCGCTGGCTCCCAGGCCTCCAGGGGCGCCCCCCCGCCCTTTCATCTTAAAGATCCTCAATTTTAGAGACAGGGACGCGATTCTCCGTGAGGCCAGGCGCAAAGAGACTCTCACATACCAAAACCACACTATAATGATCTTCCCGGACTACACCCGGGAGAGGTCCAGGAGCTCAGGCGGTCCTACACGGAGGTGAAGCAGAAGATGCGAGCCATGGGCCTCCAGTACCAGCTTCAGTTCCCGGCCCGCCTCCGGGGCATTTTTCAGCACAAAGCAATATTTTTTGACACGCCGCGAGCAGCCTGGACCTGGCTGACGGAGGAGCGTCCTTTGCACCAATCTGGACAGAGATCGCCGGCGGCTGGGCGTCGGGGACAGGAGGTGCCCCGGCCGACCAGAACCTGTCGACGGCGACGCACACTGCCCCGGAGGCACCGTAGCAGGAGAGGCGATCGTCACGCGCTCCGTGGGCCGGACACGCCGGGAGTCTGGGGCCTCTTCTGCCTCTTCGGCTGCACCTACAAGTCTCGCTGCTACTGGACGACACACTGAGGCCCCCCTGCGGGTGGGCTCTGCAGCCCAGCCAGATGCACAAATGGACCTTGCGGATCTTTCCCGCAGTCCGGTCATTTGATTTCCTTTAATGTAGGTGGACTTGTGGAAGGGATTTGCTTTTCCAGGCTGGCGATGCGAGGGACTGGGCTTCAGTGTTTCACTACAATTGCAGCTCTCGGCCAGGGCAGGAGATTTTGTCTTGTTCCGATCTACTGAGGGGTCCACTAGATGCTCAAGCCCAAGCGTTTTAGCTTGGTTGTTGTTACATACCGTTAGGGCGACAGATGCTTCTGTTTTCGAAGTGTAGGGTGGGGGGGTTGGGGTTGGTTTGGGGGGGTTTCTTCCTCCTAGGGTGGCTTTCGTTGGTGGGGGATGAATTCCTCATTGTTGTGGTTCTATGGCATCCAGACACTGTTGACCTGATCCCCTGTCCGCTCTCCTGATGTCTCTCCCTCCGGGGAGACCATGCGCTTGCGCCCCCTTCAGTTTTGGTGTGGGTGCCGTGCCCTACGGGTGGCCCCTTTCTGCGCGCTCCCCGGCCCTTCTTGCAATTGACTCCGGGGTCATCCGTTCCCCACAAGGGTCGCGCTTCTTACAAAGGCACCCGTCCCCAACACACGCCGAGATGGCGTCGCACTCTGCTCCCTGCTCGCTCCCCTTAGCTTATGGAGTTCCCCACGGTCTGAGGGATACACTCCCTCTACTCCGGAAGACGAGAACTCTGGTTAGGCATGCGCCCGACTATACTTATGGCTGACACACCCCTTCCTAGGGCCGCCATGCGCATACTGTCCTGGAACGTAAATGGTCGTTTGGACCGTTTCAAACGCATGGCTGTCCTCAAATATGCGCAGCGTATGGAGATCGACGTGCTCCTCCTTCAGGAGACCCACCTCCTCGGCAATAAATGTCCCTTTATAGCCCGCTACGGATATGACAGGGTTTGGCACTCCTGCTTTGCTAGGGGATCCCCGGGGGTGGCTATCCTGATCAGACAGTCCTTTCCCTTTGTACTGGCCCAAGTGCATTTAGACCCCCAGGGTATGGCGGTTGCAGTTTGTGGCACTCTCGAGGGACGATCACTCACCTTGATGTCCCTATATGCGGCGCTGTCACTGTTGCAGGCTGCCCTTTCCTACACCGCAGATTTGCTGCCAACGCTCCCGGCGGGCTCCCTCATTTTAGGGGGGGGGACTTCAATGCTGTCTACACGCCCCATATGGATTCGACGGGTCCGATCTCACTCGCCAGAGACGCTCGCGCGAGGCATTTGTCGTGTTGGGCTGAAGCCCAGGGCCTGTGCGATGTCTAGAGGGTTTGACACCCACACGCTCGTCAATACACTCACACCTCAGCGGCACATCATTCACACGCCCGGATTGACTTCATTTTTGTCCCGTCTATGGAATGTGCGGGTGTGCAGGACGCCCGCATTCTTCCAAGGGGCCTTTCGGACCACTCGCCACTGCTTCTCTCTCTCGCCCCACCTTCCTTTTCCGCCAACCCGATGTGGCGCCTGAATGCCTGGTTCCTCCAGGACAAAGATTTTCGGAAAACAGTGGGAGACGAGCTTATCGATTATTATAGTCATAATGTTGGTTCTGTCTCCTCGGCCATCCTTTGGGAGTCCGGCAAGGCGACTATTAGGGGGGCTGCCCGGGGGCACATACACCAGCAACGCCGCACACAGCTCCAGCGACTCGCGGCCTGCGAGGCACAAGCCTTGGAACTTGAACGGGACCAGGAGGCATTGAGTGATGCCGCGCGGGCGGCTGGCCTTTCTGCGGGAGGAGATACGTATGCACTCTATGGAGGCCGCCAAGACTCTTTGGCGCTGCTCGGTGGCCCGGGTGTACGGATGGGGGGATAAGAACGGTACGCTCCTACACCGGCTGTCCACTTACCCTCGCGCAAACCGGATTATTCCTGCCATTGTGGATTCCACTGGCGTGACTCTCACAATCTGTCGCATGGCACTGTCCTTTGCAGATTATTATTACCAACTATACCGGGCTGATGGGGACGAGCGGGGCTGTTCTTGGGCAATTGAGAGGGGAGGCTAGTGAGACATTAGATCTGCCCATCACGCTCCAGGAAATCGATGAAGCAATCGGTCACTTGGCTTCCGGGAAGACCCCCGGGGCGGACGGCTTCCCGCAGGAAAATTATGCCCACTACCGTGAAAACCTTCCCCGAGGCTTCTGGATCTCTATGCTGAAGTGGTGGAGAAGGGCTCATTCCCACCTGAGATGGACACGGCTACGATAGTAGTCCTTCCAAAAACACAACCCCCATCACAGTCTTGTTCGGATTATCGGCCTATATCTCTCATCTGAAAGAAACACGTTAAGTTAGATTCCTCACCTTAGAATATCCCCAGGCGTGAGGCTGGATCCGGAAAGATTTTTGTAGCAATACCCCTTGCGCGTCGCTAGGCGTAGTCTGCGGCTCCGCGTCCGTTGTCGGCGTCGTGCGCCGGAATGACGTCGTCGGAGTACTTCAACGCCGCCCTCGCGCGCTGACGTCAGTTCTTCTTTTTTCCGCGCCAGTAAGCACCGATCCGGGAAGAGCTTACCCCTAGTCATTTTTTGACTAACTTTTTTGACTTTTTTTGTCTATCGACTCAACTCTGGTGCCGGTAGGATGCCTGGTTTCAAAGCCTGTGACGCCTGTCATCGCCTGATGTCGGTGACGGATCACCATCGCCGGTGCCTTTATTGCCTGGGGGCCGACCATGACGCGGAGTCGTGCCTTGATTGCCAGGCCTTGACATCGAAAGCTAGGCGGGAGCGGTCCCGTAAGCTTCTCTAGCTTCGGCACTCGGCTCGTCTGGGTCTTCCGGTAAGTCGAAGCACTCCAAGAAGTCCAAGAGACGACATCGCTCTTCGGACTCCCCTCGCCGGTCGCGCGACTCGGCTGAGGGTCAGGGTGGTCCCACCCCCGCGGCTCCATCGGAGCCACGTCCGTCCCCATACCCGCCGGTCCCTGGACTGACGCGACTCCGGCGGAGGTCAGCGCCTTCCTCTCGGCCATGAGGGGCCTGGCTCAGCCGTCGACTCCTCTTGGCGCGCCTTCGGGCCCGCAGGTTCGACTGGGCGACCTTGCGTGCCGGCGGCACCGTCGACGGCTCCGGTGCCGCAGGTCCCTGAGGGATCCAGGCCTGGATCTCGGTCGGCGCCGGTCGACCTCACGATGCTTCCTCTGCCGACACCGGTTCCACCCCCGGCGCCGTCCCCGGACGACGTTGTTCCCCGGTCCGGGCCCGGCGCCGCTACCGGCGCCGATTGGTGAACGCTTCATTTACTGCCCGGCTCCGATCATTCCTCCTGTTTATCGGGAATCGGATGACCAGGGCGACTGGGAGGGGTCTGAAGACCCTATGGCCGCTCAGGCCCAACTTTCTCAGGACTGGGCAGAGGAATTGGGGGATGCCAGCGGTCTGGATACCTCCCCGGACGCTGGTTTCATCTCCTCCGACTGTGGCGTCGGAGGAGGGTGCAGCCTTTTCAGTGGAGCTGCGCAAGGCAGCCGAAGCCCTAGGGCTGGAGTTGCCTGCTGTGGCCGCGAGGACTAACGTCCTCACAGAGGTCCTTCAACCGACAGCAAGCTCCACTGAGCCTCTGCTGACGTTCTGCAGGGCACTTGGTCCAAGCCCTCCACAGTCCCTCCTGTGGACCGGAACGTTGCCCGGCGCCACCGCCCTGCTCCGGGCGACCCCAGTTTCCTCTCCCAACACCCCACAACACAGAGTCTGGTTATCCAGGCCTCAACCTCCCAATCCTCCTTCCCGTCCGCTCCTCCGGATCGGGAATCCAAGAGGTTGGAACAGTTTGGCAAGAAACTGTTCTCGTCCCCGAGTTTGGGACTGTGGTCTTTAAATACCGCTTGCCTTTTGGACCGTTATTCCCACTCTCTGTGGGATACGATGGAGGACGTGCTGCTCTTGTGTCCAGTGGAGGCCCGGACACGACTCGCTGAAGCACTTGCTGACGGTCGAGACGCGGCACGGCACGCTATACGGTGTGAACTTGACACCACGGACTCGCTGGGTCGGGCGATTTCCACAACGGTGGCGCTTCGGCGTCACGCCTGGCTGAGGTCCACGTCATTTTTGGGGGATGTCCGGAGTTCCCTCATGGACATGCCCTTTGATGGCACTCGCCTTTTTGGTGAGAAGGCGGACAGTGCGCTGGCTCGGTTCAAGGACTCCCGGCCAAGTCCATGGGTCTTTCGGCCCCGCGGGTGCAAACTTTCGCCTTTCGTGGCCAAGGAAGGGGCGCCTCCTCACGTCCGCCCAGCCACCGGCCGCAGAACCAACCTGCACGAGGTCGCGGACGTGGATTCTGGAGCAGTACTGGAGGTCAACGTGCCGGTCAGTCCACATCCACCCCGGCAGCATCCGCCTCAAAGCCCTCCTAGTCTGAGCTTTCACGCCCATTCAACGCCAGTGGGCGGCAGAGTTCGCCATCACCTGTTCCACTGGCGCTCCATCCCGTCGGACAGGTGGGTGCTGCAAATCGTCCAAAGGGGCTACTCCCTCCCCTTCGAGACGACCCCTCCAGCCATGCCACTGCTGAACCACCGTATGTCGGGGGATCATTTGCATCTTCTACGAGAGGAAGTTTCGGCCCTCTTGGCCAAAGAGGCCGTCAAGCGCGTTCCTGGTCCAGAAGTAGATCGTGGTTGCTATTCCCACTACTTTCTGGTTCCCAAGAAGGGCAAAGGGGGCCTACGCCCTATCTTGGACCTCAGGAGCGTCAACGCCTTCCTCCGGGAGGACCAGTTCAATATGCTCACTTTAGCTCAGGTTCTGGCTGCCCTAGACCCTGGAGACTGGATGGTAGCGTTGTACTTGCAGGACGCATATTTCCACATCCCCGTCCTGCCGGCCCACCGGCGTTACCTGCAGTTCACGGTGGGTCAGGAGCACTTTCAGTTCACCGTGCTCCCCTTCGGCCTCACCAGTGCCCCTCGGGTGTTCACGAAAGTGATGGCGGTGGTCGCAGCTCATCTGCGCAGATCAGGGGTTCCAGTCTTCCCCTATCTCGACGACTGGCTGTTGAAGGCGGGCTCCCCCAGCAAGTCGTCTCCCACCTCCAGACTACGGCCGACCTCCTGCACTCGCTGGGGTTCTCCATCAATGTACCAAAGTCGCACCTGAGTCCCTCCCAGAAGCTCCTTTTCATTGGAGCGGTTCTCGATTCGGCGCAGTTTCGGGTCTATCTGCCGGAACAGCAGGGTTTCGGTCAGGTTGGTGCTGCGGCTTCTGGGGCTGATGGCCTCCTGCATCCTGTTGGTACCTCACGCCAGGTGGCAGATGCGGGCTCGGCAGTGGGACCTGAAGTTTCAGTGGGCCCAGCATCGAGGCAACCTGTCCGACCATGTCTTGATCTCGGAGGCCACTGCGAACTAGCTGCAGTGGTGGCTCACGATTCGCGATTGGGTCAGCGGCAGATCCCTCTTCCTACCCCAACCGGAGCAGGTCGTAGTGATGGATGCGTGCCTCCTGGGATGGGGGGGCCATATGGGAGAGGCGGAGATCAGAGGCCTCTGGTCTCCGGCGGAGACTCGGCTCCATATCAACCTATTGGAGCTGAGGGCGATCCGACTTGCACTAAAAGCCTTCCTTCCCTCTGTCCGGGGAAGTGTCGTGCAGGTGTTCACGGACAACACCACCGCCATGTGGTATTGCAACAAACAGGGCGGGGTGGGGTCCTGGACCCTTTGTCAGGAGGCTCTGCGCCTCTGGACATGGCTGGAACATCAGGGCATCACCCTGGTGGTTCAACATCTGGTCGGGCTCTCTGAACGCCAGAGCAGACGAACTCAGCCGCTGGTGCATGATGGATCACGAATGGCGTCTGAACTCGGACGTGGCGCAAGGTCTCTTTCTGCAGTGGGGAGAGCCTTGGTTAGATCTATTCGCCACTGAAGAGAACGCGCAATGTCAGCAGTTCTGCGCGTTGGAATTTCCAAGACGGCACCCGCTCGGAGACGCTTTTCGTCAAGAGTGGAGTTGCGGTCTGTTGTACGCCTTTCCGCCTATACCACTTCTGCCCAGAGTGCTGAAGATCAGGCGCGACCGGGCCCAAGTCATCTTGGTGGCTCCGGATTGGGCACGAAGGTACTGGTATCCCGAGCTACTCAGTATGTCCATCGATCCCCCGATACGACTGCCTCTTTAGGAGGACCTTCTGTCGCAGCAGCAGGTGACTGTCCTCCTCCCGAACCTGTCCATCCTCCACCTCCATGCGTGGAGATTGAGCGGCGACAGTTGATGCCATTTGACTTGCCTCCTGAAGTCTGTGATGTCATTCTGGCAGCCAGGCGTCCCTCCACAAAGACGGTATACGCCTGCCGGTGGAACAAATTTGTGGCATGGTGCACAGCAAAGGCTGTGGATCCGCTTTCTGCCCTTTCTGAGGTTCTTCTCTTTCTTCTTTCTTTGGCACAGCAGGGCTCTGCTCTGGGCAGCTTGAAGGGTTATCTTGTTGCAATCTCTGCTTTCTTAAGGCTTCCTGATCAGCCTTCTCTTTTCAAGTCCCGTGTTGTCTCACGTTTCTCAAGGGCATTACTCCTATGTTCCCTCCTCTTCCATTCGTAATGCCTCAGTGGGACTTGAACCTTGTTCTCACTTTTCTGATGTGCGCTCCGTTTGAGCCCCTTCACAACTGTCCCATTCGTCTACTGACTCTGAAAACTGCCTTCCTGGTGGCTATCACCTCCGCTAGGCGGGTGAGTGAGCTCCAGGCTCTGTCAGCTAAGCCTCCCTTCCTTTCGGTTCATCCGGATAAGGTTGTCCTCCGGACACGTCCTTCTTTTCTTCCTAAAGTCGTGACTCCCTTTCACATCGGGCAATCTGTCACGAGGCCCACCTTCTTTCCGCCTCCTTCAAAAGATGAAGAGAGGCTCCACCGTCTGGACCCAAAACGTGCGCTGTCATTTTATTTGGACCGCACAAAACAGTTCCGGGTGGACGACCAACTATTTGTTGGATATGTAGGTGCGAAGAAGGGTAAAGCTGTGCACAAGCGCACCATCTCGCGATGGGTCGTGTTGTGTATTAAACTCTGCTATTCCTTGGCGAAAAAGGTCCCTCCTGTTTGGCTGCGAGCCCATTCCACCCGGGCCACAGCGGCGACAACTGCCCTGGGACGGGGAGTCCCCTTGCAGGACATCTGTCAGGCGGCGATGTGGGCTTCACTGCACACGTTCGCCAAGCACTATTGCCTGGACAGCCAAGTCCGGAGAGATGGCCGCTTTGGCCGTTCTGTTCTCCAGGACTTTCTGGTGTGATCGTGGTTCGCAGGCCCACCTCCGGGGTTGGTATTGCTGGGGTATCTATTCTAAGGTGAGGAATCTAACTAACGTGTTTCTTTCCGATGAACAAGTTACTTACCTTCTGTAAAGATGTATCTGTCAGAAACATTAGTTAGTTAGATTCCTCACCGACCCACCCAGCCTCCCCGTTCTGCGAACCGACATCTAGGGTTAAGGTTCTCCCTTTCAGGGCCCGAGATTTTTTGGCACCAGTGTCGGTCTCTTGCATGGCTCGGCGTCCCTGGCGCGGAAAGCTATGTATAAGAACTGACGTCAGTGCGTGAGGGCAGCGTCTAAGTACTCAGACGTCATTTCGACGACATACGCGTAGCCGCAGACGACGCCTAGCGACGCGCAAGGGGTATTGCTACAAAAATCTTTCCGGATCCAGCCTGACGCCTGGGGATATTCTAAGGTGAGGAATCTAACTAACTAATGTTTCTTACAGATACATCGTTACCGAAGGTAAGTAACGTGTTCATTAACACCGAGCTTAGATATACGCTACCATCCTGGCGCAACGGCTTCGCCCGCATCTTGTCTCACTGGTCCACCTGGACCAGTGTGGATTTATGCCGGCTCGAGGGACTAGGCACTGCCTGCGGCTCCTGCATCTGGCCCTGGCCCACCGGGAGCGCCTATCTCCTTATCTGGCCCTACTACTGGTTGACTTTGAAAAGGCCTTTGACTCAGTGGGGTGGGTCTACCTCGGAGAGGTCTTGGAGCGCATGGGTTTTGGCACCCAGTTTCGTGCTATGGTCCGGGTCCTGTATGCGGATCCACGAGCCCGACTGCTGGTGAATGGAGCTCTCTCTCACACGTTTTCCATAGGGCGGGGAACGCGACAGGGCTGCCTGCTCTCACCCCTCCCCTTCGCTCTGACGATGGAGCCCCTGGCCGCTCTGGTCTGATCGGACCCAGTTCTCCGCGGATGGGACTGGCCGGGTATGGTCCCTGATAAGATTGCCCTATACGCTGATGACGTCCTTCTCTATCTCTCAGATCCGGCTGTTTCGGGCCCTCGTGTTTGCCAGATTCTTCGCCGTTTCGGACAGGCATCGGGTCTCCGCCTAAACCCCAAAAAATCTGTCCTGGTCCCGTTGCACCCGTCTAGGGAGTACTTCGATTGGCAGTCGGATATTCCCCTCCGGAGACTCTCCTTTAAATATTTGGGGATCTGGATTACCCTTCTTCCGGAGCTCTGCTGGACCCTCAACGTTGCCCCTGTGGTAAACAAGACCAGATCTGACATGATGAAGTGGCAGTCGCTCCCATTGGGGAGAATCGCACTCTACAAGATGATGATACTCCCTAAGTTCCTATACATGCTACAGAATACGCCCTGCTCCTTCTCCCACTCCTGGTTCCGGGAGATGGACAAGGTAGGGACTAAGTTTCTCTGGGGTGGCGGTAGGCCCCGTCTGGCCCTGGACCGTTGTCTGATTCCTTCATACGATGGAAGCCTGAGCATGACTAACCTCTATTTGTATTATCTTGCAACACTGCTTCTGGTGGTCCATGATTGGTTCTCGGGCGGGTGGGATAATCCGGCCTATAGGCTAGAGGTACAGCGCGTGGGGTTCTCCTCCATTCAAAACATGCTCTACGGGGCGGCGATCCCCCTGATCTGACGTTACGCGGGCCCCCTTCTTGGCATGGCGTGCTGCTCTACGGCATACCCGCTGGACAAGGACACTGACCCTGGTCACACCACTTTGGCATGGGACTTGGCTGCTGGAGGTAGCGGGGTTAGAGGGGTTTCGAGCATGGGACCTTCTGGGGATCTCTCGCATAGGTGACCTGTGGCGGGGGGGCCGCATATGTTCCTTTCAGGAGCTTCAGGGCCGATTTTCATTGCACCCTTCAATTCTATAAATATCTCCAGCTGCGCCACGCGGTCCAAACTCACATCCCTCTGGAATCACGGATTCCTGACCACAGCCCGCCTGAGGCCCATGTGATGCTGGCGTGCCTTGGGAGGGGGAGGAATTTCCCGTATCTATTGTTCCCTGATTAATGACACCCCGGTAGACTGGGAAGGGCTGAAGCAGCGCTGTGAGACCTGGGTGGGTCCATTGGATGCCGCTGATTGGAGAGACGCCCTTATGGCCCCCAGGACGATTACCACTTCGGCTAGATTGAGGCTCATCCAGTTTTATCTGCATGCCGCATATCTGACCCCGGAGCACCTCTACCGTGCAGGCCTTTCCCCGGAGGCTTCATGCGCCCGCTGTGGGGTAGGCCCGGCGGACTTCTTCCACATGGTTTGGAATTGCCCGCGCTTGGGAGCTACTGGGGGGAGATTGAGCTTGAATTAACGGAGGTCCTGGGGTGGGAGGTCCCCCATGACCCCAAAATGGCTTTGCTGAGGATAACGGATGGTTTGGACGGATCCCGCAATGAAAAATATTTCCTAACTACTGCTCTGGTAGTGGCTAAAAGAGATATTGCTGCCGCCTAGAAGCAGGTCGATCCACCCAATTGTGCTAAATGGAGAAGGGGCGTGGACTGGTGTGCTGCACAAAAACTGGCATTATATGTTGCACGGGGATGCCCCAAAAGGTTTCGCAGAGTATGGGGGAAATGGTTAGGGGGCTTATTCTAGGGGGGGGGGGGGGGTAGCACGGGTGAGGGGTGCGGGAGGAGATGGAGGATTTTGCTACTGCTTGTCATGGAGTCCATGATATGTCATTTTGATGCCAGTTCAATTTGACTGTTGTATGTGCCTTTTAAGTTTGTTCTTCTACAAGAAAATAAAAATTTGACTATCAAAAAAAAAAAAATTAATTGACATTATATATTTTTTTCCCCTACCTTTCTCACCCCCTTAATTAAGATCGATCTGCTGAGTGTTAGCGGTCTGCGCAGAATATGCTGACAGCTGATGGTTCTGCCTATGCGTGGGTGCCGGTCCTTTCCTCCCACTTCTTGGCTCTCTGCATCTTTTTCCTCTTACTTCTTGGTCTCCTGCTTCCTTTCTTTTACTTCATCACCTCGGTGCTTCCTTTCGTCTCACTCATCTCTCTGCTCCCTTTCCTATCACTCATCTCTCTGCTTCCTTTCCTCTCACTACTGCCTCTCTGCTTCCTTTCCTGTCACTCCTCGCCTGATTCCTTTCCTCTCACTCCTTGGCTCTCTGCTTCTTTTTCCTCTCACTCTTTGTCCCCCTGGTTCCTTTCTTGTACTCCCTCGCTGCTTCTTTCTTCTACTCTCTCACCTCTCTGCTTCTTTTCTTCTCACTCCTCTACTTTCTCCTGCCTTTCTTCTACTCCCTCGCCTGCTTCTTTTCTTCCCCCTCCTCTCCTCTCGGTTTCCTTTCTTCTCACACCTCAACTCTCTGCTTCTTTTTCCTCTAACACCCCGGCCTTCTGCTTTCTTCTAACCCTCTTCCTCTCCACTGCTTTTCTTTGAACCCCTTGGCCCTCTGTTCCTTTTTTCTGATCCTCGGCTCTGTGCTGAGGGTCCGCAAGAGAAAAAAAGCGAACAACCAGAATCAGAATTGCAGTGGTGCTTCTAGGAGTGAGTCATAGCACAATAAACTGAGCGCAAGGACACACGCTGAGAGTCGGACACCTTTATCCAGAGCAAGGCCCTCCGGTTTGGGAAAACCCATTGCCAGTTTTCCATACTCCATAGTGGGAGTGCATGTTGTGGGCAGGGCACAAGTCCTAAAACAAGCATTGGCATAGCCAATAGGTCTCGCCTTTGGGACCTTATACGTGTTTAGCCATGCAACAGTTGTTGTTGCACCAAGGATATTTTGCTGGCTAACTAAACACTTATAAGGTCCCAAAGGCGAGACCTATTGGCTATGCCAATGTTTGTTAATATTTGTCTCACCTCTTGCCAATCTAATAAGTTTTGGATTCTTTCTTGTCTTATCCATTGGAAATGATGAGGTGGGAACTGGGGTCAGATTCCACAACTGAATGCTGGATGTCCATCATTGGATGAACTCAAACTGCCTTAAACGTAATGTAGGAAAAACAGCCTACTTTTTGGAGCCCAATCATCTTTTTGGATTCCATCTGCTTGGCCGGCTATTATGGGTTCTATCCCAACACCGCTAGATAAGGCTCTGATTCTGGGGTGATTATGGATAAGAAAATGAATTTCGCTGATCAGGTGAATAAGCTCACCTCATCCACCCTCTCCACCCTCAGAACACTCAAAAAGATCCCGCCTCTAATTCCTGATAAACTCCCCCTAAAAAACTTGTCTCTTTTCTGATCCTGTCAAAATAAGGCTATTGCAATAGCCTTTTACTCACCCCCCCTAAATACTGTATCAACAAACTACAAGTACTTCAAAACACTGTAGCTAGACTTCTGTTAAAAATTCCCAAATTTTGCTCAGTATCTCGGGATATGAAAAACTTGCACTGGCTTCCCATCAAACAAAGACCACTTTCTCTAGCCTATGAGACTCTTCATGATCTTAGCCCTGTGAGACTCTTCATGATCTTAGCCCTGTTTTTATTCAAATGGTATCTCCCCAACAGAAATCTACACTCTGCTAATGCTAAATTAGCTGTACTACCTAGGTTCCAAAGAGTCCGGTGGGGTGGCAAGAGCTTCGTGCTGGAAGCATCTAAGGCATGGAATGCCTTACCCCTTTTCATCGAAACGACACTGAGTCTTCGTCCTTTCAGGAAAGTCTTAAAGGCATGGCTGCATAGGTCTTGATAATTCCGTGGTCTCTCTGCTCTGCTCTTTCTGCAGGAACCGAATAGCGCCTAGACACCACTGGGCGCTAGTGCGCTCCTCAAATCCTGCTAACATAAAATAAATGTGAATGGTTAATACAGATGCGCAATTCATATTGGCACCAGAACAAACATTAAGCAAATCTATCTCATTTAATTCAGTGGCAGTTGGAAACCTAATTTTACCACGAGTTCTAGAAAGATCATAGGAAATTGTACTTTCTTCGCAGGCAAACCGCAGGTGGGTCATGTGCATTTCGGATTGATTGCTTTCTACCATGCCTGAAGAAAAATAGTGGTGATGCACCTCAACAGCACTCATTTAGGCCATTCCGGCTTACTTTCAAGGGGTGTATTGAGCTGGAGAAACATCTGGGCAACTGAGGGGGGGATCCGCTTCTTCTAACAAGCCACAGTGGGAGAGATTTTCTATCCAGGGTTATGATTTGCTTTGGCATAGAACCTTTTCACACTTATCCCATTTGTTTCTGCAGGTACCACATAGACAGCGACCCCGCAGGATGGCTCACCATTAACCCTGACACTGGTATCATAACTGGGAATGGCAACTTGGACCGCGAGGCAAAGACATTTTTGACAAATGACGTTTACAAAGCCTTAATCTGTGCGACCGACAATGGTAAGCACACCTTCCACTACTGGTTATGGTAAACATCTGTATTATTGGCATTGTACTCCTGTTGGCGGTGCACATTAAATCTGCTTCATTGGCAGTGCATTCAGTTTTCAGCTCTCCTGGATACTTGTCTTTGGTGCCTTAGTTCTGACCACAGGATACCCATGTTCACAAATAAATGACATGTTAGGTCTGTACAAGGCTCCTGGGCACTGGCTCCCCTGGTCCTCATCACATCACACGTCAGACCTTTCATTTTGCCTCCGAAACGGCTGCAAAATGTCACAGGGCTTAGTGTCAATGTTACTTAAACTAGGCATTCCTCGTAATTCTGGTTTCTAGGCACCTGTGTCATTCACTGGTTAGTCTGGTCTCTCTGCACCTTTCAATCAATCGGTCAGGTCCTGAAGATGTGCAGAGGGGGAGCGTCTGATGTTGACTGGGAGCTCGTTCCATGTCTTTGCTGCGATGTAGGAGTAGGCCCTTCTGCCTGCTCTGGTTCTGCGGATGCGTGGGGTTTCTGCCAGGGTGAGGTCGGCGGAGCGGAGGTTCCTTTTGGGTACGTGGAAGGAGACTCTTTCGTTGAGGTTTTGGAGTCTGATGTTGTGGAGGTATTTGCAGGCATGGGTGAGTAGCCTGAAGGTTACTCTTTTCCCCATGGTGAGCCAGTGGAGGTCTGGTAGGTGTGGGGTCATGTGTTTGTGTTGTGGGGTTCCGAGGACAAGTCTGGATGTGGTGTTCTGGATGGTTTGGAGCTTGTGTAGCAGGGTTTTGTTGATTCCGGCGTAGAGGGTGTTACTGTAGTCCAGTCGGTGTTACTGTAGTCCAGTGTGGGTGACGGTCTTTCTGCATTAGTGGGGGATCCACTTGAAGGTCTTGCGGAGGGAGTTGAAGCAGGTCGAGGCGACGGCGTTGATCTGGCGGGTCATGGTGAGGGAGGAGTCTAGAATGATGCAGAGGTTCCGGGCGTGGTCTGTCGGGGTCGGTGGATTTCTGAGGGCAGGGTGCCACCAGGTTGTCCTTTGCTGTCCAACAGGTTTAGTTCAACCTCGTCGTCTGTACTATTCACACCTTGGACCATGGTCGCAGGCTACCATTCACAACTTAATCTTGGACTCGGAGAGCTTCTACCTTTCACATCTTAGTCCGATCTCTCGACACCTGAACCGTTCACACATTGGTCCTAGTATTTTAGCACCAGTGCCATGTATAACTTAGCCGTAGTCACTAAGCACCTATAAGCTTCACACTGTCATCTGTACTATTCAACCCTATCCCATTGTCTCAGGGCAGCCGATTAATGAAACAGTACCCATAAAACCTTAGTCTTGTATAGGCAGCTGTGCTTTTCACAACTTCATTCTGATTTCTGGGTGCATATACTCTGAATTCATCCACCCGCACCAATTGCATCTTAGGCCTGGACAATGGAAATTTGTGCCAATCATGTTATCATAGTTATTTCTATGTACCCATAGCCTCCCCATTTAGCCCTGCTCTCTACACATCTGTCATTTCATACTTTAGTCATGATTTCTGGGCATATGTGCCCTCCCACATCGTAATCTGTTCTATCGGTACTATGACTATTGCACATGCCCTACGCAAACTTGCCAAAATGTGCCTTGCCATAGTGCTTTATTTGTTAGTGTTTGCCGGTGTTCAATACCAGCACCTAATTCTTAACATAGACACTTTTTTATGACCGTCCAACACATGGTGGTGCTGTCTGCTTATTTCCAGCAGAGCACATCGGTCTAGAAATGCAATATATATGCAATAAAAAATTGTAATATTTGTGTGTCCTTAGGTAATTGGTGCTGGTGTTTTGCAGCACTGTCAGGGGCAGTGAGTGGTGCAAATTCCTTCCTTATCTATACCTGGGGCCCTGGCATTTATTTATATATTGAGAACTTGAGCACTGTTCTCCACCCATCAGTAACTGATGTGCAGCATGACTGCATGTGCAAGAAAGTAGTGTAAATGGATTGACATGTTTTTTCCAAGTTGTTGACAGTCGGTGAATTAAATACAGTAGCACTCTCGTATTTACCATTGTTGTCAAGCAGGCCCACGCACACATCCATAAATCCTGCGTCTAAACTCTTGAATGATGCTAAGGTGCTTATAGCGGCAACCTGTATTCTATGATGCATCGTGGTCATGCACTTTCTTACTTTGGATTCTCCTCATACTGTGTCGCGCACACATGCACTCCTGGCTGCAGGTATGTAACTTTGCTGATGGAATTTCTCCAAAATATAGTTTGAGTGGCGATTGTTCACTTGTGCACGTTTGTCCTTGTGTAACTAGCAGGGGGTGGGCCACGCAGCCAGTATTTAATTTGTGTAAAGAAAAAAAATGTGCCAGGGCTCAAGATATTCTTAAGGAGGCCACTGCATCTTGTACCTCGTACAGGCTGAGGTGGTGCTGCCAAATACTAGTATCAATGCCACCTACTAGCCATCATCCTCCCACAAATGTGATTATTTGGACTGTACCTTGTGACCTAAATCCATAAGAATGGCCTAAGCAAGTTGGCATTATTATAATTTTTTATTGTATATCAAAATGTTAAACTCTAACTTGGGGAGATTGACCACCGAATTCCTTCTTCACAAGCAGAAAGACACTTGGAGCCCTTTCTAGACATAATCCAGGTCCCGCAGGATAGGCTCTTGTATATTCATTTTAGGTTCGGCACACATCCTGTCAACGAAACCATAGCTTAATGGCACTCAGGCAACTTAGCCTCTAAGGAATGTACATGCTGCAAGGCCCCTAAAGAAAGTGTCGCCCACGTCATGTTCGCGTGCCAAGCGTATTCCACTCCCCAGGCCAAGTGGCTAAAACCGGTTTGTCGGCAATTGTGCTTCCGGGTGCATCATGTTGCCTCAAGACCACTTTTTGTCTGCAGCGTGGCCAAGTTTCTAAGCCACGCATGGGTAATTAGAAGGAAGACCTTGAAGCAGAAGCCCACAGCCGCGTGAGGCCAATGTGTTGTCGACTTTGGGCTCCCAAGATATCACACCAAGGCTTTTTTATGTGTCTTACTTTGTTCCCATTTTACTGCTAGTATTTTTCGGCTGGGCGTTTGTAAGATAGGCCCATTAGAAATTGGGCCATCTAATCGATCTTATGCTGATATGTCTAATCCTTATTTTAATATTTTAATCATGTCATCTTGTTTCCTATCTGCACTATTGATGGTTTGGCTGTGGTGTGCTGATAGCACGTTAGATGACAGCCTAAGTATGGTATTAGTGTGGCCGGGTAGCATGCACTGGAGTAGCTAATTTCTTCGTGGTCATTCAAACAGCTAGGTCCTTAGACTTTTCCTGAATTCCCGGAGCGATTGGGTGGTCCTGAGGTGCAGGGGAATGTTGTTCCAAGCTTTGGCCGCCAGGTGTGAAAAGGAGCATCCTCTGCTTTTGCTTCGGCGGATCCAGGGGGGTGTCTGTGAGGAAGAGGGAGGCAGAACGTAGGTGTCTGGTCGTTTGGTGGAAGGGCATGTGTTCATTGATGTATGCTGGTCCTTCACTGTGAAATGATTTGTATGCATAGGTCAACATCTTGAACTGGCATCTCCTCTGGATCGGGTGCTAATGTAGCTTCTTGAGGTGTGGTGTGATCATAGCGAGGCTTTGAACTAGTTAGTTTCTCGTATATCTCATAGATATCAACAGCAGGCACTTAACTCCCTTAGCAATCTTTCTAGCAAAATGGGTGTAAAATAAATGCAACTTATCTGTTTGGATGTTCAAAATCCAGCAAACATTAGATAGTGCACTTTAGTGAGATAGACAACATTGCAAATGAAGAGTCTGTCTCCTGCAAGTTTTTGAGACAGACAGACAGACCCCCCCGAGTTACATTGGTAATCTTTTGTTGTGCTACAAGATTTGCTAAGAATGCAAGCCTCTGTCGGCCTAGGCAAACGTCTGTTCTTGCTTAATTGTAGAGCTGGTTCTGAATCGCTATCCTTCACACCATCCTGCGCCCAGGGCCCTTGTACCTCTGTAACTTTACTACAGCTCTCTCTCTGCACCTGTGCCCATCACACCTTACTTATGTTCAAGGCATGTGAGCTGTAATCACATGTTTTGTATACTCCTGCCATCTAGTATTGGGTCTGGATGTTTGCAAGTTGTTTTTCTTTGAAGAAGTCTTTCCAATCAGGAGGTAAAGGGACTCCTCCTTTCGGGGATAGTGCGCATGGGCATAGACTCCATTGTTAGATTGGTTTTTTCGCCATCCTGTTCGGACGTGTATTGCTGTGCTCCAGTTTCAAGCCTTTCTTTGGGTTCCCCTCGGTGTGCAATCCACTCTACCCTCGACAGTATTGTTTTGTACATCTGAAAGAGACCGTTAGTTATAGATTTCTTACCTTTAGAATTACCCCCAGGCGTCAGACTGGATCCGGAGAATTTTTTCGTCAGCCTAACCCCATTGCGAGTCAAAAGGTGGCGTCGGTCGGCTCCGCGTTCGTCGTTGTCTTCGTGGTCGACGGGATGATGTTGCGGTAGCCACTTAAACGCCACCCTCGCGCGCTGACGTCAGTCCTTTCTTTTTTCGCACCAGCCAGCGCAGATGCCGAGAGAGTGGTACCTCCAGTCACTTTGACTGATTTTTTGCGACTTTTGTCAACACTGTTTTTTTAAGTCTATCGACTCCTGAGGCACGCAGGGATGTCCAGTCGTCCTCAGCCCGGCTTCAAGGCTTGCGACACCTGTTGCAAGCTGATGTTTGTTACGGACCCGCACCCGCACCGCGTGTGCCTAGGGTGCATGGAGCACGACCATGATCCCAAGTTGTGCTCTGCCTGCCGGACCATGAATCCAAAGTCTTTGTGGGAGCAGTCCCGGTAGCTTCTCGAGGCCCAGCAGTCCGCTCTGTGCCATTCAAGGTGTGGGAGGTCGAGGGACCCGTTGTGGAGTCCCCACCACTCGTCATCGAAGTCTTCGCAATCCTCAGGTAAGTCGAAGCACAAGAAGTCGAAGAAGTATCGTCGCCCTTTGACTTCTCCCCGTCCATCGTCTGACGCAACAAGGCATGTGGACGGTGCCTGTCCTGTGGCTCCGCGTGCGGATCCTGAAGGGTCGATTCAGTTTCCCTCCCTTTCCTTGAGCCGGAGCGACCCCCTGCCCTGCTTCGGAGTTTCTACGAAACAATGCATGCCATCTTTGGGCAGTCCAACTCCCCAACTCCTTGAGGCCCTGCGGACTTCGCTGGGGGCCTTCGACGCCGGCGGCTCTGGCTCCACAGGATCCGGATTGGCACCAGTCGACCTCGTAGCACATCCCCCGGTGCAGATTTCACCAGTAACACATCCGCAGCCGACGCCGGTTGTGTCCCCAGCTGACGACTACCCTGGCCTCCACCCAGACTTGGACACGGAGCCGGACCAACGTCGGCCGGATCCAGCGCCGAGCGGTACCTTTATACCTCTGTTCTACCCTAGTGTTCCATACTGGCCAGATTGCAAACCAGAGGAGGGTGAGGGGGACTGGGACAGGGAGGGATCTGTAGACCCTTTAGCTGACCAGTTCGATGAAGCGGACTGGAGCGAGGAGTTAGGGGAAGCCAGTGGTCTGTATAGCTCCCCAAAACTTGGCATGCTGCCTCCTCCTACCGTGGCTAAGTAGGAGGGTGCTTCATACGCAGTGGTGTTACGTAGGGCAGCTGAAGCCCTCAACCTCGAGCTACCTACAGTGGCGGTCAGGACAAATCTCCTGAAGGAGGTGCTTCAACCGCCACGGCCTTTTCAGAGCCCCTGCTGCCTTTCAATGAAGCCCTTACTGACATCCTTTTGGGCACCTGGTGCAGGCCCAACACAGGGGCTCCTGTGGATAGGATGATTGCCAGACGCCATCGCCTGGCTCCGGGCGACCCCTCTTTCCTCTCCCAACACCCCACCCCTGAGAGCTTGGTGGTCCAAGCCTCTACATCCAAAGGCGCATTCCCTAACGCACCAACTGATAAGGAATCCAAAAAGCTAGGCCATCTTGGGAAGAATATGTATTCTAATTCCAGGTTGGGACTGCGATCGGTGAACACTGCATGTCTGTTGGGCCGTTACACCCACCCCATGTGGGTTACGGTAGCGCAGGTGCTGCCACAGTGCCTGGAGGGGGCCCGGGCTGTGCTCTCCTGTGCAGTCGCCGAGGGGAGAGACGCAGCCAAGTTTACCAATAGATGTGGACTGGACACTGCCGACTCGCTAGGCAGGACGATTTCAACATCGGTAGCCCTTTAACGCTACACCTGGCTGAGGTCGACTGGTTTTTCTGGGGATGTTCAGGCTACCTTGCTAGACATTTCTTTTGATGGCCGTCGCTTGTTAGGAAACAAAGCAGACCACGTGCTAGAGCGCTTCAAGGACTCCCGGGCTATGGCCAAGTCCTTGGGCCTCTCCAGCCGCCCTGCGCAGTCTGCATTTCGCTCCTTTCATGGCTACGGAAGGGGTGCCCCGCCATGTTCCACCCAGAGCCACAGACTGGCGCAAGCCGTTCAGCCACTGCGCGGCTGGGAATGTGGGACACACTGTTGTGGGTCTGGGGGCCAGCAAGCAGGCAAGTCCACCTGCACCCCTTCTGTAGCAGCCTCCAAACCCTCTTAGTCTGACCTTTCAGGGACACCAATCGCCAGTGGGCAGCAGGATTCGTCATCACCTCCTCCACAGGCACACCATCATGTCGGACAGGTGGGTTTTGCAAATAGTCTGAAGGGGCTACTCCCTCCCCTTCGAGACTACCCCTCCATCCATGCCACCTCCGTACCATTGCATGTTGGAGGATCATTTGGCCCTTCTCCAACAGGAAGTTATGGCTCTTGGCCAAGGGAGCTATCGAGCGAGTTCCTGCCCCAAAAGTAGGTCGTGGTTGCGAATACCACTACTTTCTGGTGTCCAAGAAGGACAAAGGCTTGCATCCCATCTTGGATCTCAGGAACGTCAACCGCTTCCTCCTGAAAGAGAAGTTAAAATGTTGACGCTAGCTCAGGTCCTGTCTGCCCTCGACCCTGGAGAGTGGATGGTAGCATTGGACTTGCAGGACGCTTACTTTCACATCCCTGTCCTGCCGGCCCACCGGCGTTACCTGCGATTCACGGTAGGCCACGAGCACTTGGTTTACCGTGCTCCCCTTTGGCCTTACCAGCGCTCCTCGGGTGTTGTCAAAAGTGATGGCGGTGGTCGCAGCTCATCTGCGCATATCAGGGGTTCCAGTCTTCCCCCTATCTCGACGATTGGCTGTTGAAGGCGAGCTCGCCCCAGGCAGTTGTCTCCCACCTCCAGACTACAGCGGACCTCCTGCACTCACTGGGTTTCACTATAAACGTGCCACAGTCACACCTGATTCCCTCTCAGAAGCTCCTTTTCATCGGAGCGGTTCTGGACACGACACCGTTTCGGGCTTATCCTCCTGAGCAGTGAGTCCGGCATATTCGTGCTATGATTCCGATCTTCCAGTCTCTATCCTGGGTTTTGGTCAGAATGACCCTGAGGCTGCTGGGCCTCATGGCCACCTGTGTCCTGCTGGTAGATCATGCCAGGTGGCATATGCGGGCTCTGCAGTGGGACCAGAAGTTCCAGTGGGCACAACATCAGGGGAATCTATCCGATTGCGTTCAGATCTTGGGGGGGTACTGCACGACAATTGCAATGGTGGCTAACGAACCAGGATTTGGTCAACGGCAGATCCCTCTCCCTTCCCCAACTGGAGTTCACGGTGGTGACCGATGCATCACCTCTGGGGTGGGACGGCCATATGGGAGAGGTGGAGATCAGAGGCCTCTGGCGGAGTCCGGATTTCACTTCAACCTTCTGGAGCTCGGGGCGATCCATCTTGTGCTAAAAGCATTCCTTCCCTTTGTCCGGAGAAGAGTAGCGCAGGTGTTCAAGGACAACACCACAGCCATGTGGTACTGCAACAAACAGATCCAATGTCAAATAGCGACTGCACACCTTCCCTTCGTGTCAGATTCAGTTTAAACTAATTTTGCGAATGCGTGCGTGCAAGCAGCGTGCTGTGACCGTCCCTGCACAGCATCTGTATGAATGAAAACTACCAAGGGGGGGCGACTATCCCGCCCCCATCTGCTGCACTGCTGAACTGAGGAAACTCCTCTGAAAATGCGCTGCATTTTAACCAAAGTATTCCATAGTAATCAATAGTAATCCAAAAGTATGTCATTGTCTGAGAATACCAATTATGCAATCTTTTGAAGTCACTCCAGAGACAGTGTTTTCCGGTTAGAATATTTTATTTAGCATTTTCAAATGTCTAATGCTGCTGTATGCTTAAACATAGACATGTGCTTTAAACATTCCTTCGAGCTGGCACTTGTAAAACAACCCAATGCATTTCGAACCGTGAAAGTTCTTCGTCAGGGGTACTGTAACAAATCAAAAAGAGCTGCATAAACAACCATGCTACATTGACGAGATATGAAAGTAGTACAAAACTAAAGTGAAGAAATTATCCCCAAATTTTACATAACCCCCCTCCATCTTTCTCCCCCTCGTGATTATAACTAAAATCGCAAACATTGCAACAAAAGATAACAAAGGAAAATGATCTCCCATCCTTTCCAACAAACAGGGCAGGGTGGGGTCGTGGACCCATATGTCGAGGCCCTCCGCCTCTGGACATGACTGGAACATCAGGGCATATCCCCGGTGGTTCAACACCTGGCAGGTTCACTGAACACCAGGGCGGACAAACTCAGCCGCAGGTGCATGATGGATCATGAATGGCGTCTTCACTCTGAAGTTGTGCAAGGTATTTTTCAGCAGTGGGGTGAGCTTTGGTTAGATGGATTCGCCACCGAAGAGAGCGTGCAATGTCAGCAATTCTACGCGTTGGAATTTTCAAGGCGGGACTCGCTAGGTGACGCTTTTTGTTGCGAGTGGAATTGCGGTCTTCTATACACCTTTCCGCCTATACCACTTCTGCCCAGAGTGCTGAAGAAGATAAAGCACAACTGTGCCCAAGTCATTCTTGTGGCTCCGGATTGGGCACGAAGAGTCTGGTATCCTGAGCTGTTTAACATGGCCATCGATCCTCCGATCAGACTGCCTCTTCGGGAGCATCTTCTATCGCAGCATCAGGGGATAGTCCTCCACCTGAACCTGTCCAGCCTCCACCTCCTTGCGTGGAGATTGAGCGGCGGCAGTTGATCGCTTTTGAGCACCTTCCTGAAGTCTGTAATGTTATCTTGGCAGCCAGGCGTCCCTCCATGAAGACGGTATACACCTGCAGATTGAACAAATTTGTGGCATGGTGCACAGCAAAGGCTGTGGATCCCCTTTCCGCACCTCTCTGAGGTTCTCTTGTTGCATCTTTCTTTGGCCCAGCAGGACTCTGCTCTAGGCACTCTTAACGACTATCTCTCAACCATTTCAGCCTTTCTTAGGCTTCCTGATCAGCCTTCTCTTTTCAATTCCCCTGTTGTAAATCGCTATCTTAAGGGCATTACTCGTCTTTTTACTCCTGTTCCCTTCGTAATGTCTCAGTGGGACTTGAACTTGGTTTTTACTTACCTTATGTCTGCTTCCTTTGAACCACTACATAACTGTCCTCTTAGACTTCTCACTTTAAAGACTGCCTTTCTGGTTGACATCACCTCTGCTCGCAGGGTGAGTGAACTCCAGGCTCATTCTTCAAAACCTTCTTTTCTAGCGGTCGATCTGGACAAGGTTGTCCTTCGAACTTGACCCTCTTTTTTTTTTTTTCCCCCAAAGTTGTGCCTTCTTTCGACATTGATCAATCAATCACTTTGCCCACCTTCTTTCCGCCTATGCATCCTTCTAAGGAGGAAGAGAGGCTCCACCGCCTGGATGCAAAACGTGCGCTTTCATTTTATTTGGATCGCACCAAGCAATTCTGGGTGGATGACCAGCTCTTTGTTGATTTTGTGGGCGCCATAAAAGGTCGAGCCATGCACAAATGGACCATCTCCAGGTGGGTCACTTTGTGCATTAAAGCTGGCTGCTCTTTGGCAAAGAAGGGGCCTCCAGTGGGACAGCGCGCCCATTCCACCAGGTTGACTGCAGCTACCACTGCTTTGGGACGGGGAGTCCCCCTCAATGACATCTGTCAGGCAGCTACGTGGGCATCTCTGCACACGTTCACAGAACACTGCCTGGACAGTCAAGTCCGGAGAGATGGCTTTTTTGGCCGTTCTGTTCTCCGGGACTTTCTGGTGTGAACTTAGTTCGCAGACCCACCTCCGGGGTTGGTACTGCTGGGGTATCTATTCTAAAGGTAAGGTATCTATAACTGTCTCTTTCACTTGAACAAGTATCGTTCCCTTCGGTAACGATATATCTGTAAGAGACCTAGATTTGTTATAGATTCCTTACCACCCCACCCATCCTCCCCGTTCTGCGTACTGACTTCTAGGGTCAGAGAATCCCTTTCAGGGCCCTAGTTTTGTGCACCAGTGGTCAGTATCTTAAATGGCTTCTGGTGTAACAGAACTGACGTCCGCATGCGAGGGCAGTGTCTAAGTGGCTACCGCGATGTCATCCCGGTGACCACAACGCCAACGACGAACGTGGAGCCGACCAACGCCACCTTTCGAACGCAGGGGTACTGCTGATGAAAAAATTCTCCGGGTCCATTCTGACGCCTGGGGGTAATTCTAAAGGTAAATAATCTATAACTAATCTGTCTCTTAAAGACATATCGTTACCAAAGGTAAGTAACTTGTTTGACTATTCCACCTCTCCGCGTATCGCATCGGTTGAAGAAAATTTCTATTTTGATTGGGAAACATGTGGAAGGCCGTCGGGCTGAACCACGTCGGTCCACTTCACAGTGGATGGAACGGACTCCATTCAAATTCTGTCCCCTGTGCCACGCAAAGTATCCATGCACCGACTCACATGAGTGTGCAACTTGTGCTTCTCTCCGGAGCACAACGAACAGGACTGCGACGCGTCCAGATAGTTTGGATCAAAGAAAACGCTCCGCGATCGTCTGGCCCAACTTTGTGAAATGCAAAGCCAGAACATCGAATACATGCCGGACTACTTCGGTTAAGGTTCAGAGCAGGAAGAATTCAATGCACAAGGGGCCGAAGAGGAGCAGGTAGAACCTGTATCCATTCGGAATCGGACTCTGAGATGGAAGGAGACATACCGCAAGGTCAACGTCCCATGAGGGCCAAGAACCCTTTGCCCCGAAATCCACTTCAGCCCAAACAAAAGGCTTCGGTTACACCACCAGGCCACGATTGGCATCGAGAAGATGTTTCTAACGCCTCGCCTCCCTGCTTGGCACCGAAACACATCGTTAAGCCTTCCGGCTTGGGATCAAGTCAGCCAAAGTCGGGCACCAAGCCGAAACCTTCGGGCTTGAAGCCAAAGACCGCTTTGGAGCTGAAACCCTCAACGCCAAAATCGAAAAAGGCTTCCGAATCCAAGTCTTCTGCGCCGAAAAGTAATTCCACCCCGGCACCAAAGTCCTCGGCGCCGAAACTGGAAAATGCTCCTTTGCAACTGCAGGATCCGATCTTAGATGTCCCACCTCCCAAATCTACTAAACAGCCTCAGAAGCGCAAACCTGAGTCAGAGGACACCTATCACATTCCTTTGAAGTGGAAGAATGTCAGTACTAACCCCTCTTCTCCACCACCACAGTCCCCTACACCACCTTCCCCACCATTAGAACATTTTACTTATAACACCAACTAACTCCACCATCACAGCCTGGATTATGATGGGAATGGTGCGGATGATCTTTTACTGGTAGATCCCTGGAAGGGCTACAACACTGATTAACCCACAGACAATGAGCCAGTCCTTTACCCTGCAAAACCTTCCCCTCCTGACGACAATGTAGGATATCTAGAATTACTGGCTAGAGCTGCAGAATATCACTGGGTACAATTACACAAGGAATCACTAGCGGAAGATTTCTTATTTGAAACGTTCAGTAACACACAAAGGTCTAGCCAGACACTCCCTATGCTCAAAGTCATGATGAGACATGCTGATGATATATTCAAAGACCCTGTTTGTATTCTTACCCCCAGAATAGACACAACATAAGCATGCTCTGTCTGATCCATCTTTTGTTAGAGGGCAGTTACCACTAGACTCTTGACTCGTCTGTAATGCCCGTAAATGGGCCAATTCACAAACATCAGGGGATGCGTCCCCTCCCCCCTCCCGACAGTCAAAATTGATAGACGCCTTGGGTTAAAGAGTAGCCGCCCAAGCAGAGAACCACTGGTGCATTGCCAACACCCAGACCCTACTAGCCAGATATGATAGAGCGTACTGGGATGAAAAGGAGCAATTGCTCCAATACCTCCCAGATGAGCACAAGGCTAAAGCTCAAGGTTAAGTGCAAGAAGGGAAACTCCTTTCCAATTCCTCTGTTAGGTGTGCTTTAGATGCTGCTGACACCACAGCTAGAGAGATCAACAGTAGTATTTTGCTGAGGAGGCATGCATGGTTAAGGATTTCTGGGTTTTAAACCTGAAGTCCAACAATCAATTTTAGATACTACATTTGACAAAGAGCATCTCTTCGGACCAGAAGTAGATAAGTCATTGGAGAAAATGAAAAAAGAAATGGAAGTGGCTAAGTCAATTGGGGCACTACTGTCTCCTTCTAATCGTGGCTCCTTTTAGTTGCTCCTTCTATCGTTGGGGGTATAAGACCATGTCCTCAGACAATACTGCTGCCTCGTACAAATGCAACAATCAATCCTCCTCCTTGAGGCTTCTTTAGAGGAGGGCACAGAGGTAACAATGGCAAAGGTTCTGTAACACATAATTCCCCCTCCCCTAACAAGCAGTGACATGCCTACCCTTCTCCCAGATCATTTAATACTGGTCGGGGTACGTCTTTTACAATTCCTCCCCATTTGTCAATCCATAACTTCAGACAAATGAGTGTTAGGAATTATCCAACATGGTTATTGCTTGGAGCTTACCTCAAATCCTCCTAACATTCCACCGCGTTCTCACAAAATGTCACCAGAACATTTATACCTGCTCAAACAGGAAGCCCAGTCTCTTGCTAAAAGTAGCCGTAGAGCCTGTGCCATTACAATATCAAGTGTCAGGCATGTATTCCCTGTATTTTCGAATCCCCAAAAAGGACGGCTCCTTGAGACCTATTCTAGAACTAAATCACTACATACTGTCAGAGCATTTTCACATGGTGACACTTTAACAAGTTCTCCCACTTCTACAGCAGGGCGACTTTGCCTACTCTAGACGTAAAAGACACATTTCCACATTCCAGTTCATCCCGCCCATCGCTAATATCTCAGATTTGTGATAGCGGATCAACATTACCAATTTAAAGTACTACCGTTTGGAGTCACCACTGCTTCCAAGGTATTTACCAAATGCCTGGCAGTAGTCGCAGCTCATCTAGGAAGACAACACATCCATGTCTTCCCATACCTGGACGAATGGCTCCTCAAAGCCAGCAGTTGCCAGAAGTGTCTCCAACACACTCCACGAACAATTCACTTACTACACCAATTAGTGTTTACAGTGAATGCATTGAAGTTGCAGCTACAGCCTTCCAACACACAAGCCCATTTGTGAGCCACCGTAGACACTCTAAGAGCTCTAGTCTCTCCCTGTGCAGCCAGAATTCTCATTATTCGGTCCCTTCTCACTCCGTTTCAACCCAACCAATCATTACCAGCCAGAGTATTCATGCAACTGCTAGGAATGATGGCGTCTTGCATCGTGATTGTTCTCTACGCAAGACTTCACATGCATCCCCTTCAAGAATGCTTAGCAAGTCAGTGGAACCAGTCGCATGGTCAATTGACTAATCAAGTGTTGGTAGCTGACCGCACCCACTCTCTGCAGTGGTGGAACCCACAAAATTTCTCCAAAGGGAGGCCTGTCATCGACCCTGTTCCACAGACCGTGCTAACTGCAGACGCATCACTCATTGGTTGGTGTGCTCACTTATACAATCACACAATCCAACGGTTGTGTAGTTTAAAATACAAGTCTCCATATAAATCACCTAGAGCTACTAGCAGTGTTTCTAGTGCTCAGAGCCTTTCAAATTCACCTCATAGGCAAAGCTGTCCTTGTCCGCACCGACAACATGACAGCTTCATATAGAAAAACAGGGATAGACGCACTCTCTCCAACTGTCGCACCTAGCACAAGTCATTTGGAAATGGGCTATACACCACAAGTTTATCTCCTGGCAGAGCATCTTCCAGGAATAAATCAGATTGCAGACCTTCTCAGCAGACCGAGGCAGCAAATCCACGAGTGGGAACTTCATCCCCAAGTTCTCGTCCCCTATTTTCATGAATGGGTAATTCCTACAGGGTCCCACACCCGCTCTCCAAAGGCAATTCCCTATGGATGAACTGGTCAGGGATATTTGCTTACGCTTTTCCACCTCTCCCACTCATTCCGCTGGTAGTTCGGAAGCTCAGGCAACCATCCCTCACACTGATTCTCATAGCTCCCACATGGGCACGTCAACCATGGATCACCACCATGCTGGAGCTGTCAGTAGTTCCACACCAAAAGCTGCATCTCATCTCCAGTCTCCTCACTCAGAGCCATGGAGAAATCTGGCATCCAAATCCCAAAGAACTCAATCTAGCGATCTGGCTCCTGAAGTCATAGTTTGGTTATTTACAATTACCACCTGACTGTATGAATATCCTAAAGGAGGCTAGGAAACCTACTACTAGGGCATGTTATGCAGCAAAGTGGAAACAGTTTGTTATCTATTGTAACAATATGAATCCGCTTGATGCTTCTGTGCAAAACATCATCTGTTACATTTACAGCAATCTGGATTAGCCAATACAGCCATTTGTTTACATCTAGCAGCATACTTACAAAACAGACCACACTTAACTCTATTCAGAGTAACCGTGATTAAGGCCTTTTTGGAAGGATTAAAAAGGGTGATACCACCATGAGTCCCACTCACACCAGTATGGAACTTAAACATAGTCCTTAAAAGGCTAATGGGTCCACCATTTGCACCAATGCCCAAATGTCAATTACAATTTCTCTCATTGAAGGTTGATTTCTCATCACAATCACTTCACTAAGGAGAGTTGGTGAACTCCAGCCATTAACTATACAAGAGCCTTTCTTTCAGCTTCACAAAGACAGTGGTATTCAAACCAATCCTAATTTTTTTCATAATGTAGTCTCTGCTTTTCATATCAATCAATCAGTTGAGTTGCCTGTGTTGAATCCTCAACCTGATTCTGTAGCAGAACGAGCTCTACACACACTTGATGTTAGAAGAGCTCTACTATATTATCCCCTTCGCCGCGGCAGGAATTCCGCTGCGGCGCTGGGGGGGGGGGGGTTTGGGGGCAGCGCGGTGGCGCTGTGCTCGTGACGGAACCGCTCCGTCACGAGCCACGGTTGAGCTGTGCTCATGACGGAGTGGTTCCGTCACGTCTCCGCCCACTGCGCTAATCACCCACACAGGCGGGGAATTAGCGCCGCGTGGGCGGAGCGGCGGCCAACGGCCGCAGCATGACGGAACCACTCCGTCATGAGCACAGCGCAACCGTGGCTCATGACGGAGTGGTTCCGTCATGAGCAGGGAAGGGGTTAAATAGAAAGAACAAAACAATTCCGCAAAACAAAGCAGCTTTTTGTTGCTTTTTCACCACCACACAAAGGCAATCACATATGTAAATCAGGCATTGCAAGATGGCTTTTGAAATGTATCCAGACATGTTATGTGAAAGCAAAAAGAACTTTGCTAATACACCCTAGAGAGCATTCCACTCACAAGATAGGGTCTACTATGGCCTTCTTAGGGAATATTCCCCTAGCTGACCTCTGTAAAGCAGCGACCTAGTCTACACCGCACACATTCACCAAGCACTATTGTGTAGATATGTTGGCGAGGCAACAAGCTAATGTAGGCCAGACAGTACTTAAAACACTGTTTCAAACAACTGCCACAGCTACAGGTCAGCCACCACTTTGGGAGTATACTGCTCTATAGTCTAAGCATGTGATCTACAGCTGACATGCCTTGAACGGATAATGTTACTTACCTAGTAAGCATCTGTTCTTGGAATGTAGAGCTGTAGATTCACATGCGCCCACCCGCCTCCCCTGTCTCCTGTAGTTGCAGTTTATCAGTTTACATACTTACACATGGACATCTGTACACTTACTAACTCCATTCTCGCCCTCTGCGGAAAAACAATCTAACAATGGAGTGGATGCCCATGCTCACTATCACTGAAATGAGAAGTCACCTTACCTCGTGACTGGAAAGACTTCTTCGAAGAAAAACAACTTGCAAACATCCGGACCCATCACTAGATGGCAGAAGTATGCAAAGCATGTCAATCTACAGCTCTACAAGCCAAGAACAGCTGCTTACTGGGTAAGTAACATTATCACTATTTCGCCTAGCAGCTTACATCCTTTGTATGCGTTATTCCTTAGTCTTGCTCTCTGGGAGCTTATTTCAGATAGGTTTCCAGATGCCTTTCTCCTTTGCACATTAACCCTGATCTCTGGGCAGTGGGAAGACTCTATCGTTTAGCACGTTAATGTGGTCTGGACACTTCCTGCCATCATGTCTTAGTTCTAGTTTGTGGGTGGCAATGCCACCTACATCTTACTACTTGCTACTGCGCATATGCCCTGCATACTTTATTTCTCGTCTCCTGGTACCTGTGCCATTTTGGCATGTGAATAATCCGAGAACCCCACTGGATTCCTGATGCTGTTTGGAGCCTGTACATGTGTAGCCATGTAATGGAACGTAGTGATGAAGCATGTGCTGTTCAAAGGCTACTTATTACTTGTAATACCACACAGTATTTCATTTGGGTGGGGGGGAGGGGTCATGCTGGTTTGAAAAGTTACTATTGGTCGACAGACTTGGCAATCAGTTGTAAAGCGGTTTCCGCCTTGCCAAAGTGTGAACCTGTTATCTAGAGGTTAAATATTAAAATCCTGTCTAAGGCACATTTGACCAGTAGAGCAATAAAACGACCGCGGTGCTTTCAGCTATGATGACTCATTACATTTTTGTACGTTGAGTGGTTTGAGAAGTTATTTTCCCTCTCCTCCTCTCTTAGGTACCCCACCAAGGTCCGGGACTGGCACTCTGCTTCTTAAAATCCTAGATGTAAATGACAACGCCCCTGAACCCGTCCCCAGAGATTTCCAAATCTGCATTCAGAACCCCCAACCACAAACCTTGAAGATTGTCGACCTGGATCTGGAACCGCACACCTTTCCATACACGGCGGAGCTCAGTGTGGCGTCGAAGGAAAACTGGACAGCGGAAGTGAATGGCAAGGGTGAGTGTTGGATGTGTTTGCTGTTCTGGATCCTTAGCTGGGGGGATTAATGGGAGGCTGAAATCCAGGTTTCTAAACTGCAAAAATGTAGACCAGTAATTAGCAGGCCACTTCAATTTGTTCTCTTCAGCGTGTACATGCAAGGTGGGATAGAGGCACCAAAGAATGATGAAGCCGCCCCAGTTCATGCTGCGTTGGTGATGGGGACATAAGCCTCCCTTGTACCATCACAGAGGTGACCTTATTTACGAGACTAAAAGATTACAGCCTTTGTATTTGATGGCATTGATGTTACTTTGAAACGCTGTTGTCTAGATCATAGTTCATTCTACACACATCATGGGGGGAATTGCCACTTTTGTACGCACCCCCAATGTTTACAGGGTTAGGGATCCTTGCACAGTGAGATGTTAACTTTTAGAAGTTGTGTTATTGGGCCAGATTCACTAAAACTTTTAGAAGACTCTGTGCTCACATGATTTTCATCTATGACTTGTCTAGGTTTATGACAAATTCTGAGGCTTTCTAAAGATGCATTTGAATATGCATGAATATCTACTCGTCATAGATTTCCTTGAAACTCATGTTCCTACAAACCGACCCCTGCAGAGTCTCACCTAGCACAAAAGTATACCTTTTCTGACCACCAGAGATTATATTTCCTGAGGTGAAAACAGCATAAAGCACCTACATTGAACACGTGGTGTTCTTTCGTGCCTTCCCTTTCACATTCAGCAAAAGCACTTGTGTTTTTCACCGCCATAGTCATACATGTGTTCCCTTAGTAGGAAACTACCAGCAAATGTATGTGTGAATGCCCACAAAGTTGGTGGATTTCTTGCTTTTGCATTGCTGCGCACCATTTCCCCGTATCATGTCACACGTCTTTTACAATCCCTAACCATATACTCAGTACTGTGGGCAATCCATTAGACTAGCGGCTTGTCTGCAGCATTACATTTCCTTTGAGGAGGAAAGGCTAACTCCGATTCTGTGAATTCAGATCCAGGCCAAACACATTCACACATCTGATTTCGGTTTCCGAACCGCGCTTGTTAGCATTGGCCAAGCTATGAGTGAGACCGGTAATTTGTTCACTACTATACATAGTTATTTGTCCGGGATCAAGTGGCAATCTGTGTCATAAGCAGGCAGTGTAGGAGAGGCATAATCCACTCATGCTCATCTTCGATCTCTCTCGTAGAGACTGTGGAGTAACGTTTGGCAGGTAAATGATGGTGGAAAGTGTGATAATATTCTCTGCCCATGTCCTTTTTCTGCTGCTTGTCAAGAGTTTATTAAGTCAGTCCAGCTCACCTGCTCTCGCTTCAAAATCCTAAAGTGAACTATGGAACATCGTTTTAGCTGCAAAAAGTTGTGATTTTCTCTCTAAAATTGTTCATCTTCGATGATCAGCTTGTCTTTGTCTGGTCCATAGTTCTAGTGATCACGCCCCTGAAGGAGCTAGAGCAGCGGACATACACCATTGCGGTGACGCTGGGGGACAGCCAAGGCGAGTCCAAGCTGACGACCATAGAGGCCACTGCCTGCAACTGCAATGGGGACAGCAAGGACTGCGAGTATAGAGATTATATTGCTGCAGGAATGGGTGTGCCTGCCATCCTTGGAATACTGGGTGCCATCTTGGCCTTGCTGAGTAAGTATCCCTTGTATTCCCATTTTTCATTGCGGTTTCAGTTGTTTGATTTAGACAATCCAAAACTGGTAGGAATCATCTTGCATCTATAGCCGTGTCTATTCTCATCCTTTTGTCCAACACTCCCCTGTAGTGGCAGCTACACACTTGCCTGCAATGCAGTTTGAATACACTCTGCCATATAAGCATGACAGCGAAACATTTCCCACACACACCACCCTACCGTCTCACACTTTCTGTCCATCCCTACATTAGAATCTAATGCTTTAGTGTCATCTTTCACTCCTTTTTGCTTCGAATTTAGACTTAGCCACAGTATCAAAACATGAGAGTGGAACCTCTGGTCCTCACTCCAGGCAAGCACTACCCATATAGGTCACATGATAGACACACGCTTAGTTCCATTAGTATACTAATGGAGTGGCGTGCTATCCACGTACAAACAGGATTCAATACCTCTCCAGTGGTGTGAAGCGCTATTTAAATGCAACTATAAAACAATATACAGAATGCAGGATATTTTTATATTATTTGCATTATCTTAGCGTGCTGGGGTAATTCTTTCTGCTGAGTCACGGTATGTTTGGATAATAGTTTGCAATGAATCGGGTCATGCAGGGGAAATCTTGGCTTGCCACAAAATGTTCTGGATGGAGTCTGAGAATGCTGGAACACAATTTTGCACTGCCTTCCATCGTGCTGACATAGTGTTATGCACAGATCCGGGCATGCTGTAATAATTTTTCTCATTGCATCGATCATAGCCCTCCTATGTTCAGAGGAAAGCATTTGGTCTATGTTGGCTTAGGATTTTTTTTCTTTGGCTTCTCTTACAGGGCCAACCTGTTAAGTATTAAGCCCATATCTTTATTGAGTGGCACGACATCTTTTTATTTTGGATGCAGTATGCCTTTTTTTGCCATGTTGAAACTTGACAAACTTTTTTAAACTAAACCCAGTGCATGCAGGTGTTCAGCTTAGACTTAGAGAAATTGGTACTCTGTGGTTGCTCCTCACAGGTGCCCAGTTTCAACTGCATGCACTTTTTTGCGTAGTAGGCACATCACTGCAAGATATTACAGATATGGAAGCTTTATTACATTATTTAACATTGGTGCACCTGAGATGGAAAGTGTATTCAAGAGTTAAACCCGTTCATTCTCAATTTTTCTTAGAAATGCTTTTTGACCCTGGAACACCACCAGGGCATCCACTCAACACCAGAGATTTTGCCTTACTCTTTAGAAACCGCTTTAGAAACAATTGTTTATATGTAGCACCAGAATAACGTAGGCTGTGGTAGAAGTGATGCAGTCAAGTGTATTGTGGCATGCTGCTTATTTGTGAGCTGCCTTTTTTCAGTCGGACAACTTGTTTTCAAGGGGAGGTTTTTCATGAAACCTTAAATGGTGTAGAGACTGTAAAGGGTGGTTTTCTACTATCATAGATGGATGCTTTTTTGCTTCTACGCACATGACACCTAATCCTCAATACATAGTTTTTTTCTTAAAGGCCTCTCACTTAGTACCTAAATTTAGGCTAACTTAAGGCTGCCCTAGATTCCTGCTGGAGATTAATCATGCCATACCATCACTATGTAAATTCAAATTTTAAGAGAAGTACTTTAAAATAAATATAGCAGGGCTAGTTGAGGACAAGAGGCAACAATGTGCAGTTACTTGTCCAGTGCCTCACCTTACAGGCTGTTGTATCTCGGAGACACAAAAAAAGGCCTGTTTTGGAAGGAGTTGAGATTTGTTCTGAATGGAGCAGGGAGGCACCCTTTTTGAAAAAAGGGCAATTGGTGAGCAACAGAAATATCTTGTAGGTGACGCGCACCAACAAACACCCTTAAAGTTTCAAGATGGTTGCTGCATCTTGGGTGCATCTGAAGTCCTTTGACATTGTCTGAGGCTCTTACCCTTTAGAGGTGACTATGTACACAGAGACTAGCAGATGAGGTCATGTGCCATCCAAGGTAGGGCACTGAGCACCAACTTCAAGGCCAGACATGCTGCTGCTATGTGGCCGTAAAGGAACCCAAGGAGGATACTGCTTGCTGGGTGATCTAGCCTAGCACTCCCTCTAAGCACATTAATGGAGATACTGCAGTGAATTCCTGACCTACCCAAGCACCATATATGGCATCTACCTAGCAGGTCAGATCCAAAGTCAGGCTGACAAAACTGAATCACATCAGGCTGACTGTAACTTGAAAGACCCGATTGCCCCTTGCTATTCACATTAGGCCCAGTAAGGAGGCAGCTGGATGTGGGTACAAGAAAAAACAAACTACAAAATCCAAGAAGATTTATTTTTTCATTACTGATCCCCTCTGCCAGAAAGATTTTTCAGGGATCTCCTTGGTCCTAATGATCCAAAAACCTAGAATAATTATTTGGGGGGAAACATTTTTTGACAGAATGCCTTCCCTGTAAGGACTATATTTTTTTTAAAACAAAAAGAAAAAACACACATTGTGTTGACCTAAGGTTTATTCCAAGTGAGTGGCAAAGTCAAAACAGCCATTTAGCACTTGTTGAAGGAAAACGTTGAAAGTGTTAAAATCTGTGATTGTATATTTGGGAAAGTGACAACTACTTTTCAACACTATCTTAGCTTTAACAAACCTCAAACGGCGTTTGGCGTTCAGGATAGAAACTCTTGAAATCAAAATGAGAGCAGTTTGTGTGACTGTCTTTGGGGCACAGCCCAGACTAGATGTGTTGATCCCTGGATGTTGATCAACTTTGTTAGTACCTTCAGCAAGACCATCTACAGGAAAGTTTCCTTTATCACTCAGCACTTTTAGGTAAAAGTGACGAGACGAAAATAGTCATAAAGTGAGCATTCTTTTGAAGTGCAAGTAGCTGGCGATTTTCTGCTACACAACTAGTTTGGTGCATGCCTGGGGGGGAAATGGACACTGCCATTTATATAGGTGGTTACCACCTGCTTAGTGGAAGCTCTTAGAAAGCTATCCTTTTGACTTAAAACCTTCAATTTTTTAGGTTTGTTCTCCCTACTTTATTGCGCTGCGTCAGTGGGTGGTGAGTCTGAGAACTTTCATTGCTCAATAAAGTGATCTCTTGCTTATCTATGCTAATAACTTCATATTCGACCTCCCTAAATAAAGTTTGCTTGGGCTAGCTAAAAGTGTAAAACTGGGTTTTACCAGAGTGTTCACAACATCCTGCAGCCTTTGCTACAGCATATCTCTACCCCCTCCAGATGTCCTCTCTTTTCACTTACACAACTCTCGTCACTATTTGCATGGACCACAACGTGATCTCTCTCTGCACTTATTGTAATGTCCCTATTGTCATGCATTATCTGAATCTAGGCAACTTTCTGCCATTCTCCGGTTCCCAATTGATATTCTACCTCAAAATATAGTAAGTACTTTTGATCTTGTAACCTGTTTAGCATTTTTTGTTTGAAATGCTCAAAAACAAATTAATAGAAATACCTTAAGAACTTCTATAATTTCCTCCCATAGGTAGTGGAACAATTTTCCATCTAAAAAAAAAAGTGCTTCAGGTTCAATCCAGTCTGGCTCCTTGTCCTCAAAATCCTATATTAATGTACAAGATAGAGCTGGCCTGCCTGCATGAGGAGCAGTGCTTATTTTGTGTTGGTTGTTGTAGGTGGTGGGTACCAGCACTCATTTTTGAGGACCGGGATGCATTTTCCATCATATGACTCTGACTCCCACAGCAAATGAGAGCAAAGCAGAAAAGGGAAAAAGGAGGCAAAATATGGCTAAACTGCAACAAAGGAAGAATTTATTTTCTGATGTGGGTTCATCTATTTTCGTGAATGCAAGATCATGAAGGGGATGAACTGTTATTTTGTTTCTGGCCTTTTCCTCCTAATATGTTCGTAAACAACCAACCGGATGGATTACAGATGCTATCGTTATTCTGTTCTAATTGTATAAGTAGGAAGCTGGCTCTCTATATAGTGCATCAAAAATGAGGTACTCTGTGCAGAGAATCCAGGCAACCCTTATTGGTTTACAGAAGCAAAAATGAGAACTAAATGCTGAGTTTTTTTTGGTGTCGTGAGCAAGCAGTTTAGGTTTATCAGAGGATGGTGGTAAGCATTTGTTGTACACAAAGAGGCAGGGGGTGAAGTCCAAAGTACTACCAACAGTTAAAGCTTACCTGCTCTGGAGCATCAGGGTACAGAGGTGCTTGTAATCTTACTTGTTACTCTGTGAGGTGGGACCCAAAAACAGGCTGCACAGGGGGACTTGGGGACTATTCTGGGAGTTCCCTATTGGGGGGAGGGGGGTGGCGGGGGGTCGGTTCACCAGGCTCCAGGGAACAAAGCAGCATTGTCAATTTTTGGTAACCTGGCCTGGTTGCTTAGGAGCAGAAGGGTTTGGTCGGCTGGGCTAGTGCATCGCAGGGCCATGCGGTTGTCTGTCTCGCCTGTTGAGGTTGCAAAAGATCAGGACAGCCTGGCCACTCTGGAAGTGGGTCTCAGCAGTGCTGATGTCCCTTGATGGCTATTCGGTCTCGGTGCTGTTGGTGGCCCGACTGGACTTAAACAGGGCTTGGTTGCTACAAGGGGTTTAGTACCCCGGGTAGTGGTGCTGTGCAGCTCCCGTTGGTCCTGGCATCTTCTCACTTGGTGGGGAGATGAATCTGACCTTCTGAAGCAGAGACCTCTTTCTGGGTGGCTGCTGTGTTGGTACGATCGGGAAGTGGCAGTTTCGGTAAACCGGACTCTGCTGTTTCTGTGCCTGCGGACTACAGGGGAGTGGCTCCTCTACTCCAAGGGAGATTTCTGGCAATTTGCGAAGGGCTGGCAGTCTACTGGGGTTCTTGGTAGAGGCTCCGCTGCAGGATGCGTCTGTTTCTTCCTGTTTGTCGAGACTGGTGCAGGCAGGCAAGGTTTGGCACCAAAAGTCCACACCAAATCCTAAGTTCTCGTTTTTGCAGCTCTTCTTTGTCCTCTTCTTCTGGATCCATCGAATCTGAGTTCCTGCCATCAGGGGTGCCACCTAAATACTCAATTTAGGGGTGTTAAGGGGAGTGATAGGTAGTAGCCAATATGCTACTTGCCTTTAGTGTAACTACACACCCTATAGGACCACTCCCTGTGGGAAATGGGCATAACCCTGACCCAATGAGCATAATTCCACCAAAAACCAAGATGGTGGAATTCTAGATTTTGTGTTCACATCAGGTAGCCCACCTTACGGGTGGAACTAGACTCTTGTTTAGCTAATTTCCCCCCTGTCCTGATGCCAAATAGGCCCAGGGCAGGGGGTGGCATATCCCCTGTCTGAGGGAAGTCTGGATCTCATATTAAAGGTGTCGGAGCCCTTTGAAGTCTCCTACCTTGATATGCTGATTACTTAGCCATCCAGCTTGGAGGAAGTGACACCTCTGGCCAGGGTAGGCATTGTTTCTGCCCTCCAAGAGCGTGGGCTCTCACCTGCGGGGAAGTCGGAAACCTGTTTGTGGTGGCAGGCTGGTCTACACCAATCAGCCATTACACTAGAGGTTGGTAGGTTTTCCGGAGGTACCTATGAGGTGCCCTCTGGGTGCATGTATTAATAAATCCATTACTGGAATCAGTGTGGGTTTATTAGTACAAGATGTTTGATATCTAACCTCTTTGGTTCAGGAAGCCCTCCTGTACCTGGAGAACTATTAATAACTAGTGCCCAGTGCATATACTCAAGATGGCTTCCCTGCTCACTGGCAAAGTCCAAGAATCACCTTGTTGCCTCTACCTCCTTCAACACCCTCAGAATGCTCCGGAAGGTCTTCAGATGGATCCCAATGACACCAGAAGAACCGTCATTCAATCTGTCATCACCAGTCGACTTGACTATGCCGGAACCACCGCCCTCCTCCTCAAGCGCCTCCAAATAATCCAGAATGCATCCTGGACCTGCCCAGACAATCCCACATCACCCCACCCACCTCCGCAGCCTGCTCTGGCTCCCCGTCAAGAAGGGAGGTCACTTCAAGGTGCTCATGCACTTCTACAAAACCCTCCATAACACAGGCCCAGAATACCTGAACAATCGCCTGACCATCCACCAACCCACCGAATACCTGCGATCTGCCACCCTGCTCCTTGCCACCATCCCCCTGCATCCATCATACCCAAACCAGAGGACGCATCTTACTTCCACCTCGCAGACAAAGCCTGGAACGATCTCCCCGCCCACCTCCCAACATCTACCTCCCTCGCCGACTTAAGGAGTAGACTCTAGACCTGGCTGTTAATGTAGCTCCACCTCACACAAGCGCCTGGATACCGTTCGGGTTGATTAGCGTGCTCTACAAGGCCTGACTGATTGACTGATTGATTGAAGAATTGACATGGACCTCCACAGGGGCATATCTGCTCATGCACATTTGTCCTCATAGGTAATATAATGCACCCTGCCATAGGCCTGTGAGGCCTGCAGCAGGGGTGACTTGCATATTTTACCTAGAGTGTCTGCAAGCAGAGCACAGAGGAGGTGTGCCATTTCGTGTCTTCACTTTTCTCTGCTCCATGTCACGCAGCCTGCAATGGCAGTTTACATGACTGTGGTGAGGGGTCCCTTAGGGTGGCACAATTCATGCTGCAACCCTTAGCGACCCTCTTTAGTACCCATGCCTTAGTTACCTGGGGGTACCATTTACTAGGGACTTACAGGGGTGCTAAAGGTATTGCCAATTGGGGGAACAATTGTACAGTATTAGGGAAAGATCTGGCACTGGGGACCTGATAGCTGGAACCAAGTGCACTTTCTGTCAAAATTGCATCAATTACCATGCAAAAAGTGGGGATGACCATGTCAAAAAGGGGTCGGCGCTTTCCTACAGCATAAAAGACCTATGTTGCCAATAGCTTTTGCCATGTAATTCGTTTGTAGATTTTCTTTCTAGGGATCATTATGATTAGCTGGCAATGTAATAATAAACCAATCATTTTTCTTATATTCTTATTTTTGCAGTTTCCTGTTTGATGTTTCTTTAATAAAGTTGTATGAATAAAAAAGGGATAAAGTAGGATGAAAAAGAAACCACATGGGTGAGATTAAGATGACGTGTAGGGTGGGTGGAAGAAATCAGCATGAGATTAAATCAAAACAAGACCATCTTGACATTCGGCAAAAATGGCATTCTGCAGTGCTGTAGGCGGGGACATAAAACATTGGCAATTATGTTTTTTAAAAACAAATTAAGCACAGACATCAAAGGTTAAAACAATGCTGGAACTTGATTGCCCCACAGCTGGTATACGAGGGCCTGGCCCGTGCCAGAGTTTCAAAATCATCACTGTCTATATAATGTATTCCCATCTAGATTCCTGTAAATGTATTGTATGTGAAGATCAAGAAAGTCTGTCGTATATCTACCCCTCATTGGAGACACTATTTTGAGGAGTAGGCTCAAACAAGACATTTCAGTGATGTCTTCATATCCTTGTAGATTAACAGACGGGTGTATGAAAAGTAAGAAACTTACTACAGTTCTTTTTGCCATTGCTTCGCTCCGCCACTAGGAAATTGACGTAACGGTGATTCCACAGCTGGTTCTTTAAATATTTGTTAAGATTTGAATGATTTTAGAGTTGTGCTGTGGGGTTACTGATGTTTCCTACTTGCTGCATTACTGCTGAGCGGTGCAATAATAGTGGGTGTTATATCTATGGTTAGCTCATGTTATTTCTTATGAAGTCCAAAACCGATAATATTACTCTGTTCTGTTGTCTTGTCCAGTCCTGCTGCTGCTCCTCCTGTTGTTTGTTCGGAAGAAGAGGGTGGTGAAAGAGCCTTTGTTGCCCCCAGAGGATGACACACGGGATAATGTTTATTACTACGACGAAGAAGGAGGTGGAGAAGAAGACCAGGTACAAAATGAATGGTCATTCAAAAGCCTTGTTTCAGTTTGTGTGCATATATTCAGTGTGATAAGGCATATCTGGTTGGTCAGAAGGGTGCATTAGTTCTGAAGTGTTCAAAAGACCCTGCCTTCAGCATGTTTACAAATGGCACAGCTTGACTCGAGCTTACATTGGTCTGGACCATACCCAAGCCTTTGAGTCAATAGAGACGCTTACACTATGGGCCAGTGCCTGGGGCATGGAGGTGCATATAGGTTTGTATTTATATTCAATGCAGATGTATTGTCATCATGCTTCAGCCTTGTTTGTTCCTATGCCTAACAGGGATAAGATAAGCTGTTGATATTGTGATGCTCACTATTTACCCTCTGAATCATTCAAAAAATGCATGCCTCCTAAATGTGGATGATGCTGTCTAACTGAGTTTAGCCTCTGCAAAATGTATTGCTAATGGGATGTTAACTCATTAAATTGAGAGGTCTTGGCCTAATTTATATAATAGAAAAATTATCCACTTTAGAAGAGAGCTGAGAAATTTAGTTTAACATTGAATCGTTGTGGGATTAAGGAGGTTAGGTTCTAAATCTAGCTTTATATTATATTGTCTAGCGCTGGTAGTCAGGCACTTAATTTCTCAATTTTATTATGCAAGTAGTCAGTATGAACATTCAGGCACATTCATTCCAAGAAGGAGCATCAAATGATACCTATGACTACTGTATTCGCAAAACTGAGATAAAGTGTCAACTTTAAGCATCCTTCAGCGGATATATGAAGGATACTTATCGAGTAACTGTATTCTGCAATAATGCCAACATGACGAGAAAGGAGGCTGAATAACTCGGTAGCTTATAAATATCCCCAGAAACCAGGGATGACTTTGTTCATCCACAATGACCATCAATCTTTTGTATTATTTTTTTGTTGCGTCCTTGGTTTGGTTCACTTGGCAAAAATGTTTTTTCTCCAAACTGGAAAATAGTTGTTGAAGAAAGTACAATAAAATTATGCAATGTTTGGTTGGTTTCATTGGTTTTGCAGCTTACCTCTCTGCACTATTCAGCTAATCCAGAGCTCTTGAGAGTTAGACTGTGAAGTCTTGCCATTAGGTCAAAACTTTAATTCTGTTGATTCATGAGAAACACCTTGGTTAAACATTGTTCCCAAATATTATGGGTCTTGAAACCATTACTGTTTGTACAATCGTATTTGACAGGCAACCCTTTTTGATAATTTTAATTTTTTTTGTATACAATCCTTGCAGGACTACGATCTGAGCCAGTTGCACAGAGGTTTGGATGCCCGTCCTGATGTTATGCGTAATGATGTTGCACCAACTCTTGCAGCTGCTCCCCAATACCGTCCTCGCCCAGCTAACCCTGATGAAATTGGAAATTTCATTGATGAGGTGAGTGGAGAATGCCACAGAACTAGGTTCTGGCTCTTTTTTTTAAATTTTGTTTTATTAAACAGGTTTAATATCTTCAACACAGGTACAGTTCCATCAGATCAATGACAGGGCATACAGCGGCATCAATGTATACAGACTTAGGAAAATGAGGGTTGGGAGTTATGATGTGGGGGAACTCTCACATTCGGGGTCGTCTGGGGGGGCATATATAAAACCTCGATATGCATTCCAGGGAGACCAGATTCTTGGACCACTTTCGGGGACAGCCCCGAGCTGCATAGACCGTCTTTTCCCTCAACATACATCAGTCGAGGTCCGTTTTCCAATCTGACTCTTGGGGCTTGCGCCGCCCCCCAGAGTTGAGCGATGTTTCTTTTGGGGATCATGCAGCCCAGCGTCGCCCATTGTATAGCATGTGAGTTCAGGTCGGTGGGCTCCCAGATATTGAGGAGGCATCTGGGGGCTTCCGGCTGTATAGGGAGTCCGACCACCTGGCTCGTGATGTTATGAATGTCTCGCCAGTAGGCCTGTATGGCGTCGCAGTGCCAAATTATGTGGGTGAACGTGTCCAGCTGGGTGCATCCCCGTCTGCAGTGACCATCTGCTGAACTACCCATGTGAATCAATTGGGGTCCCGTGATGTAAACTCTATGTAGGATTTTCAGCTGCACAAGACTGACGCGTGCTGAAATGGCAACCGTTTTGGGGGAGGAGACTGCGGTCTGCCAAGTTTCATCGTCCAACTCTATACCATCCTTCACCCATTTCTCTCGCAAAGGCATCAGTGGATTGTCCATGTTGTTAATGAGTTTCCTATATGTTAAGGAGATGGCCCTCTCCGGCAGATAGCCATCTAGCAGTCTGTCCTCCAGTGGTGAATAGTCAGGTGGGGAAGTGTCGTGAGGTAGTGTGGTTAGCAGTGCGTGACGCACCTGCAAGTAGTGGAAGCGCTCTGAGTCTGCCATGGAATATTGAAGTTGGAGGAAGTCAAAAGACTTAACGTCATTTTTATCCCATAGGTCTCTAATATGTGAAATGCCAATTAGGTCCCATTTATCAAAACCTTGCGAGTTGCCCAAGTCCCCGAGTTTCTGGGAGTCCCATAGGGGTGTGGAAAGGGTCAGTTTATTGGTCAAGCCCAACGAGGCGGTTGCTGCGTGCCAGATGTGGACGGAGTGCTTGGTGGGGCCAGTGAGCGGGTATCTGTTTGGCTTTGAATAAAGAGCCTTAGCAAAGGCACCGCTGGGAAGGAGGTACCTATCCATGCCATACCCAGGATCATCAGGCCGCCCGTACGTGCAGTGGTTTATCGCCGTTAAGTTCTGGCTCTTCTTGGTTTATAATTTTTAAGATGTACCGCACGTATGAATTCACAACATGGAATAAAATGTGCTGTTTGCAATCGTGCACCCTGTTTCCAATAATAAGACACTTAGGATGTTAAAGGTAAGAAGCCTATGAAACCTTCATTGCAAAGGTCACAATTGCAGCATACTGCTGATCAGCACATTGGTAGGTTAAACAACTGCAGTCCTGAAGCAAAACATTAGTAACCATTATCTACTTGTAATTAATATTATTTCTCATTGAATAGTCATAAGTTAAGTATCCAGATATCCATTTCATGATCTATTCTTGTGACCTAAATGATCTTGGGGTTACTGACCAGTATACCTCTAGGGTACTATAGCTTATTACTTGTATCCTAGGGTTACAGGTACCATTGCAGTGAGGGTTGATCCAAGAGGTGGTAGTGTTGGAACTCAGATGCAGCATGGTACAGTAATTACACTCCATATCCAGTTAGAGCTAAATACATTGAAAACCCTAGCCTGTGTGTCCCCTCGCTCTTTCTCTTCTGTCTGTCTGCTCCCTACGACTGCCCTCTCTGCCTCCATTCTTGCCCTGTCAACTCTTTTTGCTTGTCTCTAATAGTAAGCTGCTGACCTGGAAGATTAGCCTTTTGGTTGTAGTTATCTGGCCCAAAGATAAGTGAAATGCAGAGGTCCCCAGACAGATTCAGAACGGTGCAGATATTTTAACAAAGATGTGGTGATTTTTATATTTGTAACCTTCGTGTTTGAGGCATGTGTGACTGTAGATACACATGCTGTACATACTTCTGCCATCTAGTGTTGGGCCCGGATGTGTGCAAGTTTTTTCTTCGTTGAAGTCTTTCGAGTTACAACTCTTGCTGGTAATGCGCATGGTCATCAGCTTCATTGTTTGATTGTTTTCTAACCGGCGTCTTGTAGGGACGTGTGCATCCGTGCTCCAGGTCTACACAGATTCCGCCCCTCTGTCTGTATTGTTTCTTTGATCACATTGTCCCCCTCACACCCCCCCCACTTACACCTCGTCTCAGGTTGACTATCATTACTTCACTCGAGTGGGGTTCGAGCCTTTGTCCGTCTCAGTCGCATCTCTCCATCATGCCTGGTCGGCGATGGAACAGAAACCTTTTAGCTATAGTCCTGGTTGACACGCAAAATATCCCCGAAGCGACCTCCATCAAGTCTGCAATTTGTGCCTCTCGGCAACGCACAATGAGACCACCTGTGACGTCTGCTGTTGGTTTCCCTCAAAGAAGGCTCTGCGACAGTCAAGGTCGTCGACTCGATGTCGATCAGGAGCGGCGATGACACTACAGACTTCTTCAGTCCCGAGGATATCGAGAGGGAACATATTCCAAAACCTTTGGCTGCAGAAAAAAGAAGCTTTTTCTCCTGATGAAAGCTCTGGTGCCTAGCAGTCTTCGAGTACAACACCCCCTCCACACCACTTGCAAGCCAAACAGCCTGCTACCAAAGGGCACATATCCACTCTAGTGAACCAGAGTCAGGCTTTTGGACCGCCACTGGCTTTTGGCACCAACAACCTACTTCGGACACTCTGCCCAGCTCCGGCTTTGCGCCGATGAAACCCTCAAAGCCGACCACTTCAGCGCTGGCTACTCGGACATCATCACCGAGCAGACCTTTGCCGCCAACTACATGTGCCCCGACACCGAAACGGCCCTTGGAGCCGAAACCTTCAGCCTTAACCAGCAAATCCAGTGTCGGTGCTGATGCTGTTGAACCGATCTTCCACAAGCTGCAGGAGGAGATTGACGCAAGGCAGAAACACCTGGCCATTCATCCCCATACAGGCCAGATCCTTGCACACCCTCAAGGGTTTTCAGCTGCGCCAGCTGTCCTTCAAGGAATCTTTGGATGTCACGCTTCCAGGAAAGCAGGGCAAGAAGGCGGATTGTGCGATCAGTCCTTTACCCCACTCTCAACCTTCCCCTCAACCTGTACCTCTGCCCTCACCTTCCCAACCTACTTCTCCAGGGGATCCCCTTGATATCGCACCCCAGGGGTCTCCTTACTCTCACATGGGCGGGCATGGGGGAGGGGATGATACATATGACATACCTCCACAGGGTAACCTATGGAACTCCTATGATGCAGACCAACCAGGCGACACAGAACCTGACCTGTACACTGCCCTTCCTCTCCTCGGGGGCAATTCTACATCCTATCAGGAGCTTGTTGGTAGAGTGTCCATATTCCCCCTACTGACCCTATTTATATTCGGGGGCAACTCCCACCCGACTCCCTAGTAGTCGCTACTGCTCGCAAACAGGCCAACTCTCAAGACAGTGGGGGTGCCCTGCCCCGAGAAAGAGAGCAAGTACATAGATGGGGCAGACCAAAGGCGAGCAGCGAAATCTGCCAACCACTAGCGCATTGCAAATTCAATCTGCCTTCTTTCACAATATGATTGTGCCCACTAGAACTAAATGGTGGAGTTTCTCCAATACTCCCCAAAGAAACACTGGAAGAGGGAACATGAGATAGTCTTAGAGAGCAAATATCAAACGCTACCATTTGCTGTGCTTAGATGCTACAGCCACTGCTGCCAGGGGGGTCATTCTGGTGTTCTATTCCGCAGACACCTGGCTCAGTATCCCTCGGTTCAAACTGGAAGCTCAGCAGCACTTGCTGAACATACCCTTTGATGGCCTGCACCTCTTTGGCCCACAAGTAGAAAAATATAAAAAAGGATACAGAAACAGCTAAAGCAATGGGAGTGCTTCAGGCACCTGCTCCTCGCAGCTCCTTTCTCTGCACCACCTATCGTGAAGGCTTGAATGCCACCGCCCCTGAAGCCTCCACATCTTATTAATGCATCCAGGGACAGCAATTATCTCCCAGGGTGTACTTTAGAGGGCCCTACCAGGGCAATAATTCCAAAGATGGAGGAAAAGACAGCTCCCCCAAAGGAGCTGCAACAGCCCCCAAATGCTCACTTGCCCACTCACCCCATCCTCTCAACCTCCCAGACTACAAGACACCAGTCGGGGGGCACCTCCAAGGCTTTTTCCCCACATGGCAGTCCATCACCTCAGACCAATGGGTATTGGATATTCTCCAACATGGTTATTTCACAAACACAGACTTGCTCCACAACAGCTACATCTTCTCAAAGAAGAGGTCTAAGCACTCTTAATCACAAGGGCTATAAACCCATCCCCTATTGTCAGTGGGTACGGGAGTGTAATCCCTGCTTTTCTTAATACCCAAAATAGACGGGTCCTTCACACCAATTCTGGAACTCTGACCACTAAATGAATACATCCTGTCAGAAAACTTGCATATGGTCACGCTCCAGGAGGGTAATCCATTCTCAAACAGGGCGACTTAATGACTGCCCATGACCTGAAGGACACTTAATTCCACAAACCATTACATCCCGCCCATCGCCGATAACTCAGGTTTGTGGTCAGTGGAAAATACCAATTCAAAGTACTCCTCTTCGGGGTTACTACTGCACCTTGAGTGTTCAAGTGTCTAGCGGTGGTGGCCGCACGCCTACTCAGACAGGGCGCCCACGTCTTCCCTTACGTGGACGACTGGCTTATAAAGAGTGCCACCCGCCAGCTATTTCGCAAGCACACACAAGTCACAATAGACCCCCCTCCACATGTTTGGGTCTACCATCAACACCACACAATCCCACCTCTAACCCCTCCAAGTCCAACTCTACTAAGGGGCCAATTTTGCCATGGATGTAGGCTTGGCCTATTCAAACCCTGCTCGGATTCAGTCTTTTCAAGCACTGCTCACTCTTTTCCTGGCACACCAACAAGTCCGGGTCAGAACAGTCATGCTCCTACTAGGCATGATGGCCTCCTGCATTTCCATAGTTACCCATGCCAGGTTACACATGCGTCCGTTGCAAGAATGCCTAGCACAGCAGTGGTCTCAAGTGGAGGGCTATTAAGTAAATCTGTTGTCGATCGATCTCCACACTTGATGCTCTTGCAGTGATGAAACACCAACAACCTGTTGCAGGGGTGGCCTTTTCTCGACCTTTTTCCACAAAGGACTGTCACCTTCAGTTTGTGGTTCAGTGGCTTCAGCAGAAGTCCCTCACGCTCATCCTGATGGCTCTCACATGAGCTCACCAGCCATGGATCACAACTCTGCCCGAACTCTCTCTGGTTTCGTACGAGAGGCTCCCCAACAGGCTGGACCTTCTCATGCAGAACCATGGAGAAATTAGGCACTCAGATCCTGGGTCGCTCAACCTTGCAATCTGGCTCCTGTGGTCATACAATTTGGATACCTCAACCTTCCTCCAGAATACATGAGGATTCTTAGAGACCTGCATAGCTACCACCTGGGCCTGCTATGCTGCAAAGTGGAGAAACATTTGTGTGCTAATGCCATTCAAAACAAATTGATCCTTTTGAAGCCACCGTGCAGGACATTTTGTTGCCAACTACATCTGCAGGTTTCTGGTCTAGCCTTCACCTCCATACATCTAAACTTAGCCATCTACCTTCTGAATGGACAACACATTTCTCTTCAGGATTCCAGTCATTGAAACTTTAATGGAGGGTCTCGAGTCATTCCTTCTCTTGTTTCACCGGCCTGGCATGGAAGTCCATCATCGTACTTACAAGACTCATGCCCCTTCACTCCTGCCCCTTTCAATTCCTCTCTTGGAAGGTGGTATTCCTGGTTGCTATCACTTCACAGAGGCGTGTCAGTAAGCTTCTGGCATTAACTCTAGAAGAACCCTTCTTCCAAGTCCAAAGGGATATGGTTGTCCTTTGTACCAATTCAAAATTTCTTCTTAAGGTGGTCTTTCTTCCACCTTAACCAATCTATTGAACTTCCTGTGTTTGTTGCACAACCTGATTCTGTTGCAGTTCGGGCTCTCCATAATTTGGACGTACAGGGGACCCTCATATACTACATTCCTTTCTCCAAAACCCACAAAGGGAAGGCTCTATCAGAGTCAGGCTTTGCTAGATGGATCGTCAAATGTATCTAGACGTGTAAAATCGAACATCTTCCTTTGGCGCATCAATTAAGAAAACCCAGTCAATCACTCACAACTGTCATCAACATACTATGCTCGGTTGACCCCCCCCCCCCCCCCAATTTTAACTAGATTTCAGTTTTACGAAGTCTAAAATGTGTTAGGTCTTTAATGTTCCATAAATCACCCTCATATTACAATTGAAAATCATGCCAGAGTAAAAATTGTCACAGCATAAACACTTTTTCAGTCAGTGTGGTATCAATTTAAAATCACCAATGTGTAATATATTTAAAACCCATCATAGTTTAAAAACACATTAAAAAGTTATTCATGACACAAATCAGACAAGGGAGAAAACACAGGCGACAACAATCAGTCTTTACACATTACTAATCCATTTTAATCAATATTCTGGGTGCCTGATTTATCATGTAATCCTCAAATGATACATCCTGATATTAGTCAGATTTAGTGTAAAGTAATGTGTTGATGCGTTTCAGTGGTAAGAACAGGATTTGACCACCTACTTTAGTACTCGGTAATATCTCCCACAACCATACATAAAAACCGGTATCTGTGTAAAAACATAATGAACCCACAGTTATGTTACATCCTATCTCATTGGGGTCCTGTGCACTACAGGTTATTCACTTTTCTACTCCTTCCAGATTTCAACGCCCCCAACTATCTATGGCACTCAAGGTTAAATATTGGGGATAAACACTCACCACATGTGCAAAAACATTTACTCTACCAAGTGCAGATAACATTTATACTCCACTTACAGCTTATAATAATCTTCTCCACGTAATCAATATCATGTCACATGTCCCTTCTGTTTCGATATTATAGGCAACCCTCTGCAAAAAAAAACAACTCACCTATATAATAAGTTAAATACCCAGAGTCCGTACTGTTTCATACTGAGCTGATCCCAAGTCCATTTCATGAGAACAGTAAACCTGTGTTATGCCAGTTATTTCAGAGGTCCGGCTACAGGAGGAGAAACAAGAATATGTGTTCCTGTTAATCTTATTGCTTAACTATTTTATTGTACTACTTGCTAATGCTTATATTAGCTGTATGCTCACATATCTTTTGTTTAAAATCAAGCCTGTGTCTGCATTATCCGGACTCTTGGCTCTTGTATGGGATATATTTAAAAATGTCCTCAGTTCCCATCGTAGGCTCCTCGTTAGGGTTCCTCTTCTATGTGGTCTTGGGGCTAATTAAAACCCTTTCTGAACCTGAAAGGGTTTAATAACATCGGGTATATGTATATATTTGTTTAACTCCTCTTGTATGAGCATGACATTTACTCTTCAATTTTTGAGGGGGAACTCTCAAACGAGTAACTCCCTACTGCACACAAGTTATTTTTGTGCCAGGCCCAATCATGCCTCTAAACCGCATTGTAGTAGAAGAGTACACTCCATTGTGCGAAAACTACACCGCTGTGAGGGGGACCTTGTTCATCAGCACTCTTACATTGTAGCATATGGCCCTACGTCGAGCCTTACCCTCGAGACCTGCTATGCAAAAGCTAAAAGGACTTTTCCCCAGTCTTCCTAGAGCCTACTCCACTCAGAAGAAAGGAGCATTTATGGCGTTCCTGGGGAATATCCCAGTAGCTGACCTAGGTAAAGCAGCTACTTGGTCCACATCACACACTTTCACAAAATATTTCTGTGTGGATGTACTAACTCACAAACAAGCTAATGTTGGTCAGACAGTACTTCTGACACACTTTCAATCTGCCGCATCACCCACAGGTTAGCAACTGCTGTTTGGGAGGACTGCTTCACAATCTATATACAGCATGTTTATCTACAGCCACACGTGCCTCAAATGGAAAATGTTACTCACCCTGTAAGCATCAGTTTGTGCGATGTGGTGCTGTAGTTTTGCATGTGCACACTGTAGGAAACTCACTCTTCATATGGTATACCAAAGAAGAGGTATACCATGCAAAGAGTCCAGGTATTCCCTTATGAGTGGACAGGGGCTTGCTCTAATAATCCCGAAGGTGCTCTTCTAGGGAGTAGTGTAGTCGAGCAGCCTTAGGCTTATCAAAGAGGACTGTTAGACATTTGCAAATACACACACACGACTCATAGAGATCCACACCAATTTATAAAATAACACCTATCTTTATATATATATTTAGACCGAGGAATCAATACGATCAGGTAAGTACTTTTCGAGATCGGAATACTTAATTTTCAAAAGTCGATGCTTAGTGCAATTTCCAGAAGCTGCAATGTTATCCTATGGGAGGAAAAACAAATATGGCATACAAGTAGAGTCCAGCGGCTTACAAGACCAGTCTCCTGGACTTAAGGTGAGTATGAGGCAAGGTCCAAGACAGCACCAGCAGGTCCCCTCCAGCGATACTAGCGAGTCCGGGTGCAGTATAGCGTTGGGTGTCCAATATTAGTCTATGGGGATCGGTCTTCATAAAAAGAGGCTGCAGGTTTGGACTGAGAGGCAAGTTGGGCTAATTTAACAGAGGATCCTAGGTCTCATGATGCTCTGGGGCATGGGGATACATTTAGTCCTCTTCTCCACAGCCCAGGGGCGACTGGTGCAGAGGTGTCTTTAGGCATATGGTTTTTGTCACCGGGAGTACTCGCGGTCAAGGGAGCCTGTAAGTCCACAGTGGGCAAGTGCAAGGTGGGCTTTGTCTCTGGAGTGCCAGGGTACCACGCTGGCACCATTGGCCCTCATCAGCTCAGACTAGGCGTCTCGGGTGCAATGGTGCTTTCAGATGTTGCGTTCCAGAGCCATCACAGCTTGGTTTTTGGTACTTGCAGGATGCAGGGGGGAACAGCTCCGCTGCTCCATGGGAGTTCCTCAGTCCTTGCAATAGTGCTGGCAGTCCTCACAGGCTTTGGAGGCTCGGCAGTTTACAGGGTAAGACGACTTTAGCGCAGTTGTCGAGGATAGGCAAACAGGCTGCCAGGTATTAGTGACAAGTCAGTGGCTTCTTCCTCAGTTCTTGCTTTTCTCGGCTCTTCAGTCCTCCTCCTTTTGGTCAGCAGGATCTGATTTCCTGGTTCCAGGGGCTACCCTAAATACTATATTTAGGGGCGCTGGAGGAGTGCAGGGTAGGGGTAGGAGCCAATGGGCTACTTACTCCTGGGGTCACTACATCCACTATATGACCACTTCCAGTGGTAAATGGACAGAACCCTGTCCCAGGGTTCCTAAATTTGTCATCAGCAACACGGCAGGCTCTGAAATTACGTATTTACTTCGGGCAGCCCACCTTATGGGTGAAACTTGCCTGAAGGTGAACATGCCTCTCTGACTACTAATTTTCTCGCCTTGTCCCGGAGCCAAATGGACCCTGGTCAAGGGAGGTCAGCATCCTTCGTCCTTTACTGTGAGGGAAGCCAGATTTGCATTTCAAAGGTGGTGGGCCCCTTGAAGCTCCCTGCCTTGGCATGCTAATTCACAGGTCATCCTGTGGGAGGGTGTGTAAACGCCAGAGCAGGCATTGTTCCTGACCTCAGTAATACAAGAATCCTAACGAAAGGGGAGATATACCACCTGCCTTAGTTAATTACGAGCGAAAAACGTCTCTCAATAACTCCAGAAAATTAATTTAAAAGGAGGAGATTGAGATTGCCAACAAAGGAATAGTTAACTCTTGTAGTCTAGCCGAATATTTGTAAATATTTATTAAATTCAACATAAGAATATTTTTGTATATAAAGTAGAAATCATCTGTTTTTAACAAAAACATAATAGCAATTCTGATTTTACCCCCTACAACTCATCATAAATCCTTAAAAGACATCAAAAACGCAACCAAAAAAACATCAGTCAATCAATTTATCATTCATATTTCAATCATACACATTCAACTAGCTACTCAAGATACAGGCAAGTTAAAATCGTGGACGTGGAAAGAAACAACCTGTAAAGCTATGAATGGAGACCCTAAGTAAATATATTTACAAGTTAACTATTTGAGGAAATTGAAAAATCTTTAGTTGACGTAGGAACGCTAAATTGCGTTTGTATTAGGTGTTTCCAATATTTGATGCATTTTCTTTGTACAGAGGCAATCTTCTTATTGCCAACAAACAATTTTTTTCTTTAAATTCTTTTTTTATAACACAAGCAAATATTTCATTGGGTGCACCACTCTGTTCCTGCCGCAGGGTGTGCCCTGACCTTCTCAGAGTAACCCCTTTGTGGTTCAGAAACTAGTCTGTGGTGGCACGCTGGTTCAGACCAGTCCGTGAGCATACCAGTAGGTGGTAAATGTTCAGGGGGTCACCTCTAAGGTGCCCTCTGGGTGCATGTACCAATAAATCCAACACTGGAATCCGTGTGGGCCTATTGATACGTATGTTTGATACCAAACCTCTGGTTTCAGTGAAGCCATCATGTAGCTGGGTAACTAGTTTTCACCAGTGTCCAGCACATGAACTTAACATGTGTTCCATGATCACTTGTACTGATAGTACTGGAACTGACCAGCACAGGGGCAGATCTGCTCATGCAGGTATGTCCACACATGTAGCTTAGTGCATCCTGCTTTCAGGCTGTAGTGGCGACTTACCTATACTGTTTGCAGTGTCTGCTGGCATTGCACACAGGGATGTGTGCCATGTTGTGTTTTCACTTTTGTCTGCATCAAGACACGCAGCCTGCAATGACTGCATGTGTTTGGTGAGAGTTCCCTTAGGGTGGCACAATTTGTGCTGCAGTCCATAAGTACCATCTTTAGCCTCCTTGCCCTAGGTACCAGGGGAACCATTTATTATGGACTTACAGGGAGGACTAAAGGAATTGCCAATTGGATACAATTATACAGTTTTGGGAAAGAGATCTGGCACTGGGGACTTGATTAGAAGAAACCCAACACACTTCCATCGAAATCACATCAAATACCAGGCAAAAAGAGGAGGTGACCATGTCAAAAATGGGCACTTTCCTACACCCACCATCTTCCCCAGACGCCTCGGTCTGTTGCAGTGTCATTTGCTACTTTCTTTTCCTCTTTTGCATGAACATCTCTCAATACTTTGCTTCACTTCACATTCCACCCTCACCTGCAGTGCAAGAATGCAATCTAACAATGGCACTGATGAGCATTACCAGCAAGAGGAGGAGTTACACTACCTTGCGACTCAGGACTTTGTTGAAGAAAAACAACTTGCACACATCCAGGCCCAACACTAGATGGCAGAAATATGCACAGTATGTAAATCTACAGCACTACTTGCCATGAATGGATGCTTGCAGGGTAAGTACAATTTTCCTTATTCTAGGTTTTGTCAGCTTTCACATGGAAGGATTATTTCTTGACCTATATCCTCGTTCTCACAGTAGCATGCTTGGCAAAGTTTATTGTAGCCCCAATACCACAAGGCCAATGTTTACCTTGAGGTAGCCATGAGTTTACAGGTCAGTCTTTTTATGGGAATGTCTGGGACATGGAAGCTTTTGAACCATTGTTTGCGCATTGGATTGTGTTGTGTATCTGGGGTTCTTATAACATATGATAAGTTCCTCTACTTGGGAGTATTTAGGCATAATTAACCAATGTTATGTTGGTATCAGCGTTTTTTTGCAGAAGCACACCCCATGCATTTCAGCAACAACTTTATACGACTCTTTATAATTAGACACCCCATTCGGGAAGAATCCAAGTTGGCTTGGCATAATCAATACTGGAGTCGGATAGTCCCACAGAATATATTTGTCAGGTGGACTGGATATTGCAGAGACACGTGGTACATGCTGGGCACTATGTTGCTCATTTAACAACTCCAAGACGTAGTTTCTGGGTCTCTCAGATTGTGATAGGGGAGAGCAGAAAGCGTACAAGCCACAAAACAGCTCACTGCTTCCATCACGGAGTCACTCTGTATTTCCTTTGCTACTGGATAGGTACATAAAAACCACTGTGGTATTCTATTCTGGTGAGCTATATGGAGCTACTCTAAACAATCCCATTATTTAAGAAAAGACCAACTGTATTCCAGGATATCAGGACATTTAGTGATGTATCCCTGCCGTTCATGAGGGATGCTGTTCTGGGCATCCATCTCCTTTTCACGCTTGCATTCATTGTGGACTTTACTCTCTAATGCATCCCTTGTTGCTCCATTAGTCAACAAGAGAAGGTGAAACCAACTTTGGATAGGGAGTCCTCTACTCTTAAATGAGCTCCACAGAAGAACGTGCCTCCTTGCCTACCGTCTTCGCCTCGGAAAGTATGTCTCTTCTTAGGAAACTGCTTTGCTGCTTTTGGCAGAGCCAGCACACTACCCCAGTGTTCACATTATCAACTACATTTAGTCCTTGCACTGCCTTTGAGTGCACTTTTAAAAAAGATTTCACCATTTCTGGACCTGATCCTCTAGGCCTTGTTTTCCAAACATTTTGACCGCAGGGGACAAGATAAGTCTTATGCTACTTGCAGAGAGTATTACATAAATCAAAGAGAGGAAAAAAGGAAGCTGGTTCAATTCGCCTGAGTACAAATGTAGAAAATCAAAAGGAACTAGCCCCACGGTCGAGGGGGATAAGTGTATGTAGATATGAAGAAACAGAATAGTCTCTTTAGTCAAGGGAAACCATTTAGGTTTTTAAGAAAGGCCTCACCCGCCAGCCTAGTTGGTGGCATGCTTCATCGGCCCCCACTCGGGGTACCGAATGTACCCCAAGTGTGCTGCGACGCCTGCAATTGCAACGGAGCTGGTTTATTGTCCAGGTGAGTGTGCAGTGATGGTGTAGTGTGTGTAAATTTAAAAAGCTGTCCCTATGGTCCCAAAAACCAATTAGAATTATTTAATAATGGGCCATGGGCAGCATTAAAAAGAGGCAGGGGATGGCTAAGGAGGTATCAATGGCCGCCACCATCCAGTGGGGTCAACATGTTTCAGCCAGTGCCTGGAAACTGGGGCTGGCTTTCATCAGGACCAAGAAAGTGGAAGGTGAGAGGATAGGTCTAGCAGAGTGTGTATAGCCGTCTATGTGCGGCGCACGCTAAGGTGCCTTAACTGGCAGAGGGGGTATTCCTCTTATTTCCAATCACCAAAGATTAAAGGGACATGCTCCATGAGTCAGGAGTAGGGATATTCTGTCACAGCTACCATTTGTAGCTGACGGAGCTCATACCGCAAACCTGTGTGGCCTCTCTCCGACTCCGTGGTTGGAACTTGCAGAGAGTACCCAGCAGCCACTGTTGGGGGAGGCTTGATTAGACATGACTAAGATGTCATAAGTTACAGGGGTCAACCCCACATCCCTTACAGGTAAGAGAGTAGAAGTCGCACTTTCTGTAAGGACTGCTTGATGCTGCCATTTGCAGTTTGTCATCATGAAAAAAGATACCTGGAAAGTACAAGGTGGGGAATTATGTTTTTGTTTTTATATGGTTCTCCTTTTTTATTGTTGTTAAATATACTCATCAAGTGTACGCACTGAGGGGAACTTGCCAGAGTCTCACAAGGTGCAATACTGAATTGAACTTCTAGGCATCTTAGGGAAGTGAAAACTTTCACCTACCAACCCTTTGCTCCCCACACAAGAAGTACCAAGAGAACCTCATAACTTATTCACAAGCGGAAGACCAAGTAAGCTCCCTTTCTCCAGGGCCCAAGGGGATAATTATTTCAGTACAGTAGTATCTTGAGTAAGTACTTGACTATGAAAACTAAAAATAGGCTTTTTCTGCTCCTCTTTCATCCATTGAGCATGACAAGAGATTATATAAAGCCATCCCAACCAGAGCCCTCTATCTGTTGTCTTGCTACACTCTAAACTGCACAAGCTTTTAGCTTTTGTTTTTATGCTTAACATCTGGTGCATTGCTCTTGTGCTTTGTCTCCTACCACCTGCAAATTCGTAGCCTACTGTCCAAGTTTTGGCTGAAGGGCAACTGTTGTCTTAATGGACCGGTCTGGCTCTTTTCAATCCTAGTCTTGAGGAGATCATTCAGTCATTGACTCCTTCAGTGATTTAAAATCTAGGTCTATTCGTGATTTCTTGTGGCATCTGTATGGTCCTAAAAAGAGGAGGATAAAAAAGGTAATTATAGAATCGCCCAATGCCTTTCTTTAATTCAGCGGATGCTGCCAGTTTTCCAACCATCTTTTTCCTTAGCATTTAAGCTACTCAAAAATGCTTGGATGATCCAGTGTCATAAGGATGTGGGTGGTTTGGGATGTTAAGAAAAATTTCATATCGACTTCCGTCCTTTATCGGGGCACTCAATGTATCCAGATTTCTTTTTAGATGATCTTCGGATGGCAATGGAAATTAGAAGTGTGAGTGCCCTATTTTTGTTCACTTGACTCCAGGGATGTGGGATCCGGGTTACTGCCTTGAGTTCTTGTCGAAGCGATATCACCCCTTAAAACCCTTAAATACTTCAGAATTTCTTCAAGTACATTATGTTCTCCTGGGCTCTACAGTCATTCACCCTCTTGTTCAAAGTCTATCCTGTGGTCTATCTTATCTGATCCTATAGTTTCCATTAAAATATTAATGCTAACAGGAAACTGGTTTTATTGCGAAGCAGCTTCAACAAACCACCGCATTTGGTGACTGGATGGGCAACTCCTGGCTACAGCTCAGACAGTGCAAAACTGAGTTCATGGAGGTCAGTGGCTTACCTGAACTCTCTGGTCCCATTTTCTATCACTTTAGAAGTGAGTGCTTGCCATAGTCTGGCTAAGGCAGTTAAAAACATGGGAGTTGGATTTAAATTACAAGCAGATGTCTCTGCACCTGCCGCAGGTTAATGATATGTTTAATAAACTAAACACAAGGAGATGATAGACGGACCGCTGAAACTTTTCAGACACTCACCCCTGTCACAGATCTGGGTTGAATCCATCATCGTCCTTTAGCTCACTTCGCCACCTCAGTTTAGAGCCAGCTATATGCAAATCAGTCTTGACCCTGTGCCTCATGGGAACAGTCCAACCTGAACTGCCATGCCAGGTCTTCCCTGAACCGGAAACAAGCATCCTGGGACCGGTTTCGGTGCAACACCCCTCATCTGCCAGGCTAGCTTGAATCCAGTGGCAAAGTGAGCAAGGGACCCACGTTTGGGCATACCCTGCCAACTTGGGGCAAACAAAGCAAACACAAGGAGATGGACAGGGCTCAAACTCCATACCACTGGAATCAGGCTGTCCTGGCTGATGGCGGTGAAACTCCGAAACCGGTCTTAGGATGTTTGTTTCCAGTTCAGGGAGGACCTGGCCTGGCAGTTTGGACTGGACTGTTGTCATTGGGCACAGGGTCAAGACTAATTTGCGTATGGCTGGGTTCAAACTGTATTTGGCATGGGGAGCAAAAAACGATGGATTAGGCCCAGATATCTGTACTGGGGTGAATGTATGACATTGTTCTGCATTCTGTCCATCAATTGTTCTTTTTGCATGTTCAATAAACTTCCATCATCCACGGGTATCCGAACATTTTTCTTTTTTTTGACCTGTAGCTGTCATTAGTTGATATTCAAGAAATGATGTGTCTCAAACTTTGGGATGTGTGCTGTGCTTGGACACTCTAATCCTTGCTGGTGTGGCTGTAGCTGGCTTGCAAAAGGGACTGATCAATATATCCCCTAACAACACTCAGCTGAGCAAGTGCATTTTAAGTACTTTGCGCTGAGTATTGCTTGTTCTAGGTGTATTCCAATCCATTCTGACAGCCATGTTTGTTCTTTATCTCACTCTTTACAATCTGTGATTTAGGCAACAATGCAATCTGTTAATACTTGTTTTTTATAGAAAGTGAAAAGGTGGCCACAGGTTCTGTGTGGCGCCTCTTGCTGTGGAACTATCTTCTAGGATTCTCAGAAGACCTCTTTGACAGTGTGGAAAAACAGTTTAATTCATTATTACACTGGCAAATGTATCTGCCACTGCTCTTAAGTTGAGGCCTCTACATCTGCACTCAATTGCACCAAGACTTGCAATTGATTGCTTATTGCCATCACTCGTTTCAAACCCAGGAAAGTTTATTAAGCATTCACGCATCCAGCTCTTTATCCATGCTACTTTCCAAGAGCTTGTTTGTTTCAAAAGACCCATCACCCTATCACTATTCCAAGTAGCTCTAAAATTGCAACATCACTTGCTGCAGGCTGAAATATTCTCGGTTCATGCTCATATCACTTTGGACTGTAAGCGGTTTAGGAGCCATAGGGGAATGCTGCTAAATTATAAAAATGTGTTCCCGCTCCCACCCCTCCAGCTGTATTGTTTTTATAAACAAATTGATTTTTTTTTAAAGAAAATATTTTGTGTGCCAGACCGAGATTGGCGTAGAAGACCATTCAATGTTCCACTTCACTGAATGATTTGCCGTCTTTCTGTCAAGTGAATGCTCTCCTGTGATCTTTTCTCCTCGCTTTACTTGAGGAAACATGAATGTTAGTTTTAATGCTCTTTGGTTTCTTATTAGGTGTCATTAGTGAGGTTAGTTTAAATGAAAGAGACCCAATTCATCTCACAGGATTCTTTTCTTGACCGTCTTGCATTAAAGAATAAATCATTGGCTACATAAACATTGCCGAACTGCAATCTTATGACAGAGTTGAATTTTAAAAAGCATAAATGAGGAGGAAAATTTAAAATCACAGAAAGAAAATACCACATCTACGTTTACCATCTTTTCTTGTACACAAGAAGTGCAGCATATGCCATGGTGGTGGTGGTAAAGGTTTTTAAATGGATATTGCATGGAAAGACTGTAAGAAAATGCCATTATGGCTGTTTTGCGAAATGTAAGTACTTCCAGTCTGCCCATCACCCTCTTATGTAAACCACATGTCCCACCCATAGTTTTATACTTATGTTTACATAGAATCATTGTTATGCCCATTTTTATAAGAGATACATAAGTTTTAAACCGAATATGGAGCGGCAATAGAAGCCCAAGAATCTGTTTCAGAGTAGTTATAATATGATTGAATTTCCCAGCCTCTGACCGCTGCATGCAAGACTGCATTCAGAAGAGGAAAAGTGGCTTGGGAAATAGGCTAGCACTAGCTTGGTATGGGATTTTGGGCTGGACCCACTCTACTTTACCAATTGCCCACCATCTAATGTCTGTCAAATAATGTGCATGGTCAGTTCAGCTAAGGGCCAAGACCAAGAAAGAAAGGAAAGATGGAGACAGAAGTGTGTTTATGGTGTTTAAATTTTCTTGTTTACACTGCATGCATGCCTTTTGTGTACTCATTTCTTTGAAACCAGTCTGACAACTGAAGTTTGCAAGCTTCCATATAGCGTAATGTTTTACGGAGGTCAGTGTTTTCTTTCATTGACACACTTCGACTGACAGCAAACTGCATTTGACATTCTGAAAGTTACAGTTTCCATTTTTTGATTATACATCCTGGTTTTCAGTGTTCCACCATAGAAAGTGCTGTCGGGTGCCTGAGACCGCCTGAAAGAATCACACTGGACATGGAGTCTCTTGCCATCCATGGACTGCATACACACGACTATAGAATATTTACAGCAACCTTGTTGAAATGGAAAAGATTTTTTTTTTCTCAACTCTGTAGAAATATATTGTAAAGTGCTCCTAAAAGGCAAAAGACATTTGAAAAGAAAATGTTTGCTATAAACTAATGTTCATAGCACAGGTAGCTGTAGATACACATGCTCCTGCCATTTAGTTGTTTGTCTTCGAGAATGGTCTTTCGAGTCACGGAATGCACTGTTACTCCTCCCTTAGTTGGCAATGCGCATGGTCAGTGACTCCATGGTATATTGTCAAGTCAAGGTGCCTACATGGGATTTTGTTTGAGAAATAGGACTTCTAGTTTATTGTACTGGAGTTGCTAAGTATTCAGTCTAATCAGATCTTGAGCCAAAAATTCATCGATTTACACATCCAATGAATGAACAGAAAAACAGAGGGAAAAAAAAGAGAAAAAACACGGGGATATCTTTTTGTAAATATACAAATGAGTTTTTATATATTAATCAAATTGAAAATGGTACAATCAGACCGAAGTTAATTCAGCAATAGATCATGAAAGCGGAATAGTGCAATTTATCCTACAGCTCATGAATAAAAACAACTATTCCAACATAATCAAAAAAGTGACCTTTCTCTTGATACAAATAACAGTCACTTACGTACAATAAATATTTAGGAAGTAGATGATCAAGTCGACGTTTCGGTCTTTCGTGGAATTAGTCCGTCAGACCATCTTCCGGATGATGAGTATTGCATATAGTAAAGACCCCTATGTAAACATAATGCATACAATTACATTTATGAAAACTGAACTTAACTGTGGTCAATTGATACAACAGTTAACAAAGATAACCAGTGTAGAGACAAAGAGAAAATAATAATGAAAGTGGCAACCAAATTAAACCAACATACTGATTTATGGTTTTCTAGTTGTAACAGAAATGTATTCGGATCTAAATTCAGTTTCTGCAGAGGGAGTAAACCAGGATAGTGCCCATCACCCAAGCGATACTAGAAGTACATTGTACATTGTTTACTTGGGATTCAGTTTTCTAAAATTGGACCCTGCACGATTAATTCAATTTCAAAAGGAATCAATCTGAGCTATCACTGCAAGATTAGAATGTGAAGATATTATTAAGGGAGGTAGCACATTTGTTCAGTGTAATCTTATGACTGCTCTCAAGCTGAATATCAAACGTACCTACTCCGGTAGTTAAAATCGGCCCAGCAAGGTGGTAACAGTCTCAAGGAGGACCAAATTTGCCTCAAGATTTCAAATGTCAGGACGTTCGCTATAAGACACAAGTGAAATCACACACTAATCATTGTGTTACTGATGTACTTCTTGCGTTATGTTCAAGAAAGTACGGGGGGCATTGCTCATCTAGTTAACAGGTTTCCAGTAGCACCAGAAGATGCCTTTAGGATTATTAATCCTTCGTTTTATTAACTGACATTCAGTTGTGGTGTGCCGATTAAAGACATTGTTTTCTTAACGACCATCATGCTTAACTGTACCAATAAACAGAGCTATAAAAAAAAAAAACATTGTTTTCTGACGTTAAAAAATGGTAAACAGTGGCTGAACACTGATCTCACAGCCCCGCTTGAAACTGGGAAAGACAAAATATAATTTCACGTAACTTATGCATTTTCATATTGCCACTTGTGAATTAACTATTTCAAAGAGGCGTCCCAGGGGGTATTGGTTCAGGATATGTCACCCATTGAATGCCCAAGCCGATTATTAGCCCTTCGTACTATTAAATGACATTCACAAAGACATCCTAGAGAGTATTAGCAAAAACGTGTCCCCCTTCAAATAACTGTGCCGATAATAAATAACTGCATTGCGATGATTATATGCTGGCAGCGTATCGGACCATGTATACACGGTCCTGGGACTAAATTAAATACCGCTCTCTGTATAGTCTCCGAGCCTTGGAGAATATTTTGTAGATGTACTTACATGCACTTCTAAGTAGCTCGCACACGGGCGTTCAGTCCTGTGGCAGTGATCTAAATTACAGCCGGCTAAGCCGGTTTGTCTTATACCTAAAGACCCGAAAATTGAAACTTTTAAACTTTAGACCCGGAAGTATTAAGGTGTTAGGTCTCGTAACATGGCGGCCATCTTAACCTATCTCTGATCAATGTATTCAAGTTATAATCGTGCACTAGTTAGTCGATGACACAAAAAATAATATATGGATCAGTCACTTTGATTTTATCACTTTTGTTATATCATGGGTCTTACACATAGTTTTTTTGGGTTAAAGGCACAGGCTAATTATTTAATTACTTACATTTGCTATAACTTCCCTAAATTACCATTCTCAGTTAGAGCCATCTTTTTCAGAGTAATAGGTGTGTAAAAATGATATACAAATGCGGATTGTTACTTCAATATATCAAAACATAATAGTTATTCGGCTATGATGTTGTAGCGTACCCTTTAAAAGTAAAAATTACATGGGTACATTTATCCTCACGTTGCTGCCACAAATTATCTCAATTTCAAATGTGTTCAGCAACGCTTACAATCTATCCCAGAGGCGAGACTAACAATGTTACATTTATCCTCACGCTGCTACCGTATATTATCTCAAGACACCAACTATGTTTAGCAGCGCTTACAATCTACGTCAGAGATGAGTCTAACACTGTAAACATCTCGAGACAGTGACATAAAGTTCAAATATACATCATCTCTCTTTGTCATGCATGCTAGTGTATGCATCATCTCAGTAGCTGAGTTAAGGCCCTTTTTAATGCGGTCTGCGCGACAAATCCAGCGTTTTTCCTTCAATGTGAGGATCTGGTCAGCATTAGCCTGTCTGATGGTTGGCTTTACCATGTTTATTACCCACCAGACCATATCTTTCTCTGTATGTTTCGCTTGGCCAAAATGTTTTAAAAGTAGCGCATTCTCGACTTTACATCGAATCCTCGACTGGTGCTGAAGAATGCCTTTTTAACCACTTGCGTCGTTTTGCCTATGTAAATCAGGCCACATGGGCACTGAATACAATAAACAACTTTATTGATGTTACAATTGGAGAAGTGCTTAATGGCGATTATTTGACCATTGAGTTCAAAAGTTTTTGAGTTATTAGTAGTAGTGCAAGCCGCACAACTATTGCACTTGTAGTGCCCTGTTATGGGCATCAATTGCCTCCTATTTCCCACTACATTAGTCTCTGGCATTTTATATGCATGAACAAGACTATCTTTCAAGTTTGCACCCCTTTTGAAAGAGAAAAACGGTTCCTCAGCCAGTTCTGTGAGTGAGGCAAGTAAAGTCCAATGCTTGTTTACTATTTTCTTGATCTTATTCGTTGCTGTACCAAAAGTTGTCACACACACCAGATGGGGTTGCGTTGCCTTTTGTTTCACCTCCAACAATGCGTCACGGTTATTATACCATGCCCGCTTGAGTGATCTTTTTAGAAGTTTGTTTGGGTAACCTCGTGAGTGCAATTTTTCTTTCAGTTTTTTTGCCTCGAGGAAGTAACCTTCCCTTCTGGTACAATTTCTCCGTAAGCGGAGGAACTGTCCAAACGGGAGTCCATCCCTGAGTGCCTGTGGATGGTGGCTGCTATATTTGAGCTAATTTGACTGCCATGAAAGACCGAAACGTCGACTTTATCATCTACTTCCTAAATATTCAATGTACTTAAGTTACTGTTATTTGTATCAGGAGATATGTCACTTTTTTGATTATGTTGGAATAGATGTTTTTATTCATGAGCTGTAGGATAAATTGCACTATACCGCTTTCATGATCTATTGCTGAATTAACTTCTGTCTAATTGTACCTTTTTCAATTTGATTTATATATAAAAACTAATTTGTATATTTACAAAAAGATATCCCCGTGTTTTTTCTCTGTTCTTCTCTGTTCATTCATTGGATGTGTAAATCGATGAATTTTTGGCTCAAGATCTGATTAGACTGAACCACTTAGCAACTCTAGTACAATAAACTAGAAGTCATATTTCTCAAACAAAATCCCTTGTAGGCACCTTGACTTGACACTGTTTGAACTGCCGAAGCCTCCAAGGGTATATTGGGTCGCCCCACGTTCTCACCCTCCATGGTATATTGTTTGTTTATTTGCCGCCATCTGGTTTGGAAGTGCACAGACAGGGCTCCAAGACTCGACGTGTTCTCCACATTTTCATTCTGGCCCACATGGTCAAATTCAACACTTACGATTGGGGAAAAAGCTTTGTCATCGGCGTTCTTCTCTGCAACACCCTTCGGCTTATGCCCATTAGGGGGTGGAATAAACACCCTTTTCTGTCCAACTCGAACCAGGAGGAAAAACAGGAGGCTCCCTTGATCTCCATGACCACATGTCATCGAGCTTAGATCTCTGGCAGTGTCGTGGGTATGGTCAGCATCAATCCACACACGAGGCCTCTGAGGACACCTTACATGGAGGCAGAGCACCGCACTCGTGGGGGCTGGGTGTCAAGACCCATATTGAAGCCTTTACATCTTTAGGGCCACTGCCACCTTTGGGCTCCAGTCAGCACAGACCAAAAGCCTCTGAGCTGACAAAGCTTCCTCCCTCGGGCATCGACCCTCCACAGCCATCAAGCCCCAAGATCCTCCACAAGCCTCTACTTCACTGTAAGCTAAAGGCCCTTTCAACTCTGGCACCAAAGCAGCCCTAGATTCCGAAGCCTTTCGATTTCGAATACTCCCTCAACTGGCTGCCACAACTCAGAGAAACCAATTCTTCAAAGGCTGTTGGAGGAATTGGACGCTAGGCAAAATAAACGTTTTCCATCCCCTGACTGGGTAGATTTAGATTAATCCACTTTTGCTGCAATCTACTGAGTCAGAAGAGGGAGCAAACATTCAAGGAGGACCTTCCTGCAGAATTCCTTCCAACTCCTAAGCTTAAAAAGTATAGCGATGGGCACAAGCCCCTTTCCCCTAGATTTGTCCCGCTCCAACACCTTTCTCCACCAGCACCTCCTTCTCTTACTTTGCCACCTCGTCGCTCACCGCCTTCAATATGAGAGGGATCCTCAAATTCCTCTTATGTTCCTGGCAGCTCCTTTAATTCTGCCAACCCTTACGAGGGACCCTTTTACCCAGGACCTACAGATGAGCTGTGGGCCAACTAGGACGTCGACCCCCCCCTGAGAGCACCGGCTTCTGTCACGCCATGGGCAACTCCGCTGACAGATAAGGAGAACAAGAAGGATGAGGCTGCCAGCAAAAGGGTTCCAGTAGGAGGCTCTACCCACCGAAGGATAGCCAACTCCTTCATTCTCCTCTTCTGCTATGACAGGGCATGGTTGGACTAGATGCCAGAGCTAGTCCAGCTACTCCCAGAAGAATTCAGGAAGACTGCAGAGTAGGTAGTCTCAGAGGGGCAAAACTATCTCCAACACCACTGTGCCCTTGTTGCCACAGGCACAGCTTCCTGAGGGGGTCAGTACCAGCATATCGATTAGACGTTACACCTGGATACCCTTTTCTAGCTTCAAGCCAGAGGTCCAACAGCATCTCCTCAACATGCCCTTCGAAGTTGAACATATGTTCGAGCCACAGGTTGACAAGATGCTGGAGAAAATAAATCAGAATACAGACTTTGACAAATCCATGTGCTTCAGCCCCTATTGGCCAGAGGCTACTTTTGGTTGCAGCAGGCTTGATAAGGCTCAAAGGCCACTTACCTGATCTCCACCCCCTCATACCAGAGGCAGCAACACTCCTTCCACAAGCAAGCAACAACAACACCACCAGGGTTAGAGGCGGCTCCGGCAAGGTGGCCTCCACGTCCAAAACCTGGCTCTTTCCCACCAATCACACAACACCTGGCACGCGGAAACAGCACGATTTCCCTCCCCGTTGGAAGAAAATCACATCAGGCCAGTGGGAGTTAGCTGACCATTTGTTTATAGCCTTTGCCAAAACCCACAAGGGGTTTCCAAAGCCGGTATTGCCAGGTGGCTAGTCAAGTGCATCTAATTTTGCTATCTCAAGGCCAAGAGAGCATTCTCTGCTACCCCCAGTGTACACTTTACATACAAGAAAGCAGCAACTATGGCGTTTCTGGGCAACATCCTGCTAGTTGATCTAGGTAAAGCAGCCACTTGGTCAATCCCACACACTTTTACCAAGCATTATTGTGTGAATATCTTAGCCAGACAGCAGGCAATGGTTGGGCAGACATTCATAAGGACATTATTTTAGACATCTGCATTACCCATATGCTAGCCACAGCATATAGCGGGTACTGCTTTTGTCTTTGCAGAGCATGTGTATCTACAGCAACACATGCTACAAACAGAAAATGTTACCCTGTAAACATCTGTTTATAGCTTGTAGTGCTGTAGATTCACATGCACCCACCCTCCTGCACGGAACGTGACTCTAACTGCTTATCTTTCTTTTTTGCCACATTCTTTTCACAATACACGTGTGCTATACTGTGTTCACTTGCTGTTCTCTACTGCTCTCACCCGCTGAGCGAAAAATAGTCTCACGTTGTGTGTGCCCATGCCCATTTCCAAATAAGGGAGGAGTGACCGAGTAGCCTGTGACTCTGAAAGACTTTTTAAAAGAAAAACACACCTAGCTATAAACTGAGTGATTTAAAATAGTAAGGAGAGGTAGAAAGTGAGGGTAGGCAAGGCATGCTTGAAAATGGGATGGATTCTCTTATTTTGTGTTCACATGTGGAAAACAATAAAAGCAGTTACTTCTGGATGAAGTTTTTCTTGATGAGGATGGTGTTCAGTTTTGTACCTGAAGTGAACAAGTGAAAGTATTTCAGATCTCAGGACTGATCTTACGGTTCTTTCTTGCATTTCTTAGTTTACTTCCTAACAATGTTGTCTGTCTGTCTGTCCTAAAGCTCTTGATTGCTATATTGGAGGTACCAGTCTTGAATATGGTGCAGCAGATTTTGAAGTTATTTTGTTCTTGGAAGCGAGGTGGAGGAACCATCCAGTCATACATTCTCAATCCCTTGATGAGCCTAAGTAGTGCATTTTTGATGTTTTTATTAACATGAAGTAGATTTCTGAGATACCAATTGACAGGACATTGCAGCTGTATAGCTATGAAAGAGCTGTTGCTGCCTTTTGGCTCTGAAGTCATGCTCTGGGACGTACGTTTTGAATTTCCAGAGAAGCGAGAACTGGTGCCTGGTTGTCTGTCCTTAGTGTTGTGGGCCTTGAAGAAGGTGCTGCAATGCTGTTTTCGAGTTAATGGTGAATCAGTCAAGGGTGCTTGCAGAGAATCTTTTCTTTATTATTTGTCGGTGGAGATCATAAGAACTGTTTTCATGGATTTCAACTTCAGGAAAGTCATTTGAACCCAATCTTTAGATGGTGGAAAGACCGTTCTTTTAGATGGTTGATGAGTCTGTTGGGCGAGTTTGAAAAGTAAAGTGTTGTCTGAGTACTGACCATGTTTGATGTTCATGTCAGCCTGGAGTATGAGCAGAGATTCCTTGTAAAGTATAAAAATTCTGGCAGTGAGAGGATCCATAATTTAGCTGTGGCACAGTTACCCGGATACATTTTGATTTCGATTTCACTTGGACCAGTTAGGTAGGTATTTTGGGAGCTGGCAAGACAACCATTGGAGGCTCAGGCAGTTTAAGGCCATCTGCAAAAGACAGTGTTGCAGAGGTCTAGCTCAGTCACCTTTATTGAATACTACACCGGAGTTCTACAACATGAGACTCTGAGCTCAGCTCTGTATGTAATAAGGAGAGTGTCCTCTGGTTGGGGCTGTCTGTATGCTGCACTGTTGTCTGAATCCTTGTGTGGCATGCTTATTCCTGCCTTCATGATGTTCTTACCAGGCATGGGAATTTACTATGTGGTAGCTGGGCAAATCATCAGGATTATAGTTTGCTTGCTTCAATATCTAAAGGGTATGTCTTTTTTAGGGTGTCAGGGGTGTGATGCCTTGTATGATTGAGGCACAGTGGGATATTGAACCATAAAAGGGTGAATGGTAGGATATGCAGTCCTGTAATGCTCACGGTTGTCTGTCAATTAAAAATAATCTTAAAGTATAATCTATGTTACTTACAATCAGTTTGCACATACTTGTATTTATCTCCAGGGCACTGCCATGTAATAAAAATGTTCTGTGCGACTGTTCAGTAGCTTGCAAACTTCTGACGGGACTCATCCCTACCATTACATGTAACATGAATTGGGAGATGCCTGACAGTGACTTGCATTACTAGAGTCCGATAAGTCTTTTGAATTTGACCTGTTGCAGGTGCAGCTTTATAAAGGGATTTTATTCAGAAGCTTTTGGCACCCCTGATCTGCATGAAATCCTTTTCCTATCCCCCGTACATAAAGAAAGGCTTGTTGAGGATCCACAGGCCGAGAAGGTTGATATTTTGTTTTTAAAAAGTTAAATAATGGGGGCACAGATTCAAATGTCTTTTCTTCTCATTCAGTAGGTAGTAGGGGGATAAAAATTGATTGCTGTTGCCTGCATGCTGATCGTAAATGTTATGAGTATTGACCTCGATCATGTTGTCCCCATCCAGAATCTGAATGCTGCGGATAATGACCCCACAGCCCCACCGTATGACTCTCTACTGGTCTTTGATTACGAGGGCAGCGGCTCGGAGGCTGCATCCCTCAGCTCCCTGAACTCCTCCAACTCAGACGTGGACCAAGACTACAACTGCCTGAACAACTGGGGCCCACGTTTTAGAAAACTGGCTGATATGTATGGAGGTGATGAGGATTAAAAACAGAAAAGCCTCTGCAAGTATTTCAAAATGGCCACCTTCATTGGACAAAGGTTGTCGGAAGCAAGCCATATACACTCTTGGCAGCTGCAAAAACCAGCACTATGAAAATGTTTCTTGATGGATTTCCTTGCGATAGTGTGCCATTTTATTTGGCTGAAAATATTTCTCCTATGTGTTAAAAATGTGTTTAAGTTGTGCAAAGAAAATGCTGTGCTGAATTATTTTATTATCTAATGTACCAGGAGATATTATTCTAGTGGAGTGTTGCTTCCTCTTTTGTACTGTATGGAGACAATACCACTTGTTTCTATTTTTAAAACATTTTTAGCTGATTGCAGGAGGTTATCCGATACTTTATTCTGGTCTTTCACGTGGATATATCCCATAGCATTTAGTACGTTGCCAGCACTCATTTACAGAATTTTCCTAACTTTTGTAGTTGTCATAATTTGCCAGAATTGTATTTTTGTATTATTGCTGTATTGCTTACAGGGTCTGGAGTTTTTGTAATATCTTTTAATCGTAAAATATATATATATAAATATTTAGGCTTTATGCTTCTATCTTTTGTACATCGGGCAGTAAAAAAAACCAAAGATGATTTTACAGTTGTTACATGATTAAATGAATCCTGACAGATGTTGCCTTTTTTCCACTAGCTGTGATGAGAGGTTTACCAAGGTTGTACCTATGATGCAGTGGAGATCTTTGAGATATACCAGAAAGTGCAATTAGCTAGGAGTCAATCTCTCTTCAAATCAGCAACTATATTTGTTTGTTTCTGCAGTGCAGCCGTTGTCTCTATGATGAATGCAGATTTGCTCTGAACTACTGTTGAATCAATTGATGGGATTTCCATAGTTTCACCTGTTTATACTTATTCACTTATGTAAAATGTTGGTTGTTCTGTTGCACTACATATGATCGCTAAAGCAAGTGCCACTTAAATTAGAGTAAGTTTGGTCATGGTTAAAATGCCAATTTGTGGTTCTTGCTGGATGTAACCCACTTACTTGGTCGGCGATAGGAACGTTTGATTCTTGCTTGTAATATACCAAAGAGTATATTTTGGCATGACCTTATGATGTTAATAATACAAATTAACTTTGTATGTTTGGAAATGCAAAACAAATGGTTATTATATAGCTCTTGAAAAAAAAACATAGGTATACATATAAATATATATGTATTCATACAATTCACGGGTGGACATGTCTTTCTCTTTGCAGTTGTGCCATACAAATAGGATTTATTAAGCGCTCTCAGAAGCTCTAATTTTCAAGGATGCTTTTAAGAGTCACGTGTTAATGTCACTGTATGAAAATAAATCAATAAAGTGATACTTTTTTAAAATAAAGTGTTTGCTCCTTATTTCCATACAGCTTATGCGTCAGGTGTCTGATCCATTTAGTTTCTGTGAACGTTGTGTTAACTAGGTTTGCCTTTTTTGGCCATCAGCACACTTGCTAGCTCTTTCCTTCCTACTTCTCAAGTCCAGATATGAACATTTCCAAATACTCCTTTGGGTCACGTTTTCTTTTCTGTTCTTACCCAGGAGCTTCTTCGTTCATTCAGTGTTTATTTAATGTAACAGTTCGTCCTGTGCCCTGTCTGTTTAGTGGTGGTTACTCTGATTGATTTGTGGTGGCTGCAACTCCCTTAAGCACTCGCTCTGTTGTGACCACTGGTGTATGTTCACTGAAAGCATTTGTCAATGTCTAGAACACTAGTTTCATACACTGTACACCCACCTTCCTGTTCAGCACAGTTGTGCTGTTCACAAGCGCATTCCCTCTCATCCTTGCTTATCAACTGCACAAAGCTATAACATTGCAAATACATTTTGTAGTTGTACGCCCTAGCCAACATTGCCTTCTCATCATTCTATCATGCCAGGGTTCCGACTAAGCTGTCATGCGTTGTCTGCCTCTTCCTGTTTGATGTTTCTTGCTCTGTTGGTTTATAAGCAGATATAAAATTATTCGTACTGCCATGAACTGTTCGGGCCTGTTCCTTTGCCGTAAACTGTTTGGGCCTGTTCCTTTGAACCCTCAGATTAGAGAAGCCAGAAAGTACTACTAAACAACTCCACTCTTTTTAAGATGATGTCATGAGGTACTGCAAAGTCAAGCAATCGGCCAACGTAACGGGATGGCCCTACGGTGGAAAATCAGATCGAGATCAGGCAGGGACACCACTGTGGTAGGAATTCAAACAAGCTCACGGAGAAAGGGTAAAACACACAGGTAAATTATCCCTAGGATCGAATCCTGCTCAAAACATATAATAGTTCACCGATATAGAAACTATGGATGCCATTACAAATATAAATCTACCTTTCCAAAATAAACTTGAATATAAGCGAAATAAAGGTCTTGAGCTAAGGATTTAACATTTGCCAATTTCCATCTTGTAAATTTGTAAATGTACACTGTGTGTGTGTGTGTGTGTATATATATTATTTTCACTGAAAAAACTATAGGTTTTAGGGACGTTCTAGTTCGAAATAAGCATTTAAAAAAAGCTTAGAAATTCACTGAAAAAACCATAGGTTTTAGGGACGTTCTAGTTCGAAATTAGCATTTAAAAAAACATTAGGAATTCACTGAAAAACCATAGGTTTCAGGGACGTTCTAGTTAGTTGGACATTTCACTAGTATAAAACCAGAGAATCCGGCCGTTCTAGTTAGTAGAGCTAACTATAACTCGCGCCCTCACAATGCACTGCTGATGACATTAAATATTGTATCACTCATGACATGGTCAGTGAAATCACTGATGGCATCTCAAATGACATCACTGATGACATCATCCACGTGATCATCTGATGCACCTCCTCACACACTAATAAAACCTTTGATACACCCACTCTAAAATACAGACTACCAATATCAAAACCATAGACAGACCAATAGCAGTTAATACATACCCACTCAGTGATTCATACGTCTACACACACATCCACCCACTAACCCATACAGTCACTGATACATGCCGTCATTCATCAATACAGCCCCTAATATATCCACTCATACACCCACTCGGGGATGAAGTCCACTTGTGTCATGAGGTTCTCAAGACACAAGAGGACCTCATCACCCCTCCAGCAGTACGCCAAGAGGCGCGTTTGCAGAGTGGTTTAAAAAGGGGTGAGGCCTCAGACCACTTCTCTGCAATCCAGCTCTGTGGCGCTTACTGGAGGTACCTGGTGGGCTAGTTGCCCCACAGGGATCCTCGGTATTCAATGGGATTTAATTCCCCAACTTACAATGCGCCAGTGGGTGTGTTTGCAGAGTGGTGCAGGGAGGGCGCGGGCCTCTGGCGAGATGCCGGCCTTTTTTAAATATTTTTTTTTTAAGTGGGGCTGTGTGGCCCCCTCTTCTTTTAGTATTTTGGGTACCCTGGGGACCCCAGGGCCAGACACCTTAAAAAAAAATCTTTTTTCAAACCGGAAGGGGGCCCTCTCCCGAGGCAAATTTCGGCCTTGGGGACCCCATCCCCCGGGGCATGGCCTCTTTTTAAAAGTTTACTTCCCTAGGCCACTATTGGATGGGGTCCCCGGGGCCTGCCTGCTGGGTTTTTTTTTTTTTTTATTTAAATTTTTATTTTTATTAAATGGGAGCAGGGCCGAGGGGGCCCCCCCTCCCAAGCCACTTCTGGCCCCTGGGACCCCATCCCCTAGGGCTGGCCCTCAAGGTGTGGACCATGAGGGGAGCCCCAATGCCCCCACGGTCCCTGCCAGCTCCCCACCTCCTGCGGGAGCCGGCATTGCTTTTCGGCAAGGGTAGCTGCTGACATGCAGCTCCTCTTGGCCAAAAGCATAGCAGGAGTTTGCTATGATAGGGCGGGAGCTGTGCTTCCGCCCTGTCATAGCAAACGGCAGTGTCCTGGGGTTGGGCACTCCGGGAAATTGCAGGAGCCGGCACTGGGGGGTGGCGGTCCCCAGGGCCATCAAGGGCTCCTGGAGGGGGTGCCGCGTGTCTCCCCTCCCATCATTTGTAAAGCCCCGGGGAGGTGGTGGCCCCCAGGGGTCCGTATAACGGACCCCTGAATTTAAATAAAGTGTCCTGGGGAGGTGGTGGTCCCTGGGGCAGTGTGGGGGGGGGGTTCGAGCCCCCCACACACATTATTTCAGCCCCAAGGAGGTGGTAGTCCGTGGGGGGGCCCGCGAAGCCACCCCACTGTATTTTAATAAAGCCCCATGGAGGTGGCAGTCCCCGGGGCTTGGGGGGGCTCGCGAGGCCCCCCTACACTATAATAAAGCCGTGACGAGTTGGGGGTTCCCGGGGCAGCGGGGTCCCCTGCTACAGAAATGGGACCTGGCCCACCCGGGAGCACTCTGAGACCCGGCCAAAAATGTAAAACAAAAAAAAAAGATTTTTGGGGTCATGGGATTTTTACCCTGCCCCTTTTTCTTCTTTTTAGTGTTTCACTCACCTTTTTCCTTTTCCCTTGGTACAGAGTCACAACATGGTTGCCAACAGTTTCTGGTTTGAAGTGCTGGCAGCCAATCAGAGGCAAGCTCGTGCTCTGGAGGGCGCAGCCAATCAGATCTCACAATTCTCAAATATTGGTATCTGTAAATCTTTAAATATCTCAAACTACTGAACGGATATGCACAATTAAAAAAAATAATAATAAAAGTGTGCTTTCTGGACCAAGAGCTATCTCTCTGCCAAATTCCGTTCAGCAGTTCAGTCTGTAGCCGTGTCTAAAGTTTCCTATGGAAATTAATATGGAGAAAACACGTTTTGGGACCCCCGTTTTTTTTTTGTTTTTTTTGGTCCGTACTAGACTAATCACCCCGAAACCTTCAAGACAGGAGCTGACCTGAGTGAACCATTAGTTTGGAACATTTCGTGAAGATTCGTCAAATGGCACCAAAGTTATTGGCAAATGCAAAAATGCTTTTACTATGGAAACTAGGTTCTAACTATAACTACCTACTGGCAACTGCCAGTAGCTTTTTTGTATTTAAATATCGATCAACCACACTATCGATCAAACCAGGACAAACGGGTACGGACCACAGCATGTTCTCATGTAGATTGCAGTGTTTTATTGCATAGTTGAATTAAAACCACATCACCAAAAATTCAGAGACCAGTGTCCAGCCTACATATATTTAATTTTGTGATAGAAATTCCTTACCTTAGAATTACCCCCAGGCGTCAGACTGGATCCGGAAACTTTTCGTCAGCAGTACCCCTGCGTGTCGGAAGGTGGCGTCGTGCGGCTCCGTGTCCATCGTTAGGGTCGCCGAGATGACGTAGCGGCAGCTACCTAGACACTGCCCTCACGCGCTGACGTCCGTTATTTCTTTTTCCGCGCCAGCAAGCGCAGATCCGGAGAGAGCGGTTCCCCCAGTCAATTTCTGACTGAGTTTTTCAAGGCCTTTTTTGTCTCTATTTTTCGAGTCGATCAACTCCTGGTGCCATAGGGATGCCAGTCTTCAAGTCTTGCGGGGACTGTCATCGCATGATGTCGGTGACGGACCCACACTACATGTGTCTCTACTGTCTGGGGCACGACCACGACCCCAAGTCGTGCCCCGACGGCCAGGCCATGGCACCGAAGACTTTGTGGAAGTGGTCCCGAAAGTTGCTTGAAGTCCGGTAGTCTGCTCCGTGCCGGTCAAGGTCCTGGTCCCGTGGTAGGTCGAGGGACTGGTTGCGGAGTCACCACCTTTGTTCGTCAGGATCGAAGTCTTCTCACTCGGGGTCAGGTAAGATGAAGCATCACAAGAAGTCGAAGAAGCGTCATCGCTCTCCCGCTCCCCCTCTCCCATCGCGCAATGCGGCTGAGGGTGCGGGTGGTGCCTCCCCGCGGCTCCGGCGGAGCCTATGCAGTCTCCATCGGCCTACCCGCCCTTCCCGGGTCCGTCGGCAACTTCGGCCCAGCTGCAGGAATTTGTCAGCCATGGCTCGCCTCTTTGGGCCTTCGGGCCCCGCCGGCCCGACTGGGGGTCCTCGCCCTTTACTGTCGGCGGCTCAGGCATCGCTGTTGGCTCCGGCGCCGCAGGGCCCCCATGGATCCATGCCTGGATCCCGGTCGACGCCGGTTGACCTTGTGACACCACCACAGACGTCTCCCGTGGCACCAGACGACGTCAACCCGGGTCTCAGCCTCTATGTAGACACGGCGCTGGAACGGCATAGCTCGACGCAGATTCCGACGCAGACGCGGCCTTTCTACCCCTATGTCCAGCCTCCTTATTTTCGGCCTGTTCATCAGCCTTCGGAGGAAGGGGAGGACTGGGAGGGGTCTGAGGACCCCCTCTCAGCTCAGTGTGAGTATGACCCGGACTGGGCAGAGGAGCTGGGGGATGCCAGTGGTTTTGATACCTCTCCTGACCTTGGCATGCTAACTCCTCCTATCGTGGCTACAGAGGGTGGTGCGAGTTACGCAGTGGTGTTGCGTAGGGTGGCCGAGGTCTTCCACCTCAAGCTCCCTACAGTGGCTGTCAGGACTAACCTCCTGACAGAAGTGCTTCAGCCGGCAGCTACCTCTGCGGAGCCACTGCTGCCTTTTAATGATGCACTTTCCGACCGTTCTTTTGGGCACCTGGTCCAGGCCCAACACAAGGGCTCCTGTGGATAGGAATGTGGCCCGTCGCCATCACCCGGCCCCCGGTGACCCCCTTTTCCTTTCCCAACACCCCACCCCTGAAAGCTTGGTTGTCCAAGCCTCTACGTCAGAGCGCATTCCCTACCGCACCACCGGACAGGGAATCCAAGAGACTGGAGCAGTTCGGCAAGAAGATTTTTTCTTACGCCAGTTCAGGGCTGCGGGCTGTGAACACCACATGCCTTTTGGGCTGTTACTCCTACTCTGTGTGGTATATGGTGGCGCAAGTGCTGCCTCAGTGTCCAGAGGAGGACTGGACAGTGCTCTCTCAAACTATTGCTGAAGGCAGAGATACAGTTCACAATTCGATGTGGCCTTGACACCGCTGACTCGCTGGGCAGAGCGATTTCCACGACAGTGGCACTCTGTCGCCACACCTGGCTGAGGACTACTGGTTTCTCTGGGGATGTCCTGAACACCCTGATAGATATGCCCTTTGATGGCATTCGCCTTTTTGGAAACCAGGCAGATAGTGCGTTGGAGCGCTTTAAGGACTTTCGGGCTATGGCCAAGTCCCTGGGCCTTTCCGCCACGCGCCTTCCTCCACCTTCTGCTTTTTGCTCCCTTCGTGGCCACGGAAGGGGCACCCGACACGTTCGTTCCAGAGCCACAGGCATGCGCAGCAACAGTCTCAGCACGGACGTTGGACCCGCAGAGGCGGGTCTGGGGGCCAGCGGGCGGCTCAGTTCACCTCCACCCCGGCCACCACTGCCTCCAAACCTTCCTAGTCTGGTTTTTTAGGCCCATCAAAAGCCAGTGGGCGGCAGGATTCACCATCACCTCCCCCACTGGCGTACCATCACTTCGGACAGGTGGGTTTTGTGAGAAGTTGGCCTGATATATCACTAGTTCTAGTGTACACCTTGTATCAGTCCAAACAACCCTTATGGTGATTGGTTGTAAAGTCAACCTTATAGACCAGCTATCCTAGTGGTAGCATGGACAAGAGCAGTCTTAGGCTAAACTCTGTATGGCATGTGAAGCCAGCTGTTATACCATTTGCAATCCCTTGAATACCAAATGAAAGGACACCACAACAGATGTATATAAAAATAGAATGTATTTATTCTTGTCAAAATACCCTCAGCACTCTTTATGAGATTCGAGGTAAGTACAACAGTCTTATTTAAGCATACATAAGTCACACAGGTAAGTAATACAGTTAGGCCCTAGGGGCCACGCAAACCATATACTAAGTAAGTGGTATAAGAACCACTGTCACGAACACAGGTTAGGCCTAGGGAATTGCTGGGGCTACACTAGCCTACCAGTTGCTAGGCAGTGGGAGGCCCACGGGATTCGGGTGCAGAGTGGAAACACTCACGCGTAGTGCGTTTAAAGTCGATAGAAATAGTGATGTTTAGAAATTAAGAGTTTTAGGACACTTCGGAAAGAGCTAGGAGTTAGAGACTTGGAAACTAGACCCTAGGATAGTCAATACCCTTGTGAGCACCGGCGTACTCAAGTTACCTAGCCCACGGGCTGCGGGTGCATAGGTGTGAACTTTGCGTCGGGTTTCGTCGTCGACTCCTATGGATGCCTGAAGAAAAGCTGCTGACAGGCAGTCAGTGAAGAGTGTCCAGTGAATTCCAAGGTTGGAATCAAGGAGAGTACCTGGAAGCAGAAGGGACAGAGTCTAGGTCACCAGCCAGGAGTCGGGAAGGAACCAGGCGATGTCGTGAAGATGCAGGTGAAGAGGTGAAGCTTGTTGCAGCAGCCATGAGTACCAGGAGGCGTCGAGGACTTCCAGAACCAGGAGGCGAGCTGTCCCACGAGGGCTCTTGCTGTTGGCGACGTCTGTCTAGTTTGGACCCAACAAGCCTTGGCAAGCGCAACCCACGCAGAATGAAGGTTTTGCTTCTGATGCAGACCAGGAAGGCCTGAGGTGCTTCTCTTTCACAGGGAAGCAACCGGACAGACGCGTCGAGCAGGAAAATGCAGAAGGGCCCCACGCAGAACTCGTGGAGTGTGGAGGGCTGATCTTCTGTGCAGATGGTGCTCGGGGTTGGGGCTTCTCAATCCCCCGAGCACAACTTCGAGGATGCCTCAGAAGCTGCGCTGGAAGCTAGTAGCCAATTTTCCCAGGTAGCCGGTCCCACGTCTCTCGTCGCCTCCACGGATCTCAGCTTTGCTGTGGATGTGGATCAGGGTCGGAGAAGTCTGGAAGTCAAGGCGCTGGTCGGGCTCTGCAGTCGGTTCCTCGTAGAACTTGGGCAAAGCAAACGGCAGGTCGCTTGATGGTGCCTGTTTGCACAGGGTGGCCACTCCTTGGCCACAAGGGAGATTCTTCAGTCTTCTTCCGTAGTCGAATGTCGAAGGTCCAGAGTTTCTGTTCGAGTTTCAGTTTTCAGGATAATCCAAAGTCCTAGGGACTCAGCTCCCACTCTTATACTAATCTGGGGGGCTGGGTTACCTGCTAGGTCCCTCCTATGGGTGGGACCAGGGAGGGGGGTGGTTACACCCCCTTCCCTTTGTCCAGTTTCGCGCCAGGACTGGGGCTGGAGTGCCCCAGCACCGGTTTGAACCGGACTATGCATGGGACACCTTGTGTGCCCCAGGCAGTGTCTCGTTTCTTTCATCCCTCCCTGCCCCAATACACTAAGTCCTGTCTAGGGTGGTGCTAGCACCTCCCAAGGCAGGAAACCTATTGTCCAAGCCTCCCTCGCTGGAAGGACTCCCAGCAGCAGGAGGTCAGACTTGTGTCTGTGGCAGCAGCATCCATTTTGTGATGCTGGGGCTCTGGTTAACTTTAACCGGGTAGTAGGTCTTCAACATGTCTTCTCCCTCTAGAAGGGAGGAATACTATCCTCATCGCCAGCAATGGTGTGGGGGTAGTATTCCAAAGTGTTAGACACCTTACACAACATGTTCTGATAAAGCCACACCATAGTTACCATAACCGCGAGGATTATAAGGCACTTTAAGAGTATATGGTAGGCGATATCATAGAACAGCTATAAGGACATGGTTCCGAAAGCTGCAGACAGGCTCAGCTCATGCTAGAGCACCATCACACATGTTACCAAGCACTCTGCCTTCAGGATTAAGGCCTTCCATAGGAGTGACTGATAGGTTACCCATGTGTCTATATAAGGCAGGTATAGGAATACTATACCTAAGCAAGGGGTGATTACACGACCTTGCTTCAGCTGAGTGATCAGCCAGTTGTGTCATAATGGGAGGTCAGCCAGGGGTGGCATAATACATGCTGCAGCCCCTGGTAGGCCTAGGGTCCACCCATGCCCTGGGTACCTAAGGTACACTGTACAGGGCCCTAGAGGGTGATCCTTACCAATTGGGTTATGTACCTAAAGTACATAATTTGAATTTAGAGAGAGAACAGCTGGGCTGTGGGTCTGATTAGCAGGCCCACAGCCACATCTAAGTCGATAACCAGTGAAGCAAAAGCAAAAAGTGGGGGTGAACATAGAAAGCAGACCCTACTCTCCTACACAACCCCCCCCCCCCAAACTTAGGGACATTAAACTAACCTTGACCAGTTGAGTCTTCATGTTCTAAGTGGAAATATCTGGAGAGTCCATCTGCATTGGCATGGTCTGTCTCAGGTCTATGTTCCACTGTGAAGTCCATCCCGTGTAGGGAAATGGACCACCTAAGAAGGTTGGGAATTTCACCCTTCATCTGATTTTTCCACAAGAGGGGCTTATGGTCTGTCAATCTTGAAGTGAGTGCCAAACAGGTATGGCATCAGCTTCTTCAGGGCCGAAACCACAGCAAAGGCCTCCCTCTCAATGGCTGACCAACGTTTCTCTCTAGGGGTCAGCCTTCTACTAATAAAAGCAATGGGCTGGTCTCGACCATCTATATTCAGTTGTAAAAGAACAGCTCCCACAACCAACTCAGAAGCATCTCTCTGGACAATGAACTCTTTGGAGTAGTCTGGACTTTTCAGAATAGGTGCAGTGCACATTGCCTGCTTCAGGTCATCAAATGCCTTCTGGCAGCTTACTGTCCACTGAACTTTCTTTGGCATCTTCTTAGAGGTCAAGTCATTAAGTGGTGTCACAATGGACCCATAGTTCTTAAACTTTCTGTAGTACCCAGTCAGGCCCAAGAAAGCTCTGACCTGAGTCTGGGTAATTGGAGGAGTCCAGTTCTTTATGGTCGGGATCTTGCTCTCCAGTGGTTGAACCTGACCCCCACCTACTAGGTGGCCCAGGTACACAACCTTGCTCTGCCCTATCTGGCACTTAGTGGCCTTGATAGTGAGGCCTGCCTTTTGCAGGGCCTCTAAAACATTCCTCAGGTGGACCAGGTGATCCTCCCAGGTGGAGCTAAAAACAGCAATATCATCAAGATAAGCTGCACAGTAGTCATCCAGGCCTGTAAGGACTTGATTCACCAACCTTTGGAAAGTGGCAGGTGCATTCTTCAAGCCAAAGGGCATTACCACAAATTGATAATGTCCTCCTGGGGTTGAGAAAGCAGTTTTGGCCTTTGCATCCTCAGCTAGTCTGATTTGCCAGTAGCCTGCTGTCAGGTCAAATGTACTCAAAAACTTGGCAGCTGCCAATCTGTCAATGAGCTCATCTGCCCTAGGTATTGGGTGGGCATCTGTCCTAGTGACAGCATTGAGACCTCTGTAATCCACGTAAAACCTCATCTCTCTTACCATCTTGGGTGTGAGGTTTTGGCACCAGAACTACAGGACTAGCCCAAGGGCTCTCTGAAGGTTCAATGACTCCCAGCTCCAACATATTTTGTACCTCAATCTTTATGCAGTCCCTCACATGGTCAGGTTGCCTGTAGATTTTACTCTTCACAGGCAGACTGTCACCAGTGTCCACCTCATGGGTGCACCAGTTTGTCTGACTTGGGGTCAGAGAGAACATATGTCTATAGGCCTGTAGAACTTGTCTGCAGTCCTGTTGCTGATGGTTAGTCAGGCTGTCAGAAAAGACCACACCATCAACTGAACCATCATCAGGGTTCCGAGTCTGGGAGAGGGTCACTCTCTTCCTCCTGCCCCTCATCTGTAGCCATGAGTAAGCCCATGTCTGCCCTGTCAACATATGCCTTTAACCTGTTGACATGAAGCACCCTGTGGGGGCTTCTGGGAGTCCCAAGGTCCACCAAGTAGGTCACTTCTCCCTTCTGTTCAACAATAGTGTGGGGTCCAGACCATTTGTCCTGGAGTGCTGCTGGGGCCACTGGCTCCAACACCCACACTTTCTGTCCTGGCTGGTACACAGTCAGCACAGCCTTTTGGTCATGCCAAGCTTTTTGGAGTTCTTGGCTTGCCTCAAGGTTTTTAGAAGCCTTCTTCATATACTCTGCCATCCTGGAGCGGAGGCCAAGTACTTGTTATGTTAAGTGAAATTTGTTGAGCGCACTGACACCAAAGGTTTCCTGGCGCTGAAAGACAGAGGGGAGTCGGAAGGGACAGGAGCGGTAGGGACTAGCAGGGTGGAGGGAAGAGGAAAGTTTTAAACAGTTTTCTGAAGTGAAGGAGAGAGCTGCTAGATTTAATAGGGAGGGGAAGAGGGTTCCAGCATTTGGGGGCGAGGAAAGCAAATCGGCGGCCGCCAAATTTGTTGGTTTTGATCTTGGGGGCAGCAAGCAGGTTGAGGAGGGCTGAGCGAAGATTGCGCGTAGGGCGGTGGGGGTTGATGAGGGTCGTCAAGAAAACAGGACTGGGGCAGTGAAGAGATTTGAACGTGAGGCAGCCCAGCTTGAAGGCCGCCCTTTGTTCTATGGGTAGCCAGTGCAGTTTGTATAGCAGGGGTTTGGCTGACGGCCATTTGGGGGTGTTATGGATGAGACTGGCTACTTGATTCTGTACGACCTGAAGACGATACAGCAGAGATTTCGGGAGACCATAGTACAGGGAGTTGGAGAAATCCAAGCGGGATAATACCAGGGAAATGACTACCTGGATCAGAGCAGCCAGTGGTAGTAGATGGCTGACTTTGTGGATTTTACGAAGCTGGAACATGCATGAAGAAATCACAGTACCCACATGCGGTCTGAGGGAGAGTTCAGTATCAATGGTCACTCCTAAGCTTTTTACTGATTTCATGGGAGCTGGAGGAGGGCCAAAATTATTAGGCCAGAACTGTGGGCCCCAATGGGAGAGGCTGGAACCAGGGAGGAGAAGCTCCGTTTTGCCGGGATTTAGTTTTAACTGATTGAGGTCCATCCACTCCTGGATGTGTATCATGGTGGAGTGGAAGTTATTTACAGCCACTATGTCCAGTTTGGGTTTTCTGAGAGGTCTCTCCCATCCTTCACTTACTAGACACAGGGGTCCCCTTACAGGATGCCCACACAAAAGCTCAAAAGGGCTGTAGCCAACCCCCTTTTGTGGGACCTCTCTGTAAGCAAACAGAAGGCAGGGTAAAAGGATGTCCCATCTTCGCCTAAGCTTGTCTGGTAAACCTTTTATCATCCCTTTTAGGGTCTTGTTGAACCTTTCAACAAGCCCATTGCATTGTGGGTGATAGGGTGTAGTGAATTTGTAGTTAACACCACACTCCTGCCACATTGCAGTCAAATATCCTGACATGAAGTTGGCACCTCTGTCAGAGACAACCTCCTTTGGAAAACCCACTCTGGAGAATACTCCAAGTAGGGCCCTTGCCACAACAGGAGCTGTTGTGGTCCTCAGGGGTATAACTTCTGGGTACCTGGTGGCATGTTCCACTATCACCAGTATGAATCTGTGCCCAGATGCTGTTTGGGGGTCCATTGGTCCTACAATGTCTATCCCCAATCTCTCAAAGGGAACCCCCACCACAGGTAGTGGTATGAGGGGGGCCTTTGTGGTGCCTCCTGATTTGCCACTGGTTTGGCAGGTGACACAGGAGCGACAAAACTCCTTGGTATCTTCTGACATGTGAGGCCAGTGAAAGTGAGGGACAAGTCTGTCCCAAGTCTTATTCTGGCCTAAGTGTCCTGCAAGGGGAATATCATGGGCCAAGGTAAGAAGGAAGCCTCAAACTCAATGGTATGACCAACCTCCTGGACGCACCGGGCTTGGGGTCTCTAGCCTCTGAGTACAGCAGCCCTTCATCCCAATACACTCTATGGGTACCTTGAGCATTCCCTGCAGCCTCAGCAGCAGCCTGCTGTCTGAGGGGTTCAAGAGAAGGACAGTCTAATTGTGCCTGCCTCAGATCTGCCCTTGAAGGTCCCCCTGTCCCAAGAAACTCAACCTGGTCAGGTTCCAGTTCTTCTAGGACAGTTCCTTCAGGGCTCTCAGAATCATCCTCCTGTGAGGGCCGACTCTCTACCTGAGGCAGGGGGGAAGGCACAGCCTTAACCCTACTGCTCTCTCGGGTTGTGTCTGGTCCATTGTCCCAGGATCCAGCACTTGTTCAGTGTTGCACTTTTTGGCCTGTGACCTAGTCACAGCAAGGACATGTGCATCTCTTCCCAGCATTTCTGCATCGGTCCTATACTCCACTTCAGCCCACACTGAAGTTTCAAGGTCATTTCCAACAGACGCTCTACAGGAAGATCTGAACTCACCACAACTTTCTTGAGGCCAGTTACCCCTCCCCAGGAGAAGTTAACAATTGCCACACTATGGGAGGTAGTGGCATTGCTAGCGTTGGTCACTAGGTAATTCTCACCTAGCATGATCTGTCCAGGGTCCACAAAGGCAGGTGTCACCATTGTGACACTATCACCTGTGTCCCTGTAGGCCTGAGCCATTCTCTGGTTGATAAAAGGAATCTGTCTGTACTTGCCCAGGTTACTGGGACTCACAGTAGAGGACAAAGCTATGTCCCCATCACAGATCAGAACAGCCTGAGTGGGTATTCTGACTAGGCCAGAATCCACTTCAGTTCCCAGGGTTATCCCTATTACACCCTTTTGCTGGGAACCACCACTTACAGCTGGACTAGGGGGTACAGTTGCCTTAGGGGCAATGGTGGTTGGGGGCTTGTCCTTTTTGGTGCATTCACCATACCAATGGGAATTGGACTTACAATAGTTACACCAAGGTTTCTTTTGGCCATCTTTCTTTTTATCCTTTTTGGGACCACCCTCCCCCTGAGCCTTTTGGGGGCCTGGTGAAGACTTCTGGTCTTTTGATTTCTGCTCATTACCCTTCTGGTCTGCCTTTGTCTGATCACCGCCCTGGTTCTGGTTTTTCTGCTTAACTCTAGTCCTGACCCACCTGTAGGAAGGTGGATATCTGACTATGGTTACCCCCAACTTTTTGCCTAGTGTCTAGCTGGTTTTTCGACTTAGTTGGCCTGAGATTCTGCCATTCAGGGTCTCAGGCTGTCTGCTCTCTCTTTAAAATGGACTCCATGTACCCTAGGTACATACCCAATTGGTAAGGATCACCTTTTTGGACCCTGTACAGTGTACCCTAGGTACCCAGGGCATAGGTGTACCCTAGGCCTCCCAGGGGCTGCAGCATGTATTATGCCACCCCTGGCCTGGCCTTCCAATCAGACACAACTGGCTGATCACTCAGCTGGGGCAAGGTCGTGTAATCACCCCTTGCTTGGATGTAGTATACCTATATCTACCCTTATATATACACACGTGTACCTATCAGCCACTCCTATGGCAGGCCTTAACAATCCTGGAGGCAGAGTGCTTGGTAACATGTGAGATGGTGCTCTAGCATGAGCTGAGCCTGTCTGCAGATTTCGGAACCATGTCCTTATAGCTGTTCTATGATATAGCCTACCATATACTCTTAAAGTGCCTTATAATCTTAAACGGTTATGGTAACTATGGTTTGGCTTTATCAAAACATGTCGTGTAAGGTGTCTAACACTTTGGAATAATACCCCCATACCATTTCTGGTGATGAGGATATTATTCCTCCCTCCTAGAGGGAGAGACATGTTAAAATCCTACTTTCCTGTTTAACTCACCAAAGCCTCAGCATCACAAAATGGATGCTGCTGCCACAGACACGAGTCTGACCTCCTGCAGCTGGGAGCCCTCCCAGCCAGGGAGGCCTGGACAATAGGTTTCCTGCTTGAGGAGGTGCTAGCACATCCCCAGACAGACTTTAGTGTATTGGGGCAGGGAGGGCTGAAAGAAATGAGACATGCCTGGGGCACACAAGGTGCTCCATGCATAGTCCAGTTCAAACCGGTGCTGGGGCACTCCAGCCCCAACTCTGGCGCGAAACTGGACAAAGGAAAGGGGGTGTAGCCACTCCCCTTCCTGGTCCCACCCATAGGAGGGACCTTGCAGGTAGCCCAGCCCACTAGCCCAGTATATTAGTAGCTAGTTGGGCCCTGCTAAATTAGATTAACCCGAATCTGCAACTTGAACAGAAACTCTGGACCTTCGACATTCGACCTCAGGAAGAAGACTGAAGAAATCTCCCTTGTGGCCAAGGAGTGACCACCCTGGGCAACCAGGCACCATCCAGCGACCGCTGCTTGCTTTGCGACTGAATCCTACGAGGGACGACTGCAGAGACTGACCAGCGCCGAGACTTCCAGACACCTCTGACCCAGATCCACATCTACAGCGAAGCTGAGACCCGTGGAGGCGACTAGGGACGTGGGACCGGCGACTTGGGAAAAGTGCCTAGTAACTGACTAGCGCAACTTCTGAGGCTTCCTCGAGGCTGTGCTTGGGGAATTGAGAAGCCCCATTCCTGAGCACCATCTGCAAAGAAGATCAGCTCCCCACACTTCACGTGTTCTGCGTGGGGCCCCTCTGCACCTGTGTTGCTCGACGTGTTGTCCGGTTGCTGGCCCGCTGGCTAGTAGCCTCTGCGACGACAAACCTTTACTTTCAACTTGCTGGTCCGGCTCCTCCAGACTGGCGCCCGCTCCTCTGTGAAAGAGAAGCACCCCAGACCTTCCTGGTCTGCACCAGAAGCAAGTCCTCCATCCTGCGTGGGTTCCGCTTGCCAAGGCTTGTTGGGTCCTGACTCGACTTCGACGCCACCGGTAGCAAGAGCCTTCGTGGGACAGCTCACCTCCTGGTCCTGGTCGTCCTCGACGTCTCCTGGTACCCGTGGCTGCTGCGACAAGCTTCACCTCTTCACCTGCATCTTCACGACATCGCCTGGTTCCTTCCCGGCTCCTGGCTGGTGACCTAGACTCTGTCCCTTCTGCTTGCAGGTTCCTTCCTTCTTGATCCCCACCTTGGGATCCACCGGACACTCTTCACTGACTGCCTGTCAGCAACTTTCCTTCAGGCATCCATAGAAGTCTACGACGAAACCCGACGCAAGTTCACACCTATGCACCCGCAGCCCGTGGGCTAGGTAACTTGGGTACTTCGGTGCTCACGAGGGTATTGACAATCCTAGGGTCTAGTTTCCGAGTCTCGACTTTCTAGCTATACCAGAAGTGTCCTAAAACTGCTTATTTCTAACTGCTAGTGATTCTATCGACTTTTACGCACTACGCGTGAGTGTTTCCACTCTGCACCTGAATCCCGTGGGCCTCCCACTTCCTAACTGTTGGTAGTATAGTGTAGCCCCAGCGATTCCCTAGGCCTATCCTGTGTTCGTGACAGTGGTTCTTATACCACTTACTTAGTATATGGTTTGCGTGGCCCCTAGGGCCTAACTGTATTACTTACCTGTGTGACTTAATGTATGCTTAAATAAGACTGTGTTGTACTTGCCTCTAATCTCATAAAGAGTGCTGAGGGTTTGCCTAGAATAAATACATTCTATTTTTATATATATCTGTTGTGGTGTCCTTTCATTTGGTATTCAAGGGATTACATATGGTATAACAGCTGGCTTCACATGCCATTCAGAGTTTAGCCTAAGACTGCTCTTGTCCATGCTACCACTAGGATAGCTGGTCTATAAGGTTGACTTTACAACCAATCACCATAAGGGTTGTTTGGACTGATACAAGGTGTACACTAGAATTAGTGACATCATATATCAGGCCAACTTCTCACACCACCTATCTGCCTTCTTTCCCAATTCTTGGGGAGAAGTTAGGTCCGAGTCAATCAAGTGTTGATGCAGCAGCTGGTTTTGACAGTTGTTAAGAATTTGCTCTCTCATGATCAAATTATACAATCCTGTATAGTCCTTAACCTTACTACCCAATAACCAGCCTTCCAAAGCCTTAGTGGCACAATCTACAAAGTCAGTCCAGTCCTGAGTCTGTGTCTTCTGGGTATCCTTGAACAACAACCTGTATTGTTCAGTGGTTACGACAAACCCATCAATCAGAGCACTCTTCAGGACAGTGTAATTGTCAGCATCCTCATCACTAACTGTGAGGAGCTTGTCTCTACCTTTCTCAGAGAAGGAGAGCCACAAGATAGCTGCCCACTGACTTTGGGGTACCTGCTGTACTTTGCAAGCCCTATCCAAAGCAGTTATCCATTTGTGGATGCCATTCCCACACTTGTAGGGAGGGACAATCTTGCTCAGGTTTCTATTATCATAGGTCCTGTCTCTATCCTTAGGGATATTGCTGCCACCAGTGGGTCCTAGCCCACTTAACTTTTGCTCTCTGGCCAGAGCAAGTCTCTCTTTGGCAAGGGCAAGTTCTTCCCTTTCAATCCTCAGATTGACTTCCCTCATTCTGGCCTGATGCTCTTTTCTCTGTGCAGAAGTCATTCCCCTGTGAGAAGAGGCATTGGAGCTATTAGAGACATGGGAGTGGATAGATTCCCTGGAAGGGGATCTTCCTCTCCTGCTTCTCTGGTTAAGTCCACTTGAGGGTCTGAATGGGGGAACCCCATTCTTACTCCCATGTAGGCTTACGTTAGCCTGGCTAAGTCTCCTAACTTGGACCTGGCTATCTACCTCATCTTCTGAAGTCCCTGCTGACTCATCTAGATCAGTATTGTGAGGGGAGTCTTCTGTGGAGGGTAGCCCTCATTGGTACCTAAGGCACCATCCTGGGAGGCTCTCTGAGCATCATACTCTTCTAAGATCTCCACTAGATAAATGAGGGTAGGGTTTGAACCCTGTTTTAACTTTCTGGAGGTACACAATTGTCTCATCTCCTGAAAAGTTAGGGTATCATATCTATAGGGTATCTTTCTAGGATATCTCCCTCCTGAGAGAACATCAACTTGATCTCCTCTCAGAGACATGATCTAGTGAGGGTGTGGTGTGTGCACCTACCTACACTAGTTGTATCTACTAAAACCTCTCTAGTAGTTGTAGTCAGGGTGTGCTAGGCCCTTCAACCTACAACAACTAAGTTCAGTAGAACTTAAGTATTTATAAGCTATGTTATATGTACCTGACAACTATCCTTGTGATCTTTCAATTTGATATCTCAAGATTGCAATGATATCACAACAGCAAGCTCAGATCCCAACCGCTGCTCACCAATGTGAGAAGTTGGCCTGATATATGATGTCACTAGTTCTAGTGTACACCTTGTATCAGTCCAAACAACCCTTATGGTGATTGGTTGTAAAGTCAACCTTATAGACCAGCTATCCTAGTGGTAGCATGGACAAGAGCAGTCTTAGGCTAAACTCTGTAAGGCATGTGAAGCCAGCTGTTATACCATTTGCAATCCCTTGAATACCAAATGAAAGGACACCACAACAGATATGTATAAAAATAGAATGTATTTATTCTAGTCAAAATACCCTCAGCACTCTTTATGAGATTCGAGGTAAGTACAACACAGTCTTATTTAAGCATACATAAGTCGCACAGGTAAGTAATACAGTTAGGCCCTAGGGGCCACGCAAACCATATACTAAGTAAGTGGTATAAGAACCACTGTCACGAACACAGGTTAGGCCTAGGGAATCGCTGGGGCTACACTATCCTACCAGTTGCTAGGCAGTGGGAGGACCATGGGATTCGGGTGCAGAGTGGAAACACTCATGCGTAATGCGTTAAAGTCGATAGAAATAGTGATGTTTAGAAATTAAGAGTTTTAGGACACTTCGGAAAGAGCTAGGAGTTAGAGACTTGGAAACTAGACCCTAGGATAGTCAATACCCTTGTGAGCACCGGAGTACTCAAGTTACCTAGCCCACGGGCTGCGGGTGCATAGGTGGGAACTTGCGTCGGGTTTCGTCGTCGACTCCTATGGATGCCGGAAGAAAGATGCTGACAGGCAGTCAGTGAAGAGTGTCCGGTGGATTCCAAGGATGGAATCAAGAGGATACCTGCAAGCAGAGGGGACAGAGTCTAGGTCACCAGCCAGGAGCCGGGAAGGAACCAGGAAGGAACCAGGCGATGTCGTGAAGATGCAGGTGAAGAGGTGAATCTTGTCGCAGCAGCCACAGGTACCAGGAGGCGTCGAGGACGACCAGAACCAGGAGCCAAGCTGCCCCACGAAGGCTCTTGCTGTTGGGGGCGTCGATGTCGAGTTTGGACCCAACAAGCCTTGGCAAGCGCAACCCACGCAGGATGAAGGATTCGATTCTGTTGCAGACCAGGAAGGCCTGAGGTGCTTCTCTTTCACAGGGAAGCAAGGGCCAGTCTGGAGGAGCCAAACCAGCGGTGGAAAGTCAAGGGTTCGTCGTCACAAAGGTTACTAGCCAATGGGCAAGCAACCGGACAGACGCGTCGAGCAGGAAAATGCAGAAGGGCCCCACGCAGAACTCGTGGAGTGTGGAGGGCTGATCTTCGGTGCAGATGGTGCTCGGGGTTGGGGCTTCTCAATCCCCAGAGCACAACTTCGAGGATGCCTCAGAAGCTGCGCTAGAAGCTAGTAGCCAATTTTCCCAGGTAGCCGGTCCCACGTCTCTCGTCGCCTCCACGGATCTCAGCTTTGATGTGGATCAGGGTCGGAGAAGTCTGGAAGTCAAGGCGCTGGTCGGGCTCTGCAGTCGGTTCCTCGTAGAACTTGGGCAAAGCAAACGGCAGGTCGCTTGATGGTGCCTGTTTGCACAGGGTGGCCACTCCTTTGCCACAAGGGAGATTCTTCAGTCTTCTTCCGTAGTCGAATGTCAAAGGTCCAGAGTTTCTATTCAAGTTTCAGTTTTCAGGATAATCCAAAGTCCTAGGGACTCAGCTCCCACTCTTATACTAATCTGGGGAGCTGGGTTACCTGCTAGGTCCCTCCTATGGGTGGGACCAGGGAGGAGGGGTGGTTACACCCCCTTCCCTTTGTCCAGTTTCGTGCCAGGACTGGGGCTGGAGTGCCCCAGCACCGGTTTGAACCGGACTATGCATGGGACACCTTGTGTGCCCCAGGCACTGTCTCGTTTCTTTCATCCCTCCCTGCCCCAATACACTAAGTCCTGCCTAGGGTGGTGCTAGCACCTCCCAAGGCAGGAAACCTATTGTCCAAGCCTCCCTCGCTGGAAGGACTCCCAGCAGCAGGAGGTCAGACTTGTGTCTGTGGCAGCAGCATCCATTTTGTGATGCTGGGGCTCTGGTTAACGTTAACCGGGTAGTAGGTCTTCAACATGTCTTCTCCCTCTAGAAGGGAGGAATACTATCCTCATCGCCAGCAATGGGGTGGGGGTAGTATTCCAAAGTGTTAGACACCTTACACGACATGTTTTGATAAAGCCAAACCATAGTTACCATAACCGAGAGGATTATAAGGCACTTTAAGAGTATATGGAAGGCAATATCATAGAACAGCTATAAGGACATGGTTCAGAAAGCTGCAGACAGGCTCAGCTCATGCACCATCTCACATGTTACCAAGCACTCTGCCTTCAGGATTGTTAAGGCCTGCCATAGGAGTGACTGATAGGTTACCCATGTGTCTATAATAGGCAGGTATAGGAATACTATACCTAAGCAAGGGGTGATTACACGACCTTGCCCCAGCTGAGTGATCAGCCAGTTGTGTAATAATGGGAGGCCAGCCAGGGGTGGCATAATACATGCTGCAGCCCCTGGTAGGCCTAGGGTACACCCATGCCCTGGGTACCTAAGGTACACTGTACAGGGCCCTAGAGGGTGATCTTTACCAATTGGGTTATGTACCTAAAGAACAGCTGGGCTGTGGGTCTGATTAGCAGGCCCGCAGGCCCACAGCCACATTCAAGTCGAAAACCAGTGAAGCAAAAGCAAAAAGTGGGGGTGAACCTAGAAAGCAGACCCTACTCTCCTACAGGTTTTACAAATAGTCCTAGTCTACTCCCTCCACTTCGAGACTACTGCCTCCCCTACGAGAATACCTCTCCAGCCATGCCACCCCAGTACCACCGCATGTCCGGGGATCACATGGCACTTCTTTAACAGGAAGTCGGGGCCCTCTTGGCCAAGGGGGTCATCGAGAGTGTCCTGCGCCAGAAGTAGGACGTGGTTGTAACTCCCACTACTTTCTGGTGCCCAAGAAGGATAGGGCCTGTGTCCTATCTTGGACCTCAAGGACGTCAAGAGCTTCCTCCGGAAGGATGAGTTCAAGATGTTAACTCTGGCTCAGGACTTATCTGCCCTCGACCCTGGAGACTTGACGGTGGCGTTGGAACTGCAGGACGCATATTTCCATATTCCCGTCTTGCCGGCCCACCGGCATAACCTGCGGTTTATGGTAGGCCACGAGCACTTTCAGTTTACCGTGCTCCCTTTTGGTCTTACCAGCACCCCTCGGGTGTTCGCGAAAGTCATCGCGCTAGTCGCAGCTCATCTGCGCAGATCAGGGATTCCAGTCTTCCCCTATTTCGACAACTGGCTTTTGAAAGTGGGCTCACCCCAGACAGTCTTCTCCCACCTTCAGACTACGGCCTACCTCCTGCATTTGCTACGGTTCTCCATCAATGTGCCGAAGTCCCACCTGATTCCCTCTCAGAAGCTCCTCTTCATCCGAGCGGTTCTGGATACGATGCTCTTTCGGGTTTATCCTCCTGAATGGCGAGTCCAGGATGTTCAGGCTCTGATTCCAATCTTTCAGCCTTTGTCCTGGATTTAGGTCAGGATGACCCTGAGGCTGCTGGGCCTCATGGCCTCCTGCATCCTGCTGGTCGACCATGCCAGGTGGCATATGCGGGCTCTGCAGTGGGACCTGAAGTTCCAGTGGGCACAGCATCAGGGGAACCTGGCCGATTACGTCCAGATCTCGGAGGGCACTGCACAGCAATTGCAGTGGTGGCTCACAAACCGGCATTGGGTCAATGGCAGATCCCTCTCCCTTCCCCAACCGGAGCACACAGTTGTGACGAATACGTCCCTCCTGGGATGGGGCAGCCACCTGGGAGAGGCGGAGATCAGAGGCCTCTGGCGGAGTCCAGGCTCCATATCAAACTTCTGGAGCTTTGTGCGATCCGACTTGCACTGAAGGCATCCCTTCCCTCTGTCAAGGGGAGAGTAGTGCAGGTGTTCACAGACAACACCACCGCCATGTGGTACTGCAACAAACAGGGCGAGGTGGGGTCATGGACCCTATGTCAGGAAGGCTCTGTGCCTCTGCAAATGGTTGGAACATCGGGGGATTTCCCTGGTGGTTCAACACCTGGCAGGTTCAATGAACGCCAGGGCGGACGAGCTCAGCCACAGGTGCATGATGGATCACGAATGCCTTCTTCACTCGGACATGGCGCAAGGTCTCTTTCAGCAGGGGAGAGCCTTGGTTAGATCTATTCATCCGAAGTGAACGCGCAATATGAGCAGTTCTGCGTGTTGGAATTTCCAAGGCAGCACTTGCTAGGCCAAGCTTTTCGTCGCGAGTGGAGTTGCGGTCTGTTGTACGCCTTTCCGCCTATACCACTTCTCTTCCAGGGGATCCTCATCAATAGTCATAAGCTCTGAATATTCCCGCCCATGTGCGGGGACCCCGGAAATAATAAAATTATATATGAAAACCACATATATATACAGCTCTGTATATGTATAAACATATATTATTTTTTCCAAGCCAATGCAGCCCCCATAATAGGCTAGACAATGTAGATATAAATATCCAATAAAACGTCATAGGTATAATAATACACCTAAATCTTTTTTTTTTTTTTTTTATGAGGTAAAAACTCATGAGAAAGAAAAGAAAAAACACTGTGCCCAACACAGATCCACAAAACATTGTGAGCCTGCAGGCTGCATTGCAATACAATACCATAGAGACTGAAAAGCCTTGTACAGGTAAAAAACTGGAACCGTGCCTTTAAGGCAGCCCTGATTCCAATATCCTATCATGCCTCAGGGGTGACAGTTGGGTCAGTTGTTCTTTCCGGCTCCTTCTGTCAGGACCCTGGAATTCAGCTCTCTTCATTTTTGACTTTCTAGTCAAGAATTGCTAGTTTTCTAGTGAATTTTTTGCTTCATCTTAATTATCTCCTGTTGGTGAAGCATTTTCCTGATTTTACTGACAGATTTCAAATCTTTTTTCTGTCAGAAAATGCCTTCCTTGTTCATGCCCTGTCCATCCTGTGGCAAAAAGAAGGCTTCTTTGGATACTCATGATGTGTGTATCATCTGTCTACCGGACACACACTCTCCTGCTTCCTGTCGACATTGTAAGGACCTTTCAAAGAGGACTTTGAAAGAAAAGGAGAGGATTAGGCTTTATGGCCTTTCTGAAATGCGGTTGACGTCGAAGCAGTTGATCCCTGTGTGTTCTCCATCGGCGTCAGGCTCGGCGTCGAAGACTCCAGCGGCGGCATCGTCGTTGAGAGATGAGGAGACCAGGGAGAGTCACGCTTCCAAGAGAAAATCAACGTCGATGCAAGATCCGGTGGCGAAACGCATTCGTTCGTCGTCAAACTTCGCCGTCGAGGAAACATCGATCGACATCGAAGGAAAAACATCATCGTTCGATGTTGAAATCAACATCTAGACGAAAGTCTACGTCGAAGGAAAGGCGCAGACTGTCGACGTTGAAATCTATAGCGACGCCGAGGCGAAGATCGTTGTCAAAAGAACACGGGCGATCATAGACATCGAGACTTGAATCGCCGTCGAGAGAGAGGCGATCGTCGTCGAAGACATTGCCGACGTCGAGATGAAGATCGTCGTCAGGGCATGATTCGACGTTGAGGCGGACGCCTCCGTCGGGATCGACGTCGAGGCAGGCGCCTCCGTCGTCAAAGGTGTCCATGACGTCGGCGAAGATACAGACGTCGAGGCGAAGTTCCCCGTTGGGATCTAGGCCTCCGTCGACGACAAGGCTCTCGACGTCGAGGCGTGACTCATCGCCGGTTATCCACTCGGCGTCGAAGTCCAGATCTCCGGCGATAGGCCTATCGCCTTCGAGACAGTCCTCCGCTGTGGGGTATCAGGAAAAGTCAAAACTTCAATCGACATCCAGGTCAGCGTCGAGACGCAAGTCTCTGCATAGAGTGAAGTATACACCGGATGAGACCTTGGAGCATGGTTCAGCCTCTGGGTCTCCGCCTATTTCCATTTCACCATCGGCCTTAGCAGGATCAGGATCTCCTCTGTCTCCTTCAAGATCCAGATCACCAGAAGTGATAAATTCATCTCCAGCTCCTATTTCACCTGTAGAGCATCCTTGTCCAACAAGTCCTCGACTGAGAGAGTCACCGACACCACTAAGGCAGGAAGAGGGTCATCCTCCGGGACAAAGCCCCACCAGTGTGCTGCCTCAGTCCATACCACCACGTATGCCTTCCATGGCACATGCAGTAAGCATTTCCTTAACCAGATTGAGGAATCTTGCCCAACCTAGGAGACCAGAAGGTTCCCACTCTCGGGAAAGAGAGTATGAACGGCGCTCACGTTCGCCCAGGAGAAGATCAAGGTCCACCTCTCGCAGAAGAGTCGGTGAGATCTGAGAGAAGACGGTGTAGGTCTCCTACATCCTCTTCTTCAAGTCGTTCTTCCAAGAGAGATTACTCTCCCACACTTTCAGATACGCCTCCATCTCGAGTTTCTCCAGTAGATTACATCAGCACTTTTCAAGATGTTTTGTGCAGGGGAGCGGCAAAGTTGAACATTCCAATACCCCTGGAAGAGAACTAGGATTACAGGTAAGTAACTTATCCTTCTGCCTAGAGTGCTGAAGAAGGTCAGGCGCAACTGGTCCCAGGTCATTCTTGTGGCTCTGGACTGGGCTTGAAGAATTTGGTATCCCGAGCTACTCGGTATGACCATCGATCCCCCGATCCGACTGCCTCTTCGGGAGGATCTTCTGTCGCAGCAGCAGGGGAAGGTCCTCCACCCAAACCTGTCCAGTCTCCACCTCTTTGCGTGGAGATTGAGCGGTGCCAGTTAATTCCTTTCGACTTGCCTCCTGAAGCCTGTGATGTCATTCTGGCAACCAGGTGTCCCTCCACTAAGTTGGTATACGCCTGCAGGTGGAACAAATTTGTGGCATGGTGCACAGCAAAGGCTGTGGATCCCCTTTCTGCCCCTCTTTCAGAAGTCCTTTTGTACCTTCTTTCTTTGGCCTGGCAGGGCTCTGCTCTGGGCACTATCAAGGGCTACCTTTGTGCTATTTCAGCCTTTCTCAGGCTCCTGATCAGCCCTCTCTTTTCAAGTCCCCGGTTACTAGATTCCTCAAAGGCATTACTCATCTTTTCCCTCCTATTCCGTTCGTAATGCCACGGTGGGACTTGAACCTAGTTCTTATATATTTGATGTGTGCTTCATATGAGCCTCTTCACAATTGTCCTCTAAGTTTGTTAACTTTGAAGACTGCTTTCCTGGTTGCCCTCACCTCTGCTAGGAGTGTGAGTGAGCTCCAGGCTCTTTCTTGTAAACCTCCTTTTCTGTCTATCCATCCGGATAAGGTTGTGCTCAGGACATGTCCATCCTTTCTGCCAAAGGTTGTCACTGCCTTTCACATCGGGCAGACCATCACTTTGCCTACCTTCTTTCCGCATCCTTCCAGAGAGGAAGAGATGCACCACCGTCTGGACCCAAAACGTGCGCTGTCCTTTTACCTGAATCGCACACATCAGTTCCGGGTGGATGACCAGCTCTTTGTTGGCTACGTAGGTGCCAAGAAAGGCCGGGCCGTACACAAGCGGACTATCTCCCGATGGGTCATCTTGTGTATTAAAGCCTAGTATTCTCTGGCTAAGAAGGGCCCTCCGTTTGAGCTGCGCGCCCATTCTACCAGGGCGATGGCTGCCACTACGGCATTGGGGACGTGGTGTCCCCTTACAAGACATCTGTCAGGCAGCTATGTGGGCCTCGCTGCACACTTTTACTAAGCACTATTGCCTTGACAGCCAAGTCCGGAGAGACTGCTTCTTTGGCCGTTCTGTTCTCCGGGACTTCCTGGTGTGATCTTGGTTCGCAGACCCACCACCGGGGTTGATATTGCTGGGGTATCTATTCTAAGGTAAGGAATCTATTACTAACGTGTTTCTTTCAGATGCACAAGTTACTTCCCTTCGGTAACGATATATCTGTAAGAAACATTAATTTGTGATAGATTTCTTACCGCCCCACCCATCCTCCCCGTCTGCAAACTGATTTCTAGGGTTAAGGTCCTTTCAGGGCCCTAGTTTCAATGCACCAGTGGTCAGTATCTTGCATGGCTCTGCGTTCCTGGGGCAGAAAGTCGTGTACCAGAACTGACAGCGCGCGAGGGCGGCGTCTGAGTAGCTGCCGTGACGTCATCTCAGTAGCTGCCGTGACGTCATCTCGGCGACCACGACCCCAACGACAGACACTGAGCCGCACGACGCCACCTTCTGACGTGCAGGGGTACTGCTGACGAAAACTTCCCGGATCCAGTCTGACGCCCGGGGGTAATTCTAAGGTAAGGAATCTATCACTAACTAATGTTTCTTACAGATATATCATTACCAAAGGTAAGTAACTTGTGCATTAGATAAATATATATAATAAAAACGTTCAATGAAAGAAGGGACTCTCTTCCAAACAAGGTTCCCACCCATGAAACATGTTCTTGGGAACAAAAAAATATTCATTTCTTGTGCATTAATGACAATATGGAGGAGATACCCTCTGTGTCAGCTATACTTAGCGACACTGATGAAACTTGGGGCATAAGTGATTACAGCAGATTAAAACCTACCACACTCTTTATACTGCCACCAGATACAAGCAGGAATGTTGGTCTTTCTACAGTCTAGTTACCAAAGGCCTTCACAAGCAACATAGAGCTACAGTAATCTCTGAAAAGGAGAACAACTAGATTTACGCACTCTTACGGGGATTAATTTCTTGGACTATAATTATGAACTACTAATGCCCCTGCTGTGATGCGTTATATATTCATAATCTCTCAATGCAGGTTACCAGCATCACTTGCAGTACAATAGTGGCTCGTATAAAATTATATAGGGTGTCAAGAACCTTACACCTTGTGGTGGAATAAACGTTATTGCCAACACCAAAGCAAACCCAGAGACGCTGTGACTGACGCGGCCTGTTCACAACCTGTTGATTTGCTTTCATCCTTTATGCGCACCATACCATCATCCACTAACAATTATTAAACAGCCCCCCCCCCCCCAATCTTAAATTCCTGCATTTTTGTTTGACAATACTTAATTATCGGTTGAGTGGGAACAATACTTAGAGTATACATTTCCATTCAGCCTCTGTTAACTGTTCCCCCAAATCTGCATACCCACCCTAGCTGCACCTTCATAGGAGTCTGAACTTTCTACTCTTTTAGGGCCCCATGCAAGTGCATGATCAATTTACGCCTGTGCCCATTTCCAGAGCACGCGCTTTAACATAGTGGTGGCGGGAGCATTCGGGAATCCGCTTTGCTCTAACTTGGTATATAATATGATATTGCAAGAATCGTTCCTGCACCTCAGTGAAAGTAATGAAGCAATCCTGTGGTAATTCTTGACCTTATTTAAGGAATTTGGAAACATGAAGTAAAATATCATTCTCTTTATGAATAAGAGAAATTTGTCTCTGTGTTTGAGTTCAAGCTTTTCGTGTACGTTAATCACATCTTTCTCATGTAAATATCTAACACTACAAAGAAATTGTTTGACCCGACAGAACCTATTGTTGCTTGTATTACTTGCTTTCTGCAGCTGCGAGGAGCAGATGTGGGACCCGATCAGGCGGCTAAAGTAAGTTTAGTTTTACTAAATATAATTAAAATTACCCCCCTGTGACGCACATCGCAACATCCCCCGCGACAAACAGAGCAACATCCCCCCGCAACAGAGCACCATCCCCCCGCGACAGAGCGCCATCCCCCCGCGACAGAGCGCCATCCCCCCCGTGACAGAGCGACATCTCCCGCGACAGTGCGACACCCCCCCCCGTGTCACAGAGCGACCCCCCTCACGTCATTCCGGCTTCGACTGCAACAGTGCAGCATTATTACCACTCAACAACCCGGGAAGCGGAACATTTAACACACAGGGGCTCCATTAGAATGGATACCTCCATAATCCGTATGGAGACTGGCAATGGGGAAACGTTGTGATGAATTTGGACAACTATGATAATGAAAATGAGCATCAGTTGTGTGGAGCATATTGTTGAGAAGCATTCTACTAACCCCATACCCAGATAAAAGTGCACATAAAAGAACTGTTACAAGCATGGATTGACAAGAGTCTTATTACAGATTTAATAGCCAAATAGTAGTTTGTACCTCAACCCAGCTTTCCATGCATTCAAGGTTACCAAAAATAAATAATACTAAACCATTTCCACCACTTTGGCCTATCGTGCCTGGCATTGCATCACCCACTGAGTGACTCCTGATATACTGACACCTTCCTCAACACAAAAGATCTACTATATTTCAGCCAGGAAACCAATCATAATGACTTGACATAACATTGAAACCAGGCATGAGGTTAGTGATACTTGATTTGAATGTAGTTTATATACAACCTTTGATTTAAATTGGTGTCTCAAAGCTATGAAACTGTATCTCAAGCAGTTGCAGCTGGTAATACTAGTGGGTGGGTCAGGCAGGTGGGTCACACATACACATATACATGCACACTCACACCCCCATGCATTCACAAGCTTACATGCATACACCCACCATGAACAAGCATACATTCACCCATTCACAGCATGGCTGCAAACACATATACATTTATACATACACATACTAAACATTCTTTTTTTTTTAAACACACCTTATCTGCTGCAGCAGTGGTCTCAGGTGGGGGAGGTAAGTCTCTGAGATTCCTGAAGGGGTAGAGACTGCCGCCTCCTTTCTTCAGCCAATGAGAGGAGGCGGCAGACTCTACCTCATCACAGAGTCGAAAAGGGGGTCAGTGAGAGTTGCTGACCCCACCCCACCCCACTCTGTGCCAAGGTGTCACTGATTGACAATCGAACCTGGGCACTTCAGGGTGTAAAACAGAAGTGCCCAGGTCTGAGGCTATCAGTGGCGCTCCACCTCATCATGAGGGGAGGGGGGGGGGGCGACAGCTCTTTGCTGGGTTGAGGAGGTCACACCCACAGGGCTGAGACATCTTGAGCCTAGAAAAGTTCACCTCAGGCAGCCAGTGCCTATGCATTTAGAACATGCCCTGAACTGAACATAAAGAGTGTCTGTCAGGCTGACCATTGCTCAGCCTGGCAGACACTCTGTCTGCCAAAAGGTGCGGGCAGGACCCCTCTGCCCTTTAGGACAGGCCGCTGCTGATGTCAACAGTGGGCAAGCTTGCTTATATGAACATTAGCTAGACATGGCAGAACTTCTTCTATACCATCTGTTCCTTCATGGCGGGTATAGCAACGGGCTGCAGGATTGCCCTTTCCTATACCAACCTTTTTTTGGGGCTGATAAGAGCATGCCTAGGATTCCTTTTCTTTGGAACGTTTTAAGATCCTATTGTTATTTGGATACTAGGTATAGGCATGTTCTCATGCTGTGGACTGGTTTCATAGAAGATCTAGACACTTTCCTTGAAACTTATTTGTAACCCATACAATATTCAGTTCACTTTGAGAAACAATGAAAAAAAAAAGATTCACTTTTTAGATGTGGGGTTGTCAGAAAAAACAAAATGAAGAGTGAAACCTTCCTTGAACCACCGTCCTTCAATTCTGTTAAATTCACACCCAAAGATGCAGATCAGAGCAATACCGTCAGGAGGAAGAGTTCATCACCAACTCGCTGAATTAGAAAAATGATTTAAAGCAAAGTGCTACTGTGGTAAAGTGCTGCAAAAACCTCATTTGAGAATGTATCATTAAATGGACCGAAGGATGTTACTTGTATCCAAAATACAGAAGGATAACAGACAGCATATGGAGCCAATTATGATGTCCTCTGGAGTTGGACAGGCTTCCACTCCAGAATGACAACCCAACGCCTGGGAGTCATTGATAGTGGCCTGACCTTATAACCACAACTGGATGAGGTGATCTATTTGTGTATATTGACATTGAAAAAGATTAAAAATATATCTAGGTTTCTCTCGGGAGAAGCATTAAGAATGGTAATTCTAGCCCTAATTATATCTAAATAGATAATGCAAATTCTCTCTACTTACGCCTTCCAAAAAAGTTGATTTGAAGACTTCAAATGGTTCAGAATCTAGCAACTCGATTGATCTATTAGGCACCGAGGTACTCGCACACCTCACCCATGGTCAGGGAAATTAATTGGCTGGAATTAAGGCTCGAAATTAAAATCTGCTGCCTCACTTTTAAAGTTTTAGTAGGAGAGGGACCTCAATTTTTAAAGACCAAATTAACAAAGTACTGTCCAGTACGGGAACATCGCTCGTATGCATTTTTGCTGGCTGTCTCTAGATTCAAGACCGTGGTGATGGGTGACTGCAATTTTTCTTGTATGCCCCATCCATCTGGAACTCACTTCCTCTCTCTGGCTGCAGACTGGCTGTCCTTTCATAAAGGGTTAAAAACCTGTTTTATCCAAACAAGCCTAACTTGCTCATTAATTGGTTGCTCCTCTGCTGAATTTGACAGAAAATCACATCACAGCCCCAAGAAAACGTTGGTGATTGTGCACTTCATACATACAAATTAACATAGCATAACATCTGCATGTCCAGCAAAGTATACACCATTTATTACCAATAATAATAAAGTTTATAGGACTGTTCAGTCACAGAGATCTAGTTAAAGGGAGTGGATTCCATAGAGATGACCAAGAAGCCATGGACCGTATATAAAAAAAGCATTTACAATGCAATGGTCTCGGCATTGGTAAAGTTAGAGCTATTGGCATTGCTCATGACATTATTTTTGCTTATGTTTTTTGTTTTTAAAACATTTAAAGAAACGGCATTGTCATGAGCAATGCCAATAGCTCTAACTTTAACAATGCCGAGACCGTTGCATTGTAAATGCTTGTTCTGTGTGATGTGCTTTCTTACTGTCTCCTTCATGTTCGTCTCTTCCCCTTCAGTTTCTGTTGTCCGGCTTCTGCCTGCTCTTTCCTCCTGCGCTCACCAGCCTGCGTCTCTGCATTGCTTTCCCACCTGGCCTTGTGTTGCTTTGCGTCCTCTGAGGTACTGCTTTAGCGTTCCACCGCCCACCTACCACCAATGCTTTGCTTGTCCTGCCCATCAATCCGCTTAAAAAATGCTTATGCACCCAGGAATATAAGGAGACCAGTGGATCTTTAATGGGAGAATGGTGGAGTATAGACGAGACTCATTGGTGCCTTTGGTGTTAAGATTAGACGAGGAAATTGAGTATGGATTGACCTGGTAGCTTCAAACCACCATCAATGTTACCCTTCTGCCGGAAATGACGCACTTTCCTTTGCTCGCATTCGAACGTGTGACCTTCTCCTTGCCCCCAGGTTGAGCCATCCCTCCCCTATATCAGTTTATAAGGAGCACATCCCAAACTCAGCTGGATTGATGCTCATGCATCGACCTTGAGGAAGATGAAAGGCTGAGTCGGCTCAGCTAGGATACAGTCTGGCAGCAGAATGGCGCAGGGGATTTCTCAGTTTGTTTCTGTTTTGTCCACAGGGTGGCAGGATTGGAGACTGCCCCATTGGAGTAAGGATGCTGTCTGTTCACACGTGACACCAGCAATGTTTTGATTGGATTTTATATTTTTGTAGTGCTAACTAATGCCCGAGGGCGTGTAGGCGGCGGAGAGTTGTCTGGAAAGGAAAAGCAGCAGCTAGACCTCTACAGAGACAGTGATTTGTTTTTAAGCCATTTGAGGAAGTTTCAATATTATCTTGCACTGCGTGTCACATTGTGCACTAATGTGTTCTGGGAGGTTAGCGGTGGTGTGCCTGATTAGTAGGGGGTGCTGTTCTGGGAGGTTAGCGGTGGTGTGCCTGATTAGTAGGGGGCGCTGTTCAGGGAGGGTAGTGGTGGTGTGCCTGGTTAGTAGGGTGCGCTGTTCTGGGAGGTTAGGGGTGGTGTGCCTGGTCAGCAGGGGGTGCTGTTTTGTGTGGTTAGTGGAGACGTGTCTGGCCAGCAGGGGGGTTGTTCTGGGAGGTTAGTGGGGCGCTATGGAGGACGCTATTCTAGAGGCGTATCTGGTCAGCAGGGGGCACTGTTTTTGGTGGTTAATGGAGGCGTGTCTGGCCAGCAGGGGGCGCTCTTCTGGTAGATCGGCGCCCCCCTGGTCCCAGAGAGCCTTCTGTGGCCCCTTCACGCATTTGCTGCATTGTTTGTGTAGCTGCTCACAGGGGGCTCGGTCTGTTATTTCCCGCTCTTGGTTTGTGTAGTTCACAGGTGAACAAAGAGGCAAAAAACTCCAGTGAGCACACAGGGTAAATAACTGGGCCCTCAGTGCACCTCTACCAGCAACTGCAGCAGTGGGGCCAGGGTGGCATGAGACGTGTGAAGAAATGTCAGGCACAGAGGCATGAGGTACACGACTGGCAGTGCAGAGGTGTCAGCCCTCGCCACCCCCCCACCCCTCCACCAGGAGGGCCTGGGCCTTTGTAATGTGATATTTTAAGACTCCTCCTCGAATTTTGCAGTGAGAGGGCCATATGTGAGCGCCCACCGGCTCGGATTGCTGTTTCATTCACACCCGGAAGCAAATGTTAAATACGGAACGTTGGAACCTTGTGTCGCTTTCAGTCCTTCAGCGAGGAAGCGGGTGATTCCGGCGGAAGTGACCTTCCTGTGTGTGCGCGTTTTGCTCGTCTGTTAGATGAGGGGGCATGTGGACTTCTCAATACAGTAATTTTCTCAGGAGCCATCGCTAGCCGAGACCTAAAAAGCTTTGGCCGCAGCACATAATGATTTACAAATGAAATACTTCTTAAAAGTCTCCTCTCCAACGGGCATCCCACACCTTGCCAAAGCCCTAAGCACAGTTCAAGACCGGATGGCTTCCCATCGTTTAAAACTGAACCCAAAACTTCCAAAACTGAATTCCGTCTTATTTCTTCATTGAACTCCGCCTTAAAAGTAAACAAACTATTATCGACAGTGCAAAATCCTAGGGAGTCATATTAGATTAAGGCTCAATTTACAAGCACAAACCAACACCATTGCCAGAAATGTAAGCTATCTATTGTATCTACTCTGGGGAATTTGCAGCTACATTCCTCAGCAGGGTTTTACGTTTCTTGGTCAATCACTGGTGCTAACGAGAACCGACTACAGTAACTCTCCCCTGACTGATCTTCTCAAGATTCATCTCATTCCTCTAAAATCAGTCCTACATTCAGCAGCACGCTTCCTCTATGGGGCTAAAAACAATGCCCATGTTTTATCGATACTGGTTACTCTGCACAGGCTGTCCGTTGAATTACTCATAAATATGCGCCACATGCGTGGCACCAGTCCACATGCTATTACACAATTCTACGACTGCTTCAATTTATATAATAATCCAATGTACTTGGCTCATTTAAATGTGCCAACGTCTTCGGTTAATGTCATTTTGTACCTCCCTATAAAACATGCCTTTTGCATAGAGATTATGCCACAGTGCACTGTGTAGTGCTTACTCTACTCACGGCGCCTAGAAGCCCCGCACTCACCGCTTCCTGCGCTTTTCTTCCTTCTTTTGTTTACCTGCCCAAAGACAAGCGTAAGGGGAAGCCTCGAGGGCGGGTCTCGCACCACTTCCGGCATCCTATTGGCCAATAGCATACGCGGGAGATGCTCAAGGACACGCCTCCTGCCCCAGAAAAGGGCACATCAGGCGGCCGTTTTGAACTTGCTAAACCTGGATTTCAGTATAAAAGGAGCATCCGGCACCCGTATTACCTAATTTACAGAATGTTGAAAATAATACTAGATTCGCTCAAAAAACTTTTGAGTAATAGGTATTTGCTCCAAATGCATTTTATTTGTAAATACTTTGAAACATTATTTGTTGAAACTTATTAAAGAAGATATTGCAGGAATCATGCTGAAATCAAAACGAAATGCATTTTTTCCCGTTTGCTCTACCTGACAATGCCATTAACTTTCCATTTCCTTCCAACCCTGTCCTTCAAAGATGGCCGCTTTCAACGCTTTTTTCTCCAGGAAGTAGGCGCGGCTGGTAGTCGGTGTGACTCCAGAGCTCGGCGCACGAGCGTGCCAGAAGCTGCGGGTGGCCGGTAGCTAAGGACCACAGAAAGACACAGTGAGCGGCATAGAGATGGACGACAGACTCTAGCGCTGCGAAGGCAGGGAGAGAAACAGTGAAGAGGGCCAGGAAGGGAGCAACGGAGGGGGCAGAATTAGATTGGACGGCGATGGGGGGGGGGGGTTCGGGGGACGGTAGAACGGGAAAGGCAGAAGGGGACATTTTATAGGTCATTAGATTCAAAGGGGAGACTGGAAAAGCTCCGAAAGTAAAAGCGATAGCGTGTGTGCGCGGGAGCAACGCCGGGGCACCACCGCCTTTCTCCGAGGCACAGCAGAAAATGCCTCGGAGAAAGGGAGTGTCCTTTTCGGATTGGGGGCGTGTTTTGCTGTTGTCTCCTCCCTGAGACTTCTCGCAAAAAACACGCCCCCCGATCCGAAAAGGACGGGGCTTCAACGGAGTGACTGGACCTCTTCTCCAGTGGCTGGCCAGCATTTAAGAGGCCAGCCAATGGAGAACAGGAGAGAAGAGGGGCGGGTGCAAGCCCCTCTTCTCAAAGTCACTCAAACTCATTAAATCTCGGAGCGAGACTGCGCAAGCGCAGCCTTTCGCAGCCGAGACCTAAAAAGGTACAAGAATCCGAGATGGTCAGTCCTAGTTACTTTACTACTATTGCAAATAGTAGCACTCACTGGCAAAGATTGGCAGAACTAAATTGGAGAACTATTACTTTATACACCGACTGTAAAGTTACTAAATTAGCTTTTACCTTTGATTTACAGTGTAGTCAAATGCTAATGCATATTTTAGGATTTTGCTACTGCAGTATTAACATCTGCAAGCCAACTTTGACACTTCTCTTGAGAATGAATGAAATATTGGAGAACTTTGTTCCAATTTGTAGTGAAGAGACCGTGTCTTCTATAACTCTTTATATTTTGATCAAGCATTACCATATAGATATGGTTCTTTTGTTGGCCTTGGCATATGTAGTCTATAAAATGAGTATGTTATTACCGACTTATATGCAGCTTGAAAATAAATGCATACATCTAGGTATACCATCTGAATGTACCATTGGCGTGTAAGCCTTGATTTTCGTGTAATGTATGTACTGTAGTATTGCAGGCTGTAATTGGTTACTAGCAGGCGATCTAAGTATCAGAATACTTGTGGAATTACTTCCTTGCTCTTTAGCAAGACGACACCATTGCATGCTTGCTACTGCTTTTATTTATTCATAATTTGTTTCCAATCCTTGCCAATTGCAATCACTAAAGCTGACCTTTTGTTAGCTGAGGAGATACAGCACGAATACAGGGGGTGTGTCCAGTTTGAGAGATGACTATACAATTAATGAGTGCACCCTTTCTTTAATTCACCCATCTGCCTTTCTTTGCAGGCTGAGGGACCCTACTTATGCAATCTTAAAACACAGCCCGCTTTGCATAGACACTGGCTATCTAGAAATGGCACTAGGAAGCTACTAGCACTAACGCATGAACTGGTGATGCTTCTTGTTTTTCTCCATGTCATGATTGCACAGCTGCTCTACTGGCTGGAGTACACCCAAAATGGCCACATAAGTGTACAACAACAGCGAGACAAACTCAAGCAGTGAACTACCGCGCAACAAGGGGGAGGAGTTTAGGGTAGAAATGCTGGGAAGTTGACTATTGTGGCCTGTCTTGACCTTCCCATTTCCAGTCCAGTTGTCAATGACAGTAGTCCAAATACAAACCAGTTACACAAGCTTTTTAGGTGTTAGAGTTTGTTCACCAATGCCAAAGAACCTCTGAATTGCAGTACATTTGACACTGGGAATGATACTTTGCGTTTATATTTGCCAAGAATGTGATGGCATCTACTATATTTACAATATGTTTACCTGTAAAAGTGCTCTGGGCAACTGCTGTACAAGTACCTGCGTAACTGTCCTTATTATTAAATACTACAACAACAAAAAACTCTACATGCAACAATTTGCCTGAGTGAGATGCTCCTGCCTTGCAGATGTGAGGAGTGCAGAGAAACCACCCTCTGGGCTGCTAACCAAAGGCCACCGCTAGGATGGTTGACTAGTTGCAGACTGGACTGGCTGTTTCTCTTTTTAAGGCACATCCGAAAGTGGCGGCCAGTGCTCGTGCACGCACCAGAACCTGTGCGTACTCTTGAGAACTCGGCTCTTTGGCCTGTCGCTGGCTGCAGGAGGAGAACGGGAACTAGAACAGCTAGGGCAGGCCAGGTTTGGCCTAACTTTTGCACCAGAGTGGGTGGTGACACAGCAACTGCCTACTCTTTGCCATTAACTGGGTCTGGGGAGCAAGATCGGGTCCTGGCATAGTCCCTTTTCTGTTCCACGTTTTCCATCTTGTGACGCGACACCTTGCAAATGTTTAATTTATTTTCCCTGTGCTCCCCGTTATGCCATGGCTTAAATATAGTAACTGCCACTCTTAATTATTATAATTATGACAAGGATTTATAAAGCGCAACAGCAACCTCAAAGCTTTCCTGGCGCTAGCCTAGAAGAGGAGAAACCTGAAGGACATTCTGAGCAATGTTACGGGGAAAAGCCACGCTTTAAGTTCTTTCCAAAACTAATGCAGGTCTTGTCATAGCTCTGAGAGAAGAAGGAAGATTATTTCAGAATTGTGCGGCCTTGGCTGAGAACGCTTGGCTTGGCCACCCTGTCTGCCCTTCTGAAATTTAGGAATGCATTGAAGGAAGGTTTGCAATAAAGCGCCGGGACACTCTTTGAGTAGCCGTGCGCTATACAAGACAAATATAACATAACATAACATCTCTCAAAAGTATATAGCAATTACATTTACTTATAGAAAAATAGGGCCCTTTTTTGTGATTTGCTCTAAAAACGATACATAATGATTTGAAAGCAATCTGTTTATTCACTGGAGCTATGCCAGAGCTCGCAAAGATGAAGAATGCCTAGGTACATTAGAGCTAGCTTAGATGCAGCTATTTGTACTCGATAGTCTTTTGACTAGCAATTCTGGGTCACCCCCACTTTTTGCCACAGGTCCTGATGTTTTTCGACTGATGTGCACTGGGTCCCTGCTACCTAGGCCCCAGTGCCAGTGCTCTTTCCCTAAAAACTAAATATGGTTGATTGTAACACAATTGGTACACACGTTTGCACCCCTGTAAGTCCCTAGAAATTGATACCTAGGACCTGGGTACTAAAGAGGGACCCTGAGAGCTGCAACATGTAATATGCCATCCTAAGGGACCCCACTACAAATTGCACGCAAGCTGCCATTGCAGACTGCAGGTCATGGTGCAAAACCATAAGTGAAAACACGATATGGCACACTCGCTGTGTGCCATGCCAAAGTCACTGCATGTAATATAGGTAAGTCACCGCCACAGCAGGCCCTGTAGCGCTAAGGCAGGGTACATTATTTTAGATGTGAGAACATATCTGCATGAGCAGATATGCCCCTGTGCTGTCTAGTTCAATTGCTAGATGGTACAAGTGAACAGGGAAGCCAAATTAAGTATTTGTACTGGGCACTGGTCATTACGAGTTCCCCAGCTACATGATGGCTCTACTGAGACCTATGATGTTTGGTATCAAACACCTTGACTTGATAAATCTGTACTGTTGCCAGTACAAAAATGTATTATGGCATGCTCACAGGCCACCTTAGAGTTGCATGAAAAAACTACCAGTGTCTAGTGTCCTGGCTGACTGGTATCATCCAGCCTGCCACCACAGACAGGTTTCTGACCCCAAGCAGGTGACAGTCCACACTCTCTGAGGTGAGAAACAATGCCAACTCTAGAGGAAGGTGTTGACACCTCTTCCAGCAGGATGGCTAGTGATTTAGCATATCAAGGCAAGGGCTTTAAAGTCTCTGCAGACTTTGAAATGCAACTACTGGCTTCCCCCAGACCTGGGAGATGCCACCTCCTGCCCGAGGCCCATTTAGCACCAGGACAGGTGGACATTAGCTGTGCATTAGGTGTGTTGCACCACCAGACTAGTCACACCCCTAATGTGGGCGATCTGATGTGCTCCGCCAAATAAGGGTTCCGCCATCTTGTTTTTGGTGGAATTTGGAACTCTGGGACGAGGTTATGCCCACTCCCCACAGGAAGTGGCCATATATGGGGTGTAGTGACCCCAGGGGTAAGTAGACATTTGGCTACTACCCTTCAGTCCCCTTAACACCCATAAATTTAGCATTTAGGGGCCCCCCTGACACTAGGAACTGAGATTCGTCTGCCTGAAGAAGTAGGACAAAGAAGAGGCAAAGACATGAGGACTGTGCACAAAACCCTGCCTGACTGCTGCTTTCCTGACAATCACTGACAACGACTTGACCAGAAATGGAACAGTCTCCCCAAACCCTTGGAGGTCTGTCCAGCACTACCTCGACCCCGCAGCATCTCCCTTAGAGTGAAGGAACCACTTCCTTTTATCAGCAGGCACCGACTGCAGCTGCATTTACAGTGTTCTATCGAACCCTGGGCCCACAAAGGGAGCAGCACCCCAGCAAGAGGTCTTCGTGCTCCAAGAGGTCAGATCTGTCTTCCTGCCCAATTTGGAGATGTCAGAAGCCGCCCGCACCAATAACCGAGGTACCAGTGCCAGTTGTAAGCGACAAGGCTTGTTTGTATTCAGTCAGAACAGCACCACTGCCAAAACATACCTCAAGTCGAGGTACTCCAGGAGAGGCCAACTCCACACTAAGAGTGGCTCTGCTGTGTTTCTTTTCCCTCTTCTGCAGGAACACCGAGAACCGTGAGAGTCTCTTAGTCGCCATCCCACCAGACAAAACACCTCTGCACCAGAGCTCCCCAGCCCTGGCTCATGTAAACAGACGGTGTGTCTCTGTGGCCCTGAGACCCTCACAGGTTTTGCCGGAGTGGTCCATCAGTCCCCCTTGCTGCCTCTTTCTTATAGTTACTTTTCTCATTGACTTTAACTGGTAGCGTTTAGGCTACCGCCGCGTAAAGCACCTCTGCACCCGTACACTCCAGGGCAGGTAAACTTTAACTCTTGGTGCTTTCTTGGACCATGAATCCTACTTACCTTATGTCCAGAAGAACAGTCCTGTAAGTAGTCTGTAAGTGTGTCTATACAGTGAATGTTTTTCCCATAGGATAACATTACCGTGTTCGAGGCTCATGCCTCAAATCTGCCAGCTATCATTTTCTACAGTTTTACTGTAAAATTTGATAACATCTAAAGTATTTACCTGATTCCGATGATCTTGGTGTCTAAAATTACATAAAAATGTAAGTTTTCTAAATTGGTCTCTAGTTTCTTCTTGAGTGTGTTTCATTTATTGACTGTGTGTACAAAAAAATGCTTAACCCCAGCAAGAAAGCCGCCTGGTTCACCGAAGAACTCCAGACCTCCAAACGCACATGCCGAAAACTGGAGAAGAAGTGGCTCCACGACCGCACACCAGACAGCCACGCAGCCCACAAGGAAGCCATCCGCAGACACCATCCCCTCAACTAATCAGCCAAGAGATCGTTCTTCAAAGCCCGACTAGATAACGCACACGACAGCAAAGAGCTTTTCAACAAAGTGAAGGGACTCTCCAACCCCAGCGCCAACACCATCCCGCCCTCGCAAGAGCTGTGCGACTCACTGGCCACCTTCTTCCATCGCAAGATCGCCGACATCCACGACAACCTCAACTCCTCACCCGTCCCGGCCACAACAGACCACACCCTGAACGCCACCTGCACCAATCAACTGACCTCCTGGGCCCACGTCGACGACGAAGAGACACGCAAGGCCATGAACTCCATCCACTCAGGATCTCCATCCGACCCCTGCCCACATCACGTCTTCAACACAGCGGATGCAACCATCGCCCCCCAACTACAAAAGATCATCAACATCTCCTTCGATTCGGCAACTTTCCCGGAAAGCTGGAAGCATGCCGAAATCAACGCCCTCCTCAAGAAGCCCAAGGTGGACCCCAAAGACCTCAAAAACTTCCGGCCCATCTCCCTGCTCCCATTCCCGGCGAATGTCATCGAGAAAATCGCCAACATGCAGCTGACCCGCCACCTCGAGGACAACAACATACTAGACCCATCCCAGTCCGGATTCAGACGCAACCAAGACTGCCCTTATCGCCGCCACAGACGACGACAGGCGCCAGCTGGACAACGGCGAAACCTCGGCCCTCATCCTCCTGAACCGGTCAGCCGCTTTCGACATGGTCTGCCACCACACACTAAGAACACTCCTCCAAGAAGCCGGAATCCAGAAGAAGGCCCTGCACTGGACCACGTCCTTCCTCTCCGGCAGAACCCAGAGAGTCCGCCTCCCACCCTTCCCATCCGAACCCACCCGCATCATCTGCGGCGTACCCCAGGGCTCATCCCTCAGCCCAACCCTGTTCAATATCTACAAGGCCCCTCTCGCACAAGTGGCCCGCCAGCACGACCTGAACATCATCTCCTACGCCGATGACACCCAGCTCATCCTCTCCCTCACCAAGGACCTGCATACCGCCAAAACCAACCTCCACGAGGGAATGAAGGCAGTCGCCGAGTGGATGAGGAGCAGCAGTCTGAAACTGAACTCCGATAAATCGGAGGTCCTCATCCTAGGTCCCACCCCCACTGCGTGGGATGACTCCTGGTGGCCGACCACACTGGGAGCAGCCCCAGCACCCACGGACCACGCATGCAACCTGGGATTCATCCTCAACTCCTCCCTCTCCATGTCAAAGCAGGTCAACGCCGTCTCTTCCTCCTGCTACAACACCCTCTGCATGCTCCGCAGGATCTACAAGTGAATCCCGACCGAGACAAGAAGAACTGTGAGCCAAGCCCTAGTCAGCAGCAGGCTGGACTACGGCAATGCAATCTACGCAGGAATCCCGGCCAAACACCTGCAACGACTTCAACGCATCCAGAACGCCTCAGTCCGACTGATCCTCAACATCCCGCGCCGGAGCCACATCACACCCCACCTAAGAGACCTGCACTGGCTCCCCGTCAACAAGAGGATCACCTTCAAACTCCTCACCCACGCACACAAAGCACTCAACAACACCGGACCAGCATACCTGAACGACAGATTCAACTTCTACACCCCCACCCATCAGCTCCGCTCCGCCAGCCTCGCCCTTGCCGCAATTCCCCCGGATTCAACAAACGACCTCCGGTGGCAGATCCTTCTCCTTCCTCGCCGCCAAGACCTGGAACACCCTCCCCACCCATCTATGGCAGACCCAAGACCTGCTCACCTTCAGAAGGCTCCTCAAAACCTGGCTCTTCGAGCAGTAGCAGTACCCCCCCCCCGCGCCTTGAGACCCTCACGGGTAAGTAGCGCACTTTACAAATTTTCTGATTGATTGATTAACACTAACTACCCTCTGATAAGCTTAAACTGCTTGCCAACACTACCACAAAGGGGAGCACTTGCGATTATTAAGCGAAGACTTGTGAGCCAATAAGGGTTGTCTGGACTTTCTACATAGTATACATCATTTTGGTACACTACATAAAAAGCCAGCTTCCTACACACTACTACCAATGCCCTAGCAAATGGTGGTAAAAAAAGTGAAGATTTTCCTAAGAGTGCAGAGCAGGGCAAAGTAAGTCACCTCAATCTTATTAACATTTGGTTCCAAGGATAAATTGTTGTCAAAGTAGACCCCTAAACTACGGACCGTGGATGACACTACCAGGCTGACACTGTTCGACCAAGGCCAGGAAGTGGAAGCAAGTCCGGCCAATGGCTTTATAGTCAAGCAGCAGAGCATTTCAATTTTGTCTCCATTAAACTTTAAGAAGTTGCTGCTCAGCCAATTCATAAAATCTCTTAGGCAGTTGTGAAACAAGTCCACTAGCTCTGGTCGAGAGTTATCCAAGGAGAGGATCATGTGTGTGCCATCTGCGTAGCTGACCAAATTGATGCCGTAAGATCTAATAAGGGCCACTAGCGATGCAGATATATAGTAACAAGAACTGGGCTTCGCACTAAGCCCTGGGGCACTCCTTGTTCTACTGCTTTAAACATGGAACTAAAAGGGGCGACTGATATAGCTTTTATTCTATTTGTTAAATAAGATTGGATTCAACCAAGTACTCACCCACCAACCCCGCTCTCCCATAATCTGGAGATTAAGATTTTGTGGTTAACTGTGTCAAAGGCGGCTGATAGATCAAGTAACACCCAATACTGAGAAACCGCCCGAATGAGTAACAAAAGGTTACCATGGTAAGAAAACTATTCTGTTAAAATACTCTAAGCCACGTCAGGAGGGGTTAGTCGAGCACATGTTTTGAAGCGACTGCAAACACTGTTTACATGCTAAGGATGACTAACCCTGTAACAGAAATCCTAATGTCTTGTATATAAAATTCAATAAACTACTTTGAAATGTAAGAAAATACTCTGGTATTTTGCTTCACTTGGGTCTAATTTGAAATGTGCATTATGAAATCTACATTACACATAAGATTAAGTAATTTATAATTTAATCAACATACCATACTTTTGTGAGAACCACAGTAAATATGTCACGCGGGTAGATTTCTTGAGCTCATAAACGAGTTGTCAACTTTATCAAGAATAGGAAAGCTGTCGGGTGTTTCCCACTCCTCCCACCGACTTGTGCTCATGTAGGATATGGACGCCTCAGCTTTGACAAACCTGTGAGAATCTTTTGAGTCTACAGATGAGGCAAAGCCCCACCCGAATGAATCCCTCCCTGAAATCAATGCACACACGGTGGTATCCTATAATGAATTCGAATTCCGATATGGATTAGAATGATCATGATAACAAATACCTCTGTGATTAAAAATGAGTCTGTAAACTAAACGCACCTCAATCATGGCTCATCACACAGCACTAGCCTGTTAGTCTATGATCCCCGATCGCTGTACGGCAAACTGCCTTGCGGTATTATTTATTAGATCTAAATATTGAAAAGGCCATCTAACCGCATCCTGGTAACTATATGTGTGAGAGCATCAAAATGATCCCCGCTTGACAGCATCTCCCACATACCTGGTCCACCTGCCTGCCCCTCCTCAACCGTTGGCGTCTTGTATGCCCTTTTGCCTCATGAAGTCGCTGACCAGGTCTAGGGCGCCCTGGCCCCTGCACTGGGTCCTGCATTTGAATCCAGACTGGAAACAATGCTTCCATAGGTTTATTAGGAAGAATATTAAAGCCACAGCTCCGGAATCGCTTGAACTCCACCACCACTGAACTTGCACATGGTCAACCTACCAAGCACGGATTAGCCGCCATGAACGCTGCAGAGGGCGAAGAAGAACGTTCACCAGCAAATTCAGCGTGTGTAGTAGAAAATATGTCAATTTAGCACACACGAACATGCTGTTAGCTTGCAATATATGAAGCCAAGTCAATGTCATTAATTGAGGACTATCTCACTTAGGCTAAACAACTCAAAATAGCTAACCTATCCAGCGCGCAAACATGGACTCAGTTAACATGCATCCTGTTTTTGTTTCCCAAGACACCTGTTGGTATCACTGTAACGTGTCCTCCTGACACCTCTGTGTTAAAATAGTGCTATAGAAAAATGCAACATAAATATATGTCTTTGTATCTTTGAATGCAAATTTCTTTCGCTAGTTCACATCGTGTTTTGTAGAAATCACTCTGCAACAAAAAAAGATTTGTTTCTGGGCCTCTGCTGCTCTCCAGTGTTTGCTAATGGTATTTTACTGAAACTGTGTCTTGTATAAATCACTCTGCAACAAAAACGATATGTTTCTGGGCTTCTGCTGCCCTCCAGTGTTTGCTATTGTTATTTTACTGAAACATGCAGATTTCTTACTAATTGTGTAAGGCACTTTCTATTTTAACACACAAATGAGTCGAACCAGAAACAGACCCTTATAAACAATTTCACTCAGGTGTCGAGAGACTAAATCAATCTCAATGCAACGAGTTTGCGTACTCCTCTTGACAGAAGAGCAAAACAGTAAGGATGAATTGTCTCTCACTCACTCCACCAATCTAGCGCTCGACCAGACACCTCCTGCAATAATATCTGCAAAAATATATCCATATCGAGCAATTTCGTCTTCGTCTCTGGGGACTCTTGTCTTTGGATTGCTGACACCAAGCCCTCACCATTTGCTGATGTCGGTCTGCTTTAGGGCTGGTAGCGCCTGGTGCAACACTCATTTTTGGCGCCCCCACACCCCATGACCACCTCCTCGGATTTTCTCACTACCACCGGACAAAAGTATCCCTCATCTCTCCAATCGTAAGCTATTGCTAAACGTTGCAACCCCCCCCCCCCCCTTGGGGTCAGCGCCCCCTCCACAGGTCAGCGCCCCCTCCACAGGTCAGCGCCCAGTGCGGCCGCACCAGTTGCACTGCCCTAAAGCCGGCCCTGTGCCTAGGCCACGATTCAAAGAACTGCCAGTGCTCCTAGCTGGTCTAAGATGACAATCGCCTTTGCTGCAAAATGACCTAGTTCCCAAACTTCTTAAAACAGGGCAAACAAAACCTCTCTGAAAGAAACCTGACTGAAAACAATTGACGTATTTCAGGACTCCCATTTCTTGCAGAACACATGGAAAACCGAGTGGTCTCACAAGTGAAATATCGCATTCGACCCAACGTGAGTAAACATCACATATTCTCACCTGCTGACTATTTCATATGTGCAATTTGAAGATCTCAGGCCTGCGTAAATCAATTTAGGAGCAAAAGAACTTTGAATTAAGATTTTCATCTATCAGTATATCAGCGCCCTTTGTGTTCTGCGTGTCACCTGAGGAAAAAAACTGTCTCTGAATGTCAAAGATAATGCAAAGAACAAAACCAAAGAACTTAAAAACATGGTCTCATACAAACGTGTTAGGCATCTTTCCAAATATGCTTGAATTGTTGTTTTTATTTAATTTCACATGGAGCTATGCCTTTCCAGCAATCAACATGTAGTTTAAAAATGTGGGGAAAAAAAGCTTTTACAAGAAAACAATGCACAAAAAATGAAGCTTATTGGCAACTAGAACAGTGCTTTCACAGAACTGTATTTCACTTTTTTTTTAAAGAATAAGAGAAAAGTTGGAATGAATTTTGTAACAGACTCTTACAAGTCTTTTCAGTTTTGATCTCTCTTGACTGAGATGAGAGGAGAACCATTTGGAGGGCTTGTTTTATGGGTGCTTTTCTTGTGAGTAGTGCACTGTTAATAGCAGGTTGAGTGTTTCAAAGTCTCCTGCCTTGTGATCTGACGTATATAAATCATCTTATGCAAGCTGATGGATCTAACATAAGAGTGACTGATCAAAACCGTTTAAGACCTGACCTCACATTCTTTATTGTTTTAGAGGGCATCATACAAAACCATTAATCCACTATTGCTAGAACGCTTAAAAGTAAAAAAAAAAAAAAAAAGAATGGGTTGTTATAATCAAGAGCTTACATAATGACATTTAATAAGAAAATTGAGATTGAGATATGAAGAGACACTTTTGTGATAATGTATTCAAAATTAGTTTCACATAAACCATATACGGATTATGTAGTAAAAGCTTGAAACAGTAAAAAACACCAAAAAAAAAAACGCTCACATCTTCATGTACTTGTTTAAATGTATTTTTTATTGGCCAGGACCCGTATCTAATCCCCCTATAAGAACAATAGTGATTAAACATTTGTAAAAACTAATAGTACGCCAGGTCCTCAGACAAGTGTATTTGTTGCAGAAACCTACCTAAAACGTTACTCCTGAAGTAAAAGTCGTTTTGAGTGACTATTGGCGATGTGGGAGTGAGGTTAGGATGTGGTGGAGGATGCAGATGGTAGAGGGGTTTATGTTTAAATCTGAGGGAGAGATGATTGACAGGGAAGATTACGTAGATGCCTACAACAGTGTCAGTGTAACAGACAGCTTGAGGAAGGAGGTTCTGAAGTTGGGTGTTTAGAGGGCCACCAGAGGGCAATCAGCAGGATGTGGTAGGGAGATAAGCGCAGACTATGGACATGAATGAGAGCGCCCCAGACGAAGATGAACTTTGGTGGAGGTTTTACACGGGATTTCCATTAAAAAACGTTGACTATTTTAGGTTTTTGACTTCTGTTTTGGGTTCACGATTATAAGTTATAACTTATTTTCTATTGATGATAACATTTGCGATGTAAAGTAATTATTTTTGGGTTTGCAGAAATGTTGTTATTATTTTAATATGTTTCTATTTTCACGTAGATCCCTCTTTCTTTAAATGTGCTGAAACAATACACTAATCCAATACTCTCATGCAAGCACAAGGAAGAACAGGTGTTATTTAATTATTTATATATTTGACACATATGTATGTGTATACATTGTGTGTGTGTGTGTGTATTTATAGTATTCAAACCTGGTTATAGGACAATGTAATGGCACACAGTGTGAGGCATGTTACACAGAAGGAATGATGCTCTGCTGCTTTGTAGCTCAGCCCTGATCTTGCCCTTTCCAATTCAGAGGAATAAAAGACAACCCTCTGCTCTCCAAGTCTGGTGTAGAGCACATGATTTCATTTAGCCAGTGTCCTGCATGTGTCCATACCTGGGTCTCAGCAGATCCACACGTACCTTATGGAGTTTTACCACAAATAACGTGATCTTGGAATAAAGTAACTTGCATACACCAGTCTGCGTCTATATCATCCATCACAACAAGAGGTGACAAGGAGAAACAAAAGGTTTGAAGGACAATTTGGAAGGGTAACTGACATTTACTGTATTCACAGGCTGATGGTGAAACCCCGCCAGCATTTGGCCGCCCCATAGATCACCCCAGTGGCTCAACGTAAAGTCTGCAGTAGTCCCAGGCACCAGCTGAGGCATCAAACTATCTCCAAAAGACCCATCAGGAATCATCAAACTGCTGCCTGGAGTGCGTGAGTGAGTGGAACCGGAGTAGGGGTACAGGAGAGTAAAAAAAAAAACTGCACCTCTGGCCTGCTGTGCCTGTCAGCAATGGTGTTGTTTTCAAAATTATGGATGCAGGACCCTAGGGTCGAGTCAGGCTTTTCTCAGTCTGCCAGGGAATCCAGGCTGCCACACTGCATATATATTCCCCATTAGCAGCTGCACTCTGCACCAATTGGGTGTCTGTTGTGCTTCAAGTTGGCCTCAGTGAAAGGTGTAAAGCGCCTGTGTTGGTCCTTCATGGAACTTGATCTAGGTGTTTATTGTGCAGTGACTGTAGCATAAAGGTACTTCTCTGTCTGTGATGAGGCTTGAAGGCACTCTGCTCCTTTTTTTTTTTAACAACAGATTTTATTGATTTTCTGAAGTACCAAGTGGGCGGAACCCGACCAGCATCGTACATGTAAATGGCAAATTATGATGACTTTAGGTACTGAAAAGTTTCCCCCCAGGAGGTCTGCGGAACATCGGACCAAGACCCCCCCACCCACAAACATGCACCATACATACCATGAAAAACAAAATATAAATACAGCAAATGAGTTTCCATCGACACCTGTAATGATCTATCGCATTAAACTGGCAAGTCATTTACTACAAGCCGTTCGAGAGGGTCCTGGTTTGCTGGCTGCGTTGGGAGAGACAAGTCAATGCCACGATATTTAGCCCACCTGGCTCAAATCTTCCTGTGCTTCTGTGGACAACCCCTCGCCTGAAACACCGCAATTTCATCTGACATGCATTTGTCTAAGGCCTTTTTCCATGTCACAATACCGGGGGGAGGTAGCCTTCCAGAGTTGTGCAATGTCCCGCTTAGCTAGTGTGAGACCCAAGAACAAAAGGTGTCTCTTATATCTGTTTCCCCCAATGTCCTCTGTGCTGTGCAGAAGTGTCAGTCTAGGGTCTGCTGGGATGTCCCATGCCAATACCCACCCCATGCAAGATGGTATGCCCAACCAGAAATGTTGCAGTGCCCCACAATACCATACCGTATGGAGAAACGACCCTTCGTTCGAGTCACTGCGGAGACACATGGGGGACTGAATAGCCCCCATCTTCCAGAGGCAGAGGCGTGTGTAATATATTCTGTGGAGGTATTTAAATTGGATCAGCCGGTATCTAGTTGAAACAGCGGAATACCTAGGGCTAGCTAGCGCCTCGGCCCAACCATCGTCCGTCAGGGCAGGTAAGTCCGCCTCCCACGCCGCCCAGGTCCGATGTATAGGAGTTTTGGAGTGTGTAGTGAGGGTTTCATAGATTTGACGAATTTTGTGAGCCCCCAGATCTCCCATCAACAGCCTACCCTCCAATGGGTGGAATTCGGGTAAAGACGTGAGATGTCGTATGTGGGGGGACAAAGCATGGCGGAGCTGTAGATACCTATGGAACTGGGATTTGTGTAGGTTAAAATCCTCCTGCAACTTCTGGAAGGACTAAACAGTGGGCCCCTGCATTATATATCCGAATGTAGATATCCCTATATCGTCCCATCTACGAAACCCCACCAAGGTTGAGTCAGGCCGAAGGCATGACCCCTGCTAGAGGGGAGTAGCATAAGACAACATGCCCCACCAACCTATAGACCTGGCCACCCGCCTCCATATCTGGATTACCGTCCGGCAGGCCAGAGGAAGCGCCTCCAAGGACGAGCTGCAGTACAGAAGATGGAGCAGCGTGGTATCTGCCATGAAGAGCCTTTCCGTAGCATGAGCTGGGTCTGTCTGAGAGCTATACCACCATTCATTGATCACCAGAAGTTGCGAAGCCCAGTAATATGCCCGAACATCGGCTGCCGCAATCCCACTGCAGTACGTAGACTGAACACACGTCGCAAGAGCCACCCGGACCGCACCCCCCCATAGGAACCTGTTCAGGAGCGCATTTATTTGGAGAAACCACGACGGGGGGACAGGATATGGATAGTTCTGCAGCTTATAAAGCAAGCGTGGCAGTGACACAATTTCAAAAATGGCGGACCGGCCATATAGCGAAAGGGGGAGGTTGGACCAAAACATCATCTCGTCGCGCAACGCAGGGAGCAGCGGAGCTCACGCTGCTCCTTTTAGTACAGTGATGTTACATGGTGCTGCACAATTTGCAGCTATTTCATGAAGTAATTGTCTACATTCAGCGTTGGGTGCATGTGCGCTGTATTTAAAATGATGCTCCATGGCTCATGCTAGGGTGCAACTGGGTGGAGTGTGGATTAAGTGGGCAGAGAGGTAGGTCTCACAGTTCATGTGCCTACCGTGTGAACCCTTTGTGCACATGAGGACTCTGCGTCTTTGCATCACCTGAGTATGCTGCATCCATGTCGCACATTTCCCAGGTGCGGCTACCCCTGCTTTTGGTTCACCCTCCGGTTAGCTTAATTTTCATCTCATCTCGCTTTGTCACATCTGCTTTCTGACTTCTGTTTGTCACCCACATCTTGCCATCTGGCAGTCTCTCTCCCAGGCACCTCAGTTAGGCTTAATAAATAATATAAGGTACGTTATATGTTCATTTGTATTTTCATGGCGATGTTCATAGATAATGGAGGACAAGTTTTATGTGAGTTACTGATATATTTATTTAGTTGCTTATATTTAAACTACACACCTACATAAGTTACTAAAAACAATATTACATTCCTGTATCTCAATTAATATATATCAACATTTCCCAAGCCTTAAAATTTAAATGACCAACTTTAACTTTCAACATAATTTATACTTATCTCTTTGAGCAGCAGCAATAAAAGAAGGGAGAGGATATGATGTAGAGGAGTTTTGTTAGTATTGGAATGTTCTTAGAGATTCTATATTCTTTATTCTAAGAACATGATGTTTTTTTTTTCTTGCTGCTGAGTAGTAGCAATAAAGGATTTATTGCATAATGTTAGCCTCCGTGTCCTTAATAAAATCCAGATTTTCAGCCCACCAAGGCTGTGGAAAATCTACATTTATCACTGTTTAAGCTGAAGTCATTTTTAGGTCTAGCTTGAGAGCACAGATATCTGCAAGTAGAATTGCCACGTTTCTCAGACAAAAATACTGGCCATTTGTGCATGTTTGATGGTTCCGGTTGGTCCAGGAAATAGTACTTAACAACAGGTCCTGTAATATCCTTTGTATTCTTTTATAAAGTTAAATGACGGCATTTATTTTCTTTAAATGCCAATTCTGAACACCCTAGACACCTCTAACACTTGGTGTGAGTTTTCTTCTATTTATTGCTTCACGTTTATATTTCAAAGGTGAGAACGGAACCGATTTTGAGCATTTGCATGATTTTTTTAAACCTGTATTGTCGTGAAAATCCAGACAGGTGGACACATAACTGGTCATTTGTAACTTACCTGCAATACCTTATGTTAGTAGTTCTTTAAAATATAAATTGATTGTGATTAGGATCCAGCCAAAGGAATATTTTGTCCTCACCTCATGGAATTGTCTTTTTACTGTATCATTCTGAATTCTAGGAAGTATTTCCATTCAACTACACCGTTTAATTTTCCGCTACCCGGAGTAGGTGAATGATACTTCTGGGGAGGTTAACCACCATCTAGGAGACCTGAGATGCTCCTGTCTGGAATAGAGTGGTAGGAGAGATGTTTACCTTACTAACCTATGTGAGCCACTATGGCACAGTGATTGATGCCCAGAATGAGTGTATATGTGGCCAATGTGTACATTCTACCTGACGTTCCAGAAGGCTGGTTGTCTTTTTCTTTTCATTTTGTTCTGCTACAAAAGGGGGTGACGAGGTTGCATATACAATTTCCAGCTTCCTTATGAAAGCATTTCTTTGGGAGATACAAGATGGGGGATTCATGTGCCAAAACCAGGTGAAGGCGCTTGGATTTGTATCAGAAATGTGACATCCCAGAAGTTACATGCATACATGTGAGCACTAATACACGCACAGACGAAGGGCACCATCTTAAGGGGTTGAGGTTTGCCATGCATGGCTGGTGGGACACACTGGGTGACAGACAGCCTTTTACAGCTCCTACTGGGATCGCAGCTCATTGCATCAAAGAGCCACAGCTGCTGGGAATTGGACCAGCATCCTCAGTAGGAACTCAGCAGGGATCCATATCTTACAAATAGCTGGCTGTAGTAAAAACTTTCTAGCGGTGGGGCAGCCATGATCCTATAGTCACCCACAACACCTAGTAGTTCCCAGCATCAACTGGCCGAAGCACTGGTGTAGTAGCGTGTGTGTGGCACAAGAGAGAGAGAGAGAGAGGGGTTGTTCGAGTCTCCTGCCTGGCAGCAGTCAGGAACCTCACATCTAGTTCAAATGCGGCAGAGGGGAAACAAAGGTTAGCACTTCACACATACTTAAGAAAGGCAGCTTTTCACTTTTTTCAAGCTCTGTTGAGGAGATATGCATGCACTGTAAGAAAGTCGGATGTGTTGGTCTTTCCCAGTATTTTCACAAAATAAGTAGCATTTATATAGTGCTTACTACCCCTGAGGAGGCATTGTAATAATTTAAATATCACTATTTTTTCTTGTAAAGCACCATGGGTAGAGGAAGTTTAAGTTGACAAAAGGCAGCATTATTTTATGTTTAGCTTACAAAAGTGTGAATCTTCTGCCTGTACTCATGATAGACATGTTAAACACATATGTGAGAGCTTCAGATCTGATGCCACTTCTTATGATGCCACTTCCTGTGATGTCACGGGCTGCGATGTCACACGCCGTGATGTCACTTGCATACTGATTAACTAGGTTAGTCCCCCCACTTCTTTTTTTAGGACTTGTGCCCTGACTACTCAGAGACCCAGTGTGATGTTTTAATTGCACGCTATGTCGATTTCCAAGTGTGGCTGTAGTTGACTTCCCATGACAGGACCAATTCTACGGCGTGTGCCACTTTAATCCAGTGTAGTGTAGAGCACATCTCCCCATACCTCAAAAAGCCTATTGTAATCCAGAGCTCATGTATGGCGCTTTGATGCCCTTGGGTCACGTCTGGCTTACATAAAGCTAAAAAAAAAAAAACACAGCGCTTTAATGAAAAAAAATACCAAATCTCTCCCACTTGGTTAAATCCAATCAACAATGTTGATTTTCTTTAAAACTTTTGCGACATTAATATATAAATAAATAAATACTAAAGCAAATGTACATATTTCACTTGGCTAAGTACAAAGACCGCACAGTACATAACTAGTGTGCAGACTTCCTAAGAATGGGGACAAAAGCTGTCAGCGCTGCTTTACCCCATCGTTTGCTTTCATTCTGTTATACATCACCCTTATAAACACATTTTAGCTAGTTCACCACAACATTAATCCGAACGCCTTGATGCATGGGGTGTTAAAACTCACAGATGTTCCCTTTATGCCACAACCAACATGGCGGCGGATCCCTCAATGAACTCGCATAGATCATTAACTGCTGTTCCACTGCCTGCACTGAACGCCATACCCAAGATGTCGCTCAGTAACAACCGGCTGCTCGACGCATTAATGTGACGTAATCCGTCAACACTCTCCCTAGTGCAGAACTTCTGTCCTGCTGGTGTGAAGCAAGCGCGGGGATGGAAGGGGGTTTGAATCTAGCCCTTGTCACTGAGGTGCTGGGCTTCCTGGTGACTCCGGCTGGTGAGTGACGGAGACTCTACAGTTGCAATCGGGAAGATTGTGTATAGTGGCGGAGCGGGTAGCGTACATACAGTATAAACATTATGCAAAGCATGGCAAAGCTTGTGATGTGCAGGGAAAAGTTTGTTGTAGGCGGTTTGAGCTACCAGACCACTCAATGTCGCCTCGACACAGTCCTATATCTTCATTTTACAAGTAGGTGTCAAGTTCGTTCATTAAATTGGTTTAATTAAACGGAACCAAAAGTACAGTTGTCAGAATTTACTGATTTATCATAAAAAGGGCAGTACTGAATACCGAGTATCCCAGTGACAGGGCATCATCTGGTAACCCTGTACCTCAGAAGTAAGCAGGGCTGAATATGGCGTGAAGAGTACAGTGTGTGGTGTGCAGGGGCACACAATTTATGCTCAGGGCTATTGGCAGTGGGGTGGAATATGGGGCGTGCAGCGTTTAAGGACGAAGTAGCATTTGTCTCGCAGACATGTCAGTGTGTCTGGCGTGTAATAAAGATTGTTCTGCAGGGCACAGTGTATGACCGGTATATAAATCCTATCTGTTAGTTAATTAAAACCATTCAAATATTTTTAAAATATATTTATTTCATGCATACAAGACTTAAAGCGCAGGCAATCTTAAAAGATAAAGTTAAAATAGGTCACATCTTAAAAGGATATAGAGCATGATGTTCATTTTACTAATATGTCAGGAAAATAGCAAAAACAGTTTGCATCACGAGAACTTGGTGCAGGGGAATTCAGATTTAAAGTGCCTAGTGCATGGTTCAAAATTAGCACTTCTAGTGCACAATTTAATACTTCAAGGGCTGTCAGTCAGATCTCAAAGCGATCTTGTCCATGAACTTCACAAAACTGACAATAACGCTACAGTCCTTCCCCTGGAAATAGTGTTCGATTGCCTTCTGACAGATGTGGACATTCAGTGAATAAAGTCTTTAACCAGAATTGGCTTTCCCACTCAAAACAAGGACACGAGCCGAGGATTACTTCGGAAATGGACACAAACGGCAAGAGCTGTCCTCATGCTTGTGTGTTTCCACCTTTAAGCAACTTCCTCTACATCGAATAGGTCCATTCGTAGTCTTATAAACCTTAAATTGTAGTGTTTTAATGATAAATAGGATTGAGGCTTCAACTCGACATCGGTTGCGGCTACATGTTGATTGTGAGCTTTTATTTGTAGGGCCAGAAGATCTTTTTTTCTTTTTTTTTTTAACTGACAAGATTTTCACTAAAGGAAATATGATGGCCCCATACGAGCTATTCAAGTCCCATGGATAGTTCATTTGAAGATATTCCAAAGACTTCTGAACTACCTCCTGTCTAGGCAATACTGGTAAATTAAACAGGTATTTACCCAGATGAAATTTAAGGCTCCCAGCTTCAGTCTTATTTAGTTTAAGCCAGAACTTCAATAAGATGTACCTCTGTGCCAATGTTTATTCTATAAGGTCAAATTTTAGTCATATCTGAGATTCCCTAGTGGAATTTGGAAGTCTGTATATTTGACGAAAGAGCCTTATTTGGTTCTTGTTTAACCAATCCTCCAATTATCCGGGAATGCTTCCAGGCCTTAGACTAAAGAGACGAGAAATTTAGTTAGTATGACTTGCAATAGCATTAAAATAGAGAGGCCTGCAATATTGGTTGCTGTATTGGAAAGATCTGCAGCTATCCCTGTATCTCATATTTGCCGTGCTTCCATGCGAATGCTTGATGTATCAGAGGACTGAAACTCGATTTCGGCGTATGGGGTGTGGTGCACATGACATTGCATATAGAAGAGTGGGTGACAAAATGTGCAGGGCACAATGTGTGAAGGCTATGTTGAAACAAGGTAGTTTGCTACAGGAAGGTATCGGTCACGTAAAGTGGGATGCTGGGTAGTGTTTGTAGTTTGGTAATGAATCTGGGACGGGCAAAATGACTAGTGTGTGTGTGTGTAGATGCATGGGGACAGCTAAAATCAAAACAGCGTTTAGGTAAATTTACTGCTCTAGACTTGAGAAAGTCATCTGCGTTTTAGCGTGTCTAAGAAGCGATCATTACGTGCTCCTGGATACTGTTTTTTCTGACTGAAAGATACTGTGTTTCCTCTTAGTTTTTTTTATCTTTGAAGTAGCTCTGCGACCAGGCTCCTGGTGTTAAAAGCACCACAGAGAGAGCTTCTCATCCGAGTGTGTAGGTACTACAAGCATAGTTTTGGGGCTGAGGGCAGGGTCGAATGCCATGTATCACGCACATTGTGTGCTGGGGATGGCTACTTGTCATGCACAGCAAACACAGTTAGTTTATATTTTTTGCACACAAGATGGACGCATGCTTTGTGCAATTTGCTTGCTGGACATAAACATGTCAATTAAATGCCAGAAGCAGGGTTATAAGTTAAAGGGTATGTCTTAAGTGAGTGAGCATTGCAATAGGGCATGCAATAGTAGTACTGAATAACAATCTTTTGATTTTGGATTGTACACTTAAGATCCTTTCTACAGTGGTTTCAAAACCTGCATTCTGCTGGAATTATGTCATAACGGGAAATTATTTTGTATCTGTATTTTGTGGTAATCCCCCCATGATTTATGGCTTTTAACCAATGAGATTCATCAAAAGGATATGAGTATACTTCAGGATACAACAGTATTATACAATAATGATGTTAATGCACAATTTTGCTTTATCGTTTGACCCCTTGCAAGCGTGTCGGCCAATGGTAGTTACATGCACACCCTCCACAGTGCGTCCTTCGGCCATTGATCAACACTGGGGAGGGCAAAAAAGAATACTCCGGTGAAAGCACCGGAGGATTCCTTTTCAGATCTCGCCTAGGCAGACATGACATTGAGACATGCTGTATCTACAATATGGACTTCAAGCACCCACCCTCTTTATAATTGGTTTCTCTTACTGTCCTTCGTAAATTCCAGCTTTTGTTCGGTGAAACAGCTTACTAATCCCTCCTTTTGAACTTTTGGAACCTCCCATACAGACTGCCCTTTTGCATGTGCTCTTACTCTTCATGGTATTTAAAATACTTTCGGAGCATTCTTTTTTTTTGGAATCTTTACTGAGGTCGTTTGCAAGCCCAGAGAGCAACACACTTTCCTCTCTGTACAAACACACTTACACAAAGGGGGTCAACAGCCGCAGTGTGGTGAAAACATCACATGACCCGCGGTCTCCTTGCAACACGCACACACCTCCTGTCCGGGCACCATTACAAACAGAGGCATTTCTTACTGCGCCCGTACGCTGCTGCTTAGCCACCTCTCCCTGCCTTCAAGCAGGCTCAGCGATCCATGGGCTGGGAGACGCTGCAGCCACTGTCGCTGCTCAGGCGCCTCTCCCTTCCCGCAAGCAGGGTCCTCCAGTGGCAGCATGCAAATCCAAGTCCCACTGAGAAGCCGTAGGTAGCATGTGTGCTTTCTTATCCCACATTATTACTAATTATATTATAAATAAATGCTTTACACGTGACGTTCTGTCTGTTTGGCTGGCTTCTCTTTTTGGTGCTTTCGCTTGCATACATTATTTGAAACTAAATGGCAACCGGTCTTATGTTTAGCTGTAAAGCAACGTTTTTTAGGGTTGTGATTTTGTTTTGTCTGTACGGTTTACTCTGTTGCTGTTTAATTTACGTGCAAAACGTAGCCATATTAGAGGTGTCGCGGGTTTCTTTTAGGCATACATTCAGATTCTTCAGCTTTTCTGCAATCTATGTTGCATGGGGGCTTTCACATACAGATATCAATCTTAAACTAAATGGTGATCGATTACATATGTAGTTGCGAAAGCTCGTTATTTTGGGTTAGTGTAACACTATTTGGGTAATTTTGGGACATTTGGGGCACATAACATAAAATGTATTGTCTTCTCTGCAAGTATGCTCAATTTCTTTGGTATTCTGGTGTGTGGCTGGTGGTGTGCGTGGACTGGTGATTGGCTGGCGGTGTGTATGGACTGGCACTTGGCAGTCGGTGACCGTGGACTGGCGGGTGGCCTGGTGCTTGGTGGGAGGCCTAGCGCTGGGTGGGCGTCTGCGCACGGCCTGGTGCTGGGCGGGCGGCTGTGTGTGGGGTGGCGCGGCCGGCCTGGTGTGTGTTCTGGCGTGGCCGCGGGTGGCTTGGTGCGTGGCCTGGCACTGGGCTGGCGGCCTGGCTCTGGGCGGGTAGCCGCGGGCATCCTGGTGCTGGGCGCGCGTGGCCTGGCCACCACGCGTGTGTGGACTGGCGGTGTGTGTGGACTGGCGTTTGGGCTGGCGGTGTGTGTGTGTGTGTACTGGCGGTGTGTTGGTAGCTGGTAGCCAGTATATGTATTGATTTGCTTTAGGCGTGTTTGTCAGTCGTCTCATGTTTGGGTGCTTGGTGATGTGATTGGTGTGTTAGCCCTGTTGGCTTATGTGAGTGATGGCCTTTTGAATTGCGCTCTTTGTAAATGTAAGGGTTGTATTATGTTGGGCCCGCAGATGGCAGTGTGAATGGTTTTCTGTGTGTAAAGCATGAAAGTTGTGTGAATGGAGTGCAAAGCGGTTGGAGCCTTGCCGTGGCTTTACAGCTCACAAGCTGTAAATCAGTGATTCTCTTATATGATGTTGAAATTATTACCAATGACTTTTGCGGATTTGATTTCATAAAGTCATTGGCGAATAAAGTTTTTTTTTAATGAACCATTTATTTACCCTCATGCCAAAACCAACCAGTATGCCTGTGATTGACTAGTGGATGGGTGTCTAATGATGTTTTGGTGTTTGCTTTTTACCATCTGTGCATGCTCTCTGTAGTGAATACTTTGTGCCCACACATCTTTTTTGAAACTGGTCACTAAGAGAATAATATGTGGTATGCTTTGTGTGGATACCACAAGGTTTACTTACCCAGAAGCCCTTGTAAATTTGATTCAGTGATAAAAAAAACATATTTTTTCCTCAGATTTCTGTGTTAGACAGTTGTGGGAGGACTGGGCAGGCACAAATGTTCTTACCACCCAGCGGTTCCCCAGGTCTCCTGATAAAAATAATACCTCGCTTGTGTGGGTGGGCCAAGTGCTCGCAACAAGGAAGGGCCGAAAACGTATTATGGAGACATCTAAATTATCTATCACAAAGCAACCCGGTTTTTGCAAGGGGGACACTTGCGTTTTTGGTCCTAGGCTTGGCGGCCATCTAGGGAAACCTACCAAACCAGCACATTGCTAAAAGCTAGACACCCGGGGGAGTCCAGGAAGGTGTGGCTTGCATGGATCCCGCAATGTTTTCTTAACCAGAATAACCTGCAAAAGTGAAACATTGAATAATATCACAAATTTTCCTTGCATTTCTATGACGTAAACTACAAAAATGTACAGAGATCCACAAAATTCCTACCACCCATCGTTCCCCACAGTAGCATTCTTATCTGGAGAGCTGGGTGAATGCTAGGTGGTAGGAAATTTGTGCCGGCCTGGTCATCCCACAACTTTCCCACACAGAAATGTGAGGAAAATGTAGAGTTTTAACTAAATCTGACGTTTGCCAGGAACTCTGGGTAAGAAAACGTTGTGTAATCCTCGCAAGCAACACTTCCCTCTGGACTCCCCCAGGTGCCTACTTTTCAGAAATGTCTGGGGATGGTGGCTTCCCTAGATGGCCGCCGAGCTCGCGGCCAAAAACGCAGGTGCCCCCCTTGCAAAACCAGGTTGTTTTGTGATCATTTTGATGTCTCCACAATACGTTTTGGGCCCTTCCCTCTTGCAGGCACTTGGCCCACCCACTCAAGTGAGGTAGCATTTTTATTAGGAGACCTGGGGGAAGGCTGAGTGGTAGGAAATTTGAGACTACATGCAGATTCAAGGATGTTTTCTAAAAGAAATTCAAGGAAAATATGTTTTTTTAGGCAAAGTTTAAATTTTGCATGGGATTCTGGGTACAAAAACCTGGTGAGAGCCATGCAAGTCACCCCACCCTATATTCCCTCCGGTGTTTAGTTTTCAAATATGTACTGTTTTGGTAGGTTTCCCTAGATGCCGGCTGAGCGGTGCCCCCAATTCTACAGCTACACACATTGCAAAAAACCCATAGTTTTTCCAGTGGAAAAATGTGAAGTGTCTACACTTGCCGCCCTTTCATATCATGGGCACTTAGCCTACCCACATAAGTGAGGCCCCAGTTTTTTTTCCGGGAGACTTGGGGGAACGCTGTGTGGTAGGAACATTGTGACTGCCTGCAGAGTCCATGATTTTTGCCAACAGAAATCCAAGACAAAATTGTTTTGGGCAAATGTTGAAATTTGCAGGGGATTCTGTGCAAAAGTAAAAAAAAAAAAAAAAACCTGGTGTGTGCAACGCAATTCACTCCACCAGGTATGTAATTTTCAAAGATTTGCTGGTTTGGTAGGTTTTCCCAAGTGCCGGCTGAGCTGGGGCACTAAGTCCACAGCTAGCCACCTTGTTAAAAAAAATGCATTCTGCTGGGTAAAATATGATGTCTCCTAGGTCACGTTTTGTAGTATTTTGTGTTGCAAGCACAAGGCCCAGTCACACACGTGGGGTACCATTTTTATTGAGAGACGTGGGAATACAGAATTGTAGAGCATTTGTTATTATCAATTGCATATCTCTGCATTTTTGCCTTTCAAATGTAAGCAAGGGTGTAACACAGAAGACATTTTACAAAATGTCCTCCGAAACACATGCCTGTATGGGTCCCCATAAATTCAGAGATGTCCAAATAAACACTGCTCCTAAACTCAGTATATGGTGTACATTTTTGAAATAGAGTTTTCCTTCATATAATTTTCCCATTCTTCATAATGTACCATATGATTTGCTGTATAGTGTGTACACAATGAAAAACCATTGTACGGTGCAGCTTGGTTGTTGGGTCTGGGTACGTCGGGTTCTTGGAGAACCTATCAGCCCTATATATCCCCGCAACCAGAAAGGTCCAGAGAATGTATTGGTATACTGCTTTCGAGAATCTGCCATACTAAGAAGTTACAGATGAAAACGTAGACACAAATGGCTGTTTTTTTCAACTCAATTTCTAATTTGTTTTTTTTCAACTGTTACTTTTTATTGGAAAAACATGAAGGATCTACACAAATGACCCCTTGCTCAATTCAGAATTATGTCTAGTTTTCAGAACTGTATATCTTTCCAGGATCCACCACGGGTTTCATACCCTTTTTCCACCACAAACTGGAAGGAGATTGAAAGCAAAAAAATAGTAAAAATGGGCTATCTCCCAGTAAAATGCCAAGACTGTGTTAAACAATTTGTTTTTCAAAATCAAGTCTGTCTGTTCCTGAAAGCTGCGAAGATGGGGATTTCAGCACTGCAACCTTTCGTTGATGCCATTTGCAGGAAAAAAACAGATGCTGTCCTGGAGTCTTCATTCAAATGTGCTAATCTTCCTAACCTGCCTTGTTGGAGGACTTAAAATAGTCTAATTAGCTGCAACTAGGCTCCTCCATTATGTCCATCTAGGAGAACCCATTTTCCTGTGATCTATACCCTGGCTGCTCATTGCGCCTGGGACCTAATTAAACACCCTTTACAATGCATATACACTGTACCATGAACAAGACTAATAAGATGTCCAAATACGGAAGACCCTGCCTAGCTCTCAAAGTTTTTAATTATGAAAAATAAACATAGCTGCAAATGCTTCTACATCCCCGTGCTATGTTTACAGAATACCTTGTAAGTTTTCAATTACTTAGTGCAGGAAACATGTCTTTCAAAACATGGCTCTTGTCCCCTAAAGAATGAAACTTTTTCGATTACCCCTGTGTTCTCTTCACCCAGAACGCTGGCGTTTTCAACCCACCGCCCACTCAGTGATCTTATGGTAAAAACAAAATGGACACTAGGCCTTACTTCCCAAAACCCGTTCTTTGAATGGAAGAAAACAAAGAAATGATGGGTAGATGTTTGAAATAGTCTTGATCACTGGTATTTACCTGAGACCCTTTCCACTTCATCCTTTCTTTCTCACTTGGCCACTCCAGTCAGAGACCAGCCATATACAAATCGAGCTTCCTGCTACCCCAATAGCACCAATACAAACTGAACTGCTAGATCAAGTTTCCTCTAGATGGGAGCAAAAGCAATCCCTGACTCATTTCATCCTTGTTGGGTGTGGAAACATTTTCAAAGTGTTTGGGGATCTGAGCTCAAATTGTTTTGTATTTATGTGGTGTTTCAATAGCGTCAACTTAACTAAAAGGCAGAGAGTGATCGTAGCAAAAACTGGCTTATGGACTGTTAATGTTTTGTGATGTAGTGTACTTTACAGAGATGCATCTTAGTCTCTTTCTTGAATTAAACCTGCATTTGGGCGTCCTAATGGATATTGGAATGCTGTTCATTATCCTGGGTGCATGGATGGAAAAGGCCTACTGCCTTGTTTTCACCTTGTTACGATTCTTAGTCTGCATTGTGGTGGTGACCTGGTTACAGGTGTGACGAGAACCACCAAAAATGGTGAGCTTGTCTGCAAGATGAGCGGGGGTGCTGGTCCTAATGGCTTAGTAAATGATGCAGCTGGTATTGAAGAGGGTGCGGGCTGGCAAGGGAAGCCAATAGAGTACCATTGCCTATGGTACCTGTGAGAATATTCTCAGTTTGAGAAACATTCTCTCAACCACAGTCCTTGGGATACCTCAGGACAGTAACCTTCTGCTTTTGATATCCATGTCACTGACAAACTCCATGGTGTTTGGGTGCATGTGCTTGAGATCATGTGTGTCTTTTCCACAGATGTTCATGGCCTCCTCTGGTACCCATTTCCAAAGATAGCTTGCTGCCTAGCGAGTGTGCTAAACTAGATAGTTGCTCTTACCTGTGGCACTTTAAGCATGTCACCACATTAGCCAAGTAGGGGACCCCTTCCTCCCTTCTCTTTTTGCCTCTGACTGGAAACCTAGTTCCTCTTAGGCTTCGCTGTCACACTCCTTCCTCTCCGTGCCTCGCCTGACTCACCAGACGCTAAGACGAGAGCGCTGATGGAGTGGTTAGCCGGATGGTGGAAACGGAACGAGAACCAAACGGGAAGTAGGACTACAATTCCCATGATCCCTGCACTTCCGCCACCAAGCCCGATCACATGATCCATGCACTTCCGCCACCAAGTCCGATCACATGGGACGAAACCGGAAGAGGTAAACCTTGAAAACGCCGTTTCGGCGTCTCACTCGTTGCTGATTATTCTCCCGTTGCAGCAGAGATCCCCGACGTCTGCAGTTCGCCCGTGTAGGGTAAGGGTGCACATGCACCATCTGGATTATTGAGAGCCGCTGCTCTCGATATTGTTCTTACAAAGGCTTCGTACTCTTGCATAGACTTCCTTGTGAGGCGAGAGAGACCTTATCTTGCTCTTCCTTGCTGAGTGATTACTTGGTCACCTAACTACTTTATGTTCATGTGTGTTATTGTTTCGCATTCCTTGTGCACAGTTCCTGGGTGATTTAGGTGATTAGTGGAACCTGTTTATATTCACCCTGAAAACATTATCCAACGGTTGACAGTAAAATAAAAGCAACGGAGTTGAAAGAAGCATTTTAACTCCGGACTATTGTTTATTAACAGGGGGCCATGAGGCGGCAGTCTGCTCATCCCCTGTGAAGTGAAGCAAGTCAACCTTTGTGGTGTGTATGATAAGGAGCACAAATAGAGTGTTGCGGGTTGCTGGGTTACGGAGTGTGAGGAGGTGTTTTCATGTTGCCTTCCTTTTTCTTTCTAGAATTCTCTAGACCATTCAGAACAGGGTATTGCGTGATTGGGATCCAGGATGAGTGCACCTGGAGAAAACGTTGTTTAAGTTTGTTTGCAGGTACGCAGTCTTCCTCTAGAGTGAGTTGAACAAGCATATTAAAGAACAGGCTAATGTGTTTAGTGTCTTTCACTTTCAGATCTCCCTCCCAGCTGTTCCCATCCTTTCCTTCCCCCGCTTGACCATCCCACTCACCTGTGCTTTAAAAGCAGTCAGGGTTGGGGCTGTCGAGAGGTGGACCCCTTTTTGCATCGTTCCGCTCCCGAGGAATCTTCGAGTCAACAGAATAATCAGCCCACGTATTGACTTCCTCCTGGGCGGGTCGATGCAAAACATGGCCACATTAGATGAAGTTGTAGGGGCATTAGCCTTAGTACAGCAAGAACTAGCCACTTCTCGAGCCGAAACCGCAGCCTTAAGACAGAAGGTTGAAGGAATGCAACGCAACCCCTTTGATGCAGGTATGGGGCGGTTTCCTTCAGCCTCAACCGCACCATTCAGTGTAGAACTGCCTACGCCTATTCCCCTTGCAGCTCCTGAAAGGTTTTCAGGAGATGCCCATAAGGTGCAAGTATTTATCACACAAATCCTGCTACACTTTTCGTGTAAACCCAAGGCCTTTCCTTCCAATCAATCTAGAGTAGCCTTCACCATTTCCTATTTGAACGGTGATGCCGCACAGTGGGCTGTTCCCTTGGTGCGGCGCGATGATCCACTTTTGTATGACTGGGATGCATTTCGAGAAGAATTTGAACGGGTGTTTGACCGCAGGGCTGCCACCTTTACAGCTGAACGTGAACTGCTAGAATTAAGACAGGGGAATAAAGAATTAGTTGTGTATATCAACGCCTTTCAACGATTAATTGCAGAGACAGAGTGGCCCGAGAATAATCAACGCGCGTTGTTTTATCAGGGTCTTAAAGATGAATTAAAGGACGCCTTGGCTACGATAGACCCACAACCCACCTCTTGCAAGGCTCTTATTGAACTAACCCAGAGGTTAGACCACAGATTGGCAGATCGTAGGGTGGATAAAAGGAGAGGAGAGAAAACCTCATTTCGGTTTGACCGAGCTAGACCAGCTCCTGGCGGATATAACACTACTTCGGAACCTATGGAAATAGGGTCAGTTCGAGCCTCTCTTACCACAGAAGAAAAAGAGCAGAGACGCAAGAATGGGCTGTGCTTATATTGCGGAAAGAAAGGGCATTATGTGAGGGAGTGTTTGGCTAAACCTCCAGGAAGGGATAGAGAGGTCTTATCCCGTAGGAGTGGAGACAATCTAAAGACGGAAAACTTCAAGGCTCAAGAAGACAAGAAGGGAGGTTCTTGGGCATAATGGAGATCCCTTCCGTACAAAACGTTGAGGACAGTTCGACATCCCATTTTCATGTGTCATTACACCTCCATTTGGGAGAACAGACAACCCCCCTTAAGGCCATGGTAGATTCGGGGGCAACTGGTCTTTTTATAGACAAGGACTTAGCTCACGCTTTGAAATTAAAACTAATACCTAAGGCAGAACCCGAAATTGTGTTGACGGTAGATGGGCGACAATTGGTTTCTGGTCCCATTCGATATTGTACGGAAAACCTAGAGATATCCTGGGAAGAACAACATTGGGAAACACTTTGTTTCAATGTGATAAAGGCACCCCAGTACGGTATCATATTGGGTCTTCCCTGGCTCCGGAAACATAATCCGATAATCGATTGGGAGAAAGAGACAGTTGAATTTAATTCACCCTACTGCGTAGAACACTGTAGTTCTAATCGACAGAGCACAATGAAAGGGTCCTCTCGAACGCACATGATAGCCACTGCTGAGGAGAAAAACGTTCGTTTACCTTCACCCTACCACGACCTCCGGGACGTGTTTGACGAAGACCAAGCCAATATTTTACCACCGCATCGTAGTTACGACTGCCAAATTGATCTGGTTCCCGGGGCTGTGGTGCCATGTGGAAGAATCTATGCGCTCACCGAACCAGAAAATGAGCATTTACGACACTATCTAGACACATATTTAGATAACGGGTTTATAAGACCATCCAAATCACCCGCTGCATCTCCCCTCTTTTTTATTCCTAAAGCCAATCGAGAACTCAGGGCCTGTGTGGATTTTAGGGCGTTGAATAACATCACCATCAAGAATCGCTACCCTCTGCCCCTCATTCCGGTGTTGTTAGACCAAGTACGCCGAGCGGTAATATATACCCGCCTGGATTTGAAAGGCGCTTACCATTTGGTAAGAATGCGTGCTGGGGACGAGTGGAAGACGGCCTTCCGCACAAGATATGGCTTATTTGAGTACTGTGTGATGCCATACGGCCTATGCAACGCCCCTGCCGCTTTTCAGTTCTTCTTGACCGACGTCTTGCGTGAGTTCCTTGATGTTACAGTCATTATTTATATTGACGACATCTTAATATACTCTGAGAAAGAAGAAACCCACGTAGAAGACGTTCGAGCGGTTCTGCTCACGCTACGAAAACATTGCTTATTTTGTAAAATAAGCAAATGTGAATTCCACGTGAGGAAGGTGGAATTCCTAGGAATCATTCTGTCGGCTGAAGGACAAGAGATGGCAGCACGGAAAATCCAAGCTGTGTTAGATTGGCTACCCCCAAAAGGAGTAAAAGAGCTGCAGTGTTTTCTGGGGTTTGCCAATTTTTACAGACGTTTTATCCAGCAATTCTCGCAAGTGGCGGCGCCTCTAACCAGACTACTGAAGAAGAACGTTCCTTATGTGTGGACCGAGGAAGCCCAGAAGGCATTCACAGTGTTAAAAACCGCCTTCACCACTGCACCTATTCTTGCCCACCCTGACAGCGACATACCCTACGTAGTGGAGGCAGATGCTTCGGATGTGGCCATTGGAGCCATTTTATCACAACGAAACAAAATGAACGGGCAATTACATCCGGTGGCCTATATGTCCCGAAAATTAAACACGGCGGAAACCCACTACACCATAGCAGAAAAAGAACTCCTTGCTATCAAAGACGCCTTTACAGAATGGAGACATCATCTAATGGGAGCAAGACATACAGTAACGGTATATACAGACCATCGTAACCTGCAATTTATGAAGTCGGCTCGGTTACTCACTCCGCGTCAACTACGATGGATGTTGTTCTTTGCGGAGTTCGACTTTGTAGTTACCTATAGACCAGGGGTGGAGAATAGGAAGGCAGACGCCTTATCTCGTCGTGACAATTCCCTTGCTGAGAACAAGCAGGGGCCACAGGCCATCATTCCTTCCACAAAAATTGTGGGTGTCATACAAACAGAAAACTTCCTAAACCAAGTAAAACAGGCCATTAAAAGGCCCTCTTGGAAAACCTGGATGAAAGACAATACAGACTGGCACTTAAAAGACGGTCTTCCCATGCGCCAGCATCAACTGTTAATACCTGTCCCTGCACTAAGAAAAACTGTCTTCGCCTGGTGCCATGAAGACCCATGCGCAGGACATACAGGCTTGGAAAAAACGATGGAAAAAATTCAGCGCCACTTTTGGTGGCCAGGATTAAACAAGACATCACAAAAAGAATCCAAGAATGCGTAGTGTGCTGTCAGGCCAAGGCAGACCATAGAAAACCGCAAGGATTGCTACAGCCATTACCCTCTCCAGAAGAACCTTGGGAATACATATCAATGGACTTTATAGTCAGTTTACCAAAGGATAAAGGCTGTACCACCATTTTAGTGGTTGTGGATAACCTAACTAAGTTGGGTCACTTCATAGCATGCGCTGACTTGCCCTCCTCATCCCAACTGGCAACCTTGCTACTCACTAATATCGTGCGTCTTCATGGGATACCCAAGGTCATTATTACGGATAGGGGTCCTCAATTTACCAGCAAATTTTGGAAAACCTGGTGCTCGACCCTTCACATAGCAAACAACACCTCCACGGCCTTCCACCCACAGACAGACGGTCAAACAGAACGTCTAAACCAATCCTTAAAGAAGTACTTACGCTGCTACGTGGATCAAACAACGGACGAATGGGTGGACCTTCTGTGGTTAGCTGAAGTGGCCTACAACGATGCTCAGCATAGTTCCAACAAAATGACACCCTTTTTCTGTACCTATGGATTTCATCCACGCTTTCTTCCCATAGGGAAACCTCAGTATAATGAGAAAATACCGAGTGTTCAAGAAAGAGTAACAGAAATGCAAAAAACTCTGAAAACCGCCAGAAGTAATCTACAAAAAACCAAGGAACAATACAAAAAACAAGCCGACAAGCATCGTAGACCAGGTCCCACCTATAAGAAGGGTGACTATGTGTGGTTGTCCACAAGGAATTTCAGGTTTCGCAAATACAGTGTATTCAATCCACGATACGTGGGTCCGTATCGCATAGTGAAAAAGATTAATCCAGTGGCGTTCAAACTCGCCTTACCCACACACATGCGGATCCATCCGGTTTTTCACGTTTCCCTTCTAAAACCCTCGGCCAAACCACCTCGACAACCAAAGTCTCCGGCAATAATAGATGGACAACCGGAATACGAGGTAAAGAGGATACTAGACTCCAAGTGGAGACGCAAATCCCTGTGGTACCTTTTGGCTTGGAAGAATTATGGACCTGAAGAAAACTCCTGGGAGCCAGCACACAACGTGCATGCCCCTCGTTTGATACATCTATTTCATAAAAAGAACCCTGGTAAACCTGGCCCTCAAAGAGGGGCCCCGAAGAAAGGATGTGCTGTCACACTCCTTCCTCTCCGTGCCTCGCCTGACTCACCAGACGCTAAGACGAGAGCGCTGATGGAGTGGTTAGCCGGATGGTGGAAACGGAACGAGAACCAAACGGGAAGTAGGACTACAATTCCCATGATCCCTGCACTTCCGCCACCAAGCCCGATCACATGATCCATGCACTTCCGCCACCAAGTCCGATCACATGGGACGAAACCGGAAGAGGTAAACCTTGAAAACGCCGTTTCGGCGTCTCACTCGTTGCTGATTATTCTCCCGTTGCAGCAGAGATCCCCGACGTCTGCAGTTCGCCCGTGTAGGGTAAGGGTGCACATGCACCATCTGGATTATTGAGAGCCGCTGCTCTCGATATTGTTCTTACAAAGGCTTCGTACTCTTGCATAGACTTCCTTGTGAGGCGAGAGAGACCTTATCTTGCTCTTCCTTGCTGAGTGATTACTTGGTCACCTAACTACTTTATGTTCATGTGTGTTATTGTTTCGCATTCCTTGTGCACAGTTCCTGGGTGATTTAGGTGATTAGTGGAACCTGTTTATATTCACCCTGAAAACATTATCCAACGGTTGACAGTAAAATAAAAGCAACGGAGTTGAAAGAAGCATTTTAACTCCGGACTATTGTTTATTAACAGGGGGCCATGAGGCGGCAGTCTGCTCATCCCCTGTGAAGTGAAGCAAGTCAACCTTTGTGGTGTGTATGATAAGGAGCACAAATAGAGTGTTGCGGGTTGCTGGGTTACGGAGTGTGAGGAGGTGTTTTCATGTTGCCTTCCTTTTTCTTTCTAGAATTCTCTAGACCATTCAGAACAGGGTATTGCGTGATTGGGATCCAGGATGAGTGCACCTGGAGAAAACGTTGTTTAAGTTTGTTTGCAGGTACGCAGTCTTCCTCTAGAGTGAGTTGAACAAGCATATTAAAGAACAGGCTAATGTGTTTAGTGTCTTTCACTTTCAGATCTCCCTCCCAGCTGTTCCCATCCTTTCCTTCCCCCGCTTGACCATCCCACTCACCTGTGCTTTAAAAGCAGTCAGGGTTGGGGCTGTCGAGAGGTGGACCCCTTTTTGCATCGTTCCGCTCCCGAGGAATCTTCGAGTCAACATTCTGTCTTGACCGGGTGCAATGGGGACCATTCTGGCCCTTCTTTTCCAGCTTGCAACCATTCTGCTGGGAGTTTGTCTCCCCTTTAGAGCTGGAACCATGCTGCTCCAGCCCCTTGTTCACCTGGTTGGCTAATCACTGGTTGTCAAACACAGGATATTTCTCTGGATTCTTCTAAGTCGGATCTGGCAGGTGCTGTCTGAGTGAGGTGTAGCACCCCTTCATAGGTCACTTCACCACCATCAACTGGTTAAGCAACCGCTAATCCATTGATTCCATCCCTTTTACCGCTTCATTCCAAGTATACATTATGATGTAGGTCTTGTTCTCAAACATAACCCCATTTGCCTTCTTGTTCTTGCAGATTCTCTGAAGGTACTGAGCTGGCTTGAACTCAAACCATACAATCCAAGCCTCTTTCATGCTCTCTTATATGTCAGATTGCCATTCTCCGGCGTCCTTCCAACGACCTTAGTCCCTTAGAGCAGAAGTCAATTCAGTAGAGTCTGTACAACCACCCTAAAATATTGCTCCTACACATGTAGCATCTCTTTGCTTATTTTAGTGGTGGAGCTCTTGGGTTTGGAGGAGGATTCCCTTTTTCCTGACCTAACTCCCCCTTCTGCTGCCATCCAGAGCGTCTATTTTTGTATGGTTCTCTTCTTTTTTTCTATGTTATAGTCCTGTCCTGTCTATCCTTTCTCCTCTTACAGGCATTGTAATCTTGTGCTTCTCCTTGCATTCTTTGGTCTTTTCCTCCTTTCCCTTCTGGAGAGCTTTGCTGAATTTCAGGGCCTCAGCAAAGACTAACCCGCCTCAGAGGATGATCACTGGGACAGAGGCACTCTAGAGATGGGTGATGCGGACTGTCTGAGGGAAAGTCTAGGAATTAATCTAGGAGATGCGATGGGGGAAAGTCTAGGTGCAACTTGCACTGCTGAACTCTGAGAGTCTGCGTCCACAGCATTCTCCCATGGGATGTCTTCTAGATACCCCTCCCCTGACCTTGCCATAACCATCTCCTATTCTGTGAGGGTCTCTTTCTCCCATAGATTCCTCATGAAATTGCAAATTTCTTTTTTTCTTTGGACATTGAAGCCCTACACCTTCTATCTCAACTCTCTCCTTCAACTTATCTAGGGGCAGGTTTTGAGGTATGCTTCTAACCATTTGGTAATTTTATGTGCAGGCTTTGTCTGAAAAAGCTGTACTTGTTAATTGTTATTAACATTCACTGCCTTTGGGGATCTGTTACCACTGACTGCCAATTGTGGAAGCATTTTGGGAGATCCAGGGCAATCTGGGGTTAGTGGTTCATATTGTAACACATTGTGTTATGTGGCTTTACCTTAGCATTGAGCCTAAAACTGAGCACCATGTACACCCTTTAGTATGTAACCCTCACTCTAGAAAAGTTGTGCATTCCAAGGTTTAATTAGTGAGTGTTGCAGGGTATAACTCAGACCTCAACAGATCATATAATAGCAGTCAATAATTAATTGTCCAACCTGTGCTTTTTATTAAAAAGAAAGTGTTTTTAAGAATGTCACTTAGCTAACTGCTACACATGACATGCAGCAGGCAAAAATAATGTATGTTTTTCTTTCTTGTTGTTTCTGGGTACTTAATACTTCCGTGAGATTACCTTTCCCATGTAACGCAAACAGATGAGGATGAAAAATGCACTTGACCAAGTTGCTGCTTTTACCCACGCCCTCCAAGTAGGCGGTCATCATGCACTAGAAGGTCTTCAAAGTATCATTGACTGTAGCTTTTGTAGTATAGCTGCCCTGGTGTAAGTATCCTTTTACTCCCCGGTCTTGGTTGTGCATGCATACCTCTTGCAAAGCATCATCATCTGGAGCTGAGGTGTTGCTCGTGGTTGTGTTCTTGCGGTGTCACGTTCCCATTGATCTCCTTGATGGCCCTTCGGCAGAGCATAGCTGTGTGCAAGTGTTTGCCTCAGTGTCCGCCAAGGAGGAGTTGACAGAGTCTAGGGTTACAAGGGCTGCATTCACTTGTACCAGATGGTGGTAGGGAAATCTACTTTGGGGGAATCCTGCTTGCACCCAAAGCCTGCCACCTAAACAAGTGAAGAGCTCATCCTGCAAAGTATCATTGAATGCAATTGATTCATTGTAGGTGCTGGTGCTAGCCAGGGGGTGCGGTCCTATTACATAGATGAGGCATGGGGCACCTTTGTTGACTCACTGGGAGAGGGATGTGGTGGAGTGATCCCCGGCAGAGGAGATCCATGTGAAGAGTAGTAGAACTGACGACAAGCTTCAGGAGGATGTGGGAGTATGGGTGAAATAGTGTGATCGTTTTCTGGCTCTTGAGCGGTTAATGAAGTGATTGTTTGCTTCTGAAATAACGCTCCTAGTAGCTTGCTTGATGACTGCATTTCCCTGCTATTCAAATGTCATTGTGTGGCTTAAAACATGAATATAAATCTCCTACATACTTTTATGTGCCTAGGTTATGATCAAAAAACAATAATTATAATGGCACCTTTGACAATGCACAAAAAGGCTCCGCCACAGTTCCAGGGGAGTCCACACCAACTTGTTTGGGATTTGGATGCAGAACAACGCCACCCAGGGGTGAGCGTTAACAATGGCTACCAGCATCCACCAGGCATTCAGCAAAGTGCCATCAAGACCCCTCTTGCTTCTTCGATTAGTAGTAACCCACTGGTAAGGGCATAGATTAGTGCCTGACTGTGTTTTTGACGGAATATAGGTGGGTAGGGCCAATCATTGCAGCATGTCCAATGTTACAGATCCAGTGCTGTGTTTGAATCAGCAGGGTGCGAAGGGATTGGCAATGTTTCCCGTGATGAGGGATTAGTAAGCGGCGAGGGGAGGCTGGCACCGTGTACAATTGATATTTGTCGACGTCCTGCACGGTAGGCCAATGGGGTTCGATTCAATGTAGGCCCCAGGGAGACCAATGGCGTGTTACTTATTGGAGTGGCCGCCTGGAAATAGAGCGGAGGTCAAACAACCTATACATACTCTAAAGCCCGGGCTAGTGTAGAGTACCTTCGTGTACGCGAGCAGCTTTTGTCCTATGCCCGCCTTCGTAAGGGTCTGCAAAAGGTATTCCCATGTTATCATATTGAGCACCTTCTCCAGCTCAAAGATCAAGGCTGCGGTGTGTGGGAACTGTAGCGATGCTTGATCCTTCATGTGGATAAGGCGCCAAAACTTGTTAGCTGTATTACGGCTAGGACACACCCATTCGGGTCCGGGTGTACAAGGTTGGGTAACATCCAACTCCCCCCCCCCCCCCCAACCCCCCTCCTCATGTTGCAAGATTACCCCCCCCCCCCTATTTTTAACATATTGCACAGCAGCGTGGGCTGCTGTGCAACATGTTTTTAAAAAAAAAGTGATCTGACTTTAAGCCATGTTGCATAACGGCACGTGCTGCTTTGCAGCATGTCTTTAAAACATTGACAAAGCCCTTAGATGTCGCATGAGCAAGACCTATTTGCTTTGCCAATGCTTGCTTGCTTAACGACAACAGTGTTTGCAAACAGTAACACCAAATAGAATCAAATTCCAGGTACATTTATGTAAATGTCAGGCTTCTTGCATATGTTGTATTGTTTATAAGTGTCAGAGCAAGCCACCATCCTTAGCCTTTATGTATTTCCCCAAATCGCTTATGATAAATACATCTAGCTGCACACTCTTACCAGTATCCTAGCCTATACAAAATAATCCATCCACCCTCCACATCTAGCATACTCCACACCAGTAAGCCATTTAATTCCGATTTAGTAGTTTATGCCTGATGCGCATCTGATTTTTGCTTCTAAGTTCTCCTGGTAATTATTCCACAGTTGATAATACTTATAGTTTGTACCCACTGTTTGTGATTTAGTTAAGAAATCGATTAAAACATATGCCCAGGAGGAGGAGCCAAGATGGCGACTGGGACGGCAGCGTAGACTCCCGGCTCCGTGAACCTCCGCATCCCGCGCGGATATCCTGTACGAGATCCTTAACCTGTGCTACGCGGTCGTGTTTCTGAAGGAGAGTGGCACCCGACTGTGTGACTCCGAGGTTTCTGGCTGCGGTATCTCCGGAGAAATGTGCATTTGAACTTTGCGGCCTGTGCGGCCCTGGAGCCAGGACCTCGAGTGGACGCCGTGGCCGGGTGGCAGTTCAACAACAGCGGCCTGTTGTGACTGGGTGGTGTCGGTCCACCGGAGCGGTGCCAAACTCGGCCTGCATTTCGTCGTGGTCGTCTCTACTGTCAAGCGTGGCGGACCGAGTGCATGCCCGGGGGTGCAATGCTCAGATCCTCCGGTGGCTGCCCCTGCCTTTGATGGTGAGCTGCCCGGCCGCAGCCCGTATCCTGCCCTGATCATTGCGGGCCGCCCCCGAATTTTTACGGGAGCTGGTCCGTAGTGGGGACGACTGTTGCCCGTGACCACGCAACGGATAACTTTTCGCCTGCCCCCGGGACCCGGTCACCAGCGACGTGGACATCGAGACGCTTGTCCCGGGGTCCCGGCCCCGGTGAGGGTCGGGCATACTTGGCGGCCATCTTGTTGCGATGAAGCCTACCATCCTGTCCGCTGGGTCGCAGCGGGATTGTGAGAGTGCGACTTTCGGGAGTGTGGCGGCGCGATCGCAGAGAGCTGTGCTGGGGTACGGCGACCTCCTCGAGGCCCTTGGTGCTCTCCGCTCCTCCTTGATTCATGGTGTCGGGGTCTTGGGGAGTAAGCTCGACGGAGTGGCGTCGGCGTTGGGGCAGTGGTGGCCCGCCTGTCCGCACGTACACTGGGACTACCCACACTGCGCACAGGAGGACACTTTGGCGGCCACCCCTGAGGTTAGTGCACAGCTGGACACTCCGGCCAGTATGCTACAGTGTGCTCGTCCAGCTGAGGACCTGATCTGCCCCGGAGGCATTAGACTTGAGTGGGATGTGGTGGCCTCGTCCCGTACGTGCCCTCCTGCGACCCAGAGACAACTCCAGCAACTATTGTCTGCTTTGGCGGCTTCTGCCTTCCTGGACCTGGAGTGCAGTGCATATCCTTGGGCAGCACTGGGAAGCCTGTTTCTCCACGCTGCGGACTGTGTTGCTGCTCGGAGACTTCCACCCCACCTGTGTGCGTCGCTTCTCGGACGTTTTTGGACAATCCTCTACCTTGGAACTTCGGATATGGTGCTGGATCGAGGGGTAGGCAGGGGCAGACTCCCAAAGAGTGGTCAGGGATGAGGCTGCTCCTTTAGGGGTGGTCATCTAATGGACGGGCGGGCTCAGGGGTTGCGTGCTCTCCTGGCATAGCTCACAGCATAATAGGTGCATAATGCTCCCCATTTTCCTTTGAGAAGATAGATTTTGTGCCGTTCATTGTTCACTTTGGGGGAAACTTACCGTGCGGGAGGGAGGAGCCGGGGGTATGTTTTGAAGGCCCTCCTCCAGTTTATTAATACTTTCCCTACCCCCCCCGTCTGGTGGGGTTCTTTTCCTACTTCTTTTTCCCTATTCTCCTATATTTCGGGTCTGGTTCCAGGGCGACAGGCACACTGCTGGGGGGGGGGGGCCGTACTCATCTGCAGAGGTGCAGGGTGGGGGGTTGGGGGAGGGGATTCTTTAGTCTTCTATCTCTTTTTCCATGGCCTCCTTTTTCTTCTCTGATTCTTTTCTTTTTTCTTTTTCTGGGATCAGCGTGCTACACCTCCTTTGCTATGTCTCGTTGCCGCTCCATGTGTACCACGATTTCCGGGGTGCTCTCCGGGAGTTCTGGCGTGGGACTGTAGGCGCGACTGCTTATGATATTCTTCCCCATCCTGATGTTCGTGTGTTTGCGCCATTGACCTAATGGATTGTTGTAAATCGCTTACGTTTATTACTCTGCATACCTGTAATTGCTGTTTGAAAATTGTCAGACACCTGATCCTTCTGCCTTGTTTCATTATAAAATGAAAACCTTTTTCTCCTGGTGCCCTACCTACGCTGTTCACAGTATTAGTATTACGATTCTGCTCCCCTAAGTGCTGCCTGTGTTTACACTTGCCTGTTTTTGCTCTGATTGCTTAGCGGCCGGCCCCGGGGGGTTGTAGGCCCATACTTGTTCTTGACTGAACTGTCAATAAAGGTTTTCAAAAAAAAAAAAAAAAACATATGCCCAGTTTTTAAGGTCCAACAGCCGGTCTGATATTTCAGAAATGCTATTCAAGCTCTGCACCTGGATGGTGGCAATGCTCTGCTCCATGACCTTCCATATTCTACACTGGCCCCTCTTAATGTCACTGTACACACAGCAGCACATCACATCCAGAGGCTAAATAAATATCATCACATCACCTTTATCCTCATTGAAGTCTAGTGGCTCTTCTCTCTCGATCAGCAAAGCAGTTGCATCATTTACAAAGCCATTATGACCAGCACCCCCTCATATCTGGCTGAGAAGGTCACCATCTTTGGGAGCTCTCGGCAAGGGCAGAAGGGCAAAAAAGTAAAAATACTGCAACAAGCAGTCTATGCGCCCAGTATTTTTATCAGTATCACTTTATCCATCGGGGTCACCACAACAACCCTGTTCCAGTCTAGGAAGAGCTGACGACAAGCAGTACATCACAATACAGTAAATGTCTACTTCTGGCCCCAGAGCCCAGCTGCCGCTCCAGTCAGTCATTAACTGTATCTTTGATTTGACTGTACAGTACTCTGCTGCCTTTTTTCCAGATTTGTGCTTTGCAAATACCGCAGTCATGTGTACATGCATGCATGCAGGCATACATACTTACCTCCAGGTTTGATTGATAACCAGACAATTAGTATGTGTTGAAGACCAGTTTTATCTCTGTATCAGTTATTGCCAGTTCGCCTTTCCCTTTCTTAATGCCTATATTATAAAGATGCCACTGCATCCTAATATAGTGCATTTTTGCTTCATCATTAACCAGTGACCTTAATTCTATGTCAGGAATGGAAGCGAGACTTTCTTTATTTTTCTCCAGCAACTGAGAAAATTCAACTGTAACAAAACTACATTTCCCAAGAACCACTGGGAAAAAACATGACCCCAGCCAATCATAGTTCAGCACAGTGCACAAAGTCCTGCTTCACTGTTCTTATCCCTCTTTCTTTGCTACACCCGCAGCTCCAAGAAAAGGGCTTCTGGTCTCCTCACCGGAGGAGCTGGTGTATTGGTGTTATCCGTTATACTTTATTGTGTGAATTTCTTTTCCTGTGTTCTCTGGAAACGCTTCGACCGCATGAGCGATGTGTCACTCCATGTGCAGCTGTTAATTATGTGCCTATGATATTAGTGGAGTGCTAGAGGGTGCCCGTTCTCCTTCTCGGAACTTCTGGGCACTGCACACTTTTCGTGGTCGGCTCTGTGATCTCCGCAGGCTTTTTATGTTTCCCTCACACAGTGGAGCCGCAGCCCAACCGCAACCGGCTTTTCTTTTGGGGGGAGGGGGGCTGAATTTTTTGAGGCAGTAGACGCCTCTGTTTATTAGGTGGTATTGCATATGTCATAGCACCCATTGAGAAAAAGCTCTCCATCCTAGAGCATAAATGCAAACCCCTGTATTTAAGGGACGACTTCCCAGGCCCATCGTCCTCCCCCGCCCCTTCAGGGACAGTCCGGGGATACTCCCCTGAGGAAGTCTTCTGCCAAAAGCAAACCTGAACAAAGGGTCGACTTGGATGCCTTTGCCAATTTTAAAGGGCGTTTATGTCTCAACACTTCTCAACACAAACCCTGGAAGTTCCCCATTCCTTCGGAAACTCGTATATAGACTGGCCTAGTTTAGAGATCCACCCACCAGTCCACTCCAGAGCTGCCTAAAGGGGATGTTTTCCTAGTGGACTCTGATGGAAACTCTGGCCATGGCGCCCTTCCGCAGGTGCTTCTCACGAAGGGGGGATTCCACCATTGGCACTCAGGCTTCCATCTCGGACGTGTTGGATCCGGATGATATTCTCCATAGCCGCTCCTCAGACTGGGTCCTGGGGGGAAATGCCACCACTTATGTGGTAAGATGACTCTAAGCCTCTCGACAAGGAGGTGTGTAATCGGCTTAGGGTGGAGTGCCCCTGTCCTTGCTGAAGAGCAAAGTGGTTTTATGCCAGACACATCTATGGCCACCTTCCTGGTGAAATACATTTGCGACCCAAAGAAAGGCATTGACCATTCCGGGCAGTTGTGACAAGATAAATTACTTGACAACGCTGGTCCACTGACAAAGATCCTTGACATGGTTGAGGATGCCAGAGAGACTCTCCTTGATTTCCCCGGATATCCTCTCATGTTGGGCCCAGAGAACGATAATATTTTGGGGCAGTGCAAACTGTGCCCTCTCTCCTGAATAACGCCGCTCACCCCTGACTAAGTGGACCCGAAGTTGGGCTATCTTTCCACTTCAGAGGCTGGGCCAGTGGCACAAGAGGGATTATTTGGGGACCCCCTTATTAAGGAGTTCGGGAAGTTTGTGGCAACTGTCACTCCCTTAGACACAGCACAAACATCCATGAAGAGAATCTTTACACCGTAGGTTTTTGTAGAGGCTGGTTGTGGTAGAGGATGCTAGGTCGGCCGCTTAGCCCACTAAGATCCCTTAGCAGGTACACTGGCAATTTTCGGGCAGATTTTGGGGTTACTTCCCCTGCAGGGGCCAACAATGATTCAGGGGCAGCAGAGGCCAATCACATGCAGGCTTCTCCAATACCATTGCCCCAGGTGAGTGGTCTCCCTCCTTCCCATGTAAAAGTAGGGGACAGGTAGGCAAATTTTGTTCACAACTGGCGGGTAATTAAGTCAGACGCCTGGGTCTAGAGACAGTATAAGGTTTTCACATAGAACTCTTCGGGTCACCCAGGCGGGGCTCACACGCTCAACCTTTATTTTCCTGTCAAGGTATCTTTCTCGTTCAAGAGAAAATTTCTTCCCTTCTCGCAAAAGGTGCGATTATCCCGGTCTCAGTTCACCCTGTCATGCTAGTGCAGAAGCAGGACGGAGGCCACCGGCCAGTTATTTACCTGCGGGAATTCAACAAGTAGCTCCCATTCTGCTACTTTAAGATGAAGGGCATATACCTCCTCATAAATTTGCTTCAGGACGGCGACTGGATGGTGTGGCTGGATCTGAAGGACGTATACCCCACCATGCCTATCAATTCAATTTAATTCAAAAAAGTCTTTATTGCGATTGTTCATCTTAAAAGACAAGTAGTTAAACAATTAAGGAAGGAAAAAAAATGTTTTTTTTAAAAATAACATTAAATATATCAATCGCAATGACTTTACATATATACGTACATCTATTAACTCGTAACAATTCTGTCCCGGGAGTGTCTTTAACTGGGAATCATAGCCCTCCATCTCTTTCACGAATTGCCCAGGACCAACTCAGAAACTTGGCAACCCCTATTATAATGGTGACGTTGCCCCCGCTTTTCAGTAGTCTTTTGGCAATCATTGCAGAGTTCGTACCCAAATCTCTACATAGGGGTTTAAGCCACACGCTTCTGGGTAAACGGTAAATGGTCGATGTTCTCAACAAATTCTGGGCAGAATGGACACTTGTCTCCCTTATCAGTTGTCCAGTTGCGGGTCAATTTCCTAAGAGGAAGAGTTTCTACTCGGAACTGGTGAGACAAGCTGTGGTCTCTAGGTTTCGTGATGAAGTCCCAGTAGCCTTCCATCTGGGGGTTATCTTTGAAGTCCAAAAAGGCTCTTGTCAATGAAGAGCCTCCCATACAAGAAAACCTCCGGTTATTAATTAAATCCCACTAGGCTGCTCTATATAATACTTTTGATGGGAATACAGCCGACTCTGGTGACACCCATAAGTCCCTCATCCCCATCTCAATGAGTAGAGCTTTAATTCTGGATAGCCATAATATCTTATTTGAGCGATCCAGACCCCTTATTTCAGATAAAGCATTGGCAAATGGAAGTAATTCTGGTACAGTCCAGAGCCTTCTCCAGAAAGCCAGCATTCTAAACTGTGCAATGTCCTCGATTGTGTTACAACCTAGGTCAAAAAGGAGGGGGATACGGGGGGTCGATCTGGGGAGGCCCACAATAGATCTTAAAAACTTGTTTTGGGCCTTTGTTAGATCTGATAAGTTGCTACAACCCCAGATCTCGGCGCCATAGGGTATAGCCGGAATAATTTTCAGGGTATATATTTTTACAACTGGGGCTATTGGCTTAGTCTGGGATAGCCTATGTTCCTTTATCAGTGCCCCTGCTAACTGGGAGTGTTTCAGTGCGAGTAACTTCACGTGGGGCGACCAACTCAACTTTTCGCCTAGGTAATGCCCAGGTAAGTGAATACATTGGCCTGTTCCAAGGGCTTCCCACTCAAGAAAACTCTTGCTGAAACGGGCCTTGCCCCATGGAGTACCATACATTTTGTCTTTCCCACATTGACCACTAGCTCATGGTCGCTACAAAACTCCTCAAAACGGGACAGTGCCAACTGGAGGCCCTGTCTCATTTTTGAGAGAATCAGGGTATCGTCGGCGAACATGAGCAGTGGTACCCTTTTGCCTGCCAGCATGGGCGCATCTGTGGGAAAGTTGTCAAAATACTGTACCACCCCATTAATAAAAAGTGAAAAAAGAGTGGGGGCCAGGACACACCCCTGGCGAACACCCTTCCCAACACTGAATTTCTCAGTGACCTCGCCTGGTTTCCCCCACCGAACCTGGGCGTAGAATTGTGGAGTTTAACCACAAAGTCCACCAATTCCTTGGGCATCCCTAGTCCCAACAGGACGTCCCACAATTTGGATCTAGGAACAAGATCGAACGCAGATTTTAGATCTACAAATGCTGCGAATATCAGGCCTTTACCTAGAAGGACCTCCCTCCAATAGAGCATAACAAATCTAAAGACTTGATCTAATGTCCCCATATGAGCCCGAAACCCTACTTGTAAGGTAGATAGGATGTTCTCTTTAGTCATCCAGCTTTGAATCCTACCCAGAAGGACCCGAGCAGTGATTTTTTGTAGGGCATCAATAACGCTAATGGGCCTATAGTAGGCCGGAGCGGAACGATCCCCCTTCTTGTAAATCGGGATGATTTCCGCCCCGGACCAAGAGGTTGGAAATGGAGTTCCCCCCGCCAGTGAATTAATCAGGGTCGTAATGTAAGGAACCCAGAGGTCACCATTCTGTTTGAATAGGTCTGGGGGAATGCAGTCGGGCCCTGGTGCCTTACCGCTAGGAATGTTCCTTAGTTCCACCTCGACCTCCTTGGTACTAAACATCAGGGGAGTGTCTATACTTATAAGCGGGACATTCGTTTCGCTCTCCATACCCTGATGATATTGAGCTTCAAAAAAGGCAACTCAATGGTGTGGTTCCACATTGTTATTCGGGATGATCAACCTTGGCCCATTCCCCCATTTTATTAAGTCCCAGAACTGGGTCATGTTCCACCCTTTGCATGCTAACAGCAAGTCCTTCCATCGCTCCTCATCCCAGTCTCTTTTTGCATTTCTTAAAGTGGATTTATAATGTGCCCTGGACTGTTGGATGGTAGTGTGGTTCCTAGATTTGATGGCTTTCACAAGGGCTTTGTGTGTGGACCTGCAGTGATCGTTATACCTTGAGATGGGTTCCAACTTACATTTCGCTCTTATCGGCTTGGTGTTTATCAAGAACCTTTTCAAACTACTAAAGAGCTCGTTATGTGACTCCTGCGAACCGCAATCATTGATTTTCCCCAGTGATCCTGAAACTAATGTCCTGATTTCTAACACGATCTTTTCGTCAAGGGCCACCTTATCCCAACGGACCCTTCTCAGATCATTTCCAAATGTTACGTGGTTATGGCTGCTCTCAGGCTCCATAGTGGCTATGGGGCCAAAGCTCAAACCATTTAATGTAAGTACCAGGGGATTATGGTCACTTTCGGGGCGAGGATGTACTTCCATGTCTGAAACATGGTGCCAAAATTCTACTTTTACTAGGATGTAATCTATCCTACTTTTGTGGCGCCCGTTATCAAAGGTCGCCGCCCCAATTGCATCAGACTTCGTCCTACCATTGACTGCCCTAAGACCCCATTCCATGCACAACCCTTTAACCTGGAGTACAGCCTCGGTCCATTTTTTGATAGGTTGGAGGTCCAATTGTGGCACACCCCAAAGGGCATCCACCTCCTCGCTAAGCCTACCATCGTCAATGTCCAGCGGCTAGAAACATGTGTTAAAGTCTCCAGTGATAATCAAGTTGGTGTTAAGGACACCCTCTGCTAAGAGGGTCTCAAGGGCTGCTATAACCTGAGAACTCCTACCCCCCTGTTGACCTCTAGCATAAACATTAAACAGAAGTAAATCGAGACCTCCTGAAGATCTTACTCTTATGGCGAGGATGTCGGGGTTGTCAAGGGGTATCTTATCCGCAGTTATCCCCTCGTTTTGCCTGACCCAACATGTTAGGCCTCCTACCGGCCTCCCCCTTAAACCCTAGTTTTCCGGTTTCGAAAAATTCAAGTAACCAACATGGAACACATTGTCCACAGACCAAGTTTCTTGGAACGCCCAGATATCCACTCCGTTAATAAAGGATGACCAGTCAGCTGACCCAACTTTAGATTCTAGACCCGCTATGTTCCATGAGGAAATTATCATAGATTCTTTCTGTGAGGTAGAGGGCAGGCACCCAATGGCAACATCTGGGGCCATAGGGCGTCTATCCAGAGTTGTTACAACAGTGGTGGAAGCCAAGGTTTGAATCATAAGATCTACTGGATTAGAGTGGCTGGTAGTGGATGGCACTCGTCCTCTCCTAGAACCTCCAATCAATGCTCCCACTTGGGCGCCCACCCACTGTCAATCAATTTCTTCAAGTGAAGAAAAAGCATCAAAGCGATTATTAAGCTGGATAGAGAAGTCTGGCCTAAGATGGTTACGTTGTGCTATGCAGGCATCCCTGTATCTCCGGGGCGGGTGCTGTTGGTAAAAGAAACAGGGGGGAAATATGCCAATAGAGGCCCCGTCAACTGGTTCATAACTCACCGTCTCTAGAATGTGACGGACCAGACCCGGGGACCTAAAACTCAGTGCTACACAGTCCCCTTTTAAAGTTTTGGCAGATTGCCCAACCCATTCGGTCCGTCAAACCATTTTAAATTCCACAAATAAACCGTCCCCAATATTTGTCATTTTATTCAAATAATGTAGGGCCTTGTTTTTAAGGGAGGACCAGTGTTCTTGTGTACCCGGGGGAAGGGGAGGAACATTCGCCAAGATGATCGTATAGGGGGTTGCTTCGGGGGGGAGATGAAAATAGGAGTGCCTCAATTGACGACCAACGTTGCTGTTATTCTTTAGCACTGTAGGCCTTTGGTTAGAGGTAGACTCAACATTGCTGGACCCAAATGGCTGGATGGTCCTTGTGCTTCCAACTATATCTACCTCATGTATTTTAGCTTGTACCATAGCGCCACACTGGTCCTTGTGAATGTCCCCCACCGAAGCCAGAGTGTTAGCGGTAGTGGCTGCCTTTGGGTAGTGAACCTGGCCCTCTTGTGGTAGGCGTGCCAATGCATCCTCAATCCTGGCTAGCCTATTGTTAACAGAGTCCAGTCTTTTGGTGAGCGGCTCAAGTAGGACAGCTAGTTGCTCCTTTAAAACAGAGGAAATGTCACTTCTACTCAAAGGGTGATTACAGTCTATAGAAACTTTAAAAGGGTTATCAGTAGTAGCAGTGGGTGCAGTACTTGAGCTGCCAAAGACAAATACCCCATTCGTAGCGGTAGTTGGCAAGAGAGGTTTTAGTTTTGTGGTACTGCGCCCCTTTCTGACGTTTTTCTGTGGCATTTTATTGTTTCTCCCTACCACTTTCACCCCTCTTGTTGTTACAAAGGCAGCGGTGCACGAAGAACTCGGTAGGGGCGGCGGGTGATGCTCAGAGCTGATTGTGACTGGACTAGGCGACCTAGACCGGGAACGAACGGTGGAAACTGTCACTTCAGGTAATATCCGAGTTGCGTGTGACAGCGCACATGGCAGGGACCCCCCCTCCCCCCCCCCCCTAGTATCCTGGGGTCTAGTGAGAGTCTACGTTCAGTGGCCTCTATTTCGTGGATTAAGACAGATTCCGCTCTTTTTAAGAAGGTATCCAAGGTACCAACCACCCTCCCGGGCGTTTTCCATTTATTCATTGTAGGGCTGCAGCAATGTATACACAACCCACGATCGCACCAATTGATGCGAAGAAGAGGGAAAATAAAAGTACTAAAGTGCAATAAAACAGACCGGCTCCAGGTGCCGGCAAATCACAGGAATACAATGGTAAGTGAGGTGGCCCAGCCCGGCCTCCTCCGGCCGCAGACGGCCCCGCCCTTGTCCCGGGCTTCTCCCGGCGCATCCCGCGCGCGATCTCGCGGGGCTAGAAACTAGGCGGGGCCTTTATGCGCCTCCTGGCGTGTGTTGCACTGGCGTCCTGGCCCAGGGGATCCTGGGTATTGTGGTTTTCCTGGCCCGGCGGAGCCAAGCCCGGCCGGTCCTTCGTTGCTGGCAGGGGGGGGCAATGCCAGACCCGGCAACAGGAGCGCCAAGACAACAGGGAGCCAAGCGAGGGAAGAGTGTCCTCGCAAACCAATCCAGGTGAATGCCCAAGGGAAAACCTATCTATACTCCACTAAGAAAACTCCTACAGTTTTTCTGGGGCCCACAGACCTACAAATTCACAACCCTCCCGATTGGTCTATCGTCCGCGCCTTGGTGTTTCACCATGATACTCAGGCCGGCAATAGACCATCTCTGATCACAAGGATCATGCATCTCTGGATGATATTCTTGTCTCCCGTCCAGGAAGTGGAAAAGCATCAGGCAGGATTTACGCAAAACTTTAGAAACAGGAAACTTCTCTACGTCAAATTACAAAAGTCTGGTCAGCCTCCTGTCACCTTCCATACTAGCCATATTCCCAGGCCCTCTCCATTGCAGGGCTCTTCGACAGTTGAAGGCTCAACATCTCCGGAAGAGACTCCCAGAAGGGACCACTCACTCAGGAGGTAAAGCAAGAGATGGGCTGCTGGCTCTCCAACATGGAAGCATGACATGGATGAGCCATTTTTCTTTCCATTTGGATCTGATTATCGAGTCCGTCCAGCAGATAAGGCTGGGGAGCTCAGCATGCTGCTTTTTCCACAGGCAGGCGGTGGTCTTCTATGGAGTGATGTCTACATATCAGCTATCTGGGACTCCTAGCAGGATCCTTCGTGGTGTAATTCCAGATCAAGGACAGAGTCCAATCCACGGTGTATGTGGAGAAGTGTGGCTCAATGGTTAGAGCGGCAGACCCTGATGCAGAGATCTGGCCCGGGACCAGGGTTCAATTCCCCGCCTCGGCGGGTCTTGGGCTCAAAATTCCACGGACCTGATAATTCTCGCCTCGGTGCCTATTCCAATCATGGAGTCCCCCTCTGCAACTCTGGGCAATAGCTTGCTTAATCTTCACAACGGCCCCCACAACGCTAAAGGGATGCCTGGCCTCCACCTTGGGGGTGCCCAGGAGTGGACACCTCACAGGGAAAGCCAGGATGGGTTCCACAGCGGTATTTGTACAAGCGCCTTGAGACCCTTGCGGGTGAGTAGTGCGCTATACAAGTATCAATTTACAATTTACATATGAAAATGGACAATGTGGCTTCGTGTGATATATCAATCACCTGGGCGAGACGAGATCTAGAGCTCTTGCAGACCTTGCCAGGAACTTCTAGGAATTCTGCCTGGAGAAGAACATCTCTGTGACGGTGGAGTATCTGCCTGGGATTATGAATACAGTCACAGATTGGTACTCTCGACATCTTCATGATGAAAGTGCATAGAAACTTCAACCGATGTCTTTCGGGAAGCTCGTGAGACACTGGTGTCTGTTCACTATGGACCTGTTTTGCCTCCAGACTGGATCAATAGCTGCCCAGGTACTTCAGCTGGAGGCCAGGCCAAAATGCAGGGGCAATGGACACTTGTCTACAGGACTGGTCCAAGGAGCAGGGGTTTGCTTTCCCCCTTTTTGTCAGCACAGGTGTGGAGGCAAATAGTGTATTCGATGGTGGGGGACTCTGATGTGGAGGTTTCAGGTGTGGTTTCGAGTTCTGGTGGAACTTTCCTGGGATTCTCCAATTCTTCTCACCCATTGCCCAGCTCATCTATGGTACCCTGTGGGGAATGCTCACTGTCTGGTGATTCACGGCATGTTGTAGCTTATGGCCTGGAGGATTACAAGGAACTATGGAAATTTGTTGGCCGTTCGTGACAAGCTCAATCACTCCTTTCCAGAGCGTGGGCAGATGGGACTGCTATAAGGTATAAGTCGGCATGTCAAGTTGGGTTTGTTGTGTGCAGAGGAATGTGAATCCCGTGGAGTCAGATTTTGCCAGCCTCTTCAACTTCCTCACATGTATTGCGGAGCAAGGACTAGCTTACAGGTCGTTAAATGCCTTCTGATCTGCCATCTCAGCTGGGCACATTCCGATAGAACATCCGTTGGTCAGAAAATTGCTTAGAGGTGTCCGTCTATTGCTATTTCGAGTACCTAGGTACTCTTTGCTCTGGGATGTAAATAACATTCTGAATCCGTTTCTTTCCTGGCAAAGCAACAATATCTGTCAAGGAAGGAGCTGTCAAACAAATTAGCAATGCTCCCATGCCTGGTGTCATCTCAGCAAATCTCCGACGTCAGGGCATTAGGTAGGTTATGCTACTCTGATGCTGCTAAATGTGAATTTTGTGCAGTATTTGACACAGTTTTGTTTTCATAGGTACTGACTCGGCCAAAAAGGAGTAATGTAACCACTTGGAGCAGCGCATGTCGTAGGAAGAAAGAGGGGGCAAGAACAGTGAAGCAGGGCTTTGTGGACTGTGCTGGACTGTGATTGGCTGGAGTTATGTTGTGTTTTTTCCCCGGTGGCTCTTATAAAACATAGTTTTATAAAAGTGAATCTTCTTGGCTACTGGAGAAAAATAAATCCTCACCTCTGAGTCCTTAATAGAATTGAAACTTTCCATTACGATAGCAAGGAAATGTTTCATTCTTCACTTAAAAACTTTAACTGTCGGTAAGGGCCAGGACTCACCTTATGATTTTTCCCTTTTTTTTCTTTTATCCAATGATTGCAGATATGGCATTCCCTCTCCATTTTAAAATCATTGTATATGATTCCCACAAGGTAGTGTTAGTTATTTACGCTTCACTCTGAAGTGTGCCGCAAAAAATGAAGATAGACATAATTGATGCAGTTAGTTTGTCAAAGAGCATTGGACCTCCCATATTTTGTGTGGTTTAACTGTGGCACTGTCTCCACAAGTGAATATGTTTTCTATTAAGTGGGAAAAATGTTGCTTTGTGCGTTTTACCTAATCTTACATCTATGCGTTTTGGGCATTTTTTGATAGACATTGTCGTACGTTTATGGCTAACAGGTGTATGCCTCTCAGTTTAATTCTGTGGTGTTGTGATGCTTAACTGTTCTCAAACAGATGGAGCAGGCTATTCATTGGAACCAATTTCTAGTCTGTTTATAAAGGTTCTCCCCACAACTGGCAAATTGTAGTTTTGCAGAGACTCAAAACATGCTCTCCTCTTAACCCCTTCAGCGCTGCGCGGATTTCCCCGCGGTGCTGAAGGGTTCGAGCGCGGGCGGGGCCATGACGGAACGGTTCCGTCATGAGCACAGCGCAACCGATGCTCATGACGGAATCGTTCCGTCATGAGCATGGAAGGGGTTAATATTCAAGGGCTTTGAGGCATAGGTGAAAATGCACTATACAAGCATCTGGATATATTTTAATATTACTCCTAAAAACAACATGCCCTCACTACTTTTTTCTGTTTATCTTGTTCACACTCTTCTATTTGTTTCAGCTGAAGTACAAATGAGAAATTTTCCATGACCATCCATAGTATCAAACATGCCTTGCTGGCCTCTAGCACAAGTTCCCACCCTAAAATGTATGTAAATCATTTATATGGCCACAGATCAGCTTTTAGCTTTACAAATCCAAGCAAAATTTCAAAAGTTGAAAATAAGATTACAAAGTGGAATCCATTAATCAGGTCAGCTAAAGGCAGGCATTGTTCAAGGTTGATCAGCGGTTACTGTGGTCTTTCACTGTGTTTGGGACTCATAAATGTGATATAGTTCATGTACTTTGAGAGTTATGAACCTTGGTAGGTCACTAACATCAAACCATTGCAATGCTCTGTTATGGGGAAAAAAAAGCTGTGTTGCAATGTTATGGATGAAAATATAATGTCAAGCTAAGTCATGACTTGTTTCTTTGACTCCTTTAGAATTGGACACCGCTTCGCCTAGCACAGCAAAGGGAGATGCTCTCCTTAAAAATTTGCAACACAACTTGGCCTCTGTTGAGGAAAAACTTAATAATGATACCAGATACAAGGAGCTAAGGCGCGTGAGGGAGCAGATGGTAAAGCAAGCCACATGGCTCGAGAAGTCTGAAGATGTCACGTGGACTTTCACCTCTGAAGCCTTACTGCTGCTCCTGTGTTTGAAACATTGTATGGTTGAGTTAACTAACTCCTTCCAGCCGTCACAACCCAACCTCAAGACCCCGGAGGCTGCTCCTGCTCTCTCTCCTGACACCTTGAGTATCTCCCAGCAGAAGACTGTTCAGTCTGTGCTTCAGTTTGTCATCACGTTGGGTGTTTCTGCATATCTCATGCCTGGCATTGGCGTTCCGCTGAGGCGCCGCTCTGCATTTGGGGCTGTGGTTGAGGATCTAGTGACTTGCACTGGGATGCCTAGTCCAACACGCAGGCTCTTCATTAGCTGCACAGCACTGCTGGAAGTGACACACCATCCTTCACTGGGCAATCTTGTGCTGACACGTCACCTTGGGGATATCATGGCAGGCCTTTGCCAGCTGGGGTTCTGCCCAACAAAAACAAAGGCAGAAACAGCAGTGCCAATGCAAGAGCTGAAGGTACTTCATCCTTACAGAATTCATCTTTGTTTTGTTGTTGTTGTTGTTGTTTTTTTTTACTGATTTTAGGCTTTATGCAATGTTATGTATATCCAGCTATAGGGTGATATCTAATATTCTTCTGTTATGTTATTTTTTGTTGTTGAGTGCACACATTAACATGATTTCTTCTTGGTGTCTGAGCAGCAGTAAAACCCTTAATAAATAATGAAATAAAATTAGCAACAAAATTAGTTTAAAGTTCTTCCCAAATAGCAGGTGGCTTCCACTTTTCTATCAAAGGGTAGATATTCAATTTAAATTGTAAGATGAGCTAACAGCCAGCTCAATATTTCCCACAGTTTCATGGATCTCCTGTCCTCTGGCTTCTTATGGTATATTTCAAGGTGCTGCTGGGTGTGTAGCCAGTTAGTTTGCTTGTACAGCTTTTCCATAGATAACTAGTGTAAACAATGCAGTGCTGGGGCAAATGAACAAACCACTTGAACGTCATCATTTTGTACCTTCTGAGGTTTCACAAAATCTTACGTTGGTCCCATGTAAACACTTTTACAGTAACTAAAAGAAAAACACGTCCTCCACTGATCTTTGCGAGTGTTCCCTCACCTCCGTGACTAGGTGGTCTCCTCTTTTGCGCTGTTCTTTTCTACACACCTGCCTATTTTGGTGTAGGGAAACTTTTGTTTTAAAGGATCAGTCCACTTCCAGGTAGAAGGTCTTCTTCTGAGGATCCTGGGTTTAAGGCAAGCTGGTCCAGTCTTCGTTCTTCAGACAGCTTGGCAGCCCTTCTTCCGAATCCACTACAGTTCCAGCAGTGTTTTGATGAGAGGTTCTGAGGGCGCCACTTTTATACCCAGTGCCAGTCTATGTGTGCGGGTTCCTCTCTTTGTCTACCACATAACTGGTTCTACCAGTTCTTCCCCTTTCCCAGGGTCTGGCTCCAAACTGTCTAGGGTAACAAAGGGCAGGCAGGCAGGCCCAGGTATGAGCCGCATTTGCCAGTAACAGAGCAGGCAGCTTCACAACCAGGAAGGAGGTGGGCAGAGCCCTTTGGCTACCCTTTGAAGCTCAAGAAGGGCTGAGTAAAATCCTCCCTCGAACCATTCCACTCATGAGAAAAACACGCTTCCCCACACCCTAGGCCCCTTTGTCCCCTATCTGGAAGAAGTACACATAACACCACAGGAGAACTATTAACAATCATGTGACACTGGCAGAAAGGCACATTTGATTTAAGCAGGAAAATGCCAGCTTTCTAAAAGTGTCATTTTCAGAATAATAACTTAAACCTGACTTTACCATTAAATAGGATTTTAAATTACATTTCAAATGATGGGAAGAAATATTTCTGTATCTGCTCTCAAACTGAAGTTATCACTCATTAATTGTAATAAGGTAACCCAGTGTCAGTCTATGGAAGAATTAGCCTTGCTACGGTAAAAAACGACTTTATGACCTTTTCACTGTTGGAACAGGTAACCCATGTCCTACTTTTTAATTAACATGCATCTGACTGGTGCTACTTTAAAGCCTATCTTAAGGGAGACTTGTAAGTTTTAAAAAGAAACATTTAGGTCTGACAAAATGTTTATTTTGCAAACTCAAAATGGCAGTTTAAAACTACTTTACAGTGCTATTTTAGTGGATTGGACAATGAGTGCTGCAGCCCTCTTGTAGTATTTACATTACATGCCCTGGGTACATATAGTACCATATACTAGGGACTTAAAAGTAAAATAAATGTACCAATCCGGTGTATACCAATGTTACCATGTATAGAAGGGGAGCACAAGCGTTTTATCACTGATTAGCAGGAGTAAAGTGTGCAAAGTACTAAAAGCCAACAAAAACAGGTTCAGCAAAGGAATGCAAAAATCTGGGGTGAACGTGAAAAATGGGCCAAGATCCAACACTTTTCATCATGGGATTCTTTCTGAATTTATAAAAGGTATAATGTGTGGGATCCCAGAATACCTTTTTAACAAAATCAGGTGTTCAAATGTAAATATAATGGAACCATAAAACATTCCCATATCAGGCAACACTTTGTTTTCTTTTCTTTCTATTTTAACAAATTTAATTTGTCAAATTAGGGGGCGTGGCTTGGTGCGTCAAGATGGCGGTCGCACTCTAAGAGTTCTCCGGACCTCTCTGTCATCCACCCAAGCATCATTCGCCATCGGCCTAATTTACAACTTGCCTGATACAGGTTCCCATCCCGCTGGTGTAGCGTACACTGTCCAGGCGCGAGGCGGAGCCGCTGGATGGCTGCAGGCGGCCCATGGTGAGGAAGAAGAGCTCGTGTTTCCATGCAAAATGGCGGTTCAGCTGCCGCCCAGTGCCACAGACGCCCAAATTTGATGAATGCTGCGGGCTCACTGCATGTGATCCAAGCCTCCCGACCCCATGAGACTGAGAGCGGGGATAAGTGGTGGTGGCTTCCGGACTGCCGAAGGTCCCTGCGGCTGCTCCGCTGTGCTGAGGACCTCAACCTGTGACCTGGCGGCAGGCTGCATCCGCTCGAATGGAGCTTGGTTGCGGCGGAGTGGGAGTGCCGGGGACCCGCCTGCGACCGGACTGCTGGGGCGGACCGGATCCCAGGGGCTGTCCTCCGGCCGCACTGAAGAGACTCTCCCGGCCCGTGGTGCCATTCCGGACAGCCCTCGATGTGTCATCCTCTGAGCTTTGTGCTTGAGCCTCAGCGCTGCGCCGGAGGCCTGGCTCACCACCTGGACCCCGGCCCTCCACCTCCAAACATCACGCAGGTATCACCCTCTGCATGCGCGGGCCAGGGATAGGCGAGGTGACTAACGAGGCCTTGGGGTAGTTGGGACCTCCTGGGCCGGGCTCTTGCCTCGTGGACGGGCCCGAGCCCGCTAAAATACGCTTGTGTATGGCTGCCCAGATTGTGGGAGTGGTCTGGCGTAGCCTTGCGTGCCGCGGATTGCAACTTCCCTGCGCCGTACTGACGACCCGGCGTGAGCCGCTCCTTGGACCCAGCTGGACCACGAAGAACAAGGTGAGCTCGGGCCCTGACGAGGCTGGTGTGACGGGGTGGCCCTGGATACCTGAGCTTGATCCTGACTCCCGCCTATATACCTGTGGCCTACTGGGGTGACGGCGGCCCATAACCCTGGGTCCCCCTCCTGCATCATTGGGCCAGGCCAGAAATAACCCCTTAGAGAGACTTGTGCCTGCGCAGCCTTTGCTCTGGAACAGGTCTCCTTACCTGACAATCACTGGCAGGTTCTAGTGACGGTGAAGCCAACGACCAGCGGCCCGTTGTGGGCCGTCGCGCTGCCCCGCGGGTCTACCTCCTCGGCTGGGCTGGAGTTGGGCCTGGTTCCCCCCTTCTTCTTCTTGTTCTTCCCTCGCTGGCCCTGACTGGCGGGCCGACCTGGGGCTGGGGGGCGAGGCACTGGCCCCTTCCTGGAGGGGTGGTGACACCGAGAGTGGCCCACTAGCTTACGGGCTGGTCCATGCACGCTGACCGCTTGCCTCGGATAGTCCAATGCTGCCTTCTGCTCCCTCCCCCACTGCAGACAACGACTGGGGGTGCTGGGATAGAGACCCCTGGTCGGACAGTGGAGAAACATTATCTGCCCCGAGCCACCAGCCGTGCCGAAGCCGCACTGGAACTGGGCCTAGCTCCTGGCCCCTGCCAGGCCCGGGCCACACCTCCGAGTCCTCCCGGTTAAGAATTTCCATGTCGATGGTAGCCATGTGGAAAGACCGGAGGCCTAAACCTCCACCAACGCAGACTAAAATGGACCAATACACAACCAACGAACCGGTCGACGTCCGGGCCCATCGAGAAATCTGCCACGTCTGTCACAGAGCTCAACACTATCCTCCAAGTGATCAGTGCCTCACAGGCTTCAGTTGAGGCCAAGATTGGCCAGGTCCGGGTGGATATGTCCCTCCTTTGGCAGGACTTCCGCAACACGATGGCCCGCATCACAGAAACTGAGTCCCGCATTTCAACGGTTGAAGATGACGTCACCCAATTAAAAGAGCAAGTGGCTCGCCTGCAGACACACACAAAAGACCTGCACAGAAGGGCAGAGGACGCTAAAAACAGGTCGCGACGTAATAACCTCCGCTTGGTGGGGTTCCCAGAGACGTGGAACAAGGGCATATGGGGGACTTCATTGAACGCTGCATCAGATCCTGGATGCCGGAAGACAACCTGTCCGTCTGGTTTGCTGTAGAGCATGCTCACCGCTCCTTGGCTCCCAAGCATCCACCCGGAGCACCACACAGGCCTATCATTGCCAGAATACTTAATTTCAAGGACAGAGACTCCATCCTGAGTGGGGCCCGTAGCCGCAAGACTCTGGCCTTCCAGGGTCACCACATACTGATCTTCCCAGACTACACGCGGGAGGTACAGACCCAGAGGTGCTCTTTCACCGAGGTGAAGCAAAAACTGCAAGCCCTAAATCTCCAGTATAGGTTACTCTTCCCAGCCCGTCTCCGTGTGGTGTTTTAGAACAAAACCCACTTCTTCGAATCCCCTGAGGCGGCCTGGACTTGGCTGACCGAGGAGCGGCCCCTCAAGATGCTCACTTCAGATCCACGCCAAGAGGCCCAGGTCTGTGATGCCTGTAGGGGAGCGCCCAAACCACAGGGAAGACACACATAGTCTCACAGAAGGCGTGGGACTCACCGAACCAGATCAGGCTCCCCCACTGACTCCAAGCAGCGCCCTATAGACCGCGCACTCCTGGACACCTCTCACTCCCGGGCACCTCTCACTCCCCATGGCTGTCCAATTCCACGAGCCGCATTGAATTGAGACACCTCACCAGAAGGCCTCGACATTGCCTCTGCTGATTCCGAGCTCTCCCGCAGCCCGGTGTTCCTGAAGTGATGGACCTAACCAGGGCTACGATTTTGCTACTTTACCATCAAATGCTTCATGGCAAGGTTCTTGCTATAATCTACTGATCTCTCTGCCGAGACAATGAGTATCCTTATGTAAGGAGGGGTCCTCCACACAATCCAACCCGAATGTTTTAGTTTGGTTCTTACTTTGCCTAAATGGGACGACAGATGCTTCTGTTCTTGAAGTATAGGGTGGGGGGAGGGGGGTTGGGACCGTTGTCCTGATGTTGTTGTTTTATCACGTTGTCACACCAGCCTTCTTACTGTACAATATGATAGTCCCACATACCGCTTGCAATCTACAGTCATGGTTGCTGTCTTGCACTCAAACCAGACCCCAGTCACTCGCACAGCCAACTTGGGTCTTGGAGACCTGTGATCCCACTTGCACCCACCATGACGTGCACAGACAGTAGCGGACTCTCCCTTCGTATACTATCTTGGAACGTCAACAAGCTCCTCGACAGGGTTAAACGAACGGCAGTCCTACGCTACGTCCAACGCCAGGCATCTGAAATGCTCCTACTCCAAGAGACTCATCTTATGGGTAGCCACTGCCCCTTTCTAGTGAGGTATGTCTATGATAGAGTTTGGCACTCAGGGTTTACCCGGGGCTCTCGGGGGTAGCAATCCTCATGCGGCGCAATCTCCCGTTTGTGCTCACGCAGGCCACTAACGATCCCCAGGGAGGTTTTGTAGCTCTGAGTGGTATGTTGGGAGGAAACCTCTGAACCCAGTCTCCATATACTCACCTCCATCAATGCTCACAAAGACCTTGGAACACACCACCAATCTCATCATGCCCCTACCTCTGGGTGCAGCAATAGTTGGAGGCGAGTGCCACATGGTTCTAAATCCCCGCCTTAACACTGCAAGCACACCCTCCGCTGTAAGAGCCACGCATGCCAAATACTTGGCGAACTTGGTGGACTCCCTGGGCCTGTTCGACGCTTGGAAAATTTGGCATCCCCAAAGTAGACACTTTACTCACACGTCAGCCGCACACGGCACCCATGCACGTATAGACATCATATTTGTCCCCCCTATCGACTGTCAAGCGTTTAGAGACGTCACTATCCTTCCTAGGGGCATCTCGGACCACTCACCTATACATCTGAACATTGGGGAAACCCCTAACTCGAATCGCCCACCTTGGAGGTAGAACGCATGGTTCCTCCTGGATAAAGAGTTAAAGTAGCGTTTGGGGCAGAGCTTCAGCAGTACTTCCTCACCAATACTGATTCTGTTCCATCCCCGGGCACCCTATGGCAGGCAAGCAAAGCCACCATCCGTGGCTTTGCCAAGGGCCAACTTAAGCTTAAGCTTCAGACTCAGACTAACCAGATCACCCTGCGAGAGGCTCAGGTGCTCCTTCTCGAAAAAAGCCCTCCTGAAGACGGAGATGAGTCTCAGGAGAGACAACTTATACACCTTAGAGGCGAAATTAAACAACTTTCCTTGGATGCTGCCAAGCTCTTATGGAGATCCTCTATAGCTAGAGTGTACGGTTGGGGGGACAAGAACAGGAAGATCCTACATAGACTAGCTACATATCCCATGGTTAACCGCATAATTCCTAGATTAAAGACCCAGACGGCCTTACCCATCGTTCCCCCCCCCCCCCCCCCCCCCCCCCCCCCCCCCTAGCAATGGCCCAGACCTTTGCCTCCTACTACCGTGAGCTATACTTAGCGCAACGCCTCGAAACTTCACTCCCAGAGCTGCTCGACTCTGGTCATCTCCATCTCCCACGCCTTAGCGCGGCTGAGTCTGCCGATATAGACCTCCCCATTACCCGTGAGATCAATGATGCCATAGTGCGCACCTCGCCGGGTAAAACCCCAGGCCCCGACGGTCTCCCACAGGAGTACTACGCTGCATACTTGGAGATGCTTGTCCCGCACCTCTCCGATCTATTTGCTGAACCCTCGAGAAGGGCTCCTTTCCCACCGAAACAGATGTCGCCACCATTGTTGTTCTCCCTAAAGCACTACCGCCTGCGTCCAACTGTGCTGACTACTGCCCAATCTTTCTCATAAATACATATGTTAAAATATTTGCCGCAGTCCTGGCCCAACGGCTGAGGCTCTACCTCACCAAATTGATCCACCCCGATCAATGTGGGTTCATGCCAATGCGGGGGACTAGACACTGTCTCCGACGTCTCCACCTGGCCCTGCAAACCACCAGTTATTGACTCACTATCTGGCACCTACTTCTCATTGGTTTCGAGAAAGCCTTCAACTTGTGGATTGGCGGAATCTGGACGACGTGCTGGCCGAGATGGGCTTTGGCTTATGCTTTCGCAACCTGGTGAAGGTCCTCTACTCTTGACCCCAAGCACGAGTGCTCGTTATCGGGACACTGTCGAAGGCATTCCCCATTAGAAGAGGAACGAGGCAGGGATGCCCCCTTTCACCCCTCCTTTTTAGGTCTCGCCTAGCGTTGCAGAACACAAGCACTGCTCGCGTGGCGAGATTTATTGGGGTAAAGGTATTTTCTGTAGAGGGACTTCTGTTACCGCCCATGCTTTCAATTGGCAACGTGGATATTTATTTAAAATGTTGTGTTCTGATTTGTTTGCAGCGTTTTTTGTTACCGCCCTGTGGCTTTTTTTGACACGCTCATGAGCTAGCGAGTCTACGGAGTGTCTTGCTCACGCTGGCTGCACGGGCCAGTCGGCTCTCTGATTGGTTGGCAACTACCAAATCAGCTTTGTGATTGGTGGACCTTGTCAACCAATTAGAGAGCCAACTGACGCGTGCAGGCAGCGTGAGCAAGACACGCTGTAAACTCGTTGTCCCAAGGGCGTGTCTTGCTTGTCTAAGCCGTGTGTTTGAATGCATGTGAGGCCGGCTGTATTAGCAGCCCGACCCCCCTTTCAGTGTTCATGCGCTAACATCTCTCCCGCTTTGCTTCATATGCCACTGCTAATGTGTGCAGAATGCCTAATTAAACAAAACAAAGCAGCCACCCCGTCCCCGCCGGGCTCTCCCTCTCAACGTCTGCCGGGAGGAGGAGGAGTGCTGGAGATGAAAGGAAGCCGACGTCCCATGCTCTGGATTCCACGCTCTTCGCACTTTTGCTCTGACCTTTCCGGCGCCCTGTGGCATTTGCCAACGGGAAGCCTGCTGCAAGAGGCCTGCATGGCCGGTGCCCCGGTCTCCTAGCTACTCCAGCCTGGAGAGAAGAAATGCCTCCCGGCTCTTCTTGTTTATTCTTGATGTCACCTGCACACCGACATTTGTAAAGGGAAAAGCAAGGCTCCATGCCCCAGACTGCGCTTACTCACCACAGACGTGGGGCAGCTTAACCTTCGTGGAGGAGTGAAAGTACCTCTCCTCTTACAAGCGGGCGCCACCCGCACCCCCAGAAGCATGCGGTGTGGTGTGATAGAACACAGCCCCTTTGTAAAGCTTGCTGTTTGCTTACTCTTCATCGCAGGGCATTCTGGGATGCCTGATGTTGAGGCTTGGGAGTGTAGGGTCTGCAAGAACTCCACCACTAAGACGGGTCCCTGACTGTGATTTTTTTTAATTTACGTTATTTATTTTTTAATTTAAAACAAACATAAATATCTTGTGTTCTTCTTTGGTGGCAAAAATGAAAAGGCTGTCTCTTACAGCCCAGGCTGCTGCAGCCATTTACGAAAGGGCTGCTTTCTTCTAAGTTGTTTTTCTTCAAATCGAACACTGAATCGTTTTCCTAGAATAGCAGCAACATGTGTGCACAGGCGGGTAGGAGTCTGGCTTGGACCAGATACTTCATAAGTACATGGAAGAGGTGTCCTGGGATAAACATGACAGGGAAAACAGAGGAACCTTCAAACATTTCCCTGTCCCTATTGATCCCCCCCCCCACGCCCCCATCTTCACTGCCGCCCCTGGGTACTGGTGGCTTCCAGGTACCACTTTGCAGGGTGACACTACTCTGAGCTCCACAAACCTTGGGTTCGAACCAACTACCTGTCAACGGAGAGTGTGGGATGGCGGAAGTGCACATGTTGACCCTGGAAGTACAGGTCATAGCGTTGGTATGTCGGTGCAAGGAGTAGGGTGAGGAGTAGCGACACTCATGAGATGTGGGGGGGCCACAGTCATAGTACTTGGGGTTCGAGGTGCGCATTTTACCAACCTCGGAACATGATGGTACTCATTTTATCGACCCCAGGATACAGAAAATCTGTCTGGGGACTTCGGGTGTGGGTGAGGGTTGAGTGGTGTTCAAATTTAGAGAAGCTCAATATATATCTGTCTCAGAATAACAAACCCGTGAGGGGGCATGAATGTCTCATTGGGGGTGCAGTTGCAACATTTAAGGGTACTCGTTTGATTGGTGGTGCAGTTTCCGGCTGCGGCTCTTTCAGTACTGTCTTCTAACGCGCCTTCCTGGATCCCAGCTGTCTCACTTTGTGCCGTGACTGTCCCTCCCCTCACCCATTCTTCAGATACATTCCCCGCCAGACCTCCCTTCCCTATCGGTTTGTTTCTGCCCCCCTCGCACCCCTGCCATTGCTCAAGCTGAGACCTTCCAGGCTCTAACTGCTGTTGTGCTTTTCACGCCACGCACTGGGTAAAAGTGAACTTTGGTTTAGTGTTAGTTGTGCAACACTGTCCATTTCGCCAACCTCTCTTAACATATGTGGCCAGAAGAAAGCGGCGGGGGTTACCAGCAGTTTCTCAAGGCTGCTTTGCACAAACCATTCACAGGTCGAAGAAGAGAGCGTGAGCGCTGTGAAATCGGACACTGTCAGCCTGCGAGGCCACTGACAACTTAGGCTCATCTTTATTATTCGGCCACTCGGGGTGCCTCTCTTCCCTTAAGCCCCCTCCCGCCGCCCCAGCACTCGTGTACGGCAAGCAACACAAGACCAATTGTAGGTCCAAGCTTTTTTTGTCTTGATTCTGGTAGATAGAAATGTTATTGTCTTGCTGGCTGCATTTTATAAATGACTGCTGCTGGCTAGCTTCCCGTTCAGAGGGCGACAAGGTGACATCGCGCTGTTTACACTTTGCCATGCATGTTAACCCCTTGCCTGCTCATGACGGAACCACTCCGTCATGAGCCACGGGCGCCGTGTGCTCATGACGGAGTGGTTCCATCATGCTGCGGCCGTTCCGCCCACGCTGCCCTGATTCCCCGCCTTTGCGGGCGAATAATGCTAGTGGGCGCAGTCATGACGGAACCACTCCGTCATGAGCACAGCGCGCCTGTGGCTCATGACGGAGTGGTTCCGTCACGAGCATGGCGGCGCCGCGCTCACCCCGAACCCCCCCAGCGCCGCGGCAAAATTCGTGCCGCGGTGAAGGGGTTAAAAACACAGTACCATATGTGGCTTCCAAATACCAGGTGAGCGTGGAGCTCCCTGTTCTTAAACACAGCCTGACTTACTCACAACAACTGCGAAATCTGCTGTCTTAAACCTTGCTGCAGAATGATCATTGTATTATTTTACCGAGTGCTGTCGCATTCGGCTCAATGTGGGGTTTATTGGGAGCAGGCTTTGATTAGATGCATGGTGGAGGTGTAAAACGCTGCATTTGTGAACTCCCCCGCCCCTCCTTCATGATACTTCCCTAGAAACTGTTATGGGGGGGTAGCGCACACGGGGAGTATGTAATACTTACCCACAAAGCAGCTTCCTTTCCTTTTTTATCTAGTCCTGCCAGATGCCCGACCCGCCCCCAGGCTATTTTCAATTTTCAGTTCACCTAATACTTCGCATTTGCAACGCAACCGGTCTCGCATTTACGCGAGTTTCAGCTATTGGCATTGTAAATAACAATGCCTTTTATTTATGTTTTGGTTTTTGAAACATAAATAAAACGCATTGTTATTTGCAATGTCAATAGCTCAAGCTCGTGTAAATACGAGACCTAGTGCATTGCAAATGCAATAGGTCTCGCATTTGCGAGAGATTACGCTATTGGCATTGTAAATGACAATGGCATTTATCTATTTTCAAAACCAACACATAAATAAAAGGTTTGTCATTTACAATGCCAATAACCCTAACTTTTGCAAATGCGAGACCTATTGCATTGTACATGCTTGTTGCCTTAGCGATGGAACCCCTAGCAAGCCTCATTCTGTCGGACAACCGAATTCAGGGCTGGAAATGGCCCAAATCGGAAGAAGACAAAATCGCGTTATACGCAGACGACGTCTTACTCTTCCTTGCGGAGCCGGCCCAATCTGGTCCCTATTGTCTCTGGGCGATGCACTCCTTCTGACGGGCCTCAGGTCAGCGACTTAACCCGAACAAATCGGTCTTGGTCCCTCTACATTTAATTAGAGATTGCTTCGATTGGCAATCCACAATACCCATCAGGCGGCAGTCCTTTAAATACTGGGGGATTTGGATCGCAATGCTCCCATATCTCGCCTGGTCCCTCAACATAACCCCACTGGTGAAGAGAGCTACGGAAGAACTCTGCAAGTGGCAGAAGCTACCACTGAATCACCCTGTTTAAAATGATGATCCTCCCTAGATTCATCTATGTCATTCAAAACACCCCCTTTTGTTTTCCAAGGGCCTGGTTCAGAGAACTAGATAGCCTAACCACTAAATTCCTCTGGGGCGGTCGGAGACCTCGTATAGCCTTGGCCCGATGCCGAATCCCACCCTTTGATGGGGGCATGGGGTTGACTAACTTATACTTATATTACCTGGCGACCCCCCCCCCCCCCCTACTCGTATTGCATGATTGGTTTAAGGGGGGATGGCCTGACCCGGCATACAGACTCAAATTGAGCAAATTGGACCTACCTAGAATCCAAACGATGATGTATGGGGGGCCCATACCTAGAACTCTACCTCTAGTGACACAGGCCGTTCTTTTGGCCTGGTTGGCCTCCTTGCGCCACACCCACTGGATAAACAAATTGACCCAATGCACACCACTCTGGCTTGGCACGTGGCTTAGGCGGGGAAACAGCTATTTCAATGCGGATTTTACCACGCAATACCATTACATCGCATGCGTTACAACATGCGTAGCCATTACTACGCATACCATTACATCGCATGTGCTTTTACAACACATGCGATATAATGGCTATCCACATTGTTGTGAGGAAACTGAGGCTGTTTCCTCACAACGACGTGCGCCGCCCCTCAGACTACGCTGGAAGCAGGAGAGAGGAACCACAAGGAGAGTGAGGTAAGGGGGATTGCGCTTGGGGTGGGGGTTACTTTTGTTGTGTTTAGGGTAGTGTCAAAGTAGTGTTGTAGTGTTTTAGGGTAGTGGCTGGGGGTCGTGCAGGATTGTGTTTTAGTGTAGGGACCGGACTGGGGGTAGGGGCAGGGTCGTGCTGGGGGTAGTGTTTTAGGGTTTAGGATAGTGTTGTGGTGTTTGTGTAGTGTAGTTTTTTAGTGTAGTGTCGGGGGGGTCGTGCAGGGTAGTGTTTCAGTTTAGGGACTGGGCTGGGGATAGAGGGAGGGTTGTGCTGGGGTTAGTGATTTAGGGATTAGGGTAGTGTCGGGGGGGGTTGTGCAGGGTAGTGTAATGTTATTGTAAGGAGAGGACTGGGGGTCGGGTAGGGTTGTGCAGGGGTACTAAATTAGTGTGTAGGGTATTGTCACTTACCTTGCAAACTTTTACCATGAGTATAGCTTTACCACGCATGCCTTTGCGTTGTAATGGCATACGTGGTAAAGGCATAGTCATGGTAAAATTTTGCGATGTAATGGCATGTCGTTGTCATTGACATCGCATAGTAATACCCGCGCTGTAATGGCACGCGTGGTATTTGTATGCGATGTAATGGGACACATTCGGCTTAGGGAGGTTAGCGCGTTAAAAGGATTCCGGGCATGGGACCTCCCAACTTGGGGACGTATGGACTGGCGAACACATATGCACCTTCCAGTAGCTGCAAACCAGACACTCCCTACATCCATCACAATTCTACAGATACTTACAGCTACGCCACACCCTCCACTCACACATGCCGTATGACACAACGCTACCGGAATATAGTCCTCCAGAGGCGCAGACTATGATGAGGAACCTGGGAAGTGGGGAAATTTCACGTATTTATCACTCCCTAACCAACAACACTAGATCGGCTCAGGAGCCAATGGGAGAGTTGGGTCGGACCACTTGAGGAAGAAGATTGGTATATCCTAATACATTTGACTGAAAACGCCACTGCATTATCATGAAATGAAAAATGAAAGCTGTACATTTTTACACCTAAACTGGAACCGTGTTAAACTGGCCATGCCCTTTTAAGAATCTCGGCTGCTGTAGTATCCCATCATGGCTAGCAGAGTCAGTTAGGCCATTTGTTTTTCATTCCGTAAAAAATAATCTTGAACACCATCCGCCTACATTTCAGCTGCATTTGATTAACTGCTAAATTTTACCAGAGTTCTTTTCTTGGTGTCTGAGAATGTTTGCTATTTTTTCAGCTTTTTTCCTGTTAGTTCTGAATAATATTTGCATTTTTTTCGTTGGAGTGTTTTTCTCCCTCCTCGTTTCTCTGTCACTATGCTTGCCCTCATCATCCTGACTCTGATGATGTCTTTTTTTTGTCTTCCCAAAACCCACTCTACTAAGGACTGTGGCATTTGTCACAAAATATCGTAAAGGACTGTGCATTACTACTGCATTAATAGAGGAACGTTTCTCTTCCAACTCTTCGGAGACAATAGGAAATTGAATCAAAATGTATTTTGTAGTACTACGGTAGTACTACGCGTACTACAAAATTAAATTTACAAACCTACTTCCGGAGACCTCTGCTTCCACCTCTCCTGCCTTTTCTGTGTGGAGATCTCTGCTCCAGTGGCAGGGATTCTTAAAAATGAGTGGGATTAATGGAAATGTATTGAGGGCTTTGGTAAGAGTACAAAATAAACACACAAAAAGAGTAAGGCCATTGAAATCCACAAACTCCACTTCTGAAGTAACTACAGCCCTAACAGTGTCAAAACAAGCCTACACATAGTCCAGCCCAGCCTTGGAGTAAGTTAAGCACCACACATGGCCAATCATAGAAAAAAAAAGGCAAGGAATTAAAAGAATACCCCATAGGAATTACTGTTAAATAAATGAAAATAGTTTGACATTTAAAAGAAATATATAAATATCAAACTATTTTATTTTATTTCTCACCTGAACAGATGAGGCATGTATACCTAGAGATAATGAATAAATGATTTATATATATATATATATATATATATATATATATATATATATATATATATATATATATATATATATATATATATATATATATATATATATATATATATATATATATTCACTGAAAAAACCATAGGTTTCACGGGTGTTATAGTTAGCTGGACTTTTCACGTGTACAAAACCATTGAAATTCCCCCGTTATAGTTAGTTCAGCTAACTATAACTCGCGCGCCCGCAATGCACTGCTGATGACGTCACATATTACATCACTCATGACATGGTCAGTGACATCACTGATGACATCACTGATGACATCTCAAATGACATCACGGATGACATCACTGATGACATCATCCTTGTGATAGAGTGGCAGACCTCCTCTCACCCTAATATAACCTTTGATACACACATTCAAAAATAGAGACTAAAATTTTCAAAACAATGGACATATCAATACCAGTTACAACAACCTCTTCAGTAATTCTAAGATCCACATACACATCCACTCATTCACCAACAGTCCTATACAGTCACTCATACATGTACTCACTCATCATATGTACTCATACACCTATACATCCTGTTACACAATGCCACTCATCCATAGAGTTACTCACACACATAGTCACTCATGCTAATAAAGAATCAAACATACATTTACTTGCATATACAGTTATACACACACCACCACACTTACTTCTACGGAAACTTACACATACTTAGTCTTTTAAACAATCACTTATAGAAACACATACTTATTCATACAGGAACTCTTTCAATCTCTCACTCTCACATATACTCACTTATATACACCAAAAGTCACATATACTAGTTTAAAACATATGTAGTTACTCATAAAGACACTATTGAGAGTCATTCACTCACTAACACACCCATACACACACTCATCCACCCATACAGTCCTGCACACATGCTGTCTTCAACACATACAAACAGTGAGTCACTCATTCATGTACGTATGCACTACGTAATACCCCCCACCGAACCATACAGACACTCAGACACTCATACTGATACTCAAAAAACCAACTAAGAACCTATATAGACACTCATGTAGCTACTCACCAACCTATGCAGCCACTTTTACACAAAGTGAGAGACTGATACAGATATTTACATATTTAAACATTACTCACTAAGCCATGTATTCACTAAGATACACTTAGTCAGTATACAATCAATTTTTCAAAAACAAATCATCCATTTAGACACTTATATACCCATTTATTCTTCCATCGACCTTGAGATATACATATATAAAACATATTTAATTTTGAGAAACACACACATTCACTGGATGATGTCATCAGTGATGTAATTTGAGATGTCATCAGTGATGTCATCAGTGATGTCACTGACCATGTCATGAGTGATGTAATATGTGACGTCATCAGCAGTGCATTGCGGGCGCGCGAGTTATAGTTAGCTGAACTAACTATAACGGGGGAATTTCAATGGTTTTGTACACGTGAAAAGTCCAGCTAACTATAACACCCGTGAAACCTATGGTTTTTTCAGTGAATTTCTGAGGTTTTTTAAATGCTAATTCCTAACTATAACGTGCCTGAAACCTATGGTTTTTTCTGTTAATTTCAAAGGTTTTTTAAATGCTAATTTCTAACTATGCCTACAGAGATAGGACATGTGAAGAAAAAATGCACAGAAAGAAACAAAAGAAGTGCAGAAAGAAGCAACAGAAGTCCTCAAATACGAAGATAAGTGCAGGAAGAAGGATAACGTGCAGAAAGAACAAAAAGAAGAGCAGAAAGAAGCCTTGTTGCAAAATCATCCTGTACCCTCAACTTTTTCAGACGGATACTGGTGGTAACTGAGTCTGACTAACCAGTCCTAGAGCCAGTGCTATGTTAAAAGACACTTAGAATACAGTGAAAACACCTACATACACTAGGGAACATTATGCGTTGGGGTCCCCCTGTGATTAGCCTTACCTCCTCTATAAGCCCCTAGTATATAATAGGGCATGGGGATTAAAACTACCTCTTAAAACAGGCCACAGGGCGTTTTTGCACACGTTAACTCAGGCCCCGTCCCCTCCTTTCACCATTGTGTAAACACGCCCTGTGTCCGTTTTTAGTTGGGAGATTAAGTTCATTTGAGTCCTGAGGGTCCCTAGGGTCCAACTAGCCCACTAGGTACCTCCAGTAAGTGCCACAGAGCTGCGTTGCAGAGAGGTGTAAAAAGTGGCACGGCCTGGACCACCTCTCTGCAATGCAGCTCAGTGGCGCTTACTGGAAGCACTTGGTGGGCTAGTTAGCCCCCAGGGGCCCTCAGTATTGAAGGGAAATTATATCCCCAATTTAAAACGTGCCATGGTGCGTGTTTGCACACGTCACCTCAGGCCCCGTCCCCTCCCTTCACCACTGTGTAAACGCGCCCTGTGGCTGTTCTAAGTTGAGAGATTAAGCCCCCTTGAATCCTAAGGGTCCCTAGGGTCACACTAGACCACTAGGTACCTCCAGTAAGCGCCACAGAGCTGCGTTGCAGAGAGGTGTAAAAAGGGGCTTGGCCTCAGAACACCTGTCTGCAGCGCAGCTCCCTGGCGCATACTGGAGATGCCTGTTGGGGGCGCGTTTGCAGAGTGCTGCATGGAGGGGGCATGGCCTCCGGCACGATGCCAGTCTTTTATTTATTTTATTTTTTTAAGAAGGGGGGCTGTGTGGTTCCCCTTCTTATTCTAATTTATTGGCCCTGATGACCCCATCCCCCAGGGCCTGTCTCCTAATTATATTTTTTTGACCCCAATCCCCAGGGCCGGCCACTGTTTTTTATTATTTTTAAAAAATATATATTTATAGACACACCTAGGACATGCTGGACAAACCGTACGTACCTATCACCATGACGATTTGCGTGATATTCATTAAAAGGCGACTATGCATGCAATTAATCCACGTGGAATGTATTTACACCACTAGTGAAGCTCTGACATGTCTGATGCTCTACCGTGCCTAATCCCGGTAGACACCCTTGTCGTTTATTTATACAAACATGGGTAGCTATTGACGGGCACATTTAATACACATGCACACCAAGCCATTCAAAGGGGATTCGACAAAAATTCGACCAAAACTATGCAAGAAACCCCCCTCACAGTTAATAAAACACACATCCACTGCCGGATGTGTAATACTTTTTATTTTACTCTCTGGAAAGGGGACGAACATCACTTGCGAGTCACAGCGCGCTCCTGACAGAGCCCAATGCTGTGTTACACCCACCATTGCCTGCCGAGTGCCACACACCTCTGTATTGTATTCCACTAGCTAGTGCATATGCTATGACACTCTCTAGCCCATGTGCACTGTAACACCACCCCGTGAAAATGTAATGCCACACTTGTCTTCGCACGGGTTATATTGCCCCATCTAACGTGCCTTCCTCGATGCCTATGTTATAACGCACAGTGCTATGCCATACATATTACAATTTGGGATCCATATCTTTGTCACAGTGCATATGCAACGTTACACTCCCCAGCACATATTTTATATTACAACTTTAGAGACTAGTTAGGTTACACAACACTGCCCTGTGCATATTACACTCCAAGGCGCATATCGCATAGCACGCGCTAGTGCCTGTGCTATCTCGCGCTCTCCAATGAATCTGTCATTGCGCACAATGTATTGCATATTATATTTCACGCCTGGTTCATCTTATATCACACTTTTTGGTGCATAGTTTATACCATACACTATATCTAGTTTTCATTTTCAATCGTGCTCTCAGGACTATGTTCTATATAACACTGTGTTCACCTACCCTTTTCACGGGCATTACATTTTGCGATAGGGGGTGGAGGGTCAGGGGGTGTTTTTGCCAAGTGAGCCCGGAGTCACAGTCACTAACGTCTTCTTCTTCCTGAATAAAAGTGAGATTATGCTGCATACTTGTTCATATTTTAAGTAGTTTGCACAGACAAAATGTTTTAAAAACAATAAAGTTTCTAATACCCGCCTTCTCTGAACAGTTAGCTTGCTGCCCCATCCCCCTCCTCCCTATCCTCTGTTGTGTGAATCCATGGACTAGCCTCCTCCCTCCTGCCATGCATGGTCTGATGTGCTGCCACTGCCCTCAATTTAGTATGATGTACCAGTCCACTCCTCCTGCCCTCCATTGCCCAATTCTATGCCCCATCATTGACCTCCTGCTTAAACTCTGTGCTTAGCTTGCTGCCCCTATTCTTCTTCCCCCTGCCCTCCGATGTCTTTGTGCATGCCCCTGCTCCATCCTTTTTGCCCACCATGTCCCATGGACCTGCCACTCCTATCTACTCTGAGTGTTCTGTTGAGCTGCCACTCCCCTCCCACCTGCCTAGCATTGTCAGATGACTGTAACCTGTCCCTGCCACCTCCACCCTGCCTGTCCACATGCCATGCCTCTATCTTCTTCCTCCTGTCCTACATGGTCCATTGTACTGCCACACCCTTCTGCCCTCCCTGGTCTGTTGTGCTGCAACTGCTCCTCCTGCCTGCCCTGTGTGGTCTGTTGTGAGGCCCCTTCCCCTGAACTTTCTTGTCTGTGCACAGGTCCTGACCCTCCCTTCTATCCTCCATCGTCCTTTGTGCATGCCCCTGCACCCTCCTTCTTGCCCATCATAGCCATTGTGCTGCCACTAACCCTCCCACTTGCCATGCATGGTCTTCTGTGCTGCCATGGCCCCTCCCACCTTCCCTGTGTGGTCAGTTAGCTGCCCCTGACCCCCTCCCACCTTCCCTCCATGGTCTGTGTGTATGCCATCACAGTCTCACTGTTGCTCTTCATGTTGTGTCTTGCTTCTAGTGCCCATCCTGCCTGTCCTCCATGGCTATCTTGCTGCTCCTGCCCTGCCCCCTTGCCCCCAGCCCTCTGTTTACATGTGCAGACCCCTACTCCCTCCCTCCTGGCTTGTCTGTTCCATTGTAAAAACATTGGACGTTTCCTGGCTGAATCGGGTCTGTTGGCATGTATGGTTGTACTACCATTGCCTCTTCCTTCTGCCCACAATGGTCTATTACATTGCCACAGCCTTGAAGGAGGGTAGATTTTGTATCACAGGGGGCCCCTGGCCCGTTCTGTCCACACCTGAAGTATGAGACCCTTGTCCTTGCCCTGCCAGCCGCATTTGTAGGCCGTATTAAATTGACCAGCGGGTCCTGTGTTGCTATATAATTATCCTGAGACATCCTTACCACTCAGCCAGCATAAAACCCCTGTGTAGGCCCTTCTGTTCAATATGTAGGCCTCTTTGTTAAATTGACCATAGCTCTGCAATTTTAGTGTATAGCAGTCTGAAGGCAGGTCTGCGAGGCCTTCTGCTCCAAACTAGTAGCCCCCACCCTACCCGAGTGCTCCGTGCTCGGTATCAAAGTTCAACATCCCCCTGAAGCTGTCGACATACAGTAGGCTGCATCCTGGACTGGTACTTGCTTCCTGGGCAGGTTTCCCGCTTTTAAGGAAGTGGCAACCGCAGAGCGTCAAGTTCGGAGAACTGAGGAGATTCTATACATGAATATATTGAATTCCTGTACAATACCCATTATTTTCTGCTTGCTCTATGGAACTTACGATAAGCGATTGGCCTGAGAGACTGACCTTTTCACCCAGTCCATTGTCAGCATTAAGTGGGTAAATGACGAAATGTCTGGTAAAATCTGCAGACGAAGCTTTTGGGTAGCATACGTAGGTAGATGTAGCGTGCAAAGGAGCCCACAAAATGATATAAAAAGGGAGCACCCACAGATATCGACGGACAACCTCGCCGTCTGTATGTAGGTTAACAGGCTGTGCAGGTTTTCCCCAAGAACTGGGAGCTCTTGTCTTCCTTTGCTTAAAATGTCTTGCTCTGCTTTGCTTGAAGTATCTTATTCTATTTTACCTATATGAAATGTCATGTTATGTTTAACCATTGTTCTCTTTACTTTTGCATTTAAAAGATGTTGTATTGTAATTGCAGGAATGCTTGCTCTAAGAGTAAATGTGAGTGTCCCTAGGTAACATTTTCCTTGGTGTAACTTGTTTCTCATGATGCATTTATAGATGTGTTTTCTCTCTCTCTCTGTCAGTCCATTAATTGAGATACAGAGAATATCATGACAGCTGTATGATTATCTGGATTCTGTATTTTGTACTTTATGTCTCTATTCTGCGGTTTCTTTGAAGTTGCATCTTCTCATTAAACTGCCATTGTATTCTGCCTCCAATTCCATGTCTCATATGTCTGTTTTCTTCATTTTTGGAGCAAGCGTTCCTAGGCACCCCGGCTCAAATTAAGGTGCCCCTTTTGTCCCTGACTCACTCTCCTGCTCAGTTCTGTGGTGGCTCCCGGGGCTCTGGGGACCGCCCCTAGCTTCCTTGACCCGTAATAGATCTTCCCTCCAACAGCCTCTCTTGCAAGTCCTGTATTGTTGGTTTGTTGCCCCTGCCCCCCTTTCCACTGCCCTCCATAGTCTGTTGTGCTTCCACGGCCCTTCCTGCCTGCTCAGTGTGGTTAAATTGTTGCCTTTGCACCCTCCTACCTGCCTTCAATTTTCAGAGTCCGTGCCCCTGGCCTCTGCCTCTCAACAGTATCCTAATGAACAACTAGATTGCTAACATTCTATATTTATTACAAAAGTGTGGAACGCCTGACATCATCTTGATGTAATCAAAACTGTAATACCTAGAGCATTCCTTTAGAAATTACATATATGAGAGGGTCTAATTGGCATCAAAATTATGGTTAGTGCTCTAAAAGACTAAAATAAGGATATATTTTCTGAGTTTTCAAATAGCGACAAAGCACTTTTAAATTATTTGTTATCTTTATGTTTTTTTATCTAGTTGACAACTTGATTAAATGTTGCACTTAGGGGAGAGGATGTGGTGTTACTTCCAGAACTGCAGACTTTGCAACTGGGGAACCAGGTTGAAGTTTCTGCTTCAGCTCGACATTCTGTGATTCTGGTCAAATCACTTAGTCTCCCCATGTCTACAACCAAAATGAATTTGTTCTTGTGTGATGTAACCAATGCTCATGTAAAGCACTCCAATACCTGACAAGTCTGCACTATAGAACACTGCAAAAACACAAAATAATAAGTGTTTTGCACACTTCTGTCATTGGGCTATATTTGGGCTATATCCGGGTGATTTTGGGCTACATTTGGGCTCTTTTGTCTCCGGTGGCCATCTTGGGAGATTCATTTGTTATGAAGTTTCCTAATTTCCTCATGTACTGCAGTCTCCTCAGTCGGAAATGCTTTCAGTTTTTTACTTTGATTCCATCATGAAGGTATTCAGATATGTCACACATTTGCCATAAATTCTGAATGTTAGCACTCTAGTTGCTCATTAGATCACTGTAGTAAAACTACTGTTCACCATGGAAGTCTGCTCCTGGTATTAAAAGTGCATGTTTCAGTCTGCATGTCAGAATTTTTTAATGAAATAGAAGAGGATTTGAGAAGTCATTCAAAATGTGCCCTCATTTTCTTTCTTCAGCATTAATCATAATTTCTATGGCAAAATGAACCCCCTCATTGTGTTCCTTTTTAAATTAAATGTTTTAAGTGTTACCAGTTTATTCCAATCAAGATGGCTTCAGGTGTGCCATACTTTTGTCATAATGAAGACAGTAAGTGCTCTAGTTGTTTTTAAGAACATTCTTGGACATTCTGTCATTGGGCTATACTTGGGCTACATCTGGGTGATATTTGGGCTACATTTGGGCTCTTTTGTCTCTGGTGGCCATCTTGGGAGACTTATTTGTTATGAAGTTTCCTAATTTCCTCATTTACTGCAGTCTCCTCAGTAGGAAATACTTTCAGTTTTTTACTTTGATTCCATCAAGAAGGCATTCAAATGTGTCACACATTTGCCATAAAATCAGAATGTTAGCACTCTTTTTGCTCATTAGATCATTGTAGTAAAGCTACTGCTCACCAGGGGAAACTGCTGCTGGTATTGAAAGTGCATGTTTCAGTCTGCATGTCAGAATTTTTTAATGAAATAGAAGAGGATTTGAGAAGTCACTCAAAATGTGCCCTAATTTTTCTTTCTGCAGCACTAATCATACTTTTTATGGAAAAATGAACCCCCTCATTTTGTTCCTTTTTAAATTAAATGTTTTAAGAGTTACCACTTTAATCCAAGCAAGATGGCTTCAGGTGTGCCATACATTTATCATAAGTAGGACGGTTAGCGCTCTAGTAGTTCTTTGGAACACTCTGGAAAGCTGCAGTAGAACACAAAGGAATCAACTGACAGTCTCTGCCCTTGTTGGATGTACATGTTTTACTGAGAATATCAGACTTCATTCTCACATGACTGAGAAAGATAATGTGAATTTACAGAAAATAAGCTCTCAGTTTAGCTTATAGATCACCTTCCAAACCTCTGTGGTAAAAGCATGAGAAAATATTTTTCTCTCAATCATGATATCCCAGCAGAAGGCTTTTTCACATGGTGAAATCACCTTAGAACATACCACAATTCCTAAAATGAGTATGGTGCCATCAACAAATGATTTATAATGTAACTAAAGTCTTAAAACCTTCTATTAACTGCAATGCTTTTTAATGAGGTGCTATCATGTATATTGGTCCCAAGATGGCTGCCAACACTTCTTGGATGAAGTGCTGACAGCCAATCAGATCTCAGGATGAGATGTGTGGTTAGGCTCCGCCCACATATATATATTGATTTAAATGCTATTTTCTCAGGAACTACTGAACAGATTTACACCAGACCTACAAAAGGCACTTCCTTGACCTGAGGACTACCTCTCTGCCAAATTTCAAGTAACTCTGTTCAGCCGTTCGGGCTGTAGCTGTGTCTAAAGGTCCTATGGAAAAATGCATGGGAAAAACGCGTTTTGGGACCCCCCTTTTTTCTCAGCCCCCGCTTGACGAATCCCCCCGAGACTTTCAGGGTAGGAGCGGAGCGTAGCGCCCCACCTATTTTGAAAATTTCGCGAGGATTCATCGACCGGCGCCAAAGTTATTCCAAATAGAATGTTGCGGATTTCCTATGGAAACAGGGTCCTAACTATAACTATCTACTGGCGACCGCCAGTAGATAATATATATATGTGTGTGTGTGTATATATATATATATATATATATATATATATAATATCACTGGAACTCCACATTCGTCTTTTGTCTCTAAAGCAGATGGAGCGCGGACCACTGAATCAGCAATTTCAAATTGTATTTTTCTCAGCAAAAATGTGCGGCAGCCATTACGCGTTTCAGCCCCGGAGGGCCTTGATCACATGACGCGCTCGTGGTGGACCACATAATATTTAAATCGTTTTTTTCTTTTTCATTTAAAGTGACAGTGCTTTATACCTTTGAATGCCCAAACATAAGTACACATATCAGGATAGATAATCTATACAATTCCACTGACCAACAATTATCTATTTGCGTTTCTTGTATAATACATGAACCTTTAAAATTTCCATAAGCTACCAGCTCTGTGCAAAATAGCAATAAACAGTGCAAAATTAGCATATCTGTATAAATACCTTTTGATTGTACTGTGCAAAAATGGCAAATATATCTATTTAGACTCGGTGAGAAACCTGGGAGTGCGCTGGGATAATCATCTCAGTTTCAACGCCCAGGTTCAAACAGTAGCAGCATCCTGTTTTGCTAAGATCAAGACAATTAGACGGCTCATCAACTACCTACCGATGGACTGCCGTAAGACTGTGGTACAAGCCCTGATAATATCTCACCTGGACTACGCCAACGCACTATACCTTGGCATCACAGCAGGCCTATGCCACAAGCTACAGACTGTCCAGAATGCTGCTGCTCGGCTGGTGGAGAAAATTCCTGCCAGACATCACATCTCCCCACACCTCCGTAAACTCCACTGGCTCCCCATTTCCAAGAGATGTATTTTTAAGGCCATGACCTTGGCTTTCCGGGCCTCCAAGGGCAAAGGCTCGGCCCATCTGAGAAGCACTCTGAAACCGTATGTCAACACCAGGACATTACGTTCAAATTCCCTATTTCTGCTGGAAACTCCCAGATTTAAACGTACTCGCGCCGGAGGGAAAACATTCGAGGTCTGTGCCACTCGGTGTTGGAATAACCTCCCGGTTGCATTACGAGCCTGCCAAACCGAATTAGCATTCCGTAAGTCCCTGAAAACACATCTCTTCCCCACATAATGCCCCTTTGGTGCCTAGCTTCTAAAATCCATGATTTATCAGCGCCGGGACGCCCCGTTGGGGCAGCTGTTGCGCTTTACAAAATACACAAATAAATAAATAAATAATGTTGCTTATTCTGGCTTAAATGCCACATAAAAACCTGATTCTAAAACTATCATAAATTCGGTTTACATTAAAAGATTGCCAAAACATACTCATTGTGCAAAATTTTCTTTAAAACAACATTTGATAATCAAACATGTGCAAATTGAGCATTATGTTGCTGGTTGAAAGATGTATGGTATTGATGTTTATCAAGATCACGTAGATCTTCTGTTGTCAGAGCAATTGTAGAATGGAATGTAGGGCTTTTCTTCAAAAAGTGCAATATTGATAAAAAGTGCACGTGCAAAATTATACCTATCGTGTAAGTGAAAATGTAAAAAAAAAAAGGATTAAAAACATGGTCATTGTAAATAACAACCCTAATGGTTTTTATTTTAGTGATCTCTAGGCGAGCTGCTTGTATGTTCAATAATCTGACCGTTGTTGAAATGTCATTGATGGTAAAATATCCTGATGCCTGATTCATTGGTATAGTTATTTCTTGTTATGTTAGAGGCACGTATGAAGATCTTCAGTCATATTTAGCCCACCAGGGTGCTTGGAGTCTAACTCCAAGATATATTTGGTTTCTAGCCTACGTAAAGCTTTCTCCCTGTCGCCACCTCTTTTAGTGTTGGGTATTGCATCAATCAAATAAAATGTCAAAAATGTAGGATCGGATTGATGTTTATCCCTGAAATGGCGGGCCACTGGATATGTTTGATCTGCGTTTTTTATGGCCTGGATATGTTGTAATATTCTCTTGTGCCCCTGCAGCTTGGTACTTCCCACGTATCTCAAACCACAGGGGTACTCGAGAACATACACAACATGGTCCGTCTTACAGGTTAGGGCTTTTTGAATGCTTGTTTCTTCTGGGCTGAAGGGGGTGGTGTACGATTTTTTTACTGATACCAACTTGACATGCCTTACATGTTTTAAATTTTGTAAAGCCTTTTCTACTTGAGAGCCAATTACCCTGTGGTTTTTCAATTGGATTATTCTGTACGAGTTCATCCTTCATTAAAGGTGCTCTGCTGTAAGTTAATGTTGGTTTTCTGAGCAGCAAATGGCCTATCACAGGATCATTAATAAGGATAGGCCAGTTTCTTTTAATGATTTGGTATATCTCTTTTTTCTGTTTGCTGTATCCCAGAATTATCCTGGAAGTGTCTGTTTGTTCATTGATGTTTGGTATCTCTGTATTGGTATTTGAGGTGACAATTGACAAGGGGCTTAACTGTTAATAGTTCTGCCCTGGGGAATTTCATACTTTTTTTGATTGCCATCTAAATAAATTTTTGGGAGAAACCCCGCTGTAAAAACCTTTCTTTGCTTTTTTGCTGCGCTGTTTGAAGATCTTGAGAGTTACTGCAAATTCTATTCAACCTTATCATTTCACCATAAGGGATGCTTTGGATAAGGTGTTGAGGATGGGCACTGAAAGCGTGTAAAACTGAGTTTCCCGCTGTGGGTTTTCTGTGTGCTTTGGTTACCATTGCCCCATCTTTAATGTATACCTCAACATCTGAAAAATATGACTTTTTCAGGACTGATCTGTGCAGTGAATTCCAAATTGAGATCATTTACATTAAGATTATTTACAAATTCTTTAGCTTCATCCCCAGTTCCATGCCAAATTACGAACAAGTCGTCAATGTATCTCAACCAAAGTTTTACATTTTTTTGTAGAATGTGTCCATAATCATTCTGTAGGACCAGCTCCTCTCACCAGCCCATGTGAAGGCAGGCATAGCTGGGGGAGAAGCTGGCCCCCATAGCTACTCTGCGTAGTTGTTGAAACAGAGTACTTTCAAATAAAAAGATATTGTTGTTCAAGCAGTATTCAATCATGTTTATCAACATTTTACTGTGTTGTTCTTGTTCTGTGGGTCTCCTGTTGAGATAATGTTGTATAGCCCTTGTCCCATCTTTATGATTGATGCTTGTATACAATGATGTGATATCCATTGTCATTAACAATAAATCTTCTCGCCAGATAAATTCCTTGATTTTTAAAAGAAAATCGCTTGTGTCTTTAAGATAGGAAGGCAGTCCTCGAACATGTTCCTGCAAGAAGTAATCGATATATTGCGATGTTCTTTCTGTCAAACAGTTGCGTGCAGAAATTATAGGCCTGCCCAGGGGTTTGACAGGATCTTTGTGCAGGTTGGGGATGAAATAAATGACTGGAGTTGTGGGAGTATCATTTTTGAGGAATTTATATTCATCCATAGATATTAGACCCGCACTCTTCCAAGCCAAAAGTTTAATGTAATATGTATTGTATGTTGATTTTAAAATTAAATTGTCACTTCTGCCATAACAGTTGCGATCTGATAACTGTTTCATGGCTTCTTCAACATATTGTGCCTTTTCCCAAATTACAAGATTACCCCCTTTGTCAGCGTTTCTTATGATTATCTCTGGATTTTTCTTGAGTTTCTCCATGAGTTGATGGTACTGTATTTCTTGTTTGTTAATTTTGTTTTTGGCTGTATTTCTTACTTTGTAGTTGAGTGATTATATACCAGCCGTGACCTGTTCGTGGAAGATGTCGATTGAGTCTCTGATTGCTATCGGGGTAAATGTTGATTTAAGTTTAAATAGTGTGCTCTCGAGTGGGTGTTTGAACCCCATGATGAGCCTAATTTCCGCACGGATCATTGGCTCCTGGGAAGGAGCACTCTACACCAACCCCCGCAAATTTAACTTAACAGGCCCCAGGTCGCGCACAGTTGAGATTTGACATGACGTTACCAAACAGTTGGGTTGACGAAAGCAACCCCCCTGTGGGAACCTGATATCTTGGGTCATCTCAGTACTTGTCCAGGGTTCGACAAATGGGATTTAATCGGAATTTCCACGGTTAGAGACATCTGGGTTAAGGGGAGGCTAGCATTGTTTCAGGAACTCCAACCTAAATACCAATTGGCTCCTTCCGAGACTTTCAGGTACTTGCAGATTAAACACACGGTGACCTCCGCTTTGCCGAGCGAGGGTTCCCTCCCTGACTCGTCCCCTCTGGAAGACCGTCTGTTGTTGGATCCCATGGACTGCAAGGCCATCTCGCTTACCTACAAGAAGCTGATCAACAACCGTGCTGACCCGATGATGAAACTGAGGGAGAGGTGGGAGGTGGATCTGGGAGCGATGGAGGATGACAGTTGGCGAGATGCGCTGGCTTCACCCCGGGAAATTGCCATTCCCATGCGGCTTCTCCAATTCAAGATCCTCCATTGAATATATTTCGATGCCAAACTTTTGTTCAAATTAGGTCAACGCCCCGATCCGCTCTGGCTCCGGCACTGCAGTCAGGAGGGCACTTTTCTTCATATCTTATGGGACTGCCCATATATCCAGAACTACTGGGTGGCAATTGCTTGTCAACTTGAGAGGGCGGGAGGCAAATCCCTAGGGTTATCTCCCCAACTATGCTTACTCAATGTCTGGGGGGCATCCAACCTCACACACGCTGAGCAGAATTGGGCTTCGATGGGCTTCATCATCGCGAAAAGGAATATTGCACAACACTGGGGGGTAGCGACGGTCCCGCGCCTGGTCGACTGGGCAAAGGACATGGACACCGCCATGGTTGCCGAAAAATCGGTCAAGGGACGCGATTGCCCCAAGTAATGGGATCAGAAGTGGGGGAGGTGGAACAAGTACAGAGGGGACATCTGCATTTCCCCAACGGTGGAGCTACACAGAGAACGACAAACACTGATGGCCCAGTTGACGGCTGAAGTGCTTGCCTCGCCCCCTTAGGTGTGGCGTTCTTGTTCTCCCCAGTCTCAGCTGCAGTCGCTATCCATTTATACTGTATGGGTATCCTGGTTTATTGTTGTCGCTGGGGAAATGTATGAGTATATTCTACGTGGATCCCTATCCCACCGCGGGTTGAATGGCATCATGATACTGTATGTATGTATTGGAGGGGACATTTCTTACAGTGGCCTGACTTTGTATGTACCAGTCTGGTTTGCGTTAAAATGCAATCAAAAGTTTAATTAAAAAAAATAAAAAATAAAAAAATAGTGTGGTCTCGTCTGTTTTGTTGTCAAGTCCGGTATCTTGTTTGCTTGTTGTAGAAGCAGAAGCTGTATCATTTTCCAAATTTTCTTGGAACAGTTCTTCCAGATCTCTTAAGATGGGGATGTCAGTTCCGGTGAGGTTGAAGGGAGGCGATGTTGATTGTCCGATAGTTGTATCCTCTTTGTGTGTCATTTGTTTAGGTTTTTTATTTAGCAAATGGAATTTCTTTAGCTTCAGTTTTCGTATTCCTTTGAAAATATCGATTCTTGTTGTTGCATAGTTGAAACTATTTTTTGGACAATACGATAAGCCTAGAGAAAGAATCTTATTTTCTGAGTCAGTCAACTTGATGTTAGATAAGTTGATGACAGTATTATTATGCACATTTAATTTTTTTGTTTGCGCTTCCATTTCCTTACATTCAGCCTTTTTTGGGCTCCATTTTTTTGCATGTCTCCTCTCCCTTCTTCTGATTGTGTTGGTCTTCCTTGTTGTAATTGCTGCTGGGTTCTTGGGCGGAGTGTTTGTCGACGCTCTTCGCATAAAAAACCAACTTCTTGCTCAAGTGATAGTTTGGCTGGAATCTGCAGTCCTCTAAAGTTTATGATCTCCTGTTCAGTTTCCCTTTCTATGGCGGAACTTAATTCAGAGGTAGAGGGATCGTCAAGTGTTGTTTATTGGAGCCCAAGTTGGCTTTAGATCTTACTGCATGTGTTTCAGTCCCTTTGGATATCTTAAGAGAGTCGTACTTCCGGGCAAATGTAAAAATGCGTCCGCATTCATAATCGGCCTTGTCTCGATGGAACTTGAATGTTTTTCGTTCCCTTATTTTTTCCTCTTCTTTCCGTAGGCGTTTCATCATTTCTTCTCTTAATTTAGTTTCCTCTTGACTTTGATTTAAGTTGTTCATTTCTTCATTAATTTGTTCGATCTGTTCTTGTATCTTCAAACAGTCGACTTCCGCGTATTTGACTAAAATCATTACTAATCTTCTGGATGATTCAAGATTAGATATACATACATACATATACCACAACGATCCCGGTTAGGTTCAGAGGCTGTCACGGGCGGTCCGTGTCCGGATTACCAGTAACCCTATAAATTGCAATAATTCCTTCTCCGTTTTTCATGAGAATTATACGGACACTCCTGTATGCTTAATAAAGTTTTAATGGCTGAAACAACACATTTCGGCTTCTGCCTTGATCCCGCTATAGTAATAAACTTATTAAAATGATTAAACATTTACTAAAAATTAACTACATAGATAATTTTTACAAACTTTAATAAAACATTAAAAACAAGCATTAAAAATGCAATAGGTCTCGCCTTTTATTAAGTTAAAGCCATTTGCTTTGCTATACAATACCATTAGCTAAGCAAATGGCTTTAACTTAATCAAAGACGAGACCTATTGCATTTTCAATGCTTGTTCTATAAACATTCATGCTAACATTGTACGTGTTGCTGTAGGTTAGTTCGTTCAGAACTTGTGTTCGAAATGCCACCAAGTCAAATAATACAGAAAGCACGTGATGTAATTTCTTGAAACGACCCTGAAGTCCACTGGCGTCACTGTCCAAACGGGTGAGATCTGAGCTGAAGGGCAGCAGTGCGTGCCCTCAGCTCAGCACCCGTTGCCTTTTTTAATTCCATGTTTTGCAGTTTTTATATTGCGCGAACTCGACCCGAGGGTATTGGAGCGCTTTACACGAGGGAGCACCAGGTGCATTACACAAGGACGCACATATTACAGCTTCAAACTACGGTTCGTCCACTTTCCCCACCGCGCGTTTCTCGGGCGGGGGGCCTAACTGACAGGAACTAAAGGTTGAGGTAAACTGAGGTGTGAAACTAATAGTTTCCCCTCCCTGGCGGTGGGATCTGTCCAGTGGAACAACGGGTGTGGCGGCTCTTCAGAGGCTGACAGGAAACCGAAGAGCAGCTCGGGGGCCCGCGAGGAGCTTGCTTCAGCCTTGGTGTCTGTCTGTCTGTCTGTCTGTCTGTCTGTCTGGCTGACAGTCGTGTGGCGGCAGACAGAGGAGGCGCGCCGTGGGATGGCAGAGACGGGCTGATGGAGACAGCCGGTAAGGAACAGCGTTTATATTCCATATAGGACTCCCCTGAAACGGCTGGGGCAGACCAACTTGAGCTGCCGTTGTGGTGCGGCTAAGTGGCGGGCGAGTCAACAAATTATCAGGAAGAGCCAAGGGTTTGGCTCGGCTCAAGGGTTTGGCTCGGCTCGGCTCTGAAAGACCGTGCTCGAGCAGAGCCTTAAAAATATTTGGCAAGCAAGGCATGCAATAAGTATCCTGTTAGACTATTAAAATACAAACTATTAACTTAAAAGAATTCCTACATCCACTACCCATATTGGCATTAGTAAACTAAGAGGTAAGGCAGCCATCAGGTGTAACTTTTATATTTGGTGTAGGTTTTTACTGCAGACAGAGCCACATTATTGTCTACTGAACCAAACGCAAGGGAGGATTTTGTACAGCGCACATGTTGAACGCAAGCATTTGAAGGCTGTTTCAAATGGGATAGAAGAAAAAGGAGTCCAATACAGAGTAGCACACTGTGGTAGCAGAACGGACTCAGCAGACCAGGAAGGGGAGATTCGGTAGCGAGAGTGGCAGCCATTTCAGTCATCGCGATCACGATCGCTGTGAAAGCGAAAGTGATCGTGATGACGCGCTAAAGCACGCAAGGGATGCGCGCACAGCAGCGTGCGTGCTCGTGCACATTCTAGCAAGCTGTCTCTCGGCATGCTGTGGCGGGGGCAGGGAAGCGCACGTGCCCGCGCCAGTGGGCTGAAACGCTTCCCCAAACGGATTGCATGGCGGCACGATGCATGTGATTGTGCGCGTATTCGCCATGCAATCCACTTTTGGGAGCACTTTGAAATGCCCCTCTTACTAGAGTCTCGCATTGCGATTGCGTAAACGCAATAGCTAGGCGAGACCTAAAAATTTTATTGAGGGTAGATGAATTTTTTCACTTATCGATAAAAAAATATTTATCAATTAAATTAATATACTTAAATTATTTAATACACAATTTTAATTAATGTGCTGTAACATTTTAGTACTTCTAGGTGATAAATAAATAAATACTTTAAAATATGCTAAATATTTTTTTAAAGAATAGTAAACTTGAATCATTTTCCCTATACTTTCCCATAGGAGATCTCTGCCACAGTGGCAGAGATATCCAGCAGCAGGTGACGAGATACTGGTAGTAACTTTACACTAAATTCCTTTGTAGAAGGCTCCATCCCCTGATGTGAGCGCACTAGGTGTAACTCTCCAATCGCAAATGGTGACTAGCAAAAATAGGTGGAGAGTTACACCTGGGTTAGCAGTAACTATATACATGAGTAAATAGAATTGTGTTTATTTACCTTTGTGAATCCGGCCCTAGTAAGTAAATTAACAGTCTGTTTTTGTAGTCACTGCCACTCATGCTTGCGTTTTAATATTAAGACCATTTTCATTCATAGACTTCGAGGATTACTGCATACTTTGGGTCAGCGTCAAACATTTTCAGCAATAACACCCAGATTATAAATTGTGCAATGCGGAATTCCCATTTATAATTCCGCTCTGCCCAATTATAAGGTGTCATTTGTGGGAAGACCAGACTGGGTTTTACTGGCTTGTAACACTGCAGGCCAGTATTCCCAGACCTTACCCGACCCCAGCCAAGGGATGTGTGGGAGCATGTTGACTGGTAACCTGCTCAATGTCTCTTTTCGTTTCCTTAAAGCTTTCGTGTGGTGTCCAGATATATAAAGGTATTTGGTAAAACCCAGAATTAAATATAACTTGTATTCAATTAACACTAGAGCGCCATTGGTCTCATGAATACTTTATTTTTTGGAGCTATAGGATGATTGAGAAAATGATGCCTTTGTCAGGATACCTTCTAGTTTAAATTGCTAGTTTTCAATACCATATAGGTCTATTTGCCAGACAGGAAGTAATGTGGTCTTGAAGGTTAGTGACTAAAATATGCACAGGCCTTCCTCATGTAAGTGTGAACTTCTAAGCATCAGTAAATCCCACTGAAAGGGACATGGCCCTGGTCAGCGCAGACAGGTAAATACTGTTCAACGCAGGTTTTCAAGCAAGTAAGCAAGCAACCACACCCTCAAACTAAAATACCATCCAGTGAAAATGAAGTAAGAGAGAATATGTAATTTTTAATTTGTTGTTGAAGGAGGCATAGCAATATAGCTTTATGAAAGTAGTGCCAAGGAAGACTAATATTAGGGGGAATTCTGGTGTTTTGGGAAGTCAAAAGATTTTTTCTTGCACTTTTTGCTTCATCCATTACTGTATGCTAGTTACTGAACTCCAGGGTTTACAAGCATATTTTCAGATTTTATTTAATTCTATTTTTATGGGCGAATTAAAGAAATACTTGACCTTTTTTCAATGTTTTTTTTAAGTAGCTACTTTGCAAATGGCGGATTCCTAATCTTGGTGCTCCCCTCCTATCTTACACCAGCCCTCTACCATCACAGCATCTGGCTCCTTGTGGGCCCCAAGAGACCTGCTCCTGCCCAGGGGTGGTGGTAGTCTGCATCCAGTCCTGAAATTTCTTCTCGAGAATGGATCAGGGTGCAAGCACTGCAGCAGAGAATGTAGGCCATATCTGCGATAGACAAGATGGCAGACAGCGCCTAGGCCGCAAGGGGTGTAATGCTGGTTCTGTTCATTGCAGACAGCATGCCCCAAAGTAAGATGAAAAGATTCTTGCTGAGCACATTCAAGTCCAATAATATAATTCCAGCGTCTCTTCAAATTGTCTTCCTAAAATTCACAAAGACCGGCAGAAACCTCCGGGTAGACCAATAATCTCTGGCATTGGAGGGCCAACAGAAAGAATGTCACAATTTGTTGACTCGTATTTACGGCCATATGTAAATAATTTACCCTCCCATATTGAGGATACTAAGCACGTGTTGAACATCACAAACGATATGGTCTGGGACAATGATATGATTTTGGCTACACTTGATGTAGTTTCTTTATACTCCAACATTGATCATGGAATGGGGATACAAGCTGTTAAGAGTTTTCTTAACAATAGACCTATTGAATACTTGGATCCTACAGCAATGTTGTTAGAAATGACTAAATTAGTCTTAGAAAACAACTATTTTCTATTTGACTCTGCCTGGTATAAACAAAAGCTTGGTACGGCGATGGGTTCCAGATTTGCTCCGTCCTTTGCGAACCTTTTTATGGGTCGCTTAGAGGCGAAGTGGATCTGGGGCCCACAGGGTCAACGCTGGATAGATCACATCTGTTACTGGGGCAGATTCATAGACGATTGTCTACTTTTCTGGAGAGGTACAACACAGGAATTGGAACAATTTTTTGCATATTTGAATACCAATGACCTTAATATGACTTTTACATCACATTATGATAAGAAAAAATTGACCTTTTTAGATATAGAACTTTATGTTGAGAACAACAGACTGTATAGTCGGATGTTCCGCAAAGAAACCAGTTGTAATGCATTATTACGTGCTGATAGTTGCCACCCAAGTAGTCAAATTAATTAAATTCCGTACGGGGAAATGGTAAGAGCGAGGAAGAACTGCTCTAAAGATGATGACTTCAAGTACAATTTGAAAGACATGGTGAGTAGGTTCAAATACCAAGGGTATGCAGACAGAGTGATTAACAAAGCAGTGTCAAGAGTAACTAAACTAAAAAGAGAAGATACATTGAAAATAAAATCTAGTTCTATTGATAAAATACCAAAAGTTAGGATGGTAACCAGTTTTGGGCATGGGAGTAATAAGTTGTATACTATTCTTAACAAACATTGGCATCTTTTACGTTCGGATAATGATCTGTTACCGTTCGTAACTGGAAAACCAAGTATTGCATTTCGAAAAGGAACTACAATTGCTAATAGAGTGAGCCCAAGTTATCCGAAACCAGCAAAACAGGCATCTCATAGTGATTGGTTACGTATACGCAATAATGGCTTTTATTATTGCGGGGATTGCAGTTCTTGTTGGTGGGCTAAGAAAAAAGTGACGTCTTTTGAATATAATAACACTGGCAGATTTAATATTGAGAGTTTTATTACATGTGAAACACCATTTGTTGTCTATGTAATTACCTGTACATGTGGCAAAATTTACGTTGGAAGTACAGTTAGGAGACTTCGGGACCGTATAATCGAACACTATCGTGCTTTAAAAAAAGGTGACACCCGGTACCCGATTGCTTCCCATGCAGTACTAAATAGAAGTGATTCCATAAATCATAAATTTACCTATCATGGGATAGAGCATGTGACAAAAGATAGAAGAGGGTGTGATAGAATATTAAAGTTGAGACTAGGGAGGCCAGATGGATTATGGTCCTTCGAGCTGTAGAAGAAGGACTTAATATTGATACCGAACTACCATTTTTTCTGGGAGATAAGTAGACTGTAATGAATATCTGGATATGCCTCCCAAGGTTGTGGAAAAGATAAAGTTATGTATAAATCAGGTCAGAGATTGTTATTTTAGAATGAGAAATAACAATAATAGGAATGTTTAATAAATTTTGCGAGAAAAATGTTGTTACTACTTTTGTAAAACTCTGCCTGCAAAGTAACACTAATTATGCGGATGTTTTGAGATGACTGTATATTGGTTGCTCCCCCTAAACATGTTCCACGACTTGTAATAACGTAGGTGTAATGGTTTGGGACCTGTTGTGGTTGGGGGGTCCCATGTGCCTTGGGACGACCCTGGTGCACAGAGTCAGGAATACTTGACTATTGCATTTCAGTATAGAGCAATATATAGAGTAGAGTATAATATTCATAAACCGAAAGTGAGATACCTTATACTCTGGGTATATGACGGAGATTATGGATGTCAGACTAATGCCCGATATTCCCTTGTAGGATACTGTATTCTCCTAATAAAAATAAAAATAAAAAACGGCCCCAATCCAAGATGGCGGTCGTACCGATCTTTAAAATCAGTGAATTCGAAATGTTTTCAAATAGATACAGAAATGCTTAATGTAATGGTAATATTAAAGTAAATTATATTATTTCAGCTATTCTTATAGGTATTATGAGGTTGTTAGTACCTGATACTGGAGTAGATAAATAATAACGGAAATATTCCGTTTATTAATTAAATGCCTTAAATACTTGAATTATGGATTTTTATTTGTTTGAAGCCGTAACATGGGGCTTCTGCGTGAAATAATTTAGAATCCGGTCTGTAAACTCAGTTTCCGGTATTATGATACTTAATCAAGATGGCGCCTAAGGTAGACGCCGACTACTCGTACTCGGAGAGTTGCCAGACGATAGCAGACCTAGAATTGGAAATGATCGGGGAGTGTCAAACGTGGAAAAACAAAAGGGCTTAGTCTTCTATTTTCCACCAAGAAACTCGATTAATTAAGGGAAATATTCTCTTTCGGCAGGATGAAGAAATTACAGTTGCGCACATAGCTACTGAGAAACGAGGGACTGGAGGCTGCCTTATACATTTTTGATTATAAAGATTAGGTAAGCCGTTTACTTATAAATGAATTACGAGTTACTATATTAAGGTGAGCCTTCTAAATATAGAATTTGAGAAGATTAGGATTAGAATATATTTATTGTAATTTTACTTACAGTACATCTTATACTTTAGAATTACGTGGACGTTAGTACACACACGTGAGATATTAAACGTGGGTGATAGATTTATATACTAGCAGGTTGGTCCCAGCCCTGTAGTTTTCTTTTGACATGGTACTTTGGATTATCACTTACTCCTTTTATATATCTTTAATTAACAGTTGGCCTCTAAATATAATTTAATTTTGCGTGGGGATCAAGGATTGTCTCCACATGTAACAGAGACGCAGGTTAGTTCTACATGAGCTCAATTAATGTTTTGAATCAGGAAGAGTCCTGGTGCTTGAGAACCATAGATGATTAGAAGTAAGACCTCCGTAACAATTTAGGGGTCTTGTGTGAGTAACTTAATAAACGATATGTAGCCTTCCTGACTCTTATGTGCTGGGGCACGGGCAAGACTAAGGGTTTCCTTGCCATTTCAGGTCCATACCGAGGCATTTATACTGGAGAAGAAATACGTGGTTCTTACAGTATTGTATTCAAGATTCTAATACAAAGGTGAATTAGAGTATATGTTGTATGATATAAATTGCTTAGCTCTTTGAATGTCAGCTTGTTTTTTAGTAAGATATGTATAACGATATCTCAGACACAGGGGAGCACTGAAGAGCTATATTATGAAAAGTCACAAATTGGAGGTGCTGTGCTCTCTTTACCTAGGCGGTGATATATTACTTTGATAACTGATATAAAAAAAATTTTTTTAGCTCTACTTTGAGACTTGTAATAGGGAAGATGGGAACTTATGTTACTATTTTGCTTGGGTTGCAGCCCTGCGGAAGTTGTGTGGAAAAGACGTTTTCCCAACGAAACACGTGTTGGCTGCAGAGTTTTGTCTTTAACTACTATCTGAATAAAGTGGACCATCGGTGGAAACAACGACTCTGGTGTCTGGAATTCAATCTTTGAACTCTGATATTGTTGAAATACTAAATTTGAAGAGACGCTGGAATTATATTATTGGACTTGAATGTGCTCAGCAAGAATCTTTTTATGTTTTTCCTACAGTGTTTGTAGTAGGAGGTGTGGGGGAGAGGGGTGACCTCCCTTAAATTTGCTTAGAGCACTCTTGTGTAACTGACAGCAATAACAAGAGCCATACTTAACGCTGTGCGCCTATTTTATGACCTAGTCACCTCAATAGTTTAAAGCCAAAGTAAGATGAACGGCTGGGATGGCGAGGGCATAGGTTCTGGGCGCCCCCATGAAGACCTCAGTTTGGGTTGCTGCAGACCTGAAGTATGGCTCTGAATCAGTGTTCTGTGAGGTGCAACCTAATCTCAAACAGCCTATACTGGGGAAGATGCTATCAGAGTTTCACTGGTGGCAGGTCCTCCTGATAAGTGAACTCCTGACCCATGGGGGTGCCCATCCCTGTTGCTGTGGGTTGTTGGTTTTTTGGACGAGGACCCAGGGCAGAGGTACTGTTCACCTGGATGGATCTCCCATTTCTAAGTTGCACCTGACTTGGCCTGTCGGTGGACCTGGTACTAAGCCTGGATGGGTCTGGGATGGAGAGGGACTCTGCTGACTTCTTGCATGATTCAACTGTGATGCTGGGGATATCCTAAGAGGCAGCACTGGATGAGGTAGGTAGATAAGTCTGGGTGTGTGATGATCTTGTTTTGTGGCCAGAACCATAATCCTGCCAGAATCTATGAGGTTCACAAGAATCTTGAGTTCACTTTAGTAGACTGTCGCTGCACCTTTCCTCCCACGCAGCACAGATAGTTTACTGGGTGAAGCTGCCATGCGGTCGTGATGCCAGTGTATATAATCTGGACTGTCCTGGGGTGACGCTGAGATAATGCTAGAGCGACCAAGCTGTAGGGGTGGACCAACTGCTCCCTCTGTTTATTGGTCCTGTAGTTTGCGCACAATACGCAATCCAGGGGGTCAGCAATTTCGCCCCCTACTGGAGTGGTATTTGAAGCAAGACTGGCCCTTCTCTCTGACTCTGGGTCTTACAGGAGTTAGCATTCAGATTCTCTGAGATAGGCCTGTGATACAGAGATTCAAGGCTACAGGTGGTTACCCCTGACCCCCCGGACTGGCTGTGGGCACTCCCAGATGGGCCTTGAGGAAGCAGACAACTGCTAGTGTGAGATCTCCAACTGATATGACTGCTCTCTTACCAACACTATATTGGGAGGGGGCAATGTTGACTTGTGTTATCTAACTGACTGACACTTGAAGAACCGTAACTGCATATAGCTTCCCTTCTCGATTTTCATCTGGGCCTCTTCGATACCCATGGAGAATCTTGATTCAGTCTCATTATTTCTACATCTGGTGGGATGGCCTGGGGATATCATGAAAAAGACTCGCTATGGACCAGGATAAACAATGCCTCTCTTACCCAAGGCTCCCTACCCGACTGCCTCAAATTGGTCAAGTTACTCCCATCCTAAAAAATAAAAAAAGAAAAACACGTCCGACCCCCATCAATTACCGCCCCATTTCCAAGATCCCTACACTGGCCATACTCCTAGAGAAATGTGTATACTTGCAGCTCCACAATCATATTGAACAATTCCTACTCCTCAACCCCTGTCAATCCGGCTTCTGTTCGAGCCATAGCACCATGACCACATTGTCGGCAATGCCCTGTGCTCACTCAAACAAAATTAATCTTGCCTCCTGATCCTGCTGGATCTGTCTGCAGCCTTTGACTCCGTCAACCATGCTACCCTACTTGACATTCTAGAGGATGGGCCTCTCTGGCACCGTGCTAAAACGATTCTCCTCCTTTTTACACAACAGATTGCAGCGCTTCTTAATCAATCACACTCTTTCTGAGCTATCGCTGGGCATCGCCCAAGGTTTTATCCTTTCCCCGACACTCTTCAACCTCTATATGGAGCCCCTTACTGAAATCCTCAAACTCTCCCGCATCACCTACTATATGTATGCTGACAACACCCAACTCTACATGAGAATGCCAGACATTGAGGACATCCGCGGCGTTAACGTCACCCTAACAAAAATGCAACAATGGCTAACTCTTAACCACCTCAAACTCAGTATTCTTAAATTGAATTCTTACTGATCGCTCCACCCACTACCACCCCTAACGTCAACAACTGTCTCCCCCTTTTCTTTGCCTTGAATTGCACTCGACACATCGTCAACTACACCAAATCCTTAAGTATAACACAAGACAAAGACCCCTCCATGTAAAAAGATATCAGCCCCAGTACTAGAGGAGCTAACCATCAGCTGCATATCCTGAGGAAACTAAAGCCTTTCCTCCCCGCGGCCAACCTCACAACCGTGACTCATTAACTTGTGCTCTCAAAACTTGACAATGGTAGCACTACCCTTGTGGGCCTCCCAAAAACCTCACTTGCACCTCTTAAGGATACCCTTAATGCTGCAGCTAGGTTCATTCCAGGTTAAAAAAAGGTGATCACATCACCCCTGACCTTCGTGCACTGAATTGGTTTCCCTTCGAGGCCAGGATGCATTTCAAAATCGTGTGCATGACCCACAAAGCGCTGCGCCACAACACCCCCTCCTATCTGTCCCAGAAACAGACCCTATCTGGAGGAAATGGATCCTCCAGAAGAATGAGCTCCTTACTTCTCCAGCTGCAAAAAATCAAGAAAAATAAAACCTACAACTGTTCCTTCTTTGGAATGGCCCCAATCATTTGGAGCTCACTACCCATGGAGATCAGATGCAACCCATCCATATCCCTCTTCCGGAAAGAAGTAAAAATGTTTCTATCCAACAAATTCCTCTCTCACTGAGGACTAGGCAACTGGTACCCCTACCCCACGTAATCTGTGCATCACTACCTCGGGGAAAACTATGCCTCTACTTTCCCCACCCTGTAACTCCTCCGCTCCTCTACCTCAGAACCTAGCGTTCACATTCAGCTGTATTTGTATTTACGATTATGTAACACAAATAATTGATGCTATTTTGTTTACATATTCCACTGTATTTTTATTTACTCATTATGTTCCTCGTGTTATTCGGTTGGGTTTCATTTGATTTGTGCATTTATAAAGCACACAAATGCCCGGGGCGTCTAGGCGCTGATACCAGAGAGTCCAGTAAGGTGCCGGTGTGACTGTAGATGAGATGATAGTTAGCGAAGAGCCAAGTTTTTAGCGCTTTCCTGAAAGATAGCAACGTAGGGCTATTCTTTATGCTGACAGGGAGCAATTTCCATGTGTTGACTGTCCCTAACAGAAAGCTACTTCCGCCCCAGCGAACTTTCTTGAACCTAGGTGTTTGTAGAAGTTTACTATCGGCAGATCTTAGACTTCTGGAAGGCACGTACTAGTTCAGACGTGTCTTCAAGAATTGAGGACCGGCACCGTGCAGTGCTTAGAATGCTAGGCATTGGGATTTAAACTTGATCCTCTTGTCCACTGGGAGCCAGTGCAGGGCTTTTAGACAGTGGGAGACAGGCTGGGACCTAGGAATATCCAGTAGTAATCTAGCTGCCACGTTTTGAAGAACGCTGCAACCTCTGTAGATGCTGTGATTGGATACCCATTTACAAAGCGTTACCATAGTCCAGTCTGGACAAGGCTAATGCTGTAACCAGTGTTTTTAGGGAATCTGGCGGGATAAAAGCGCGAATTTTCCTGATTATTTTTAGGATGAAAAAAATGGTTGAAGTGAGGGTACTGATCTGATTTTTTTAATGTTAATTTGTCATCAAAAATGAACCCTAGGTTTTTAACCTTTTGCACTGGAACTGGGAAGCCGCACAAGCTAGGGGACCACTATCTGGGTGACCAGAAGCATGTGTCGGAACCAAACTGAACCTCCGTCTTTCCGCCGTTCAATTTTAGGCAGTTAGACCGCATCCATAGGTTTACCTGTGTCATGCAGCTATTAAAACGATCGGCTGTCTCTTCAATGTTACTTGAAACAGACACCACTAACTGGGTGTCATCAGCGTATAAGACCACTGAGAAGCCGAGCTGTCTAATGATTGTAGCCAGCGGGGTGACATACAGATTAAAAAGCGTGGGACTCAGGGATGAGCCCTGTGGCACACCACAGGACCGGTTAAAGTACTCGGATGAAAAAGCTCCGGTCTCTATTGAAAGAGTCCTATTAGAGAGAATGATGTCAGCAGCATATGAGCGGTGCCTCTGATCACTAGCTCCAATAACCTGTTGGCTAATATTTTGTGGTTTACTGTGTCAAAGGCCGCCGATGGATCTAACAAAATCAGGGCGGCCTTACCCCCAGTGTCTGGAATTCCTCTTAATTCTTCTGCCACCATGACCAGAGCTATCTCAGTTCCATGCCCCTCCCGGAACCCATATTGTGAGGGATCTAGGCGGTCCATGGAAGAGATGAATGCAGTGAGCTGTGCATTTAATATTTTCTCCAGCACCTTAGCCGGAAAAGGTAGTCTGGAGATGGGTCGATAGCTGCTAGGGTCTGCTGGAACGAGATTGGGTTATTTTAAAAGGGGAAGGATTGATGCTGTTTACCAGTCTTCAGGGAAATGCCTGAGTGAATTACGTCATTGAGTACTACACCTAGTTGTTCACTAATAACTTCGGGGATCAGGTACAGTATTTTGGGAGGACAGGGGTCCGAAGGAGCCCCCGATTTGGATGTTTTACCACCTGAACAATCTGTTCTATGGTAGAGGTGGAGAAGGAGGTAGGCAGATTGGCTGGATCGGAATATGTGACTGCTATGGAGTTCCCAGAAACTGTATCAACGCAGTCCCTAAAGGATTTATACACAGTCCGTACTTTATCCCTAAAAGACAGTGCCAGTAGGTTGCAAAATTCAATGCTGCTTTCCATCCTAGGTGGTTCTGGTAGTTTAGCTAGGCTTTTAACCGTTGAAAAGAGCTCCTTGCTAGAGTTTCTTGCCTGTAAGATTTTTAATGAAAAGTATTTACTTTTTTCTTACTCTGTAAAGCACTTTGACGCCTTCGGGTCATTTTTGAGCTGTATAAAACTCCTCAAATAAATAAACAATCAAAGACTTTCATTGCAAATCACCCCCTCTGCAGGACCTCAAAAGGAGAGGAAAACACAGTGATAAAAAGGTATCCTCTGGTGCCTCCAATAGGACAACTCGATCACCAAGGACTTCCTTGTTCACGCATTTCGAGGTATGAAGGAGAAACTTACTAGTTTAAAGACTGCTCTAAAAAAAAAAAACTCCTTAAGAGACATAAAGGCAGTAGAGAGTGGGTAAGCCGAAACAGCTTTGACAGGTAATCTGAGAGCTGTGAATACCTCCAACAAATGATCCTTCAACTGGAAGACCAACTCATCTCCCTTCAAGAGACATGCAAAAATATAGAAAATAGGTCAAGTCACAATATTATTCACATTTGAGGCATAACTACAACTACCTGATTCTGACCTAAAAAGATACCTCTGAGAACTTTGACTCATTCAGAGAAAGGATAGTCAGAGACCCAATTGCAATGGGTAGAGCTCATAGGGTAGTTCCCCGGTCAAAAAGTGGATGACTCCAACCGGATGTACTTGCAAATATCCATCGCTACACTGACAAGGTTGCAATAATGCAAACAGTATGTTAGGGAGGCTGGACCTCTTTTAACAGGGCTCAGCTGCTCTTCTTGAAACAGCTCTCACAACCGGTATTGGCAAAGATTCAAACCAATTATGGATTTGCTTAAAGCTAAAGAGGATAAGTACCAGTGTTACCACCCCTACCATATTCCTATGTAGGAGGGCAGATATTGGGCTACAGCATCACTCAAAGAGGCAAGGAAGATCCAGAATGACTGATCAGAAGATGACCAGACTACACAAGCAGACAAAACCTTCGCCAGTGAGAAACAACTGGCAGAAAGACATGCACTGCCTCCGTCCAGACACAAGAGAAATTGAAGTTTGCAAAGTCCGGCTGCTGCAACAAAGGAAGAAGGCAGAGAAACTGTTGGGTCAATCTTTATGATCTTCAACCAGTTAAGATATCTTCTACTGCTCTGGGTTTTCTAAATGAATCCTTGGACCAAAAGACTATCCCGATTAACGGCTGTGGTGGTGGGGGGTGGAGTAGTACATTTGTGAGTTGCTGCCAAAGCAGTTCTCACTCATGTCTTCTGTTGCATCCCTGCATTTCATTCTGTTTTGTTTGCGATTGGTTATGGCTTTCAGTTCCTTACTGGGTTTGTTAGGTTGGAGGTTAAGTTTGGTTTTCATGGCCACCCTTGAAATAGTATCTCAGCATTGACCCTTATTGAGCCCATTGCACAACAAAGCTTCATTGTCCATGATTATCCCTAACTATGCACTAGTTAGTCATATCATATAATGTTAGAGGCCCCAGTAACCCCTCCAAGGGGTTCAGTATAGTAAGGGAGCTTTGGGTCATCAGCGCTGATATCTGCTTCTTCCATAAGATTCTTTAGTTTTTTTGCTTAGACCAGAACAAGAGAGATTGAAATCCTGTTTTGCCCATGTTTAGTGCCATGCCCCCACTTCTAAGAAATCTGGAGTATCAATTTGAAGAGACACTAGCATATTTGTTGAATACCAATCTACGGTAGACAAACATAGGTGATGGTTAATGGCTCTGGGAAGTTAGCCTTGTCAGACTGGTAGCCCCTTACACCCCAAATCTAGAACAGGAAAAATTCCTTTGAAATACATTGAGCTTGCTTGCAGATTTTACCGCTGGCCTTGTTCTCTTAGGTGGGGACATTAGCATAGTTATGAACGCCTCTCAGGACAGATCTCAGCAACAGGTGGGGGTACCCCAAAACTATTGGTGGAGCAGAATGTTTGGCTTAACGATTAAGTCTTGAATATGCATGGCATACATGTCACCCTTTGGCAATGGATTATTCCTACTACTCTGCTGTACATTGAAAATGTGTTCCTATTGATTTTGTTCTATTTGATAAGAGATTGGAACCATTTTCAGAGGTGGCAAACCAATGCCCTCAAACGCTCTCTGATCATGGCCACATAGTAATAACACTGCGTTGGTAACAGGACGCAGAGTGTATGCTGAACCCCTCTTGGCTCCCAAATGATGCCCCCACTTCGTGACCCCGTTATGGGCCACAAGGTCAAGGAGAAGCTTAAATAATGTTTGGAACTTAACACTGGAGGTGGATAAAGGGGTAATAGAGACGTTTTAAAATCCGTACTATAGGGTTCATTCATCATGGAGGTAGCATGCTTTAAAGTTATATGAGAATTAACTTTAGCTAACCTCACAATTGTATTGCGCGATCTAATGAAAAGAATTCTTCCAAGAAGAACTGGAGGAAGTTGATTCCTGTGCACGGAACTAATTACCTGTTCATGGGGGTTGGAAGTTTGTAAGTTCTACACCACTTGGGTATTATCAAGCCTTATAGCTCTGGTACATGATTGAATGGCTAAAAGGCAAGACGGTAGGCAATGGTGTTTCATTTACCAGAACTTAGCCACCTGACCACTGGGTTAGGTCCCTTGGCTCACTAGACACCAACAGGTCCTTTCCTTTTTCATCTCACTGATCACAGGGGCCACACTAGAAATCTGGGATGCCATAGCAAAGAGGGAAGTCTCACTACATTTTCGTCCCCACTCATGTCTGTGGTAGGAAACCCAGAGTTTTCCCTTGGGATAGATACTCGGGGATTCCAGAGTTAGAGACCGAGAGGTTACCTTAGACTCAGAGGCACTTTGCAGGGTGTGATAAAGTCCTTTGAGGACATTAAGACAGAATATGGGATGCCAAGTTCCGAACTCTTCCATTACTTTCACCTCAGGCACTGGGTCTCCCAGAGCAGTATTAGAGTCAGGTTTTCAGGAACCTGACCTGCTTTGCAAATTTTTTCCAGAACCTCACATCCACTAAATATTTGGTCTCTAGAATGTATTAATTTCTAAACTCTCCTACTGATGACTTCAAGTTCTCATTCCAAGTGAAATGGGAAGAGTACCTCAAAGTAAGCTTCGATGCAAAGCAGTGGTGAAAGAGATTCCGGAGAACCAATAATATCACACATCATGCTTATTGACCTTGCCTAAAATCTTGTTTCAATGGCACTGCAACTGAGCACGCCTTCACCCGACTGACCCACAAAATCAAAGGATTGCTGGAGAGAATGTGGAGAAACATTGACTCATCCATATCTTATGGTCTTACCCTAATCTTATAGACTTTTGGAACTTAATCTTTGTGCCCACCATGCAAATTAACGGTAGTGAAATTGACAGTTGCTGGACTTCGCCTTACTGAGCCGACCAGTAGGCAACATGTTGTTTTTTATAATACTCCACATGGGCCAAAAAAAATACCTCATCTCCAGCTGGCAGCAAAACAGATCATCTATTTATTCATCGACAATTTTTTTTCCCAACATTGCCAATATGGCTATACAGGATCTGGACACTGATGGGTCATGAAACGGTTGCTTATGATCTAACAGAGAAATCACATTTTCTTAAAACACCTTGGGGCCCAATCCGGTCATGCCTCAGTAAAGAGTATAGGAGACTGACTTGTCACAAAAATGTGAGGGCTCTGGGTCTGGCTGATTACAGGGTGTTTTAAACCAGTTTGCTCAACATGGTAGGATGGGCAACAATGACCGTGATGTTAGGGTGGGCCTGAGGGATGGTGGAATAAAGGAGGGTGGGGGGGTCAGGGTGGGATTGGAGTTTGGCCAGTGGGAACCCAGATAGGTACTAGAAGTTCAGGTGGGTATGCCCAACTTAAATGTGTGTTCTTCACTTACTTAAATTCCAGTGAAGATCATTTAAACAAAAAAGTCAGGACAGTCTAAAAGTGGTGCAAAATCGGTTGGCAACCATTTGCCAGCTAAAAATATCTGCACGAGCAGAGCCCAACCTCCTCCATGAAGGTCTGTATACAGTGCAGAAAGGCACAGTGGAACAAGATGAAAAATCGGGTGTTTAGGAATGCAGCAGAGGTTCAAAGTAATCTGGTGTACCGCAGAAATTTTAAAGTTCCACAAGATACTATCGAGTTGGTAGGATTCACCACCCTAAAGATTCTATCGTTTTTAATAGGAATCGTGTGGATGACTTCTGAGTCTAGGCTTGTGTTTCTTATCCTGTTCTAGGAGGTAACACATTATTGAGCAAATCGTAGTCCTGTAGAATAGTCAGATGTTAGAGTGTAGAAGGCATTGTCTTTGTCAGAGAGAAAATGACTGGATGTGACTAAATGAGATAGAAAGGGCCATGCAAAGCACAGAGAGCCTGTGCCCAGAACAATCTACCAGAACTCCACTGCTCATACTACCACTGGGGAGAACACTACAGTCTTGCAGTATTCCTCCTTCAGATACATTATGCATGTTGTAATTCGCATAGCAATAATAGCAACATGTTTGGCAATTTATGTTTAAACATTGATAAAATCCAGTTCAGAAAACAGAGATCATAAAATGCACTCACTCGAATCATTGAAAAATGAACACTGAAAGCAAGAAACCCTAATTATGAGGCATCATTGAAAGATTGCATCTTTATTTTTGCTCTACCTTCTCGCCCCCGTAAACTCGGGAATCATAGACCTTGTTTTATTATGAAATGCATTGATCTAACCCAGGTTTTTTTCTTTTCAGGTGCTAAAAGAAGGTGAGAGAGCCCTTTGTAGAGAAGCCTTGCACAGCCTTTTGGATCGAGTTTACCAGCCAATCGTTATCCGAGAGCTTCTTGTGCTTCAGGGGGGATCAAAGCAGGTAAATAAACCTTCTACAGGGAAGGATGAGATGAAGCATTGGCAATACTGGCAAAAGAAGCCATTGCTTAATATTATTGATCCATAGCTTGTGGGAACAGGTGGCACCCACTCAGGTAGAGCATTGATTGACTCATGATTTCAGTATTTCCTTCCATGTATGTTGAGACGAGAGGAAATAATAGTGTTTATGATGCAATGGCCTTTGAAAAGAAAAAGTACACTTTGGATGACGTGTTTCCATAGTGCACAAAGTCAGTTAAAGGGAGTAAGACATGGTTAATGTATCTGTATAGAGCGCAAGGCCACTAAATGAATGTGAGCGTAGCCCTGGACAATGTTCAGATCAATAGAATGCAAGAAATCTAGTGAAAGAGCCTATAGGAGCAATGTGCAATATCGGTGTTTCTTTAGGATACAAACATAAGATTAGACTGGGTTTTGTGTCTTCAAGATGGAAAAGCTGATTCAGAAAGCATGGCACAATCTTGTGCCAGTAAAATAGACCTTGGGAAAATGTGCTGTTTCATTATGGTTGTGTGGCATTAAAACTCTGGGATCTTGGTACAGGGTAGAAAGCTTTTTTTAGGATGTGAAGAAAAGATTTGAAAAATGTTGTTTATATGATGCCCATGCTTTCAAAACATTGGTTCGTTTTGTGTATGCCGAGTATTGTGGGCATTTACCCTTGGAGATGTACTTTGTATAAAAGTAGTTTTTCCTGTCAAATTGTCTGGAATGTAATTGCTACTATTTCCTTACTTTTTTTACAATTTCTGTCTGTATCTCTCTTTCCACCACACCTCATTAAGACCTCTCCCATCATGAACCACTTTTTTTTAATCCCACTCACCTGGCCTCAGTTTTAGTCCCAGGATATAAATGTGATCCTACTCACAGCACTGTTGTGGCTGAGGGATGCCACACAGACAGCATGACCTTCAAAGGGGAGGTGCACCATCAAAAGGGATGTGGAATTGCTTTCATCCTCTCCGTTCCTTGGGAATTCTTCTTACTCGTACCTTCCCCTCCCTTGACTATGTCCTACCTCACTCAAACGCTACGTTTGTACTGGTCTCCACAAAGCCCTTAATGTTGCACTCTTCTCCCCTGTCCCAGGTTTCCTCCTTAAGGTGTACAAGGAGCTCTCTAGTCCTTGACATCACCTCCTTGTCATAGTTAACCCAGACACCCATGTCAGACGTGCACTCCTGCAGAAACCCATTTCCTGCATACTCCTTCCTACCTTCCCTGCTTTACAACTCCTATTGTCCCATACAAGTAATCACATTAAAAAGAAATCAACAGATCAGTCCCCCTGGTCCTCTTTGTCATCTAGACCAGACGTCTGCTCACCCGGTTTGCCTTTGATGACCTCAAGCAATGAGCAGGTGTTGCTTTTGAAGACTACCTTGTTTCTTGATGCGCTGCAGCTTGGTTGTTGAGGCACACGTTAAAAGCAGCTGAAGTGCCGTGACACGTAAAAGACAAATGTGGTGTTTTCGAAAAAAACATTGGTAATGTTTCATCAAAGCCTCCTTTTATGTCAAAGATATTGCCATGGCATGACTCTCACACCCTCCTATGTAAAAGACTGCAAAATATTGATGCGAGCTGAGGCAACTGGAAATATAAGATTCAGTAAAGTATATATGTAGTTAGTGTTTTGATGCATTTGCCACATTTTCACCATATGGTGGATCATGGTCTGCAAATATAACGTTTTGTTTTCGATTTTTCACTCGTGCATTCACCTGTGATCAGTAGTTTTTACTTTCCCTGTTTTTTTGTAGCTGGTCTTATTGCATCCAACATTGGTTTTGTTTGCTGTAATAAAGGGTCAGCCAGTTCTGGCCATCCAAGTTTGGTTGCGCAGAAGTTGTTCTTTTAAACTGTAGTTTCTGCCTGTTTCTTCGGAATGGAATAAAGATGATCTTGTTGTCGACACTGGGTTGGACTCCGTGTTGCATGATTTTGGAAGTGGCTTCATATACATACAGCTGACAGCTTGATTCCCTGTGCATCTCTGTAGTTTGGTGGCATTGTAGCCACCCTGAGTTGCCAAAAAGCATTGTTGACTTAGAAAGAATTGAACATATGCATTAAATTTGTCTTGCGCTCCAGCTTCCCGTAATCTTGTGACAAGTATTTTCTGAGCTCCCTTGTCTATTGCAGAAGACAATCCATCGTCACCAAAAGTCTAGACTTTCCACTGCATGACGCTTCAACAGCGGTTCCCTCACAGGCTACTCTTCCTCATCTTACCCAAGATTGACTATTTCCCAACAAATCATGCTTTCAGCAGATATTGAAATTATTTTTAAATGATCACTTTTTCAGTTCTTTTCACAAGGGTTACCTGTAACAGTCCAATAATTTGCAGGGCCTGGGGGATGCAGCGAGGGTTTTTGGAAGGGGTGTTGTCCACCCCTTCTGAGAGGGTGTCTCGCATTTTTTTCCCCATAAAGTTGCAAATATTAATGATTTTCTCCATCCCCCTCCAAAAACTAAATTTTTTCTTTCCCTTCACCCTCTAAATCCAAGCAATTCCATCTTTATCCTACTCCCACTCATTCTGTCCTCCCCATTGGGTTACAATAATGTGATGTCATCAGTGGATTGAAGCTCTTCTACTCGGGGCTTTCAGTGGGATGAAAAAACGGGGGGGAGGGGAAGGGTCTCTCAGAGGGGCGTGGCCGATGTAATTTAGGGCGTGGCTTGAAAACACATACAGTAAAAGTCTTTGCTTAGCATAGTGTGCCGCCCGACAGCTTCTGTCATTGCATCTAGTTATATAATACAACAAGTAACATTACACCTACAACAAGCCAGAACTATTGGCGTTGTCAATGGTTGTTAGTTGCATATAATAAATAAGCAACGACTATGGCTTTGTTGTATATAATATTGAAAATGCTTCAGTTCTGAAATGATGAGACTGTGAACGAACTATAACAAGTCTCTTTGAAGTTACATCAAAGTCTTTGAGCAGTGGTACTGCCGCAGAGTAGAGATTTTCTTTTCCAACATGAGGGTGGGGGCAGAAATGGAGAGCCCGAAATGGACCAGTCTCAACACCTGTTTTTAGCACTGGCAAAACCCGGCCCACTTAAAGCCCTGCTTCTATCCTATCCAAAATCCACCTTCACCACCCTGCGGACCTTAGTCAGGTTGTCTTGGTTAGCCACGCCCCCCACATCCCATCTTATACAAGAAACCGACAAACACCACCACTTTTTAGACACAACTCGGCATGGCAGCACTGGTGTGCCTTCTCAAGATTTATGTCTGTCTTTTTCAAATATATCTTATATTGGGATTTAGAAATATATGAAGCAGTTAGTTACACAATCCAAAGCATTTCCACCATCAGGGGTATATTACTGTCTCCTGAGCCTTGAACAGAGACATCACATCAGAGGTCAGACATAAGTCCAGTCATGGTTTTAGCGCATAGTTCTCTATTTTTGCATGTTACAATTATACACATGGTGATCCTACTTTACTTTGGCACATGCATGACCTCTTCACCTATCAGTCAGTGGGACCTGAACTAGGTCTTGGGTGGTTTCTTGGATGGTTCACTGAATGAGTACGAGTTAGTATTTCCCAGTTGACTCCGTGTTAGGAGCAAGAGGGGGGAGGGGTAGCCAGAATTAATCATGGGAAATGGGCACTTGATAGTAGGTGGAGGACATAAATAATCTGTTCAATAGCGAAGCTTAAGAAAATGGAAGATAAAAGAACATAAATCCAACTAAAGTGTCTCTTGGTGGTGTGGGGTTTGGGGGATGTAGTCTACATTTGTGAGCAGGTAGGTCAATGGGGTTGTCCTCTAGTAGGCGTCTGCTTCATGCATGCATCTTATGGTATCCATCTCTGTTACAAATCCTGAAGTCCGAGGGAGGTGGGTCTTTTACTGTGTGGTGTATTGTGTATGGGGCGATTAACCTGAGTGATAATGCGGCACCCCTGTCAGTCCTCTGATTCTCTACCAGTGTCACTCAATGTACGGCCGGAGGGGGGCACATGCGGCCTTCCTGACCTTTACACGCTGCCCTCCTGACCTTTACACGCGGCCCTCCTGACCTTTACACGCGGCCCTCCTGACCTTTACACGCGGCCCTCCTGACCTTTACACGCGGCCCTCCTGACCTTTACACGCGGCCCTCCTGACCTTTACACGTGGCCCTCCTGACCTTTACACGCGGCCCCCTGGGCAGCGCAGCACTGGTCTGCTGTTTACTCGACTCAGCACGAACATTTAAAAATTTTTAAATAAACAGCAAGCCAAGCACTTATTAAAAGGTTATTTGCAGTTAGGGAAAGGAAGTAACTAGGCGCTTAACTTTAGGAACACCTTCATTTTTAAAGACAGCAAAAGTGTAAGATTGTAGCAGTGCATTCAGAAGTATTTTTTTTTTTAAGTGAGTTTTCAAACATGAATTTAGAAACGTTCATGACCGCCCCCACATAAAATAACAATGCCATTAGTGATTACATCCTAACATAAGAGAAGGTTCGTACAGCAGGCATCCTGAAGTAATGTATTTCAAAAGTGCCTGGTAGGTACTTCTCGGCACGAGGTGCCCCGCTCCTTTCAAGACCCCGTCCCCTTTTCACATGATGAGATTGTTCTGCAAGTTGGCAGGTATGTACAGCAGTCGATGTGACGTGGTGAAGTAAACCATGTGGCGTTGGTGTGTTATCTACCACCCGCTCCCCAAATACTGGTTTCTTGTTACCGTTCGCGAGTAGGTTTTCACATGTATCATTTGAGCAATATTTGGGGTTGGAACTCTGAGCACAGAAATAAGCGCAAATGAATAAATGCAATTGAGGATTGTTTTTCCCTTTCGTGTTTTTGGGCCTGTTGTCTTTCAAAACTTTAAACTCAAGGAATTCTGGATAAAGGTATGTGGTGGGGGGAAGGCAGATAAAGGTTTTACCGTAGAGCATTTTTAGGTCTCGCCTGAGCCAGCGCGCATGCGCTGCTCTGCGAGGCTTCTAGTAAGGACTTCCAACTCGGACCACACGCTCGTGCGTGTGTTTTTTTTTTTTTGTTGCTCACACGCTATTGGCCTTTGCGTGCGTCTATCTGAAAGAAACGCGTTAGTTAGATTCCTCACCTTAGAATATCCCCAGGCGTCCGGCTGGATCCGGAAAGATTTTTCGTCAGCAATACCCCTTGCGCGTCGCTAGGCGTCGTCTGCGGCTCCGCGTCCGTCGTCGGGCGCCGGAATGACGTCGTTGGAGTACTTAGACGCCGCCCTCGCGCACTGACGTCAGTTCTTCTTTTTTCCGCGCTAGACAGCGCCGATCCGGGAAGAGCTTACCCCTTAGTCATTTTTTGACTAAACTTTTTGACTCTTTTTGGTCTACTGTCGACTCGATTCTGATGCCGGTAGGATGCCTGGGTTTAAAGCCTGTGACTCCTGTCACCAACTGGTGACGGATCACCATCGCCAGTGCCTTAACTGTCTGGGGCTCGAGCACGGAATCGTGTATCGACTGTCAGGCCTTGACCTCGAAGGCTAGGCGGGAGCGGTCCCGTAAGCTTCTCGAGCTTCGATACTCTGCTCCGCGCCGTTCAAGGTCCCGGTCCAGGAGGAGGTCGAAGGACCGGTCGCGGAGCCACAGCCACCATCACTGCTCGTCGGGCTCGAAGTCTTCGGGTAAGTCGAAGCACTCAAAGAAGTCCAAGAGGCGACACCACTCTAAGGACTCCCCTCGCCGGTCGCGCGACTCGGTCGAGGGTTAGGGTGGTCCCACCCCCACAGCTCCGTCGGAGCCGCAGGAGCTGCGTCCGTCCCCATACCCGCCGGTCCCTGGGACTGACGCGACTCCGGTGGAGATCAGTGCCTTCCTCTCGGCCATGAGGGGCCTGGCTCCGCCGTCGACGCCCTTGGGCTGGAGTTGCCTGCTGTTGCCGTGAGGACTGCTTCAACAGTCAGCAAGCTCCTCGGAGCCTCTGCTGCAGTTTAATGAGGCACTCGTTGACGTTCTGCAGGGCACCTGGTCCAAGCCCTCCACAGTACCTCCTGTGGACCGGAACGTGGCCCGGCGCCACCGCCCCGGGCGACCCCAGTTTTCTGTCCCAACACCCCATGCCCGAGAGTCTGGTTATCCAGGCCTCTACTTCCCAATCCTCCTTCCCGTCCGCTCCTCCGGATCGGGAATCCAAGAGGCTGGAACAGTTCGGAAAGAAGCTGTTCTCTTCCCTTAGTTTGGCCTGCGGTCTTTGAATACCGCTTGCCTCTTGGACCGTTATTCCCATTCTCTATGGGATACGGTGAAGGACGTGCTGCCCCTGTGTCCGGAGGAGGCCCGGACACGGCTCGCCCAAGCTCTCGCCGACGGGCGAGCTGCAGCACGACATGCTATACGATGTGGACTAGACACTACGGACTCGCTGGGTAGGGCGATGTCAACCACGGTGGCGCTCCGTCGCCACGCCGGGCTGCGGTCCACGTCTTTCTCGGGGGATGTCCAGAGTACCCTCATGGATATGCCCTGGCGCGCTTCAAGGACTCCCGGGCTACGGCCAAGTCCTTGGGCCTCGAGGCTCCGCGACCGCAAACTTCTGCCTTTCGTGGCCAAGGAAGGGGCGCCCCCTCGCATCCGCCTAGCCACCAGCCGCAGACTCAACCTACACGCGGTTGCGGACGTGGATTCCGCCGAGGCAGTACCGGGGGACAACGTGCCGGTCCCTCCACATCCACCCCGGCAGCATCCGCCTCAAAGCCCTCCTAGTCCGAGTTTTCAGGCCCATTCCACGCCAGTGGGCGGCAGAGTTCGCCATCACCTGCTCCACTTGCGTTCCATCACCTCGGACAGGTGGGTGCTGCAAGTCGTCTGAAGGGGCTACTCCCTCCCCTTCGAGATGACCCCTCCAGCCATGCCACCGCAGTACCACCGTATGTCGGGGGATCACTTGAATCTTCTGCGGGAGGAAGTTGCGGCCCTCTTGGCCAAAGGGGCCGTCGAGCGCGTTCCTGGTCCAGAAGTAGGTCGTGGTTGCTATTCCCACTACTTTCTGGTTCCCAAGAAGGGCAAAGGGGGCCTACGCCCTATCTTGGACCTCAGGTGCGTCAACGCCTTCCTCCGGAAGGAGTGGTTCAAGATGCTCACCTTAGCTCAGGTTCTGGCTGCCCTAGACCCTGGAGACTGGATGGTAGCGTTGGACTTGCAGGACGCTTATTTCCACATCCCCGTCCTGTCGTCCCACCGGCGTTACCTGCGGTTCACGGTGGGTCAGGAGCATTTTCAGTTCACCGTGCTCCCCTTTGGCCTCACCAGTGCCCCTCGGTTGTTCACGAAAGTGATGGCGGTGGTCGCAGCTCATCTGCGCAGATCAGGGGTTCCAGTCTTCCCCTATCTCAGGGGTACTCATAGTACGGCCCGCGGGCCGCCAGCGCCCCGGCAAGCCTTTCTTGGCGGCCCGCGGACCTTGCAGACATCGTACCGGTGTTTTTTTTTGTTTTTTTTTTAACAGTGTCAGCAAACGGACTCTGCTCAGTGGGGGCCAGGCGATTCAAGCGATAGTCCGAGTGGACCTGCTGGGGCGCTAAGAGGTGAAATACAACAAAGCCTCGTTATCATGCAAATGGTCTCTTAAAGACCTGTGAAGTACTCGTGTGGGGCTGTGTATGTGCCCTAGAAGGGAAGCTGCCTCAGCTGCCACACAAGCGGAGGGAGGAGGGCGGGGGGGGGGGGGGGAGTGGTGACAAAGAATGACAAGAGAACAGCAGGGTGTGAGAGTCGGGTAAGGGGACAGAGGGTGACAGAGGGCAGTAGGGAGAGACAGAGACAGATAGAGATAGAGACTAACAGAGACAGGGACAGACAGAGACAGATAGGCAGAGTCAGGGACAGACAGATAGAGGCAGAGACAGACAGAGAGGCAAACAGACAGACGGAGAGGGAGACGGAGAGGGAGGGCGACAGAGAGAGACGGAGAGAGAGAGAGGGAGGGAGACGGGGAGGGGGAGAGGGAGGGAGATGGGGAGAGGGAAGGGAGACTGGGAGAGGGAGGGAGACGGGGAGAGGGAGGGAGACGGGGAGAGGGAGGGAGACGGGGAGAGGGAGAGAGACGGGGAGAGGGAGAGAGACGGGGAGAGGGAGAGAGACGGGGAGAGGGAGAGAGACGGGAAGAGGGAGAGAGACGGGAAGAGGGAGGGAGACTGAGAGGGAGGGAGACTGAGAGGGAGGGAGACTGAGAGGGAGGGAGACTGAGAGGGAGGGAGACTGAGAGGGAGGGAGACTGAGAGGGAGGGAGACTGAGAGGGAGGGAGACTGAGAGGGAGGGAGACTGAGAGGGAGGGAGACTGAGAGGGAGGGAGACTGAGAGGGAGGGAGACTGAGAGAGGGGGAGACTGAGAGAGGGGGAGACTGAGAGAGGGGGAGACTGAGAGAGGGGGAGACTGAGAGAGGGGGAGACTGAGAGAGACAGGGAGGGAGGGAGACAGGGAGGGAGACAGGGAGGGAGGGAGGGAGGGAGGGAGACAGAGAGGGAGAGAGACAGAGAGAGAGAGAGGGAGGGAGGGAGGGAGAGAGAGAGGGAGGGAGGGAGGGAGATGGAGGAGGGAGGGAGACGGAGGGAGAGGGAGGGAGACGGAGGAGGGAGGGAGACGGAGGAGGGAGGGAGGGAGATAGAGAGAGGGAGGGAGGGAGATAGAGAGAGGGAGAGAGAGAGAGAGAGAGAGAGAGAGAGATATGTGTATGCCGGGTCCGGTGGCTCAGTGGACGAAGGCGTCCGCTGCAGGGACCTGTGTTCCACCTCATGGTCACAGTTTTTTTTTTTGTTGCTCTAGCCCCGACCCCTCCCCCAATGACCCCGCCCCCAAGGTGCGACCCTCGGCCACAAACCACACTGTAAATTTGGCCCCCAAGAGAAAGTTTGTGAGTACCCCTGCCCTATCTCGACGACTGGCTGTTGAAGGCGGGCTCGCCCCAGCAGGTCGTCTCCCACCTCCAGACTACGGCCGACCTCCTGCATTTGCTGGGGTTCCCCATCAACGTGCCGAAGTCGCATCTGAGTCCCTCCCAGAAGCTCCTTTTTATCGGTGCGGTTCTGGACTCGGCGCAGTTCTGGGCTTATCCTCCGGAGCAGCGGGTCCGGGATATTCAGGCTCTGATTCCCATCTTTCAGCCTCTATCCCGGGTTTCGGTCAGGTTGGTGCTGCGGCTTCTGGGTCTGATGGCCTCCTGCATCCTGTTAGTGCATCACGCCAGATGGCGAATGCGGACTCTGCAGTGGGACCTGAAGTTTCAGTGGGCCCAGCATCGGTGCAACCTGTCCAACCATGTCTTGATCTCGGAGGGCACTGCGGAGCAGTTGCAGTGGTGGCTTACGAACCGCGATTGGGTCAGCGGCAGATCCCTCTCCCTACCCCACCCGGAGCACGTAGTGGTGATGGATGCGTCCCTCCTGGGATGGGGGGGGCCACATGGGGGAGGCGGAGATCAGAGGACTCTGGTCTCCGGCGGAGTCTCGGCTCCATATCAACCTTTTGGAGCTGAGAGCAATCTGACTTGCACTGAAGGCATTCCTTCTCGTTGTCCGGGTAAGTGTGGTGCAGGTGTTCACGGACAACACCACCGCCATGTGGTATTGCAACAAACCGGGCAGGGTGGGGTCGTGGACCCTTTGTCAGGAGGCTCTGCGCCTCTGGACATGGCTGGAACATCAGGGCATCAACCTGGTGGTTCAACATCTGGCGGGCTCTCTGAATGCCAGAGCAGACGAATTCAGCCGCCGGTGCCTGATGGATCACGAGTGGCGTCTCAACTCTGACGTGGCGCAAGGCCTCTTTCGGCAGTGGGGAGAGCCTTGGTTAGATCTATTCGCCACTGAAGAGAACGCGCAATGTCAGCAGTTCTGCGCGTTGGAGTTTCCAAGGCAGCACTCGCTCGGGGACGCTTTTCGTCGCGAGTGGAGTTGCGGTCTGTTGTACGCCTTTCCACCTATACCACTTCTGCCCAGAGTGCTGAAGAAGATCAGGCACGACCGGGCCCAAGTCATCTTGGTGGCTCCGGATTGGGCACGAAGGTACTGGTATCTCGAGCTACTCAGTCTGTCAATCGATCCCCCGACACGACTGCCTCTTCAGGAGGATCTCCTGTCACAGCAGCAGGGGACGGTCCTCCACCCGAACCTGTCCAGTCTCCACCTTCATGCGTGGAGATTGAGCGGCGGCAGTTGATGCCATTTGACTTGCCTCCTGAAGTCTGCGATGTGATTCAGGCAGCCAGGCGTCCCTCCACAAAGACGGTATACGCCTGCCGGTGGAACAAATTTGTGGCATGGTGCACAGCAAAGGCTGTGGATCTCCTTTCCGCCCCTCTTTCTGAGGTTCTCCTATTCCTTCTTTTTTTGGCCCAGCAGGGCTCTGCTCTGGGCACTCTTAAAGGTTATCTTTCTGCTATCTCTGCCTTTCTTCGGCTTCCTGATCAGCCTTCTCTCTTCAAATCCCCTGTTGTTTCTCGATTCCTTAAGGGCATTACTCGCATGTTTCCTCCTGTCCCTTTCGTAATGCCTCAGTGGGATTTGAATCTTGTTTTGACATATCTGATGTGCGCTCCCTTTGAGCCACTTCATAATTGTCCTCTTCGTCTCTTGACGCTTAAGACTGCTTTCCTGGTAGCCATCACCTCTGCTAGAAGGATGAGTGAGCTCCAGGCTCTCTCTTTTAAGCCTCCTTTCCTTTCTATTAATCCGGATAAGGTTGTGCTCCGCACTCGCCCTTCCTTCCTTCCTAAGGTGGTGACTGCCTTTCACATCGGGCAGTCTGTTACACTGCCCACCTTCTTTCCGCCTCCGCATCCCTCGAAAGAGGAAGAGCGGCTCCACCGTCTGGACCCAAAACGTGCGCTTTCCTTCTATCTGAACCGCACCAAACAGTTCCGGGTGGATGACCAACTCTTCGTTGGCTACGTGGGCGCTAAGAAGGGGCGGGCGGTGCACAAGCGTACCTTCTCTCTGTGGGTCGTTTTGTGCATCAAAGCTTGTTACTCCTTAGCTAAAAAGGAACCTCCTGTTGGGCTGAGAGCCCATTCCACTCGGGCCACGGCGGTGAAGACTGCCCTGGGTCGGGGAGTCCCCTTGCAGGACATTTGTCAGGCAGCAACGTGGGCCTCGCTGCACACGTTTGCCAAGCATTATTGCCTGGACAGCCAAGTCCGGAGAGACGGCTTCTTTGGCCGTTCTGTTCTCCAGGACTTTCTGGTGTGATCTTGGTTCGCAGACCCACCACCGGGGTTGGTATTGCTGGGTATCTATTCTAAGGTGAGGAATCTAACTAACGTGTTTCTTTCAGATGAACAAGTTACTTACCTTCGGTAACGATGTATCTGTAAGAAACATTAGTTAGTTAGATTCCTCACCGACCCACCCATCCTCCCCGTTCTGCGAACCGACATCTAGGGTTAAGGTCTTCCTTTTCAGGGCCCATGACTTTTTTGGCACCAGTGTCGGTCTCTTGCATGTCTCTGCGTTCCTAGCGAGGAAAGCTATGTACAAGAACGGACGTCAGCGCACGAGGGCGGCATCTAAGTACTCCGACGTCATTCCGGCGCAGGACGCCGACGATGGAAGCGGAGCCGCAGACGACGCCTAGCGACGTGCAAGGGGTATTGCTGCTGAAAAATCTTTCCGGATCCAGCCTGACGCCTGGGGATATTCTAAGGTGAGGAATCTAACTAACTAATGTTTCTTACAGATACATCGTTATCGAAGGTAAGTAACTTGTTCTTCTAAGAAAGACAGCACGCAATTGGCCAAAGGCGGGTGCTTGTCCCGCCTTCTCTCTCCCTGGCCTAGGGAGCGCGGGAGCGAGCAGCAGCCCCGCACTGTGCCTGCTGCATTCCTTAAATTCTTAGCAGTGCTCGCGCACGCACCACTCACGGGATTTTTTTTCTTTTCTTACAGCTCTTCCTTGTTATGAGATGCTCTGTCCCGGGATCAGCAACCTTCTCAGTGCACGGGCTTTTTTTTTCTTTTCCTATCTTGCAGCTCTTCCTTGTTATGAGATGCTCTGTACCCCGATCAGTATTCTTCTCAGTGACCGTTAAAGTTTCCTTGTTGTGAGATGCTATGTCCCGCGATAAGTAACCTTCTCAGTGCGCAGGCTTTCTTTTCTTTTCTTGCAGCTCTTCCTTGTTATGAGATGCTCTGTCCCGCGATTAGTGACCTTCTCAGTGAACGTAACTTTCGTTAAAGTTGCTCATCGACCGCTGTGAGAGGCATTCCCTGAAATGGCAACTTATGAACACGCAGTAGGCGACGAAAGAGGCATTATTCCCCGGCGAGCCCTCCACTTGCCTCAAAACCATGCGACGGACGCTGCGATCAGCATCCCTTGGGTACGAACGAGCTGAGGGCACAAAAGAGATGTTCAACCTCATAGTGTACTTACTATGTGCTATGTCACTCCCACCAAAACAGCCAAAAAACCTCATTGTGGCTGTGAGAAAAGGCAGATGGACTCTGTCCTGAGTACTTTTATATTCCCTTTTATAGCTGCATTTATTTACATGCCTCAGTATGTGTCTGCCACAGCGACAATTACTCAATGTCACAACATTACGACCTCCCACCACCATGTTGTATAAGGCGATGCAGGTACACCAGAGCAGCCGACAGTCATCTGTCAGTTGTTATCCCAGGTCCTCCATAGCTCTGTCTGATCCCCTGCAGAACAACATCAAATGTCAGGTGTCAATAGAAATTTAAACAAAACGTCATTAAATATAGTATATGGATGGGACATGTTGTGCAGGGTTTATGTGTAGCAACATTAATATCCACATCAAGCCATGGTCAAAGACGGCAGAGGCGGCAGTGCTTCCCGAGCGCGTCATCCTCCACTGACCTACGTGCTGCCCTGCCGCCATACTGCCCATACGACTCACGCAGCCGAGTGCCATCCCCTCTGCAACACTACAATTGCTGGAGTGGGAAGAGGGCGCCATGTGCTTAGTATATTCGAAGCTGCTGGTGTGGCTTGGAGAGCTGATGCAGGCTTGAGCCTCTTCTGAATCACACGAAACGGTCAGCTAGCGGGATCCATTGAGCGTCTAATAGCCTCCCCATTGCTGGACTTCGGAATCCGGTCCCCATGTGCCTGCTCATGTACCTGGTGATGATGCCTGATGTGGAGTCCTCAACGCGTGACAGCGCCGGAGGCATGATCTCTGCCTCTTGCAGTAACAATAGCACCCCATCCATTGCCTCCAGATATGTAACACATGCCTGTGCCCATCAGCTGACAGCATCCGTTACCGGGCAGGCCGGCAGGTCAGGGGCCCTTTGATTACCATCGGCTTTGTGGTTTGTAACTACCATTTTCTGGCTTTCTGTCTGCTGGCTTTATTCACTGTAGATGGTGCTCACGACTCCCTTTAGTCTCTCCAGGTTCAGTTCGTCCTCAAGCATTGGCATAGCCAATAGGTCTCGCCTTTGGGACCTTATGAGTGTATAGCCATGCAACAGTTGATGTTGTTGCATCAAGGATATTGTGCTGGATAACTAATAAGGTCCCAGAGGCGAGACCTATTGGCTATGCCAATGTTTGTTACGCTCATAAATGAAAGCGACCCATGCATTATATCATCATTCCCTTCATCTCGCTCTTGCTGACTTGCTCGTTTCTCTGTATGAGTCTATGTCTTTGTCTCATTTTACTTGCCCTCGATTCTCCCCCTCTTCCTCTGCGTGGCTGTATTAATATACAATTGCCCTTGCTGTCCTCGCAGGATCCATCAGTGGCCTGTTGACTGACACCAGCAGAGTCCGGGCGGGGGGACCACAGCTCACTCAGTACCATTTCATCACACCAGAATCCATGCGAACATCTGCAGTAACCCCCGGCGGTTCAGATGCTTTCCAAGCCGGGCAGCTGTTCTGCTATGACCAGCCTGCTGGTGGCGCTCTTTGCCAGCAGGTGGCGGGCACGTCCTCTGTTATTTCAAACACTTTCCTGCTTCACTTTGCATTTACCTCTAGTTTTATGGAGTTGTGCGCATTTGACAGTTTTAAAGAACCCCTTTTTTCCGGCGTGGGCTTAGTTTTACCACCAGTCATTGATATATAAATAAATAAACAAGTGCAGGGCATACGATTTATTCCCAGGAGCCTGCCACTAGAGCTGAATCATGAGGCTGCCTATTCTCCGTTCCACTTCTTGCCACTGCCACCCTACATTTCTCCTCTTTTTCTTCTTCTTCTTATACGTTCTTTTTTATCATGCTTTCTCTCGCCAGCACAGACATTGTTTGCTTGCTTCTGTCACGTTCCTTCCTCTGGTTCACCTCATGCTAGTTCACTTTGGAAACATTAAGCATTTTTAGGTCTGGCGTTAGCAATGACGATTTGATTCTACGAAACTTATATATGGAATATAATTGCACGAGCTTTCAACCAGCCTTCTTCATCCATTGGTCAGTTGTTGTGTCATTTACATTTTCCTTTCGCCCTCCCTACAGCTGGGGGCAGTGGGTCAGTCCACTTAAGACATTGGATAACTTCACTGTGACAGCATACTGGACTTTCATGACGAGCACATCGGCCCACGAAGTAGTTCCCCTTTAGTGTCAGGGAATACTGTGGACGTGTATGCTTTTTCAGTTAAAAAAATATTTTTACTTTTAGCTATTTTTCAAAAATATTTTCTCCCACATCATTAATGTTTTACAAAAACCATGACCTTGACAATACTGAAAGGCTGGCTCCCAATGCCAGACTTATTAGCTTTGCCAATGCGTGTTCACTTTGGCGCCTTAAAAGGCCAGCAGTTTGGAAATCACTTTAAAATGAAGCCTCAAATATTGCCTCCATTAAATTACTCAATCTAGTGCCCTTTGTTATTATAAGACATAAATCAGCGGATTGTTCAAGTATATTGCTGTACAGGGACTTGCCAAGCTTATTATTGTTATGTCTCAGAACTTCAAACGGGCCTGTGTTTTTGAGACAGGCGTTTTATGGAGGGTTAATGAGTGTCAGATGCATTTCTGCTCAATTATTATTTGTCCTATCAGACTTCTTCCAACACTGGGTGGAGCATTGTAGCAAAACAGCTGTCTGTGTTCTTGGAGCTCCGAAATGAACCCAGTGCTGGGCTGAGTCTGCTTTCGCCCTTCAAGAGGGATGGAATCACCCTTCACCCTGTCTAAGAAAGAACTTAGAATGATCCTGGTTGAAGGTGATACAGAGGGAGGGAGCATCTAAGATCTCCCTGTTGCATTTGAAACAGTGGTGCATACTATTCTATGACACCGCTTTAAGGAGATAGCGGAAAGGCACTGTCCGCCAGCAGTGCAGCCATTTTTGGATGGTTGGCTCCAAACTGTTAAAATTGCCCAGTTTCATTTAAAAAGTACCTTTGTCTCTCAGGAGACCCACAAAGGCCCTTCTGAATCTCCATTTCTTTTTAATGCATATGTCTGCCTTCTATCAGGCATCCTTCTGTCCTACATATGTAAAGCCTTGTTCTGTGGGGATGTGAAGCAGGTCAGATCGTCTTCTACATAGACAAGTAAGCTGAGCAACCTCTGTAGCTTCCTTGTCGGTGCACAGCAGTGAATGGGCTATAACTTTCGGAAATAAAACACTACTAAAATAAAAGTGCTGATCATGAGAATCTCCATGAATGTACAGGTCAATGCTGTGCGTAGCGCTTGTTTTCATGTGCTCCACCTCCTAAATCAAGCCCTGCATGTTCTTCATCTTGGTGTTGTAGAGAATATACAATTTCATGGCTACAGTGAAGGAAAGTTTCAATTCTAATAAGGACACGGAGGAGAGGATTGTGCTTATCTATTTCATTTTATTTCTCAGCAGCATTAAACAAACCTTGTATTCAAAGACTACAAATCCCATGAGTCTTTGTAACAATCATTAGAACAATCATAGAGAATGTCCCGTATATTGTTGTTTGGGGGTGGGTTTTCCTTGGCCTGAGCCGATGCTTTGCCAGAGCTGCCTCATTCCTCAGCAGACACTGGAAAAAAGGTCAGTTGACTGGGGGGTGAGTGTTTGATTTGCTCAAATGCTCCGTCCATCATCCCCTTTGGTATCACTGGAAAAAGGAGGCAAGGCTGGCGATCTGTGCCGCTCCTGGGACCTGCGAAGCAGGCGCATTCGCATTGTTGTTGTATGTGAGCCTTGCGCTCAAGATTTTGAAATATCTGATATTTCAGGTAAACCAACCACATGAACCCGTACATTTACTTTGTCTCTGCCACTAAACTGGATGGGTACTTTGTTCTTTACACATGGAGCACAGAGAAAACGTTTTTGTATAGGGACATGATTTAACTTACCTATGGGGTATGGATCCAGGAATGCTTCTTGCACATGCCTTAGTGAGCGTAATGATAATGCCACAGCATCAGTATTCTAGCCATGTGGTGTTACGTTGTGTAGTGTTGGTTTTTGATGTGTAATAAAAGTAGAAGTAAAAACGCTCTAGTTCTGTTGTTCAGTCTGTGCTTCTTTCCTGTCTTGTCATTATTACCATACCACTGGTGGCCGTATCAAATCATCCTTACCATTCTAAACAGCACTCAAGATCTGTGTGGCTTGCCTAATAATCAGGATTTAGAAATCCGGTTGCATAATCTGTCTTCTGATTTCTCTTCTTTGGTTGCTCATTGCCTTTTGGAGGGTACCTAACTACCTATTATTATTTTTGAGTCCCCGGTTCTTTATCAGTCTATTGCCACAAAAAGTTGACACACTCCCGTGGTTCATGAGCAACTTGACTACAATGTTCTCTTGTGCCATTCTCCAGACAAAGAAAACAATGAAACAAGTATTCTTCCACGCCCACCATTCACATTGTTCACAACCTGCTCAACCTCCAGCTCTTAAAAACCCATGTGACACCTGTATATCCATTACTTACTTACCACCTACACCCTGGTTTCCTTGTATTTAACCTTATGCAATATTTGGTGCTATATCAGTTCTCTGCTTCAATGTAAAATGCTCCATTGATAATTTTGGATCGATGCAAAGTGTACATATACTTAGATACATGAAATGGCGGTATGCCAAAAAAGCATTTAGGAAAGACCGATACTTACACATAACATGCGAGGCAGGACTTAGCCTCTTTCTTGAGACTGGGAGTGGGGGGGTGGAAGTGGGCAAATTCCCTTATATTTTACTCAGCCCTTTCACCTCAACGGGGACTACTTGCTCTGCATTCTTTGTCCATGTTTAACCATGAAAATGTTCTCTTTCATCTTAAAACATTCTCTTATGGTGTGTGTATAGGTGTACCAAGAATACTCTAACATATACATACTCTATGTGCTTAGGGCGGGGGGGGGGGTGTTCATGGTGGCGATGCAGCGTACTTTACTTTTTTTAAAGGAATGTTGTGGTAAAACTCTGGTCCGTTGTTGATGGAAGGAGGGAGAGAAGGTTGAACATTTCCAAGTGTTCTCTGTTTTTTTTTTTAATGCTGGGCTAAGGCTCTCTGATAGTTCATCAGGCAGCCTGGTGTTCGCCTACAACCTCATTGATACTCACCTGACCCACCTATTAAGGTCCTGATGAAGGACCTGTTGAATGGTTAGCGAAGTGATTTGTTGCAGTGATCACTGGTCCCAGATCCTATGCAACTATCCTCACCTGCATATCCTCATGTCTGTGGTTGAAGTAATAGGCCTGCCCCTCTCTCAGCATTACTCTCACCTCCCCTCCCACCCTACTTCTAGTCCTTTCTGTTCCAATCACTACCTTCTAGTGATTAGAATTCTGGTTGAGTTGGGTATGAATGTAGAAGTTGCACAGGCCCCACCACCTAAATTCACCTCCTTTCCCATCTATCTTCTCTCGAGAAATCTTGGTATCAAAAGAAGGGAAGCCCACTGGATCATGCTCCCAAACACTTGCCTATTGCGCCTATCAGTCTTCATTAGAGAACCTGCAAGAGGATAGGAAATTCCCTTCTGAATCCACCCATGTATGGGTGACATCAACAGTGATGTCACCAGCAAATGGGTTAGTGCTGAAGCAATGGGGCATGGCCTGGGAGGCATGGCGGCATCAGTGTGACCGCTGAGCTCCGGCGCCCAAGGCCTGCCTGTGAGTATTTATCCTGCCCCCCCCCCCACTCACCCGTGAAGGAGAGGGCAGAACAGGACATGGGGTACCCATCCATCAGCACCACCTGGGGAAAAAAAGTGCCTGAGGATAGTGTTGAGACAGGGAAAAGCAGAATCAAGATGGTGCTGGCGGAGGTGGAACGCCGGGCGCCGCAGAGTTTAGGAAGGGAATGCAAAGAGGCTGCGAGGGAGCGCGCAGCCTCCCATCTCGGTTCTACCAGCTAGACGAGTGCGGTGAGGAAATGAAGGCATATGCCCGCTCCTGAGGGAAATGGTGGAGAGTCCAAAACTACCCCTCCACACTCCATAGAGGAGAAGCTAAAGACAGTCTTTTCAGGGCTGGGGCGAAGAACCGGTTGCCCTGTGCCCTGCTCAGAGATGGCAGGGGAGGGAGAGGTGCCTCCCTGCAGAGGTGAAGGCAGAGGGGACCGGGGGAAGAGCTCCCCGTGTACCGATGAGATAGACGGAGGAATGTCCCTGCACCACCTGAGAGGTCATCAGGGGAAGAAACCACTATGTGCTGCGCCTTGCCAGAGTGTGCAGTGTCCAGGCTTACTCCACTAACCGCGTGCTGCTGCGTCTTGGGGTTATGTATAGACGGAAACGGTGCACAGGGTGCGGCAGGCCACAACAGGAGAGATGCCAGGTGGGAGGAGAACTAGGGGCACGTGCCCCGAGCAATGCTGCTGTGGGGGTGAGAAAACCAGAGCAACACAAGACTGCTCCACAGCCGCGGAGCCTGCTGAAACTGCCCCGAAGTTACCTTGCCCAGCATGAAGCAGGACAGACTATCTGAATGGGTACACTATACTAGTCCCCCACATCAAAACGGGGGGCAACCGAGGAAAGACATACGCTAAGCCCATGGGAAGGCTGTGATGGTGCGCAACAAAGCAAACACAAGGAGATGATGGACGGAGCGCTGAAACTTCGCCACCCCAGTTCAGAACCAGGTATATGCAAATCAGTCTTGACCCTGTTCCTCATGGGAACAGTCCAGCCCGAACTGCTAAGTCATGTCTTCCCTGGACCGGAAACAAGTATCCTAGGACCGGTTTCAGGGTAACACCCATCATCAGCCAGGTTAGCTTGAATCCAGGGGCAAAGTGAGCAAAGGAACCCATGTCTGGGCATACCCTGCCAACTTAGGGTGAACAAAGCAAACACAAGGAGATGATGGATGGAGTGCCAAACCTTTTCAGACACTCCCCCCCCCCCCCCCCGCCCCACCCCCTCGCTAGTCAAAGATCTGGGTTGAATACATCATCGTTCTTTAGCTCACTTCGCCAGCCCAGGTTCAGACCCAGCCATAAGCAAATCAGTGTTGACCCTGTTTCTCATCGCAACAGCCCTGGCCGAACTGCCAAGCCAGGTCTTCCGTGGACCGGAAACAAGCATCCTGGGACCGGTTTTGGAGTAACACCCCTCATCAGCCAGGCTAGCTTGAATCCTATGGCAAAGTGAGCAAGGAAACCACGTCTGGGCATACCCTGCCAATTTAGGGCAAGCAAAGCAATCACAAGGAGATGGACGGAGCGCAGAAACCTTTCAGACACTCACCCCAGTCACAGATCTGGGTTTAATCCATCATTGTTCTTTAGCTCTCTTCACCACCCCAGTTCAGACCCAGCCATATGCAAATCAGTCTTGACCCTGTTCCTCATGGGAACAGTCCAGCCCGAACTGCCAAGTCGTGTTTTTCCTGGACTGCAAACAAGCATCCTGGGACCGGTTTCAGAGTAACCCCATCATCAGCCAGGCTAGCTTGAATCCATTGGCAAAGTGAGCAAAGGGCGCACGTCTGGGCATTACCCTGCCAACTTAGGGCGAGCAAAGTAAACACAAGGAGATAATGGACGCAAGTGGAAGTGGCCACTGTCAATATCTACACACTCTGGTGCAGCAACAAAGAGAAATCTTCCTAGCAGTCAAAAGAGATCTGAAGAGCCCTGACATAAAATATGTCTTGTTGTTTCCTTTCCAGGCTCTGGGTTACTCTGCAGGACGGAACATATTTCCTTACCACCCCCAAGGAGATGTACGAGTGGCTGGAATGGCAGGGATATCCGGCACCTATGAGGGACAGGGCAGCAACAATGAGACCGCAAAAGAGAAACCGGATGCACCTGGGCCTGTCCAAGGACCAGGCGGAATCCAAACAGGCAAACAGCGGCAGCCCATAGATAACAAAGCCGGGAAAATGGCACCAGGTGGGAAGCCCTTTGGTGAAGCACAGAAGCCTCTGCCGAGGAATGCTGAATGTCAGGGGTATAGTGGGGGCTGCAGGAAGGAGTTGCCGCCTCCACTGGTGGTGTCACCAATGACTTTGGGGAAAGTATATTATATAATAAGAGGCTTTTAAATGCTGATGGATGAGGGACTCTTGGAGACTTCTTCATTCCCCTTCGGGGAGTCGCGACGGAATGACCATGTTCTCTTCGGACCCAACCCTGATTCAGACTAGTCATTGATACAGGGTCTTGATAGTTGGGTACACACGCTTTGTAATTGGGGTGACAACCAGTTGCACAGTTGCAGCGTTGTAAGGTAGGAAAGGATGGGAGTTGGGAAAAATTTCAACAGTCTAAATTGTTATTACTTTCAGGGGAGCAGCAATGGGGATCACCGAGCGTCAATACAGGTGGCACTTAGAATGGCAATGCACACTCTTAAATTGTTGACCTGGAATGTCAATGGTCTGAGCCCTAAAATTAAAGTGGAATTAGTGACGAAAGATGTGGTATTCATACAAGAGACGCACATGAAAGACAATAATGCACCAGCATTAGGGCGAGAGCAATATAGGGTGATTGGCCATGCAGGATTCACCACAGGCTCCAGATGGGTGGCATTACGATGGTTCTGGGGAATTGGAGAGAGAGACAATGACCTTCATAAATGTGTATGTACCTCCAGGGCTGCAAATAGACACACTGAAGACTCTGGGACGCGTCCTGCTACATGTACCACAGATGACGACCATTCTGGGGGGTGACTTTAACACGATCATGCACCCACAACTGAACAGAACTCGCATCAGGCAAGTGCAGCAATCCCACAAAGGGAAATTAGAGGGCTGTGTCCAGGCGCTGGGTCTGGGAGATGTCTGGAGATTACTAGACGGACAACGTTGGGGATACTCTTATTTCGGGAGCCCATAACACACATACCTGTATTGGTTACTTTTTTTGCCCCCTTGCTGACTCTCCATAGATTCACAGAGACAGAATATTGGCGCGGGGAATATCCGATCACTCCTTGTTGGTGAATAGATTTGAGTTTGAGGGGAAAAGGTGAATGGCAAATGGGAACCTGGTGACTCATACACCCCCTAGAAGTTGAACTGCTGAATAGGGTTAGAGAATTATATTTTACAGACATACCGACTCAGTGAATAGCGTGGCCACCCTGTGGGGGGTCTATAAAATCACCATTAGGGGGAGATAATCTCAGATGAGGTAGGAGGTAAAAAACAGAGAGCTGGAATGCATAGAAAGCAGAAAGGGAGCTCCCGCTGCTGGAGAACACACATGCCCAAACCCTGACAGAAGAGCTCACTCAAAGGATAGTCGAGAAAACAGAAGAAAATCTGGCCCTAGTAACCAACGAGAGTAAACAGGCACATGTGGGCCAGCAAAGAAGGATATACGAAGTGGGAGAGGGGGCGGGTAAGCTTTTAGGATGGCTTGCAGCTATGGACGCGTACAGAACACACATACATTTAAAAAAAAAAACATTTTATGTATTAGATTTTTCAAAGAAAAGGCTTAGACACAAGAAACAGAAACCCATTGCAAAAGTTATCATAGGTCAGCTGATTCACATAATAAAAATTCTAGCATTGATCAATCATACAAACACTAGTGAGAAATTATGTCCATGACATTATAATAACCTGGCTGAGGAAAGGGGCGGGCAGATAAAAAGAGCGAGCGGGGAGAGTAGTGAAAGTTAAGTATTGTTAGCATACATGATCTAATACGATTATGTGTGGTAAATTGAACAGCTAAGAGGTGTTCAAAGATATGCAGGTCGTGGAATGTTACACATGTAGTGAGGTTTCAAATCAGAGCTACATGTCTCCAACAAGTGTAGGTAAGTGCGGAGAGGTTGTTGCCAGATATCCATGTATCTAGACTTCAGGGGCTGCAATTGTGCGTAGTCAGTGGTGAGTGTATCGCAGCAGGACATTGTTTTAAGCGAGACTTTATCAGTAGGGAATCGCTTACTTCCCCAATGTATAGCAATTTCTCGCTTAGCCAGCAGTAGTAGGAAATAAATCTGTGGGATAATTTGAGAAGATCGTGAGTATTCCTCAATAGCGCCATAGCAGGGTCAGGCTTGAGCGCAACATCTTTCATTGTAGAGAGGAGAGAATAGACAGAACTCATAAGCCCCATAGGAGAGAGGGTCACAGGAAGCGAGGCAATAGCGGAGGAAGAGGTGAAGTACATGCAAGGTTTCTACTCGGGGAAGCTACCCATCCCGAGATTACATTTCCAGGATTTGTTCGGGACTGGCTATGTAAGACACTGGAGCGCCCGAAAGCGATAGAATTGGAAGCAGACCTGACTGAGTGCGAGACACAGACCGCCCTTTCTCTACTGCATGCCGGGAAAGCTCCTGGCCCAAATGGCCTCCCTGTGGAGCTTATGAGGAAAATGTCCGCCAAAATTGCGGCCCCACGACATAAGTTAAATGTGGAGACCCACAGAAAGGGGAACTCCCCATAGACTTCAGAATGGCAACCGTGATACCAATTCTTAACCGGGGAAAACGACAGGCAAATAGGACTCCTATAGACCTATAACCCTACTTTATACAGACACCAAAGTCCTAACCAAGGCCCTTGCCAATAGGCTGAGAGAAGTAATATTGGACTTGGTCTAACCAGATCAAAATGAGTTTATGCACCACAGATTGACAAGGTTCAATCTTCGTAGACTCCATAATAATATAGGAGCATCGAAAGGGGTAGAGGTGCCGTTAGCTGAGGTTCCCCAGGCGCCCTCAAGGCCTTTGAATCGGTCGAGTGTCCCTCTCTGCTGCCAATCCTGGAGAAAATGGACTTCAGGACGAAATTCTTAGCCTGACTCAAGCGAGACTCAAGATAAACGAGATTCTCTCACCAGACTTCCCAGTACAGAGAAGAAAGAGGCAGGGCTGTCCTCTATCGCTGATGGTGTTTGCATTGGCGATGGAACCACTCTCCGAATGTGTGACCCCCAGATAGACGGGTGGAGACAGAACTTTCCATAGGAAGACCGAATCTCGCTATATGCAGTTGATGTTCTGCTGTACTTAGTTAACCTTGATCAAAGCCTGGTGAGCGTAGGTGAAATATTTGATCAATATGGGAGATACTCTGAGCTGAAACTGGGAGAAATCCCTGATATTCTTAATGGGTACATGGAAGGTAAATCAATGACTTTCCATACCACTTAGGGTCGAAATAAAGAGGGGTTCATAGTGGCTCTGGGAGCTAGCTGGTATACAGGCGAACATATCCGGTGGAGGTGTCTGGAATCAGTCTGGACACCTTTCCCACAGTTTATGTTGTATAAATGTGCAGATCCTATATGGATTTATAAAAACTACACGACACATTATGATCAATTATTTATGCCCATTTATGGAAGCACACTTAAAAAGGCAAAGAGGCTCCTGGATAACAGGTCTTTCCTTCCTCTAAAACTAATTGGTCGTGTATCAATGATCAAAATGTCTATTATACCATTATTCCAATTTTTGTTTATTAACCTACCTATTAAAATACCAAAATTTTATTTTCACGATGTAGATAAAATGATTCGAAAATTAGTTTGGGTGAATAAACAGCCAAGAACTTCATTATCAATATTACAATTAGATATCTCAGGGGGGTTTAGCCCTCCCGAATTTTGAATCATACTATCAGGCGGTATTGCTTAATGCTCTAGTTCAGCTTCCAATGTCACCCTCCAAATTTTTTTTTTTAATGTTAAATACAATATTAGCTGAAAGTGCAATAAAACAATCTGTTTTTCTCCAGTTGCCTAAATTGCCGAAAAAATCATGGTATAAGACAATAATAGATTTAGGCTATTGTAAGGTAAAATTCCTATATGCCATCCATTTATAAAAATATCAGATTGCCGAAGTTTTGGTCTTCAGTTTTTGCAGGGGGTCCTAGATCTATGGAAGGAGGCTGGCTTTGAACGATTGGAGGATTTCTACAGTCTATCAAACCTGATTACCTGTGATTTACTGGCTCAACAGTTGGGTTGCAGGAATATAGCCCTTTCCTTTAGTTTGAATGAAATAACTAGCTTTTTAGGAGAAAATTATGTGATGGTGAATACTCCGGCATGAAGGATTTTATCGCAATTGTATAATTATAACTTACTTGGAGTGGGCAATTGGTATTCTTTGCCATGTCAGATGAGAGAGCGTAAAGAGATCGATACATTTTTGTTAAAACTAGAAAATGAAATCGGATGTAGCCTCAATAGTAAAGATTGGCAGACGTTATGTGAAGTAGGGCTTAGAGCGCTACAAACTGCCAATTACAAAAGAATGGCTTTTTTTCAAGATTGCTGGCTTATTATACACCGAAAAGGTTACATAAGATGTTGCCACTTTTACCAGAGCACTGCTTTAGGTGTCAGGCTCTTGAGAAAGGAACTTGTTTTCTTTCATTGCCGTCATTTACAATGATTTTGAGTGGAAGTCTTAGAAGTTATTTATCAATCGCTATCAGTACAAATTATGCCTTCCTTAAGATTGGTCTTATTCGGGTCCTCATTGGAGGTTTACCATTTGACAAAATATCAGCCAAACGTTGTCTTTATTGCCATAGCAATAGCCAGGTCGCTAATACTCCAGAATTGGAAATCTGATAAAATACCATCGATTCATCATTGCTTTGAGAAAATTGTTAGGACCTACACTTGGGAAGAGGCATATGTGAAATGAATAGGGGTCGCACATAGATTCAAAGCAATGTGGTCAGGGTTTTCCTTAGTATTGACGTCGAATGATTGTTAAATAATTCATTCCAATTGACCTCTCTTTTTTTACAGCCAAATTGATAGATGTATAAAAGTCTCTTACAATAATGAACAGATCTGCTTAGTAGGTCTTTTGCACTTTCTGTGACAATCCATATAGTTTTTTTTCTTTTCACAATGCATTTTCTTTTCTTCTTGGATGGGAGTTTATATATAGAATTATAATATTTATAGGGCACTCTTCACGATATCTGAATTATTGTTTGAGAGGGTGAGTTATAATTAAGAAGCTCCTATTCATGAGTGTTTAATGATCTTGTTCTGCCTCTAGAAATATTAATATTTCTGTCGACATTTTAATATCATATTGTTTGCACATTAGATATATTGACTGTTATTACAGACATTTCTTCTGGAAGAAATGTTGATTGCTACTATTGTCCCACTTTTATGAATTTGTAACAATGTTTTCATCTACTCAAATAATAAAGTTTTAAAAAAGAAAGAGTATCTGGACTTATTCTACTCTTTTGTAGTTCAGAAAGTGCTGAAAAACGATTTAAGTCAAGATGTATCTGTGGTAGCTTTTGATATCATAGTCTCTCCTTATGAACAGTTACCCAACCACCTTTTCTGACCTGAAATGTTTATTTTGTTTGTTTTCCTCCCTCCTCATACCCAATCACAAATAGCTCCTACATCTTGTTACATTCCGGTAGATGTTAACTTAATGTGATTGTATAGGGTGATTCTTCAGTAAAGCACACTAATTCTTCATGGTGCATCTGCGCATTATAACACTGTTAAAGCACATTTAAAAAACATGCTATTAGGTGATACAGAATTTATACAACAAGTTGTGGCCTTGCAAAACAATTTACAGGAGCCTAAAGACTCATTTTGGAACAAGCTACTCTTTTGGATGAGGCATAGGACATAGCTCTTTTACTTTGATGCAAATAACACCATAAGTGTATTTTGCTTGTAAGCAAAATGACTCAACCCTGATCTGGTTAAATTGGTTTGTTTAATTGCCCCTTGTTTGAAGGACTTTTTAAATTGAACAAAGAGCCCTTCTTCTTTGGCGTCGAATATCCAATGTAGACATCCTGAGGCGTATTTAGCTAAGCAAGCATTCTGCGTGAGAAACACCCAAGTTAAGTTTCTTAAATTAAACCAAATAACTCATGGGACCCCAATTATTATTATTGTCAGTGTTGTTGTAATTATGGACATTTGAAAAGACGGTTAGTACATTTAATTTGTCTCTAAGTAGTATTCTTAAGAATGTTGCCAGGACAGACTCCGAGGATTACACTTTTTCATTTGCTTTAGAGCCTATTAAAATCTGCCTGTTTTGGTAGATCACAGTGTATCTTATGTTATTCCTCCAACAGACCACTGGGTGGCCTAGTCTACATCCCCCAGCTGTGTTAAGTTTAAAGTTTTCTAATAATTTTTTGTTTCTCTGGGTAGCAAATAGCCCTAGTGGAAGTGTGTGGCTTAATTTTATTACCAATATATTTATATGTAGAATTAAACAGATATTTTGAATGTAATTCTTGCTTCTACCGGTAATGAATGGTGGGCTTTCCTGGCTTGTTAGATACGGGCCTGTCTTCTGAGTCCTGTTGCCAACCTGATTCCCATATTTTGAGCATTTTGTGGAAGCACTAGTCAATTCTTGGAGATACTAAAGTATAGAGTTTTGCCAAGGTAATTAGTTCAGTGTGATTCCTGTGATGGTACCTCTCATTATTTTTTTGTTATAAAAAACACGTTTGTTCATTTTTCCATTTTTTTTTTTAAATATTTTTTTATTATAAAGCTTAGAACCAAAAGCACACGATATTTCGCCATCATATACATTTAGTACATTATCACATATGTCATTCCTTTAACAGTGACTAAAAATCAAACCTCCCAACTTAGAATTCACTGACCTCCCTGTGGTTCATCCCCCCCTCAAGGTCATTGTCATCTCCATCTACGCCCACGTCTTCCATCACTCTTGGCGGTACACATATGTACCCCCTGAACTTATTCCAGTTCCCCCATACCCTGTTCCATTTCTGTGGACAACCACGACTGATGTATACCGTTTTCTCGGCCACCATAGCTGAGTCCATATCTCCACACCAAGCTTTAAGTGTTGGCGAGTCTGCTGCTCCTCATTTTTGCGCAATATTATGTTTTGCAAACATGATCCCCAGTGTGGCCCAATTTTGGACTGTGCGGGTGAGATCATTTGGCTCCCAAATATTTAATAAACATCTCCTAGGCTCAGGTATAAGTGACACATCCTCCGCCTGTGATATTGTTCTCATCACCTTAACCCAGTACTCCTTGACCTTTGGGCATTGCCACATGGTATGATAAAACGTGCCCTCCTCCCCACATCGCCTCAAGCAGTACAGATTCGATGCAGAACCTATTTTGTGTAACAGGAGCCTCGTGTAGTAGGTCCGATGCAGTATTTTAAGCTGCACTAATCTGAGTTTTGAAGATATTCCTGCCTCTCTCGGTGACGCCAGCGCCTCCTGCCACTCTGTGTTATCAAGGACTCCCACATCCCGGGACCATTTTTCCCGAAGCCTCTTGGTAGGGTCAGGTAAGTTGTTAATTAGCTTTCGGTATGTGAGAGAGGTAGCCCGTCTGTGCATGCAATCTGTCAGCAATCTATCCTCCAGAGGGCTTGCCTCCGGGATCTCAGCGCCTGGTGTCAGGGCCGCCTGAAACACGTGCCTCACCTGCATGTATCTAAAGACTTCGGCAGGTGACAACTCATACTGCTGTTGGAGACGCTCGAACGTGATTACTTTTCCCTTATGCCACATATCTTCCACTGTGGAAATACCAATTGTGTCCCACCGTGTGAACCCCTTACAGCTCCGGAGGCTCCCCAGCCTATTCGCATTCCCAGAGCGGAGTAAGTTTTGTTATGACCTCCTGCCAGCCCAGATTGGTGTGCGTTGTGTGCCATAACATAACTGTGTGTCTTATGGGCCCTATTAAGGAGGCGGTTTGCTTCTTGTTATAAAGCTGACAGCATACCTTCTGTTCCCAGTCCCGATCTGTCCGCCTTAAAGGCAGGGTCCGTCTGAGGGGCATGTATCCACTGATTAATTACTTTAAATTGCGCAGCCCAATAATATAACTGTATGCTTGAGAGTGCTATCCCTCCATTATACCAGCTCTTAACCAATTTATCCTGCCAATACGTGCTGGTTTGTTCCCCCACAGTAGAATGGCGACCTGTGCTGCTATCATTGTAAAGTAGCTGCGTGGCACTGGAAATAGCGTATTCTCCAGTGCATATAGGAAGCGAGGGAGTGCCATCATTTTAAAAGCACAGCCTTACCCAGCAGCGACAGTGGTAGCGTTCCCCAATGCGCCGCATCCCTTTTCAGGCGCTCCAATGGGGGCGCCAGGTTCCGTTTAAAAAAGGTATCTGGATCAGATGTTATATATATACCTAGGTATTTAAACGTGTCCACTTCAAGTTGTAGTGGGCAGTCTTCTGGGAGCTGAGGCGATGGATCATATAGGACAAACATGATCGATTTAGACCAATTTATAGTGTATCCGGAAGCCCTACCAAAGATTTCACAAATATTTAGGAGTACCGATATTGAACGCCTGGGCAAGGTCATATACAGTCAAACATCATCCGCATATAGGGAGATGCGGTCCTTCCGCCCATCGGATTCCTCCGATCAGCGGCTCCCACCTAATCCATGCCGCCAGCGGTTCCAATACAAGGGCGAACAATAGTGGCGACAGAGGGCACCCTTGGCGCGTGCCTCGTGTCAGCGGTAAGTTCCCAGATATATGACTATTTGCCGTCACATGCGCTACCGGTTTAGTATATAAGAGACGGATCCAAGCACAAAATGTAGGGCCAAAGCCCAAGTGCCGAAGCACTGCGAATAGGAAGGTCCATTCAACCATATCAAATGCCATTCGGGCGTCTAGCGAGAGTATGACCGCTGGCTCCTGAATGTACGGGATACGGGCCATCACCCCATGTAGGCGCCGTAGGTTTAGTGCTGTGCTTCTGCCTGGCATGAAACCGGATTGGTCCGGATGTACTAGCGACGTCAAATGTGGCACCAGCCTGAGCGCAGGTAGCTTTGCAAGAATTTTAGCCTCTGCGTTAATTAATGATATCGGGCAATACGAAGTACACTCCTCGGGGGGGGGGCTTGCCAGGTTTCGGAATTGTTATTATAGTGGCTGTTCGCTGATCCAGCGGGAGTTCACCCGCCTGCAAACTATCATTATACATATTTAACAGGTGTGGGGCCACAGTCTCAGCCACCGTCTTATACAGTTCTATTGGTATACCATTTGGGCCCACCGCCTTCCCTGACTGCAGTGAGCCAATCGCCACCAACAGTTCTTCTACCGTGAGATCGGCCTCCAGCTCTCGAACCGCCTCCGGTGTGAGTTTTGGGCATGTCAATGTCCTTTATGTATGACATTGCTTCATCCACAGTCATCACTGAGGACATCTCTTACACCTGCTAATAATGTTGCGCTAAGGTGCTCACTATCGTTTCTGGGTTGGGCGTCTCCTGCCCTTCCCGCAGTCGGAGTCTTGCTATCCATTTTTTCGCCCACTCCCTTTTATCCAGCCACGACGAGAGCTTACCGGCTTTATCACCTATGTCATAAACCCTGTGTTGTGTAGCCCGCAATCTCAGCTTAGTAGTCTCCCTGAGAAACTCCCTGTATTGTTGCTGCACCAGATGCAAGTTTTGAGAATTCACCTGTGTTTGGTTATTGGTGTGCTGAGCCTCGGCGTTATGTAGTTCTTGCTCTATGTTCTGCAATTCCTGTTGTTTTTCCCGTTTATGCCCTGCGATAGAGGTAATTGCTTGCCCTCTTATAACTGCTTTGTAAGCCTCCCACAGAGTGGTCGGAGAGCCAACCGAGTGGGCATTTTCTTGGAAGAAGTGTTGTGTCGACTCAACACTAGCTTTTCGGACCTTAGGAACCTGCAAATAGCCCGGGAAAATAGGGTATACGCACTGCCTCATTCTATGGCGATATGTGTATGTCAATAACATTGGCGAGTGGTCCGAGATACCTCTAGGCCGAATCTCTACCGTATCTACGTTTTCTAAACTATCCGCGGTGGCAAAGAAATAATCTATTCTCGATAGGCTGTCGTGAACCCCAGAATGGAAGGTTAACTGTCGCGTTGTGGGGTGGTGACTTCTCCAGATGTCAGTAAGTCCCAGCGCATCTAGAAAACTCCCAAGGCGCGAACTGGTTTTGTGGTGATCCCGTACAGTGTATCGGTCTATAGACCCATCAGTGATCGCATTGAAGTCCCACCCGATCAACAGCTCTCCCTCTGGAAGGTCAAGCAGAAAGTCACTTAGAGCCAGGAGTGTAACAGCATGCAGGGACGGGGGGACATAAACTGACACTATATTTAGTGCTCGCCCTTCCCATTGTCCAGAGATTGCCGCAAAACGACCGTAACCGTCTGTCTTTATCTTATTTACAATTAATGGCGACTGCTTTCTGATCAAAATACCCACCCCCCTAGAGCCAGAGGAGAATTCCGAGTGTGCAACCATTTTGAATCCCCACCTGTCCATTGCCTTACAAGCGGCGCCTGTCAAATGTGTCTCTGGGGTTGGGCCACCCCCGGGGAGCTACGTTTTAAGTATTGCAGAATTAGGCCTCTCTTTATTTTGTCCTCCAGTCCGTGCACGTTCCACGTGAGTATGGTCAACGGAGCCACCGGAGTCAAGGGACATGACCGCCGGTCAGTGACCAATGAGTCTCCTTCCGTCATGGCGAGATGATAGTATAAGGAATAGGACGGATTCAGGTGCTCGATGTCCCCCTCTACCACTGTCTAGGAATGCCGCAAACATGTGTGCCTTTACGCAAAATTCAACAATAAAACACAAACATAACCCTCCAGCCAAACCCCATCCCCCCACCCTCCTCCCTGATAGATTGATTCCAAACTACCCGCCACCCCAACTGTGCTGAGTGTTTAATGCCCCGACCCATGAACAGTACTTGCGTGTGAGGGCGAGGAGTCCGAGGCATGCCGCAGTCTATCCCCGCCCCAGAGACGAATTCACCACAAAATACAGTCTCAACTTCTTGGTCGTGCCCCCGCCGTATGTTACTGTGCTTCCCAGTGCATGGGGAGGGAGCATCTGGTTCTTTACTCCCCGTCCCCATTTAAGACTCACTCCATCTCCTCGCACAGATTATGGACGCTGCTTCCAATGTTGGTGAGTTCCGTTCCTGTAGTCCCCTTTGCCCCTAGTCCTCAACCTCCGGTCTCCGCGTGGTATCTTCATCCCGCTCATTGCTGTGGTCCCCTACGTCCCCTTTGTCCCGTCGTTGCTGCTGACGTCTCCCCGAGCGCCTGGATCCCTCCACTTGCCGCCATCCCTCGAGCCAGTCGTGGGCCTCTTCAGGTGTTTCAAAAAACCAGGCTTTGCCATCCGCTATCACCCGCAGCTTGGCCAGAAACAGCATGGAATAAGACAGCTCCCTCCGTCTGAGTTCCTTCTTTATTTCAAAGAAGCTTCTTCGCCGTTTGGTGACCGCCGCCGTGAAGTCTGGGAAGAAGGATATCACCGAGTTTTGTATGCGTATCGGCGGAGCCACTCTTGCTGTTTGTAAGATGGCGTCCCTATCACGGAAGTTGAAAAGGCGGGCCAATATTGGTCTGGGGGCGCCCCCGGTTTGGGTCGGCCCCCCGGCACCCTGTGCGCTCTTTCCACGGAGAAAAAGGCAGAGAGCCCTTTGGGTTGGAGTCTGGTTTTAATCATGTCTTCAATGTACAGGTCCATAGCAGGACCTCCTTCACTCTCGGGAACACCCGTGATTCTTACATTGTTGCGGCGTGAGTGCCCTTCTTGGTCGTCCATCTTCGCCGCCAATATTCTATTTTCAGTTTCCAGGTTGTTGACCTTCTGGATTAGCATGGCTGAATCTTTAGACAGGGATTTTGTCGCCTGTTCTACCTCAGTGACCCTGGCGGTCATTTTTGGGAAATCGGCTCTCAAGAGTGAAACATCAGTAGAAATGGAACCCACCGTCGACTATTCCTTGTTAAGAGCCTCCATAATATCATCCAGCGTCACTTTACTCGTTCCGTCTCCAGCGGGGGCTGTGTCTGTGACAGCAGTGCGACTCGACTGCGCAGGAACATCTTTAGCGTATGCAAATTTATCCAGTTTCAACTGCGAGTTCGTGCGTTGCCCCTTACCCCCCATCGCGGACCAGCCACTTGCGCGTCCAACGGTAATCCCCGCCACCTGCCGCAGGCTTTCCTCGCCTGCGCGACCTGTCGGTTTTCCCGCTGTGACAAAGTGCGAGTGCAATGGGGTAAATACCTGGACGTAGCCAACCAAGTGGCGCGCCTACATACACAGTGAGTCCCCAGGAGGCCGACTCGTGCCCGATTTAGTGTCTAGGTGCTCCTCACGTACTTCAAGCAGTCAATATAGTGCTCAACTTGCTGCAATTTAAGGGGTTGTTGCCCCCTGCTGCAGCGCTGGAAATCATGAGGTAGGGTGATCCCATAAGTCGCGCGTCGTCAGCTGGCCGCAGTAGGGGCTTATTCTCTTGGTGCAGCTCTGTTTGCACTGGGAGACGTGTTGCTAATGCTTATTTTGTTTTCTCTTTTTTTAATTTTATTTAATTACTTTTATTTTTGGTGCTTTATTTCCAATCACAATGCAGGCCTCACACCTGCTCCCAGGCCGTGATCACCGCCGCCGAGTGAGCCTCCCCACAATTGTTGGGCGCCAGTGGGGGCAGGATCGGCCCTCTTAGGTAACTGCTCTCCCTTGGTGCTCCGTTCCCCCGAGCCGGGCCGACTCTGCCTCCACCGGCGCCCCTCCCGGTCCACCCGAAGCACTCACCAGCAGGGAGATCCAGTGAGCGCCGAGCAGCGTCCGGATCAAGGGCGCCGCTCCCGCTCTGTCTTGAATGTTCTCCGGGGGTGGAGGCGCCTCTCCGCTGCATTGTCCGCCTGTCCGCGAGTCTCCTCTCGGGGTACACTCTAGGCAAGTCCCCGGCCCCCCGCAGACCTCCAGGCCGCTCCGCGCGGTTCGCTCAGCCTCAGGCGCCGACCGGCGTCTGCAATCAGAGAAAGGGGCGATCGTAGGCCCGTCACTTCTAGAGTTGGTGTCCGCCTCCGGGCAGGATATTTTATCGGATGAAGTGCCGGATAATCGGGGGATATCTACTTTTGCGTCGGAGCTCCTCTAGTCGGTGGCCATTCGAGTCGGCTGCAGGCTACACACCCCCATTTTTCCATTATTAACAAATGAAATCAATACAAAGCTTGAAGATCTGCCATTCTCAGTCCCCTCTTTATAAAAAACATTTCCTTCAAGTTTCTACTCCGTAAGCATCAACTCCTCTCTGAGTGGGCCCTACTGACTATCTCCATTATGCCTCAAGTCTCTCTAAGGGATCCAGCATATTGTTACATTTCCTTGTCAACCTCGGCCTTTTATATATTGTTTCTTTCACCAGCACTCACTGGTCCTTATTATTTATTTATTTATTCATAATTTTATGTAGCGCTGAATCCCCCCGAGGGGTATCTCTGCGCTCGCAACAGTAGATTGTCTCGACACTAGAAAAGATACGTTTTCATCAGCTTTCTGAATTGAAGAAGGGGCATTTCCGTACGGAGATATTGGGGAAGACTGTTCCAAAACATGGGAGCCAGATAAGAGAAAGCCCTGCCACCAGTACGAGCTTTATTTATTCTAGGAACAGAAAGAAGTTTTTTTGATCCTGACCTAAGTGAGGATATAGGAGTATATGCTTTCAATTTCCTAGCAAGGTACAAAGGGCTACACACATTTAGAGCCTTGAAAATCATGCAACCATTTTTAAATTGCACTCTTTTTTTGATTGCCTTTGCTGCATGAATTGCATTGGTTGCCAATGAGGGAGTCCTGGCAGGTGAATCAGTTACCAAACGGGCAGCCGTATTTTGGATAACCTGCAATTTATCCACTGATGCTGCATGAGCAGAGAGAAGAAGAGCATTACAATAGTCAATCTTGCTCATGAGCAGCGCCTGAATTAAAGTCTTCCTGGTGGAAAGAGGAAGCATCGGAAAAACTCTTCTAAGTAAACTTAAAATATGATAACAGGACCCAGCAATAGTATTAACATGGGTCTGAAGAGTAAGTTTCTTGTCAAGCTTAATGCCCAGATTTCTAACTACCTCTTTAGGAGCAGGGGCTCTACCCAACTCCTCCGGCCACCAACTGGGTGACCAACAGATGTCAGCACCTCCAAACAGCAAAATCTCAGATTTCTCAGAGTTTAACTGGAGATAGTTGGTTTTCATCCAGGAGGCAATTGCCAGCATGCCCTGAGAAAAGATGGTTTGTATGTCTGTTCGCGTTTTGTCGAAGGTGAGGAGGAGTTGGGTATCGTCTGCATAAGAGATAGGATTAAACCCCAAATCAGTTTAGCCAGGGTTGTCACATAGATGTTAAACAAAGTTGGGCTCAGACATGAGCCCTGGGGGACACCCCTGGTAACCTGTGAGGGAGCAGAAGAAAAAGAACCCAATGACACTGCCTGAGTACGGTTGGACAAAAAATCTGATAACCAACTCAGTGCAGATCCGTTAATACCAAGCTCTTGTAGTCTGTGCAAAAGAACTTGGTGAGAGATGGTATCGAATGCTGCTGAGAGGTCAAGCAGCACCAAAAGTGCCGCTTGACCTTGGTCCAGAGCCATTCTAATATTGTCAGTTACCTCCACTAAGGCAGTCTCTGTGCTATGTTTAGCGCGAAAGCCTGACTGAGAAGCATCAAGAGCACTAGAATACTCGAGGAAAGCAGATAAGTGCTTATTGATGTGTTTCTCAGTGATCTTACTCTGTAGTGGAAGCAACGAAATCGGGCGATAATTAGACAGTTCCTCAGAAGAGATGTTTGAGTTTTTACGAATGGGGATAATTTGGGCGTGTTTCCACCTTTGTGGAAGACTAGCAGATTTCAAAGAGGTATTAATTATGGAACAAAGTGGGGACGCCAGCTGAGCTGCAAATCTAGAAGAGATTTTAGCTGGAATAATATCCAGAGGGGATCCAGATCTGGTACATTCCAAAAGTGTTTGCACTTCAGGAATGGTGATAGCAGGGAATGTAGTCAAATAAGGTCCTACACTTGTGGGATGGAATGTGGTTACAGCAGGGATGGGGACCAAAGTATTGGGGAGGGTGATATTTTGGTAAATCTTTTAAATTTTTTGTATAAAAAAAGGAGGAGATATTATCGCATAATGACTGAGAGGAAATGTCCCTGGTTTGGCAAGATTTGGGGTTCGTAAAATCGCGTACAATTTGAAAGAGCATTCTGGAGTTGTTACCTGCATTCTCCAAAGTCTCTGCAATGTGTGTTTTACGGGCCAGTTTAACATTATTATGATAGATAACCACAGCTGCTTTATACGTGGTTTTGGCTTGCTCATTGTGTGTCATAGTGTCCTTATTATTTGCCCATTGTTTTATTTATGATGGAGTAGGCCCACCCGCAAAGGCGCACAATGTGTTTCCCGCCATCATTAGAGCCAGACTACAGCACAGCAGAGTGCATTTGGGTCTTTTTTGGTCGTCCCCCATACCTAGTATCGCCAACGTAGGAGTAAGGCCTATATTTTTCCCAGTAACCGCTGTCCTCTTTGGGCTCACCTGTACCCAGAAGAGTTGAATCATCGGGCAATCGCACAGCATATTAATCTGTGTTTTCAATTGGACCCGCCCCCTCAGGCACGTATGGTCAACGGCCTTTCTCATTACAAACAACCTAGCCCTGGTATATTGCGCTCCATGGAGTATTTTGAATTGCAGTAGATGGAATCCCACCAGAATGGCCACTTCCCTCGGGTGTCTACACACGCTGCGCCCCCCCCCCCCCCCCCCAATCTGTATCCTTCAACAACCCTAAATCCTGCTCCCATCTTTCTCCAAGAGTTGATTGGCAAGGGGGTGAGGGGTCCTAGCAGTGAATGCGAAGTCTCATATATTTGTGAGATGGCATACTTATAAAACGTGGTTGTCAGCACCCAGTATTCCAGAGGCATTTGCTCTGCCACTTTTTGTTGCTGATCTCTGTGTTTTATTAGAGCATGCCTCACTTATAAGTGCGGGAGTATTGCTCCTGGAGTTGGACAAAAAGAGTCATAGCCCACACCTCCCATACATCCCCCACTTAGGATATTCCCAGGAGGTCCCATTGTTTACCTTCTTCAAGCTTCCTCAACTCGACCAAGATATCAGAGTACCACCTGAGACTAGCTGCGACATTGGGCTTTAACGGACATTTGGCTGACGCAACATGCAGCTATTAGGGACTATTTTTTTTACTCCCCCCCCCCCCCCCCCCCCCCCCCTATACATCACTTGCATGCATGACTCAATGCCTTTCTGTGCTCCCACAGACTCAGTCTTTCTATAACGAGCACAGGGTATTTGGGGCGTACATTTTCTGATCATAGTCGTTTATTTCTAGATTTTAAACCTATAGGAGAGTGTCCGAGTATACTCTTGTGGAGGCTCAACCCAATAACCCTGGAAGACACGTGCTTCCGGGAAACCTTGGGGGATGCAGTAGACGGATATTTTGATATTAACACTAACTCTGCATCTACGGGTTGGTGGAGTGGGGAGGCGTTCAAGGTGGTGGTGCGGGGACTTTGATTGGGGCCATCAATAGGAATACAGCGCGAAGCACACAGGGAACTTGGGGAACTTGGAGTGTGGCTGCACAACCTTGATAATGCCCAAGGCACAGAGTCGGCTGACCCGGAGGACCTTAGGGAGGCATGTGAGCTCTGCAACGCTACACTTGAAAGGCTCCGATGCCATGATTATAGGGGCTATCTCTCTAAAGTGCATGAAGAAGATGGGCACCCAGCTAGATTGTTGGCATGGCTTGTTGAGCCAGAGTCCCGAGGGTCCCAGATTACACATGTTAAAATGGGACCTGGGGAGTCTATATATGCGCCGGGTCCCATTAATGCCTGGTTTTGAGACTATTGTAAAGACTTGTATGACTCGCTGGCACCCATGCTGTCGGAGACCTAGACGACCTTCTTAGTTTTGTTGCAGCTGTGAGAATCAGACCAGTCAGCACTGGAGGCATTGGAAGGACTGGTGTGAGCTCAGTAGGTACGCATGGCCATCAAGAGCATGGCCACGGGTAAAACCCTGGGCCCGGATGGCCTCCCTGCGGAGTTCCATTTAGTATATGCCTCAAAACTAGTTCTTCGATTAGAGACCTTATACGCGGAGACCCTAAGTTTGGGGAAAGTACCGGAGTCTACATGGGATGCAGTGGTGATTCCCCTTCACAAATTGTGCACTCAGGGCGCGCGCACCACAGATTTCCACCCCCTCTTTATGATTAATAAGGATTTTAAGCTCCGTAGCAAAATATTGGCCTTCATCTACTTTCACACATCTGCCCGTATTCATGATGACCAAAATGGGTTCATCCCCGCAAGGAATACATCATTCAGTATCCGGAGACTATACTCTGTATTATACCACCCAACAATGCAGTCCTTTCTGTAAGCAGCCCTGTTGTTGGTAAACCTAGAAAAGGCTTTCGACTTGGTTAGGTCAGACTTTTTGTTTGAGGTCATGAAGAAGATGGGGCCGGGTGACGGTTGGATAACATGGGTAAAACTCCTATATGAGACCCCAACTCCGCGACTTCAAACTGGCAGAACGGTTTCTTCGCAATATGAGATCTTTTGTGGTACCCGACAGGAATGCCCCCTCTCCCCACTCTTATTTGTTTTGGCTATTGAGCCCCTTGCAGAATTGTTTATACAATGGGGAGGAGTATGGGACTGATTCTCGGGGGAGGGGAACATATCTCCCTATACGCTGACCACCTTCTACTTTACCTAAAATATGCCACTGCAGGCTCCTCTTCAGTACTTGGTCTCCTGCTAGAATTTGAACGACTCATCGGTTCAATAGGACCAAAACCGATTAGTTCCCTGTGTCACCAAGTGCCCCTTGTCCACAGTATCCTCCTGCGGATCTCAATTGGGCTCAGTCCACATTCCGCTACCTGAGTGATACATATATTCCATTCTCTGGTGGACCTACGTGACAGTAATCATGTGAAAACACTACGATACCTCAGATCGTGCATCCCTTTTTGTTGCACTTTACAACTGCCGATCATGGCCCGAATATCCCTGTCTCAAATGGTCATGTTACCAAGCCTACTGTACTTTTTTGTTAACCTTCTGTTGACGGTGCCTGTGAGTTGGTTCCGCTAAGTCGACACTCTGTTGCAGGAGTTGATACGTCTACAGGTTTCCCCGTACTTCAGGGTCCTGCTGTACTCTTTGGAGATATTTATCCATTGCTGCAATTCAGGAGTTTTGAATATTGAGAGTGGAACAGAGGGCGTTCAGTTCAAAGAATATGCAACTGCATTAATGTTGCGGGTCGGTTGTTGACATTAATAATAAACTTTGAATACTTGACGTTACATTGGAAAGGAAAATAGGAGAATACCTTATTTGGAGATACATACCGGGAACAATTTACAAGCCCTGAGGAAGTCATAAGGTTTATACCCATTAACGACGAAACACGTTGGCTTAAGGGAGTGGAAGACCCTGTTATATTAAAGAAGAAACAAAGCTCAAACTAATGCTTTCTTGTTCCTTCACACTACTGTATTGAATTTTGTTATGAGATGCGTGTACTTCAGAAATCGTTAATTGATATGGGACAAGGGTTGCCAGAGGGTATCATTAGTGACCCTACAGCGCACTGTGGGGGAGGGAGGCCTGGGAGAGCCAAATTTCGAGCTGTATTTCTTAGCCTTTTAGATACAATAGATTATGCAATGGCTGAGGCAGGAGGAGATGGGATTGGTGGGGTCCTCTGCTCACGTGGGAGCACTGTTTGCTAAATTGCTTAATCCAGCAATTGAGATCCCACACCCAACTCTTTTGCTGACGACGGCATTGCAGTGTTGGAAGCATTGTGTGGCCAGGACTTTGGGTACCACCCCACCCCATGTACGCGCAGGAGCTACCCTTAGTGGGCCTTCTGCATGGTGACCTATTAACATTCTTTACAACTGAACAATTAGCAGCTTGGACATATGCAGGGCTGGTGACGATCGGTGACTGTTACCAACAAGATGCACTTATTCCTTTTGAGGAGCTGGTTTCCGGCCGGTCATTTCCTCATTTATGAAGCCTGATTCGTACTTTCAGAGAACTCTGGGATGGCAGCCGGGAGGAACCCAGGACACGTGGTATTGCACCTCCTGATTTCTTTTGTCATGGCGAGATATTTGGTGAAGTAGTTTTACAGTTCGCTGTTGGAGATGTCTTGAAACCTCTGTTGAAGTTGCGCCAGAGATGGGAGGCAATCCTAGACTGGGAACTCCCAGACTCAGACTGAAATAAGATCTAAGCTTACCCCAAGAAGGTCTTGAGGAGCACAAGATTAAAGTACACACAGTTTAATTACCTACATATGAACCCCCACAGAATTCAGGTAGTATATGGCGGTTACCCACGCAGTTGCCTGAGATGCCACTGTGCAGATGCAGACTTAATTCATATGAATTGGGAATGGACGGAGCTGCGTCCCTTCTGGTATGAGGCATTGGATGTCCTAGAGAACACACTGTGGCAGGCTCTTGACACCACTGCTGAGGTCTGTCTGCGGGGGCTATTTTCACGAATGTCCAAATGGAAAGTGGGAACTAGATTCATTGACTTGGCCCTGGCATTAGCCAAAAGACGGATAGCAATGACCTGGAAGCCCAGCAGTGGACCAGTGGTAGGGACCTGGATGAGAGACGTAGCTCAATGGGGCTGGAGCACAGGGACAGGTTCTGTTTCGGGAGGAGTCCCGGGGGTTAAAACTGCACCCCATAGCGAAAATGTGGATGGAGGTACTTGGGAACACCCGGAGAGGGGGCAAGCCATTGGCAATCGGGATGGTCATCAGGTAGAAGAGGGGACACTAATACAAACATAGCGCTTGGCAACTGGGCCACTTATACGCGGCTGTTGTGAGAGTGAGACAGACCACATTTAAGAAGTCGACTATCGCCTAGCACTGAAACCAGTTGCCGAGACTCTACCCTTTGCGGGACCTAATGTGCCTCTGCTATTATTCAGGGTCCGCTATCGGACACAGGAGATGAGACCAGGTCATGTGGGTTCCCTACGCACATTTCCCTCATACTGGCTACCTCTAGGCTATCATATACTTGTGCACCTTGCATTCTTTTTTCAAAGTTTACATTGTTGGGAATGACCCTTTAGGCTCCCCCTCAGATATGCTTAACTTGTGAGGCTAGTTTCCCTCAATGTAGCGGACACGCAGCAGCCAGAAGATACAACACTAATGTGCACACCCTAGATACCCTATCTAGCAAGATGGGCTTAAAGCCCCCGCTTTAGAATGATCCAACTCAAAGTATTGCACCACACATATTACACGCGCACCCGCCTGTACTCATGGGGTAAGACCACGGACGCAAGGTGTTCCAGGGGATGTCAGGGGGAGGGAACCTTTCTGCACATCTTATGGGAATGTCCTGAGATAGCACACTATTGGCACGGGGTCGTAGAGGTCATGTCCAGGGTGGTGGGTGTGACAGTCCCCCTAGACGCAAAGTGGCTACTATTGATGATTACAACTTACGCCGACTGGTCCAGACACCAGGGCCTGTGGCTGACTCTTGCGGCAGGAGTGGCTAAAAGGAACATTGCCAGAAAGTGGGGGGAGTCTCTACCTCTGGCGCTGGAGGAGTGGAAGCAGGACCTCTACTGGTGCCAACGCGCAGAATAAACGGTATAAAAAAGTAGGGGGGTCGCTAAGAAATGGGGGATAATCTGGGCGCCTTGGCGGAAATATAGAGGGTGGATTTGAGATCCTGACTCATGTGGAGGTTGTCTTCCGCCTATTCTTCAGTGCATTGTATCACTTCTGCAAAATGGTGTCTGCCTGTCGTGTAACTCTGACTATGTATACTGTGTCTGCAATTTTCCTGAGCTTTGTTAATAGAAAGATTTAAAAAAAAAAAAAATTGGGCAATGTTATTATATTGTATAGGAAGGCCCTGGCCAACAGATTTCAGGTAGATTTATTGAAGTGCTTTCAGCCCACAATGTAAAACCAAAGCTGCCTTTAAAACAAATGTTATAAAATAGGTAACAGATAAATGTTTGCAAAATACATTAAAGCATAATTTGTGACATATTATACATAAAATAGCATTTATTTTAAAACGTATCATATTTAACACCCTGAAATCTTTTAACATGTCTTCATAAAAATATACAAATATTCCTATAACCCGCTGGTCTACTAAGCAGCCTGGAGTTTTGTGTGAATGTCCCTTCCTAAAAGGCTTTTACATTCAAATGGGAAAACTGATAACTATTTCCTCACCAACCTCAGGATGGCATTTAAGGTAGCTTCTGATTTGCCTATAGATGTTTGTATATGGGATTTCCACTTTAGCAACCTATGATTGTTACACCTAAATACTTAAAAGAAGCAACTTCTTCTAGTCTTACTTGATTTATGAAGAACAAATGCCTCTTATACGCTTTGTCCTGAAATTCATTATCTTGGTTTGCCCTGTGTTTATTGCTTAATTATTTACCTTCCAATAGTTACATGGCTAGAAGTTGTGCTCGCAGACCTTTGTGGGGATTTGCTATCAGGATGTAATCATCGCCCTAAAGACACATACTATCTAACTAGAGCACCTTACAATGGTATGCATGGGCAAAGCTGAGTACAATTAGAAAAGGATAATGTTCAAAATCACAGTCTTATGCATTGTGGCAGAATGTTCATATTGCAGTGTCCTAATAGATAGTAAGTACTAACAACAAGGAAATTAAAGTAAGAACAAACCCTCCCTACCGCCCCTTTCCGCGAATCTCACCTAGAGTCAGTCATAAGCAGAACAGCAACTGTGGAAAAATTGAAACCTTCTAAACGAAGGGTACATTGCTGGGCAAGAGAGGGATTGGACCATGCTCCTCAGCGGGAGGGAGAAACGAAGAAACTGAGAATATCTGAAAGAAAGGGAGTACTCAGGGGAGAGGAGAGGGTGTTTGTCATCCAGACATGAGTCACAGTGGTAGCGACACTGGGGGTTGGCATCTCTCTTTAAGCTGAGGTAAAAAGTCACAAAGGATCAGGTCCTAATGGTCCACAAGGGGTAATTTTCTTTGTCCAAAATACTCCTCAGAACGTAGTGCGGTGTCCTCTGCCTGTGCCATTTGAACACATCAGTGCTCCAACGCAAGGCGGAGGGTAATGGTGGATTTCCATAGCATTGCTATCGCTCTCTTGGCCAACAACAGCCGGAGGTCTGTGAAGCGAGTACTGGCTTTGGCAGTCGTAGAATGTGTGTGCAGACCCAACAGGCATTGTTGGTTGGTGGTTAATCAATCCTTACACGTGGCTTCCGATATGTCAGAGAGTACGGCATCCCAGTAAGGACGTAAGGGCCCCCAGGTCCAGAGCATGTGTACAGGGTCTGCAGAGTCGGCTCTACACATAGGGCACTCATCTGGAATCTTAGGGTATATACGGTGAAGTCTTAGGGGAGTCAAATAGGCTGTATGCAATAGAATTGTAAGTATCAAAATTGGGGGTTACAACCGATTTTGCTGGGGTATTCCAGCACTCTAAGGCTGTCTGAGTCATGTAAAGGTTGTCCTAAAAAGTCCTCCCATCCAGACCGCAGCCGAGACAGTGCCTCCAAGGGATTGCGAGTACAGGCGTGGTATATCCATTTGACCAGGTGCCGACCATGTCCTAGTGAATGAACCGCATGGAGCAACAGGTGTTGTGATGGCTCCGGGCCATGAACACCCAACATTTCTGTATTGTCGTTCGGAGAGCCCTGTATGTCAGGAATTCCACTTCAGGTAAATCATAGAGTTTGTGGAGCTCCTGTAACAACAAACGCATTTCCTCTCCAAACATGTCCCCATGCGTTGTGACACCAACCTCTTTCCAGACCTCCAGGCATTGACCGGTTAGAGTATCCCCTCCAAGGGGAACCCCCATAGTGGTATCAGCGGGTATAGGGTCGAGTGGCGTTGGCTCCCGGAATACCCCTACGCACGCACTCACGGGCCGTGCGGAGGAGTAGAGTGTAGGGGCCTCTCCGGCAACCCAGAAGGAACAATAGTAGCAAAAAACCGCCACAGACTTCAGTTCACTCTATACTAGGTTTCTTTTTAAGGTAGCCCACCAACCACTGGGCCACCCATTAGAGCTGGGCAGCCAGGTTGTAATGTGTGAAATTCGGGGCACCCATGCCTCCTCCAGAGGGGCGCAACTGGAGCATACGCAATCCAACCCTTTTCTGACCTGGGCCCCAGAGCAGGTCCACTAGCAGGGAGTCTAGACAATGGAGAGTGCCTCCAGAGATTGACACTAGTATGTTGGTGAAATCATATAACAATTGGGGTAGCGTTACCATTTTGGAGAGGGCTACGAAACCCCACAGAGATGGGGAGGGTAGACCAAAAAGAGACCGAGGAACGCAGAGAACTCCGTGTCCTACCAAGGTTTCCCTCTAGGAGATCAGTGGCCAAGTGATACATCTGAATTCCCAAATATTTAAAGGTGCACGGGTCCCATGAAAGATGATCGATGACGATGAAGACCAGTTGCGCAGTTGGGTGCTCCGCCAGGGGAAAGAGGAGAGAGTTGGAATAATTAATCTTGAGGATCTTAAAACCATTTGAGGAAATGTCTTCAATGGCTTTCTGGACTTCATGATACATGTTGTTAATATAGAGGGAGAACAGGAGTGGAGCCAAAATGCAGCCTTGCTTAGCCCCTCTGCTGATAGATAATGTATCAGTTATGTACCCTCTGATTAAGCTTGACCTAGGCGGAGATTCTGGTATGGAGCAATTGCATTTGTGACAGGAGCCCAGGATCAATGCCCAAAATGCTCAGTTTTTCCCAAATAACTTTCCCAGAAACCAGATCAAAAGCTGATGAGAAATCTATAAAGGCTATGTACAGTGGCATTTTTGTTGATGTGATAAATTGATGATTTATATGCATAGAAGTGAAAACCTGACATATCATGGATAGACATTCTCAGAAGTCGACATCTGCGGGTGTAAGGATGTTTTTGTCATTGAACCACTTGCCCATGGTCTTCAAAATCAATTTGGAAAAGATTTTATAGTCCATATCAATTAGACTTATTGATCTATAGGATTTTGGCTTGTCTTTGTAACCTTTTTTGTATAGTGGCACAATACTTTTTAACCAGGACTCTCAACAGCTGTGTGTTTTTGCTACTACCTTCAAAAGTGTTGCAAATATCTCTGCCCACAAGTCTGTCGGTAAGAAACACCTCTGAGAGAATCATATTGGGGCCCGATGCATTTCCTTTATGAAGTCATTGTATGGGTTCCTTATCTTTCGAGAGAAGCACCTCTAGTAGGTTAATGTTTTGTGCTCTGGTCATGACTGCATCATTAGTAAACAATGTCAATATATATCGTGTTTGCGATCATCTGTGGTGTTAAAGATGATATTGAAATGTGTTACCCAGGCTGCTTCTGTGATGTTTGAATCTAAGAAGTATTACCTAACTCTAAGCCTTTCCCTGATCGTCTGACAGCTTGCGTGTCCTTCCCCAGGGTGAATTTTTCTAACTCCTGTCATTTTCTATTTGCTTGGTCGATTGCCTTCTCCTTTATGAGAGCTTTATATCTTGATCTTTCAGTTCTTATTGCCTATCTGGAGGACTCACTCCGGAGCGCTATCTGTAGTTCTGATTTGAGTGCTTTACATTCTTTGTCGAACTAGCCCTCTTTGGCCAGCAGAAGAATACAGACAGAATGTTGGTAATTGGAAGTGATTCCCCAATTTTTTTTTAGATACGGTAAAATTTGTGGTCCCTCATCATAAAGAGCCACAAATACTGGAGTCCCTCTAGTGTCTACATCATTGGAAACTCCCTATTGTCAGGCTTTTCCCACAGGCTAACTGGAAACAACACTGATTTATTCCAATTAATTTGTATGCCAAAGTATCTCCTAAAATGTTAAGAATATCCAGCATCAGTGGAATTGAACGTTCCGGATCTATACAGCAGTAGATCATGCAAATAAAGAAAGATCCTGCCCTCCCATTCCTTGTTCCCATCATATGCCCGATTTCTAGGAATCCTGTCTTAACCAGCATGCCAGCGGCTCAGCTGCAAAGGTGAAAAGCAGGGGTCACAATAGGCAATCCTTTCTCGCCCCTCTACCTACTGCAACCTCCTCAGGTATTTACAGTTAACCTGAACTCTCGCTACTTCCCAAGCTATTTAATCGCTTCCACCAGTTCCTATACTTCTATGGGTCCCTGAAGAAGTACTCTGTCCCCTGCTCCCTATACCGACATCGGGATGTCTTCCATAAATCGTCGTGGGTCATCCTTTGACACCTGATTGTGTGATTGAGTGTAGGTTATTAAGTAAGTCTTTAAAGTGATTTTATACATTGACTCAAGACCCAGCTATTGAATGCGCCCTGTTTCTCTTTGTACAAATTGATTTCCATCTCGCTCACCTCCTAAATTCTTGTCTTTTTAGGTCAAGCCTAGGCGCAGTGCATGCGCTGTCTCTCTAGACATGCTGTCTTCACTCTATGGACTTACAGCACACCCATTGACTTTTTATTCCTCACTTCCGTTGTCCTTCAGAAAGTCTTCCTCGTAATTGGTCGCTGCTTCTTTTAATGCACTTCAACAGCAATCCCAGGTTCTTAAAACGTATTTCCACTACCTGAAAGGAGTAAACCTTTTTGAAAATGCAACGTGAACAAGTACAACAGGACGCAAACACATTGCCACCATGTGTTCCTTGCTCTCCATCGGGCGGGCAGGCATTCTTTTGGCAAAGCAGTACTTTTGTTTATTGCATTTAAAGTTGCTCTTTAAAGAAGATGTCCTACATGGCATATACCGGTATCAAGCCGGAAAATTCACTGTATTCCTTCACCCCCAGGCACTCGCGCTTCCCTCAGGTCCCCCTCACAAGATGGCCGCCTCCTGGTGTTGATACGCATGGCTGCAGGGAATCAAAAGACGTTGAAGGAACCCGGGGCTGGAACCCGCACCGAGGGTTCAACTCTGCATGAGAGAAACTGGTTTTAGTTTTAATGCAAAGAGCGTAAAATCCAATGGTTATGAAGGAAAAGAACAGACAATAACAGCAAAATAATCTTTCACAAAACGGAAACGTTGGTGGTCTTTTTTTTTTTTTTTTTTTTTGCTGTAACTTCCCACCGGGACTCGGAGGCAGCTTCTAAACACTGTGGTGACCACCTTATTCAAACTAAAGGTAAACCAATGACATCAAAAACCGTGAAACTGTGACCCATTAGACTGCCGGTGTTTGAACCCAGAAAGAAAGGAGATATAATAAAATGTACTCTTTAAAAGGTTTAATGAAGAATTTGAAGTTTGGGTGTTTTTCATGCCGAAGGTGAAATACAATCGATCTATGAAGGGCACTGTGGCAGTAATAAAATGCGGGCTACCAACACTTACGAAAATCACTTAACAAAAACATGTGCGCCATCGGCAAACAAGAGCCGAGCAGGAAGAATTTTTATTTGCGACTAACTGACTTATTGTATACGTACCCTACCATAACAATTACAGCCTCGTGCAGCGTTTGGTGTGATGAAAAAAAAACTATTAAACATTGATCACGCTAGCCATCTTAAAAATTGATTAAGCCGCTCGCATTTTTTCTTTACAGACATCATTTTAGCAGGAGCTAGACAAGGTACCCCTCAGCCAATTCGGCTCGCCAAACAGAGTCCTCAGCCGAGTGTCCTGCGAGTAGGGATCCCGGCAGGACACTCGGATGAGGACTTTGTTTGGTGAGCCGAATTGGCTGAGGGGTACCTTGTGGCTACTGAGGGTCATAGTTTGTCTCCTATTCAGATGTAGAAGGCGTAGTAATTAATCACGTCGCTGGCGTCTGCTTCAAAACACAGCCAGTATCCCATCTTCTTACATACGAGTGTGTCAGATTTTCATATTTCACAAAGTGACTAGTTCAAATATTTGGTCCTGATGAATGCCTGAGAACTTCATTGGAGTCTGTGAAAGGCAGAAACATGTTTACCTCTGAGGAGGTATATTTGTTTTGAACCTCCCTGTCCTCTGCTCGTTTAATCCTATCCAAAGACACTACAGAATAAAATTGCTTGTGTCCTTGAGATAGTTATAACTTTCACATACAATTTCACTGCACTCTGTCCCTCGCTCCCGAACATTCACTTTGTGGTGTTCCTTTGTCTTAAAACACCTCAGCTCCTCCCCACCCACTACACCTGGTGGGGAGTTGTTGCCCACATCAGGGAACTTGCGGGCCCCAATGTGTGGATGGAGCCCAATGATGAAGCATGTCACCCTTGGGTTAGTGAGGGTTCTCGTCCATTAAAAGGAAAATGTTTTCACATATTCACCACTCCATTTTCAAATTTTAGTAGAACTTATCTTTAGTGAGTCATTAGTTTTGAAGAGGGAGAGATAAGTTTCTTTTATACTCCCTTGGATCCTAGGTGTGATATTATTGTTGGGGATTTGAAAGGCCTTCTCTCCCCTAGGGCCTCACGATACAGTGCAGCAGAGCTGGTTGTACTTCTTACAAAGCCAAACGCTCAAGGAAATTTCCCACCCAAGTGAAATGCAGGGGACTTCCAGGCAATAAGGTGCTCTGGCCAGTTTTTCGATAAAAACAACACCACCAACAAAAGATGAAGAACAGTCCAGTCCTTCTCCTGCTCCAGGCAGGACACTTTAAGATCCAGCAAGGATCTTTCCTCAAATCTTTTATGTACCTGATATTTCAAAAAGGAGGCCAGCACACACAAGCCCTTGGAGATTCTTCACAAGCAGGATACCACACAAGGGCAAAAAGAGTCGGTCCTGCAGGCCAACCCACCCCTCACTTAGAAAAGGCAGTGCTCCTCACCCAGTCCATCTGCTCCTTATCTTGGCAGGGTCATCTTGTTCCTTGAAGTAATCTAAACTCCTGGGGTTTTAGGTGCAATACTTATACCCCATTTTGTCATTATTCTCTTTGCTGTAAGGGTCTCTGAACCCAGTCCAAACCAGTCCTGTCCTCCCTGGTGCAGCATGACCACAGGGTGCAAGTACAGCATTATGAAAAAGGAGACACAGCCTATTCAGATGCAAGCTAAACCACTCTAAATGCAAAACAGGTCTATTGAGCCCAGCGATGAGTCACCCAGGTAAGGCAGGGCACACCTCAACCCCCCAGTGACTGTCTAGATTGAATGCACATCCCCAGCTCCTGTCACTCAAACACCAGTGGGTGGCACAAGCAGTGTTGCAATCCCAGTAGTAACATTTGATTAACAGGCCCTGGCACACACCGTGCACTTTACTAGGGACTTACGAGGAAATCAAATATGCCAATCATGGATAACCAATCATATCACAATTTATACAGAGAGCATATGCACTTTAGCACTGATCAGCAGTGGTAAAGTACCCAGACTCCTATAGCCAACAAAAACAGGGTCAGAAAACTAGGAGGCAAAAAGCAAAACGTTTGGGGATGACCCTGCGGTAAGGGCCAATTCCAACACAGTATCTGTATGTGTTCTTTCTGCCTGTGGGTTTGTACCGGGGCAAGCATGTCTGTGTCTACCAACGTATGCTAATGGCCATCTGTGGTTCGCTCTGAGTAGTGCTTGTCTGTGTGTGGGTGTGTGTGTGCACATGTGTGTGTTTATGCATGCGTTCAGTGTATTTATTTGTTGTATAGCTCTCCAATCCCTGGCAGCACAGCACCCAGGATAATGTGCTGCATAGCTAAACACTTATAAGGTCCCAAAGGCCAAGCCTATTGGCTATGCTAATTCTTGTTTTACAGTGCTGTACAATAGCAACATCCCTCTAGCAACTGATTTATAGGTCTTTCACACTAACACACTTGATCTCACCAATCTAAAAGTGCTGCTCTGTTGATTCAGTCAGGTGCTGTCTCGTCCTTCAGTCAGTAAGCTCCCAGGGATCTAATCTCCATTCTGATGGATTCTTGAGCATGGGCATTTAAAACCTTGTGCTTATCGAGGAGTGATCCAAAATCCCCTTGCCAAATAATGGGTGGATTGGAAGTGACACCAGTGAGTCTGGGGCACCAGAATAAAAATCCAATCTAGACATCATGTCAATAGAGTTAGTTGCGTAAGAGTTTTGCCTCGTCCAGAAATCTACCAAGCCCAGAGCCTCTGTAAAATGAAGCAGGTGCTCGTCATCCCTTCATGCTTGCTATAATTGTGTCCAATCATCATTCATAGTTCGATTGAAATCCCCCTGAGTGACCATGAATGTGTCCAGTGCCCTAGTGATCTATTCCACCAAATCCCCCATTATCATTTGTAAACCTGGTGGGGAATACCATGTGCTACTGTTACCTTACAACCCTTCAATTCTCCATATATTGCTCCGCAACAGCCTCTCTGGTCTATCCAAGTCTTGGAGACGATCAGTGGAAGCCACCTCCAGGCCACAATTCCCAACCCTCAGGATTCCGTGGAAGCACCGGAGTGAAGAAACACCTTGTACCTTGCCCTCTCCAAACAACCACAGTAGTCACCCACCAGGTGGGTCTGCTGTAAGAGTACAATATTGGGATCCTGCCTTGCCAAGAACTTGGACACCACACCCTTCTTTGGTCTGTTACCCAGCCCATTCACGTTGCAAGAGAGGAAAGTGAGACCCAGTCTGTGTCCTTCATGCCGCCCACTCATATTGCTTCTTCCACTTGGTTAGGTGGGACCATGCACGTCTCCTCCCCTTCCTTTGAATCTTATGTGCCTTGCATTGTCGGTGTCCTCCAACTCCCACCCTCGCGAACATTAACACCTCTCCCTCAACCTGCTGCCTCATGCTACAATTGTAAAACTGCCTACCATCCAAGCGCTTGAGGAGTCTAACTGCCCCCTCCCGTTGGAAACTCATTAACCTGTTTGTGTGAATTACAACTCTGCAGATTTAGTCTCTGTTGTCGCTGTGATATATTGTGCTGAACCTTTCAAGAGTGTCTTTCAGTGCCACTGCTTGCCTCAGACATCGACCAACATAGTCATTCATGTGTCCTGCATCTTCTGCCCTGTCCCTGTCTTTGTTTCTTAGTGTGTTCTCAGCTGATACTGCCCATATCGATCCTGATTTGTTTCTCCAAATAATCTCTGTTTAGTAACCAATAGTGTTTGTGTGTTTTTTTACTCAACCACCTGCCAGTTGTCCAGCCAGTCACATGCCTCATCTGGAGTTGTAAAAATAAAAACTACTTTTCTTCTGCCACAATACACAGTTTTTTTCGGAAAATCATTGCATACTGCAGCTCTCCTTTGAAGTTCCATTGTTATACAACAAACTTATTTAAACAGGGGGTCCTAGGGAGAAATTATTTAGAGACCAAACGGAATTTTATCACCATTACTAACACATGAAAAACCGTGGGTCTATAGAACTGAGCACTAACAGAACCAGAATAGTCCTTCTTAATTAGAAGAATCCTCTTAAAGAGGACGGAATCTCATCACCCACCGAGGTGGCATGCCTCATCATCTGGGAACTCCTCTTGGTTGCAATCCCTAGTGCTACCAAGGGCTGCGACCTTCTCAACAGAGGAAGGGAGCTCGCGGATATTTTTTTTGAGGTCGTTTTAGATGGAATCCACTATGATCCCCAGGGGGTGGAGCATGAGAGAGTTTAATGGTGATGGTTGCAGTGCTTGTGAGAAAAAATATGTGATTTAAAATTGGCTACCAGGACACAAACAATTTTAATAAGCGCTGTCCAGGTGTCAAATATAAAAAATATAATTGAGACTACTATGAAACAATTCCTTCATTGGCTAAACAATAACTGTGAGGGGCTCAATTTCACGCTGTCTCACAGCAAGACCACGATTCCATTCCTTGACCTCAACATCCAACATAAAGAAGGTACACTAATCACAAGTCTGTTCAGGAAACCCACTGAATGGAACACATTCCTGAGATACGACAGCAACCACCCACTTGCTCTCAGAGACTCACTACCATACTCGCAGTTCCTACGCATTAGAAGGAACTGTACACCGAAAGAGGATTACTTCTGTGAAGCCAAAGTCCTAAGTAAAAAGTTGACAGCAAGAGGTTACCCCCACAGATTAGTTCGCAACTCCCAGAGAAGAGCCTGGTATTGCCCAAGGGATTGCCTCCTAGAACCCAAAACTAAACACTCACAGAACCGCATAGTATGTGTTAAAACCTTCTCCCCAGTTTCACATGCCATATGTAAAAGCATTCTTAGACATTGGGAGGTCATCAATGCAGGCGTATTGAAACTGGAACACCCATTGTTTGCATTTAAAAAGAACAAAAACATAAAGGACCATTTGGTCAGAGCAGCCTTACCAACTTCAACACGCACATGTACACCCAGTGACCATTGGGACTTGGCCCCACTCACTGGCCATGTCAAGCGTGAGACCTATTGCATGCAAATTTACTATTAAATGCAAGGAATTTGTCTTTGGCAAAATCAAAATTGGATTGAAAGATTTTCGAACTGCAACACTTGCAATGTTATATATGCAATTCTATGTCCCTGCAATAAAATCTATATTGGCCAAAGCACACAAAAAGCACGAATAAGGATCTGCCAACATCGCAGCCGATTACGTTGCAGAACACAAAATGCCCCACTTGTGGAACATTTTCTGGCATCAGGCCATACAGAGGACGACATCTGTTGGACCATCATCAGCGTGATCAAGCCACCACCAAGAGGCGCGGATCTCTCACAGCTTCTCAACAAGAAGGAACTCAAGTGGATTTTACGAACTGGCAGCATACACACTGGCCTCAATTGTCTTGAGGATTGGACTACTTTAATTTATCCTCCCACTGTGCCGTTCTGTCACCTCTCTCTGATAACTCCAAACTCTCTGTACAATATCAGTAATTGTTCTGTAAACCCCCTGGTGGTTAATTATTTTGCCTCTATCTTTCTTACATCTCTTTCCGACTCTTTTATGTCGTGTCTCGCAGAAATCTAAGCGTAATTATCACTTTCTTAACATTCACGCTATACTAGTTCCTTCTCTCATTCACCACTACAAAATGTCTGCCTCCTTTACGTAACCTTGTTTGTCCTTTATTTTGTTGATCCTGTCACATGACCTCATCATGCAGTTAGCTCCCTGCCCATTTAAACTGCTTCCTCACCGGCAACTCGTTCCTTCATATCCCCGAACCCGACAGGGAAGACATGCTGTAACAGAGGTTGTTCACAGGTAAGCGCACCCTGCACCCAATTCCCCTTGCCTCACCTCCTTACAACCTAAATACTAAATCTCCACAAACTTTTGTTTAGATTGGCCTTGAACCGATTACTTGTCACTAGAGACTGCGGACGCGGCTCACAGGTTACTGGCTTGCCGTCCCTGATATACAGCTACCCACTGCAATAGGTAAGACTCATTGCGCCTGCAATTGGTCCCACCTTGATCTCACCCTTCTTAATTGGCCACTCTCCTTCATTTAGGCCTCTCTGATTTCGAGACCGCTCCGCGGCGCGAACATTTAAAACGCCTCCTTTAAGCTGTTACAGCCTTTATTAGATAAGCTCCTTTCCTCCTTTGGCGCCCCTCCAATCTCTACGATCTTCTCTTAGATCCACATCACTTGTCAATTTTCATGTAGGTCAACTCTGACCCAGCATCCAACTGCACAGACCGCGGCCGCATCTGTCTGCATCCTTTACTCTCCTTGTACTTGGCCTGTACTTCTACTCGGTCTTCCCCTGAAACAAACCTCCTCCAAGTCACTCAGACCTGGATCTAGGTATTACTTTAACTATCTTTCGCTCGCTGCCCTCCAGCACTCTACCCACTGGCACTGTTTTCACACGCACTTCACCAGTGCATGCGTCTGCCACTTTTAAAATTATTCCTTGTTTCTCTTAAGCAATCCCACGCCCGTTTTGCTTTCAACACCAGCGCTTTACTGGCACTCCGCTATATTTGCGGGTTTTTCCACTACTCACGAAGCTCTCTACCGTATTGCGCGTTCTATCACCGCACGCACACGACTATGATTTTTAGCAAACATTTTTCGTTATTGCGTAATTCTTTTACTCTTGCTTAGCAATTTTATATGTTCCGCTCACTTCTCCGGTATCATTGTACTCCCGTGCGATCCACTTATGTTGGTCTGACCTACACTGCCACCAGCACCCAAGTTGTTTTCAAATTGTTTTCCGCCCGAGCTAACTTTCATATGTCTCTTTTTATTTTTTCATCCTTTATTCCCTCCTATGGTTTTATTTATTACAGGCAAAATGTATACAGGCATACCATTGTTAATGTCCTGATGATGATCCCCTATCTTTTGTAAGGATCGAAACGCCGTCGACTTGTTGTACGCCATATACACCTCTTTATTTAATACTTATTATGTGTAATGGTGTCTCCACTATAATTTGTTTGTCCTACCAAAATGTGTCTCATACAAACTATTTACTTAGCCTGAGCCTTTTTGCTTCATGTTGTACGTCCTTCCCACTAAGTTAGGCTTGTGTCCCATTTTATTTGTTTCTTGCTGAATTATATGTACATTTAAGCAACTATATATTAAAAATACCTGTCTGGTTGAACAGCTGTAGAATATAGTACTGATAGGGTCCATATTTATTGTTTGCTCTCATTAATCCTTGTCTAGGGACCACTGTCTTTCGAAATAATTGATTACCCAAGGTCACTCACCAACTTTATTTGGGTTCCCTTGTTATTCATAACATGGGAATATAACGGATAGCAATGAACATGGAGAGGCATCAATAGACCGGCTGCTTGAAGATGCCATATTTCTATAGACCTAAGTCTGAATTTAGTAAGCCGCTGATACTTCAGTCCTATATCAGAAATCATATTGCAAATTTGTCATGAAGGGGCTAAATATAAGACATGGATGTCTGAGCGAGGTGATGCTCATTGAAGAATGTAATGAAAGTGAATTGTGTATGTTGGGAAGCTTAAAGAGGTACTGTTGACTTCTCTTTGAAAACTGTTTTTCTTGCATTGATCCCCAGTCATCAGTTTCATGGCCCACCTAGACGTTTTGTTGATTTCTGGTCTAGTTTTAAAAGTTGAAATGATTTTAGGGAAGTCCGAAATGAAACTGTGTCTTTTCATTAGAATCTTTATCATAAAAATCGATAAGCAGTCATTAATCCAAATGGGGTTGCTTCTTCCCTTTAAATATGTTGTTTAACTCGCCTTGGGATATGTCTGTTAGATCAACATAGTAAAAACTCCCTTGTATAACTGATCTTGTTCCACTGTTCCCTCTGCTGCTACAAAATTATATATCAATAAGCATAAGCAATGTAACGTTTATGCATATTAGCTGATATTGTACCCTTGTTAATAAAGATTACGCAAATATATATTTAGTGACACACTGTTGTTGTTTTTGTATTTCCTTCTAGGGCCTCTCGCCCCATTCTGGCAAACCATCTCAGCATTTAGTGCAAACTCCAGCTTGGCTGCGCCGTCTTTGCGGGCAACTTCTCTCTGAAAGGCTGATGAAACCAAATGGGGTTCAGGCTGTGGTACGAGGAATCTTGGAAGGAATAGGAGGTAATTTTTCTGGTGGTTATTTGGTAGGAAGGACAGGGTAGGGAACATTTTTCAAGAGTATTAAACCTTTAGGAAACTTTGAGACTTTCTGTGCCAGTTCTGCAGTTGGAGTGTTGTCTCAATATTTCTTCGCAATAAATGATTCCTATGAACATAAATTAGTGTTCTCTATCATGCTTGTTGAGTACAGCCATGTCTATCAGATTGTGCTCTAGATTGGTACCAAACTGTATTTTATTTATTGATGATCTTCAAGGAATGGTATGGATGATCACTACTAACTTGATCTATAAAGAAAATGGTGGAGGCGATGAGCAGGGTACCACTTCCACTTCTGTTCTCAGTTTTGTTAATTCACACATGGATGAAATTAGCGTCTCCACTCCCAGAGCTGTCATCTCAGCATTATTAGTGAACATCAGAATTCCCTCATTTAAACTCATCATGGCCACAGGCGCAAGTATTTCCATTGTAAAAACTATGCATACTCGCTCAGAGCATCCTCCCTTTTACTTCTGCACCCAAAGACATCATATGCGGCGTACCACAAGGGTCATCCCTCAGCCCCATCCTGTCCAAAATCTCCTTGACCCTTTTCACAGATGTTGCCAGATCCCACGGACCCAACATAATCTCCTACGCAGATGACACTAAACTGATCCTCTCGCTCACCGAGAACCCCTCCAACGCCAAAACCAACTTCCGCGATGCCATCACCAACGTAGCCAAATGGATGAGACAGTTGCCTCCAACTCAACTTCAACAAAACTGAAGAACTGATCTTCAGGAAGAACACTTCCGTATGGGACCACAGCTTGTGGCCTGCAGAAGTCGGACCTACAGTTACAATGACCGACCATGCACGATACCTCGACAGCCAATTGACCATGAAACTGTAAGTCAACTCAGTCGCCTCCTCCTGCTTCCACACACCTTGCATGCTCCGCAGAATCTTCAGATCGATCCCACCCAACACCAGAAAGACTGTCACTCAGGTCCTCGTCACCAGCTGCCTCTAAGCCGGCATCTCCACTAAGCTTCTCAGAAAACTCCAGACCATACAGAACACTGCAGCAAGACTCATCTTGTACCTCCCCAAATGAACCCACATCACCCCCACCTCAGACAACGCCCCTGGCTCTCCTCCCAGAAGAGATGGCAGTTCAAGATTCTGACGCATGCCTACAAAGTCCCCCAATACTTAGGACCTGCCTACATCAACCATCAACTCAACTTCCACCAACCCTCTAGACACCTGCGCTCCTTTTCACTTGCCCCTCTCTCACACACCCCAAATCACTTGCAGCGGTGGCCGCTCCTTCTCCTACATCGCTACCAAGACCTGCAACAACCTTCCCCTCCATCTCCGTACAGGCCCCTCGCTGGCAGACTTCAGAAAGAGACTCAAGACCTGGCTCTTTGACAGACACACAGCGCCCAGATACCCCTTGGGGTTACAGTGTTGCATTTTACAAATGCTGTTTGATTGATTGATTGATCCTGCATATGATTACTAGCACTAGCATTCTTCAACTGATAATGAAGTGTAACAGTTCTCCACATGATTACCTATGATTCCAGCTACTTGAACAGTTTCATGCCTGTGATTCCTAAATCTTTCTGATATCCTAGCCCGTATATAATTACCAGCACTTCCCGCTTTTGGGAACCAGTTCTGCACATGATTACCAGACCTCTCAACTCTTCCAACTGTTGGAAAGTTTCATGTATGCAATTATTAGCGCTTGCCAATATCCTAACCTGGATGCCATTAGCTGCATTTCAAAAATCTTGCTTGAAATTGGGAACCTGTCTATCATATGCTTACTAGTCCTCCCAACTCTTCTCTTTCAACCACTGGTAACTTCACTTGTATATAATTATTAGCACTTGCATGCTTAAAACTATTCCACATGAGTATCATTGCTCCCAGACTTCAGGGCTACAAGAATCCTATACATCATATGATTCCCAACATTTCTTGAGACCCAAGCCGGGATGTGAGAATCAAATCTTCAGAATGTCCCATCTTTTAGGAAGTAATTTTGCATGTGATTACCAGAGTTACCATCATATCCAGCTATTGGAAGATTTGTTGTATATGATCTTAAAGCCTCTTGGATGCCAGACTCAAACTAGTGGGAACTTTTACTGCATATGATTCGCAACTTTTCTGAAAACTGGAAGCTCAACTCTACCTATGATTATCAGTGTCCCTAACGCTTCCAAGTTCTTGTTTTCATATCTGATCCTAAATGTGCAAGTCAGTGTTTCCGTCACTTCTACTTACTGAAACCCCATTCTATGTCTGATTACCAGAACTACAGCATTACGGACATTTCCTGTACACATTTACCATTCTCAAGATCACCAGTTTTTGTAATGCTTGACCTATGGGTTTCTGTTTGTATTAAAGGCAAATGACTTTTGGATGACTTTGTAATTTCATTCACGCAGTTTTACCATAGGGAGAATAAGATACCAATGCTAGAAAACCACCTTAATAGGTATGTCATTTATTCTTGGTGCCTTCCTTCATCTTACTTTGCATAGGTGAGTGTGGCACCTCAGTTACATATCCCTTCACTGCTTCCTCATACAGCATGCTTCCAATAACACCGGCCTCCCACCAGTCTTCCTTCACTCCACCTAGTTCACAGCGTTCCTCTGCCTGCTCAGTTTTTTTTTTTAAACATATTTTATTGGTTTTCAAGGTCTCGTAATACAGATATCATCATGGTACTTCAGTTGCAGCAACCTTATTCCTTACATATCTCACAGTGGTTTATACATAATACAATCCCGTTGCTACATAGATACATTGTGTTGTACCCTGGGATAAGTGTCCCAAAAAACAGAGTCCTGTCGGGGTACCAACCCCTATTGTTGATAATATCTTCATCATATTTATACATTTAAACAATCCCCAACTCCCCCCCACCCGCTCCTCCCCCGTCTCACTTGTATGTCTGATTCGATTCGATTTCTTAATCTTTATTCAAATTTTTTAAATCCATAAAAGCAATCACATATTTACAATCCCAAAAAGTAATTATAATTCTAAATAATATTTAAACAACACACATTGCGGGGTTACATATTATTTGGCAGTAATATTATTTCAAGGGTTTTCCATTGTTATGCGTACATAGGTTATGACTCTCAAAAAAGTACTAACACGGAAAATCAATTCTTCAGTTTGCAGGGTGAGCAGCATCGCATAAGACTGCTCCAGGGAAAGTGGTCTTTGTTTCTTAAAATATGGGAGTAAAAACCATTTAATATATTTAAGATAAAATTTACAACAAAAGAAGAAATGTAAATCATTTTGTAAACTCACTCCATCACACGGGCATGACATATTTTCAGATTTCGATGAAAAATAACCTAATGGAAAAGATAATAAAAATCTGACAGTACCTGCCCTTAGACGGAACAGTTGTAATCTTTCTCGATTTGTCATTGGTAGCATAAGATACAAAGGAATTGGTTGTCTATACAGGTCTTTGTTCGCATAAACCTGGACAGTTGATTTAGTTAATTCCACATCCAGTCTCGCTTTACTATAAAGTGCATACAGTGCAAACTTAGTTTCATTTTTATCTGTGGGCTCAATCTTAGTAGGATCAATAAATAAGTGGCCTTTACCCACACTGCATAATTTCTTAAAAACACCAGCAAGCCACGGAATTCTCATCACTTTCTCAAAATTTAAACAATCTCTTATAATTTCATGAGTTAAAGAGGCCGCTGTATTCCTCCAAATTGCCAGCCAAAACAAGGCCGGTCTTGTTGCTATAAAATCTGATATGTAATGCAAATTTAATTCACAGTGACAAATATACTCCGATGTAGCAATAGGGGCTCCAAGGAATTTCCTACAAAAACGATTTTCCTCGGTTTGGATACTAGATGTCTTGGCCAGACCCCATATCTCAGCCCCATATGTTGCTACCGGTACACACTGCAATTTAAAAAAATTTAAAATTGCTTTAGTAGCTCCTATTTTCTTAGGCCGTGGGAGACTGAGAATAGAATTAATGGCTTTTGAGAACTTGCTCGTGGCGTGGGCCAAATGTCCACTCCACGAGCCGTTCGCAGCAAAAACCATTCCTAAATAAGGAAAAGTATTTGTAGAATATAACTTATCAGTTCCCACCCAAATAGCACTGAGCTGTCTTTTCCCTGGCCCACAAGACATAATAAAAGTAAGTTACCCATATACTGTACGAAGCTTTTTACCAGAATACGTAGGGCGTTCGGTGTGAGACCCATAAGGACCGCATCATCTGCGTAAAGCAGTGCAGGTAACGGCCCCCCCCTTATTTTAGGAACGTCCATAGTTGCCGTTTTTAGGGAGTTACTTAACCCATTAATGTAAATAATAAACAACATGGGTGCTAAAACGCACCCCAGCCTAACTCCTCTTTCCACTCTTATGGCCCCAGAAGTTTCCCCCGCCATCCCAATCCTTACTTGGGCTTTTGTGTCAGTATGCAAATAGGCCAAAAAATGTACGAGGGGTGCATCTAGACCATAATTTAAAAGAATAGACCACAGTTTAGTCCTATTTACAAGATCAAATGCGGACGATAGGTCCATAAAAGCTAGGTAAATTGGTGAGGACCTGGCGATGTTATATTTGCCAATTACTAAATTTAAATTCAGGCACAGCTCTGTCGTCCCAACCCTACTTCGAAAACCCATTTAGCACTGGTCCAAAATACCCGATTCCTCTGCCCAAGTGTTTACTCTATAGTATAACACTCGTCCCAAAATTTTCAAAGTTTTATCTAAAAGTGAGATAGGTCTGTAATTTACTGGATCTGTTCTATCCCCTTTCTTATATATTGGCACTATTATACTTGTAGACCATGTATCAGGCTTAGATACTAGAGGTAGGCTATTAAAAACATTCATTAAAATGGGTGCCCACAGTTCAGGTTTCCATTTAATTATGTCTATCGGGAAACCATCTGGCCCAGGGGCCTTATTGCCAAGACTATGTTTAATAGCCACAGTCACCTCACCTAAACTAATCTGTATAGGACACAATTCGCCAGATGTATACTCATCATTAACGTTTGGGGGAATAGCATATACTTTTGAAAAATGGTCTTCCCACCGATCACTCTGGATAGTACAGCTAATTGTAGATAGTTGGTTTCCCATGTTACGCATCTTTTTCACTACAGGCCAGAAATTGATTGCATTCTTTCCTGTTGCGGCATCGGATAGCTCCTCCCAGTGCTCTATCAGAATTGCTACCTTGCGTGCCTCTATCGTAGATTTATACTTTTTTCTTGCCACCCTGACCTCCGATTGGGATCTCGGTTTTGCACTCAGTGCCTTACGTAGGACCCTATTGGCAGCTGAGCAATTTCTGTCAAACCACCTGGGATCCTTGTCTATCCTTTGATTAGGGACAGATAGGAGTGACTTTATAACTATACATAAACTAGTAAAGTCTTTAATTACCCTTAGATTATTCCCATCTGAGAGTGTGCATGAATCAATCAGATGTTGAGCATGTTATAAACAAGCATCAACTATCATTCCACTATCAACCCCCCTCCATTTCAGCCTCAAATTATTTGTAGCGGGGATGATATCTCTAGCACCTAAAAAGCGAGCAAATACTGGGGGGGCCCAATTTAATTTTCACCACTAGTGCATTGTGATCCCCAAAAGCAGTTTCTAAAACCCTAGCATTAAAAGGCAATCAGTTAACTCAGGTGACAAAAAAATATAATCAATGGTTGAAGAGTGGTCTCTACTTCTAAATGTCGTTACATAATTAATTGTAGAGATATGGTTTATGTCCATCACGTTGGTTAAAACATGCTCACGAGTAAAGCGATCCAATTCTATGCCCCGTTTTACCGCGCGGTCAGTTTGTATATTTCCTTTATTTAATTCAGATTTAGGAACCTTTGCATTAAAATCCCCAGCTAGGATAATCCTATTTCCCCGGCAATTATCGAAAGATTCAATCATGTCAGATAGAAATTTAAAAAGTTCTATAAAATGTTTATTTGGGATTGAATAAAAATCATTATTATAAAAATTAATCACATAAATCGGGACCTTCCTTTTGTATTCAATGACCTGAATATTGGGGCTGTAGGTTGGCATTATCTTTATACTTCCACCTGCCGTTATCCTAATACCAGTCAATAACCCCCCCACAGGGCGGCCAACATCAGGCTTAGTTGCAATTACACTATTACAGTGGAAGCCCTCTATGTGAAGGTCCGTAGTAGCCCAAGTCTCCTGAAACATTATTATGTCTTTACCCAATAGTATTCTTAACCAGTCGGGATCCGATAATCTAGACTCCAGCCCTGCAACATTCCAGCTGAGGATACTAAGGTCAGTTTTAGTCGGCTTATTTGAACAAGGTTTTTCGCTTTTCCCATTTTCAATCTCCTTATTTAGGAACCTATGTCTGGGCTTTACAATCCCTTCGCCACCCCCAGGAGTTTCCATTACAACAGTCTCCACATTATTCGTCCCTATTACTAATGGACACTGTGTAGTAAATACTGCGACTGCATCTGAACCTGTGTCCCTATTCTCCAGAGTTGATTTTGGGTAGTTATTAACCATCTGGATGACTCTACCATTGTTCATTCTCGGCACCTCCCGCTCTCTAGTTGGGGAACCAATGCAAGCTAGGGGTCAATCTACAGACTCCAGGCAACTATAACTATTGGAGATCGGAATCCCTCTATAGTTTCTCAAAGAGTCTTCATCACTACGGTGGTGCACTCCCCGCTCTCCCCGATCTCCTCTCCAATCCCAGTGGCCTATTCTGCTCCAATTTCCATTGTCATAACCCGACCCAAAGCGACTCATAGAAGGATAGAAAAAGGCGAGTCTTTTCGTTTCAATAGGTTCATTACGCCCTTGATTTCTCCATAAGCATATGTAATCTACTGTGTGTGTGTCCTCAAAATTGATTATAACACAATCGCCGTGGTTTTTTTTCCTCCTCTTGTCCCACCCATGGCACTCTACGCACCATTAAAATCCTACTTGACCGATGGGGAGGTAGCGGACGATTAGTGTTAAGCCAGTGTTGGACTTTGTTCTTTAATGACCAACTGGGTTCATCTATATGATCCACCATTTCTGGGACCCCAGTCATAACCACCACATAAGGGCTGGCTTCTGGGGGCAGATTACATTTTAGTCTGCCCTCTTTCACTCCCATGTCCTGGTCCCTTTTGAGAAATGTGGTGGGGGCCTTAGATATAATATTTTCCTGTCTATTAGGCACAGTAGAGATTACCGATTTATCGGCCATTTGCTTATCTGGGGCCTGCAGGGTATTTGATTTTGCATTTGAAATTATCGCTGAGACAGGGGATTTCTTACCTAATATGCCTGAAAGATTAGAATCAATAGTTTTAGTTCCCCCGGTCTTTGAGGCCCCGTGCTTAAGAGAATCTTTAGAAAGAGCACTCAATTCAGCCAGTTGTTTTTCTATATGTGTGAGTCTGGACTCTATGGGGGACAGATAAGTATTAAAAAGGTGCCAATTCTTGCCAGCAATTGATTATTTGTTTCGCAATTGTTACATTTATTACATAATCCGCCCAAAGTATCCAAAACCTTAGCACTTTCAATATTTGAGACTACATTTGTCTCATCTAAATGTGTATTCCCACTACCATTATTTCCTTGATAATTTAATTCTTTTAATTCTTTCCCTTGCTTTCTCTTCAACATACAAGGCTTTTTGACCTTTGGCACAATTATCTGTTTTGTTTGTTTCCGTATGGCACCCTCTCTCTTTCCCCTTAAGTGCCTCGTACTTGTCTCAACTGGTGTTGGGGCTAATATGTAATTCCGGAGACCTTTCTAGTGCCAAACTCAATTGTGAATCTGTTAAGAGATGAGATGCTGACAAATCGACCTCATTCGGCATACTATACACTTCTACTGTAGGGCCGCAATCCTTAGCCTGTACTGGAGTTTTGGCTAACGCAAGAGGACCCAGAGATGATCGTTTAGCCAGAGGTAAATCTTGTGAGACTCTACGTTCCAGAAGAATAATACCTTCATCTATAGCTTCATTTGCCCTTATAATAAAATTATCTAACGGGCATATCCCCTGTACTCCGCCAGCAGCTAGTTTATTTCTGCTGCCCCTTATAGACATGATGTTAAATCGACTACAGACTGGTAGAAGGGAGCTCTACGGGAAGAGGCACCGGGATAAGGGCAGGACCTAAGGGTCAAAGGTCCGTACAACCAGCTAATGTGGACTATACAAATATGGAGGACAATAGACGAAAGGAAACACAGTCCGCTTCATACAATGCAAAATCAGGACAGGGAGTAGAATAATCTCCCACACTGTAGTTATTATGCATAAAATTAAATATAAAATATTAGGTGATCTCAAATAGTTAAAGTGCAGAACAAGAAAAACCATCAGTTAAAATGTCACGTGCTAGCAGAAAATACAGTACTGGGATACAGCAGCCTCCAAAGCGTAAAGTGCAAATGCAGGGTGGGATGAACCCGAGATAGTGTAACACAGGCTAACAAAAAAAATCACAAAAACAAATGTGAATTAAAAATGTCCAAATATAAAAATATAAAAACCCCGCTGGATCAGACAGACAATAAAATGGCAATAAAATGAGCCGGGAATATAATAGCCAAACTAAACAGTTAGAGTCAAAATGTCTGAATAAATGTATCAGTCCCAGAAAATAAAAGTACTATGGGAGCGAAGCAGTTCTCTCATACATCGAAATGTACACAATACTAATACAATGGATAACCTACCCTCGCAGGAGATTAGCATGAAATTCCATAGGGCGTGTAACAAATATTAACAAATATTAAGGGGGGGCCCTGGCTCCTTCTGGCACAGACGGCCGCCTTTTGCCCACGACGCGGGGGGTGTAATGATATTTAAAGTGCGTAGGATGCAATGCCGGCTTCTGGCGCTAGGAGGCCTGGGGATTGAAGTCCCCCTCCACACAGCGGCCGCGGATTTGTAAAATGCGGCAGCGAGAGGGAGACAAGACGACCACAGGCAGGCGGGCACAGGGACAGATTAGTTCTGAGTCCCTCCACAGACTGATTGATTACGGTGCCTCAAGTGCAGCACCGTGAAGCACCGTGTCACAAATCTCAGCCGCCTCCAGTATGCAGCCCTACCACCATGTAACCACCACGTGAGCGCCTCGGGGCTCGATTAGTTTTTCAAGTTCAGCAAGAGTTCCAGGTAACTAGGGACTCAATTAGTTTTTTTTTCTTCAAGTTCAAGTTCAACAGGAGTTCCAGGTAACTAGGGGCCCCCCAGCGGTGCGGTGTGCCCGAGGTTCTGCTGCTGCAACACACCAGCAACACACCGGCAGTCTCAAAGTTTCACCTCTGATGCTGTAGGGTCAAGGCTTCTAACGCCCGCTACAGCCCCTCCCTATTCACTTCCTGCTACCACCACTCCATATCTTTCTGCTCGGGGCAAGCTTCCATCCATCCATCGAGTTCACTTCACCTCACCTCTGCTCGGAAGGGGGAGGAAGAACCATCCGGTGCACCGCTTTTCACCGCGGCGTTATCGATAGGAGGTCGCACGGTCAGGGAGGCTAGCACGCACCAGCGGGATTCAGCTGCCTCTAGTCCTATACCGCCTCACAACCAGTGCGAAGGCCGCTGCCGGGTTCCGAGGGATCGAGTCTCCACCGCAAGGGCCGCAACGCCGCTGGCTCGCGGCAACCACAACTCGAGGCGGCTCCTTGCTCCTTGTCCACAGCGTTTCGCGCTCGTGTCCACAGCTCCGCCCCCCAGCGTACTCAGACTGTATGTCTGTGTCTTACGCATTTTGCATCTTCCACTGTATATTCACCCCAAATCTGTGTATACTTATTATACAACACCCTTCCTGTGTACTGTCAACAAAACTTAGGTACCCTTCTGTATGGACAGTAATGCACTCTGTGTAGGGTCTTAGACTTTGTCTACCGATTTTATCGCTTCCAGCATTACATCCCATTCCAGCGCTATTGGTATTTTACGCAGCCCCTTGAGTTATTCTTTACGTAGTGCCGCGCTCTCTGCAGCGCCCCATTTCATCATTTCCGTGTGCCATGTCTGTATGCCTGGGGGTCTCCGCGATTTCCATCGCATAGTTATATTACGTTTAGCTAAAATGAGCGCTAAATCTATAAAGCGGTATTGCACTTTATGTCTTGAGACTTGTTTGTGGAGCCCTAGGATGCATTCCTCCAGTGTATTCTGTATTTCCCGGTTCGTTGCTTCCCCTATCCTGGGCCTGACAGTGTCCCAGTATCTCCGCACTTTAGGACAGGCCCATAGCATATGCATTATGCACGCTCCCTCTAGCAGGCATCGCGGGCAGTAGTGTGGGGTATGAGGGAACATTTGTTTTAATTTATGTGGGGTAAGATAAGCACGGTGCAATACCATTGTCTGTATGAATTTGAACTTCGCGTTCCTTGAGGTCTTCCTTGGGTATTCCAGTATCTGTGCCCATTCTCTATCCGTGATGTCCCTGCCTATGTCTCCTGCCCATGTAGTCCTCAGTGTAGTAAGGTCGGCTCCCGTATGCGAGCTAATACCTGTATAGATCCATCTAATAAGGTGCCTACCTTTCCCCATGTAATATATCATCCTAATTAGCTCGTTGGTATTGGGTTCCTGCCTTTGCGGGGCCCAGTGCATTCTGATGTATCTCAGCAGTGCAGCGTGTATTATGTATAAATGTGCCGGGACCCCCGTTTCGTTTACAAAGGTGTCATGATCTAATAATGTTCCATCACCAAAGAGATCTGCCATCGTGCTAACTCCTGCTTCCAATCAGGGCTTCAGCCTGCGTTTCGTAAATGTGTGCCTCCTGGTAGGGGAGTCCCCAGTAAGGGAATGTTACCTGCATATGCTTGGGGATGCCTGTGTGTAGTGTAGCGCCGCCTTCCAGCAGCGGAGCGCCGTGGCCAATAATGGGGGAAGGTCGTTCCGCGGTCTACTACCAGGTAATAATAGCTTATGTAGTTCGCCTTTATCTATGTCCGTCATCGTGAGTCCTATTTCCTGCAGGTTGCGTCCCGCCGTCCAGTATGATAGCCATTGTAATTGGCTTGCATAATAGTATGCTCTCAAATCCGGGACACCCAGGCCTCCCATTCGTGTGCCTACTTGTAGCTTCTTTAGGATTATACGTCGCCGGCCATTCCCCCAAATAAGTTCAGTGAGCATCGTGTTCAGTAATTTGAATGTGGCCTGCGGCACTTTTAGCGGTAAGTTCGTAAAGTAGTACAAGAGCCTCGGCAGCACCACCATTTTTGCTATGGCTACCCTCCCCATTACAGAGAGTGGCAATGTCGTCCAGAACACTATGCTGGACCGCAGGGCCCGGACTGTTTTGTGCAAGTTTCCATCCAGCATATCTTCATGTGCCCTGTATATTTGTATGCCAAGATACTTAAAAGTAGTCTGGGCCACCTCCAACTGAGCATCTCCAAAGGCCATACTGTTAATTTCCGCATGGTCCGTGAAGAAGAAAGCATATGATTTCCCATCATTGATGGCCAGCCCAGATATCAGTTCAAAGTGTCGGAACATGTTGTGTATTGAGCCCAATCGCACAGTGAGGTCCTGTAAATATAATAGGATGTCGTCTGCATATGCCGAAAAAGATGTCATATTCCCCAACACTATGCCCCGGTCTGTGAAGTCTTTTCACAGTGCTATGGCTAATGGTTCTAATGCTAATATGAAGATTAGAGGGGATAGAGGACAGCCCTGTCTAGTCCCTTTATGTATGGAATATTCCTCCGAGATATGATTACCAGTTCGTGCTCGCGCCGTAGGGGCCTTATAGAGTAGACGCAACCAGGCGATATACCCCTCTGGGATTCCAAACTTCGCCAGGGCCTGGAACATGTACTCCCAGCTGATAGAATCAAAGTCTTGTCTTAGATCAAAAGAGAGACAGCCCGCATGTGGGTAGAGGAGCAGGGCTTCTGTCATTAAATGATGCAACTTCCTAATATTTAATGACGTGCTACGTGACGGAAGGAACCCTGTCTGGTCAATGTGAATTAGTCCGAACAAAGATGGCAGCAGCCTATTAGCCAGCACCTTGCTTAATATTTTATATTCCGTGCTGAGCAGGGACAACGGCCGGTAATTGGCCATATCCGTGGGGTCTCTTCCGGGTTTCGGAAGGGATATTACTAACGCTTGTGCCATTGTATTTGGTAAAGATCCCTTTTCCCATGCTGTTTTATATAATACTTCCAATTGCGGTACCAGGGATTATGCATATGTGCTATAAAATTCTGCGGGGAGCCCATCTATACCAGGGGTTTTATTACGCGGAAGTCCCTTTATGGCTGCTCGAATCTCGGATTGGGTAATGGGTCCTGTGAGGTCTTTCTGGGCTGCCTCTGTGAGTCTTGGGTACGTTAGGTTAGAAAGGAAGGCTTCTGCGTTGGGTGCAGGGGTTTGGTCAGTTATGCTGTATAATTTAGTGTAATAGTGTCTAAAGGATGTGTTGAGATCTGCCTGCATAGTGACTTTCGTCCCATCTGCCAGCGTAATTTCAGGTATAACCACCGCTGGGGGGGGGCGTCCCGGAGTATCTTGGCAAGTAGCGCCCCAGATCTGTCTGCTTCAGCATGTGCTCTTTTCGTGTATGCTTGATAGTCCATGACCCGCAAAGACTCTAAGAGTTCAGCATGCCTTATTCTCACTTCTTGTAGCGGGCCTTTGGAGTCATCGTTTGTTATGACCTCCTGTTCTAGTTTCCCCATTCTGCCTTCCACCTCTATCAGTGCTCTGTGAATTTCCTGTCTAACGCCCACTATTGTGCCTATCGCTTTTACCCGGATCACGGCTTTGAAAGCGTCCCACTCTACGAGCCTGCTCATCACGTGTTGCTATTTTCTGCAAAGTACTGCTCTATGGTCACCGCTATGTCGCTACGGAATACAGAGTCCTCCAGTAGCTGTGGCCATAGCCGCCATGTGGGCACCGGTGTAGGAACCCTCCCCCACGCTAAGGTAATTTCCATTGGGTTAAGATCCGAGAAAGTTTTTGGTAACTATGTAGCCTATAGCGTTTGCATTGCTATCCTGTTGGAGCAGTATATTCTGTCTATTCGTGTATGTAGGTCATGTACTGTAGATCAGGAGTATTCCCTGTGCGTGGGGTGTCTCATCCTCCAAACAGCGCATAAGTCCCACCCGTTTGCCCATCTATCCAATGCTTCTGCTTGTCTATGAACACCTGCTCCGTGCTGTGGCGGATGTGACTTATCTAGCGCTACATCCATGACAGCGTTGCAATCTCCCCCCAGGATCCACGGTTGTGAGTCCCATCCTACCAGTGCCCCGCTCACTATATCCCAGTATTTATCTTGGTCAAAATTCGGAGCATATACCGTTCCCAGGACTACTGACTGTCCATCTAGCATCCCTCTTACAAATATGTATCTCCCTAGTTTATCCACCCTCTGTTCCAACGCTGTAAATGGGACTCCATGTCTTACCCAGATGGTGGTTCCCCTTGCATAGCTAGAGTAAGAGGTGGAGAAGATTTGCCCCCTCCACTTCTTTCGCAATTTCGCCACCTCGCTGTCGATCATGTGAGACTCTTGCAAGTATACTATTTGCGCCTTACGACGTTGTAACTGTGCATGTATCCTATGCCGTTTCTGCACGGTACCCATACCCCTTATATTCCATGTTATGATAGTGTATTTACCCTGTGTTGTCATTTCTCTTTTCTTGTGTTCTGTGGGAGACGCGTGTTTTGAATAAATAAAGTAATCTTGTGCCCCAGCACCAGACTGTGAGACTTTCCACCCCCCCCAAACATCCCAATGCTCAGGTCTGGTCTTCCAACTATACCAGACCATACAACTTAACTGAAACAATAAAGACTCAATGGTCGTATATAGCGCCTTCGCCATGTGGGGGACATCGCTAGCGCCCGTCACGTGGTGCATTCTGCTAAACAACAATACAGTGGAGCTTCTACGGAACCTAGGCCAAATCATTAATCCGCATTGTACGTGAACCATCAGAACTACTTAGTGTATACCAAAGCCCTTTGATTAGTTACATTACATATATGCATTCTTATTCTTGCGGGTACAGTCATCCATATAGGTCTTTAATAACTTGCGGGATCGCGGATGGAAACAGAGCCATGCTGCCCTCTGAGTCCGACTCGTGCGTTGCTTCTTCTTCCGAAGAGGTCTTAGCCGCTTTGCTCGAGTCTTGCGTGAATGTGGCCGCTACCACAAGTGCCTGCGATTTGTTCTGCTGCATCTGCTGCGTTGTGAGGTATTGCCGTGCAGAAGTCCGGCGTGTCTTTGTCATGTTTCGCCTTGGGGATCTCCCCGGTCCCGTCGTAGTCTTCACAGTGGGTCGAGAGGCCGGCGGCGTGGCGCGTGTCAGGTCCATCACCTCTATCCAATCTTCTGCGTCACCGGGGCTTTCGAAGAAATAGGATTTTTGGTCATGTATAACTTTTAAGCTGGCTGGGAAAAGCGGTGCATATTTCAAATTTAAGTCTCGAAGTTTCTTTTTGACTGCTAGGAAGGAAGAGCGCTGTTTTTGGACCATCATTGTATAGTCTGGATATAGGGAGATTTTCGTGTTCTCGAAATTTATAGGGGATGTCTCCCGAGCTCTCTGCAGGAGGGTGTCTCTGTCACGGAAGTTCAGTAGTTTCACAATTAAGGGTCTAGGCGGGGCACCTGGCTTTGGACGGCCGGTAGGTATCCTGTGCGCTCTCTCAATACAATATTGCGTGGAGAGTCCTTCATTAGTGACGTGGTCCCGGAACCACCGCTCCATATACCTGGTTGCATCGCTCCCTTCACTTTTCTCCGGCAGCCCAATGACGCGGATGTTGTTCCGTCTGGCCCGCCCTTCTGCATCCTCCACTCTGTCCAGCAATGTGGCCACTTGTTCCTGTAGTTGTGCAATCTTAGAGTCCACTTGTGATTGTCGAGGAATCACTTCTTCTAGCGTTGCAGCGCTATCTTTCACTTTGTCCGCAAGTTTTGCGTGGTCTGCTTTTAGCAAGTTAAGGCCAGTGGTGAGGGTTCCGATTTGGAGCTCTATCGCCTTCCGAGATTCGCGTACTTCCTGCAGGATGAGATCCAGCTTGTCCGCGTGTATCGGTGCAGCCAACGTTGTGGCGTCACCAGGATTGCGGTGTACCGGTGCCATCGTCTCCGGGACCGCGTTGTGTTCTCCTTGTTCCTGATGCTTCACCCCCTTGCGTCCCATTTCGCCCTTCGCTCTGGCCACAGGCAGCACCAGCGCAGCGGTCACCAGGCTACGGCTTGGGACTCCTTTAGGACACCAGTGCGCCCCCTCCTTCTTTATCCTGATGCTCGCCAAGCTGAGTCACTGATAACTTCTCTCACTGGCCTCATGCCACACAGTGTCCTGTACCCTGCTGCCTTATCTACTAACACTCGCTGCGTGTTATGCCTGGCGACAGATCTTCACCGGCCCATGCCGTCGCAGTCGCTGTGTTCGTTATGTTGGTTGCACAGTATTCTAGTCTGCTACACCACTCGCCGATTGCAACTTTCTCGGCAGGCATCAGGGGTATAAGGGCCGCGGTAGTGCAGGGTGGTATGTCAACCGGTCTCACCGGGGTTCCTCCGGCCACTCACTGGTCGTCCAGCCTCAGTGGCATGCCAGATTCACTGTTGCAGCATCAATCCCACAGTGGGGTTTAACCTCCATGTGCACACTCTTCTGTAGCTAGTGTCACCAGGGGAGCTTGCTCTCCACGCTCTTTTATCCGGACCCAACTCAGCTGCACACCGTCTCACCCTGCTCCCACGCTCCCCGCTGGGCTCATCCTGTAGGTCCCAAATCAGATATTTGCACTCTAGCAGATTCGCTGAGGAAGCGCCTCCCGCCACTCCCCCGTCGTACCTCTCCCCGCGTCGACCGGGATCAGGCCGCACTGCATCCCCGGCTTCGCGTTGCTGCCATGTCCGTTGCTCCTCATCCGCCGCGGCGCCTCATGCTGGTGGGCGTTTCCGCCGCTCTACGCGTCTCCACACTGCGGCACAGCAGCCGACTCCCAGAGCCGCAGCCGCACCGCCCCAGTCACACCGTCACTCGGGCTCAGCGGAGCCCCGCAGCCAGCACCGCCGTGGGCCCACGCATTCAACAGGCCGCCACGTCACAAGGCCGCCGGGGGCATAGCTTTCGCTGCGGGTGTCCCTCCGACTTCCCGTCTTCACCGAGTCTTCTCTGTCGGCCCCCGCTACTTTCCAGTTCGTTTCAGCCCACGCATATAAGGATCATGGTGGCCCGGGTCCGGAGCTCCTCTATGAAGCAGCCGCCATGCCTGGCTGCTAGCCACGCCCCCCCTCTGCCTGCTCAGTTGTGCCCATCTCTCACTCATCTGGCTGTCTGATTCCTCTCCCATAGCCCATCCATCCCTGATAACCTTCTGGTGTCACAGATTCCCTGCCTTTACAGTGCCACCCTTGCAGTGTGCTACCAATTTGTATGCAGACTTTACTTGCCACGCAGTCGCCATGTGGCAAAGGGTCTGTTTTCGAATGTATGTGCAGTCTAGAGAATGATTTATCAGCAACTTCGTTTATTGAATATATTTTTACTCCTTGATTATTGGTCACCTTCGTAAGCAGCCTTTATGCATCTGTCTGACATCATCTTAAATTGAAGACTGTCAGTTGTGTGGCTCCCTTGAATGTGGAGCATGCACCATTGCTTTGGTGATGAGAGCAATTTGATTAAGTTAAGAGCATTCTTCCAGAATCACTAACATTTCATATCTAGTAGGCAGAGCATGGTTTGAAACGTTTGAGGACATGTATAGTTTTTTTTCTTTAGATGACTCGGCAAGGTGTGCCAACTGAGAAGGTTGATTCTAAGGAAAACTTCATGAAAGCATAATGCTACTCCTGGGAGCAGTCTCAGTAATTTAAATTTAAATAACCCTTTCCTATGCTTTGTATTCAAGAAACATTCCTGAACATGTCAAAACTTGACGAGACCCAAATGTGATCCAGCGTCAAGTCTATTGTACCCCTCCTTGGCTGCTATACACCAGGGAGTCAAAGCTTCCTGCTAATTCAGTTAAATACTTTAACAATCCCAGCCTATTGTGCTGCACGTTTTAAACACAAGACAGCGGATAAGTTGATATTAACACCTACTTATGTGTTGACTATCTTTGTGCTACATCTAAAGACCTCAATTTAAATTATGTTTCAGTTTGGAAAAAATCATGTTACCATTAATAATATGCCTACGAGCCATAAATTCAACTATAGTCTAGATCGCAGGTTACAGATTGTAATTATACGTTTTACGCCCTCCCAAAAATGTTACAGCATTATGTTTGGTAGAGTGTTTCAGTAGCATACAAGTAAAACCTAGTGTGCCAAAAAGACTAAAATGGCAACTAAAAAAATATATAGATCCAGAAAGTCTAACAAAGTGAGTTTAAATTGCTCTGCTTGACTTTTGAGGCTAAATTATATTTTTCCCAGTTGCAAAATGTTTGCTAGGTTCAGTATACATGTGCCGATGTGCGATAATAATGATAAACTTTGATTTTTTTTTTTTTTAGCGCTATTTTTTGCCATTGTAATTCTCTTGAAAAGCCACTGCCCCATGCGATGCTCCACTATACCTCACCTCCTCTCCCAGTTCCAGAAACTTAAAGAATTACACCGTGCTGTTTTTCCAAATTGGGTTTACTCTGTTTATCATTGTTTATAGTAACTTCATGCAGACATTCCTGCTTTGTTCCAGTATTTGCTCTTAAAATCCTTATTGCACAAGAATTCAGAGGTCCGAGAATTACAAACTCTGCATGCATTTCCCATCTAATTGAGAGTCACAGTGATGCCTGCCAGGCTGAAACTTTCAAACACTGAGGGGAAGCAAAACCATTCGGACAATCTGGAATGAAACCTGGTCTATATTGGAGAGATCACTACCCTTAATTCCCCCCCCCCCCCCCCAAGCTACTCTGCTATGTGTTTTCCCTGAATTCGCAGTAGGGAGGTTTCATATCACTACTGGCATCTAGATTGATATTCACATCCTCATGGCAGAATGAGGCCTCCCCTCCCATAAATCTCTGTGGGAAGACATTATGGAACTTATGCGTGGAAAAAATATCCTCCTCTATTGATGACTGTTATTACAAGTTTGCTAAACTTTAGCTACTGCAGATTAGGACAGAAATGACTGGAGAGTCCTGGTTGATGGCCTATACCCCAAGAGGGGTTGTAGGGATAAGTAAGGTTAGGTTTGCATTAAGAGATTCATTTCCTCACTGTGGGGTATACCTTCCGGTATTCGTTTTCTTCTGCATAATTGTTACTGAAACCACAGTGAATTTGATATAAAAATGAATTAATTGTGGACAGGCAGTACAGCTTGGATCTGGATTGCAGCGTTATGGCACCCCAGCCCCTCCCCTCTCCGTTGATTGATTAGGACCAAAATGCTTCAAAGACTAAGGGAAATTTAGCACACAAGGCCTAATAGAGAATTTTAGAAAAGTGGATATTATTAAATGCAGATTCAGTAAAAACAATATTTGAATTATCACCTCAAATGCAAAGTAATATCCACATATGTTATTTTATGTTATGTTAACTGGGATTTGTAGAGCGCATAATCACCGGCAGGTCTCTTAGCGCTTCGAGAGAGTGGCAGAAGCTCACCACCAGTCACAGATACAACACTTGGAGGAGCTTTATGCTGTGTTCAGAGACTCCTTGAACAGAAGAGTTTTGAGTCTTTTCCTGAAGTGGGGGGAGTGCGGGTTCCTTACAACAGAAAAGGCTCTGCCGCGTTTGGATGTAGTTTTAAACTGTGGATTGGCCAAAAGGCCTGCCTCGGACGACCGCAGTGTACGTCCTGGCACATAGTTCCCTAGGCGCTCCTTGATATATACTGGGGTTTGGCCATGAACGGCATTATGGCCGATGCAGAGACCTTTGAACTTTGCTCTCTGTTTAATGGGGAGCCAGTGCAGCTGCTGCAGCAGGGGGCTAGCGTAAGCTCGTCTGGGAAACCTAAAGATCAGCCTAGCTGCATCGTTCATGGTCACCTGCACCTTACATATAACAGCATATAACAGATTAATAATTGGTGCTAATAATGTAATACAAATTGGCATGCCACATAGTTCTGATTGTAATTTGAAAGTGATGTGTGTTCTGAATCCAAGCTGCTTTGCCACATTTAGACATTCTTTTAATGAAAATAAAATACATGAAAGAAAAATAAATGCAGTTCCTTACAGAGGGGTGTGCGGTTGTGTTTCTTTGACTTCATGAAACTTTTCACAACATCTTTATTGTAAGTCGTATTTCTATGCAGTGCATAAATAAGCTTAAAGGGAGCAACCATAAAAATGTTTAGTGTAAAGTAAAGACCCCGCATTAGAGGAGTCTCTAATCTAAATAACTAATAGTTTAAGCAAGGGAATGGGATACAGATCACTAATACAGTGCTGTGAATATCCTGGTCCCAGAATTAATCAAGTAAGAATTAGGAAAACAGTGATAACTCCTTAATGATTGCAAGGACTAACAAGACTTCTAATTTTCACATAGAAATGATACAGCGATAATGCTATCCTTCAAAAGTCATGGCAATAGTCACCAGTGCCCAAAGGGCTGCACATACCCTCAACAAACAAGTTTCATTATACCCCTCCCACCACTTCCAACTCCTCCCCCCATGAGTGTGTGTTGGTACTCTTCTCAATCCTTACACTGTTGTTGATCAATAAAGTCTTCAATATGTTTCAAGTGAATACTTATGCACATCCCGAGCCTGAAGTCTTCTTGATCTTTCCTTTGAAGGAGGGACAGCTGGAGGCTGTGATGCTGAGGCGGCCGCAGCAGACTGGAGAAAATGTGATGTGGTTGCAAAGATCCTGGCCTCATGCACTCAGCAGTCACTCTCACCGGAAGACTACTACCGACAGGTCTGCCCCCAGGTATGTTATTCATAGAACCCTGCTTCCCATGAACTGTCCTGAGGCCCTCTGACTGCATGCCTCTACTTTTAAAAGTGCTTATTTGTACCTGTGTGTACTTGACATATATTTAGGCTCTCCTGTTTTAGGTTTAAACCTATAATAATTGATAACATTCCAACCAAAGGGAAATAGCCCTCCCCAGTGTAAACCTATAAACACTGAAAAAACACCTGCACAGCCACAAACTGCCATTCAAAGAAATTAAAAGGAGAGTGAACGTTATTTGTATTTCGTCCTGGAGGGGCCAATACAATGTAACTTTATTATACAAGGTAGCAGCAAGAAACACCGGGCTAACATTATTCTGCTTGATTTTTGTTGTTTAAGGATGTCACTAAAATATTGTTTCTTCTTCCTTTTGCTTTTCAGTTTTGTGGTCTTTGGTCTAAAGATGCAGGGTTTAGACGCATGTTTTAGGTCTTATTTAATTGTTGTATAAACTGTAGAGAATCAAGAAATATCAAAATCATATTTGATATTTTGGCTATGTTTGATTTTTTTCACTGATAAGTAAAATGGCCGGTTTCATAATCCTTCCCAATATGCACCATCACATTTACCCACAGAGAATGGGTGAACACCTTTGATACATCAGCTCCCTTTTGTAGCAAGTCAGTATTGATAGTAGATTAATTGCCAAACACCCCAGGCTTTAAACATTCAATGCAAGGTGTAGCGACAGATATATGTGAAAAGAATGCTGTAAACACGCATCTGGGATAATGGTGAAAACAAGTCACCAGACTTTTGAAAAACATGGAACGCAGTATCAGTTGGAATGCTTCTTCAAAATGTTCAGACCAAGGTCAATGAAGATTGGAGTGATACCGTTTGTATTTTTATTGATTGAGCTACGTATATGAATGTGATGAACTGTCAAAAATCGATACCTCAGCTGAAGTGCCTCCCTGTAAGAGATCCTTGGCACTTGCTAGATGGTATGCTGAAAGCATCTTTACAATCTTCAGAGTTAATGAAGAATGCTATTGACTTTGTAGTCCATGCTGGTCATCCCAACAGTGTCATTTAGGGAAGGTGATGGGGATCAGGATATCAATAGGGGTTAACCTTTAATTAAAGACACATCTACAGAGGGACCCATTGGACATTTCACTTATAATATTTTGAGTCACTTTTGAATCTTCAAGTCACAGTTAATGGTTTGCACTATGAAAACACTTTCTACATACATACGCATATACATATACTGCCAGTCTCAGTGAACCTTGATCACCTCGTCTGATAATTATTTTCCGCATGAAGCGAAAGATGGGTTTTCTAGCATACAGTTTTTCTCTTGTCTAAATTCAGACTTTAATCAGGCTGCTGCCATACCTGTTCATGAGAGAAAATGTCCATATGCAGTGTTTGCAATAAATACAAATATAAACTGTTTAAGTTTGCCCGTGCAGTGCATTTTTATTTAAAAGCACATTTTCAGAAACTGTAAATATTTTGTCTACAACAATATTAGTTTTAACAGGAGGGAAAATCTCAACCCCAGCCTTAATTTGTCCATTTGAGGTGAGGTTAGCTATTGCTCTTACCATATTGCATTCTATTTTTCCGTCTGAATAAGTATGTCACTGGATTGATTCCCTTTGTCTTCTAAGCGTAGGGACTTGAAATAGGAGTGCCATGGTACCATTTTACAAGCCTATTAAATGCTCGTAATTATTGTTGTTGTTTTAGCAGAGGCCGCCCCCAAAGGGGGCCTCGTGGGCTGCCGCCATAACTGCTGCCGGGGACCTGGGAAAACCGGTTTGGATGGTTTAGTGCGCCCAACAACAAAGGGAGGGTTTTACCCCCTCGAACGAGCGTGTGCCAAAGGTGGCGCCAAAATACCTGGTCAATGGAAAGCCAGGGCGATGATGGCAATCCCCCCCTCCCCAATGGGGGGACGCCACGGCACACCAGGAGGGAACAATGTAGGGGCTATAAGCGCACCGCTAGCCTAGCACAGGTCACTGTTAGAACCTGGGGCGGTGCGCTGAACAAACTTTTGAGACCCATCCACCCACACCGAGGAGCAACAGCATTGTCGCAGTGCTGGATGGCAGGCGAGGCAGCTAAGAAGGGGTACATTTGTTGGTAAGAAGGTACACCCGCAGGGCGGTGTGCAGGAGGAAGGCCACTCACCTTGAGATGCCTTACGGGAGGGTGAGCAGGCCGGAATGGGGGAGCAAGTGGAGATAGCACTCGCAGCCCAGACCCGCCGAATGGCAGGGCACAAAAATGGACAAACAAGGTGGCGAGTTGGGGCCTAACTCCAGGGAGAGGCTACCCCTCCATGCAAGCAGCATGAAAACCAACAGGGAACGTTTTGACCCCATAAAACGGCATGTACAATGGCCTGAACAAACTGGGAGGTGTCACAAGTATGGTAGACAGATTACAGAACGTTATTGGGATATGTCAGAAATGATGTATGACCTGTCAGACGTTGTGATTTATGACCAGTCACGTGATTTATGAGCCTGTCAAAATGATTTATGACTGTGAAGGGGTTGATTGATGATCTGTCATTTTTATGATTTATAAGCTTGTCAAAATGATTTATGACATCCCGTGACGTCAGTTCATGGCCTGGTCATAGTGGGTATGACCACGGTACTGTAACCAAAAGTAAGTTGTACATGTCATGCTGAATAAACTGCGGCCAACATATGCCACTAGAAAACATGACATACAAGTGTTGGTGAACTTTAGTGGGAAATATACTCGAAGAAGGAAATGCATTGCAGTTTGGGAGTGGGTCCAGTTCAGAAGTTAATGATTTATGGAGCGCATTGCTTACTTTGTTAGCATCTTGGCACTAAGAGAAAACATTGGCAGTAGCGTGTGGTACCATCTGAGGGCAAGTAATCACTAAAAAGATGAGTTTTCAGTTATTTCCTGAAAGCAAGATGTTCAGCGATCATCCAATGATAAAAATGCATCTAATTCCAGGCTTTTGCTGCTAAGAAGGAAAAAGATCAAGCTCTAGCCCCAAGTCTCCCAATCGCGGGTAGGACCAGTGTGCATGTGGAGCTGGCTGCTGCTTTGGGAGGAAGTTATCAGGTTGCAGATAAACATAGGACTGTTGCCATTAAAGGTTTAGGGTAGATGTTTGAGCTCTTGAATTTGACTCATTTGGCAATAAGAAGCCTGTGAAGGTTTTTAGGATGCTGCGAAATGATGCCCAACGAGTAAAACCCCAACAACAGACTGGCAGCTAATTTGTGAATAAACTGAAGATTTTTAATCTGGCCAAGTAAAGCACAATGCAACTAGCCACCCTTGATCTCAGAGTAGCCATAATTATCAGAAATCGTAAATTCACAGAAAGAGGGGGCAATACCTTCCTCGAAAGTTTAAGATAAAAGAAGCAGAAGGAGGTAATCTTCCCAGTTTTATGTGAAGAGCCTAACTTATCATCAAGTGATACAGCCCAGACTGAGCAGTGGGGCCTCAGGGCAGGACAGGGGCCGAATGAGATAGACCACCAGTCTTGAGACCACATTGAAATGGTCCTCCCACAATCATTGCCTCTGTCTGATCTGAATTGCACTTTAGGATCTTAATACTCCAATGTGAAGCATTGAAACACGCCTGGAAATTGGTTTGTGAAATTGAAATAGTCTCTACTCATGTATAAAGTATGCTTAAATTGGCTAAGTAGGTTCATGCTGTGCTGTTAGTTATAAATGCAAAAAGAACTATTGATGGGCATATGGCTAGGTCTAAACTGGGGTGGCATGGTGAGCAAAAGAATGATGGATTTAACCCAGATCTCTTGACTGGGGGAGAATGTTTTGATTTGTTCTGCATTCCGTCCATCAATTGTGTGTCTTTTGCTTTCTCGCTCTAAGTGTGCTGGGTATGCCTAGACGTAGGTCCCGGGCTCACTGTGCCACTGGATTCAAGCTATCCTCGCTGAAGAGGGGTGAAACCCCGAAACCGGTCCTAGGATGCTTGTTTCCGGTCCAGGGAGGACCTGGCTTGGCAGTTCGGGCTGGACTGTTCCCTAAGGCACAGGGTCAAGACTGATTTGCATTTGGCTAGGTCTAAACTGGGGTGGCATGGTGAGCAAAAGAATGATGGATTTAACCCAGATCTCTTGACTGGGGGAGAATGTTTTGATTTATTTGTTCTGCATTCCGTTCATCAATTGTGTGTCTTGTGCTGTTAGTTATATCCAGGCAGACTCCATACCAGATATTTCTTAGAAGTTTAAAAAAGTAGGTTCGGAAACAATTGGCACACAGTGGAATTCCATCGTAACGTGCCAGTCTACCGAAGAACAGTTCACTCACATGTTCCGTCACATTATCCAACAGGTAATGGAACTATTTATTTGTTTTACTTAATTTCAAGGGTTTAGTAGGAACACATCTGCGAGGGGGCGCTAATGGATAAAACCTAAGCATATGCTCGTGGTTTATTTGTGTGCATTGGTGGTGTGCAAAGTGACAGGGCCAAAGAATGCAAAGACAGAGTGAAGAAGAGATAAAAGGAGAGTCTGAATGAGATTTCAGACAACCTTGTCAGAGCTGCAGCCCCCTGACTTGCAGGGATTCACATGTGGGACTTCTGACCCAGAGATGGACAAATGATAGCAGCTCCGAACCCGAACCGAAACGGAGCTGTATTTGTTAGAATGCTGCCCTTCTGATGCACCCATGACCTCACAGCTTTTCCCTATCCCCAACTCTCCTACACCGCTCCACCCTACCCCTCCGCTTTTTGGCAAGTATGCAGTAGCAATTGTTTTTCTCCCTCACTGCCCCATTCCTTCACCACCAGCTCTCAATGACGGCATTCAAGCTTTCAATTAGCAATCTGGGCATAGGTGCTGTCTTTTTCCTGTTCGCTTTTCAGTATCTTGCACTTTTGTGGGTCATATAGACAGGCCCGTCGTTTTCAATCAGTATATCATGGTGCAGAGTTTGCTGCAGCCCAAGAGCTTTATTTGCATCATGAAGACAATCTGGGGAAGGTCAGGTTAATGGGCGCGAGTCAGTCAAAGGCAGCATGTGACTTTAGGCTTCATGTGGATTTGCCAGAGCTCACAAGATTTCTGGAGGGAGAAGACTCCTGCACACGTTTGCTGAGTGAGTGCAGTTCATGTAGAAAAATCCCACACTAGAAGGAATCCATTGGCGTTTGAAGAGAGAAGAGCATTTGCCAGGCGTGCTCTTTGGTAATGCTCGTTTACATGACAGCAGTTGCTTCAGAGTGGCATTGAAGACAAGCCTGAACCTGTTAGATCTTTATGGTGGTGCCTTACACTTGTTTTGTTGTTTTATTGGTTTAAGGGGCACCAATAACCAATGGGAAGGTCCCATTTTTCTCATATTCTATGCGGGTGCATTTGATTTTCTTTTCTTCCTGAGTTGGCATGTTCCTAATCTCGCCTCCATTTCAGATTCTAGATTTGTTTCACATTAGAGAAAAGCTGACAGCGCGCCAGTTTCAGAGAGTGGCCACCACGACCCTTTTGAGGATGGCCAAAGAACATCCTCAACTAGCGGAGAAATACCTACTGCAACCAATGCTTGAGCCGCTTCTACGCTGCTTGTACACTGAGGGTAAGTGTGTATCTTTTTAACACTTTGGGGATTTAGCAATGTTGGCAGCAGCAATGCAAATGGCAGTGTGTGTAGAGGCCTTCAAGCCCACTGGTCTGGTTGTTTCCTTATCTACGAACACACCTCAGATCCCATTCAGTCTCCATCCTCTAACTCTTCACCGTCCTCTGTTCACCCTCTTGGGTCTATCCCATCTCTTTCGTCCACTTCCTTATTTCCCTTTTAACTACAAATTTTAACACCAGCATTAACGTTTGTCACAAATCAATTCTGTGAGCAATTTGAGCTGCTTCGCTTCTTAAACAGCTTAATTCTGTCAGAAGGCTTTGTTTGGTCTGGTAAAACTAGCGCAATGAACCAAGGCCTCATTGGACGTGTCTAGCAGTAATTGACAAGCTATGATGTAGAGTTGGGACTTGGAGCTCTTTTCTGGACTAAAATGAGCAAAGTCTGCTAAGAGCTGGTAAGTGTTGTAGAAGAAAAAACAAAATTTTATTCAAGAAATATCAGATTATATATTTATTTAGACGTGTCGCGGAAGTGTGTTGACCGATGGAGAACATCAGCCACCTGACTCCTATGAGACTAAAAACTCAGACTGTATATATACAAATCTCTGCGGTCAGAGGTCATCTGGTTCCCTGTAAGAGGAGCATAGCTGCCAAGTGTTCAGATTGCTTATGTGTAACATTTGCATGCTTGCAGTGTATTTAAAGTGACATTCTAATGCCACATATGTGACACTTCGAGGGCTTGCTTGATGAATCTGTGTGCGGTCTGGCCACAAGTTTGACCGATGATACAATAGCGTAGAGGGTTGAAGTGTTTGCTGCAAAGAACAACGTAAAACATGTTGGTCACAAATTTGTATTTTAGGTGAACTGCTCAATGGGTTGCTGCTTTTACTAAAAGGTTATTGTGTTGTGCTGGTCACAATTTATAATTATTATAGTTCAGTGTGTTATGAACAGCACCAGGAGCTGCACACGAAATGCGTGTCATTGGAGTAGAACTTTATTACTGCTCAAAAGAGTTAAATATTTATATCTTAACTCTTCGGCCGGTTGTCAAGGTAACCTCAGCACAGCCTCTGTTGTCTGTCAATTGCTTCACTGTTGTCTACCCTGGTGTCTCTGAGCCTCTCTTGGTGGTTCTAGCTACTGCAGTTGAGACCAGTCGACAGGGACTCCTGAGCCAACAAGGACAGCAAGACTGTTTGACCTTCATACTAACGTTGCTGATATCATTTTGGTGGCCATGTGGCCCTCTACATAATGTGTGTATGCCAGCCATTGGGACAAGTTTGTGGCTTGGTGCCGTACCCGCCAGATAGACCCATTACAAGCCAATCAGTCTGAAGTAGGGTTTAGTCCCTGACCCGCAGGTCTTTGGTTTGGGCAGTGTTAAAGGCTATTTGTCCGATTTGTTGCAGCTGCTCGATCAGCCTGCTTTGTTTAATTCACCCGTTGTTATGCAATTTTGTTTTAAACATTTTTTTAAAGGTATGCCTCCTATGTTTCCCTAAAAAGCCTTTGTGATGATGCAGTGGGATTTATTACTTTTTTGAGGTGTACCCCCTTTGAGCCGATGCGCACCTGTCCATTACGGCCTCTAACATTGAAAATGGTCTTCCTGATCACCATAACATCAGCTTGGTATGTGAGTGAGCTTCAGCTTTTTACTGTTCAACTTCCTTCTCCTCAGGCAAGCTGGCATTACACACCCAAGTTGCCTTTCTACCAAAATTGACATACCTTTCTATGTTGGGCAAGCTATCACCCTTCTGGCGTTCTTTGTTCCATCTCATCCTGCCAAGGAGGTAGAGAGACTCCACTGACTGGATCCCAAGTGTTGATCGCACCAAAACATACTGCAGATTACCAGCTCCTTTCTCTGGGGCAAAGAAAGGGAAGGCAGTGCGAAAACAGATAATTTCTCAATGGATTGTTCTATGCATTAGTATCTGCTTTGCACTTGCTAGGAAGCAGTCTCCAGAAGGCTTATGGGCTCATTCCACCAGAGCCAAAGCTGCTTCTGCTGATTTTGGCACTTGGAGTGGTTATCCTGTATATTTATCGAGCAGCTATGTGGGCGTTACTGCACACATTCATGAGGCACTACTGTCTCAACAGTCCGTTCCGTCGGTAGGTGCATTCTGCCTGTTGGAATTTGCAGAACTTTTTGGTCTAAGCCAGTTCACAGACCCACTACTGGGGGAGATACGGCTGTGGTCTATCCATAAGATGAGGAATGTCCAGTTAGAAGTATCCATCAGAAGAACACATCACTTTCTTTCAGTAATACTATTCCTGGTGGATACTCTGTCTAACTGCAGATTACTCACTGACTCTCCAACCTCCCCATCTGTGAACTGGGCTCATTTTCCATCTAAAAAGTCACCAGTCTTGAGATCTGCACGCTGGCCATGTGTAAGCGGGTTGCAATGAGGAGACTGACGCTGAAGTGTTTGCTGGGGTTGTTTATTGAGGATTCACACAGTTACGGGTCGTCTCCGCTCCCCTCGGTGTCAGTATCACGAGTCCTGGCCCTCCGGGTCTTCGTCTGGGACTTGCTGAACTTCGCTCCCCTCAGGCGCCGGGTTCTTAGGTCGAGGTCTCCCGCCGGACCATGCGAGATAAAGAGAGAGATGCTAGGGTTAGGACACGGCTCTTCCGTAACTTTTTACGTGAGGGACGGGGGTGAGGGAAACACACAGGTGCTACAGTGCTCTCGTCAGGCGGTTGTGACTCAAAGGAGTGAGTGAGAGGGAGGGGGTCAAGTCTAGTGGTCTTTGAGGCGGTGAGCGTTTAGCGGTCAGTGGCGAGCACCCTTCTCCCGCCTCCCGACCCAACCCGTGAAGCGTTCCCGTACCTGGGAAAGCCACGCACCTCCTCCTGGGGCGTGGCTCGGCGGAGCGTGGTGTCCGAGGTCTCCTGCATCCGGTCCCCAGTCCTCCTTGCGGTCGCTGCTTCTCCTCGGCTGTTCCTCTCTCCCGATCCCGTCTTCCTCCTCCGATTCACCGTCGTGCTCCTTCTCCGTTCTCCCTCCGGTGTCGTCACACACCCTGGTTCTCTTCTCCCGTCCTCTTATTGGCGGTTGTTCCTCTACGTTAGAATAGAGGGCGGGACTGTTGTGGAAGGCGTCCCAGTTAAAGGTACAGAGGTCCGTTTTAGAGGTGTCTGAATCCTCGGTGGTCCACGGATCCTGGGAGATAGAAAGCACATGATCGTTCAGATCTTGGGGAGACCACCAGTCACCCCCTTTGCAGTCCTCGTCCCTGCTGTCCCCGTGACACCCCTCCACCCCTGGATTCTCCCGCTCGGGGAGAGGGGATGTCCGTGAGAGGTAATCGGCGCTGCCGTTTTCAGACCCCTTCCTATGCCTCAAGGTGAAGGAAAAGGGCTGGAGAGCGAGGAACCAGCGTAACACCCGGGGATTGTTGGAGATATTGTGGCTCATCCATTGAAGAGGGGCGTGATCAGTATATAAGGTAAAGTGCCTCCCCTCCAGATAATATCGGAGCTTGTCAACGGCCCACCTAATCGCGAGGCACTCTCTTTCGATAGTGGGGTATCTCATCTCCCTTGGGAACAGCTTCCTACTGATGTATAACAGGGGATGTTCTATACCGTCTGCTGTCACTTGGGATAGGACTGCCCCCAGGCCGTGGTTTGACGCATCCGTGTGCAGGATGAATGGTCGGGAGAAATCTGGGGAGGCTAACACCGGGCTGGAAGTGATTATGTTTTTTAAGGCCCTGAATGCGTGTCTCATTTCTGGTGTGGGATTCTGGAAGATGTGTGGTTTTACTTGCTTCATAAGGGTGTCTGTTAAGGGGGAAGCCTGTTCTGAAAAGTTAGGGATGAATCGCCTATAGTAGCCGATCAGACCCAGGAACGCCCTCATCTCCTTTTTTGTGGACGGGAAAGGAGTATCATTGATTGCTTTTACCTTCTCCATCTGGGGGGCGATGAGACCATGACCCAGGACATACCCTAGGTAATTCACCTTCTGAAAGGCTACCCTTGATTTTTTTGCGTTTATATGAAGGCCAGCGTTATGCAGTGCGAGAAATATGGTCTGTAAATGTTGGAGATGCGTTTTCCAATCAGGGCTAAACACCACGATATCGTCTAGATATGCTGACGAATAGTTCTGATGTTCCCTCAAGATGGCATTCATCAGCCTCTGGAAGGTGGCCGGGGCTCCATGGAGGCTGAAGGGGAGGACCGTAAATTCATATAGGCCGTCTGGTGTAGAGAAGGCGGTCTTCTTGCGGTCTTCTTCTCTTAAGGGCACCTGCCAGTAGCCCTTGGTAAGATCAAGTGTGGTGATATACACGGCCTCTCCCAGTTTCTCGATCAGCTCGTCAATACGGGGCATGGGATAGGCGTCGAAGGAGGAGATGTTGTTGAGAGCACGGAAGTCCATACAGAACCGTACGCTTCCATCCGGCTTCGGTACCATCACTATTGGCAACGACCAATTACTTCGGGATGGCCGTATCACGCCTTGTTGTAACATGTCCCGGACTTCTTGTCGAATCGCTTCTCTGCGGGCTGCAGGAACTCGATACGGCCGTAGTTTGACGATCTTCCCTGGGTCGGTTTCTATTTGATGTTCCGCGAGATGGGTCCTTCCCGGGATGTTGGAGAAGAGGGAGGCATGGGACTTCAAAGCCTCGCTCAGTTCTCTGGCCTCGTCTGGGCTTATCTCGGGGTTGATGACTAGGTGGTGAAGCGTTGCCTGATCCGTCTGTTGTGTGGGCACCGTTAGGCTGGTTGGTTTGGGGGGTGGTCCTATCCATTTCTTTAATATATTGATATGGCATACTTGGGTCCGCCGTGGTGTAATCTGCAACTTGTAGGTGGTTTTCCCGATGGTTTCTACCACTTTGTAAGGACCTTTCCACTCTTTTTGGAACTTCGGGGCGGAGGTCGGCAACAGCACCAAGGCCCAGTCGCCCATGTTTAAGGTTCTCCATTTCTTCCCTCGATTGTAGAAGAATGCTTGTTTTTCTTGCTGATTTTCCAGGTTGGAGTACGCCAGGTCTCGGAGCTTCCCCAGCTTTGATTGTAGGCCCTGTGTGTATTCCAGCATCTCTCGGGACTCCTGGCTCTCTTCTTTTTCCCAGGCCTCTTTCGTCATGTCCATCAGACTTCGTGGCTGGCGACCGTACAGGAGTTCAAAAGACGAACAACCTAGGCTGCTTTGCACTTGGCTCCTTATGACATACAAAGCCAATGGTAGTAGCTGGTCCCACTCTCTTCCTTCTACGTTGAGCATCTTCTTGAGGGTGGTTTTGAGGGTGCCATTATAGCGTTCCACCAACCCGTCTGTTTGCGGGTGATACACAGACGTTTTGATTTGTCGAACGTCGAGTAGCCGGCACACTTCCTTCATCAGGCGAGACACAAACGGTGTGCCTTGGTCCGTGAGTATTTCTTTCGGAAAACCGACCCTAGAAAATAGCTCCACAAAGCGGTCGGCGATGTTGCGGGTTGTGGGGGCTCCTAGCGGAAATGCTTCGGGGAACCTTGTGGCGTAGTCCACCACTACTAGGACATACATGTGGCCTTTTTTTGTCCGGGGCAGAGGTCCTATAAGGTCCATCCCTACTCTTTCGTATGGTGTTCCTATCACGGGGAGCGGTTGTAGGGGTACTGCTGGAGGTATACGGGTGTTCCTTTTCTGACAGACCGTACAGGTCTGACAGTGGGCTTTGGTATCCTTATAGATGCCTGGCCAGTAGAAGTGTCATAGTATGTTTTGCGTGGTTTTCTCAGAGCCTGAGTGACCGGCCGTGAGGTGGGTGTGTGCAAAGAACAGAATCTGCTCTCTGAAGGACAGGGGAACCAGAAGCTGATGTGGCTCTGAGGGACCTCCCTGGCGATAAAGCAAATCGTTTTTAATAAGAAAGCGGGGATATATACGTGTGTCAGTGTCTTGTGACCTATGGGCTTGTTCCCAGGCATTGAGGAGAGTGGCATCATTGGCCTGTGCGAATTTAAAACTGCGGTCCAACAGCCAGGGTTCAGGGGTGATCAGGGCCTTCACCGTTGGGTTCTCTCTGGTGCCCTGCTCCTTCTTCCCTCCCTGTAGACCCCCTAGAACTAGGCGAAACATATCTTGGAACGCCGGGTTATCGGTTCCGATGATGAGGTCTTCTGGTAGGTTATCCAGGACCCCTACTCTTACAAGACCCTGGGCCCCTGAGGGATGGACTACCGGGATGTCGGCCACGGGATAAGGCTTAACGTCTCCGTGAACACACCGAATGTGTACCGAGGATTCCGGTACCAACTGCTCCGGTGACACCCATAGGCTTTGAACAGCGGATTGCCTACATCCTGAATCTAGGAGTGCCTGGAGGGAAGTACCGTTCACCTGTACCTGGACATGATAGGCTGACCCCATCTCTGCGGTGTAGAGGATTGATTTGGGCACGTAACCCACTTCCATGGGTTCCTCCATCGTTCGTTTCTTGGGGCAGGCTCGGGCTATATGACCCCATTCCCCACAGTCGAAGCACTGAGGGCCCTTCATGATGGGTTCTTCATATCTCTGGGGTCGGGCCTTTGGCTGATCCGGTAGTTTCGGTTTTTTCTCTGTCCGAAAGGGAGTGTTCCGCGTTTTCTCCACATCCCCTACGTAGCCTTTCGGCTGAGCCCTAGAAAACGCGGTGGCCATCTCCACGGCCTGTTCTGCGGTTAGGTGCGTATGCTGCCTCAACCATCTCTGGGTGTGGTAGGGTAAGGCTTCCAGGTATTGTTCCGGGTAAATATTTTCCATGATCTCCTCCTTTGTACTGGTGCCTGGGTTCAGCCACTTATCTGCAGCCATCTTCAATCGGAAATACAGGGTCTTTGGGTTTTCCCCGGACGCCCCCTTCTCTCTTCTGAATCTTACCCGGTAGGCCTCCGCGTCAAGGCCCAGGTGGTCTAAGATGAGCGCCTTGATGGACCCATTCGGGGCATCTCCGGTAGCGTTAGCCACCTGATAGGCTGCTTGTGCCTCTCCGGTCAGGAGAGGGGCCAGAAAGAAGGGCCACTTCTCCAAAGGCCAGCTACACGCCCTGGCGACCCTCTCAAAGTTTGTGAGGAAGGCGTCCGGGTCCTCCCCCGACAAGTACTTCTGTAAAGAGATCCCGGCTGGTGTGGGGTGACTAGGGCTGCGTATTTCTCGTCCTGAGCTGCTAAGGGGGTCGGTTACAGCTTTTTGGAGTCCCTCTAGCTGCGCGGCTATCGTGTCCTTAAAGACTTCGCGGTCCGCGCTGGCGGAGGCCATTTGACGTTCCACGGCCCATTCCAGCTTTTCTTGCCCTTTATGTTGGATTAATGCGTCCATCTTCGGAGTTACAGATGGGTCCTCTATGCCCGCATTCTCCACCACTGTAAGCGGGTTGCAATGAGGAGACTGACGCTGAAGTGTTTGCTGGGGTTGTTTATTGAGGATTCACACAGTTACGGGTCGTCTCCGCTCCCCTCGGTGTCAGTATCACGAGTCCTGGCCCTCCGGGTCTTCGTCTGGGACTTGCTGAACTTCGCTCCCCTCAGGCGCCGGGTTCTTAGGTCGAGGTCTCCCTCCGGACCATGCGAGATAAAGAGAGAGATGCTAGGGTTAGGACACGGCTCTTCCGTAACTTTTTACGTGAGGGACGGGGGTGAGGAAAACACACAGGTGCTATAGTGCTCTCGTCAGGCGGTTGTGACTCAAAGGAGTGAGTGAGAGGGAGGGGGTCAAGTCTAGTGGTCTTTGAGGCGGTGAGCGTTTAGCGGTCAGTGGCGAGCACCCTTCTCCCGCCTCCCGACCCAACCCGTGAAGCGTTCCCGTACCTGGGAAAGCCACACACCTCCTCCTGGGGCGTGGCTCGGCAGAGCGTGGTGTCCGAGGTCTCCTGCCTCCGGTCCCCAGTCCTCCTTGCGGTCGCTGCTTCTCCTCGGCTGTTCCTCTCTCCCGATCCCGTCTTCCTCCTCCGATTCACCGTCGTGCTCCTTCTCCGTTCTCCCTCCGGTGTCGTCACACACCCTGGTTCTCTTCTCCCGTCCTCTTATTGGCGGTTGTTCCTCCACGTTAGAATAGAGGGCGGGACTGTTGTGGAAGGCGTCCCAGTTAAAGGTACAGAGGTCCGTTTTAGAGGTGTCTGAATCCTCGGTGGTCCACGGATCCTGGGAGATAGAAAGCACATGATCGTTCAGATCTTGGGGAGACCACCAGTCACCCCCTTTGCAGTCCTCGTCCCTGCTGTCCCCGTAACACCATGCCAATTTGTTGCTGGGCTCTGCGTCTGAAGACGTGGACAACCTGGGAAAGCAACTCATGTTAGCGCGCAAGGGTCGTGCTTATATGTGGCTCCGCTTATTACTTCCGAAGCGGAATGACATTGGTGCGGAGCAGCACGATGCCGCTTACCTGCTCAAAAAGAATATTCAAAAACTGAGGAATCAGCAGTTAGATTGAGAATCTGCAAGTAAGGTCGTTACCGAAGGTAAGTAACTTGTTCATTTTGTGCTCAACTTAAAGTCTCATGCTTGGCACGCTCAATCACTTGAAGGACGACTGTATGTTTTGCTGGGTACGCAGCGTTCAGAAAATGCAGTGTCTGGCTTGTTCATCGCTCATGCTATTGCAACTCTGTCCAGTGTGTAGTTGTGCTGTTCACAGTTTCCAAGTAGGCTTTTAAATCTCACAGAATTAGGGCTGCCCTTAAAATGGATCTGACAAAAAGAATAGTTTTGGAAACAACTGTTGGTAAGCTGTGTGGGTACAGAGTCCTCACTGATGCACATGGCACTAACTATCTTACTAACCATAATACATGTTGAGGGAACTGTAACATGCACAGATGTGTGCAAATTGTGAAAGCACATTACAACTGTGATTTGTTACACCTTCTTTAAGCTGAAAAGTAAGGTAGCTCTAATTGCAGATGCTACATCCTAGTGACCCACAATACAAACATCTTCACTATAGCACCAAAATCTATAGAGTGCTCTCCTATTGCCTTTGAAAAAGATGGTGTTACAAATGCAATTCCTAAGGTTCAGTATGCCTGTTGTGTTTGCTGCATCTCTACTCGAGCCATTGTGGATTTTGGTCCAGAGCTTTTAGCATTGTACAAGACTACTTGCTCATCACCACTGATGGATATTCCATGGATCTACTGTGTTTGTGAACAAATACATGCTTTCAATATTCCAAGCCTGCTTTTTTCTGCACTTTTTGGCCTATTTCTATAGTCAAAGTTAATATCCACTGTAAAGGGTTACTTTTGGGCATACGTCGCGCCTTTGAGGTACGAGATGGTTTCTTTTCTGTGACTCTTCTCCATGTTCTACACTAGTCTGTGTATCCTGAAGTCTTTTCCTTAATACCCATTTTATTTTCTCTGCCTCCTTCCTCATTGTTGCAGTGTTTTGAATTGTCCTTTTTTTTTTGTTTTAGAGTTTTATATAGCACGAACTAGACCTGAAGATCTCGGGTATCAGAGCGCTTTACATAGCACCAGTTTCGTTACACAAGGACACATACATTTTTATTAGGCACAGGGAGATTAAATGATTTGCCCAGAATCACAGGATGTTGAGCGTCGTTGCCCAGACTCGAACCCGGTTCCCCCGACGTCGACCGCTCTAGCCGTAAGTCTACATCCCTTTCTGAAACAATACATACCTCTTTCTCCGTCCGGTTGGACAGCTCCCATTACACACCAAAATCCGAGTCTCTGGCCAGTTACAGCTCTTGTGCACCAGAAACCTATGGCCATTTGATAAGATCCATGCAGATAATTTCTTTTTGGTGATGGTCATATGAATTTCCCTAATATCGTTCTCCGTGGTTTTAAGATCCAAAATGTATAACGTTATGCGTCTTTGTTTTTAAACTTGGCACATTTAAATATCTATCAAAAAGTATGATGAAAGGATTATGGCATGACCATATCAATTGGATAACATACTATTTCTCTCCATATGTTTCACTCTCCATCTCCATTTAATAGGTTGTTTCACAATGTTTGCCATCTTTTGGTCAAGGAACAGATTATTGGAACACTCATGGACACAGTGAAAGTAGCATCAGCAGAAAGCCACAGTTTATTCTCAACTTGGTTGTGCAGCCATTTTGACTCTCCACCTCACCTCCCATGCCCTACTCATGCGTTTGCCTGCGAGAGAGGTCAAGGGACCATGTAAGTGGCAGTAGGACTGTTCTGAGGGACATAAAATGGAGATGGAGATGGTGTTAGCAGGCAGCTTCTTAGGTGCGGGACACCAAGACCAGGTCATCAAGACCATGAATAAATGAAAGACCCCTAGTGGTATGCCTTTGGAAGGGGATCTTTCATTTGTCTTAATGTAGGTGGAGGTCAACAATGACTAGCTTAATGCCTCTAGGATCTCTGTTCCTGGTTTTTCGTCCCTGTGCTTTAAAGCATCCTTTCTTTACTCTCACCTCATACTTTTCCCCTGATCAGTTTTTGCTCTGCTGTTCAGTTTCACTTCTAGTTCCCCTGCCTATTACCCACACATAGCTGACAATTGAGCTAATTAGTCATGCACAGGCAGAGCTCACCATTACTCTGCGTACATGGTCTCCGATCCCTTTTGCTCTAAAGGCCAGATGTTTTTTATGGCTTTACCAAGGGGACTAAAACTGTTGCTTGTATTTTTTGAAAAAGGGAGGGATGGTGAGATCTTAGAAAATAGTGCTCTTTCTGATCTCCATCTGCTCCATGATATGTTACTTCCATCCTCCCAACCCGCCAATAAGGTTTCAAAGTAAAGTTCTGACCCTAATATTTATAGCCCGTAGTTGTAGCACAGTGACATTGTTAAGGATCACAACTGGTGTACCTTTTACCTGAGCTGCAACACAGAGTTGTGAGGGGATGTTGGTCTGGTGGAAAAGATGGCTACTGGATTTCACCACAAGGGTAAGTTTATGAGTTAGGGGTGGCTGAGCTGTGCTGCAGGTGTTCACTCCTTGTGTGTTAATATGTGTTGACCCGCGCCGTGTTTCGACACATGTAAGATATGCTTAATCTGTCGTTACTTTGAAATCATTGTACAAACCTGAAATGCAATATAGTGTCTTTTTTAGTACTCTTTTTGCAAGTTATGTGTATACTAAATGTGGCCACTTTTTGTTTAACACACAACATGCTTATCTGTAAGGCAGTAACGGCCCTCCGCCATGTTTAAGACCTCCTCACTTAATATACTATAAAATTCTGAACCGAAATCTGGAAGCCAACTGTTTTACTCTGCCGGTCCCAATATGTGGAACAGTCTCCACCAAACATTCAAACAGGCCAGCTAACTATCTGTCTTTTAGGAGACTGCTTAAAGTGTTCCCCTTCTTAGAACCTGTAGTCCTTGTGCAGGATACACTGTACTCTTAACATTCATTCTTTTGCAGAAAGCCTCTTGTGCAAGTGTCTAAGGCATTCATTGAAAGTGCCCTTGTCTCTGTCTTAGATAATATCGACAAAGACTGGACACCAGAGACTGTGCTGGTGGCAGAGTTCAGCCTGTCTGACTGCATAGAAGACATCCTTAAGGTATGTAGTGGATTCTTTTTCGCTCTATCTACCTGCTTTCAGTGCTTCACGTTTTGTAGACCTGTTATACTTGTGATGCTGAGTTACCCAAGGTTCTGATTTGTTGCTGATCCGCTCATGGCAGTATAAGAGAAGCGGTACCAAGGGTGAAAAGAAGAAAAACTTTTGGTGAAATGACTCCAGTTTGGTTGATTGCTTCAGTGGATGTGAATACAAAAAACACAGTTGCTTCACTTAGTAACTGACTTGTGGCGTGTCGCTTTAGGTACTTCTATAGTGTTACATATGGCACAGGCCCCGCTGTATGTTTAACATGGTCACTGTTTGTGCTTTGACTGCATTCGAGAGTGTGATGAAAGCATACATCCTACAAGACCGGTCTGCTTATTTCTAACAAGACAATCTTTTAAAGACCTAGCTGTCCCAAAACGCCGGGAATCAATTTAAAGAAACCCGCGGCTCCTTTGGGAGCTATATGTATTACAAAAATTATATATATTGTAATTGCTACAGCAAAAGAATCAAACAGTCCCAATTAAGGCATTTGTGACAATATTAATTAATCCATCAACAAAAAGAGGGGGGGACCGGGAGCATAATTAGAAAATAGGTCCAGTACCCATGCTCCCTCAAAATCACGTATTTATATTGAGGGTAGGTCCTTAAGGGATCCGATCGCGCTTCGTCAGGACCAAATCAGACAGGTGAATCTAAAAAGTATATGAATGAAAAAGAAAAGGTTCCAGTGAAAGTGAAGTACTGTGAACCTATAGTACCTTGATAGTAAGGGGAAATTGCGTCGTCGCGCTGGTAGGTGCTCCTTCTTATTGGAAAACCTACACCCAACCCTATGAGATGAAAGGGAAGGGCTCCGTCAGCGGTTCGGATTAGGCGACAGAGAAAGATCGGATCCCTTAAGGACCTACTCTGAAGCGCGAAACATGTTGACCCTATTTTTCTAGAACTTTCACTCCCTATTCACTCACCTATCCTGAGAGTTGCAGTAAACTCTATATCTGCCCTCATTATATTGTTTTTTTGAGGACCTCCAGGATCATTTTTAATCAATGCTAGATAGAGCCGTGAATAAAGGTCTTGGTTTCTACCTAGTAGTTTTAACGCACCACTCACATCCCTCATAGACATACCCACACACCCCCATGCACAACTGCGGCGTCTCCTAAAAGAACTCCGACAAAGAGCCCTCTTGCGGGGCCCGTGGGGGACTGCAGCGCCACCCCCACGAGGAGCAACGCCCTATGATGAAGCAGGACACCTGAAAGGGTGTGTGAGGGCACTAAATTTCAAAGGAGAAATTCCCCACACTCATTCCGGCCCAACCAATCTCAAAGCACACACAGCAGATCTTCCTACCTCTTTCTTTAGGAACAGCTACCCTCTCAATATAAATACGTAATATTAATTAATCACCTGCTAATTAGGTGATCAAATATACAGGACTCCAAACATAATGAGTGGAAAATTATTCTTATAATGAAATTATCTATGCCTTACAAAAACAAATGCAATCAGCTCTGATGTTGGAAGAAAAAGAAAGCCTCGCTACTTGTGCCAAGGGCCGATGCAGTGGAGAGATGGTGGCAAATGTGCAAAATCAGTGTGCTGTAAAACAGCACTTCTATCCAACAATGGCTGTCCTGTTCTTCTAGATGTTAGTGTATGTTCATAATACATATATGTACAGTAATTGTGTACAATAGCCACTGCCCTGAGTACAGAATGTTATCATTTCGACCTGTGAGAGTGATTTACACAGGGTTGAAATCACGAATATGTTAAATAGGAAGGTATCTAAACTATAAAATGACATCACCAGTTACGACAAAAACATCACCTGTCTGTATCCTTCTCATGAGTTTTAGCAAACCCTTACTGAGCCTCGACAGCCCAAGCCAACAGGACCATGCTGCGGAAAAGTAGTTACTTTCTCAGAATCCACAGGGCCTGGCGAGTCTGAGTGCTATTGAACATCTCTTGTGTTCCATCTGGAGAGGAGCTGGCCGTGCAGTTAAGACTGGAGTGCTCTGCTGCAGCAGAAACAACACTCAGTTGCATGTGGCTGGTTTCGTTTTATAGTGGCACAGTGGGCGGAATCTGATGGGCTGGAATGTGGCCCAAAGAGTTACAGTGGCTAAAATTAATTCAAGCATTCCTTTCCTCCTCACTTTATTTCTCCAGGGGTGGGTTCGGTGGCCCCTTTACCAAAGGACTGAAGGTATTCTTCACGGATAAGGCCTTACTAGACCAGAACTGGCCTGGGGTTGCTCGTGTTAGTGTCTGGAGGGACCTAGCCCAGCTGGTAAGGCTGGACTTTTCCTGTTGGAGTGGAGCCAAACTTGATTTCCATATAACTACTCCCTTGGCACAGTGGGCAAAACATGATGAACTGGTTTCGGTCGGAGCCGTTACCGTAACCGAAATTAATGTAAGCACTTGTTCCATCTCTTTGTTGTTGCTTGCACTATGACCCAGCAAAAGACTCTGCATGAAGAGGAAGCATGAAGAAGAAGCCATGTCGTGGGTGACCCACTAGAGAGACTACAGGATCAACGAAGCTCTGTTCTGATAATATATTACCTCCTGGTCCATGCCAGGGAGGCTGTGACCCACTAGAGAGACTACAGGAAGACTAGAGGGTTCATGTGGATGAACAGGGCCTGTCGTGATGAAACAGGAACTGCAGGGTATGGAGTGATGGCCGGGCTCCCTTTACCCTAGTAAAGACCTTGAAAGAGGGCGAGCTGGGAGGAGGCTGCGGAGCACAGAGCCCTGGTGCTTCAGCCCTCTCCCCTCTGAACATTTCAATGACACAGAGTGATTCATTGTTCCAGGCGCCTGTCTGCAGCACAGTCATCAGTTCCAGTGAGAGGATCAGTGCTCTTCTGAGTGAAATATCACTCTGGGTAATGGAGAAGGCCGCACAGCTTCCTTGAAGTTGGGACCGGTGATGTGCAGAGCTGCATGTCCTTCACAGGCCATGTCCCAAGCAGTGGCCTCTGGTAATCCGAGTGATGTGCGCCTCTGTGTGTGAGTGAATGTTGGCAGTGTTTGAACGAACGTTCATTTATGTGTGTGCGATGGCTGGGGTGCAAGTGAGATATTAGGGTTCAAAGAGCCTCGAGGTGAGAGGTGTTTGGCTCTTAGAGACCTCTAAACTTTACCCGCCTGAGATGACCAAGTTCAGCGACATTAACAAGGTCGCTGATTTACATTCGTTGTTTTATTTGACAAATGAATGCGTTCTGGAGGTTATAGCTTTAGTTCTGTCCACCTCAGGTGGTTGGACATATGCACAAGATAGTGATTTGTAAAGGGAAAGCCCAGGACTAGTGAATGGTTCTCAGGTGGTTTAAAGCCATGTGACCACCCTGTGGCACTATTAAAGTGAACCACGTTAGCACAGAACATTTGTTCATAACAGCACTGTGACCCAACAGCTTTTTTTTATTGATTTGATAATGCCTATATAGATGAGTCATAGGATTTAAGTTCTGTATTTTTAAAGAGGCAATTGTGCATTGGAAAAAGTAAACCTTTCAAGCAGCGTGTCTGGTTTTTGCTTTTCAAATATCTGAGGTGGGTGTAGGCCAAAAGACCGAGCATTAAACTGTCTATTCCTATAGTTTTGGGCGTGCTTAGTTTTAAGAAATGGCTCAGTGAAAGGTTGCTTCCATGCAAAGTATACACACAGAAAATAATCACATGCATAGTGTCTTGTTAACCTAGCTTCAAAATGTGCACCATGGGTCAATTTGTGAATGCGGAAGAATTTTGAGTGATACCCAGATTAGCTTGTGTATCACTTGTATTTGGGACGATGGTGTTTGTTGTTGTGAATTCTGTCTTTCTGATAGGGGTGATGGGTCTGTTCTTCAACAAGTTGGGGATGTTGAAGTGGGAGGAAGGGGACGGATATGTTTAGAAAACTGTCCTCAAGCAGATCTCATGCAACACTGCACAATGCACACATCAGTTGCCGCTCCTGTTCACTGCTTGCTGGGTCCAGTGTGACCGCTCCATAGAACTATCGGCCCACATGAAACTTGGGGCTCTGTGCGCATTACTAAATGAATTACCACGAAATACATCACTCTCAAATCCTGGAATATATGTGGTATGAATGATCCCAGAAATGTAAGGCAAACGTTTGCATACCTCCAAAGACACCTTCTGACATAGTAGTGCTACAGGAACTCCATCTCACCGACAACACTTGGCTCCAAATACGGGTGGGATGGATTAGAGATGCATATGTCCACTTGCCCAGCATATGCACAAGGGATAGCTGTCCTATTTCGAAGAGACCTTCAGAGACATGCACTCCAATCGATCTGCAACTCAGATGGATGCTATGTACTTGTCCACAGGACACCTCTAGGCATGAAGGTCACTATTAAATGTGAGCATTGTCCCAATGTGGACTCTCCTGACATTTTTGCCACGGTATTGGATAGAATTGTTGCCCTGGGCGTTTCAATGGTGATCTCGGGGGTCGATTTTAACATAGTCCTTGACCCTCGCATAGACAAATCCCAGTCCAATGTTGGACTATTCCTCCACGCTGATACCTACCTGCAGACTGTCCTGCCTGATCAAGACTTGCTTGATACTTCTGGCACGCTAGGCACCCCTGGCAATTGAAGGCATCTGTGTAACCGCCTCCTTGTGGCGCATGGTCACGCATAAATTATTGGCTAGTCACTTGTCACTAGGGACATATGCACACACACCAAGAGTATTGATTATCTACCTCGTACAGTGTCTGACCATGGTCCGGTGGTCTTAACATAGTCATCAGGGGGTGCAGCTGACCACGCTTTCACATGGAGACTGCCTTTTAATGCACTCCCAGACCCTCCTTTAACGCTGAGATGTAGGGTGCAAATATTGAATTCGTCAATTACATTATTGGAATGGCAGACTCCCCTGGGCTAGTCTGGGAAGCCTTTAATGCCTATATCTGGGTCAGGTGCATATCAAAACAGTCTGGCATGTTCCGGGATTTGCGCAGGTGGCGGCAGGTGCTAGAACGCGAATTCCAAGATCAAGGACTTCGCTCCTTTGAAGGCAGATATGCACTGCTTTGCACACATCCTTCAAAAGATGGCTGAATATGAAGAAACTGCTGAAAGTGAAACACGCTTCCTGCACAAGGAGGTCACGGCTTGCCGTTTTGCTGAGGGAGACAAGGCAGGCAAGACCATAGCTGTTGTACTAAAAACAAAATCATACATCACAGAGCTAATGAATGCAGAACCGGTGCCATGTCACTCCTGGGCAAACATAAATCAAGATATGCTCCGCTTGTACTCTACTCTATATGCCTTCACTGGCCCAATCCACCCTGACAGACTTACTGCCTACTGCGACTCTATCCAGCTGCAATGGCTAGATAGTAGCCATAGGCAATTCCTGTACCATTTCCCACAAATAATATCATCCAAGTAATCTGTAGCATGACTGGAAGCAAAGTAGTTTTACTCATGCTTGGGAATCTTCCACCTTCTGTCCCTACATAAATCCTTCCTCTGATCTATGGACATCGTACTGAGGTCACTTCACAACCCTGTGTTCTGCATTGCCTATGTGTGTCGCCTTTGTGTGTAGAAGAAGAAACACAGGACTTACTTCCTGGGTCTAAATGGCCTGACGGCCCATTTCTACTAGGAATATGCAGAGGAATTGGCCCCACTCTTATTGGCAATGTATGAAGAAGCCAGGAAGACTGGCCATCTACTCCCCGAGAGGCCCTGACTGTCACAATATTAAAGCTTGGCAAGCAACCCAACCTTTGTGATTCCTACAGGCATTTATCCAAATGCAGATAACAAAATCATGGCATGTATGCTCACAGTAAAGATACTGCCTCTCATCCCCATCATAGTCCAACTGGATCAGTCGAGCTTTGACCCAGGGGCGCTCCACCGCATATAATCTTCATACTGTCTTTGCCCTACTCTACATCCTCAATCCACAACTCTCTGTGGTGGCGCTCTTCCTAGCTTCCATGAAGGTCTTCGACGCCTTCGAGTGGCAATTCTTATTTGCACTGCTGCAATGAATATGCTTCATCCCTTTCTTTAATAGATTAAGCTCCAATGCAAGCTCCCTACAGCTTGACTATGGGGGAACAGCAGAGTGTCAGATACCACAGCAATCAAGAGAGGCACGTGAATGGGATGCCCACTTTTGCCAATTTTATATACCATAGCTGTGGAGCCACTTGCTAGACGCCTGAGTCAATATCAGTCCAATCGAGGCCTCAACTTTGTAGCTCAGAAACTTGTCATCTCAGTGTATACAGACTACGTCACCATATATGTAAAGAATGCAGCCTAGAACCTGGCACCCATGTTGCGTGAGTGCATACAATTTGGCACCTTAACTGGAATCATGATCAGCTGGTTGAAGTCTGTAATTTTTCCTCTGACAATACAGAGAGATTACCTACGGAGTACCCTTTAGAGTGGGCGGGTGAGACTGTCGGGTATCTGGGGATTCGGATCATCAGGAATTTCTCCCTTCTTTGACGTGAAAACTATGGGAGAGCCACGATGTAGCTACATGAGTGGATACCAATATGGATCAACTTGCCTCTGTTCCTTGCTGGGAGACTGGCTATTGCCAAATTGGTAGTTCTGCCCAAGTTTCTCTATCTGTTTGCTAATATTCCCATACCTCTGATCTTTAATCGCATTCCCTACCTTTTGACTCAGCTGGCGTGGGCTGTATGGCAGCTAAGATTAGCGTGAGGAAGCTTGACCCTGCCCCCTGAACAGGGAGGACTGTGTGCTCCTGATATGAAATTGTATTATTACTGCGCACAAGCCCAGTTCGCCCATCACTGGTTCTTCCACACACAATACTTGCCTCATACTGCTATAGAAACAGACAGTACCCACCCATGCCCTCCACTGACTGCTATCTGTACTGAGCCAACAAGACCTAGAGACCCGATTGACACTGTTAAATGTACGGCATGGGCATGGAGTTGGCTACACTGTAGGGCTCGACTGGACTGCCTCTACTCTGCTAAACTGAAACTAGCTGACAATCCACTGTTGCCCCCCTGCAGAGGAAGAGAGGGTGCAACAGCCGTTAGGAGCATTGGAGAAAATGGGCGACCTATATCGGGCGGGCACGTTCTTTTCCCTAAAAGTGGCGCGAGCCTGCAAGTAATGTACACCGCTTGATATTTTCCTTTATTATTGAGTCGGAGCGTCTGCAAGACAGCTCATAGTACATTGTCCCTGCGCTAGACTGCATCCTCAATACCCTCTCTCCTAGGAGGCTAATCTCTAGATTATACACAGTCATGGGAGATAAAGCCCCTGTGGTTAAATCTAGGACATTTGAGAGATACGGGCAGGCATTGGTGCAGATTCAACTGAAGAGAAATTGATATTCTGCTGCCCCATGAAGCGCATGCTCTCCCCAAACTATTGGCTACACCTCATTCACATCAAATTCCTCCTTCACATATATCACACTCTCCCTGGGTAGTACAAGATGGGCCTGCTGCCTGACACAAGATGCTAACGTTGTAGCAATCAAGATGCTGATTTCCTACACTTGGCTTGGGAATGTCCTATGATAGGGTGTTTGTGGTCTGAAATGTATACCTTTCTGGAGGAAGTGACTGGCCACCCAATGCCAAGAACGCCACTAGTGGCACTGACAGGATATGGCAAAGACATTCCGACCGCTGGCCATTGGCTGACGGCTATGATGCTGCTTTTAGCCAAGAGGAAGGTGGCAATACACTGGGGATGACACGCTTGCCTGTGGCTAAAGGACTGGCTGGCAGATGTGGCCTTTTGCCAGGAGAGACATATGAACCCCTTTAGCACTTATATCGCACTCCATGCATAGTAAGGAAGCCGAATAAGCTGGAGGCAAACTGTTTGTTATGTAAGATCCAAGCAGAGTTGTAGGATTCCACTGGAGGTGCTTGGACCGAAAGGCCTCGCAATTACTTATACTGCCAATAGAACATATGATGGAGCACAATTTTAACAACTAAACTGCCTTCTGATGAATCCTGTTAAATATGGGACTGCACTGCATATTTTGAATTATGCTTTACTTGTTATAAAAACATTAATAAAAAGATTTTTTTTAAATGATGTACAACGAGGAACCAACAATTCTTTAAATAACTCTGATCTGTTAACAAAATTAGATATGTCAGCGGCCCTAGACGCACAATGTTCACCTTTGCTGTTAAAAAAGGTCCTTCTACAACCGGTACAGACCAACACATCATCGACCAATTGTATGAGGAACGAACCCTTTCATTATATCTTATTTTAACTTCAGTGGGAGCTATAGGTTTGATATTAACCGAAATGTCTGATACTTAATTCTATCATTCTCATCTGTTATCAGAACAAGTGCTATTATTAAACAGAATTTTAACTTCATGAAAATTAATAACCAAGACCAACAATTGAACATATGTTAAAAAGGTTTGAACCTAGCATTGTTAACCTGTCGGAGGTAGATGATATTATTGACCAACTAGAGCTACTTCCAAGTGAAGTTGACATATCACTAACTAAATCATAGGACTCGATCTTGACTCAAAATATAATAGATACCAATAACCCCTCAGATAGCATTAATCATTCAAAAAATATGCTCATAATCCATCACAAACACCACCAATTACTGCAGAGACCTCTACACTTATGATTCGCCAAAAAGGGATACCTTACCTCACGCGGAACTTACAGCACTAAGAAAAATCCGTCTCAAAACTACTATACTCATAAATGAAAATGAGGAATCGTAATTATATTCCAGCTTTATCTAAGTAAATGCTGGCTATATAAATGAAGGAAGCTAAATAAAAATCTTGCTTTAGACAGAGTTACAGAAGTAACAAATATTAAAGGGTCAAACCCTCGGAAATTGTTCCCCATAATCAATCATATCTAATAAAATAAATCAAAATGCATCATTTAATGTCAGTTCAGAACATGTCATCCCAAATATTGTTCATGGTGATCAAGAAGGAAACAATTCCCACACAAAAACTCATGCAGACTTGTCAGAAGACTACGATGCAGCAAATGTATAGTTAAGTGGTTGTTAATCTAACACATGCATCAAACAATGTGGAGAGAAAGCTATCAATCAATCAATTGAACATCTTTTGTCCTCTCCAACTCAAATTGTGAAAAGCATAGCAGATAACTTCCCATTACTTGTTAAAGCTCTCTCACTTTCATCCATAAATTTCGCAGCAAAAACAGACGAAGAAATCATCCCTCAACAAGCATCAATCAGCCTTAAGTGACCACATGATTTAATGATCATTGCTAAGCTTGACAATGCCAATTCCTCTAAATTAAAATTGACATCTGGATCATAAGGGAATAAAAAGAACCTAGTAGGCCGTCTTCTCTAAGAGCCATAAATGGTGTCAGTGGTACCTTTACAAAAAAAGCTAGCAATGAGTTTGAAACCACTGAGTGGGACTTATGCCCCACATATAAATCTGAAAGATGTCATGATGTTCTCAATCATCAAAATATTCTGAAACTATAGAGGCACTTTCCTGAATTATGTAACCTCACCTCCAGTGAATTAGATTGTGTTAGGTAATACAAGACAATTGCTTGTAATAAAAAATCACTCATACAACTTGGTGTCAAAAGTTTTCGATCTAACATTTGGGCGAGGAGAAAAGATTTGGTTGCATGGGGAATTGTACTTCTCCAGTTCAAAAAGCAAAATATCTGAACATTTCTAGACCGGTTTATCTTAGTTGAGAATATTCTGTTGTCCGATCACTGCACGACAAGATGAGTAATGTTAAGGGTCTGGAAGACTTATGATCTAATGATGGTGACAACTTAAACATTTTTATTATCAAAGATTTCTCTATTCAGTGCCATTTTTGTAACCAGACAAACATAGAACAATTTTTTTCAAGAGATTCGAGTAACATTATATGGGGAACTCAACCCATTTAATTTATTTCCCCTCAACGTCCTGAACATCAGACGAAGTGTACAAAATAATTGCAAAAACAAACTTCTGATTTATTCATGGAACATAAGCGGTATCAAGAGACAAATTATCAGTGGAATAAAACTACTGAAATCACATTTTATGCAATTACAGTGTGATTTACTTGCAAGAATCTTCAAAGTTTTTGTCCTTTAATTCATCTGATTTTACTATCTTCTAAGTTCTCGCAATACAAAATGGGTCGTCCAAGCAGAGGTCTGCATACTTTAGTAAATAACAGTTTACATACCGAAGGCATAATGATTAACTACACTTCAGAAGGCGGTATTAAAAATCAGATTTTGATTGTCAATATCTATTTTCTACCCAGGTTTAAACAAAATACCAATCTTGCTCCCTTCAGCTGAAGTGAGCGTGATTTATTTCATAATAGAAATTACAAAACAAGTACCACAAAAATGAATGAAGAAAAAATACAATTTCTCACAGTATATACAGTATGTACACTATGTGGTGATCTTAGTGAACCCCAGTGAAGTGACCATAACCTAAAAGTGGTGCACAAAGTGTTTCAAAGGTGACTGGAAAACAGGAAAATTGGTTATTGGAAATACACAAAAGGGGAGTTTGTAGTGCAAAGAATAATTTTTATAACATTTAGAAGCTCTCCCTTTATGAAGTCGACGACGTTTCGACCCTCTCTCGATACGGGGTCTCTTCAGGATAAGAGTACTGGGGTCCATTGGAAAAGAATGATGATGTAAATTAGTGGTACTGTATGGATATTGTAGACATGAAGTCATGGGCAATGGTGAGCAATTGCTTACCATTAGTAGTCTTGTTAGAGTGAGATTCTTCTGGTGAATGGAGACACTTCCCAAAGTTCAGGATGAGGAAGGATGGACCTACTAGAAAGGGTATTGTCAGGAGCCATTTAAAATAAAATAAATGTGACTTCTTGTTCAATCAATAATGCGTAGGATTCAAGCTTACCCGAGGATTTATTCTCTGGTAATCATCACTTTGCCGGTTTCAAAATTGTATATCTTAAAGTCTTGGTAAATCCCTCCACTTAGTTCACGGGACTACCAGACTGCAGGGCTAGTAAATCCACTTTAGGTTGCTTCCGTTATCTGAACGATAAATCTGAGTCAATACCGGACAGAACTGCTTGAAATTACACTAACCATGGGAAAATTAATAATAGACTTACCCGATTGAGATACTCAGTAAGCCGTAATTTAATTATTCAGCAGGCATTCACGGGCTGGGGAGAAGCAATGAGACGCGCTGTCATTAATCGCGTGTCTATAAAGGTATAGTCTGCCATTGCGGACATACACACTAAGGAATTACTTACTTAATAATCGTGTGCCGCTTTGTGATCGCGTCGTTTCCTGTGTGAGGGACGCTTTGTAACAGCTATGTAAATAAAAGTTAGCTGGAACTGGTACCAGATGGTCCCTTATGTTCTTACCCTTTGTCATGAGAGTGTTCAGTGTAGGCCAATGTTTTTTGACAATTTTGGTGACTTGTGTGCTTAATGGACAAAACGTGGTGACACATACGCTTCTGCTGGTTTGGTCTTTTGTTTTACTTGTTAGCAGTACTTCCCTTGGGCTGTACTAAGCCCTCTTCATGGACGTATTGACAAGTCGTTTAGGATATCCTCTTTCACGTAATCTGTTGCTTAATATATTAGCCTCTTTGAAGAAGTCTTCTTTTTCTGTGCAGTTACGCCTCAGTCTCAAGAACTGTCCGTATGGTAAAGCATCCTTCAGGGCCCTGTGGTGGTAGCTATTGTATTGTAGAAGAGTATTTCTATCTGTTAGTTTGCGATAGAGGGTCACACCAAGTTGATTGTAACGGCATTTGATAAGTAGATCAAGAAAGGGGTTACTTTCTCTGCTGGTATTGTAGGTGAATTTTAGTGCTGATTGACACTGGTGCATGTAATTTTTTAACAAATCCAAACTTTCTTCTGTGCCCATATAAGGAAAATATCATCAGTGAATCGTTTCCAACACTTTATGTTGTTGACGAATAGATTGCTTATAGAGTTGATAAACTTGATTTTAATTCTCCTACATAGAGGTTCGCCAGATTCGGTGCAAAAATAGAGCCCATCGAAGTCCCTAAGCATTGCTGATAAAATTTCATGTCGAATTTGAAGTAATTCATAGTTAATGCAATTTCCAATAAATCCGTGATGAATTCAGTGGGGACCATCATGGGTGCAGGACGTGTGTTCAGAATCGTTTTGATGACATCGATGCTCTCAGTTTGAGGAATGTTCGTATATAACGACTCTATATCTAGGGTCACTAGTATTTCCTGAGTCAGGTCATAGTCCATTCCTTCGATCAGATTTATCATGTATGTACTATCCTTGACGTATGTTGGTAGAATAGGAACATAGTCTTTAATGAAGTTATTGATGTAATGTCCTAAGGGCTCAAGGACAGATCCACATCCTGACAAGATCGGTCTGCCTGATGGGTTAGTAAGGTCTTTATGCACTTTCGGTAAAGTATAGAGAACCGGAGTTCTTGCATTCTTCTGATTTAAAAATTCAAATTCTGGTTTGGTTAGAAAACCTTTTTCTAGCCCCTTGGTGGTGACCTCTAGTATCTTCTTCTGGATAATCCCAATGGGATCACGTGGTAATTCTTTATAGTGGTGGGTATTGTTCAATTGCCTCATTATTTCTGCCTCGTACTTGGATCTTTCTTGAATCACAATACCTCCTCACTTATCCGCTGGTTTCAGGATGATCATGTTGTCTTTCTTAAGCTCATTCAGTGCTTGTCGTTCTTGTCTTATGTTAAACGGAGTGAACACTTTCTTTTCTTTGAGATTGAGAATGTCTTCTAGTACTCCTTTTTCGAATGCTAAAATTTCAGGAGGCATCATATTATTAGCAGGTATGAAGGTCGATTTCGGTCGTAATACTGTATTCTCTGGGCGTGAAGGACCTTGGTTGTTGCTGAAGAATACTCTCAGTCTTATTGTTCTGAAAAATGTATGGAGTTCAGTCTGTAGTTTAAAAAAGTCAGTTCTCTCTGTGAGTACATATGACAACCCTTTGTTTAGGAGAGACAGTTCATTACTGTTCAATATGTGTGTCGAGAGGTTGAAGAAGGGAATGGTTCCGTCTGTGTTTGTAGTATCAGTGATCGCGATCACGGAGGTAGAGGACCCTTGGCTTATTACTTATACCTCGTGTGCTAACCTTCCGGTCCCCAGGTGTAGTATTGACGGCGTGTCTGTCGTTCTCCCACGAACTGATGCCATATTCTCTTCTGATTGCGATTGGTTCCTCTGCCTCTCTGTGCCTGGCCTAAAAAAGGCTGCTGTTGGTTCCTTTGTGCTCCGCTGGGTCCCTCACCTGCATCGTCTGAGGTGTCCGATCCTGCCGAGGAGTCTGTAAATCCAATTAAGTTGTTGTTTTTATATCTGCCCCATGTAACACTTTTCTTGAAGGGTTGGGGTTGGGTGTATAAAATTATGAAATAAATCACGCTCACTTCGGCTGAAGTGAGCCAGATTGGTATATTGTTGTGTGGGTTTCACAAATAATCTGAATATTTACGAATTATTTGATACACCATACCCTGCATTAATTGTTGTAGCTCCTTGATTAACTCAAGCAAGAAATGATTGTCTTGCATTAACATAGGGTGAATTTCAAATGAGTTCCTTGTGAACATTTTCTTTGCATAGCATTAATACCCAGTTCACAAGGACGTATGGGTTGCTCTTGTTGCTGTAAAAAGCAGGTTTAAACAAACTCGTCATTATTATTATTATTCCACACTTGTTGAGCTTAAGGGATTTTTGGAAACCTGTATACATACCACTGTTATTCTAACTGATGATTGTACTGAAAATCTGTTATTTTCCTTCAAAGTATTACAATCGGACAATTCACCAGATGTGATGTATAATATTCAACCGTTACAGATTAAAGACTTGAATGTACAATCGACTGGTAATTTACTGTAAACTTTGTTTTCGAATTAGCTTTCTGATCATTCAGTGGGAGAAGGCTAAGCCTAAATTTTGTGATTTTGTACACAGACATTTAAAACCCAGTGTTCCTAATTTTTGTGCTGTCAACCTACTTCCAGTTTGTGGTGGAAACCACTGTGAAACTCATGAGTGCTCCTGGAGAGCTATAGATTTCTGAAACGTAGTCAACATTCTGAATTCAGCAAAGGGTCATTTGTGGAGATCCCTCAAGGTTTTCTCAAAGAAACTAACTGTTGAAATAAAAATAATATAGAAGAATAGAAGGAATAAACATTGATTTGTAACAATGTTTTTATTTGTAACTTCTTGTCCCAATGGCCGATGTCCAAAAGCAATATGCTATTACATCCGCTAGACCCTTCTGGTTGCAGGGATATATAGAATTTGTGTTTTTTTCCATAGCCAATAACTGAGCTGCACCTTACAATGTTTTTTCATTCTGTACCTGGTATAGAGCAATTCACATTGTAACATATAAAAAGTGAAAAATAGGTATCAAGGAAACCTATATATTTCTGAAATGGGCACAAGATGTGGAGTTTAGGAGCTGTGGTTATTTGCACATCTCTGAATTTGTGGGTACCCATACTAGCATGTGATTTAGAGGGCATTTCCCAACATGTCTTTTTTCTTACACACTGGCTTACATTTATAAGGCACAAATGCAGAGTGTGTTCCCCTAAGTCTCCTGATAAAAAGGTTACCACACTTGTGTGGGTAAGCCTGGTGCCCGCGATAAGAAAGGGCCCAAAACGCAACATGGACTCGCCACATTTTTTCTACTGAATACTGACCCTTTTTTGCAATGCTGGTAATTGTGAATTTTGGGCCGTAGATCATCCGGCACCTAGGGAGACCTAGCAAACCTGCACATGTTTGAAAACTAGACACCTAGGGCAATCCAAGTTGGGGTGACTTGTGTGGCTCTCGATAAGTTTTCTTCCCCAGGAGCCCTTCAAAACCTCAAATGTTGACTAAAAAAACACATTTTCCTCACATTTCTGTGATGAAAGTTCTGGACTCTGTGGAGAGCAACAAATTTCCTACCATTCCCTCAAGTCTCCCGATAAAAGGGTACCACACTTGTGTGTTTAGGACTAGTGGCCGCGACAGAGAAGACACCAAAACGCAACATGGACACAAAACTGACCCTTTTATTGCAATGTAGCTAGCTGCAAATTTTCTACCACCTAGCATTCCCACAAGTCTCCAAATAAGAGTACCTCACTTGTGTGACTCGGCATACTGCCTGCAACAGAAACAGATCAAACCAAGGTCAATAAGTGTCCCTTTGCGAGGACTCCCATTGACCTTAGTTTGATCGGTTCCTGTCATGGGCACTAGACCCACCCACACAAGTGGGGCAGCATTTTTATCGGGATAAGCGTTGGAACGCTGACTGGTAGGAATTTTGATTCCTTCTGACTCTGGAAGAATATGTCACAGAAAATGCATGGAAAAAGAGCAATTTTACGCAAAGTTTGAGGTTTGCAGAGCATTGTGGGTAACAAAACTGGGCGATCCATGAAATGCACACCACCCTGTACTTCCCTGGGTGTCTGGTTTTCAGAAATGCCTGGGTTCTAGTTTTCAGAAATGCCTGGGTTTGGTAGGCCAAGCTCAGGCCCAAAAACTGCACCTACCCCTTTTGTTGATGTTGCCACATTGCGTGTTGGACCCAGCCCTTTTGCGGGTGCTAGGCTGCCCCACACAAGTGAAATTCCATTTTTATCAGGAGACGTGGGGACTCTGGATGACAGGACATTTGCTGCCCCCACAGATTCCAGTACTTTGAGTCACTTGTCACTAGTCACTTGTATATGAATGAAAAGGTGTGTTTTTAGTGTTGTTTCAGGATTGCAAGGGCATCTCAGTATGAAAACCTTGTGGGATCCAAGCAAGACACATCACCCTTAAGACCTCTCGGTCTCTAGTTTCTGAAAATATCTGGGGTTTGTAGATGTTGCCTAGAAACTTTGTACACCCTGTCAGAGAAAGACAGGAAAGACCAATATCACTGCACCACCATCTACTACTCAAGTGCATACACACACTGGTTGGATTGGGCGAGTGAAAAGTTCCAAATGTAAATTTTATTAACAGAAGATTTCACAAAAATTAAAATGTAAAAATTATTGCTCATAAGATAATTATAATTTTCCAATACTGAATCAGTGACTCACAGCTCATGAGTTGTAAAGCCACAAAACAACACCAACCTCTTTACAGGTCATTCAAACATCTTTCATGCATCACACACACCAAACCGTTCACAACTCCAGCCGCGGGCCCAGCACATTAGAACACTCACATCAACAAACAGTGCTATTCAAGTGCAGATCACTTTCATTCGCCCACAGGATGACACAACAATCCCATTGCATGGCAGCTGACAGAGTGTGTGGACTGGCATTTGGCTGCAAGTGTGTGTGTAGTGACTTGCTTCTGGTCACTACACACACACACACACGCCGCCAGCCAGATGCCAGTTCAGACACAGCCGTCAGAATGCTTGGCAGCTAGCGGAATGTGTGGACTGGCGTGTCGGTGACTATTTGTACCTAGTGACTTACTGCTGGTCACTACACGGACACTAGGAGCCAAACGCCAGTCAACACTTCGCCAGCCAGACGCCTGCCACATACACCGCCAGCCAAAAGTTACTCAGACGGAAGCTCCACACCACTTTCATTTCTAAAAGACTCCCACAATGAACAGATCACACGCACAAATCGCACACAGGAAACCAAACATCGAACTAAAAAGAGTGAATTATTTTCCAACTAGAAAGAACCAAACTATTGGTAGAATATGAAATACCAACTAGGACTGCATGCACAACAGGTGTAACTAAGCACATCAAAGTACTGCCAACCAGATATCTAAACAGACAATATATAGCAATACAGACAACAATTAGTTCTGTTTTACTCTCATGGTTGCTCCTATTACTTGAGTTGAGTATGGTACAATTTAAAACATGTGGGCACAGATAGGTCAGAATTAGATGGACATATGGGGCAGTACAAACGACTCTCCTTTCGTATCCCTCTTCAGACCCAGACGCTACATCGCTGACAAGTAAAGTCTTTTTTGGGTGTTGGAGGAATGTATTCCGGAAAGTGGCAATCTTTCATTCCAATCACATCCTCCACTACTCCAACTCTAAGAACATTTGCCTGCCCACCTGCAACAAGGCTGCCTATTACAGACTACTAAAACTGTATAGATATCATCTTGGATTCTGGCGAGCGATCTTCGAAAACAACATAAGCATTGAAGGATGCTAAATGAAATAGATATACAGCCTGCTTCTTGTACCACATATAGGACTTTCTGGCAGCATTGTAATGCTCCTACTTTGATCTAGTTGTCAGCAGGTGTTCTTCTGTAGTAGGGGATCTCTGTGTATAGTCATAATCTAGGAATAGTCCGCCCATGTGCGTGGACCCCGGAGCAATCAAAATATCTCTTAAGCTGTCCTGCATTTGCAAACCTGCAAAGACACTTAAGAGACAGACAAAATAATACAGCCTAATAACAATATGGCTGCACTGGCCAGCACTTCATCTGAAGTGAACACAAAAGCCAAAATAAAGTTTAAATGTCATTTTTATTCACATCTGACATGTTCCTTTATTGTATCACACTCCCTTCACCAAAATCCCTTTAAACAATAGAGAGGAAGGGGTGGACAGACAAGCCCTATAGGCTGTCATTATGTGTCTGCTAAAAGGATACCGTGCCTTTAAGGAACTCTCCAGAGACCCCCCGGTATCCCAGGATGCACAGCCAAAGCAAGTTACTTTCAGTTCTTTTTTCCGGCTCCTGCTAGCAGGACCCGGGAGCATTGAGCTCTACCCTTTTGGGTGGATGTTTTGGACTAAAATTGGTTTTTTGAAGATAAAAGTTTGTTCATTCGACGTCTAGGGCCTTTCTCTGCTGCATCCTGTAGTTTGGTGCAGTTTGACCCACTCTATTTTAATTAACATGGCTTTATTTGACAAATGCCCTGAGTGTGGGAGGAAAATGGCCAAGCCGTACGAGGTCGACGCACAGTTCGACATCGAGGACGAGATCACCTGGTACCGCTTCTTCAGTGATTACGATATCCAGTCGTGGATCTAGGAGAGGAGGACGCTCTCCCTCGTTCACTTCAGCCTCTTCACGGGGTAGACCCGCAAAGAAGAGAAAGGTGGACGGAAGTCCGGACAGAGCTAGTCCGGGTTCTCCTGCAAGGGGTGATGGACGGAGTGAGTCTCCAATGGACCCCCTGCCACTGCCCCCTCAGCCGCGGCCTCAGAAGACTCCTACGCCTCCTCCTCCTCCTCCTCCTCCACCTGACCCCCGGCCCCCTGTGGCGCCTCCTAAGTCACCTACGCCACCTCCGCTACCACCGCCTCCGGTGCCACAGCTCCCGCCTTCTCTGCGGCTACCAGTGGCTCCTAAGACCCCACACAGACTGAGATCACGCTCTAGATCTCGCCGGCGGTCACGGAGCAGACACAGATCGTCCACTCACACAAGGCATGGACGACGGAGGTATAGATCTCGATCCAGAGGCACGAGGTATACGGACTCTTCTGGCACTGGACGGCTTTCCCCCACGTTATCGGAAACACCGCCTACTAGAATCTCGCCAGTGGATGATATTGCCACTTTCCAAGATGTACTGATGAGAATGGCGCCAAAATTGGGAATCTCAGTGACGGTACCAGTTCCCCCTACCTCTGTGATATTCGAGACATTACACAAGTCGCATCTATCACGCTCCCTCTGGTTCCAGGTCTGGAGGAACCAGCCATGGAGGTCTTCTTTTTTTTTTTTTTTTTTTTTTTTTTTGAAACCGTTTATTGCATCCATAAAAAGGTTACAGGTATGGGCCTACAACCGCACGGCCGGCCGCTAGAGCATCACAAATATAGTACATACAAACAGTAAAAGACTCTCAGCGGTGCACAGTAGAAACACAGGAGTAATCAACGGTGCAGGCCTCACGGTGTCCTGCCACAGAGTACGGTTTCATTTTAAAGACTAACAACATCAACAAAAACCACAACCGCAAGGCAACCCGAGATCCAAGGTGACAACACTTGCTCCATAGTGGGGGATCCAGACTGGCAGGAAAGATCTGAAGAGGGGGATGGGAGGAGATCAAGGACTGGGGGGCCGCGTACCCGCGGCCGAGCCAGAGGGTCCAGCTAGGGAGACGGAGCAGGCGAGGCAGCCGGCAGCTGTGGCGGCTCACAAATGCCCCCACGGTAGGCGTTCCAGGGGCCCCAGACTTTCACCCACACCCCAGGCTTACCCCTCGCCACATACACCACCTTTTCACGGAACATACACCAATCCATGTGCTCTTTCCAGGCCGACACCGCAGGGGGCCTCTGGGATCCCCACAATTGAGCAATATCACGTTTCGCTATCATGTATCCCAGAGTCACCCACCGCGTCTGCGGAACCGAGTAGTCATTCGGTTCCCATACATTCAACAAGCACCTCCTCGCTTCAGGCAGCAGCGCTACACGCGTGACCACACGCAGGACCTCATGCACACCACGCCAGAATCGCTCCACCTTCGGGCACTCCCACAGTATATGCATAAAAGTCGCCAACGCACCACAGCCACGCTTACACAGTCCGTCCACGGCAAAACCCATACGTAGAAGCCTTGGCCCCGTCACGTAGACCCGGTGAAGGATCTTGAGCTGGACGAAACGAAGGCGAGCCGGGATGGCCACCTCTTTCGGAGAGGCCACCGCGGACATCCAATCCTCGTCGTCCAGCTCCAGCCCGTCGGCCACCCAAGCCTCGCGTAGACTAGTTAACAGGCACGATCTATCATTAATCAGCTTCTTATATATGAGGGAGATCGTGCTGTCCGGGACATGGCCATCTAGCACTCTGTCCTCCAGGGGGGAAGACTCCGGAATGGATGCAGCATCCGGGAAGACGGAGCCCAGCGCATGGCGGACCTGTAGGTACCGAAAGTACTCACTGCCCTGCAGCTGGAACTCCGCCTGCAGCGTCTCAAAAGTTTTGAATCCCCCCCTCGTCCAGAGATCCCCCACTGTGCTGATTCCGATCGTGTCCCACTTCGCGAAGCCCTTCGATGTCCACAGGGAGCCCAGCCTCTCAGAGGCATACAGTGGAGACGCCCGGGTCAAACGGTCCTTCCACCCCATAGCTGCATTAGCCGCGTGCCAAACCCGCACCATGACACGCGTCGGTCCCGTCAGACGGGAGTCGAGCGCGCCAGAGTACAGCGCTCGATTGTAATCGCCACCGGGCAGGAGCATCTTGTCCATCTCGAATGCCGGGTTCAGGGCGGGCCCGTAAAGGCCATGATTAATTGCAGCTAGCTGGGAGGCCCAGTAATACCGTTTAATGTCCGGGAGGGCGACCCCTCCATCGTACCACGGGAGCGTCAGTTTAGCCAGAGCAATACGCGGCCTCCCGTCCCAGAACATGCGCCGCTGAAGGCCCTCCACCTCACGAAAGTAGCGTGCCGGGACCATGTCCATAGTGTTCTGGAGGGCATAGAGGAAGCGCGGCAAGGACATCATTTTAAACAAGGCCGCTCGACCGAGCGGCGAGAGCGGGAGACGCCGCCAGCGCACCACATCCTCCTTCAAACGCTGGAGAGGGGGCAGCAGATTCCGCTCATAGCGGGCCTCCGGATCAAGAGTGATATGTATACCCAAGTACCGGAAACCCTGGGAGGCAATCTGGATCGGGCAGTCCCGCGGCAGGACCGGAGCCTCCCCGGAAAGCACGTAGACACAGGATTTCGCCCAGTTAATGACTAGGCCTGAGTTGCGACCGAAGGAGCGCAAAACATCAACTAGGACGATCAGGGACTTGCGCGGGGAGGCGAGATACAAAAGGATATCGTCCGCGTAGAGGGACACACGGTCCTCGTGCTCGGGGGTCCAGCGGAGACCACGGATGGAAGGGTGCCACCGCAGCCACTCCGCCAGGGGCTCCAGGGCCAGGGCGAACAGAAGAGGCGACAGGGGACAACCCTGTTGCGTGCCCCGTCCCAGCGCGAACGGGGTCGACACACGCCCGTTCACCACCACCTGCGCCATCGGGCCCGAATATAGTAATTTGACCCAGCTGATGAAACCCGGGCCGAACCCAAACTTCGCGAGCATCGCCCAGAGATATGGCCATTCGAGCGTATCGAACGCCATGGTGGCGTCCAAGGACGCCAAGATGGCTGGCTCCCGCACAAATGGGACACGCGCAAGCACGCCGTGCAAGCGCCGTAGATTAAGCGCCGTGTTGCGGTGTGGGATAAAGCCCGATTGGTCTTGGTGGACCAAATCGCCCACCACGCCAACCAACCGGTTAGCCAACACCTTGGCGAGGATTTTGGGCTCCGCGTTCAAAAGCGAAATCGGCCGATAGGATGTGACCCGTTCACGGGGCTTCCCCTCCTTGTGGATTACCACAATTGTGGCCAGACGCTGGTCCGGCGGGAGGGAGCCCCGCGAGTGGGCCGCGAGGAACATCGCACGCAGGTGGGGTGCCAGCACATCCGGGCGTAGCTTATATAGCTCAATGGGAATGCCATTGGGGCCCATGGCCTTGCCGGATGAAATCGAGCGAATAGCCGAGGCAATTTCGTCCGAGGTGGGAGGGACGTCCAGCGAATCTCTGTCTTCCGCCGTAAGGGAGGGGAGTGCAATATCCCGAAGCAGGGCACGGGAGTCCGCCTCCGAACAGGGAGAAACAGGGGAGTAGACTCCGCGGAAATAATCCGCGAAACAGGAGACGATGGCTTCCGGCTCCGTGGCACACGCACCATCCACACTCTCAATCAAAGGCACCACTCGGCTCGCTCTCTCTCTCTTATCCAACCACGCAATCAATTTACCGGCCTTATCACCCACATCATACAAGCGCCCCTGCTGCTCTCTACCAAGGCCCCTGGCCGCCTCCGTGACGAGGGCCCGGTAGGCCGCCTGCTTTAACTGCAGAACATGTAACTTGGCGTCTGTTACCCCGTTCCCCAGATCACCCTCCAATTCCGCAATCTCGGCCTCCACCCGGGCCACCTCCTCCCGCTCGCGCCGCCGGGCATTGGCAATAAAGGAGAGGGCCTCCCCTCTAAGAACCACTTTGAAAGCCTCCCATAGGGAGATGGCAGATGGGACCGACCCCACATTCTCCTCAAAATAGCGCTGCAAGGATGTGATCAAGTCGGCACGAATGGTGGGGTCGCGCAGATACCGGGCGTTAATCGGGGCCACCCTGCCATCCCCCCTCGGGAAGACATCGAAATGCAACAACAATGGGGAGTGGTCTGAAATACCCCGTGCCAGATGGCGCACCTCTCCCACCCTCCCCGCATGGGCCGCTGGGACAAGGATGTAATCAAGCCGCGAAAGACTACCATGGGCCCCCGAGTGGAAGGTGTATTGTTGCAATACGGGATGCTTTAGGCGCCAACAATCCACCAGGCCCAGTGTGTCTAAAAGGCCAGGCAGCCACGCCTGTGCCCGGGGAAGGTCCCTAGGGGGATGGCGATCCATAGAGCCAGAAACAACCGCATTAAAGTCCCCTCCCACCACCAAGAGGCCACTCGGAAGTTCCAGAAGGAGGCGCCCCAGGTCCGCAAATGTAGTGGCCTGTAGCCCAGGCGGGACGTACACCGACACAAAACTGAACACTCTACCCTCCATACGTCCCGCCAGAGCAGTGTAACGTCCCCTATCATCGTGGTGCACCTCATCAATCTCCAGCGGGAGCGAGTTCCTCAACATAATACCCACCCCCCGCGAGCCCGAGGTGAAGCCAGAGTGGGCCGCCAAACGATATCCCCTCCGATTCATTGCATGAAAGGTGTTACCTATAAGGTGCGTCTCTTGCAGAAAGACAACATCTGGGGAAATACGTTTTAAATACTGCAGGACCACACCACGCTTAATCCTATCCCCCAGGCCGTTAACATTCCATGACAACACAGTCAAGTCCCTACCCCCCATCATACGTCGAAACAATCGGTCGTCCCCCACCGAGCAGTCTAAAGACAACAAAACAGCTGCAGGATTGCCTTGCGGTACGAACAAACAACACACCCCCCCCACCCCCCGGTCCCAACAAAACTACCCCCTCCCTGCACCCCTGCATGAGCCCAGACAGCCCCCCCAAAGTGCAGTGTGCCTGTCGCCCCATAGCTAAATACTAACTAGTCCCCCAGAGGAGGAGGGAAGCCCCCAGCAGACCCCACATGACCTCCATGGGAGGGGAACCTACAGAAGCAGTATGTGGTGAAGGGACAATGTCCCGAGCAAGGCAATACAGTCATCCCTCAATTCTGATCCAGCGGGCCCTCCTCGCCAGCCGCGCTCCCCCCACCCCCCCGGCCCCGATCCCCAGGCAAAGTGTCCAACCAGTCCCCAGCCGCCTCGGGCCGGTCGAAGAAGTGCGTGCGACCATCCACCTCCACCCGCAGCTTAGCCGGGAAGAGCATTGAGTACTTAAGATTTAGTTCCCTTAAACGACGTTTGATGCCAATAAAGCTCTGCCGCTGCTTCTGGACCGCCGGGGTAAAGTCTGGGTAGAAGTTTACGTCCATGTTGTCCAACCTGACCGGTCCCTGTTGCCTGGAGGTCTGGAGGATGGCATCTCGGTCCCGAAAATTAAAGATTCGGGCAATAAGGGGCCGTGGCGGGGCACCGGTCTTAGGGCGGCCCCCGGGGACCCGGTGGGCACGTTCCACCGCAAAAAACTTACTCAGCCCCCGGGGCTGAAGATGGGTCAGGATCAAGTCTTCCACGAAGAGATCCGCCGCCTCCGCCTCACGTCCCTCCGGCACACCAATAATGCGGATATTATTCCTCCGGGCGCGACCCTCGGAATCCTCCAGTCGCCGGTCCATCAGGGCGCTCGCCTGGCCAAGCCGGCGCACCTCCTTCTGGAGGGCCACCACGTCAGTCGTGAGGCTCGTTGTGGTGTGGGTCAGGGAGTCGACTCGGTCGTTCGTTTTTGACAAGTCCGCTCTCACAAGGCCCACATCCACCAGGACCGAGTCAATTTTTTGCGACAAGGTGTCAAAACGCTGGTCCACTGAGGCCTTCAGTTCAGCGATGGCGCCCATGACGTCCCGGAGGGTTAGATCCACTGGATGGGCGGGTGCCTCCGTCGGGCCCACCGGGGATGACCGCGCTGTCTCCGGAGAACCCTTTTGGAGCGTGTAGCGGTCCATACTATTGGCCTGGTGCGCCGTGCCACGGCGGGTCGTCTTCACCTTCGCCCGGTCGCCATCTTGTTTGGTGGCCATGCTGGCCCTTCCACCGTCGTGCCAAGATCTCCAAACGGGCCGTCACACCAGATCACGGGTGTCAAGGGGGCGACCACAGAGCCGCGGGTCGACCCACCGCCGGCGGGTCAGCTGGGCACCTGGACAAGGCCACACCACCGCACCCCGCTCCGCAGCCCGACCTCGCCAGAGAGCAAGGAGGGCGCAAAAGCGAAAGTGAAAGTGCGGGGTACGCGAGTCGCCCAGCCCCGCTCGCCGCTGTTATTCACCTTGTCCCCGAATCGCGCCACTACTCCAATCCGGGGGGCCGGCGAGGAGAAGGCCGCAACCTTCAGTCGATGTTCCCACCGGTGTTCGGGGTCCGATTCGAGCCCAGAAAACGGGTAGTGCCTCAGCTCGGGTTCCCCAACACAGTCCCCTTAACAAGGACAGGATATTTCCAGGATTTATTCAGGAGGTCGCGGAGGTCCTCGGGAGCCTCGCACCTACGCGGCCATCTTGGTTGCGCGCTAGGCTCCTCCTCCATGGAGGTCTTCTTGACACCAGCCGTGGTGCAGTCTGCTCCCTCAAGGTTGCAGAAGAAGTACAGGGCCCCTGATTCGGACCCGGCGTTCCTCAGGGTGGACCCTCCCCCGGACTCTGTCATTGTGGTTGCGGCTAGGAAACAACATTCCACGTCGCCCTCTTCAACAGCTCCTCCGGATAAGGAGAGTCGCAAGATGGACTCCTTAGGGAGGAGGATGTGCTCTACGTCGGCCACGACTATGAAGGCTGCTAGCGCCTCCGCTCTGCTGGGTCGCTATGACCGATCATTATGGGACTCCCTGCAACAGTTTGCTGACTCCCTACCTAGGGATAAACGGGAAGACTTCCAGGAGGTGTTGAATGAGGGCATGATGGTCTCCAACCAGATCATCAGTGCAGCGGGGGATGTGTCATTGCTGGCGGCCCATGGGTACTGTCCTGGAGTACGCATGAGGAGACATTCCTGGCTGAGACTTACCTCTCTAAAGCCTGAAGCGCAGCAAAAGATTGCTAACTTACCTTTCTCTGGCACGACGTTGTTCGGGTCTCATGCGGATGACGAAATGGCCCGCATGAAGGCCGAAGCGGAAACCCTGAAGGCCGTGGGGTTGGAAAAACCCAAGGAACAGAAGAGATCATTCCGTTCCTATGGCAGGCGTTATTCTAAACAACGCGGCCAAGGGCGTCAGTCTGGTCAACAACAGCAACACCAGCAACAACAACAGTTCCCGAGGCAGTCCTTCCAAAAGCGCCAGAGGGGCAGAGGACAGCATCAATCCTCGTCGGGGAACAAAGGCCCGGCCGGGTCGAAGCCCTGAAAGGTCACTTCCCCCTCATCCGTTACCCGCTCCGGTGGGGGGAAGTATTCAATACTACCTGGCAGAGTGGAGAACAATAACTCAGGACAAGTGGGTGCTGAATATTGTTTGCAATGGGTACAGTCTTCGTTTCACCAGCCCGCCTCCACAGATCCCACCAGTGCGCTCTCCCTACATGGTGTGAGAGCTCCAGTGGGAGGCGGACATTCTGTTAAAGAAGAAGGCGATAGAGACTGTTCCTTTGAGGCAAAAAGGAAAAGGTCTTTACTCAAGGTTCTTTCTCGTCAGAAAAAAGGACAAGAACGAGTTCAGGCCTATTCTAGATCTGCGTCAAGCAAACAAGTGGATCCGCAGAGAAAAGTTCCGTATGTTGTCCCTGCATCAGATTTACCCTCAGTTGCATCGAGGAGACTGGCTGTGCGCCATAGATCTGCAGGACGCTTACTTTCATGTGCCGATCGCACCAAAGCATCGCAAGTTCCTGAAGTTTCTGGTAGGCAACAACCATTACCAGTATACAGTACTCCCGTTTGGTCTGAAGTCTGCACCAAGGACGTTCTCCAAGTGAATGGCAGTGGTGGCGGCACACTTGCGGAAGAACAAAGTGTTTGTGTATCCATACCTGGACGATTGGCTGATCAAAGCTTCCACGTACCAGGAAGCCCAGTGTCATTTCAACAGGACAGCTGCCTTGCTTCATCGCCTGGGACTGCACATCAACAAAGTCAGTGCCGATCCCTGTGCAGTGTCTCCAGTACTTGGGGGCCTCAGTCAATACTTTGAACGCAAGCGTGTGTCCTTCGGAGGAGAGACGCTTATCTATCCGTTGGAAGGCCCTGCACCTCCTCTCAGCCCACTCTCCTGCAGTGAGGACGGTGGCCTCTTTACTGGGGTCCATGGCTTCATGCATCTTTCTCACCCCCAATGCACGTCTGCATATGAGGCTTCTGCAGGAATGTCTGGAGGATCAATGGGACCAGAGGCGGGGGCGTTGGGAGGACAAGATTCATCTGTCCTAACACGCTCTACAGTCTCTGAAATGGTGGTGCTCCTCAGAGAATGTCTGCAAGGGGACTCCCTTTCACAAGGATATTCCGGTCCAGACCATAGTGACCGATGCGTCTCTCCAGGGCTGGGGAGCGCATTCGGGCCCTCTTCAGATTCAGGGGATATGGTCACAGACGGAGATGACTTACCACATCAACTTTTTGGAACTCAGAGCAGTACACATGGCCCTGAAGGCGTTCCATCCCTCCTTCAAGTCGAACTCCCTGCTAGTTCAGACGGACAATACTACTACCATGTATTACCTCAACAAGCAGGGGGGCTCCCGTTCACGCACGCTGTCTCGGGAGGCACAGACGATCTGGAATTGGCTGGTGGCCAGGAACCTAACGATCACGGCAACCCATCTGCCCGGAGTGCAGAATGCCCAAGCCGATGCGCTCAGCAGGCTCGTTCAAGAAAATCACGAGTGGGTGCTAAACGACGACGTGCTAAGTGACGTCTTCGCAGAGTGGGGCACTCCGGATATCGATCTGTTCGCTACGGCAAAAAACAGCAAATGCCGCGACTTCACGTCCAGGTACTACCAACCAGGGACGCTGGGGAATGCACTATGGATCAGCTGGTCGAACAGCTTTCTCTACGCCTTTCCACCCATTCCCCTGATTCCGGCGGTGCTGATCAAGCTGTCGCAATCCAGAGCCAGGATGATCCTGATTGCTCCGGAGTGGCCGAGGCAATGGTGGTTCACCGACCTTCTTCACCGGTCTGTTCTACCACACCGGCGCCTGCCGTGTCGGCCGGACCTTCTCACGAAATTCGGAGGACAAGATGGTTCACCCTAATCTCTCGCCCTTGAGTTTGGCAGCATGGCTCCTGAGCTAGTACAGTTTGGACACTTGAACCTACCTCAGGACTGTATGGAGATCTTGAAAGAGGCGAAGAGACCGTCTTCGAGGACTTCTTACGCCTATAAGTGGAAAAGATTCTGCTTATGGTGCACGGCAAAGGACATTGACCCTACATCCTGTAAAGAAGATGTTATTCTGCCTTATCTGCTGCAGTTAGCTCAATCTGGGCTTAACTTTCAGTCTATTAAAGTTCATCTCGCAGCTTTGACTGCCTATGGAAAGGGCCCTTCCCAAACCTCATTTTTTCAAATCCCTGTGATTAAAGATTTTTTGGAGGGTTTGCGTAAGGTGTTTCCCCCTGTTAGACGACCTTCTCCACCATGGGAATTGAACGTGGTGTTGTCCAGATTAATGAGGGAGCCTTTTGAGCCTATTCATAAGGCTTCTTTGCAGCATTTGTCCTGGAAGGCTGCCTTCCTTGTGGCCATTACATCGGCCAGGAGAGTAAGTGAGATTCAGGCTCTGTGTTGTCAAGAGCCGTATACTGTATTCCATGCTTCTAAAGTGGTAATGCGTACTCATCCTAAGTTTTTACCTAAAGTGATATCTGATTTCCATGTAAATCAAATGATAACTTTGCCTACATTTTTTCAGCATCCCTCCTCTCCGGCGGAGAGGTCTCTGCATTCACTAGATGTGCGTAGAGTGTTGAAATTCTATCTAGATAAGACAAAAGACATCCGCAGGTCGTATCAACTGTTTGTAAATTATGGTTCGGTAAGAACTGGTCTAGCTACCTCGAAACAGTCCATCTCCAGATGGATTGTGTCCTGTATTCAGCTCTGTTATCAGAAAGCTAATAAGACGTTAGGGGGTAAGCCTACAGCGCATTCGACTAGGGGCAAAGCAGCGACTACAGCTTTGCTTAGGAATGTTCCAATCGCTGACATTTGTAAGGCTGCCACCTGGAAGTCGGTCCATACGTTTACGAAGCATTACTGCCTGGACTCTGATGCTAGGGCAGATGCGCAGGTTGGACAGGCTTCGCTGAGGAATTTGTTTGCACAGTGATTTGTTGGTGTTCGGTTTTTACTCCACCGCTGTTTATTGGTTGGGATGGGCTTGCCATTCTATTCATAGATTATGACTATACACAGAGATCCCCTACTACAGAAGGAGTAGTTTCTTACCTGTAACTCCAGTTCTGTAGTAGGGGTATCTCTGTTATAGTCATAAGCGACCCTCCCTCCTCCCCGGTGGAGTAAACTGACAGTATCAGGCCTGTTGTTATACACCTTCAAAAAGAACTGAAAGTAACTTGCTTTGGCTGTGCATCCTGGGATACCGGGGTTTTTGGAGAGTTCCTTAAAGGCACGGTATCCTTTTAGCAGACACATAATGACAGCCTATAGGGCTTGTCTGTCCACCCCTTACTCTCTATTGTTTAAAGGGATTTTGGTGAAAGGAGTGTGATACAATAAAGGAACATGTCCAATGTGAATAAAAATGACATTTAAACTTTATTTTGGCTTTTGTGTTCACTTCAGATGAAGTTCTGGCCAGTGCAGCCATATTGTTATTAGGCTGTATTATTTTGTCTGTCTCTTAAGTGTCTTTGCAGGTTTGCAAATGCAGGACAGCTTAAGAGATATTTTGATTGCTCCGGGGTCCACGCACATGGGCGGGACTATTCCTAGATTATGACTATAACAGAGATACCCCTACTACAGAACTGGAGTTACAGGTAAGAAACTACTCCATCTCTTCTCTCTGAAAATTTCGCAACAAGAAGTTCATTACTACGCAAAGCACTGCTCTGTCCCTTTCACGTTTTTTACACACAGACTCTTTAGGATAACCTATACGGTTAGAGCGTATTGTGCCACATACCACAGTGCCAACTCTGAAAAATTATTTAAATAATTGCACACCTGTGTAGAAGTTGTCTACGTCTAAATGATGACCTATGTGAAAAAGTGCTCTGGACAGGTTCCCACACAATTTGTAGTATATGCATATCCAGTGACATTTTCGCACAGCATATACAGCTTAATACCATAACATGCTCTCTTGCTGTGAATGTATTGTCTGAAAACCTAATGTCCCTTGAACAAGACCAAGAGACACATTCATAGATATATCTTTCTGTGGTACAGAGATCTCTGAGTAACAATCTACTAAGTGGTCATGGACAGACCGAATCTTGAAGAGATGGTCACAATCAGGGTCATCTTGTGGCAATGCTGTAGCATTATCCACAAAGTGCAGCATCCGCTGCAGAAGCAAATACCGATCTCGACTAATAGTTGCTGGAAATATAGCAGTTGCAATCAAGGGACTAGTAGACCAATATAAAGGCAGTGATGACTTCCTTATCCTTATAATCTAGCCGTCAAGGAAACCGAACCCTAGATATCAGGACACCCAGCATTTTTTAGGGGAAGGCAACCGCCAATCCAACAAGGGGGGGCGGAACACAGCAGAACTGGGAGAGACATCAAGGATGGAACAGGGGCAGGACCCAACAGAGGGGCAACTCCCGTGTCTGGGTCTACACACCCGAGACACACAGCGAGATCCAAACACCCAGGCAAACATACAGATGGTAACCAACACTGAAATTGACACTCCTGGGAGCGGGGAACAACCAGACACCACGATCACCATAAGTGTTCTCGAGACCGTACAATCAATTTCCTCATCATCTAGTGTTACAGCAAACATACCCAACGCCGCCATTGAAGACACTGGACTTGTGGTGCAAGACTGCCCTGCTCGCACCACAATTACAACATTGGATCCCATTATCAATCTATCCGATTACACTCTGTCAGATGCTGAGAAGCGGATCCTCTCGGAGGGACTATCATTTGTTCCCACAGCCCCCCCACAATCATTCAATGTGAAACTTGAGCTTCAAACGTTTTTTCGTAATATCAGGTTGAAATATTACTTCTCCAAAAAAGTATATATAACCCCAGCTTCAGTGCAACTACTTTCATACCTCCCTCAATATTCACCCCGCTTCGTAACTGATGAGCCAAAAAAATTCTGGCTTATGAACAGATTGTTCTTCAAGAAACGATGGATCTCTTGAGCAATCGGAGATTTATCAAATACAACGTTAGCAAAGAGCAGAAACAGGGCTTGAAAACATTTGGTGCCAATGGTACAATCGTGATCAAGGCAGTGAACAAAGGCGGAGCGGTGGTAGTACAAAACACGCCAGACGACATTGAGGAGATACTGCAACAATTGAGTGTCCGTGAGAGCTATGTCCCCATACCAAGGGATCCCACATTGGAAGTGGCCAAACTAATCCAGGATCTCACAAAGGAGGGTCTATCTCAAGGCTTTCTTAGTCAACCAGAACACGACTTCCTTAACAAAAAGGAGCCCATAATTCCAACAATATACACGCTCCCAAAGGTTCACCAAAACGTGGAAAAGCCGCCAGGGAGACCAATTGTTTCGGGCTGCGGCTCAATCTTAGAGCCTCTCAACCAATATCTGGACATTTTCCTTCAACCATGGGTGACGGAGACTAGATCGTTTATGAGGGACACCATGCATATAATCCAACTGCTTGAGGGACAGCCATTTGACACAGACACAATTAATTCGGCGTTGGAGGTCACAAAGGAAACTTTGGAGAAACGTCCCAAGCCACACTGGGTACCCACTGATTTCCTAGTATCCTTGCTGAACATCGCTATGAAGAGGATTTTTTTCATTTTTCAGAACCAATACTATTATCAGTGTAAAGGCGTTGCAATGGGGGCTGCATTTGCCCCTAGTCTAGCAAATCTGTTCATGGACTCTTATGAGGATCAACACCTATACAGCTAATACAACCCCTACATAAACCAAATTGCCATCTGGAAGCGTTATATAGATGATTATGATTGGACTGGAAATGAAACTAGCCTCATAGAGATTAAGGAGCGGCTAAACAATCGGTCCACCGACATTCAATTCACGATGACCTATGATAATATGACTATCAACTTTCTGGATGTGACCTTTGGGGTAGAAGATGGAGTATTGTTCACGGATTTGTGCAGGAAACCAACAGAGAGGAACACTCTGTTAAAATACGACTCACACCGTCCAAGGAGCCTGAGGGACAACCTGCCCTATGGGCAATTTCTCAGGCTCCGAAGAAATTGCACCAGGAGAGCTGACTTTTTTAAAGAAACGGAGATCCTACCTGATCGCCTTAAAGAGAGAGGCTACCCAATGGGACTACTTAAAAGGGCCAAAAAGCGGGCATGGTACTGCCCCCATGACTCCCTACTAAAAGTAAAACCCAAGGCTACAGCGCAAGAGAACATCGTGTGTGTTACCACCTTTAACCCTAGAAGCAACGAGATCTAGAAGATAGTTAAAAAGTATTGGAACTTGATCGCGAGTGAACTGGGCACAACGGATGCACCAATCTTTGCCTTCAAGAGGAACGTCAAAGACTTTGTGGTCAAGGTGTACTTGGATCCACCCAAACCACCAGACATCAGGAGTCAACTCAATCTACCACCATTGACTGGCCATCATAGATGTGGCAGCTGCAAAGCTTGCCCCCAAACGCTTGAAGGCACTTCCTTTACACATCAGAACAGGACTTACAATCTCCCACTACATACAAACTGTAACAGTACAAATGTTATATACGCAATCCAGTGCCCCTGTGATAAACTATACGTTGGCCAGACCACGCAGAAGGTGAAAGCTAGGGAGCTACAACATATGAGCAGAGTAAGGTGCAAAGTACAGGGGCCCCCATTGGTTGAGCACTTTAACGAGATGGGTCATCAACCAGATAGCCTCAGATGGTGGGTGATAGAAAAGATACAACCAAACCCAAGGGGTGGATCTGTTGCCATGTCCTTAAACCTGAAAGAATGTAGATGGACGCATGTTCTGAATACTGTAGAAAATGGGCTGAATGAACAGGAGGAATCATTCAGACAAGTGGAACAGCTGGTATTTTAAGGTATCAAGTCTTTCAGCCTACTTGTGTTCTTGTGGGCTTGCCCATTCATTATATAAATTCCACAAGCGTCGCTTTTAACCATACTTGACACGCTGGTTGCTATCATGATTGCTCACACAATGGATTGCATATATGTTTTTATCACCATGTGTTAACAGCCATAAACACAAGATAACCCATTATATGTACAGCATTACACATGTGGTATTTGATTTTTTTTATTTTTATTATACAGTACTGCTTAAACTCAGCTTAAAATAATTGAAACAATTTGTTGATGGTACAGCAATGCTTAAACTCATATTGATAGATTTAATTTTGTCGCAATATATCTTGACTGGTTTCCTTTTTCACCTCGCAAAGGAGGTGATGTTCAACCTCCTTATCACTGTCTCAATACGTGCCCTCATACCTGCTAATCAAGTACATCTATCACGCCATATGGGAGGCTAGTTCTTAACTTTCCCGGCAGCATAATAACACAGGCAATGTTTCTGTAATCAACTATGACGCATCGCAACCCTGCATGCATGGCGCCTTGGTGGAGCGTCATGACCTTAAAACTGCACTTAGCGGCGGCACCTAAACGTACACGCGGTCTGTGTACGTCGTTCCATGCGAACTAAATCCAGGGCCATAAATACCCTGTGAAACGGCAATCTCATTCAAGACTGACGCTTCCGGAGGACATTCCATTAGGTGAGTGGGCCCCTTTAGATAATCATTGAACACTGAGCGCTGCTTGCATTAGGCCAGAAGTGCTTGTTAACCCGTTTTTAAAATTACAGACATTGAACGCCTACCAAAGGGGATTATTTACTTTGTTCCCGTGGCTGAAAACGAGTACTTCAGCTACTATTTATAAATTACACGCGTCAGGACAACTTCAGTCCCTGATTGTTATCAGGTAAGACCGTGATTTTCTTTCACAACAAACCTTTTTTGATACATTATTTACACAAATAGGTATCTACATCTCTGCATTTAATTTTATTTTTGCTTTAGCCTCAAATAGAAGAGGTTACCTGAGACTACTATAAAAGACCCCATTGAATTTTATATAATCACGACTTTCAGGACAACGTGGGTCCCTGATTTTCATGCCATGGCTCTAAGAGATGAATCTTCACTATGAATGGGTAGATTCATCTTCCCCAATTCCCTTTAGGCACCCGCCAGCCTTGATTGGAAGAGATTCCCCTGATAAATTCATACCTCAAATTGGGTGAGTAACTCACCTTGACGGTGCTGCCACTTGGCCACTTGACACTTTGATTCCGAAACACAAACCCTGATAAGAATCTCCTTATTATTTTTAGGCTATCAACTACCCCTTAGCCTTGAAGAAGACCCGCCATGACATCAATGAATTAGGCTGTTGTCAGGGTCGAAACGTCGGCGTTACACATTGGCTCAGCTACATCAGGTCTCATGGTTTAGAATGATGAGCACTTGTGCCTTCTACTGGAGACATTGATTTAATTTGTTCTGACCTTTTCCCTCAATTTCTTTTTCCTAATTGTAAATCCAGTCTGTTGGTTTGTAAATATTTTACTCACACTTGTATATTATGCAATCACATCACCACAGTCACTGAGCACTTATTTCACTGTATTATATGTCACTGTTCGTTTAGACAGCCTTAGAAACTTAAATAAATATTCAGAGTGTATCTGACAGTTATGATGTAATTTTCTTTTGAAATTTTTGTTTGTTTGTGTTCTTTTGATATCCAAAATTGAAAGATACTATCTAAATTGCCTATGGTGATGTGGAGAAATCATTCTTGTACCCTACGGAACCACTGTAGTTTTGTTCCTTATCAACCCCATCAGGAAAGTCACTCCCCAGAACTGCTTAATTTCATGGAGATTTGTGGCAATCTATGGGGTAGCTCTGGAGTAGGTTTTAAGTCTGCCACTGTTGTCCCCTAAAATCTGTTCTGCATGCAAATTAGTCAGCTCAACAAGATTGTCCACAAACACATAATCAATAAACAGTTGGAAGAAATTGATTGGCAAAAAGATCTCTGTATTGACTCTGCACCCTAAAACACCACTGAAGGCATGCAAAGGCTGCACCATTTTAGGAGCAACCCAGGGTTCAGCACTTCCAATGGTAAGCCTTCCAGCCCCTGGCTGCAGTCCAGCTTGCTCTTGCTGCACTGCCAGCATATCACCGTCCTCTAAAAGAAGCACTTCAACAGCACTAATAGTGGATTCATCATCAGACAATTCCTCTCGAGCAGAAAATCCACTTTCAGAATTTTCATTTGTGGTCCTCTGCCTCAGATGCAAAGTCAGTCTCAAAGCCATGTTCAGAGGCAGATTCATAAGCTTAATGTGCTACAATTATTACAACCGCAAACAAAAATTCAAGCATGGCAACGATACTCATTTGAAGCAAATATTACAAAAAGCGTCCTTACCAAACACATGCAACTACAAAACCTGCACATCTACCAGTGCCGAAACCGCAAGCAGGAGTCACCACCAAGGAAATTGAATGCTTTGCACTACAATAACAAGCATTGGCATAGCCAATAGGTCTCGCCTTTGGGACCTCATAAGTGTTTAGCCATGCAACAGTTGATGTGACTATCCCAAAGCTGGTCCATTTTAAATTCAAGGTCATGTATTAGACTTTTAAGCAGACTTATGTGAATTAAAAACTTTAAGCCTCAATTAGAATTAGGTAGTTTAAGGATTTAAAGGATAATCTGCTGGTGGAAATTACTATACACTAGTAATAGCATGGTGGAGGAAATTCCACTCACTTACACTCCTCTGGTATAACCAAGGCAGAGCCACTGGAATTATACAGCAATGGAGCAGCAAATAACAGCTCTGTTTACAAAATTATGTGGGCAAGAAAAAGCTAATTATGCAGCATAATGCTAACCAGTTAGTATTAGTTTAAGAGCTGAATACAGCGAAAAGGAACTGAAAGGTCTTGCAGATGGTTTGCCAGTGGATGGAACCAAGGTTTGTTTTGGTTTTTTTTTTAAATCATGCTTTAATCAGTTTGAACTGGGAACTATTTGTTTTGGGAGAAATCTTCCAATTATGCAGCAAATGGTGGATTGTGTGACACATCCGTACAATCCACAATGAAGCAGAAAACATAGCTGCTAGAGAACCACATAATTCCAATGGCCATGGGTATAGCTATTCCTGTGGAATTCTGCAAAATTACTTTAGAAACCAACACTAAATCAGGAGCTTCACTTATTTGGAGAGACTTTGAGAAGTATTTCATTTTTTTTGTTAACGGGGGAGGAATCCAATTTTGAATTATATTCTCACAAACCATTTCAAAATGTATATTTCCATCACAATGCCCTCTGAACCAATGCGAGTCTCTCTTATTCAACTTTTCCTGCATAGGGACTCAGGCCAGCTGCATCCAATGGCGTGCCTAATATTATCGTCTCCAATTCCCTTATTATTGCAATATTTTCCTGACTAAACAAAATGGAAAATAAAATAATGTTATTAAATCACTCACCAATAAATGGTTAATCTGAGTAAAACTGACATTGAACGGTTATTTTAAGAAAACCCAGCAAACAGTGAAGGTTCATTGCAGTCGAGCAGCCCAAAACTTCCTGTGAGCTCTGATAGATTTGAGCATACTTAACCAAAGCGATGAATTGCCTTCGATTCAGGGTATAAGAGCATTAAATCTTCAAATCACCATCCGGATAAAAAGAAATGAGAGCAAAGCACGTTCAATCTCCTACTCTGTAAACGTTACCTCTCTAAATCAAGATAATGATGAACATTTGGATTACGTGAATTTAACTTGTTAGGGCACGGTGCGTGAGGGGAGGGCGCGAGGCAGGTGGGAGGACCTGCACCGCAACCTTTGTTGACATGACAACAGGCGGCTCAATTCTCGTCAGCGTCACGCTATCAAACATGGCGGCCACTCGAGGGTGACCGAGCAACCAAGGACTGCACAATTTACGGCCTGTCCTCCCAGGCCAAAGCCAAGCCCCTGCGGCCTTTAGCGACTGGAAGCCGGCCTCCTTCCCTCCTCCAGAAGGGAGGCAAACAGCCGCAATTTATCGCCAGGCCTGAACAACAAACACTCCCACGTCTTCGAGACTGAATGAGCCGACAAGCGTGGTCATGTTTACCACACATTTAGTATTCGACCAGTTTGAAGCCTTGAAAACAGAGATTGGTGTAAAAACAGAAGACGGACAGGAATCTGCAGCCAGCATCTCCAGTCTGTGCCTGGATACTGGGGTGAGGGGCTGGTGCACTCCACAGAGGTAAGGGAGGAAAGTCAACTGCAAGGTAGGACCTGAACTGGGTACTTCGCTAGTCGCTTCCTGATAATGGACTACACAAAACTAACACGAATAAATATGCAACTGTTTGGCACAAATCGGCAATATTAGTAGAAGTTTAAATTGCTATTAATGACAACATTTACATAATCAGTTTCACTGAAACCCCATAATTTAAAAAACAAGTGAGAGCAGACAATTCTTCCGCAATACTCAAGCACTCGTGCGGGCATCTACCTTGCGAGAGCAAGCAGCGGCGCATGGGCCATCTGTTTCCAATTTGCGCGCCGCTGCTTGCTCCCGCAAGGTGGATGCCAGCACAACGCCGAGTGCTTGAAAAGTGCTGACCAATTTCTAAAGGTCATCTCCTAGAGCAGCGCATGCGCGCTGCCTAGACGAGACCTAAAAAGGAGAATAAAACATTAAGGTCACAAATGCTAATGATGACACAAAATAAAACAGTTATCATAGAACTCTATGAAGTCTGCCACTGGAGGCAGATTGGTAGCACAAACGTCCATTCTTCCCCCAATGGGGGGCAAAGAGCAAAAGCAAGAACTTGGCACCCCAGAGGGGAGTGACCCTTACCCCTGCCGAGCACCAGTTCACACACATCACCAGCCATAGACCAGTACACACACACTGCCAGACAAACAGCAGTACATGCAACCGCCAGCGAAACGCTAGTTCACACACACCACCATGCAACCGCCAGTATACGCAGACCGCCAGCCAAACACCAGTTCACACACACAGAAACGTATTCCTTGGTGTCTAGTGGTTTTCTGCCCCCCTCCAATTGGGCAGTTGATATCCCCAGGGAGAATAGTTAACAAAGGACATGCATGGACAGTACTGGGGATCAGCCCTTGGCCAAGAGGCTGCTCCCTGGCTTATATATACAGGGAGGAAAAAACTCACCTTCCTCCTGGAACCGCTGTAAGCAAATAGCTTCCAACGCATCCCTGGTATGTTTTGATGACGTTTGCGTACTGTGCATGCCCTGACGTCATCAGATCGCCGTAGGAGGAGTTGCAGCAGAAGCGCTTCCGCAGCCATTCCTACTGGGGGCACGAGGTGGGGGGACCACCAGCACTTCCTCCATGGGGGGAAGGGGGGCTAGGATGTGCTTGTCAAATCCTCAGCCGAGCGCGGCAGTTGAGGACGTGTCCAGCACATCCTTAGCACCCAGTCAGTTAAATTACGCCAGTCATAAATATTGAGTAACCGGATGTAAACAGGTGCGATGCTCAAGAATGTACAAACTGTTAGATAGAATAGTAGGCTTCAAGGCCAGGCTCAGTGTGAAGTCTAAGACCCAGAAGGATTGTAGGGAGAGAAGAAGTTAGCTGAAATCACTTTTAAGTTAACTAAGTCACATTTGCTGATGATGGCAGAAAGGGCTGCTTTATTATTCATAGAGGACTGGATTATGCCCATTGGAGCCGGACCAAGGCTGATTTGCATATGGCTGGGTCTAATCTGAGTTGGCATTGGGGGTCACAAAATTATGGGTTGCAATGTTTTCCTGAGCGCTTACCAGTGGTTAGACTATTTGCAAGTATTCCTCCCATCACTTTTTTTAATATGGTACCAGAAAGGGAGCATGCTTGGACCAGAATTGGAAACCATAAATAGTTAAGACAGTATTTATCCAATGTTTTTTTGTTTTTCCTCCCAATACTTCTTTAAAAAGTACTTTCACATGCTGCAACCTTACACACTGTGTATGTTTTGGGCGGTAGTGGCGAGGGCTGGTGTCAGACACCAAACCCATGTAAACAAAAATACAATTAATGCAAGCTGATTTGTGTTTGTTTTGAACATGCACAATAACTGTAATGGGTTCCTTTTGATGAAGCTGTTCTCTTGTTATAGACTATATTTGTATTGTGACTGGAGTTAGGAAGGACAGCATAAAACAGTTGGTCATTTGAATGATTTTAACAGTAGTTGCTGTTTTAACATGAACCATGTTTGCTATTGCCTGCTTTGTAGCTGTTGTGAGTGAGGGACTCGTGCTTTACCTGTGTCGAGGACATTTAGTCTTTTGCTTTGTGTTGTGCGTGCAGGATTCCAAGTCTCCCTAAGCTATACCTGCTTTGTGTGTGGCAGACAGGTACACTTTGGCTTTCAATATAGTTCTTGTTCAATGAAACTTGAAAATCAGGTACCTACATAGAAATCAAAAGTATTGACTCCATCAGTCCCTTTTCTATTTTCTGACTGCCAGCCTTTGCGGCTGCTAAGCATCCCTGCCGTTTTTCTTGTATGTCCATTTCATAGTGTCAGATTCTTCGTAACTTAGCACCCTGGTCTTTTATACAAGTAGCAACAGCCTGGGGGAGACGGGCTGCTACTCGGGCATCTAGCAAAGAAGGAGTATGTATTTCTGTGATGGTACCATCTCCACAACTTGTTTAATTTTTAAGCGTGCACGCATGTGTCCCAAAATGTGACACACATAACTGGGATAACATAACCATATTTTATTACTTCCTCCCAAAGAGCAGATAAAGAGACTAAAGAATGTTTAGACGAAACCATGCTAACAAGTGAGTACTCATAACAAAACAGAAGGTACAGCTTTGAATTTGTGCCAACTTCGGGATATTCTGCCCAGACAACAGCTGAGTGTAAAGCCAGTCTATACCAGCACAGAAAGTAAAGTCAATTTTACAGAAGGTTGACTAAGAGGCCTTTTCCAGAAACACTCAGGTTAGAGTCTTATTTTGGATTCTGTTGTGCCTCATGGAAAGGCTAGGACTTTGCCATATCCTGCACTGGAACCGATTCATCAGACAACAGAGAGTCAGTATGCTTACAGCGCTTGCCAATCGCCCATGGCGAAGTCTTACCCGCAAATGATCCTAATTTATACATTGATGTGTTAGACATCTTAGCGGGTCCTATGCTTCGCAATAGGTGGCCTACACTGAGTTTGTTGTCACAGACCTTTTTCTTTTACAATTCAAGGCTCATATCAAAGAAGAATTCGAAGTTGAACAGGATTCTGGAGGTTGCACTGTTTTTTTTGGCAGGGAAGGAAATGTATTAAAAAACAAAAAAAAAGCAGTTGACACACACAGTTTTCTATCGAGACAAGTCATAAGTCTTTGTTAAGCATGTATGCAGGGTGAAGAAAGAGCTTGTATTGTGTGGTGCAGCTTCACATAGAGTGGCCTCCTTTGCTTTCATGCCAATATGCCTTACAGCCGGATGCCTCTTGACCCTTGCTTCTTTTCTTCTGTCCATTTCCTAGGTCTATGTTGTTGGAAATGAGCCTCTAGAAGTCTTGATGGAACCCCTGAAGAAGGTTCTTGGAGCCATTTTCTCCCTATATTGTTTCACGAAACAGAATGTATCTCATTTAAGGTAAGGGTCAGAGGCATGGGTACAAAACAGACGCCTGTCCTTCAGACAGAAGAATATACTGTTCATGATGTTTACTAAGGATTGTGCACCTTCTAATAATTCAGCACTTGCTAAGGAATAAATAGAGGCAGGATTCAACTTTCTTGGTGTCTGGCTTGCGTCCGATCTATCCGTCCATCTTTTTGTTGAGAAACATTCATTGATTGAAGAAAACCACACATCATATTTACCAAAGACATCTTTCTTTCTAACTGTTCTTGTGGACTAAATTTGCCTTGTTTACTGAGGTATGCTGTACAACTCCCCATAGTCTCTTATTCACTCTCTTTTGACTGTTACATGTGTGTGGTAATTCTGGAGCCTAGTGTTCCTCTTTGTTGGCCCTCTACGTGCTTAGCCACAGATGAACAGTGCCTCATCAAGCAAGAAGTGTCTGCTACGTTAGGCGAGTCCCTACAGTAACTGTCCTGCTCCTGGACTGAACAAATTAATCTTTGGAGTAGACCAGGCAGCTCATATTCCAGATGTCTGGGTGAATTCAAGGTTCCAAAATGCCCCTTTGTACCGTTTCCAATATGGCTTACATTTTCTGAGATGCGTTCACAAAAGTTTGATATGGTACTGCAGTGCTCAGTGGGACTGTTAATTCAATAGAAGAGAGACCTCTTAACATAAGTATAACCCAATACTGGTTCATTGATTTGTGCCATACTCCCAAGTTAGCGCCGTAGGGCACAAAAACCACAGAATAGGAAGGCTCTAGATTGGGTGGTTTGTTTTTGTTATCAATACTTTGTCTAATATGTAGACCGAAGTCCTATTTAAAATAGAATGAGGACTGCAAGACAGTCAGCAGATAAAGGAGAAATTGTCTTTTTTTGTGGAAGAGCTGTAACTGTTTCTTTATTTAAATATAGATATGAATGCCACATAACATTATACATATGTCCAGGGCACAAGAACATAAAGGATGCACATGGTGGGGAGGACAAGATGGCAGATTGAGGGTGTCATTTCATTAAAACCTTGGCATGACAGTGAGAAGATGCAGTTTTTTGTTTAGGAATATTTATACCAACTACATTATACCATATGTCTTTACATATGTTTCAACAATAGTTAAATAGCATCCAAGGCCTTCATCAGGACAAGAACATGATTAGTCTTATTTAATCCATATTGTGTGAGTAGACTAATTATGTTATGTGCAACAATGCTCTTTCTTAACCCGGGCTTACACTTAAAAAGTAAACTGCCCACAAAGTGTTTCAAGTTCTGCGTCACTTAACCAATAGTGAGTTATATTTCTTCTGTTTAGCTGTGCATACAAAGCTTCACATATGCACTGCTGCTTAGGTTGTGAATGTGATTGTGCAGTGCACAGTCGTTTTAATAGATCTTGTACTCAATTTTATCACATATGGCATTGTAGTTGGAAAACAATAATTTTGAATAATCAAGGTACAGTCACATGTGTATATTAGTAGTACACTTTAACCAAGTATCTAACAGGACAAACATTTGTTCTGGCAAAATGGTTCCTCAGGTAAATTAGGGTTAGCACACTAAGTGAGTAATACCACAAAGCATGGAAAATGTGGCAAGTCAATATTACTGTAAGTGAAATAGCTGTTTTCTATCAATTGAATTAAAAATATCAACACATTTCTGGGCTTCACCATTCTATCTTGGTGCCATCAAACGTCTGAGTTTTGTTACAAGCTTACAGAAATTAAGTGAGATGCCCAGTGTCAGAGCTGCACATATTGGTAACCTTTTTTTCCATTTGGTTAAATGTGTGTCTACAAGTAATAATAAGACCGAGGTATTTCTTCTTTGTGCAGTTGACCTATTCAGATTGACCCTTTCGCCAGTAAATTAACTTTTGTTGTTTGCTGCCAGGGAGGAATCTGGATTGATGTGTTTCTGAAATATGCATAACAGTAAAATGGACATTTTATGTCGTGTCCTGTCCACTTGCTATATGTCAATCTCTGTGAAATGTAATGGTGTGTGTCATGTGATTATGGTGGCAAGTCTGTGCAGAATTCAGGGTTCTCACTGATTTTAAATAGAGGGCTAAGTAGGCCTTCAGTCATTATGGTTGTGACTCTTCAAGAGCCTAAAAACGCTTGTATATCTTGGATAACCAGTCTGCCAGCATATGCTGAATAAAGTTCTGGAACATACCTGGAAAACCTTATCGTGGTGCTTTGTATCTTGGCAGTGACTTGATGGTCTGTATGACCTCATAATTTCAAATGTGTAATATAATGTAATGTAAGGTGGATTTGTAGAGCACTGCTTGTTACCCGTGAGGGCATTCAGGTGCTAGAGTTTCACATCACCCTTCAGTTCATCTCTTTCATTTTTTGTTTACATTTCTTTACTGGGTGTAAACCAAAGCAGCAAGTAAACAAATGACAGAGAATTAAATCATAAAACTGAATCCAAAACAGCAAATGAGACAGACACATGTCTGCGAAACTGCATCCATGGTAAAGCTCTACATATACAAACTACTGCCAATGTGTGGTGGGCAGGGCTGTGCATCCACAGCCAATGACCTACAGTCCAAAGACATAAACAGGTAACACATCAAGACACTCAATGAGTACACTCAGGTGTGTGCACAGTGAGTAGCCCGGGCGATAACACTGGCGGGGAAGATGAACTGCAGCCGGCACAGGAGTGGGCACAATCATTAGTTATTGTGATTGAGACAGGAAGGACATCCACTGCCTGCTCAGGGTGGCCTCTCATCACTCTTGGCCTCTAGTTTTGTTATATTTGTATCCCAGCATGTGTCCACCGTACCCCTACTCCAGAGAGGTAGGCCTTATTAAGTACATCTTATTCCGCCTTGGCCCATTTTAGCAGCTCTCGTACCCAGTGTTTCATTTGGGGGGTCGTCCTGGCTTTCCAGGACATTGCGAACTGCCTTCTAAAGAGCATCAGAGCCATGTTGACGAACCTACAGGTGTATTTACCCCCCTTGTTGCTAGGTCTCAGATCCAGGAGACAGTATGTGACTGTAAGTGGTATGGAGCAGTTAACCACCTCAGCTAAAAGGCCTGTCACCTCCAACCATCCGTGTTGCAGTGCTGCCAGGGGCGGCTAGCAACTTAAAAAATCTGTGGGGTTCGGTGCACCGTAAAACTCACCGATATGTTGCCTTACTCCTCTCCCGACGACTGCGGGCAGGAAAGGAAGGTGGTTTACTTCCTACATGCGGATCCAACCAATCCTGGAGCTTCTCTCATGCTGTTAACAGCTCCAGGATCGGTTGGAGCAGGCTAACCCAGCGCTCATTTGAGGCTGGGGGACTATGCCTGCAATCCATCTGTTGTTTGACAGCACCTGGATTGCAGGCTCTGAAGTGTAGACAGCCGGCCAATCTGTCATAAGCACTTTGGCTGTCATCCTGCAAAACGCAGGAATCTGTCTGCCCCACCATCACGCATAATTTTTTGTGTGTACTGGCTGCACTCGCAGCAGGGGGGCGATGCTCCTCGCCTTTACAGAGGAGCCGCCGCTGAGTGCCGCACAACCCAACACCATATGAAAGGATCCGGCATCCGGTTACCGACATCTGGGACACTGTGAGGAGGCACCAGGAACAATCGCTGAATGCGTTGAGGCCTTAGGTAAGTCTGGTGCAGGAAATTGAATTGTATGTACCTGAACCGTGGGTTCCTAGAGACCTCCTTCACTTGTGACGCAGCACCCGCCCACTATTTGACAGTTGGGGCAGTCTCGAGGTCGGCCTCCCACCCATCCCTGGCTGGCATCCTTGTGGTGTAGTGATGGGTGCATAAGGCGCCATACAGTGCAGTCTCCCCTTTGCCCACATTGCCATGTGTTACTGCGATCTGCAGGGGCAAGGATGTCGGCGGCTCCATCTGACCCCAGCCTCATTGGACCATGAAGGCCTGGCATATTGTGTTATACTCCAGGAAGCGGCCCACTGGCACCCTGCTGGAGTCCCTCAAATCCTGGAAGGTTCTCATTGCTCCTTCACTGTAGAGATCCTCAGTCAGCAATATCCCTGCCTCCCTCCAGGGGCGTATGTCGTCATGCCCCAGGCTGTCCATAATGACGGTAGTATCCAGATGGGTAACTGGTGGACGTAAGGGAGGGCTACCTCCAATGCTGTGTATATATCTGTCCCGGCAGCTATGCGCAACTGCAATTAGCATGGGTATAGACGCCCTTGGGCGTTCCCTACACATTAGCTATATGAGAATGTCTTCCCTAAGCAGAACAAGCTTAACCTCTGTTCTGCATTTGGGCAATACCCAAGCAGTGCATCCGCCACTGGAGCAATGCCACTGTGTAATAAAGCTTGTAGTTAGGATCCTACCATGTAATAAATGTTACTATGTCACCTGCAACACAGCCCTATTCCTTCCTGTCTCCCAAATGAGGCCCGAGAGTAGTCCCTGAAGACCATCAAAGAAGCGCTGGGTGAGAAGCAACGTTAATGCTGTAAAAATGTACAGCAGTCGAACAGCACCAACATTATGGCTACTGTCACCCACCCTGCCCATTGGAGGCAGAGGCCGCAAGAGCCAGAAGGGAAGAGAACGGTGCGCCGATGCCACCGCTCTGTCTAAATTAACACCCAGTAAGTCAGCATAGGAATGATAAATATTCACCCCCAAGTATTTGAACGTGTCAAATTGTCATGTTTGTCTGGTGATCATAACAAAAGTCATCCAATGATCCAGGATTTGCTGGAGCAGGAACAAGCAAGATTTAGGCCAATTAATTTTTGACCGGATAACTTCCTTAACCTGTCATGCATTTCCATCACTGGGAGAAGAGATGACTGGGCATTGCGTAGGTAAAGCAGAGCGTTTTTGGCATAGAGAGACACTATGCCAGTCATCAAACACCTGCACGCCTGGGCCTTAGTAATAACCAGCTTGTCAGAGGCTCAATCAATAGTGCGAAGATGAGCAGAGATAACAGGCATCCCTGCCAGGTGCCCCTGTGGATCTCAAACCTGTCTGAAATCACTTAACCGGTTTTGATTATCACCATCAGTTTGTTATATACCGTCTTGACCCATTGCAAGTAAGCCAGTCCCAATCCCATTCTAACCAGTATTGCAAAGAGATGCGCCCATCCCAAGGTGTGAATGCTATATGTCTTGTGACACCACCAGGCAGGACTCTAGGCTTCCCTGATTGGTCCCCATTGGGTTAAGTGCTGAATGTTCAGGAATGTATTGCACTCAGGAATGAATCTGTTCTGATCAGTATCGACCAGCTGACAAACTACAGCAGCCTGTTCGCAAGGATCTTCCCTAATATTTTATAGTCCAGGTTTCAATCAATCAATCATTTATTTGTAGAGCGCACTACTCACCTGTGAGGGTCTCAAGGCACTGAGCGGGGTGGGGGGTGCTGCTACTATTCGAACAACCAGGTCTTGAGGAGTCTCCTGAAGGTCAGCAGGTCCCGGGTCTGTCGCAGGTGGATGGGTAGGGTGTTCTATGTCTTGGTGGCGAGGTGGGAGAATGATCTGCCGCCGATGGTCGTTCGGTAGATGCGTGGAACGGTGGTGAGGGCAAGGTCAGCGGAGCAAAGCTGGCGGTTCCGGGTGTAGAAGGTTAGTCGTTTGTTGAGGTATGTTGGTCCGGTGTTGTGGAGTGCTTTGTGAGCATGGGTAAGGAGCTTGAAGGTGATCCTCTTGTTGACGGGGAGCCAGTGCAGGTCTCTCAGGTGGGCAGTGATGTGGCTGTGGCGGGGCGTGGTCGAGGATAAGGCGTGCGGATGTGTTCTGTATGTGTTGGAGTCTTCTCTGGAGTTTGGCCGTGGTTCCCGCGTAGAGGGTATTGCCGTAGTCCAGCCTGCTGCTGACCAGGGCTTGGGTGACCGTCTGTAGATCTTGCGAAGCATGCGGAGGGTGTTGAAGCAGCAGGAGGAGGAGACGGTGTTGACTTGCTGGGTCATTGATAGTGTTGAGTCCAGGATGAACCCCAGGTTGCGTGCGTGGTTGGTGGGTGTCGGTGCAGCTCCCAGCGTGGCCGGCCACCAGGAGTCGTCCCAGGTGGAGGGGGTGGAGCCAAGGATGAGGACCTCTGTTTTGTAAAAGTTCAGTTTCAGGCGACTGTTCTTCATATATTCTGCGACGGCCTTCATTCCTTCTTGGAGGCTGGTTTTGGCGGTGGTGGGGTCCTTGGTGAGGGAAAGGATCAGCTGGGTGTCGGTGTATGAGATGATGTTGAGGTCGTGCGGTCGGACGATGTTGGCAAGCGGTGCCATGTAGATGTTAAAAAGGGTCGGGCTGAGGAATGATCCTTGGGGTACGCTGCAGGTGATCTTGGTGGCTTCCGATCGGAATGAGGGAGGTGGACTCTCTGGGTTCTGCCGGTGAGGAAGGAGGTGGTCCAGTCCAGGGCTTTGTCGGGGATCCCTGTGTAGTGGAGGCGTGTGCGTAGGTTGTGGTGGCAGAGAGGTCCAGGAGGATGAGGGCCGCGGTATCGCCGTTGTCCAGCAGGGTCCTGATGTCAGTGGCGGCGATGAGGGCGGTTTCTGTGCAGTGGTTGCTGCGGAATCCGGATTGGGACGCGTCCAGGATGTTGTTCTCCTCAAGGAAGCGGGTTAGTTGCATGTTGACCGTCTTTTCGATGACTTTCGCCGGTAACGGGTCAGGGAGATGGACCGAAAGTTCTTGAGGACCTTTGAGTCCGCCTTGGGTTTCTTGAGCAGGGCGTTGATCTCGGCGTGTTTCCAGCTCTCCGGGAAGGTGGCGGTCTCAAAGGAGCTGTTGATGATCTTCCGGAGTTGGGGTGCGATGATGGAGCCTGCTTTGTTGAAGAAGTGGTGAGGGCAGGGGTCTGATGGTGAGCCGGAGTGAATGGTGTTCATGATTTTGATGGTGTCATCGTCGTTGATGTGGTTCCAGGTGAGCAGGAGGCCGGTGTGGTTGGGGGTTGGAGGGTCTGAAGTGTCGGCGTGAGGGGGGTTGATACAAATGCACGTACATTGGGTACCTCCCTGGCTTGGGAAGCACTTCTATTGGGGCTTCCCTAAGAGACTACTTTAGCTCACCACAGGACTCCGCCTCCTTGTACATCTTAAGTAGGTGAGTGTGCTGTAAGCGGGATAAAATTCTATAGGCAAGTCATCTGAGCACGGGGTCTTGTGCCAAGCTATCTGTTGGATGGCCTTGCATATTTCCTCCATCTGTATAGGTTTGTCCAGTTATGCACGCTGTAACGGATTGAGGTGAGTGAGCAGTGTCTCACACAGAAAGGCGTCAATCTTTTCAGCGGTCGCCTCTACCTGCAGCGCGGTGTGATAATAATCCGCAAAGATGAAGTTAATATCCATCTGAGTGTTACAATGTGTTTCCTCTGCGGTGCGGAGGGCGCCAATCGGGTAGTGCTGCTGCTCACTGTGCAGCGGGCCACGCGAGCATTGCCCGCCCGTTCTCCCTCCCCATCCTTGCACTTCAGGTACTTCCTGTAGTCAAGGTGTGATAAGTGAGACTCCCGTCCCCCTCTGGTGCTTCGAAGTGCCTTTAATTTGCCTCCAGTTTAACATCGCTTAGCTCATGCTCCCCCTCCAGTAATTCCAGATGCAGGGTCTGCTTCATTCCCCAAGCAGTATTAATGCAGTGGCCCATATCACTGCTTTGTGCGTTTCCTATTCAATGTGCTTAGCGGAGGTGGAACCCGCATGAGTGTAAAAATATTGTGTGATGTTTGAAGTTCGGTAAGGCACGTCCTGCAACTTACTCGTGCACATTCGTCAGGTCGGTATCTTGGCCCTTTCACACGCCCAACGCAGTGTCAGCAGCAACAGACAGTGGTCAGATATGGTGCGTGCAGGGTAAGTAGTGTGGAATGCACTGCGACAGAGCTCATCGTCACAAAGTAACAGGTCTAATCGCGTAAGTACATCATGCTGTGGGGAGTGGAATACCTGTGCAGTGAGGTGCATCAATCTCCATACATCTTGCAATCTCATGTGTTCATCCATTGACGGAAGTGCTGCTCCAGCCTGCGACTTACTAACTCTCCAGAGGGTGAGTGGACTGGTCCGGCTCCACGTCAAACACACAGTTATAGTCTCCCGAACATATAGTCTGCACCTGTGGGTTATGAAGGATATAGGAGTTAAGTGGTCTAGAAAATCTGAATGATTCACATTGGGCGCATATAGCACGACTAGTGTGAGTTGGTCCCCATCCAATAACCCCACCAGGGCCACATACCTGCCTTCCCGGGATATACTGTGTGATTTTCCCACATACAGAACCTCGGAGGAGAACCAGGTCAGCACCCCTCTGGCAAAGACAGAAAAGGCTGTGTCATACACCTGGCCCCTCCACCTAGTTCATAACCTTTGCAACTCCGTGACCACCAGGTGTCTCCTGTAATATATCAATGTAAACGCAGAGGCGCTTAAGGTAAGTATGAATCATGTGTCTCTTCCTATGTGTTGCCATGCCTCGCACGTTCCAAGTGAGAAGGTTGTATGTGGGGGCCATCACCCTAGGTCTGCCATCCATGTATGACCTGTGTTGTGATATTGGGCATCCCCCCATGCCCACTGCTGGGTAGCCCAGGACGCCCTCCAGTCAGATTCGTATAACTCAATGCACAATATACCATGTGATGTAAACGTAAAAAGGAACAAGTTCTGACAAACTGAAATAAACAGTTGACCCAACTCCCACGTTAAAGCTGGATGATCGTGTGATGGCCAGCCACCGACACTCAACACAACCCGTAAAGGTAAACATCTATGAATAGGGTAAACCTGCCTAGTCCGGAAACAGCAGAAGCATGGTAGGCCCATAAATCTCCTTAAACTGCCATACCCCATAAACAGCAATAGGTCCCCTTGTAACCCCCCCCCCCCCCCCCCTTTCCGGTACCATGTAGCCAGGTGCGGAGGGCAATATTAGAGTCCATTCGTCTTATGCAAGCTCATCAACCAAACTGGAAGTGAGGACCGGACCTACTGCCCCCCACCTAATCTTACAAAACGGATCCGTGCGTGGCAGTCTCAGCATTCGAACCATGTTCTCAGCTTCCGAACCATGTTCTGACGACAGTGCCATAAAGGGGTTTTTACTGTGGAGCAGCACAGCTGTAACCACCTGCGATTTCTCCAGAGCTGCTTGTGCAGTCGTTGGTCAAGACTAACACCTCCGCACATGCCGTCTTCTCGGACTCTGCATCTTACAGGCTTAAAACAAACACAAGGAGATAATGGACGGAGTGCTGAAACTTTTCAGACCCTTACCCCCAGTCACAGATCTGGGTTGAATCCATCATCGTTCTTTAGCTCACTTTGCCACCTCAGTTCAGACCCAACCATATGCAAATCAGTCTTGACCCTGTGCCTCATAGGAACAGTCCAGCCCGAACTGCCAAGCCAGGTCTTCCCTGAACCCAAAACAAGCATCCTGGGACCAGTTTCGGGGTAACACCCATCATCAGCCAGGCTAGCTTGAATCCAGTGGCAAAGTGAGCAAGGGACCCATGTCTGGGCATACCCTGCCAACTTAGGGCGAACAAAGCAAACACAAGGAGGTGATGGACAGAGCGCTGAAACTTTTCAGACACTCACCCACAGATCTGGGTTGAATCCATCATCATCCAGTGTGGTCTCCAGCTGACCGAGGGGGCCTCCACTCTGCATTGTTGGGCCCAAGTAGTCTGTAATGTTCTTAGTTAGCGGGGTTTCTGTTTCCCCTGGGTTATACCATCATGGAGGGCCACTAGCGACCCACCATATGCTGTGTCCACAAACGTGCGTTCTCTCCGGGTCCCCACCACAGTGCACCAGTCTTATCCCCGCTTTGTGCTCCCTTGTGTCGATCACCCCAAGGAGCAGGTCTCAGTGCAGGGCGAGGAGCAGAGCGGGGACCTCCGTAGCTAGAATACTTAAGGGAATGTCACAGGTGCTGGGTCACAAGTCTGACTCGTCTCAGGCTCCGTATGATGATTTGTCATCAGCTCCACTAGCTCCTGGCATCAGCGAGAGGCATCACCGAGCAGGCTACCCATCCCCTCACCACGGGGGAAACACAGGGCCATCAAGTAGAGGGGAGGGGGTATCCCAGGCCTCACAGTCCCTCTGGGCCCCCAGCACTACTCAAAGATGGTGTCACTCTACTGTGCTTCGTCCAGCTGAGCACTCTTCTTCATGTCCCAGTGCTCCCTGTGCCTCCTCACAGCAGGGTCCAGAGTTGGGGGAGGGTAATCACGAGTCCCCACTCAACTTCTGGGCCCTAGCAGGCCACCCTGCCAGAGCAGACACCTCCTTCTGTATGGCCAGCGCCAGTCCAACGTCCTCCAGCGGGCTTCCAGGCTCAGTAGGGGCTTGATGCTACCCGTGGCTGATGCTGCTCATGTCAACCCTGCTCAGCGGGCCGCAGTGGCCCACAGCGATCCACCCGGGCTTTCGCAAAGCCTCCTCGCGGCGGTGTGGCATCTTCCGCCAAGGCTTCTCACAGTTCACACCACAGGGCAGCACAGGCCCAGGCGACACCCTCAGGGCTGACACAACTGTCTACTGGGGCCCAGGTGTCACGGACATTCTGAACAAGAAATGATCTTGAATAGAGGGGTCCTTGGAAGATTGTTCTCAAGAAATAAGTGTGCAACAATCTGCAAGTTTACTAAATCCGTGTTTAGGATGATTTCCAGTCCTCCACGTTACATATTTTAAGCCATTCATTAACTGCGCTAAATCGATGTGCTTTGCTCTATACAAAAATCTTAATCTGAACTCCCCTAATCACAGCCTAGTCAAAATGCCCAATACTAACCTTTTATGTACAGCCACAGTAGTATCAGTACTCATTGGCTTGAGCATATTCAAAGTGGGATGTATTGTTCACATAGATAATCATTTATAGGCCTGAACCACCTGTTTGTGAAACTATCTATCTCAATAGGCATTTGGCTTCTTAGGAGTTCTGACCCATTCCGTTCTGGAATGACTAGCCTTAAAAAAACTAGTAACACTAACCCTCGACGTTCTCTCTGAGCACGGGGTCACTTGTAAAGAACACTGACCACCCATGTGTTTGGTTTGCACTCCATAAAACTGCTAATTAAAAAAAAATATATTTGTGAGCTCAGGTTACTGTCTTACACTGAGTCACTTCTCCGTACCAGGTCGCCTTGCCAGGAGATCCTGCTTTGGCTTTTGGACAAGCTGGAGCGTCGGGCAGCATTGGTAACACTGAAGGAGTTGGCACGACTGGACAGGACCTTGCCTTTTCTTGATCCCCGCAGCACGTTTGCAGCTGCCAGTGAAGGCGGTGCCATCATCAAAGTGCAAGAAACCATCAGGTAAGGCCCTTTTGTGGTGGTGTGGCTCAGACCACCTTAGCAGGTGTGCTTCCGTGGCTGGATCCTTAACAATTTGTAAGATCAATAAGTTTGATTTTGAGTGTATAAGCAATTGGATGTGGAAGATGGTGATTGCTTGAAAGCGAAATATTGTGCTTTTCTGGTTAGAATGTCAGAGTTGCCCTGCTATCAGCATGAAACATCTGTTGCAGCGCAGAATGTAATGATTAGGACTCAATTGATCGTCTGTGTCTGTTGGATTTTACATCTGCACAAAGACCTGTTTTCTGCCTCTTCTGTACATTGGGCCCATTCCTCTTGTATTGTTTATAATCCTTTTGTTCGCGTGATTTATACAATTGGTGATTACTTGTACTTGTATTGAACCTTCAAGCATTGCATTTGGTGTAATGTTTGTGCTCTTTCTGTGGAATTGTGTGTGAATTACTTACTGCAAAAGTATCCCTTATCACAATTATACTCAGTACCTTATTATATTGGTCAGAACAGTGCATGTGGGACTGTGGCGCAGGTTCCTTTGGTGCTGTGCGTGCATCATGGCTGTACTAAACACCACCAACATTATTATTCTTACTGGTTTGTATCAAATGCAAACCCTTCCCTCTTCTATCCCTCCACTATAAATGCAAACCCTTCCCTCTTCTATTCCTCCTCTATAAATGCCAACCCTTCCCTCTTCTATCCCTCCACTATAAATGCCAACCCTTCCCTCTTCTATCCCTCCACTATAAATGCCAACCCTTCCCTCTTCTATCCCTCCACTATAAATGCCAACCCTTCCCTCTTCTATCCCTCCACTATAAATGCCAACCCTTCCCTCTTCTATCCCTCCACTATAAATGCAAACCCTTCCCTCTTCTATCCCTCCACTATAAATGCAAACTCTTCCCTCTTCTATCCCTCCACTATAAATGCAAACCCTTCCCTCTGCTATCCCTCCACTATTAATGCAAACCCTTCCCTCTTCTATCCCTCCACTATAAATGTAAATCCTCCCCTCTTCTATCCCTCCACTATAAATGCAAAACCTCCCCTCTTCTATCCCTCCACTATAAATGCAAACCCTTCCATCTTCTATCCCTCCACTATAAATGCCAACCCTTCCCTCTTCTATCCCTCCACTATAAATGCCAACCCTTCCCTCTTCTATCCCTCCACTATAAATGCAAACCCTTCCCTCTTCTATCCCTCCTCTATTAATGCCAACCCTTCCTTCTTCTATCCCTCCACTATAAATGCCAATCCTTCCCTCTTCTATCCCTCCACTATAAATGTAAATCCTCCCCTCTTCTATCCCTCCACTATAAATGCAAAACCTCCCCTCTTCTATCCCTCCACTATAAATGCAAACCCTTCCATCTTCTATCCCTCCACTATAAATGCCAACCCTTCCCTCTTCTATCCCTCCACTATAAATGCCAACCCTTCCCTCTTCTATCCCTCCACTATAAATGCAAACCCTTCCCTCTTCTATCCCTCCTCTATTAATGCCAACCCTTCCTTCTTCTATCCCTCCACTATAAATGCCAATCCTTCCCTCTTCTATCCCTCCACTATAAATGCCAACCCTTCCCTCTTCTATCCCTCCACTATAAATGCAAACCCTTCTGTCTTCTATCCCTCCACTATCCTTTTTCAATCCAAATAGCAAACTTACATGTCCACCGCTCAAATAAATTTTATCTTTCTCTATACTAATTCACCACTAACCCTCTGGGTTCCGGAGTAGTGTGCTACTTGCCGAAAAGTGCTTAGACGTCTCGTCAGGGATAGTAATATATAAATGCAATTACAAATACTTTTTGTTGTACTCTAATGGCATCGTGAGCAGAGAGCAGCTCTCCTGAGCTCTTCAACTAGCGCACTGTGCTCTCTTGATGGCGCACATGGCAAATCTGCTTGTATTTGTAGAGCTGGGCTGCAGGTCCAGTGGCAGCCCTACTTTCGAATGTGAGCTGTGTATAACTCGATTGACGGCCAGCACGTAGTGGAGCTGTGTTAGTGTCAGTGAGAGCAGTTCTGCTGCCTTAGTTACTGCTGAGCTTTTCTGCTACCTGTGCGAAGTATGTTTGGTTTTCTATGCATTGACATTAATTTTCTGGTGAAAGTGATGTACCTCTCTGTGTGTCTTCAGTGGACATTGAAGTAGAACTGTTTGACTGCATTTATTTTGTAGACCACAAAAATTATGAATCGGATACCTATTGGCACCCCCAAAAAATGTGGAGAAAATATTTTTACTCTTTTCAAAGGACTCTTACCCGCAGAAAATTCGGGGGCTCACAGAACAAGCTATGGGTGCAGATGCTGGGTGGACTCTGTAGCATAAGTGTGATGGAGTGGTCTGCCCACCTGTACTCTCCCATGGGGCATTGACCTATCGGAATAAACATTGAAAAGCTGGGTAGTTTCAGAGCAGTCGTAAGGAAATACCAACTAAAAAGTCAGTTTGTATGTATGAGCGTGCTTTGCAGGGAAGCGTTGGACACACCTGCAAATTTCGAATGACATCCAAGTGAGTCTTTTTATAGGGATCCAAATAGTCCTGAAGAAAGCCGGGCGACCCAAGGAGGCAATTAAAAATCTGGCTGAAACATGTCGATCTATATGGACCTGTTAGAAGTAGCATTCTCCAGGTACGCCCCTCTTTAAGGGTTGAGCCTGCGAGAGCATGCGCCTTACTTGCTAGACACTGTTGAATACATAAAAGAGCTTGGAGCCCGCCCGTTGCTTACCATTTGTTTGCTTGAGTGGCACTTTTCTTTACAGCTTTGTAATTCTTCAAGGTATGCCTAACATCATTTCCGTTTCTCTCTGTGGAGCAGGGACCAAGCACTGATTGATTCAACTTAATCAGTGCCCGTCTGCTGCTCTCAACGTAATTAAGGTACTATTTTGTTTTATTTAACTGTTAGTGCCCTGCAAATAGAAGGTGTGTGACTGGCAAAAAAATGCCCAGCAGGACAAACAAACATGCTAAGATTTATTTTCTATGGTTAAGTTCCTTTAATTTTGCAGAGTCTTCTTTAATCACTTTGCATTCGTTTTCTTTTTTTTTTTTTTTTTTTTTGCTTGTGGGCACTGTTCTCGAAAGATGAGGATTATCTTATTGCAAAGCGACAGTTTATCTTTCTTATGTGTAGTTTCTAAAATGATGGTTTAACACAAATCTTGCAGTACACCCCAATCCACACCACTCCAATCTGCCCCACTCCAATCCAAACAATCTCACCCACACCAATCTCCCCACTCAATTCAATCCACCACAGACCAATCCAGTCCAACCCACTCCAATCCTCTCACCCCAAAACAATCCACCCCTTTCAAATACACGCCACTCCAATCCACCTCACCCCAGTCTAATCCACCTCACCCTAATCCTATCCATCTCAACCCAATCCAGTCCACCCACCCCACTCCAATCCAGTTCACTCCAATCCAGTCAAATCCAATCTACCCCAATCCAATCCACCTAGTCCAGTTACCCCACCACAATCCATTCCACCCCACTCAATCCAACCCCACCCACTCAATCCAGCCCACCTCACTCAATCCAGTCCACCTCACTCCAGTCCACCCCACTGCAATCCAGTCTACTCCACTCCAATCCACCCCATGCCAGTCCAATTCTCACCAGTCCATTCCACCCTCACCGGTTCACCCACCCCACTCCAATCCACCCCATTCCAGTCCACCCCACTCTAATCCAATCCACCCAACCCCAATCCACCCCACCCCACTTCAGTCCACCCCTGCTCATTGCAGTCCACCCCGTTCATTCCACCCTATTCCATTCGAATCCACCCCATTTAGCCCACCTTACTCCAATTCATCCCACACCACTACAGTTCAACCTACCCCACTCTACCCAATCCAGTCCACCCCACCCCAGGTTGCCCCCCCACTCAATCCAATCCATCCAGCCCACCACACTCCAATCCAACCCATTCCAATCCACCCACTCCAATCCAGTCCACCCCTTCCAGTCTAGTCAAATCCACCCCCTTCACTCTAATTCACCCCACTCCAAACAACTCTACTCTAATCCGCCTCACCCCTATTCAGTCCACCTCACCCCTATTCAATCCACCCCACTCCATCCAGTCCACCCACTCCAATCAACCAAACCCACTGTACCCCAATCCAATCTACCCCACTCCACCCCTCTACCTCAATCTACTTCAACCCACTCGACTCTGTCACTCCACTCCATGCCCCTCCACTCTGACACTGTACTCTACACCATTCTCTGCCACTGAATAACTAAACTCTACTCCCCTCTACTGAGCCCTACGACACTCTATGACATTCTATCCAATAGATCGTCTATGAAACTCTAGGACACTCCACGCCAATAACTTTTAGCCATGCTGAACAGGTGTACAACGTTGCCAAACCCAATAGCTCTTGTATAAGCGAGACCTTTTGAATGCTTGTTCTTTAATGTTATTCGTAGCCTCCTAGCTTTTAAAAATTGTTGCCGGGACTTGAAGGCTATTTTATCATCGAAACTGGATCCCAAGAAAACTCAATAAAATCAAACAGCTCTCCAACCCACCCATTACAGGGTAATCGTTGAGCTCATCTGGAGGTATTAGATGGCTGGATGACGACTCGAGGAGGGAGCATACTACACAAATTTTGCGTGGGTGAGAGTCATTTTTAAAGAGCAAAAATATTTTCTCTACATTTTTGAGGGGTGTCAATAGGGATCCTGAATCATGTTGTATTTGGTCGTCATTATCTCTTTTTTTGTGGTCTAAAGTTGCTTAGGGAAGATGAGACGACATTTCCCTCTCCCTCTTTCTTGGCGATTTGCATTTATTTGCTATCCTAGCCTTGTATGTCTCTGTTTGTACTGGCAAACGTATTAGCTGCTTCAAGGTGAAGTTATAGCATGTATTTTCCTTTTTGATTCTTTAAAGAGTACTTGAAAGTCCTATATTTTTATAAGCTTATTTGAAAAGAATCCAGCACCTTGCTAGATTATGTGCTAATGTTAGAGGTTAGTTTGTTTTCTAAAGGTTTAACATCAATTGAATCCTTTACCTGGCTATGTCTTGGGTTTGAGCGCAGATTGGGCTCCAGGATAAGACCTTGGGTTGAGCAGTCGGGATTTGCTTAGTCAGATGTTCCATCATGAATCAGCAATTCTTGTTTGTTGTTTGTTATGTCTTTGTATAAGAGGCAGAATATACCTTCTCTAAATTTTTTCTACCAAAGTTTCATAAATATAACATTATTCACTTTAAATGTAAGTTGTATTGCCTTATGCATGGAGCCAGTTTCAACAGTTTGAACACATCAAAGAGGGTATTACCAGAAAGGAGTAAAGGAGATGTACTAATTGACTTAAATTTGTGATCAAAGTAATTGTACACACATTAATAGTGTATGTAATATTAGAACGCTTTCATTATGGAGAATGGGCAGAGAGAAATGGAGGGACAATGGAAGGGTTGGACCTGAACTTTAGAAACTTGCTTCCTTGGCAGTTTAAGGCAGAACTTGAAGAAGACATCTTTGATCGATGTATAATTCAGCACAAAGGTGTTTGTATAAAATAGGAAAGGCGGTTTGACTGAGGTCTCGCATTTCACAAAGCTTAGTGATTGCTAAAAGGGTGGAACACACCATGTAGTGTGTTAAAGAGCTGGGTCCTGAATAGAAGCCAAAATCAAACCAAAAGAGGTTATAGTGGTCAACAATAAAGATAGAAAAGGAGACGGAAAACACAACACAATGTTTTGGTAAAGAGGGGAAATAATGTTTGAGAATAAAAAGGAAAAGGGAGGTGAAAAAGTAGGTTTGTTATTGCTGTTGGACCACGAAGCAAGTCGCCAATAATGAATCTTCAGTTAGCTTGTAAAAAATGTGAGACGAGAGAGCATTCAATAAACTGGTGCAAGACTTTTACCACACAGCCATCGGTGTTTAGAAGCTTGGTTCAGAGGTGGTTGTTGAAAGCGATTCTAAAGAGCATCTATTTGCTAATTTGACAGTTTTTTGCTATGAAATTAATATGTTGGTGGCGCCCGGTTCATACTTTACATGAATATGAAGTGAACGTGCGGGGTCACTTCAAAATGAACTCATGAGGCATACAGTATTTTTCACTGACTGAGGTATAGTCTACTTCACATGAAGCTACATGCCATTTTATAAAATCTAATACTGTTCAACATTTCACGTGATCTTCTTCAGTTTACCAGAGTGTCATTTGGTCTTCTTCTGTAAAAACATTTTTAAAGAATTATATGTGTGTTGTTTGTACTGGGACCAGATACTAAATTATTTGAAGAACTCACACTGATTTGAGGAAAGTTGAGAAGCGTGTGACAGTAGATTAAAAGAGACTTAGAGATTTTAGGAAAAATGACCCCATGGTCATGAACCTTGCTGATGTAGGTTCCTGCAAATAAACGAATGTGATATAGGATTTCAAAAGTGTGGTAAATGCCAAGAGAGTGTTGGTTAATTCCTCAGAAGAACATCCTCTTCCAGATCCAGATAACATGAAAGAGCTTCACTAATTTCACGGTTTCTTTGAATTCCACTCTACAGTTGGTAAAATTGTTTCTGCTCATACCACAAATATGTAAGCCTTCTTGAAGCACTGGGTATGTTTTAGTTGTCCCTGTAAAGTGACCATGAGTTTGAGTGTTTCCAGGAAAATTTGCTTGGTCTCCTTCGCTAGTCAATTTTAGGTTGGTGAGGATTGTATAATTGCAATAGATGACTGCAAGTATGGTCTTGGGGCAGCAAGGAATGTTAGAAAATCAATATTGCATTTGCATCATGCTCACACTGAGGAAGTGAAAAAGGTCCAATGAGTGAACTAGTAGCCCCCGTTTCTTCCTCCATCAAATCCCATAGCCTCAGATGCTGCGTGCATGCTGAACGCATTTGCTTACATTCGCCTACAACTAACATGACCCTAAGGGCCTTGCGGGGCATAATGATGAAGATCATGATTCTATGCCCCACAGAACTATCCTCAATTCAAATCAGTTGGATATGATTATTGTGCTCCCAACCACCACAAAGGGGAGGCAAAAATTAATTTGAGCAAAATCCAGCTGAACTTTGTTCTGAAAGTCACTACAGTCCATAGAAGTATGTTCTATCAACTGCAGAAAATGGAACACGTATGAGTGTAGGGTTGGTTGGGAGGAAATTGCCACTTTTAACCCTTCCCCACAAAATTGCACCAGTCCCCATAGCCATAACCGTGTCTAGACTACTTACATGCTGTCTGGAAACAATACGTTTGTTATTAATTATTGAGTTTAAAGAAAATCCAGATGTCCAATAACTCAGCTGCTTGCACAGCCTTTAGACTGAGTCAGTTCTACCAAAACCTGGGCCCTGGTTGCCTTGCAATACCTTCTGTCCAAGGAAAAGTCAGATTTTAAGACAGACACAGTGCATAAGGAACACCATTGAAGAGCGTCTGACTACCTCACCAGGGTCACCCTTCCCTAGGTTCAAGAAAGAAGCATAATGTCTTCTTCCTCAAAAAGTCTAGCTTTTTAACCATCTATTTGAGTTGATTCAGAGTGCGGTAATTCCATATGCCAAGTGACAGTCGCTGGATCACCACAGAAGGCTATAGACTCTGAGGTTCACCATCGTTTGTAGCCTATGAATATCTTAGTGCTTTAAAAAATGTTCTTCATTGAACTGCACACAACCATTTCCCTCACTCTAAACTGGAAGCACTTTGTAGCTGCTGAGCAGTGATGTGACGGCAATATTAATATGAAAATGAGTGTTGCTGTAAGATATGGTGTGCTGAAACCAGATGAATACTCAGCCTGTATATCCCAAAACAAGGGTCCTTTCAACATTTTTAAAGGATCAGAAAATGTTCTAGAATACTATTTGTAGAGTCAGATCATCCCACTTTAGCTTGCGGCATATTTTCACGTCTCCTTCTTAAATGTCTGTTTTAGCTGATGTGCATTGTCTGGGATGTAGTGTTTTCTAACCTGGGCATTCATGTTAGTGACCACATTTGTTTAAGGACTGTTTCTCAAACTGCCTATCTCTGTGACTAATCGGTGACTGCCTCATTCACCATCACAGTGATCACCTCATTATAAGTGACTGTTGCCTTGTTGACCACCTTTTCACCTTCCAGTACAATAGCCATCTCAGTGACCATCACAGTGACCTTTTGTTGACCTTTTATTATTGTAAGCGGTTCATTTTCTACATACATTAATATTTCATTTACAATCCTAGTGATTGAATCTGGCAACAAAGTGGAGTAATGTGCTGGGGGAGGATATCACTCCCATAGCTGTTAGTAATGCGCTTGCAACACTGGATGGATCTGTTTACTCGATTAATTGAAAGCTGCAATAATTCCGGACGATATGTATGCTATACTATACCCCCGAATAGCCAGATGGGGACAGAATAAGGGAAGCTATGTGAGCAATCGGGGTAAATGTCCAAAGTGCGGCTTAATCGTCACAAATATTGTGCATATGTTTATCACCTGCCCTATACTGGAGACATTTTGGAAGGAAATCAGGCATATCTGTAAGGTCCGCCTAGGGCCGGACTATTCCCTGACCACTCAAGTGATCAGGTTGGGCTATAAGGCAGAAACATGCTCGGCACGGAGATCCCTTTTCTCTATCATTTTGATTGCCGCGCGACTTGCTATCACAAGAGCATTGATCTCTCCGAGACCCATTAGGGCTGTGGAGTGGTGGGCTATCTTGATGGAAGTTTATGAAAGAGAGAAGGCTCTGGCCAGAGGATTACATCCAATGATGAAATTTAACTCTATTTGGGGTAGATTTACACATGATTACTAGAATGCTGTACGATTTTCCTCTCATTTTATTTATTCATTCACTTATTTATCATCTGTTTTATTTGTAACTTTTAGTTTTTTCATGTCCACAACAGCCATGAAATTTTGTCAGGTTTACTTATGTATTAATTAATTAGATACTTTGGTTTCAAAGTGCCAACTTTGTGTTGGAAATGCTGTATTGTAAACACCATATGTTTGACGAATGTCCCCTTTGCCATCAATGAAAATAATAATTTAAAAAAAAGACAATCTCTGTCAGTGTTTTGCCTTCTGGCGCAGAGACAGTATGAGAGTTACGGCAAAGGGTCCAGCAGGCAAAATCAGCAGAGGGCCAAGTCTATGAATAGGATGAGGAGGAGTGGAAGCATGAGTGGGATTTGTGGTGGGCAGGGCTTGGGGGGATCTTGAATGCAACAGTTGCCACATGTCACTTGTTTATTTGTAATCTAGCTCTCTGTTGAAACTGCCTGCTCACACTGTCTTTGTGAACTACTGCTAGGAATGGAACTTGTGATCTACTCTTGTCTCTCTCTCACACATACAACTGCCACCACCCTCCTCTTCATCAGCTTTTGATCAGCTTGTTCTTTATCATCTTCCTTTTCATTATGGTCTTCCTCTCATAATCTTCCTCTTGAGCTTCCTCGCAGATGCTACATATGATCATATGTACTAATAAAGAATGCAATAAAAAAATTCAAACAAAAAAGGTGATTCAATCAATCAATCAATTCTTTCTTTATTCGTCCTTCCAAAAGACAGGACATAAAAGATACACATAGATATAAACATCATTTAAAAGATCATCACAGTCAATACAAACTTATTTTCCGTTTAAAAAGAATACAACAGCTCAAAAATACAGTACTTTTTCTTGAAACTAATGGGACTATGCAAAAACACCTGGGTGCGTAAGTAGCAGCAAGTTTATCAGATGTAGACTAAAGTGATAGTGCAAAAAAACGCTTGGGTTCGTAAATGCCAGCAAATATTGTCTAGTAGTGCAACAAAGAGAAACATTCCATCAATAGCAGCAAGTATTATCAGAAAATACGTGAGTAATAAAATAGGACCTAAAAACAAGTCAATAAATCAAATAAACATTTTAGCAGCAATACAAATGCATTTCATACAGGAAATGATAAAATACATTATAATTAAAAACAGCATACTCCTTCTCTTTGCTAAAATGTACTTCAAAAAGCTGCCAACCGCTAAAAACGAACATCGAGATCATTCAGTTGCTGCAAAAAGAACAAAACCAATTTGCACTTAAAGAATTTGTGTCTGCGCAACCGCTTTAGCTCAGTAGATCTCCAAGGCTGGCGATAGTGGACGATAAAAAAGGAGTTTTTATCGTCCAAAATCAGCCAATTAAAATTTTCCCAATAATCCGTACCTCCAATAGGGGAGGAGACTGAACTCCAAATTAGCGAGGTACGACAATAGGAATGTGTATGCTGTGTGAAAACACTTAATAGAAGAGTGAGAAAATGGGTCCCATTCTTACTCTAGATTCTGCCTATGCTTAAGGACCAATTTCAAGAAGATTGCTATCGATTTAGCAAAAGGTTCAGCGTCTAAACACAGAAGGGCGAAGAATGCTGGTCGACACCTGCGTAGGCCCATGAGTCTCAGGATTGGAACGAGCCACTGTTTCCTCAAGTCTTGGTAAAATTTGCAAAACAAGATTGTGTGAATCGTTGATTGGGGGGAGGTATCGTCACAAAAACAAGGTTGAGGAAGTTTTTCCCAGGTATTCATCTTGGGAAAAGCAACCAGATAGTGAAAGATATTTAATCTTAGCCTAGTTAGCAAAAAACATTCATAGCCCGAAATATTAAAGGTTAAGTAGGGCTGGACCATCGTCGATGTTTGAATTTGTAATGAGTGTTGAACAGTAGGTTTGGAGACCTTGCTAGACAGTCGTAAGGATTCTAAATGAGCCAGGCATGCCTTTTTAAAGCGCTTCCTCTGTATTATTGCAATTGAGGGAGGGAAAGAATAGTACTGTGGCATGCCAAGGTCACTAAAGAATTTCCTTACATACGCTAACCAGCTAATCTTTCGGGCTTTGTCAAGAGATTTACAATCCTCAATAAATTCCCGGCAAAGTGTTGTTTCATTAGTCGACCATATACGGTGCCACAGGAGAAAGGGTTGAATCTTTATCAAGTCTGTTATATATGTCAAACCCGTTTCCAAGTGGCATGCGTAGGCCGAGGTCCCCTGCGGGACTGTGAGAAGGAATCTTAGAAAACTGTTCTCCACCCTTTGCAGCTCCTCAACCTTGGTAAAACCCCATACCCCAGCCCCATATAATGCACTAGAGACACATTTTGCTCTATATATCTCAAGTAGTTCAACGATGGGACGGCTGCCTAACTTGTTTGCAAAGTTAACCACAGCAGCTGTTGTCCTCTTGAAAGTAAGTTGCCTAGATTCAATAGCAGGCTTCCAGGAAGATTTGTGGTCGAAAACTACGCCCAGGTAAGGGTAGGTGGTTGTGCGCTCTAATTTCTGGGTTTCAATATACATGGGCCTCATGTTCTTCGCCCTTAGCCTTGCAGACATGACAAACGTCTTTTTGATGTTTATCTTTAGGCCAAGATTGGCAATAAAAGTGTGATACTTTGTTAGCGCACGCTGCAACTCCAAGGTGCGAGCTAATATTACAGCGCCGTCCGCATAGAGTAGAATCGGTATTGGGCGCTTATTTATAGTGGGGAGGTCCTGGGACCCCGAAACCATGGCTTTTTCCAGGCCATTGGTATACAGATTAAATAAAAAAGGTGCCAGGATGCAACCCTGCCTTACCCCACGTTCCACTCTGAACGACTTTGTTAGCTCGCCCCCCACACCAAATCTAACTCTAGCTGTGGCGTCTGAGTATAATTCACGCAGGAATGTTAAAAGAGAGCTCTCGACACCCATGTCTTCTAAAATGACCCACAGGTTAGTGTGATTAACGCAGTCAAATGCCGCTGAAAGGTCAACATATGCCATATAGAGCGCCCCCCCCCTTGCGTTTACATATTTACCAATTAATATCGATAGGTTAAGCACTTGCTCTATAGTGCCCAAACCCTCACGAAACCCACCCTGTAGGTCAGACAGAACTTTATTGTCTGATGCCCACTGCTGAAGTCGGCCTAAGATAACGCGGCCGGCCACTTTCCCCAGCGAGTCCAACAGGGAGATAGGCCGGTAACAGGATGGTGACTCGCGGTCCCCTGTTTTAAATATGGGAACAAGAATAGATTGGGACCATGAGTCAATAAGACCCGCATCACATGATGCCTGAAGGACCCTAGTTACAATTGGCGACCAGAGTTCCATATTAGATTTAAATAAATCAATTAGAACCCCGTCGGGGCCTGGGGCCTTGCCATTTTTACTGGCCTTCAATGCCAGTTCCACTTCCTTGTGTGTGATGTGAATAGGCAAGGGAAAGGGAGTTAGGTTTGACTCAGGTAAAGGCGATTGAGTTGCGGATAGGGGGAGGCTGAATATCCGCTCAAAATAGTCAACCCACACCTGTTCATCAATCGCAACGTCAAGGCTAGGTTTCACAGTGGAATCTGCTAGAAAGGGTGATTTTACAATCTTCCAAAAGGCAGCACTATCCCCCATGGAACAAGAAGTACGTAGTTGAAGCCCAAGATCTATTTTCAACGTTTTTTTCCTAGTTTTTGTACCTGTTAATACTTCTTCCTAAGAGCAGCAATTTCCATGGGGGTTCTATCCTTTTTATTTAGAGCTACTTTTAGGTTCTGATAGGCTTTCGTGCAAGCACTATCGAACCAACCCTTCCTTCTAGAATTACCTGTTTTTGTGTGGACAAAAAGGATTTCGCTAATTGATGTGTTTAGTAGCAGAAAATTGGCCATAATTTCCTCACTTGTAGCGTCTAAGTCAAGACATTTATCAAGAACTGGTCTTAAGTTCATAAGCAATCTAGTAGTAATGGCCTGGGGGTCCACCTTTTCCCATCTTAACGAATAGCCATTAAGTCTATCTAATGTGAGGTTATTTTGGGTTAGAATCGTCGTAGTTTTGCGACTCTCTCGGCCCTTAGAAAATGTTAAAGTAACGCTAATTGGGTGGTGATCACTAATGATAATGTCGTGAGTTTTGCAGTTTAGTACGTCCTTCCCAGCTGTTACCGAAAGAAAAATGAAATCGATCGCATTTGGCTTCCCTCTACCAATAAAGGTAGGTTTGACCGGAATGGGAGGGTTCGCCAGGTCGTTAACAAGGCCGAGTTCTAGGCCACATAAGGTATCGTTCAAGCATTGCCCAAATGGAGTATGGGAAAAATGTGGTATTGGGTCACCGTTTTCATCCACAATACCGCAGACTATATTGGTGCTATGCTTGCAAAGGGTCTGATTAAAATCCCCGCCCCAAATTATGGTCAAATCCTTCCGTACCTTGACTATTAATTCTTCAAGGGAGGAGTGTATTAATTTTGTAGTTTTTATCAACTCATCCATGGGAAGATTATTATAAAAGTTGACAAGTACAAAGGCATTATTATTACTCTGATGTAAAACGAGTACTTGAAAATTAGCAGCCAGCATTATAGGGACTATACTTGTAAATTGGAGAATGTTTGATACAAAGATAGTTAATCCACCCTTGGCTCTACCAGAGGAGGTTGGTAAGGCTGGAGAGAAAAATGTTTTATAACCCTCGATATGCAGTTCTAATAGCTCCCAAGTTTCTTGTAGGCATAAAATGCCAAAGTCATGGACGAAGTCTAACCAGGCGCTATTTGCAACCTTTGCACGAAGCCCTGCCACATTCCAGAATAAAATCTTCAATACTGGGTCGTCCTTAGCTAACACGAGATCAACAGACGATCCCATGATTTCCTCCTGCAACCTGACCTTCCCAATATTTGCAGGGAACTCTTGGTTGGTTGCGTCATCGTGTTTCATGGGAAATTTTTTCCTTGGGGAAGTTAGTAAGTTAGTGGTACTACTTGTACAAAAGTCCCCATACTGAAGTCAGTCCACCCTTTCCAAATTGGAGAGTACGTCGAAGTGGTTAGAGATTGGGATATTATATCTAATACCCCTTCTCTCTTCCAGATCCAAGTATAAGGGATCTCTTTGGCTCATAGAAGATTGGCAAGAAAAATATTGAGGATAGAAAAAACTCAAATCCTTAGTAAGAATTTTACTCTCGCCGAACATAAAGAGCCGATTACATATGTGGAGGACTACCCGCCTGTCCCCAAAGTTGACGATGATACAGTCCCCTGGGAAATCCTTTCTCCTATGCCCCAGCCAGTTTATCCTTCTGGCAAATAATATTTGTGCGGATAAATCTGACGGGAGTGATCTGTTGTTATTCAGCCAATAAACAACTTTATTTCTTAATTCAGGAAAGGACTCTACTTTTCCTTGGGGCAGTTCCGGAACGCCAACTAGGACTACTGTGTATGGCAGAGATTGTGGAGGTAGGTCGATGTGTGTGTACTGCCTCTCTGAACTAGATGGTGGAAAAAAAGCCTTTGGTGCGCAAGAGTTATTATTCACCCGACCCGTGTGTTCAGCGTGTTCAGGAGCCTTCCGAAAGTGCCCCCCCCCCGGTGATCTTACTAACACTTCTTCTGGGTTCTTCGAGGCCCTCTGCATGGGGCTACCCTTGGTTTCTTTGGACTTCGATGTCTGAGAATCTTGAGACCTGGGATTAGATGGTAGCTGGGTAGTAATACTGGGGCCGGTTTGTTGTGATATGTCGGAGAATTGTTGACCAGTAAGCTTTATGGTCGAGCTGTTCTTCAATAATTGCTCCAGCTTGTCTAATTTTTCCCCTAGACACTTTACCCTTTCCACGAGGGGAACTATTAAAGATTTCATGAGGGTTTCTATTTTATCCATAAGTCCCTCGTTAAGCGGGGGAGTGGATGAAAGTAACAGAAGGTTAGTAGACTTTTCGTTATTTACAGCGTGAGACCCAACATCCTTGGTTGCTGTGGTCGATGTTATTGGCCCTTTCGGTGCGATGGCTTTCGCAACAATTTTATTTTTTCTGGAACCCCCTGTAGTCCCCTTTGGTTTTTTAGCCTCTGGACCATGAATATTTAAGCGTTTCGTCTTATTCCTGGCCTGCTGCCCTCTAGTAGTTACTCGCGGGCCAACATTGTTAGCACTCTGGGGGGTGGGAGAGATCAGGATTGGACTTCGTGGTACTTCATGATTCCCAATAGTTATTAAGTCCTCTAGCTGGGGGTCAGGGATGGGCTCGTTAAGGAAAGAATTGGGGGAAATTGATAACCTAGTTGATAAAGACAAAGACCCGTCAGATGCATTGCTCATTCTTGAGGGAATATCTTGAGTTGTTGGAAAGTTATATACCCCGGGAAGTGCAACAAACGAAGGTGTTATCATAGAGTCTTGGGAGTTTATGGTAAGCATTGAAGTATTAGTAGAGGGCAAAGGGGGGAGGGAACCAGCTGGAAGCGAGAGGCGTCGTTCGGTGTGCTCTATAGCGTTTGCCACCACCCCTGTTGTTTTCTGCAGCATTCGATCTATTGCTGTCAAACTGGGTAGTGAAGGATTTAAGATTGGCTTATGTTTTGGGGCTGGTGCAGATGGTACAGATGATAAAGGAGTGTTCTTCCCCATACTTTGACAATCTCAATACGATTTAAGCAGTAGTCACTAGAGGACACAGGTGGAGATATCAGTTTGTGTGAATCCCGGCCACTAATGGTCACAAACAAACCCGGTCCTTGTCCCGGGCTTCGTCAGAGGTAAGGAACAGCCAGTATTCAGATCCTCTTTTTCCCTCTCTCACTTGCTCTCTGTGGAATCCGTGCGGCGGAGAACCATACGTGGCCGATTAAACAAAGACAAGAAAGAAAAATGGGTTTCAGCATACACTCCTGCTTTACTAGCAGCCTTCAGGGAAAGGAGTGCGGAAAAAGCACCTTGACCGCCACCGTGTGAACTTGAATCCCCAATCAGGACTTTCGGATCGACCCTCCTTCCTCCCCACTCGTGCAAAGCAGCTTGCTTTCAGTCGTGCCCCCTTTTTGAAAACCAACCACGTACGCATGGACGTACCTCTGGAAGCCACACTCCTCCAGGAGTGGTGTGGCTGGCTTGTCTGCGGTACCGGAGGGGGTCCGGCTCCCTTTCCGGAGGTTCTTCGAAAGTCCTCCGCTGTGTCTCTGGTTTTCTCGGCTCCTACAGGGACAGCGAGCGCTTCTCCTCTTACTCAAGAAGCTTCCCAGGATGCGGCGGAAGAATCAACAGCGGCGGGGTCGGGGTCGGCCTCGCGTCCGGGGGTCCCTCGGGGCTCCTCCGCGTCCCGCAGCTCCCGAGGCTCTCACTGCTCTCTTCCGGGTCGAACCTCTCTGTCACAGCTCCGCCGCCGTGCAGATTCAAAGCGCAGCGCCCTCTGGTGTCTGTGTCTGGTGTACAAGAGGATGTGGTCCGTCGGCTGCGCTGACTCGTCTGGTGCAGGAAACCAGGGTTCGAGCCTCGAAAAGGTGATTCACATGTAGCACCCTTAGGGGGTTCCTAGGTGTCTGGAGATCCATTGAGTAGGTGGACACCCCCTAACTGGCAGGCCATAACAGATTCCAGAGGGACTAGACCCAAATCCTTTCTGTGGCAACTCCCTGTAGCGAAATAGCAGGCATGGTAAAAGGACGACCCACTTATGCCTCATTGCTCAGATAGGCCCATAATCATGCCCCTTAAGGTCTTGTTGAATCTCTCCAGAAGACCATTGGTTTAGGGTGATAGGGTGTGATGAACTTGTAAGTTACCCCATACCCATCCCACATGGACATCATGTATGCTCACATGAAGTTAAAGCCTTTGTCAGACACTACGTCCTTGGGGAACACCACATGGGTAAAGATCCCTATCAGAGCTCTAGCCACCACTGATGTGGTCATTGTCCACCGAGGGATGGCCTGTGGGTTGTGGGTGGCATTGTCCACCAGGACAAACCTGTTGCCTAAGGCTCAGGGCATCTTTTTGCTTTTTCCCTGATTTCCCACGGGCCTGGAACGTAGCACAGGACCTACAGGAGGCATTTGAGGCTGTCTTCATCCGGGGTCAATAAAAGTGTGCAACAAGCCTGGCAAAGGTCTTTTCTTGCCCTAGATTTCCTTCAAGGGGTAAATCATGAGCCAGACCCAGTAAAAAGGTCATGTAACATTGGGAGGCTACATCACATGGACAGCCCAGAACCAGGAGCCTTAGGCTACTATATAGGTTATCATTCTCCCAGTAGATTAGGTGATCCCTAGAGACTTCACCTGCTGCCTGGGATTCAGCTTGCTGTCTCAGGTGCTCTAGAGAGGGACACTCTTTCTGCATCCTGCGTAAATCTTCCCTTGTATTTATACCCACCCTCAACTTGCCACTCACCAAGCTCAGACAGGTTACCCAGGGCAGCAATGTCCTCCCCGGTTGGCTTGAGGGCCTCCGCCTTAGGGACCCTGTCAATCTCAACCGTGGGAACTTCAGGGGCTGGTTTCCCACGCCTCTTGCCCTTCTCCTTCTGTGCTGCTCTCTGGGCATTGTTCCAGGCTTCAGACGCCCTTGACTCTCTTCTTGGGCAGCCATGGACCGTGTGGTCATACAGACCCACTCGGGCCGTTCCAACATCTCCAAGTGTGACCTGAGCTCTACCTCCCTCCAGGTAGTGTGCTCCAGGTTGTTGCCTGACAGACCATCTACAGTCACCGGAGAGCTCACAGCTACTTTCAGAGAACCTGAGAACGCCCCCCTCCCCCACCAACCCACTCAAAGGGAACCAGAGCCACCAGTAGATAGCTTCCACAGTTGTCGGTGACTATAACTTGTTGGAATGTGTTTGGTAGCACCTGCTCTGCAGACACCAGCTGACTCTTCACAGTAGTCAATCTGGCTCCTCTGTCTGGCCAAGCCTCCACCCTTTGCCCATGGATAGTGACCCACTGCCTATACTTGGAAGTATTAGACTGCATGTGGGCTATTGGCACTATGTCCTTACCCCCCCCCAGGAGACTAGGGTCACCTATGTCTGCTCCCCAAAGCTAAATGGGATTATCTCCTCCCGAGCGCTACACTCACCAACCCAGGTGTCTGCTCACCAGCGGGGATCTGTGCCCTCTTGAGACATTTAGAGTCGCCCTTGGAGTGACCATACTTGTAGCACTCAGCACATTGGGGTACAAACCTCCCTGTCTTCAATCAAGCAATCAATCAATCAGGATTTATAAAGAGCGGCATATCACCTGTGAGGGTCTCAAGGTGCTGGAGTTGCTAGCTGCTTTGCAGAGAATACAGTGAAAAACAAGGGGCAAGCAGGACAAAGCACTCAGGAAAAAAGGGAGGAAGCAGAGCGGTGCCTGGGGCCTGCTCAATTGGGTCGCGCTACGGCCTCCAGGAAGGAGCTCCTGGGAGGACGGAGAGGCGCTGGGAGGCGGTGGGCGGGGCTAGGTGGGAGGTGGGAAAACGGGCAGCAGACGGGAGCGGCAAATGAGAAAAAAACAAGGAGAAGCAGTGAAAAACTAAGGAAAAGCAGGAGAGAACACACAGAAAAACAGGGGGAAAGGAAGGAGAAAGCAGTTAAAAATGAGGCACAAGCAGAAGAAAGTACTCAGGAAAACAGGGAGGAAGCAGAGCGGGGCAGCAGCATGGGAGAGCTGGGCCTGAATCACAAGAGCATGTCTTGTGATCAAAGAACCCCTTCTTAGGGTCAGACTGGGACTGGTTACCACTACTCCATTGGGAATTATTTTGGGAGCCTTTAGAGAACTCTTTATGTTTGTTGTTCTCCCCCCACTTTCTTCTGGTTGGAAACCGGACCACCTTTGTGGGTGTCCCTCCAAAATAGGTTTTTGGACACTATGGTACTGACCCAGAGGGCTGCCTCCTCAGCAAGCTTTCTGGGATCAGTCTGCTTACTGTCAACTAGGTGCTGGTGCAATTTTGTAAAGCAGATACTGAGCATGTACTCTTTCATGATTAAATTGTACATGCCAACATAATCATTAACCTTGCTGCCCTGCACCCAACCATTCAGTGCCTTGATAGAGGAATTCACGTAATCTACCCAGGATTGGTTGGGCAGCTTCTGGCTATCCCTGAATATTTGGTGATACTGCTCAGAGGTCAGCCCAAAGTTGGCAAGTAAAATGACCTTCATTGGGGGTCTTGGTTTGGTCCCCAACCTCTGGTATTAGAAGTGTGTCCCTCCCTGCAGTAGGATTGTGTTTCCTCATATTGTCCCTCCAGTGCTCTTCAGGTACCTTGTGAACCCTCACTGCAACCTCACAGGCAGAAAACCATTTGTCTATTTTGTCTCCCACAACATAACTGGCCACCAAAACTTTGGTATGCAAACCCTTTTTTCTCCTTTAGGTATTGCACGCATACTGCCATCCTTACTGCTGGAATCCGACTGTCTGGCCTTGATGTCCAGCTCCTTTAAGCTCCTCTCATGAGCCAATAACATATTGTTCTCCTCCAAGGCCCTTTCAGCCTTCTTCTCCTCCGTTTTTAATTTAGCCATCTACAGCTTGAATTCCCTCTCCTCCCTCCTCCCCACCAGTTCCTCTGGGGGCAGGCCGTGGGAAGAGACACTGCTCCATGCCCTGGCCGGAATCTCCAATTCAGGGTTCATACCCTCCTCATCTGATGCAGGTGGTTCCAGAGTGGGGGCCATCATCCTCAGCTGTGCTTTAATTCAGTTTGGAGTGGGCTTGAGCCCAGGCCCACAGTGCCTTTTGCAATTCCACCTTCCTGGTGGTACTCTTGGCAGGAAGTCTAAACTCTTTGGAGAAGTCTCAGAACTGGCCACAGTGCATACCTCTATGTTGGGCAGCTCAAATTCCATGCTTGTGGTTGTAGATCCAGCAGCCAGAGACATGATTTTGAGAACAAATCAAAAATGCCAGTTAGGGAAAATGTTAAATTCGAATTGGTCTTAAATGTGGAATAGTAGTGTAGACTAAATCACTGTAGAGCACTGCACAAATAGAGATCCTATCCTCATTGCTGATCACCAATGTTAGAAATTGGGTTGTTGGTTGACTGGGGTTTAAGCCCTGGTTAAGCAGCAACTACAATCCTAGTCAGGGTAAGAGACAGGCAAACCCTAAATTAACCTGTGTTCACCCTCTGGTAGCTTGGCACAGAGCAGTCAGGCATAACTTTAGAGGCTGAGTATTAGGTAGTTGTGCAACACTTTAAACAGTAAACGGTGAAAACACTGCACAAAAACATACCACAGCATGTTAGAAAAATAGAACAAAATGTGTTAGATAAAACAAGACCAAAACGACAAAATCCAAAAAGTAGAACTTGTGTTGTGACTTTTTAAAGAATAGACTATAAAATAGCACTTAGAAACTGGTAGCGCCAACCAGGGATATCTGGTCGAGCCAGACAGGGACAAATTCAAAAGTTAAGGCCAACTGCATTGGAGTGCGGGCTGTCTACAGGGACCAAGTTAGGTCCACTGAACCAAAGGGCCAGATGTACGACGCCTTTTAGCATGTGCAAACCGGTCTTGGACCCCTTTGCGGCACGCTAAAAAGCAATGGCCCATGTACAAACAGTATTTTGCAAGTCACAAATAAATTGCGACTCGCAAAAAACTGTTTTGTGGCTCGCTATTAGGAAGGGGAGTTCCCTTCCTAATAGCGACTGCAAAGCTATGTAGCAATGTTTTGCGACCGCAATTGTGGTTGCAAAACACTCGTAAATTACCAAATACTTCAAGTAGGTGGTAATGCATTCGCAAATGGGAAGGCGTCCTCAGGGTTCCCCTTCCCCTTTGCAAATGCATGCAATATTATGTTTTAAGGGCAGGCAGGGACCACTGCCTGCCCTTAAAAAAAGAAACAAAAACTTTACATTTTTCTTTTCTAAATGCATCCTGTTTTCCTTTAAGGAAAACGGGCTACATTAAAAAAAAAATACAGCTGCTTTATTTAAAAGCAGTCCCAGACATGGTGGTCTGCTGAGCCCAGCAGGCCACCATCCCTGGGAGGGCCTGTCATTCCCAATGGGCTCGCAAATTGCGAGAGGCTCATTAATATTCATGAGCCTCGCAATTTGTGACCCCATTGGGAATCGCAAACAGTGTTAAACACACTGTTGTACATGCCAAATAGTGCCTTGCAAATTGTGAGTCAAAAATGCGATGCAATTTGCGAGGCGCTATTTGGCAGGTCGTACATCTGGCCCCAAGTACCTTAAATCCTAGTTGCGTGGCCTTTGCATGGATTTGCGTCGAAGATGCGTTGCACATTGGAGGCAATGTGTTGGTTCCGAAATGCAACGAGGATGCAGTGCGAGGTCCTGATGTGCCAATACTAAGTATCCTGTCAATGGGGCTTGCGATGCGAACGCCGGTGTCGAGGTTGTAAGGTGCACGTGAGACGATATGTTGGATCCGATGAGCCATGAAGCTGCGATGCGGAGGTTCGGCATGGTCATCGAGGCTGCCGTCGACAAGGGATGCGAGGAGCTTGCCCTGGGAAAAGCGTCACGCATTGGAGGTTCTGAAAGTGATGCGTCTTTCCCAAGATCTAGGATGCATTGGCGCTGTGAGTCTTTTGCAACGGGTCCAATCTATGCTACAGTGGTGATGCATTGGTTCTGCTCAAAGATGCGCCGCTCAGCTGAGGGGATGTGTTGATTCAGCTCGGGATCTATGCCGCTCAGCAGAGGATGCGTCCGTTTCCGCTGGAGAAACACCTTAGGCCCACTTACAAGGGTCCAGGTCTGGGGTGGTACCACTTGGCAGGATAGACTCGCAGACGGCAGCGTCTAGGTGCAGAAGCAGGTTGGTTGGAAGTCTTTTATGTCCCTGAGACTTGAGATCAGAAGGCCAGCCTGCTAGCCCTTGGAGTCACTCTAGGTTCAAGTGACGCAGGTCCAGTCTCCTCTCCCAGGCAAGAGGACAGCAGGCAGCAGATCAGCACAGGAAGGCAGGAGTTAAGCAAACAACAGTCCTACAGAATGACAGTCCTTCAGCAGTTCAATCAGAAGGTATGCAGTTCCTAAGAGAGGGGCAGGGGGAGTTCGGAGGCACCTGAGGTGTCAGATCAAGGGATCTGATCCTTTAGGAGCAAGAGCCCTCACACACCCCGAGGGGTGTCATACTTCATCATCGAGCAGCTCCTCATTGGGCTGGCACAGCAATTCCCAAAGGGGGCTCATTGCCGGAGTTCTTTTGATTTGTTGCCGATGTGAAGAGTGAGGTGCAGTGTGAATGTGATGAAGTGAGTAGGCTGGTGTGTAGTGAATTAAAAATAACAACTCAATCCAAGAGGCAATTTATGTGGACCTTCATTCACCTATTGTCCCTCTCTTTATAGACTTCACTAGTCGTTTCAGCAGCACAGCAGTCCTCCTTCCTGGCCGGACCTTTAGTGGTCTTGAAGTGTACGTGTCAGAGGTCCAGTACTAATGTCCAGTTGGGCCTTTGAAGTGGGGAGACTTCAAAGACAGGCCTTTGAAGTGCACTGAGGTCCTGCCCTGACTCCAGACTTACTACAGGGCTCTATGCAGCCTTTTGTGCAGGGGCAGAACACAGCCTATTAAGGTGTAAGTGAAGCTGGGTCCAGCTCCTCCCTCCCATCCTGCCAGGCTGACCCATCAAGTCACACCTAAGCTTCAATTGTGTGTGACTGTCTAGCAGGAATACACAAAGTCCAACTGTCACCCACCCCAAGAGTTGTGATCCGAGACCAGCAACAGACACCTAATGGATAAAGTAAGAAAATGTCAACTTTCTAAAAGTGGCATTTGCAGAATTGCAATTTAAAATCTGACTTTACCATCAGTTTGCATTTTAAATTATGATTCCAGAGACACCAAACTTGAATCAGGTATATCTTCCCGTTTTGGAATTGCTCTAATAAAATGTAACAAGGTAATCCCAGAGTTATCCTATGGGCAATGTAGGGAAAAACGAGTTTGAAAAGTTTTTCTTTAGCAGGACTTTTATAACTATAAAGTAAATGTGCTGTATTTTAAATGCAGTGCACCCTACCCTCTGGGTTGTCCAGGGTCCAACTTAGGGGTGGCTTATATGTCTGAAATGGGATGGTTTAGGGCCTGTCAAAAGTTTATTTTGCCAGGTCGACATGGCAGTATTAACTGCACACACCGCCTGTGCACTAGCAGGCCTGAAACATGGTTAAAGGCATAATTAAGTAGGGCACATAATCAGTGCTTCAGGCTTACTAAATAGCATTTAATTTACAGGCCCTGGTTACAGGGAGAACTGTTTAACTTGGGACTTATAAGTAAGTTAAATATGCCAATTGGAGATAAACCAATATTAGTATGTGTAGGGCAGAGAGCACAAGCACTGGTTAGCAGTGGAAAGTGCGCACAGCCCTAATACTAGCAAAACAAGGTCAGTAAAAGTGGAGGAGGAAGGCAAAAAGTTTGGGAGAAGACCCACCTAAGGCTGTCAGGTCTAACAAAGACAGTCGTAGGATTGGCTACATATTTCCATCCTCCCAATTAGCAAAGGCGGACATATAGTCATTTTACTACTGTCCGTCACCGCTAGGCATACCCTAGCGGTGAGAATGCCCCCCTTTGTCATCTGACTCCTATGGCGAGGGAGGGGGGGCAATCATATTTTTTATTTTCAAAAAGGAAATCCTATTCCTGCATTTTCTTTTTAGAATATTGTTTGGTGCAAGGCTCCATCATGTTGACGGAGCCCTGCACCAAACAGCAAAATGTCTTGACAGGAACGTGACAGCAGTTCCTGCAACTCCTTTATAAAGACTGCCAGCTTTGTGGTTATTTATAAATCTTCACCAGGAATTTGCTCCATAGCCCTGGGGGAACGATTGCCATATCTAAATCTGGGCCCTACTCTTGTCTTGTTCCCTCACCAGGTCCCCAGTAGCATGGGGAAATCATTTCAACTTTCTTTTGTTATTTTATTTTATGTTATATTAAAAGTTGTTTTTATAGAGCTTGTACACTGAGGTTTTTTTGCACTGTAGAAGGTAACACGAAAACAGAGATAATATAAAGAAAGATGTATTCACAGTAGAGAAATTATTAAATTCCCTCACCATTGTCATTGAGAAAGCCCAGTTTGCAAAAGTGCCCGATCTAACTTTGGGAGGGGGGGCGGCGCTGCATGTATCCGTGCTACAAAGACTCCGGATATGACATCAGTGAAGCCATATAAGTCCCCTCAGGTGCGCTGACATAAGTAAGTGCACGCGGGTCCGAAGTAGCGGATCTCTAGCCGTTTTAGGCCTGCTGTTACGAGCTTTTCTCGTCTAAAACAGTGTGCTAAATTCCTATGCCCTCTGGGTTTAAGTCCTGTGGGTCCTGTGCTTGCCAAATGTCTGATACGGATCCACATTCTATCTGTATGTGGTGCTTGGACGAGCACCACTACGCCGACGAGTGTGACTCCTGCCAGTTGTTGAAGTTGAAGTCTCTGCAGGAGCTGCGCATGAAACTTCTGACGGCGCGGTTGTTGCGGACCTCCAGCTCCTCACGGGGTTGGTCATCCTCCCGATCCAGGAGTCATTCCTGTGCGCCCTGTTCTTCTCCCTGTGGTCAAATGCAGCGGTCTCAGTCTCCGGCTGCCTCTCATGGTAAGCGGCATCGTAAGAGATCGAGGTCCCGGGCCTCTGTGGCTCCTTTGTCTCGTGGGGTGGATCGTGGTGACTATTTTACTTCCGCTCTGGCGTCGCTTCCATGCCTTCCAGGAGCCGGGGTGACCTGGAACCAGATGCAGGAGTACTACAATGCTCTCCATCTTCTCTTTGGGCCCTCGTTTCTCTCTGGGGTGCCTGCGGTCCCCAAGAAGGTCATAGGTGCAGTAACTGTGTCATCGTCGACTAGTTCACCCTCGGTGGCAGTTCCAGTCTCGGACTCAGAGACGTCGGTGCACGACCCTTCGGGACCTCCACTAGTGACGTCAATCGACTCCGACGCAACGTCAGTTGCCCCGCCGGTGCATATTTCCACGGCATCGGAAGACTCGGAGCTGGAGTCAGTGCACAATACAGCTGTGCAGTATGTAGGGTCGGCTTCGCCTTTGCTCCTTGCATCTACGCCGACGTCGGCCGGTATTTTTCAGCCTTCCCAGGTGGACGTCGGTAAAGCGCAGCATCGGCACTGTCCGACACCGGTTATGGAGCCATTTTCACCGCCGATGGTTTCTGTGGAGGTTTCACAGGACCAGCGGGGAGTAGGATGTGAGGGGATAGCTCCCTTGGAGCAGCCAGTACTTGTGGCTCCTACTATGTTGGACAGCTGGATTGCTGACGTGGGAAAAGCCAGCGGGCTAGATTCATCCCCTGCTTCCTCTCTTTTATGTCCTCCTGGCCTCACCTCGAAGCTAGTTGTTCTTTAGCCGAAGTTTTGTAAAGAGTGGCTGATGTCTTAGATCTCACTCTACCTACAGTGGAGAAGGCTACGGACCCTCTTATTGAGGTCCTTAATCCCTGTCACTCAGGGGTTGAACCAGTTCTCCCCTTTTGTGAGGTACTGTCTGATATTGTATTGGGGGCATAGGTGGACTGCGTTATTGCACACAAATACCGGCCTGCCCCAGGGGACCCCGCTTGCCTTATTCGATAGCCAGCCGACCTTCCGCAGCTTCGCGGTCCAAGCCATTACGGCATCTCCTGAAATAGAGAACCGTCCCCATTCCCCCTTGACAAAGTGTCCATAAAGAAGAATTCTTGCGGGAAACACATTTGATCTGAAAGAAACACGTTAGTTAGATTCCTCACCTTAGAATATCCCCAGGCGTCAGACTGGATCCGGAAGATTTTTCGTCGGCAATACCCCTTGCGCGTCGCTAGGCGTCGTCTGCGGCTTCGCGTCTGTCGTCGGCGTCGTGCGCCGGAATGACGTCGTTGGAGTACTTGTCAGCGCGCGAGGGCGGCGTCTGTCAGTTCTTCTTTTTTCCGCGCCAGTAAGCGCAGATCCGGGAGAGCTACCCCTTTAGTCAATTTTTGACTAACTTTTTTGATCCTTTTTGATCGTGTCTCGACACCGGTGCCGGTAGGATGCCTGGGTTTAAAGCCTGTACGGACTGTAACCGATTGATGTCGGTTACGGACCATCACCGCCAGTGCCTTTACTGCTTGGGCCTCGATCACGACGCGGAGTCGTGTTCGGACTGCAAGGCCCTGATCTCGAAGGCTAGACGGGAGCGGTCCCGTAAGCTCCTCGAGATTCGCCGACATCACCATCGGTCGTCGGGATCCAAGTCTTCGGGTAAGGCGAAGCATTCCAAGAAGTCCAAGAGGCGACACCGCTCTTCGGACTCCCCTCGCCGGTCGCGCGACTCGGCCGAGGGTCAGGGTGGTTCCACCTCCGCGGCTCCGGCGGCGCCACAGGCGCCGCGCACATCCCCATACCCTCCGGTCCCTGGGACTGACGCGACGCCGGCGGAAGTCAGTGCCTTCCTCTCGGCCATGAGGAACCTGGCTCCGCCGTCGGCGCCCGCTGGTGCGCCTTCGGGCCCCGCGGACCCGACTGGGCTGCCTTGCCTGCCGGTGGCTCCGGCCCCGGCGCCGGCTCCGGCCTCAACGCCGCAAGCGCCCGAGGGTCCCGTTCTCGAGTCCCCGCCGACGCCGGTCGACCTCGTCACGCCTCCTCCGCCGGCGTCGACACCGGTACCACCCCCGACGTCGACTCCGCTCGACGTCGTGCCCCAGTTCAGTCCCGCTCCGGGCCCGGCGCCGGTCCGGCGTCGATGGGCGCCGAGATCGGCGCCACTAGAGACACATTATGTCTACCGCCCGGCTCCGTTACTTTCTCCTCTATACCAGGAGTCGGATGATGGGGACAACTGGGAGGGATCCGAGGATCCTATGGCCGTTCAGGCTCAACTGTCCCAGGACTGGGCAGATGAACTGGGGGAGGCCAGTGGCCTGGATACCTCTCCAGACACTGGATTTGTCTCTCCTCCGACTGTGGCTTCAGAGGAGGGCGCTGCTTTTTCTGTGGTGCTGCGCAAGGCGGCCGCAGCCCTTGGGCTCGAGCTGCCTGCCGTGGCTGTGAGGACTAACGTTCTTACTGAGGTGCTTCAGTCTGCCGCAAGCTCCACTGAGCCTCTGCTGCAATTCAATGAGGCCCTCATTGACGTTCTGCAGGGCACCTGGTCCAAGCCCTCCACAGTTCCTCCTGTGGACAGGAATGTCGCCAGGCGCCACCGCCCTGCTCCGGGCGACCCCAGTTTTCTGTCCCAACACCCTACCCCTGAGAGCCTGGTTATCCAGGCCTCCACCTCCCAATCCTCTTTCCCGACCGCCCCGCCGGACCGGGATTCCAAGAGACTGGAACAGTTTGGCAAGAAGCTGTTCTCTTCCCTTAGTTTGGGCCTGCGGTCTTTGAACACCGCTTGCCTCTTGGTCCGTTATTCCCACTCTCTGTGGGATGCGGTGGAGGACGCGCTGCCCCTGTGTCCGGAGGAGGTCCGGACACGACTTACCCAGGCTCTGGCCGATGGGAGGGATGCCGCGCGACATGCTATACGTTGTGGGCTTGACACCACGGACTCGCTGGGTAGGGCCATTTCTACCACAGTGGCGCTTAGACGTCACGCCTGGCTGCGGTCCACGTCATTTTCGGGCGATGTCCAGAGCACTCTCATGGACATGCCGTTTGATGGCACTCGCCTGTTTGGCGAGAAAGTGGACAGTGCGCTGAACCGCTTTAAGGACTCCCGGGCTACGGCCAAGTCCTTGGGCCTCTCGGCCCCGCGGTCGCAATCTTCCGCCTTTCGCCCCTTTCGTGGCCAAGGAAGGGGTGCCTCCTCACGTGCGCCTAGCCACCAGCCGCAGAACCAACCTGCGCGCGGTCGCGGACGTGGTTTCCGCCGAGGCGGTTCTGGAGGACGACGAGGTCAGCCCACATCCACCCCGGCAGCATCCGCCTCAAAGCCTTCCTAGTCCGAGCTTTCAGGCCCATTCCACGCCAGTGGGCGGCAGAGTTCGCCATCACCTGCTCCACTGGCGGTCCATCACATCGGACAGGTGGGTGCTGCAAATCGTCCGAAGGGGCTACTCCCTCCCCTTCGAGACGACCCCTCCAGCCATGCCACCGCAGCACCACCGTATCTCGGGGGATCATTTGAATCTTCTCCACGAGGAAGTTTCGGCCCTCTTGGCCAAGGGGGCCGTCGAGCGCGTTCCGAGTCCAGAAGTAGGTCGTGGTTGTTATTCCCACTACTTCCTGGTTCCCAAGAAGGGCAAAGGGGGCCTACGCCCTATCTTGGACCTCCGGAACGTCAATGCCTTCCTCCGGAAGGAAAGGTTCAAGATGTTGACTTTGGCTCAGGTTCTAGCTGCCCTAGACCCCGGAGACTGGATGGTAGCGTTGGACTTGCAGGACGCATATTTCCACATCCCCGTCCTGCCGGCCCACAGGCGTTACCTGCGGTTCACGGTGGGCCAAGAGCACTTTCAGTTTACCGTGCTCCCCTTCGGCCTCACCAGTGCCCCTCGGGTGTTCACGAAAGTGATGGCGGTGGTCGCAGCTCATCTGCGCAGATCAGGGGTCACAGTCTTCCCCTATCTCGACGACTGGTTGTTGAAGGCGGGCTCGCCCCAGACAGTCGTCTCCCACCTCCAGACTACGGCGGATCTCCTGCATTTGCTGGGATTTTCCATCAACGTGCCGAAGTCACACCTGAGTCCCTCTCAGAAGCTCCTCTTCATCGGCGCGGTTCTCGATTCGGCGCAGTTCCGGGTCCATCCACCGGAGCAGCGGGTCCGGGATATACAGGCCCTGATTCCCATCTTTCGGCCTCTATCCTGGGTTTCGGTCAGGCTAGTGTTGCGGCTTCTGGGGCTGATGGCCTCCTGCATCCTACTAGTGCATCACGCCAGGCAGCGCATGCGGGCTCTGCAGTGGGACCTGAAGTTTCAGTGGGCCCAGCATCACGGCAACCTGTCCGACCATGTCTTGATCTCGGAGGGCACTGCACAGCAGTTGCAGTGGTGGCTCACGGACCGCGATTGGGTCAAGGGCAAGAGCCTCTCCCTTCCCCAACCGGAGCATGTCGTAGTGACGGATGCGTCCCTCCTGGGATGGGGTGGCCATATGGGAGAGGCGGAGATCAGAGGCCTCTGGTCTCCGGCGGAGTCTCGTCTCCACATCAACCTGTTGGAGTTGAGAGCAATCCGACTTGCACTGAAAGCCTTCCTTCCCTCTGTCAGGGGAAGTGTCGTGCAGGTGTTCACGGACAACACCACCGCCATGTGGTATTGCAACAAACAGGGCGGGGTGGGGTCGTGGACCCTTTGTCAGGAGGCTCTGCGCCTCTGGACATGGCTGGAACACCAGGGCGTCACCCTAGTGGTTCAACATCTGGCGGGCTCTCTGAACGCCAGAGCAGACGAACTCAGCCGCCGGTGCATGATGGATCACGAATGACGTCTGAACTCCGAAGTGGCGCAAGGTCTCTTTCAGCAGTGGGGAGAGCCTTGGTTAGATCTATTCGCCACCGAAGAGAACGCGCAATGTCAGCAGTTCTGCGCGTTGGAATTTCCAAGGTGGCACTCGCTCGGCGACGCTTTTCGTCACGAGTGGAGTTGCGGTCTGCTGTACGCCTTTCTGCCTATACCACTTCTGCCCAGAGTGCTGAAGAAGATCAGGCACGACCGGGCCCAAGTCATCTTGGTGGCTCCGGATTGGGCACGAAGGTACTGGTATCCCGAGCTACTCAGTATGTTGACCGATCCTCCGATACGTCTGCCCCTTCGGGAGGATCTTCTGTCGCAGCAGCAGGGGACGGTCCTCCACCCGAACCTGTACAGCCTCCACCTCCATGCGTGGAGATTGAGCGGCGACAGTTGATGCCATTTGGCTTGCCTCCTGAAGTCTGTGATATCATTCTGGCAGCCAGGCGTCCCTCCACAAAGTCGGTATACGCCTGCCGGTGGAACAAATTTGTGGCATGGTGCACAGCAAAGGCTGTGGATCCCCTTTCCGCCCCTCTTTCTGAGGTTCTCCTCTTTCTTCTTTCTTTGGCCCGGCAGGGCTCTGCCCTGGGCACCCTGAAAGGTTATCTTGCTGCCATCTCTGCCTTCTTGCGGCTTCCTGATCAGCCTTCTCTTTTCAAGTCCCCTGTAGTTACACGCTTTCTAAAAGGCATTACTCACACGTTCCCTCCTGTCCCTTTTGTAATGCCTCAGTGGGACTTGAATCTTGTTCTCACATTTCTAATGTGTGCTCCCTTTGAGCCTCTTCATAATTGTCCTCTTCGTCTGCTGACGCTTAAGACTGCTTTTCTGGTAGCCATCACCTCGGCTAGACGGGTGAGTGAGCTCCAGGCTTTATCTTCAAAGCCTCCTTTTCTATCTGTTCATCCGGACAAGGTTGTCCTTCGGCCTCGTCCCTCCTTTCTTCCGAAAGTGGTGACTCCATTTCATCTTGGGCAGTCTGTCACCTTGCCCACCTTCTTTCCGCCTCCGCATCCTTCCAAAGAGGAAGAGAGGCTCCACCGTCTGGACCCAAAACGTGCGCTCTCCTTTTACTTGGACCACACAAAGCAGTTCCGGGTGGACGACCAACTTTTCGTTGGATACGTGGGTGCTAAGAAGGGGAAAGCTGTGCACAAACGGACCATCTCTCGGTGGGTCGTTTTGTGCATCAAAATTTGTTATTCCTTGGCAAAAAAGGACCCTCCTGTTGGGCTGCGCGCCCATTCTACTCGGGCCACAGCGGCTACTACTGCTTTGGGACGGGGTGTCCCTTTGCAGGACATCTGTCAGGCGGCGACGTGGGCTTCACTACACACGTTTGCCAGGCATTACTGCCTTGACAGCCAAGTCCGGAGGGATGGCTTCTTTGGCCGTTCTGTCCTCCAGGACTTTCTGGTGTGATCTTGGTTCGCAGACCCACCACTGGGGATGGTATTGCTTGGGTATCTATTCTAAGGTGAGGAATCTAACTAACGTGTTTCTTTCAGATGAACAAGTTACTTACCTTCGGTAGCGATGTATCTGTAAGAAACATTAGTTAGTTAGATTCCTCACCGACCCACCCATCCTCCCCGTTCTGCGAACTGACATCTAGGGTTAAGGTTATCCTTTTCAGGCCCCTAGATTTTAATTTTGGCACCAGTGTCGGTCTTAGCATGGCTCTGCGTTCCTGGCGCGGAAGGCTATGTACAAGAACTGACGTCAGCGCGCGAGGGCGGCGTCTAAGTACTCCGACGTCATTCCAGCGCACGACGCCGACGACGGACGCGGAGCCGCAGACGACGCCTAGCGACGCGCAAGGGGTATTGCTGACGAAAAATCTTCCGGATCCAGTCTGACGCCTGGGGATATTCTAAGGTGAGGAATCTAACTAACTAATGTTTCTTACAGATACATCGTTACCGATAGTAAGTAACTTGTTCTTTACTCCTCTAGTGCAGCATTACGCTCCACCAACTTAATACTACTTTCCCCTGAGGCGGAAGCCGGGGGCGCTTGCTATCCCTTTCCCATACTTCTGTGCTTTGTGCCTTGTGCTTGTCGCTATTAATTTGTTTTAAAGTGTTTGTAACATTGTTGGACTTATAGCTCATGCATTTTCTGGGCACTGTGCTCGCTTGCTGATAGCTTGTTTTTAAAACGTGTACATATCTTAAACAGTGTGTTTTTACTCACCGCATTCCCAGCTTGGCCAGTCCCCTTTCCCCGACTGTCATCGACTTAGCCTATCTGTAACGCCGACGCCGGCTCGCAGAGGACAGTCGCCGCCATCTTAGGGGAAGGCAGGGTAGCGGTCCAGACCTTGGACGCCTCCCGCCCTCCCTCGTTACTTAAGGGATCACTTTTTGCCTGCCTTTAGACTTAATACTACTTTCCCCTGAGGCGGAAGCCGGGGACGCTTGCTATCCCTTTCCCATACTTCTGTGCTTTGTGCCTTGTGCTTGTCGCTATTAATTTGTTTTAAAGTGTTTGTAACATTGTTGGACTTATAGCTCATGCATTTTCTGGGCACTGTGCTCGCTTGCTGATAGCTTGTTTTAAAACGTGTACATATCTTAAACAGTGTGTTTTTACTCACCGCATTCCCAGCTTGGCCAGTCCCCTTTCCCCGACTGTCATCGACTTAGCCTATCTGTAACGCTGACGCCGGCTCGCAGAGGACAGTCGCCGCCATCTTAGGGGAAGGCAGGGTAGCGGTCCAGACCTTGGACGCCTCCCGCCCTCCCTCGTTACTTAAGGGATCACTTTTTGCCTGCCTTTAGACTTAATACTACTTTCCCCTGAGGCGGAAGCCGGCGGCGCTTGCCATCCCTTTCCCATACTTCTGTGCTTTGTGCCTTGTGCTTGTCGCTATTAATTTGTTTTAAACTGTTTGTAACATTGTTGGACTTATAGCTCATGCATTTTCTGGGCACTGTGCTCGCTTGCTGATAGCTTGTTTTTAAAACGTGTACATATCTTAAACAGTGTGTTTTAACTCACCGCATTCCCAGCTTGGCCAGTCCCCTTTCCCCGACTGTCATCGACTTAGCCTATCTGTAACGCCGACGCCGGCTCGCAGAGGACAGTCGCCGCCATCTTAGGGGAAGGCAGGGTAGCGGTCCAGACCTTGGACGCCTCCCGCCCTCCCTCGTTACTTAAGGGATCACTTTTTGCCTGCCTTTAGACTTAATACTACTTTCCCCTGAGGCGGAAGCCGGGGGCGCTTGCCATCCCTTTCCCATACTTCTGTGCCTTGTGCTTGTCGCTATTAATTTGTTTTAAAGTGTTTGTAACATTGTTGGACTTATAGCTCATGCATTTTCTGGGCACTGTGCTCGCTTGCTGATAGCTTGTTTTTAAAACGTGTACATATCTTAAACAGTGTGTTTTTACTCACCGCATTCCCAGCTTGGCCAGTCCCCTTTCCCCGACTGTCATCGACTTAGCCTATCTGTAACGCCGACGCCGGCTCGCAGAGGACAGTCGCCGCCATCTTAGGGGAAGGCAGGGTAGCGGTCCAGACCTTGGACGCCTCCCGCCCTCCTCTCTATGTACTTAAACAGACTGTCTTCTCGTCCGCGCATTGGGCGGGCGCGCCGCTGGCGCGCCGAAGGCAAGCCCGTCTGCGCCCGTCCGCGCCTGGCCCGTGCCTAGGGCCAGTCCTTCTGCTGGTTGTTCTGAAAACGGCCCTCTCTGCTGGTCCAGAGATCAGCTATTACAGATGCGTGTGAATACATGTATGCCGATCTACCCCTGCTACCCGGGTAAGCTGATGGGACACTCTTTTTCCTGCCCCCATTGTGAATTGGTTCTCCCCCCTGTGAGCAGACGCGCTCGCCCTCTCTCCTATCCGCACAAACGCCCCTCTCATTCCCTGACTTTGAGGGCGGGGTTGGTCAACTGCCGCTCTCTCCCCCGCCATGCTAGTGAGATCTGGACATCCCTGGAGACCCATGCTTGGGACATCCTGTTTCTCACTGAGTCCTGGTTAAAAGACACCTCTAAACCCGATATTCATTTAGCTGTCCCCTCTGGGTATCTCCTAATGGGCATTAACCGAGAGAGTGGCAAAGCCGGAGGAGGTCTTGCTATTATACTTAAATCCCATCTTCATTTGACGATCCGCAAACTCACGAACACTGGACTGATTGAAGCCTTATACTTCACCATTTCAGATTCAACAGCTGTTATTTCGGCTGGGATTTTAGTGTATAATCCCCCCAATGCCTCTGCCCTCTCCCTTACTTCGCTGACTCATCAGATAGCGGATCTCTCTCTCAAACATCCGTACTTTTTGGTGCTCGGTGATTTTAATTTACACGTTGATAACCCCTCCTGTCCCCAGGCTACTCAACTGTTAGATACCTTACTGGGTTTAAATCTGACCCAACTAGTCACTGGCGCGACGCATGTAGCAGGCCATACTCTTGATCTGATTTTCTCCAACCATCCTGCTATCATTGTTCATCCCTCCCTTCCTCTTACCTGGTCCGACCATCATTTTATCCCTTTTGACCTCATTCTTCCCTCGGTACCGGATCCAGTGGCGCCGGCCAGAGAATTTGGGAGAAAGTGGCATAAAATCACCTGCTCTGCTCTGGATCCATTTTTTCCATCTTCTCCTTCTGCTGCCATGTCTAATGATGTTGACGCTAGTGTGACTCAGTTCAACTCTGCTTTACTGAGTGCTATTGATGTTGTCGCTCCCATACTGCCTATTACTTCTGCTAGATCTCGTCCTTCTGCCCCGTGGTTCTCTTCGGCTCTACCTGAGGAAAAGAGTCATTGTAAAAAGCTAGAACGCAAATGGCGACTCTCCTATGATCCTGAGGCTAAATTTATTTATAAGTGTGCTTTAAAAAAGTTTTCAAAACTAAAAAAATCTACAATGAGAGAGTTTTTTGCTACACAAATTAAGAACTCTGATAACTTGTCTAAAACTTTGTTTAAGATTGTAAAGGACTTTGTCAATCCCCCTGCCTTGGTGCCCCAAAACTCCTCTAACCAGGCTTTATGTAATGGGCTGTCAGCATTTTTCCAGGATAAGATTGATAAGATCTCTACTTCTTTTCCTACTGCGCTGACTCCCATTAGCTCTTGTCCCAGAGACTCGGTAAGTCCGTCCCTGTTGGCTTTTAAAGAGCTCTCCACTGAGTCCGCACTTACCCTGCTTACTCAGTGTAAGTCTGGTTCTCCCCTAGATCCGGTTCCTGCCAAAATTATGGGTGATTTAGCCCCATTATTGGTTAAACCTCTGCTTTCTATTTGGAACATGTCTCTGGGCTCGGGCCAGTTTCCAACTGCTTGGAAGGGGGCCCTGTTAGTCCCCATCTTGAAGAAAGTTGACGCAGACCCAGCGCAATTTTGTAACTATTGCCCCATCTCCCTGCTTCCTAAACCGGCGAAAGTTCTAGAGAAGGCTGTGCAGTTACAATTAGCTGATTATCTAGAAACCAACTCATTGCTTCATGACTCACAGTCCGGATTTAGAACCGGCTTTAGCACTGAGACTGCCTTGTTGGAGGTCTCCGAGACGATTCAGGAGTCTGTAGATAGGGGCGAGGAGGCCATGCTGGTCTTACTCGACCTATCTGCAGCTTTCGATACGGTGTCTCACGCTATCTTACTGGATCGTCTGAGACAGATTGGGTTGGGCGGCTCCGCCTTATCTTGGATTGCCTCCTTTCTTACTGGTCGATCCCAGAAGGTTCTTCTTAAACCCTTCGAATCTGAGGGTAAACCCCTCCAATGCGGTGTGCCTTAGGGCTCCGCTCTTAGCCCTTTATTTTTTAATGTCTATCTTGCCCCCCTGGCTGATGTGGTAGAGTCTTGGGGGGTCCGTGTGGTCTCGTACGCTGATGATACTCAGCTTATGTTCTCTTTTAGAGATCACTCGGATTCCAGCTTTGTCAGTTTCCGCCATTGTCTTAGCAATATTTGTTCTTGGATGACTTCCAATCATCTTCGACTTAACACTGACAAGACGGAGGTCCTATTTTTTAATCTGAACACTATCCCTCCTGCTATTCTTTGGTGGCCAACTGAGCTTAACCCCCCTCCCATCCCTGTCCAATCTGCTCGTAATCTGGGCTTTCAATTTGATAACACTCTTTCTTGTAGAGCTCAGATTAATAAGGTCACCGCAGCCTGTTTCGGCAAACTGCGTATGATCAGAAAGATCTTTCCTTATCTGCCTTTGGAGGCCCGTAGAACAGCCATTCACGCGTTGATTACATCTCACTTGGACTATGCTAATAGCCTTTATGCCGGTGCCCCCTTGTATCTAATTGAACGCCTTCAGATCGTTCAGAACGCTGCGGCTAGGCTGATTGGCAACATTTCATACCGGCAGTCGATTGCGGCCTACCGTAAGAAGCTTCACTGGCTTCCCATCTCTCTTCGTATTCAGTTCAAGATGCTGATTATTGCTTTCCGGGCCCTTAATGGGTCTGGCCCGGATTCCTTGAGAAAGAGACTTGTTCTCTCTCAATCTGTCAGATCTTTGCGATCCAATTCTCTACGCCTTCTTACTGTTCCCCGCTTCCGCCGATCTAGAATGGGTGGTAGAGCATTTACAGTCATGACTGCTAAGCTCTGGAACACCTTACCCCTTGATCTGAGGTTCACTTTCTCTGAGACTCTTTTTCGTAAAAAATTAAAAACCTGGCTGTTCTCTAAACCTTAACTCCTCCTTTTCTTGTATGTAGTCTACAGCGCCGGGACACCCCCGTTGGAGGTAGCCGTGCGCTTTATAAGCTCCTTAAATAAATAAATAAATAAATAAATAAATAACCAACACGCTTTGCGCCCTAGGACACTTTCTTCATGCCTTGTAGGACTCTTTGGCACAATTTTTACCTTTGTTCCCAGAGGCCAACAAGGACGAGTTGACCCAGTTGATTTTTGATGGTCGGCAGGGGGTTAAGCTGCTCATCAGGTGTGGAATGGATTCCACCGATTCAATTGGTCGAGCCTTGGCGTCGGCTGTGGTATTGCGCCGACACACCTGGCTTCAGGCATCTGGATCTTCAGAAGCTGTCCAGACAACCTTGCTTGACATGCCATTTGATAGGGTTAATCTTTTTGGAGCCCCATTAGATGCAGCCTTACTTAGGTTTCGGGCTAGTCGGGGGGGTGCCAGACCCTTGGCTTGCCCCCATCCCATTTTCCCCCTTGTTATTAGAACGCAGTATGTGTGTTTTGTAGCGTCAGTCGCCAGATCAGTGTCTTTCCCCTGATCTCTGGTGCTGCTGGCTAGCCTCCTGTCTTGAGACCCTGAAAGAGTCTTACTCTACTAGCCGGTCGGGTTCTTTGGATGCGAATGTTATGTGAATCCTTTGTCATGCGATTCCTTTTAGCATATTGTGAGATGTGTGACATTGGCCCCTCGGGCTTATTGCCCTTTCTTCTGTCCCTGGGCTGTGGCTCAGGACTTGTTATCCTGTCCGGTTATTGCATTGGAAACCTTGTTTCATAGTTCAGTTCCTTTGGCAGCCTCTTATCTCCTCCTGGGGGTTCCATCACGTATCAATGGTACGCAGTTTTTGCTCTACACTCCCTTGGAGTTGTCTCCTCCTATCCTTTGATTGTTACATCGTTTTCCCTCTTTGACTGTTTGCACTTTGTGGACTTGGTCGCGCATGCCAGTGTTGCGTTATGGCACCTCTCCTGGCTAGAGGTAGGATTGGCAAGTTTCATGGAGACTTGTTGTCCCCAAGCTTGAGATTCGAGAGTGACGCCTTGCGCCTCTGGTGGTACAGGCCTCTTCAAGCCAGGGGCTTAAATTCCTCTGATATTGGGGAAAATACGTCATACCCCAGATATTGACCGTTCTTTCCGCTGTGATTACTCAGCATTTGATTGTAGAACAACATTGTTTTTCTTGTTTTCTTTCTGCCCCACACCGTGACCATTGTGTGACCTTCTTTCCTTCACCTCACGGTCGTTGCATGACCTGTTGTACTTGCCTCTTGGCCATTGTGTGATGTGGTCACCTTGCCTCATGGCTGTTTGGTCCTTATATTAACCTATGTTCTATATGTATATTATATTCCATGGTTGCCCGTCCGATGGGGATCGCTCCCTCGTCTGACTTGTGGGAGTTTTTCTTCTGAATATTCCGTTGGGTGATTCTGGAATACTTAGATATTAAACCTTGATGTGCATTTTGCAGCTGTATATCCTATTCTGTGTGTAATGCAAAACAAACAGGCTGTGACCTCGTAGCACTAAAAATACATAAGTCACTATTCTCTACTTCACCAACAAATATTTAATTCTGTGACTCTCTGTTTATACATAGACGTTTAAGGGGCATTAACTAATAGAGGTTTTATAATGTACTATATTGCATTTCCCACAGTAACAACTTATTAAATTTTATTATTTAAGCTGCGCACTATTTTATATGTTGCTACCTAACAGTAAAAAAGCAAAAAAAAACGTGCTGAATCTTTTGTATTTTTAGCCACACCGCTGAACCCACCCCCACACTCACTGATCCCGCCCCATCGCATGCAGCATCACAGTTCCCATACGTTTTTTAAAGCACTTCAACCTCTGTTTAAGAGTTGGTATTCTGAGGGCAGTAACTGGTGACACAGCCGGAAGTGCAGTGTTCCCAAAATTACTGCTACGGAGAGCAGCTTCCAAGGACAAGTTCATTTTTTCCTCAATTTTTTTCTACTTGGAGTGCTTTACTGCCATATTTTCAATGTAGTTTTATTTTCCTCTCAATAGTTCATTATTCATTTCATTTTCTCTCTTCTGTCACAACAGTTCTATGTGTCCAGTAGTTCACTATGGCATCCTATCATTTTCCAATGACTGATTTTCACCTCAGGACTTCATGTCTGTACTTTACCCCTTTATTCTTGTTTTGTCTTAAAATGTGAATTTCTAACTAACATAAACTACAAAATCGAACGGGGATAATTATTTCATATTAAAATACGGCTTATTTAGCCTACTGTTTGTCAATGGCTCTCCAGTGGTTATTTACAAACCCAGGAGCAGTTTAGTAAAACCCGCACTATCTTGTGCGTGCTCAAAATATTATAAACGTCGTTGACGGTGTCAAACCTAACAAATCATTGGTTTAGAGATATGCTTTTCAGGAGTGAGGAGACGGTGCATGGGGGGTGGGGAGGGGGGATGTTGGGGGTTTGCAGGGGTTGATTCTATATGTATCGCTTTTCAGATTCTCCTGTCTTAAATGAGTAAAATGGTCAAAGCCGATTTTTTTTGTATGGTACATGCGGCAGTTGTCTCTGGGATTCAGAGGTCTGCATTATATGTGTTATTTTGACGAATAAAATTTGTTATTAGAATAAAAAACCTAACAAATCATAAAACACAATTCAGTACAATGCATGTTCATTATTGACTCTGGATCGTATTCTTACCCAGAATCAGTGTGAAACCGAAAGAAAGTGCGCCCCTGATATTTCTGTGACTTGACTTTGTTATTTTGTGGACTGCCCCTTATTATAGTGCCGTACATAAACGCATTAACATTGACCATGCCTATAGCTCTCGGATTGCCGAGACCCACGGACTTTGTCAATGCTTGTTATAGCTATGCCTCTTCTCTACTGCCAGATGGGCTGCAGCGGATTCTGTGCAGCGGTGCAGCGTAGCCTGCAGGGTGCTGTGCTATACTTTAATAAGAGGTTTTCCGTTCTCTTTGTAGGGATGAAGAGGAGGCCCTGTATCAGAAGGTGTCGTCGGACCAGTGGATGGTGGAATGCCTGGTGGACCTTCTCTCGCACTGCAAAGAGAGCGGCCTTGCTGGAGACTTCTTCCTCTGCTGTCTCAAGGTACACACGTGACCCCTGTGACCCCTGTAACCCACGGGTCCCTGCTGGGAGCTCCCAGTCCAACCATTATCTTAAACAGGAAGTTCCATTCTAATGTAAGGGTTTTTTTTGGACCTTAATGGAAGGGGAGGTCTAATTCCATGACAACATTGTCAATGCTGAATCCTCCTGCGGGTTGTGGTCCTGGGATTCTCACTTACTGTTAAGAGCCTGCCTGGGGGGGGGGGGGGGCGGTTTATGGGTTCAGCCAACTGGATCCAGAGCACCATTCCCCTGCTGTGATGTGGAAGCTGCTGCTTGGTCTTCTGTAAATACTTTCACAAAACACTGGGGTGGAATTGTGTTAGGGATGATGTCAGACTTTGCAGATCCCATCTGTTGAATCATTTATCATTTTTCTGACGTTGTTGGTCACAGCATGTCTAGGGAAGAAATGTATGGTTTCACTTATAGTTGTAGGTCGCGGAGTCAGAGGCCGCTCTCCTCCAAAATCTTTGACATAAAATATGAGACACATTCACTTTTTGAACAAGACAGTGGTGTTAAATGGGAGTGAGGGTAAAACCGAGGAAAGAGACATTTGAAAAGCAGACAGCTTGTGGATAGATTTCATGGTTGATGGTTGATGGAAGAGGGGAAGGAAAGGAATGGAGCTTGCTAGGCTCCAAGGAAGGAAGGGGTTTAATCTCAGCCCTCTGCCATGGCTTCGAGTGGTGGTAAGAAGTGAGTGGCAGCCAGTTGCTACAGGATGCGTTTGTGTCTCATTTTCTTAAAGTAAAATAGTGATTGAGAGCTGAACAATGGTCACTGACAATCCCAGGCCCCCACAAATGTAGGGAGTATATTTCAAGAGGTTACACATCTGTGCTTAGTGGTCCGGAGATGGGGTTTCTGAGCTGTTGCACCCTCGGCGATGCTGCTCTGCTGCCATGAAGAAGCCAGGGTGAAGCTTGCAGAGTACAGCTTGGTTTCCAGCAGTAACTCCTAACTGCTGTGCTAACTCCTGAAGCGCATGAGGCTGTGGCACTGAGAGAAGCTGAGAAGTGATGCTGGGCAAGCGAATGGGCCACAATGAGGAGCTATGTAATGCCTGCATTTTCTATTGGTCTGAGGTGTGCTAGGACCTGGTTCACAGCTGTGCTCTGGCCTTATTACATTGCCAAGAACCGGTGGTTTTGTGCTGGCAGCCTAAAATATCTCTCATAGGGTTGCCCTTCAAAGATGACAAACCCAAGGAGGACACGAGCAAGGTTTCATCCCATCCATGCATTGGAGTAGCAATGGGGGATGATAGATGCACTATGTGCGATCCGAATGGGTTCCTATGTTTTCGGATCTCATATTGGTGACTCAGAACCAGGAACACTGAAAAGGCGACTCTTTCAAACACACTAGTGAATATTAGTTCGCAAAAGTGACTTTTTGTCAAGATTGTAACAGTTGGCAGCCCAGACAACCTAAGCACAGTGTGGTCATATTTATAATGCATCTTAAATCCAAATAAAAGATCTGGAAAATTAGGTACAGTCAGCTATTTGCGCAGAGTGCTTGTTCTCCTGATTGAGGAAATCTGTGTTCTGCAGTGTGACATTTCTTGAAATCAGTGGTTCTTCCTACTGACATAGCCACAAATTGACATGGCCAATACCTACATACTTCCAACTAGAGGACTTCGAGTAATTTAATGAGGGACGGTACAACTGGTGCCGCACTGCGAAGCTTGAAAACAGGAATTCTGTGAGCATTTAACAGAAAGTTTGCTGTGCGTATGGTAGACTGGAAGATGCTTCCCCTGCAGGACTTTTGTTCAACTACCCAGCTAAACAAACAAGCATTAGCAAAGCCAATACGTCTTGCTTTGTGGGTGGGCCTATTGGCTGTGCCAATGTTGTGCAGCACTGGCATTCAGCATTTTTTTGCTCATGCTGTAAAGCATTGGGTAAAATAAATAAAAGGTGCCATTACACAGTTTTTTGCTGCATCATTTCATAGGGACGTGCATGTAATGCTGAATGGACACGTATGTAGCACCACACCTGCATGCGCCTACGACTGGATGTGGGTAGCATTTATTTGTTTTATTTATCAATCTGAAATGGAACCATAAATTTTAAAAAATTAAATCTCACTAGTGCAAAAGCATTTCTTGTAAGGCAAAAGGGCCAGCAGCAATTTGCTGCCTGTCCCTCGAAAATAGTTACATTTTAAACAAGCATTTGCAATGCAAAAGGTCTCGGATTATAAAAGTTTGAGCTATTGGCATTGCTAATAATAATGCAACACCAGTAGCGCAAACATTCAGTAATGCGAGACCTATTGCATTGCAAACGTTTTTTGTTTGTTGCTTTTTTATATAGCGCGGCTTCACCCAAAGGCGTGCATTTATGTTGTATTGAGTTCAGTGCAATTATGTGGTATGTTATTATGTGGCACGGAGTGGTATTATGCGGAGTGTATTTATGTTGCATTAAGTAGAGAGTAATTATGTGACGTTGAATTATATAGTATTGAGTGGTATGTGGAGTGCATGTATGTTGCATTGATTACAGTAATTATGTGACGTGTAATTATGTGGTACTGAGTGGTATTATGTTGAGTGCAGTTATGTTGCATTGAGTAGAGTGTAAATATGTGGTGTGTAATTCTGTGGTACTGAGTGGTATTTTGTGGAGTGTATTTATGTTGCATTGAGTAGAGTGTAATTATGTGGATTGCAATTGTGTGGCACGGAGTGGTATCGGGGCGTATTTATGTTGCATTGAGTAGAGTGTAAATATGTGGTATGTAATTATGTGGCACTGAGTGGTATTATGTGGAGTGTATGTTGCATTTAGTAGAGTGTAATTATGTGGCGTGTTATTACGTGCCACAGAGTGGAGTGAGAGGGAAGAGGGATAAAGAGAGAGAGAGGGAGGGAGAGAAAGTGTCAAGAATTCCTGTCATGCGAGGGGAGGAAAACGGTAACCAGCGAAAACGGACTACAACTCCCAGGATGCTTAGCGGTTGAGAGGTTATGTAAACAGGAGAGCTGTTACATAACTCAAGGAAAACACACCCTTATGTAAACAGGAGAGCTGTTACATAACTCAAGGAAAACACGCCCTTATGTAAACAGGAGAGCTGTTACATAACTCAAGGAAAACACGCCCTATAAAGGGAGGAACCGGGAGGTACAACGCTGTCGGATATTGTGTTTACACCGACGTACCTGCTTAGTGAAGAGCAGTGTTCCGGAGTGGTGCTCCAGTAAGGCAAGAACGGAGGTAGGTCGAGTCGTTACTCCCTGGGCCGTGTCTTGCCCCATCGTCACCTGTGAAGGACCCGGAAGCTCTACCGGATAACCATTGAGCTTCGCTTTTTGACTCGGCTGAGTCAAAGCGCAGTGGCGCTTTTGCTGGTTGGAGTCGTAACTCCCAGCCCGACCAGAGATACAGGGACTGCCAGCTGTAACGCACACCAGGAGGTGTTTGCCGCGTTACAGACTCGGAAGTCCACAGGATCGATCGAGCGGCTGCTCTCGGTTCAGTCTTCTTTGCTTGTGATTGGGGTATCGGTGACGCATCACCAGGAGGTGACTCCGCGTCCCGGTGCAGTCTGAGGAAGAGGTTGAGCGGCTGCTCCCTTCAGGTAGAGACCCCGGCTGGGTGTTTCCCTGACTCCTCGATTCTCCCCAACACTCTTCGTGCCCCTCACAGCCTACCGATTGGCATTGTCGGCCATTTCATTTCTGCCCTCTGTTGGCATACGCCGGGATCGGCGTATATGCAGAGGACGGTTAGGACCATCCGTGCTGTGGGCTGGTAACGTACTTAGCCTGGAGGATTCCAGTGACTATAACCTTTGTTTATTCCTTGTATTATTTTTGCCTTCATTAAAATAACTAAACCTTCACAAGTGGTTGCGTTCTCATTATCGTGTCTGTTAAACGATCCTGAGACGTTCAGGGCGTTACAAAATATCCGACCTTAATAACACTAACTGTCTCCCGGTCGATAACAGACATGGCAACACTTGATGATGTGCTGGCTGCTTTAGCGACCGTGCAAATTGAATTGGCTGCCTCCAGGCAAGAAACAGCCGATGTAAAAGCCAGACTGGATGCTATCCAATTGGACCCGCTCACGCCCAGCACCTCCCTCACGAACCAGACCCCTGCGGTAGTAGTGGAAATGCCGGTAGCCGTCCCCTTGGCAACACCAGAGAGGTACAGTGGGGATCCTAACACAGTGCAGGTATTCCTCACACAAGTGGCGCTACATTTATCGTGCAAACCAAGGGCGTTCCCCACGAGTCAGGCTCGTGTGGCTTTCCTTATATCCTATTTGGCTGGAAACGCGGCACAATGGGCAGTACCTCTGGTGAGCAGGGACGACCCCATCTTATGTGATTGGGGTGCTTTTCGCGAGGAATTCCTGAAAGTCTTCGACAGAAGGGCTGACTCGTACACGGCGGACCGTGAAATGCTTGAGTTGAGACAGGGATCCAACGACCTGGTGCAGTATCTCAACGCGTTCCGAAGGCTGGTTGCGGAAACCAAGTGGCCTGTTGCTAAACAGACGGCGCTCTTCCATCACGGGCTGTGCGATGAGCTCAAGGACGCCGTGGCTCATATTGACCCACAACCCAAGACATGTGAGGGCCTTATCAACCTGGTATTACGGCTGGAACATAGGCTAAGTGAAAGAAAGGGGGATCATGGGAGAAAAGGAAAATCCCTTCCATCCTATGTGACAGTGGGAAGTCCTGAAACTTCCACCGCATCCAAGGGAGAACCCATGGACATCGGCGCAATACGAGCGAGCCTCACAGCCACGGAGAAAGAGTCACGCCGTAAACAAAGATTGTGCCTATATTGTGGCAAAAAAGGCCACTACGTACGTGAATGCCCTGCCAAACCGAAGACGTCACGTTATCGGGCCAACCGGTCGGTAACAGCCGTGGTGGACGTACCGGCGGAAAACTAGAGGACTCCCAGACCAAAGAAGGGGCATCTCGGAGTCACTCATCCATCCCTTCACTTTCCAACTCGGTCACTAAGGGACAACGACACCTGTTTCTCACGGTGCACGTGGGAGTGCATGACCAGTGGATACCCGTTGTGGCCATGGTGGATTCAGGGGCCACTGGCATGTTTATGGACCACAACGAGGCATGCAGGCTAGGGCTAGTGCTTCTTCCCAAAGCTGTACCCGAAGACGTCTATGCTGTAGACGGAAGGCGATTAGTGACGGGGCCCATCGGGCAGCACACGGGGGTCCTTCCGATGAGATGTGGGAGGAACCATTTGGAACAAATCGATTTTAACATCATCCGAGCGCCCCAATATGGCGTCATATTGGGATTGCCGTGGCTACAGAAACACAACCCCTCTGTGGATTGGCCAACACATCACATCGAACTGACGTCACCGTATTGCATCCTGCATTGTGGAATAAGAACGGAATCCCTTGACGCAGATGAGAGCGGGAGTCAGACGGTGGCTACAGCGGCAGAAAAAGATGTGGCTCTCCCCCAGGCTTATCACAGTTTTGAGGATGTATTTGATGAGGTGAAGGCGGAAGTGCTACCACCACATAGACAGTTTGACTGCCAGATCGACCTGGTGCCAGGGGCCAGCGTTCCCAGCGGCAGGCTGTATGCCCTGACGGAGCCTGAAAACGTGCATCTCCGGGGGTACCTGGATAAACTCCTCAAGCTAGGATTCATCCGCCCGTCCAAGTCTCCGGCCGCCTCGCCACTCTTCTTCATCCCGAAGGCTAATGGGGAGCTGAGAGCCTGTGTGGACTTTAGGGCATTGAATGCGATAACCGTAAAGAATCGGTACCCCTTGCCTCTCATCAGTGTACTTCTGGAACAGGTCAAGAAAGCTCGTATCTACACCAAGTTGGATTTGAAAGGGGCATACCATCTGGTGCGCATGAGGGACGGAGACGAGTGGAAGACCGCCTTTAAGACCAGGTTCGGCCTTTTTGAGTACCTCGTCATGCCGTTCGGTCTGTGCAACGCCCCGGCAGCCTTTCAGTACTTTTTGAATGAGGTATTCAGAGAGGAGTTGGATATCTACGTGGTCGTATATATCGACGACATCCTCATCTATTCGTCCAGTGTGGAGGAGCACGTACACCACGTCAAAGCTGTGCTCCAAAAGCTGAGGGAAAACATGCTGTTTTGTAAACTCAGCAAGTGTGACTTCCACGTCACATCCGTGGAATTCCTCGGAGTGATGCTGAGTCCAGAGGGACAGGAGATGGCAGAACGAAAGATCAAGGCGGTGAAAGAATGGCCCGTGCCCCAAAGCGTGAAGGACGTCCAAAGTTTCATTGGCTTCGCCAACTTTTACAGGCGGTTTATAGATGGATTATCAGGATTGGTGGCCCCAATCACACAGCTACTGAGGAAGTCCAAGGAGTTTGTCTGGTCACCTGAAGCGAACAAAGCCTTTGAGGCCCTGAAAAGCGCCTTTGGTAAGGCGCCGGTGTTGGCTCACCCCGATCCGGATCTCCCCTACGTGGTGGAAGCGGACGCATCGGATGTGGCGCTGGGGGCTATCTTGTCCCAACGCAACCACGACACAGGGGTGCTTCATCCCGTTGCGTACATGTCCCGCAAACTCAACGACGCCGAACGCAACTACCATATTGCGGAGAAGGAGCTTCTCGCAATCAAGGACGCCTTCACCGAATGGAGGCATTGGTTGATGGGGGCAAGACATGTGGTATCGGTGTACACGGACCATCGGAACCTACAGTTCATGACGGCCACAAGACACCTTTCTCCCAGACAGCTGCGGTGGATGATCTACTTTGCGGGGTTCAACTTCCGCATCACATATCGGCCGGGGACGGAAAACCGGAAGGCGGACGCCCTGTCCCGTCAATCTGCAGTTAAGGAACCATTGCCTGCAACCGAGCATTCCATCATTTCCCCGAGCATGGTATTGGGGGTTATCCAACCGGATACTTTCCTGAGGGGAATAAAGAGAGGGATCAGGTCATTCGCATGGCGGAGGTGGCTCCTCAGTCACAGAGAATGGCAGCTGAAGGACGGGATACCCCTGAAGGGCAGGTGCCTATTGATACCCACGCCTAGGCTAAGGAAACAAGCATTCATCTGGTGCCATGACTCTCCATGCGCAGGTCATTTGGGCTTTGAAAAAACGGTGGCTAGCATGGGACGGCATTTCTGGTGGCCAACCATGAGAGTGGATGTCAGGAGGTGGGGACAGGAGTGTCCTACGTGTGCTACCATGAAGGCCGACCATGGCCGAACCCAAGGGCTCTTACATCCACTTCCGACCCCGGATAGACCATGGGATAGCATATCACTGGACTTCGTGGTGGGCCTACCGGTAGACCAGGGGATGACGGCAATACTGGTGGTGGTGGATTACTTGACGAAAATGGGGCACTTCATCCCCTGCAAGAGAGTCCCTACGGCCGGGGAATTGGCGTCACTACTCCTAAAGAATGTGGTACGACTGCATGGATTACCTGGGGTGATCGTGTCGGACCGGGGGTCGCAGTTTACTGCGCAATTCTGGAAGACTTGGTGCACTGCGCTGCATGTTAAGACCGCCCTGTCCACCAGCTACCACCCTCAAACGGACGGCCAAACCGAGCGCCTGAACCAAACGCTCAAACAGTATCTGCGATGTTTTGTGGACCAGGGCAGGGAAGAATGGGTCGACTTGCTATGGGTTGCAGAGATAGCCTATAACAACGCCACTCACAGCTCCACACAGTCATCTCCGTTCTATAGCAACTATGGCCAACATCCCAGGTTCTTGCCATTTCTACATCCGTTCAGAGAGGACAGGATTCCCGCCACAGCGGACAGGGTGGCACACATAAAAGACACGTTGATGCGCTCAAGGGCTGTCCTAATAGAGGCCAAGAGAAGATACAAGGCTGCGGCAGACAGGAAGAGAAGGCCCGGGCCACTGTACCGCACTGGAGACTACGTCTGGATATCCACAAGAAACATGAGGTTTCGAAAGAACAGTGTGTTCCATCCCAAGTACATGGGCCCCTATCGAATTACCAAGTGTATGGGTCCCGTGAACGTGAAGGTGTGCTTGCCCCAGTCATTGCGGATACACCCTGTCTTTCATGTATCATTGCTCAAACCAGCACCCTCCAAGCCGTCTGGGACACCTAGGCCGGTATGCGTGGAGTCGGAGGTGGAGTATGAAGTGTCGGGCATACGGGCGTCCAAATGGCGCAGGGGGAAGCTGTGGTACCTGGTTGCGTGGAAAGGCTATGGCCCGGAGGAGCAGTCATGGGAACCGGCTGAAGGGGTTCATGCTCCGCGCTTGGTCTCCTTGTTCCATCGGCGTTTTCCTGCCAGCGCTGGACCCGTGGGGAGCCGCTGAGAGGGAGGATGTACTGTCAAGAATTCCTGTCATGCGAGGGGAGGAAAACGGTAACCAGCGAAAACGGACTACAACTCCCAGGATGCTTAGCGGTTGAGAGGTTATGTAAACAGGAGAGCGGTTACATAACTCAAGGAAAACACGCCCTTATGTAAACAGGAGAGCTGTTACATAACTCAAGGAAAACACGCCCTTATGTAAACAGGAGAGCTGTTACATAACTCAAGGAAAACACGCCCTATAAAGGGAGGAACCGGGAGGTACAACGCTGTCGGATATTGTGTTTACACCGACGTACCTGCTTAGTGAAGAGCAGTGTTCCGGAGTGGTGCTCCAGTAAGGCAAGAACGGAGGTAGGTCGAGTCGTTACTCCCTGGGCCGTGTCTTGCCCCATCGTCACCTGTGAAGGACCCGGAAGCTCTACCGGATAACCATTGAGCTTCGCTTTTTGACTCGGCTGAGTCAAAGCGCAGTGGCGCTTTTGCTGGTTGGAGTCGTAACTCCCAGCCCGACCAGAGATACAGGGACTGCCAGCTGTAACGCACACCAGGAGGTGTTTGCCGCGTTACAGACTCGGAAGTCCACAGGATCGATCGAGCGGCTGCTCTCGGTTCAGTCTTCTTTGCTTGTGATTGGGGTATCGGTGACGCATCACCAGGAGGTGACTCCGCGTCCCGGTGCAGTCTGAGGAAGAGGTTGAGCGGCTGCTCCCTTCAGGTAGAGACCCCGGCTGGGTGTTTCCCTGACTCCTCGATTCTCCCCAACACTCTTCGTGCCCCTCACAGCCTACCGATTGGCATTGTCGGCCATTTCATTTCTGCCCTCTGTTGGCATACGCCGGGATCGGCGTATATGCAGAGGACGGTTAGGACCATCCGTGCTGTGGGCTGGTAACGTACTTAGCCTGGAGGATTCCAGTGACTATAACCTTTGTTTATTCCTTGTATTATTTTTGCCTTCATTAAAATAACTAAACCTTCACAAGTGGTTGCGTTCTCATTATCGTGTCTGTTAAACGATCCTGAGACGTTCAGGGCGTTACAGAAAGAGAGCTAGAGAGAGAAAGGGAGAGAGAGAGGGTTAGAAAGAGTGAAAGAGAGAGAGGGAGAGAGAGAGAGAAAGAGAGAGGGAGAGAGATAGAAACAGGGGGAGAGAGGGAGGAGAGATAAAGAGAGAGCGGGAGGGAAAGAGAGAAAGAGGGAGGGAGAGAGAGACAGAGAAAGAGAAATAGATAGGAGAGAGTGAAAGAGTGAGAGAGAGAGCAAGAGAGGGTGGGAGAGACTGAGAAAGAGAGAGAGAGAGAAAGAGGAGAGAGATGGAGAGGGGGAGGAGAGAAAGATAGAGGGAGAGAGAGAAAGAAAGAGGGAGGGAGAGAGAGAGAGAAAAAGAGAGAGGAGAGAGAAAGGGAAAGAGTGAGAAAGAGAGAGAGGGGGAGAGAGAGCGGGAGGGATATCGGGGTGATCCCCACTTCAGAAATGAATAAAGTAAGGCCGTGAGAAATGTGGGGCAGAGGGGTCATTATGTCACAATCCTCACACTGTGTTTCAGGTCTCTTGTGCTGTGATATTTAGTCAGAACTGCAGTTAAAAATGTTATGCTACAACTCCTGCTTTGTAAAATTAGGATAAGAGCAAACTTGGCACCTCGCTGCTGCCCGAAGTATCATCGTTTTGAGTTTAACAAGGGTCAGAAAGTACTTGAGACAAGAGAAGCTGTTTAAATGCAGACAAACACAGATGAGCCACAGCTCCTAACAGCCTTCCAGCAGCCTTTGAGTGCTATGTACCTGGGATCAGACTGGTCGCTCTCGTCTGGCCCAAAGTAACCGACTGCAAACTGAGTGAAATGTTGACATTAATATGGATACACTAACAGACATGTTCCAGTCAGGAAGGCTTTAGAGACGAGTACCTCATTTAAATAAACCTGTTCAAATCGGCGAGAGTTTAGAGAAGAGTGCGATTCTTTGTAAATATTACTGGGAACAATTAAACTGCATTTCCTGGGATGTTAACGCTACCTTCAGCAAGGCAAAAAGAGCCTTTCAAACATGCAAGCATGAAAGGGAAGGAGATGCAGAGTGCCGGGCAGTTTGTTACGTAAGGGGTCACTTTGGGGGAAAGACTGTAACTACTGTGATAATACCAAGCCAAGCCACCCGTGACGCTGGGCCATGAAGAGCCGAAAAACCCCACCGCTTTATTACAAGCGCGCTGAGCTACAAATCCGAGCCGCCAAGGGAGGGGGTGGCAAATGGTGATCACATTTGCGGCCGCTTTGATGTTCTCAGTGGCCGCGCGGCTCACTGAGAACATCAAAGCGGCCGCAAATGTGATCACACAGGCTGACCAATGGTGCGCGCGCCCGGCGCACATGCACTGTATTTGGGGCCTGAAAAGCACTAGTCTGCACTTCCAAATCCCTGTTTACAAAAGCTCTCGCCAGAGCAGCGCTAAAGCGCTGGCTCAGGCGAGACATAAAAATGACCACAGGTGTGGGTGGGGTAACGGAGAAGTGTATGCTGCGGGGGTAACAGGGAGTCGGCAAGGAAACTAAAATCAAACTAAAGCAGCGTGGGGAGTAGGGGAAAAGTGGGACACAAGAAAGCAACACAGGGATGAGGAAGAACCAAACGAGGGAAAGAACAATACTGAGCGTTGGCGAGTTTGGCAGGGGAGAAGCACACAAGGAAGAGAGAGCAGTGTACACGAGGGAGCGAGCAGCACAGTGCGAGGGGCAGCGAGTGTTTGTGGGAGAGGAGAAGCACATGAGGGAGAGAGCTAGAGAGCACATGCACTCTTATGGCGTGCTTAACCAAAAAGAAATAAAGTAGCTCCCTAAAAGTGAGCAGTAGAAGGGTACAAGTCAGCCAGTCAAAAGAATGATATAGCCTATAGTTCACAGGAGCGACGAACACAAGAAAAAGGCAAGCAAACAAATGAGAAGTAAGCAAATGAGGGACAATAAAGCCAACCTGTGGTAAGCAGTAGGTGTAATCTAAGACTTCTGTAAGTTCTTGTTAAACCCACAGCATGTCTTCCACAACCAGACTTCTTGCACTGTCTGGTAGACTCGACTTAACACTTCAGTGCACTAAACAAGCATTGGCAAATCCAAAAGTTCAGACCGTGTCATGCTGGGGTGATTTTTTTTGTATTTTCTTTTTTTTTTAGAGTTTTAAATGCGCGTACTAGACCTGAGAAATCAGGTATCAGAGCGCTTTACACGAGCACCATTTTCGTTACAGATGGACACATTCATTTTTGTTAGGCACGGGCGATTAAGTGATTTGCCCAGAATCGCAGGATGATGAGCGTCAATGCCGAGGTTCGAACCCGGTTCCCCAGCATCGACGTCGACCGCTCTAGCCGTAAGGCTACATCCTCTTCCCCAGAGAGCTACTTTTTTTTGCAAGCATGTGCTACAAAAAGAAAAAGAAAATATGCAGTTCATCTCAATCTGTCAGCCTTATGCTACCAATAAAACCTTTACATTTAAAAAGCATTTGCCAATAAAACATTTTTATTACTGATATTTTTAAACCAAAAGCCTTTCAGTTGTGGACTGCTTTTTACTTTTGGTATTTATCAAAAATATCCACCTGATCAAGCACTCAAATTGCAAGCACCCAAAGTGTTACAATGTCACGAAACATTTCTAAACTTTATAAAGGAGTACATGCAAAATAAATAGCCAGTATTCAAAGTTAATATAAAAATAAAGTGCACTTTGAACCAGCTTTGCAGTTAAAAAGAAGTGAACCATTTTTGTCGGATGTGAAAAAAGTGCACAGGCTTTGTGCAGTCACCCAAAGTGAAGGGAGCCAATGGATAAAGGGGCTGACTCCTTCCTGTATGCTTCGGTGAGCGGAAGCAAAATGTGAATGACATTTTAACAGACCTATGAATGAAGTTTGCTCACCAAAACCTCCTTTGTGTACGTATACTATGCATATACCACGCATATACAAAGCAGTGGCCCCTGGTACAGAACAGGGGTGGCGGGGAAAAAAATTAACATTTAACTTACCTCTGCATGGCTGCCATCTCTCTTTTGTCATCCCTCCCCCGCTTCTCTTCTGGGAAGCAGGAAGCACAGAGGCTCCCCAAAGTAGATTACAATGCTGCTGTCACCAGCATACAATATCAAAAAGGAGGAGGGACTAGGAGCAATTAGAAAAAGGTCCTGAACCATAGCTCCTAAAAGACATACATTGTTCCAATGGATGGTTACAGTTCCTATAATGTAAGAGAGAAGTGACAGCCTGCAGGTAAGCTGTAGATAGAAGGGAATGTCTCCAAAGGTAGGGTGAGTGTGCAGAGTGAGGAGGGGGTACTCCTTGTGGTGGTACTGTGTGCCCTCACACACCCTCGCGGATGTATAGCATCATCATTGGGCACAGTTGCTCCTCGTGGGGGTGGCGCTGCAGTCCCTCACGGGCCCTTGGTTAGGGGCTCTCTGGTGGAGTTCTTTTAAGGAGTTGCCGCATTTGTGAGTGAGGGTGTGTGGGTAGATATGTGCTAGTGAGTGCAAGATTAAAAATGAAACAGGGACCTAAAATATTTTAATCATGAGTTCCCTGGTCCAAGCTAAAAAAATATACTCGGGGATGGAGATGCACTGTAGTGCTGTTTAGAGAGGGGAATCAAGACCAAATAAAAATCCCACTTCTCTCGACCCGATTGGTGTATTAACAAAGGTGATTTAATGAGAGGTCAACATGTTTCGCGCTGTAAGATAGTCCCTAATGGATCCCAGAGCGCTTCGTCAGGACCGGAAAAAGTGTGTTAGAAGATGGGTTTCGGGTAAAGACTGCCCGTAATCCCATTCGTTACCTAGGTCTGGTATGCTTGACAGTTAGTGTCCAGAATCCGTTTTTATACGTCAATCCTGTTCACAGCCTAAAAAGGGAGACAAAAGGGAGAGACAAAAAGAAGGGGGGAGGGGGGGGAGGAAGGGGGGGGTGATAACTTAATAAAGATATATGGTCTATATATCTCATTTATGGGGAGACACTAGTGCACGGCATGTGCTATGGTGCCTCATGCATGAAAAGGACATCAACCGGTGTTGTGTCTGAAGTGATCATGTTAGGATGGTCAACCAAGGTGCTGGGATGATGCCCACCAAGGCTGGGTTAACATAGTGATGGTCGTGAGCTCACTGGGCACCAAACTGTCCAGAGTCCAGGTATAGGTAGTATGCAGGGTGTGAGATTAGTCGTCGTTACCTCGATGGTGCCCGCTCAGGGAGGTGGCGTGAATGAGGGTCCATGTGCGGTATCAACGTGAGGATGCTGTGATAGTCATGCCTCGTGTCGACATGGGAATAGAGGGGTGAATGACTAGATAAAACAAAGGTGGCACGGAGTGTTATTGTGATCATGCCTCGAGAAAACCAGAGTGATTCGGCGAGGCGTGGATAACACCGTATGCATATCTCGGTGTCAAAGAGCAGGCAGACGCATGATTAAACATCAATACAGTATACAAAGCTACATTAATAGATCGCCAGCCTACCCTCTCCTCCTAGATGATGGGCTCCGTCAGCAATGGCGCGGAGTAAGGCTAGAAAACAAATGCGAGATAGGCCTACGATAAAAGGCAATGGTAATGGGGACGGTGCTCAAGGGTCCTCAGAAAAAGGGGGAAGGAGGTACTTACATATCTGTACGCCTTACGTCGCGGGGAAACCTACCCGTGCGGTTGCACTGCCGGTTACATGGTTGATGCGACTGCGGACTCGTTAAGTAGTGGAAACGGTGATGCAGCGGGCCCTGTGTAATGACGTTGCGTCGATGCGACCGGAGGTAAGGGGCGGAAGTAGCCGGATGGATGTGTGGCTGTCGTGGCCATCTTAGAGTGGAGTGAAGAGAACGGGAATAAGCCGGAGGTCTACGGGAGTGATATGGGCAGTGCGCCCGTGACCAATTGAAATCACGGGCAGGGGACTATGTTAATAGTCACTAAAAATAAGGACGTTGCGAAAATATATATATATACATCATCGATAGTGTCATGGTCGGTGTGTACTCTTTTTTACAAAAGTACATCGTCTTGAACACAAGGATCAACATGGTACATGAGGGTGGGTCTGGGGTGGAGGCACGGACACAGTACCAATATCTAAAAATACAGAGAGATCCTCACAGGGGATCTGTCTATTATGTCACCGGGTATGCATCTCAAGTGACGTGATGTCACAGTGTCAATGTGGTAAATACTGCCCCTCTGTTTATTGCCGTCTAATCAGAGCTCAGATCACAGCATTTTAAAACAAGATAAACAGAAATGTAATGATGTCTCCTGCCCAAGGGTGGAAGAGATGGTTATGTGGTACACTCAATTTAAATGACACAGGCGGGGATAAGGGTGAAGTAGTACATAAAGACGATTGTGCAGAGGCTGTAAGAAATTCATAGTTAGTATAACTGGGGATACTTAGCAACCTTGACCTCATCTAACAGATTGTAAACTTTGTTACTCAGGATTGGAGATATTGCCGGTGACTAGTATCTCTAACACACATGTGGAGGTCTGAGCAGTTGATGTAACTGGTGTCCTGGATACAAAACTCTCTGCTTACGATAGGGAATATTACTATCAAGCAACCTCATGGTATGTAGTTATCTGGATAGTTCAACCCAGGGAATATCTTCATTGAGTCCCCTTTTATTGCTTTGCAATTTGAACACCCATCGTTGTTCCTGTCTAAACAGTGTGGATGGTGACCAATGTGGATTGGATTCGATTATGGTCCATCGTAAGCTATCGGGGGAGTGATTCATTTCCAAGAAATGGCTTTGTAGTCTTGTCGCTGTGCGCTTGCACCGGATTGTACTTTTATGTTCCCCAATTCGAGTTTTGACTGTTCTTGTGGTCATCCCAATGTATCGTGATCCGCAGGGGCAGGTGATCATGTACACACAATTTTTTGTGTTGCAGTTGGTGTGGCGTAACTGTTTCCATGGTCTTGATAACCCTAGATCAAGTTCCTTGGTACTGCTTGTCAGTGGGCATGCTGTACATGACCCGCATGGGTAATGACCCATAACCGGGGGAAGGTTCCATAGTGTTGGTTGCGTTTTTGTGATGTTCTTGGGACGTGTGTGCACTAACATGTTCCTCAGATTTTGTGTTCTCTTAAAGGCGAAGAGAGGTTTAGGTCCTGGTTGGAAATCCCCCATCTCAAGGATCTTCCAATGTTTCTTGATTATCCTTTGGACTTTGTTCGAGTTTGGGGTGAAGGATGTTACACATGTTAATATGTCTGAGGTGCTTTTTTCTTTGATTTCTAGTAGAGCCCCTCTGTGATTATTTCTTGCTCTTTTGTGTGCCTGCTTCACAATTCTCTTTGGATATTCTCTCCTTATCAGATTTTCTGTTAAGGAGTCCGCCTCCTTCTCAAATTCTTTGATGGTATTGCAATTACGGCGTAGGCGGAGGAATTGTCCAACCGGTAAATTGTTTCTTAGAGATTTCGGATGGTGACTTTGGAATAGGAGGAGGCTGTTCCTATCCGTGGGCTTCTTGTAGTTGTGGTCATCAGGCACCCTTCTTTTAAAGATATCAACAGGTCAAGGAATGGAATTGATTCAGATGACAGTGTGCCCACAAATTGTAGGTATGGGTTTAGAGTATTGATCCACATGAAGAATGTCCGGCACGTTTCTTCATCCCCTTTCCAGAAGATGATAATGTCATCAATGTACCTACGCCATAACAAGATGTTGTTAGTATATGGGTTGGTCTCTGTTAGGATGTGCTCTTCTTCAAAGTTGGCCATGTATAGGCATGCCAGACTCAGCGCAAAGGTGCTCCCCATGCTCGTGCCCTGTATTTGGTGATACAGATTGTTCTCAAAGGCAAAGTAGTTTTCTTTTAAGGCTATCGTCGCACAGTCACAAATGAAAGTGATAGGGGTAGTCGCTGGCCATGGGTCGATGTTTATTGAATTTATTGAATTCTACAATAATCAGTTACTACAATACTATTGCGGACCAATGTCAAATGCAATGGGTGATCAGCGAGTAATATGTACTGTGGCTCCGGCATATAACAGGAGAAAGGTGGGGAGGGGGAAGAGAGAGAGAGCAAGGAGGAGGGGGAGGTCAAAAAGACGGGGAAGTGAAATGTAACAACAACTTAGTCACTCAGTAAAGTAGTGTTAACTTTGCACAAACAATTAGAATCTGTGTTATTTCACCCACTAGACTATATGGTCAAGCACAGCAGTCCTGGGCATTGGGCTGACTGGTAGGGCAGGGGAGGGACAATCGGGCACAACCGCAGCTCAGGGGGAGTGCCCACAGCGACCCTCGAGTGTCGGTATTTCCACTCTGTAGCTGAAGGTAGTTTTTCAGGGGGCCACAGATATCCCTCTGGCGGGAGCGGGAAGTCATTAATTCCCAATATGCATCGAGCATCTCCTGGCAAACAGCTGCATCATGCAACCACTTACTCCTACTAGGTGTTTGCCTCCTACCCCAAAACATTGCCATCCGTTGCTTGGCCAACAGCATTGCCGTCAATCTGTGGACCTCAGGGGGAGTCTCTTTGACATAACCAAACAGTGCGACATGGTGTGTGCAATCAGGGGAGTGGTCTGTGATCTGGTGATTTCCTCAAGCACCTCCTCTCAGTAGTGCCGTATCTGAAGACACTTTCTTGCTAGGTGTATAAAATCAGAAAGCGGCACCGCGCCACATACACACCGTGAGTCCTCTGAAGGGCCCATTCGCAGCATGCGCACAGCGGTATGATAGATCCTGTGTAAGAATTTAAAGTGTATCAGGCGCAACCTGTAATTTTGAGATAGAGTATTAGACTGGGAACAACAGTATGTCCATGGCGCCTCACCCTTCCCCACATTAATGTCTAGCGACCAGGCCTGTTGAGCAGAGGGAACCCAGATCGGCGCGGTCCTCTGCTTCCTGGCATATATACGCATGATTAACTTATGAGCCGAAGGATTGGTCAACATCTCCTCAAGTACAGTGAACGTAGGGGGGCACTCCGAAACGTATTTTGAAGGCTACGCAGCGATGCTCGAAGCTGTTGATAGGTCATGACATCAAGGAAGGACGCCACAGGGTCCTGAAACACCTGTTGGTGAGCGATAAAGTTGCCATCAGGGTATACCGCCCCAAATGAAGTCAGCTGCAGCTGATGTAGGCGCGCCCGCGTCCCTGCCTCTGCATTCATTGGGAGAAGTGGGTTTCCTAAGTTCGGAACCGATGGGGCAAAAAGGCAGTGAAGACCAGCCCTTTTCCGCTGCTCACTCCACACTACAACCGTGCATGCCACAGTGTCCACCCATCGTCGCACCCGGTGGACAGGGCCATAAATGACCATCTGAAGCGGACATGGGGCCTCATGGTCGGCCTCGGGGGCTGTATGAGGCTGAAATTGGATAGGGTGGAGCCAGAAGTACGCCAAGTGCACCTGTGTACTAAGGAAGTATAACTCCATATCAGGGGTCCCCGACCCACCCTGCTCAAAGGGAGTGTCAAGATCTCTCAAGACACACTGGGCTGTTTACTGGCACAAGCCAGCGTGGTCAGGTGCGATCAAAGCCGTCAACAAAAACACTGGCAAGGGGAGAGGCAAATTGGTGAATAAATATAACATGTTGGCGAGTATAATAATTTTCACAAAAGCCAATCAACCAGACAAAGACAATGGTAGTTTCGACCAGACGGCAGCACGATCTTCAAGCCTAGACATTAGCCTGCCATAGTTTTCTCGCCAAACCTCCTCCAAGTACCAGGTGAGAAAAACACCCAAATAGCGAATGTGGCTCCGTGCCCAAGTTAGGGAGAAGTTGGGAGTGAAAGTCGCCATGGCCATAGTGAGTGGAAACAAAATGGACTTGGCTCGGTTGATGGAGCTGCCCGACATACCGCTGAAGTGGATGAACCCCCGGAGGAGGGGGTCAAGATTATCTGACGGCTTGCAGACACATAGTGTGACATTGTTAGCATACATATAGACCAGTATCTGCCAAGGTCTGAACGCAAGGCCACGGTGCGAGTGGTGCAGCTAGCGACTCCATCTCAATGACAAATAGAATGGGCGGCAGCAGGCACCCCTGGCACGTACCACAGGCAACCGCAAAAGGATCAAAGATCATGCTGTTAATTCTCAGGTGCGCGACGGGCAGGGTATATAACAAACGGACCAGGCGTATGAATTTCCGACCAAGCCCAAGATGCTCCAGAAGGTGGAAAAGATAGGGCCGCTTGAGCTAGTCGAAGGCCTTTGATGCTTCCAGGAAAACAGCAGCCGCCCGTAGACTTGGGTTGATGATATGAAGAAGGGCAAAGAACGTACCCAGGTTATGAGCTGTTAATCTCCCCAGCACGAAGCCGGACTGGGGAGACAAGAGGAGGACAAGAGGAGGAGTAGCCGCACGATGATGTGTTTCGCCAGGATTTTATTATCAATATTGATCATGGAGAGGGCCGGTAGGATTCACATTGCCTCGGATCCTTTTCAGGATGGTCACAATAAGGGCCTTCGGCAAAGGCAGGAGCACGCTCGTACGATTCTTCATACATGTCAAGGAGGCGTGGGGCCAGCAGGGGTGCAAACTCCTTGTAAAAGGAAGCAGTGAGGCCATCTAAGTCAGGAGCTTTATCCCCAGGCAGTCTTGTGATGACCTAAGCAATCTCCTCCACTGTGAAGGGTTCATTTAAAAAAAGGCAATGTCCTTCCTCCAGCAGAGGAACTGGACTGAATCCAAGTAGGTGGCCAGTTCAATGGAGGGGGGTTTTCGCGGTGAGAAGACGTGTATAATTTTGCATAAACATTTGCCATAATGTGCTATATGGCATCGCTGCCGGCCTGTAGATTTTGGTGAGCGTCCAGAAGCTCAGCTATATAGTCACTCGCCCAGGGTTTGCGCAATATTCCGGCCCTGTCACCCTTCCCATGCCTCCGGGTGCGAACCTCCTTCCCTAGATAGTGCTTCTCTCATACCGTCTCCTCCCCGAATTCCGCGAGTTTACTACGGATAGCCGCAAGCAGTTGCCCTTCACCAGACTCAACACACTGGAGCTCCCAAATGTGTATTTTTTCCTCCAATTGGGCCAAGTTCACCCGAATCACCCCAGACTGTTTGGCAAAGCACATGCCCCGGATGACCACCTTGAAGGCCTCCCATAGGGTGGACAGAGAATCCACCGTCCGCAAATTGTGCTTGAAATATTCTATGATGGCCGCGCAGACTTCGCTCAGAAAGACTTGGTCACGCAGCGCGCCGGGGGAAGCTTCCAGGAGAACGACTGCTGAGCAACATCAGGAAGGCGAAGCTCCCGCAACACCGGTGCGTGGTCAGGCAGAGTTGACAAAAGGTGCTGGACCTTGATGGTCCAAGAAGCTACGTCCCTGGTGGCAAGCCAGAAGACAATCTTAGACCATATATTGTGAGTGGATGTAATGCAAGTTCCCTCGGTGTTGTGCAAGTGATGAGCACACCAAAGATCTGTAAGGCTATTATCAGCAATAACGGCATGTAACTGCGCAGCAGTTTTTAGGTGGGGGCGACGAGTCTAACCAGATCTATCTACGCCAGCATACAGAGCCACATTAAAGTCCCAGCCCCATAACACAGCCCCTGGTCCTATAGTGCCCGCCAGGCGACAGACCTCCGCAAAGATGCAGGGGTCATCCGTGTTGGGGCCATACATGGCCACCAGTATCAGTGGGTGGCACTGCAGAATCCTTGCGATGAATACATAACGCCCCTGTGTATCTCAGGGCGTGGAGCGTGTGCGCCAATGGAGCCCTCTGCGAAGCACCACAGTCACCTCCCGGGCATAGTTCGAATAGTAGGTCACAAACTTCTCACCTATCCAGTTCGCCCTCAGTCGTGTCTGTGTTGCATTCGAGTAGTGTAGTTCCTGCAGGAGACAAACTTCAATTTTATGTCTGCCAGTAGGCAAAGACCTATCAGACATTCCGCCTGTCATTCATTCCCCAGATATTTCAGGTCAAGCATTTAACTGCTACCATCAGCGAGCGAAGGTAGACTCAGGGTAATAATGGCCAGTCTGGTGCACACCGTGCAGAGAAAGAAAGTTGTGTGGCTGAGTGGCTATATATGGGGGAAGAAACGAACAAACAAATAATACAAACAATGCAGCAACCCAAAACCCAACACTCATTTTGGTCCCCCAAACGTGCTAAAGAAGACCAACCCTCCCACCCAACAACCCCAATAAGAAAATTAAGGGGAACATAAAGAGACTCTTCCCAAGAGGGGCAAGATGACTGCCCGACACTCCCCCAGCATATTATGCACTGGTTGGCCGGAAAAGGGATTGGGGCAGCAATGGACAAGCACATATCAGCTGCAGAAACATGTCAGTAGTCCTCTACCACCGGCATAGGGCTGGGTGCCCACTGGTTCACAGTTTCGATGAAGGATGAAATAGGATAGATCAGCCTCGGTTCGGGCCTCAGGGACGGAGGTCACATAGGGCCAGACCCCTCAGTCATTATCATCAAGCGGGCTGTGGGCCGAGCCCCCAGTTGCGGGCTGTCAAACAAGTCCCGCAACTGGCGAATTTGGCAGCCGCCTTAGGGTCAATGAAAACATGGGTCTTCCCCAGGTGTGTCACTCAGACTTTTGCCGGGTAGATCAGGGAATATTTAACATCTGTTTTCTGAAGAGTACACATAACGGGGAGAACGTCTCATTTGGCGGCTTGCACAGTCTGGGTAAAGTTCCGGAGGAAAGAGACCTCGCCCCCCTGGAACTTCAGTGGTCAGAGTTCCCTAGCAAGGTGGAGAGTAAAATATCTGTCCCGGTATTTTAAGAGCCTCGCTATAATCGGGCGGGCACAGACCCCCGGGGGAGGGCGCTGTCCAAAGGATCTGTGCGCTCTTTTAACAATCAGCATGGGGAGAGGGTCTCCCCAAAGAGGGTATGCAGTATTTGTGCCACAAAGTCCTCTATGCAGTCCATAGCAGTAGATGCCGCGATCGCGCTTCCAAGTCCTCTTTCTTATTACGAATAACTTCAAGGACTTTCTCCATCTGAAGCATTCGTTCTCCTGCCGACGACTGTGAATCCTCAACTTCAGATGTGCGATGTTCAAGCTGATCCAGTTGCTCTTCATCGCAATCGATCTTTTCCTTTAGACTGTCAAAGCGGTCCACCAACACAGTTCAGTTTTGGAGTCAATGGTGTGTAGACTCTGCTTGAGATCCAGAAACATGCACCGAATAGCCAGTTCCTCAGGCGAATCGCCCCCAGCCAGGGAGCTCCATGAAGGACCCTCTCTCGCAGGTTCCATGGTGCACGTCGTCCGGCGGGGCTCAAAAGGCAATTTGGCATGTCCATGTCAGTCTTCCCCTTAGTGCAAATTATCCCACCACCACCAGTTGCAAGGGGAGGGCGCAGTTCAGAACAGGAAATACTGGGTGCCTTGGGCAGAACTGTACCACCATGCCGGCCCACGCAGCGCAAGGGCGCAGGCAAACCAGTCAGGGAGACAGCATATGATGGAGAGGTAGACTAGGTATGCTCAGCCACTCTCACTCCCAGGCAGGACTTCTCCAGGAGGCACCCACCACGGAGCCAGGGCCTTTACATGCAAGTTCGCTTTGGGGGGGGGAAACTCCTTGCCAGTTCTCGCCTCACCCCGTAAAAACCACTACGGGCATGAGAGGACCCGCGTCTCCCAGCAGGGGAGAAGTGGCTGTAGTGGAATAGCGCACCCCCCAGCACAGTGTAGCTCACAAGATGAGAGGGCCCTCAACCAGATTAGTTCCATCGGGGGGTGGGGGTGCAGAGTTCAAAATACTTTCCAACCAGGCCTCAGCTCCAGTCATTCACATCTCCTTCCTCAGGGGGTCGCAGTAAAGATGGCCCCAGTAGGGGGCAAGTAATGAAGGAGGAGCAGTCCTGAGAAGGTTCAATCCAATGTTTGATGTACTCCACAGGCCCCACCCCAGATGGCAAAAAAACCTGGGGCGGCACAAGCATGCCTGCAGCAGCACCAGAATCCAATGTGGCAAGCAGGAGCCCCTCACCAGAGGAACCGGCTCCAAGGACAATGCAACAATCACCTCCAGGGCCGCAGCTCCAATCTGTCCCGTCCGCATAGTGTCTACGCCCCTTGGGGCTCCCAGTAAACCCCCAGGGGGGGCAAAAAAGGGGAACAGTCTCACGTGATGGTGCACCTCACTCCTCAGCTCCGGGGGAGGCTCCCACCCCCACTGCACTCAGTCAGTCAAAACCACTTTATTCCGTCATTTAAAACCATAAACGCATGTTAAAATATCCATTAAATAAAAAAAAAAATGATACATAATCGTTAGATGAAAATCAATCACAATTGATATACAGTCCAGGTTAAAATTACAGAAGATTTAAAAAAAAAAGAAAATTCACTAAAAAGTTCAAATGATAAAATATAAAGTGCATTTTGTAAGAAAGAAAACCATGTCACCTTAAAAAGGGATAAACATTTGATGTGTCAGATCATGTGGACCCTCTGTTTTTTTTTTTCTCTGACTGCCGCTACTAAATAACTAGCGACATTAAAGGTTTTCCAGGGATTGCTCAGCATCTGCAAATATATATGAGGGTTGGACTAGCCTGCAAACAGCCTTTTCCTTTAAAATTGGTCAAATAATAAGTTTACGAATGTGCAAATAATGCTCACAGATCAGGACAAAGTGCTTGATTCGAAAAATTATCACAGGTGCAGGGTCCCAGATCCTCTATCTGTCTCTAGCCCTGGGGTTCGGCCAATAAAAGGTGCAGATAGTTGAATCTCTGTCTTGTTAAAAGAAAACAATGTTGGGGCTTAGTAACTATATCTAAATAAGGCTTCATAAAATAAGTGGTTTTTACAATTTGGTGAGCCCGTACAGTAGGTTTCGTTAACTCTTTAGTCTCTCTTTCTGCAGAAACCAAACATAAGAATGAGGTCTTAGCCCACGCCAGATCTTTTTTACATACATTTTCTGGCTTATCAAATACCTCTGGGCGACCTATCAACGTTGCTAAACTTTTCACGTGACTAAGCCAAGCGATGCTACTTGCCCTATCTAGTGCTGTACAGTCTCGTATAATCTCCTGATTCATTACTAATTCTGAGTTGGTCCAAATCGAGATCCATTTAAGTAGAGGGGCCATTCTAATCAGGTCTGACACAAAACCAATATCCACTCCTTGGTGAATAATATAGCAAGGTATTGATTGTGGAACTTAGAGCAAGCTTCTCAAAAATGTATGTTTGAGGCATATGAGCTGCAGATTATACACTGTGCATAGATCGCCATCTGGTGTTGGGCCCGGATGTTTGCAGTTTGTTTTTCCTCTTGGAAAGTCTTTGGAAGTCACGAGGTCGGTGACTCCTCCTTTGGTTCGTATTGCGCATGGGCTTCGGCTCCATCCTCAGATTGGTTTTTTCCGCCATCGGGCTCGGATGTAATACTTCACGCTCCGGTTCCGAACTTTTCCAGTTCAACGATCGACGCAAAATCCTCGCTCACTGAGATCCTTCTGATAATAAATCATCTTAATCACCTTCTCTTCGACACTTCTTCGATTCCGGTTGTCAACAGCGGCCTTCGGGCCTATCCCGGCTCCGGTCTCGGCTGATGGAAAGAACTCCCTTCAAGAAGTGCCCTCGATGTGGGTCCAAATTCCCCCACACTGATCTTCATGAGGTGTGCAACCTCTGCCTCTCCCCTGAACACAAGGCTTGAGACTGTCCCGCCTGCAAGTCTTGTAGATCCAAAAAGACTATTCGAGATCGAAGGGCCAGACGCAATATGGCGCACTCCTCGACCTCCGCTCCAGTCGACATCTTCGGGGACGACGTCGAAGCTCCGGGACAGCAGAACATCGAAGAAGAGGACGACGACCTCGTCAGTGCTTCCGATGCCGACGACTCAGATGTGGGGGACATCACCCCGGCGCAGAGGGTCGTGAGTACTATACCCCCTCACACACCCACGCCAATACCCAAAAAGGCTTCGGTCACGCCTTCGCGCCTAGGCAAGACCAAGGACACTGCTTCTAACACCCCACCTTCGGGCCCGGTAAAGAAGCCTATTAAGCCTTCCGGCAGCTCGGGCTCGAGCCAGCCTACCAGCGGTACCGAAAAACACCCTTCGGCACCGAAGAAAAAATCGGCCTCCACCTCCACACCGAGCCCAGCACCAAAGCCCTCGATGTCGAAACCCGCCCTCTCGGTGCCGACCAAACATTATAAGGCCCTCGGCGCCGACACTCCCGTGCCAAAGCCTCTCCCGGCACCGAACAAAAAATCGGAGGTCCCGAAAAAGCACGGCACAGACGAGCCTAAAAAGCCGTCGGCCCCGAAAACCTCGGCGCCGACCGAACAACCAGTGTCGCAAGAACTTTTCACACCAGATTCTCTGCAAAAGACACTGACCAAGGATCCAAAAACTGGACATTTGACACTGTCTTCAAAAAAGAGACACTTGGACAAACCACCTCCACCTCCAAAGAGGAAGGACACTGCTACCTCCCCTTTCAGAGTGCCTTCCCCACCTCCTCCACCTCCTCCACCCTCCCCACCTCCACCTTCTCCACCCCTGCCTCATCGCTCTCCGACCCTGTCTCCAGACCAGGATGATCAAGGGGACCCTTACTATGATCCAGCAGATGTGCCACAAGACCCCACCCCTACTGGATCCCCAGACCCATGGGATGACTATAACAATCCGGACATCCCAGATGTCCCACAGGATGACCTTTACCCATCTAGGCCATCCCCACCAGAAGACTCGTTAGGTTTTCACCACCTACTACAGAGGGCGACACATTATCACGGGGTAGAGCTACATACTGACCCAGTGGAGGATGATTTTCTCCTAGACACCTTCGATACTGCACATAGGTCTACTGCTATACTACCTATGCTAAAAGGAGTAATCAAGCATGCACCGGAGGTTTTTAAAGACCCAGACAGGGCTAGGGTCCTAAACCCACGTATAGAGAAAAAATATAAAGCCGCCCCCACAGATCCTTCATACATTAAAGGCCCTGCACCACTGGATTCCTTAGTGGTGTCTACAGCTAGGAAGCGTTCAAATTCTCAGGCGTCAGGCGAAGCACCACCACCTGACAAAGAGTCCAAGCTCCTAGACGCGTCAGGGAAGCGCACTGCGTCACAAGCCGCCAATATATGACGTATCGCCAACACGCAAGCGCTATTGGCCAGATACGACAGAGCGCATTATGATGAGTTAGAGACCATCATGCACCATCTCCCTGAAAAATACAGAAATAGGGCTAATGAATTGATCCAAGAGGGAAAAACTATAACTAATACCTCTATACGCTGTGCCCTTGATGCGGCAGATACAGCCTCCAGGGCCATAAACACCATTGTCCTTCTCCGTCGCCACGCCTGGCTAAGAGTTTCAGGTTTTAAACCTGAGGTGCAAGCCTCCATATTGAATTACCCATTCGATCAACAACATTTATTTGGTCCAAAAGTTGATGAAGCCCTTGAGAAGATGAAGAAAGATACTGATACGGCGAAATCCATGGGAGCCCTACAGTCACACACTCCTAGGCGCTCCTTTCGCCGCTCTTCCTTTCGGGGCACGGGTAGAGGCTACTCTTCAGATAACGCATCCACGTCCTACAAATCCCCTCCTCAGTCTACCTTCACAAAGGGTTATCAAAGAGGCGGCTACAGAGGCAATAATAATAAAGGCAGAGGCAAGACAAATACTGCCCGCTCTGCCACACCGCCTACCCAATTACTTTCCCCCGCTCCCTCCAGACCATTCCACTCCGGTCAGGGGCAGAATACAGCATTTCCTTCACGCCTGGGAGACAATCACTTCAGACAGATGGGTGACCCAAATTATTCATTCAGGGTACTGCCTAGAATTAACATCTACCCCCCCAAACATTCCACCCAGGCAACGCCCAATGTCTCAAGAACATGCCACGTTACTAAAACAGGAGGTAATCTCCCTCCTGCAAAAACAAGCCATAGAGCAAGTCCCCATCAATCAACAAAATTTAGGGGTCTACTCCCTGTACTTTCTGATTCCAAAAAGAGACGAGACTCTACGACCTATTCTAGATCTCAGACCTCTAAACACTTACAAACATTCAGACCATTTTCACATGGTAACCCTTCAACAGGTTCTTCCACTCCTCTCCCAGAACGACTTTCTCACCACTCTGGACTTGAAAGACGCCTACTTTCACATCCCAGTACACCATGCTCACAGAAAGTACCTCAGATTTGTAGTGGACGGGCAACACTACCAGTTCAAGGTGCTCCCGTTCGGGGTCACAACAGCACCAAGGGTATTCACCAAGTGCCTAGCAGTAGTGGCGGCACACCTCAGAAGACAGCACATTCACGTCTTCCCATATTTGGACGACTGGCTAATAAAAGCCACGTCCTACGACCAATGTGTGCGCCACACCACCGCTACAATCCAACTACTTCACCAGCTAGGTTTCACGGTGAACCACCAAAAGTCCCACCTGGTACCATCACACACAAAACAATACCTCGGTGCCACCATAGACACCTCAAAAGCCATAGCCTATCCCAATCCTGCCAGGATTACAAACATACAGGCTCTGCGTCAAAAAATCATACTTCAACACTCTCTCCCAGCAAGAGTGTTTATGCAACTGATAGGGATGATGGCCTCTTGCATTTTCATAGTGCCCCATGCAAGACTCCAGATGCGTCCACTCCAAGAGTGTTTAGCGCGCCAGTGGAACCAGGCCCAGGGGCAACTGACAGATCTGGTGTTGGTGGACGGTCGCACCCATCGCTCTCTGCAGTGGTGGAACACCACAAACCTTTCCAAAGGTCGACCGTTCCTGGACCCGGTTCCACAAATAATCCTAACAACAGATGCATCGCTCTCCGGCTGGGGAGCTCATCTGTTACATCTCACAGTACAGGGCACATGGACGCCGCAACAAAAGTTACTCCACATCAACCATTTGGAGTTACTGGCAATCTTCCTAGCCCTAAAGTCCTTCCAGACGCAGATTTCAGGCAAGGCAGTCCTCATTCGCACAGACAACATGACTGCCATGTACTACATTCAAAAACAGGGGGGCACACGCTCTCCACAGCTCTCTCAATTAGCACAGAGCATATGGAAATGGGCAATTCCACAGAAAATCTTTCTCCTGGCCCAACACATCCCAGGAGTCCAAAACACCGTGGCAGATCTGCTCAGCAGACAAACACAACAGATTCACGAATGGGAACTTCACCCACAGGTTCTTCACCCGTTCTTTCAGAAGTGGGGGTATCCACAGATAGACCTATTCGCCACCCACGAAAACAAAAAATGCCCAAGCTTCGCCGCCAGATATCCACACCCATTGTCCAAAGGCAATGCGAAATGGATGAAATCTCCTACTGCTGCAGTAAAATGCGCTTTTGCCCGGTCCTCTTTGCCCAAAGGTCCTTCACGCCCCTCTGGGGCTGAAAGTCAGCTGTATTGGCACCCTGCTTCGTGCCTTTTTTCTGCGTTTTTTTGTTTGAGGCGCCCTCAAAGCAGGAGAAGCGTCTCCACCGATTTGTTTTTACTGGTCTCTGAGTAGAGGTCGTGGGGTATTGTGCGACCAGGGTAGAAACGCCCTCCTCCACATTAAAGTTTGATTAAATGTTAGCAATTGGATTTTCGTGTCGTGAGGCTTCCGTAGGGGAGGTAGGGGGGTTATTGCCAAGTCTAGACCCCTCCCCCCAGCCGCTCTACTACATCATGAATTTCCTTGTTTAATGCCCCAACAGCTGTCGTTAAATGTGGAATAATGGAGGCACAATTACGCGGGATCTTAGCTTTCACTTTACCCCATCGCTGTTAGAAGGCAATTTGCGCTTACCCATACCGGTTTCCAGATGAGAGGGCTGGCCCAGCCTCTATCAGGCGTTGACTGGCGCAGATGGGCCCGCCCTTGGCCCGGGCTTTGACTGGGAGCACCCGCTCTGGACGCCCTTTATGCGCCTCCTGGCGTGTGTGATGCAACGTTGGCGGCGCAGGTCGCTATGCGGGCTTGAAGGTGTAGTCGGGCTCCCCCCACGGCATGGAAACAGCAAGGAATTGAGCTCCCACGCTGCGGGAGCCCTGGACGCCCTTTATGCGCCTCCTGGCGAGTGTGATGCATCGTTGGCGGCGCGGGCCACTATGCGGGCTGGGAGGTGTAGTCTGGCTCCCCCCACGGTACGGAAACAGCAAGTAAGTGAGCTCTCAACCACGGGCTCTGGAGGAAGGGCACAGCTATCGGGGGTTCGCCCCAGCACCGCATGGACCAGAGGGGGCCAAGCGTGCCCTGTAAGATCACTCACCACTGGGGCAGTCATAGAGGCCCCAACACCGTGAAGTCCTCTCGGTCGCCAGTGGGCAGCACCAGGAGCGTCCGCTCTCCTCCAGCACGGCTCCTCACCAGGGCAGACCGCCCGCCGTCATGACGATGCCTTGGCCACGCCGCCACCAACAGCCGCAGCTCAGACCACACAGCACAGAGCGAGTCCCCTGAGGGATTCCCTGAAGCAGCAAAATGCCTAAGAACTAAGGCAAAATTTTGTGTGTCCCGATGCCGCCACGCAGAACAGAGAAATACAGGATTGGCAATCCGTCCGGCAGAGCTTCCTCACAAGGCAACCATCTTGTGGCCGTACTAGCTCCGCTCCTCGCCCCAAAACGGATTATAGTGGTAGATGTGGGAGGACACTAGGATTACCATTGTACAAACCCCACACACATCCTCAGTACTCAGAGCTCAGGTTTAGTGTGGCTGAAGACTTTCTTTGTCGTGAAAATGCCCAAAGTGCATAGAATTGGTCCCGTAAAACTTTACCCCATTGTATAGGGCGTGGCCAGGAGTCATTCCCACCTACTAGCTTGTATGGGGCGAAAATGTGGCATTTCCAAGTACTCACTTCAGAACCCTATGGACTTGTGGAAGAATCGGGAGAGGACTGAACCTGCTATCTATGACCTGGGAAGAGCCCAGAAGGATCAAAACTACTCTCTCTTACCCAGGATAAAGAACTGGTCTCCTTGGGACCTCCTGTTCAAGCTACAAAGATACAACAAGCTACAAGAGACCTTTCCTCAAACTGACCAATGGCTACTGGACCTCAATGGGACTCAGCTGTGGGCCTCGGCCTGATAACCTGTGCGTCTTTGTGTGCCTTCCCTGAAGCCTTGGGGTGGGTGTTTATAAGTGTACTCCTGTAGTGGACTGGAACTTACTTAAATTACTAAAGTCACGAGGTAAAATATTTGACCAGGACAAATATAGTTGTTGTCGGACTCACTCTCCATCTCAGTCAGCATCAAATTGTGCCTAGGTCCCAATCAGCTAAGTCAATTGACTATCATTGGCACTTTGTGCTTCTTGGTGCTATTCCTTTGTAAAGTTTTAAATAATCATATCTCGGGTTCCCCTTATTAGATTTTTGTCACCTTGGTGTCATTTTGTTTATTACATTTTACTCTGCTTTTGTGATTCAGTTTGGAGTTTTTATCGTTTCCATTTTGACTTTAATACTGTTTTGGTACTGCATAAATATTTTACACTTTGCCCTTAGTTAAGCCTGTCTGCTTTGTACCATAGCTATCAGGCAGTGGCGGCTCCTCTGCTAAGGCGGAGGAGCGTCGTCCTACTGCCTTCACATAGGAGAAGAAAGGAGAAAATAAAATTATAATTAATAATATTATCATTTTATTTTGTCCTCCTGCTGCAGCAGCTTGCATGAAGGGTCGGGCGGGGCTGAAGAGCAGGGTAGGAGGGTGCAAGCCACCTAAGTGCGCAATGACTGTTTGGTCGGCCCTCTCGGGCCACCCAAAACAGTCATGCACACTTTCCCTGTTCTCCATGCAGGCTGCATTACAGCCTGCATGGAGAGCATGCCCACCCCTACAGCCCCTGGCTGAGCACCATATCACGGCGCTCAGACCAATCCGATTGGTCGGGGAGCTTGTGTGCCGGGTGCTTCCTGTTCCTGGAATACGAGAGCAGGAGAAGAGACGTGGGACCCGGCAGGAAGGTGTTTTCTCTTTTTTTTTCATTTGTAAGTTGTAACTATTGCTGGAATGGATACTATATTTAAATTCCAGCAGGCATTCACATCCCAAGAAACTTAGCAATGAGAACTCCCATGGGTGGAATAGTTCTTCCCGCCGTCTGCTGTGGAGGGGGGGGGATGGAGGAAATTGCCATCTTTTGCATGATGTACTCCCAGATATTTTGCCTTGACTCTTTTTGTGAAACAATTAATGGGTAACGCTGTATTCATCGGGAACACAATATAGAATCTATACAAAGAAAATGTAGTGATTACCCTCTGAGGGAGCTTTAAGCCTACACTCTCTTGGCTTACACTATACAAATAAATAAACCAACATACATTTGTTCAAATGTATTCTTGTTATTTTGAGAACAGTGGTAAAATTATTACAAGAAAAGGTAGGTGCTCCAAAATGCAGCGCAGCGCCCATGAATAGTGACAGAAGTGCTTATTGGTGCACATGTGATATAAAACCAGCAAATAATACACTGTTGACTGCTTGACAAAATAGCTTTCTTTGTCTTGACTCTTTTCCTGGGTGTAGAACGCTGTGCTCTTTACCCCTGCTAACCAGTGGTAAAGTGCCTGTGCTCTTCCATTCAACATGGTGAAATTGGTATACACCTGATTGGCATATTTAACTTCACTTATAAGCCCTTCATATTTGGTACAAAGTGTACCCAGGTCCTGGAAGTTAATTGCCACCAGTTGGACTGCAGCACCTATTTTGCCATCCTCTACAGAAGCAGTACTAACATGGCTTCAGGTTTACCAGTTGAGCCTGACTGTAGCAGTGTAAAATTGCAATTCGACCTGTCAAAATAAAACCTTTTGATAGGTAAAAACATCCCTTTTAACTATTAAAAAGTCACGCCTTTGAAACTCTTGTTGCCCATAAGGCATGGTGCATGGTATTTAAAAGCAGGACATGTTCTTTCAATGACTAGCACCTATAATCTATTTTTCACTTTGGCAGGTCTAGGTGTTCTATGTAGAAACCCAGAATACAACATCTTAATACTATATCTTGGGAATGAGATTAGCTTAGGTTCTATGTTGTCACCTGTTCATTTTCATGACGTTTCAGGCACAGGAGAGGACTGAGAGAGGTCTATGGACCTTTTAGAACACCAGGTTGTGTCTGCAGAGCAGATGGACTGGTATGAGGAACTTAGGGAAGCCAGTGGACTGGACACATCCCCAGATACTGGCATGCTCTCTCTGCAAACTGTGGCTATGGAGGAGGGGGCTTCTTATGCCATGGTGGTAAGGAGGGCAGCTCAGGTCCTTGTACTAGAGTTGCCCTCTGTGCACGTCAGAACTAATCTTCTGACTGAAGTGCTTCAGACTGGAGCATCCGCCTCTGAACCCTTATTGCCTTTTAGCGAAGCACTAACTGATGTCCTTCTAGGCATGTGGTTCAAGCCTAGCACAGGAGTTCCTGTGAACAGGACAGTGGCACTCCGCCATCATCTAGCTCAGAACGACTCAAAGTTCCTCAACCAACACCCCACCCCTGAGAGCTTGTTGGTGCAGGCTTCTACTTCTCATGGTGCATTGTAGGACCAAGTCCGAAGGTAAAAACCTTTGACCATGAAGAACCTGGTTGATGTATCCGACCTGTGCTCCATCACAGTTAAAGTCACATTTTGCCTAGGTCCCAGTCTCCAGAGACCATTGACTATCCTTGGCACTTTGGTTTTTCTTGGTGCTATTCCTACTTAACTCTAAACATTCATGTCTCCAGTTCCCCTTTTTGGATTTGTGTTATTTTTTAATCATTGTTTATTAAATTTGACACTATTTTTGGATTCTTTATTCTTGTGCATTTTGACTTTATTACGGTTTTGAAACTGCATAAACACTTTACCGTTGTCCTTTCTGCTCTCTGCTGTACCTACCAAGGGGATGGGCACAGGTTAATTTAATGACTGCAGGTTCACCCTGACAAGGGTAGTGATTTTTCCTTGAGGTGGGTAGTCACCCACCCCAAATATTAATCCAAATTTTAGGTATTGCCTACGACAGCACATGCGCTGCTTGCGGTCTCACTTGAGAGGAGTATTGTTTACACTAAAGGGCTTGGAGTCTGCTCATTGCTTAACATTTGATGGCTTCATCGTCACCCTTCTTTGCTGCCTCCTACTTGGCCATTGTGTGCCTGGTGTCACTTCCTTTTCTTTCTGTGGAGCATGGACCAAGCACGGATTGATTCAATTTTATTAGTGTCTGTCCACTAACCGTGCTTTGATAGAGGTACGCATTTCAGGACACTTCCTCTATATTAAGCTCTCTGCTCCTTTCTCTATTCGTTCTGTTTACAAATGCATTTTTGGAAATTGTTTATTTACACCTGCATCTTTAGGCTTACTCGAACAACTAAAATAAAATTACATTTTACGTTGGTTGGATTAACCTGTTATAATCCGAGGCACTGGAATTATGCAGTTGCTGCGTTTTTACATAATTATAGATTTGCCTCATTATCCATCATCTGCTTCAGAATATGCAGATATTAACAATAACTAAAATGTTTCTGGATCAAATGGTTCAAAAGTTACTAAAAATGCAGCGACACGTGTTGCCGCGTAGTGGAAGGCCATTTGCAATGGTTGGCTGGTCACCTTTCTGTCACTTATTGCTATATTTGGGTGTAAGACTTGTACTAATGAGGTGCAGCCAATGCCCAGACAGTGTTGACAAAAGTAACCAGCATTGGCAAAGCCAATAGGTCTCGCTTTTGGGACCTTATAAGTGTTTAGCCATGCAACAGTTGATGTTGTTGCACCAAGGATATTGTGCTGCCTAACGGCGAGCTGTGAACCTGATAAGTGTTAGGACGGTTCGTGGGGTAAGCACGGTGAGCTTTGAACATGATGATAAGTGTTAGGACAGAGCAGGGGGGTAAGCACGGCGAGCTTTGAACATGATGATAAGTGTTAGGACAGAGTGTGGGGCAGGGGGATAAGCACGGCGAGCTTTGAAACTGATAATAAGTGTTAGGACAGAGCGGGGGCAGGGAGGTAAGCACGGCGAGCTTTGAACCTGATGATAAGTGTTAGGACAGAGCGGGGGCAAGCACTGTGAGCTTTGAACCTGATGATAAGTGTTAGGACAGAGCGGGGGGCACAGGGGTAAGCACGGCGAGCTTTGAACCTGATGATAAGTGTTAGGACAGAGCGGGGGGCAGCGGGGTAAGCACGGCAAGCTTTGTACCTGATAAGTGTTAGGACAGAGCGGGGGCAGGGGGGTAAGCATGGCGAGCTTTGAACCCGATGATAAGTGTTAGGACAGAGGGGGCAGAGGGAGTAAGCAAGGCGAGCTTTGAACCTGATGATAAGTGTTAGGACAGAGCGGGGGGCAGGGGTGTAAGCACGGCGAGCTTTGAACCTGATTATCAGTGTTAGGACAGAGCGGGGGCAGGGGGGTAAGCACGGCGAGCTTTGAACCTGAGGATCAGTGTTAGGACAGAGCGGGGGCAGAGGGGGTAAGCATGGAGAGCTTTGAACCTGATGATCAATGTTAGGACAGAGCGGGGGCAGGGGGGTAAGCACGGCGAGCTTTGAACCTGATGATAAGTGTTAGGACAGAGCGGTGGCAGAGGGGGTAAGCACGGCGAGCTTTGAACCTGATGATTAGTGTTAGGACAGAGCGGGGGGCAGGGGTGTAAGCACGGCGAGCTTTGAACCTGATGATCAGTGTTAGGGCAGAGCGGGGGGCAGGGGGGTAAGCACAGCGAGCTTTGAACCTGATGATCAGTGTTAGGACAGAGCGGGGGCAGGGGGGTAAGCACGGCGAGCTTTGAACCTGATGATCAGTGTTAGGGCAGAGCGGGGGGCAGGGGGGTAAGCACAGCGAGCTTTGAACCTGATGATATGTGTTAGGACAAAGCGGGGGCAGGGGGGTAAGCACGGTGAGCTTGAACCTGATGATAAGTGTAAGGACAGGGCAGGGGGCAGAGGGGGTAAGCACAGCGAGCTTTGAACCTGATGATAAGTGTTAGGACAGAGCAGGGGACAGAGGGGGTAAGCAAGGGGAGCTTTGAACCTGATGATCAGTGTTATGACAGAGCGGGGGGCAGGGGGGTAAGCACAGCGAGCTTTGAACCTGATGATCAGTGTTAGGGCAGAGCGGGGGCAGGGGGGTAAGCACAGCGAGCTTTGAACCTGATGATCAGTGTTAGGACAGAGCGGGGGTAGGGGGGTAAGCACAACGAGCTTTGAACCTGATGATCAGTGTTAGGGCAGAGCGGGGGGCAGGGGGGTAAGCACAGCGAGCTTTGAACCTGATGATATGTGTTAGGACAAAGCGGGGGCAGGGGGGTAAGCACGGTGAGCTTGAACCTGATGATAAGTGTAAGGACAGGGCAGGGGGCAGAGGGGGTAAGCACAGCGAGCTTTGAACCTGATGATAAGTGTTAGGACAGAGCAGGGGGCAGAGGGGGTAAGCAAGGGGAGCTTTGAACCTGATGATCAGTGTTATGACAGAGTGGGGGGCAGAGGGGATAAGCACTACGTATTAAGGGTAAAGTGACCTTCTATAACATACCTAAAGCTGCTGGTTGAGAAGCTTGCAATGGACCCAGCCTCCCTTCCCCTCCGAAAAAGGGGGGGGGGGAAGGAGGAGAGAAGAGCTGCAAAGTGAAGCTGCTGGCAGACTCTGACCTTGAAACCTAGAGGTGGGGGCCAGAGGAGCGAGCAGACCAGAGTAGAAAGGGAGATAGGGACACTTGTTTTCAAGAAATGAAATGTGCTGGTCATGCCCTATTGACAAACTTCCAAGGCATGAATAGTGGTGAGGCTTGCAAACAGGAGCAGTTTCCCTCCTCCCTGTCCAAAGGGAGGGGTCGAGAGGGGAAAGAGCAGGCTGGAGAAGGTCTGTGGAATGCAGAGGGCGGAGAGAACAGCCAGGGCCTGTGACCCATGAGGAGAGAGGAACTCCATATGGCGCCTCTGCTCCATAAGCGCGTGCCCGCACACATGCACTCAAGCTCTAGGCCACAGTGGTACCATTTTCTGAAACCCTTACTAAAAGTCTCGCCAGAGCACAGCTCATGCGCTGCTCTAGGCTCGACCTAAAAAGGACAAATTAATGAAGTAATACTATCACAAAATGTATCGTATAATTTTCCTTTTCTTGCTGCATAATTTACTCAGTCCTGCCACTTAATTTGGCCCTCTCCTGCCACATAATTCCAGTGGCCCTGCTTCTAATGTATAAATGCCACACTAACAACACATTTACACATTAATGATGCTTACCGCAGCACATCTGTTTTTGTTGTCTTTAGACCATCCATGCCCTTCATGCCTCATACTTTTGTGTTGATTTTAAGTTTGGTTCCTTCGTTAAGATACTTACACCCACAACTGTACTACTCTATGCCACTCAACACAATGCCATTCCACTCTATGCCACTCCACGCCCCTCTATGCCACTCCACTGTGCTCCACACCACTCTTCTCTGTGCCACTGCACTCTACTTCACTATATTCCACATCACTCCACTCTACCCCATCCCATCCCACTCTACTCTTCTCTAGCTCATTCTTCTGTGCTCTACCCCACTCTACTCCCCACTATGCCACGCTACTCCCTTGTAGGCCACTCCACTCCCCTCTATTTCACTCCCTTCTTCGACCTCTCCATTCTACACCACTCCAATCTCCTCTACGCCACTCCATTCTCCACTATGCCACTCTGCTCTGCACCACTCCATACTACTCTTCTCTACGGCACCCTCCTCTATGCCACTCTTCTCTACAGCGCCCTCCTCTACACCACTCTCCTCTACGCCACGCTACTGTAGTCTACTAAACTCTTTTCTCCTATACTCCATCCCACTCTATCCCACTCCACTCTACTCCACTCTCTGCACCACTCTTGTTACCCTCCTCTGTGCCACTTTCCTCTACACCACTCTCCTCTATGCCACTCTGCTCTACAACAGTCCACTCCATGCCACTCTACTCTACTACACTGTAATCTATACTCTATGCCACTCTACTCTAAACCTCTCCAATCAACTTTGCGCCATTCTACCGTTTGCCACTCCACTCTGCACCACTCTACTCTTCACCACTCCGTGCCATTCTTCTCCATGGCACCCTGCTCTAAGCCACTCTCCTCTATGCCACTCTCCTCTATGGCACTCTACTCTACACCAGTCTACTCTATACTACTCCATGCTGCTCCACTCAATTCCAGCCTGCTCATCTCTATGCCACTCCACTCTACTCCATTCAACTCTAAGCCACTCCATGATACTCTATGCCACTCCATTCTACGCCACTCTACTCTGACACTCCACACTCTATGCCACTCCATGCCATTCTACTCTCTGCCACTTTACTCTATGCCATATTAGTCTCCCCCACTCTACTCTAGGCCTCTCCATGACACTCTTTTCTATGGCACCCTCATTCTATGCCACTCTTCTCTACCCCACACTACTGTTGTCTAAGACACTCTCCATTGCTCTATGCCACTCTACTTCTGCTCTATGCCCCTTCAATCTACCGTCTGCCACTCTACCCAACTCTACCTTACGCCGCTGATACACTCTACTCTGCTATACTGTACACCACTGCATGCCACTCTACTCTAAGCCACTCTAATCTACGCTGCTCTGCACCACTCCACTCTCCTCTGCACCACTCTCCTCTATTACTCTCTCCTCTACGCCCCTCTCCACCACTCCACTCTGTGCCACTTCACTGTACACCACTCCACTGTCTTCTGCACCATTCTGTTCTGTGCCACTCTGCTCTACACCACTAACTTTTAGCCATGCTGAACAACAGTCATGCTGCTGTACAACATGGCTAAAAGACATTGGCAAAGCCAATAGCTCTCGAATAGGCGACACTATTGGATTTGCCAATCCTTGTTACATTAGCTAGCCTCTCTCTAGTCCTTTGCTATCGGATAGTGCCTGAGACAGTGTGCTGTTTGACCTGTTGATATATGAATCTGTTCACTTACTCCACTCAAACTCCTCTGCCTTGCAGGGGTTCCACATGGGTCTAAGAGTAGCCCTGTGTGCTAGTACTCATCCTCATTAAGTGCTTACAATTCTGTGTAAATTATTTTCTCTTCTAGGAGTTGCCGCAAGTAGTGGTGGAAGACGACTCCATGGGTCTGGAGTGCCCGGAATCTGAGAGCCTCCTGGAATTGGAGCAGCACCACCAGCAGAGCATGAGCGGGCAGGAGAAGAAGCTGCTGGTACTACAGCTGGTCGCAGTGCTATGCGAAAAGATCTCAGACACCATCTTTACGGACGTGGCACAAGTAGGTGATGGCTGGGGTGAACTCAAGCACCTTGAGCCCATAGCCCCCTAAGCAAACATTTGGTGCAAGACAGAACCTGAGACATTGACTGCCTGATGCTAGAACTCCTTGTGTGGTCTGAGCGGGATGGCAGGGTTCTAGTATCCACCAACTGGGTCCACCCTTCCATTTCTTTGGGTTCCTCATGCTTCACCCCTCCATTCCAGAGCCCCCTTTCTCGTTAAGTTAGATTGTCACTTTGATCTTTAAGTTTAGCCAGGAACTCGGTGCAGCAGAGGTGATACGCCAGGTCTTAGACTAGAACTTCACAAAAGCTTTGGCGGCATCAGTGGTTTGGCCCTTCAGTGTATGATAATCAGAGCCAGGGGAATTAGGCGAGTCTTTGCTGTGGTGTTGTGTGAATAATTGTGGATTTACTGCACCTGCATTATATTCCACCATCTGCTGCATAATTTGTAGATTTAATCAAAACCTTATGTTTATACCTTAAACGAATCAAAAGTTACTAAAAGAAAGTGCAACGTAATACAGTGGCGGTGCGTCCATTGGGGGCATTGGGGCGTTGCCCTGTGGTACTGTAAATTTTGGAACCATGTTGGTAGCATGGCCCTACCATGCCGATTTTGGTATCTGCGGACCGCAAATGACTAATGCGGTATGTATGAGTGTTTTTGTCACGTTTCCCCGATGTGTTCACCGTGTATGCAATGCTACATATTAAACCCTCGGGTTCCATTTTGAAACGGTAACCATTTTGTGGTTGCCCTCACATAGGCTGTGCACTAAGGCCATGCCCAGGCCTAAAGGACACGCAATCCTTCTGTGACTTCTTTGTGACCTGTGCAAACTGACTCCGCTGCCCGAGGTCAGTCCTGTCCGGCCGGTTCCTTTTACTGCGGCCAAATGGGATTAGCATCAGGGCCCGACCCATCATAAAGTCGTTCTTCCCACACAAACCCTGACTAATCTCTTTCACACCTGACTCTGTTTCCTACTTTATGGCTTGTTTTACGAGGAGGAGGTGCCCGTTTTATTGGGGTCTGATGTTATCTGATGAGGGTTCTGAGCCTCGCTGGGTAAATAATTATGTGCTGACCGAGATGAAATGTGGGATTATCATCATGACTTTGCTCTTTCTTTGAAGCGAAAATATGTGAACGACCACTTGTAAAATAGGGGCGGTGTTGCCCAGAGCGTAATATTCTGTATATAAGAAAAGACTGGTTTTTGGTTGGGAGCAGTCTCCTGAGAACATACACTGTGTTGTACTTCTCGGATACCTGTGATTGGTCTGCAGCCAATAAATACGATCTTTGACTTCACCTAGAAGACTCTGTGTTTCTGTAGTCTGAAACAGGAAGTACTCGAAGTCTTCGGGTGTGTCCCCTGGCACCGCTAGGTTGGTTCTGAAAAACCCAGTACTTCAGTTGGCGCCCAACGTGGGGCGATTTCAGCGGTACCGGTCCAAGCCAGAGGTTCGTGTGGAGCTTCGTGTGAAAATTCTGGAGGAAGGCCGCCACTTCATCGGCCGCCGGTTTCGCTGCCTAGCTCTTCTGCGCTTCCTGCGACTTTTCCTAGTACCTCAACTGCCTCTCTCGGCGCTATTCCTGATACGACCCCTGTACCTGTATCTGCACCCGTTTTTCTTCCCTCTGTTTTTCCCCCTGTTCTTGCCTCAACTTCTCCTTCTACACGACAACGAATAGCCAGTGCGGTCACTGGTTTTATATCGCCTCTCTTTGGGTCATCTAGTACGACCCCTGGTTCACAGCGTAAGCAGTTGCGTAGTCAGCTGCCTGGTTCTGAAGAGAAAGAAGTATTAGACCGCATGGCATATAAATGGATTGGTTTTCCTTCAAGATATGATGTTGAGTCTGTTGTAAATGTTTTTCAACAATGGGAAGCACCCAAACAGAGATACGTTTTCGAGAAAATGTGTGAATTCCTCTGCGAGGAATTGGAAGATCATAGTCTAAACTCAAGCCCGCAGGAGTTGTGTCAGGTACGGTTCGATTTTGAGAAAGGCACGATTGTGGGCCCCGATGTTGATAGAGCAGTTGCGACATTGTTGTCCTTCAGAAATGAAGATTGTCATCAGTCGTTATTCGAACAGGAGTTCCCTGTAGGGAAAAAGGTAAAAGCACGCCAATATCCGATGCGTGAGGTTCCTCCAGTTTGGAGACTTGGTGATTTAAATGCTAACCCACCTATTCAGCCACATTTCCAGCGTGTTTGGGTACACGTTCCTTGGAAGAGATCAGAAGTTTTAGCCCTTAAGCAGACATTGCCTGACCCCCGTAAAAACCCCGCAGGATATTACAAGGAGTTATCACAGACCGCAGAATTGTGTGTTATGAATTTAGCCGACATTGATATGTTGTTCGGGAATGTTGTTCCGCAGCCTTTATGGGGGTTGATTCGTAATACAGATCATGCTGCAGAACTAGGTGAAACATGGGCTAATATCATTGCTGCAGACACTAGACAGGTTGGTGGTGCGAAGCCTGAGCCCGCGGTAGCAGAACTCCCTGGTAGAATAATTAATTATATGAAAACTCTAATGCCCGCGATGCGTGTGAATTGGGATAAATTATCCGCATGCAAGCAGAAGAAAGACGAAACAGTGTCTGATTTCTTCACCAGGTTTGAAGAAACTTTTATCGACCACAGTGGTCAAGACATGAGTACGGAAGGTGGTCAACGGTTATTTGTTGATAAGTTTGTGCACAATTTGCTTCCCGAGTTGTGTAAGAAATTAAAAGATTCAGAGAGTTCTTGGGCTGTTTCCTCATCAGCGCAAATACTGGCTACTGCACAGTATTACGAAAATAGGGATAAAGATGAAAAGGATAGAGCAGACAAGAAAACAAAAGAATTAAAGACGAAGGTTCTTTTACAGCAGGCTTACCCGCCACGTGGAGATCAGAATAACTATAAGCAAGGTCAGAGTAACTATCAACAACCCCAACAGTTTCAGAGTAACTCACCAAGGTTCGGGTATTCCCAGCCGCGTGTTCCTGTGGGTCCCAATCAGTGTTCGTATTGCAAACAAGAAGGTCATTTTAAGTATAGTTGCCCTATATTGTTGCAGCGCACGAATAATGCTTATGGCGCGAGAGGTAGAGGTGGTCAACAAGCCCCTAGAGGTAGAGGGCGCGGGAACGTTCCCCAGAACGCGCGTCCTCTTCCGCCTCAAAATAAGATGAATAGTTTTGATCAGCAAGCCAATGTAACTGGTGGGACAGCTCAGTACTATAATAACGACTATTATGCAGAAGATGGAAATGCGGAAGGTAATGATTACTAGGACAGCCATAGACAGAGAGAGGGAGTTGTTTCAGTGCCAGTGGACCAGAGTGGACCATATGTCAAGATGACTGCAGCGGGTGTATCAGAGCCTTTTCTGTTGGACACTGGTGCTGCAAAGAGTTCAATTATGCACTCAAAACTCCCTGGCGCGCCTTTGTCTGGCGAAATGAATGTTTCAGTAGGTTTTTCTGGCGCCCCGGTTAGGAACCCGATCTCTAGTCCTATCCCCCTTTCTGTTGGACCTTGTGAGCTGAAAGCACCCCTTATCCTAACAACAGGTTGTGGTGAAAATCTGCTAGGATTGGATTTGTTAAAAAGATTACATGCGACATTGTATTGTTCCCCCTCGGGAGTACAACTTACACTGGGTAGGGAAGTGATTTCCCCAATGTATTTGTCCAAGAATACACTGCCAGCTGAATTGTCGTCTCTTCCGGATGTCCTTTGGGCTACTGGTCCTAACGACGTGTGTCTTTTGGAAATACCGCCATATGTGGTCACTTTGAAAGCCAATGTTAAATTGCCACACATTCCCCAGTACAAGATCTCTAATGAAGGTGAGAAAGCGTTGTTAGCGATCATTTATGACTTGATTGAAAAGGATGTAATTGAAGAGACAAGAGGTAACGTTTGCAATAGTCCGGTTCTGCCTGTGTTAAAACGTACTGACCCTTCTCAACCATCTGTTTACAGATTTGTGATCGATCTTAGAGAGGTCAATAAGATAGTTGTGCCACAGTTTCCAGTTGTCCCTGATATAACTGCCTTGTTAACTATGATCCCAGCCTCCGCTACTTGGGTCTCAGTAATTGATTTAAAAAATGCTTTCTTTAGCATTCCGATTGCAGAGGAAAGCAGGGATATTTTTGGTTTTAGTTTAGGAGGTCGCAGCTTCCGCTTTAAACGCGCTCCGCAGGGCTACTGTGAAAGTCCATCAATATATAGTCAGGCTTTAAAAACGCAGCTTGATACAATTGTCTTACCTAGTGGTGCTACCCTTATTCAGTATGTTGACGATTTACTAATCGCCGCGGATACTGAGGAGATTTGTAAAGAAGCTACGTTGTCATTGTTGCGTCATTTGTCTACCTTTCATCACAAAGTGTCTCTCTCAAAACTGCAATATTGTCGACAAGAAGTGACCTACTTAGGTCCTCTCTTGTCAAAGGAGGGAAGGAAACTGACCCCAGAAAGAATTCAGGCCATTGCACAATTGAGCGTGCCAAGAACACAGAGAGAAGTGCGTGCTTTCTTGGGTATTACTTCATACTATAGGCAATGGATCCCGAATTTTTCTTTGCTGGCAAAACCTTTGATAGCATTAACATGTAAAGATATCCCGAATCCCGTCCCATGGTCTGAAGAGTGTCAGAAAAGTTTTTCAGAATTGCGTAAGGCATTATGTTCAGCTCCTGTGTTGGGTACCCCCGACTACAGTAAGCCCTTTACGTTGTACGTTCGCAAGAAAGAAGGTTGTGCGTTGTCAGTACTGGCACAGTCTTTTGGAGACAGACAGCGTCCATGCGCGTATTTTTCGTCGACTTTGGATCCGGTAGCTAAGGCATTGCCGAGTTGCTTGAGAGCCACAGCGGCAGCAGCTGTTTCTATTCGACAGTCTGCTGGGTTAGTAATGAACAACACGTTGATTGTGATGGTTCCACACGCAGTGGACACGTTATTGAACAGGACCAAGACACAGCACTTAACTAGTGCTCGATTGTCAGGTTATGAGTTAACACTATTAGCAAGTCATGTGCACATAAAGAGGTGCAACACGTTGAATCCAGCTACATTATTGCCGATTTCAGCAGACACAGATGAGATTAAGAAGAAACAAAAGGGAGAGTGGATCTTAAAGATACTCCCCTGGTTGAGTGTGATGGTACCTTATGGGTGGATGGCTCGTGTTTCAAGCTTCCGAATGGTGATACGACTGCTGCATATGCTATCACGACTTTGCACACGATTGTTGAAACTGCACGTATACCACATAATTCGGCTCAAGCGGCAGAATTAATTGCACTTACAAGAGCATGCGTGTTGTCGAAAGGAATGAAAGTGAACATATATACTGACAGTCAGTATGCTTTTGGCGTGGCCCATGGTTTTGGGCGCTTGTGGAAGGAACGTGGGTTCCTGACTTCGCATGGAACTAAAATTCAGAATGGTCAGTTGGTGAATGATCTCCTTGAGTCATTGACCTTGCCACTACAAGTTGCGAATGTGAAATGCAGTGCACACAAGAAGGTTATTGATGATGTTGGTCGTGGTAATGCATTTGCTGACGAAATCGCGAAAGAAACAGCAAAAGATGTGACGAATCGAATGTATGTTGCAGGCCCTGCAAGATGGGTTGGTGATGTTGGAATGTGTGAAGATACAATAGAGAGTGTGAAGTCCCTTCAAGCTGAAGCCACAGAGAAAGAATTGAGCATGTGGAAAGAAAGTAAGGGTAAATTGGATGAGAAAGGTTCTTGGGTTGATTTGTCAGAGCACCGGCGATGGTTGTTACCTGATGCATATGTGCTTCCAGTGGTCACAATGGCACATGGAATGGCGCATATCAGTGTGAAAGGGATTTGTAAGTTGTTAGCTCCAGTATGGCAGAATGCTGGGATTCCAAAGTGTGCAGAGAATGTGGTCAAAAATTGCATGGTGTGTTTGAAATACAATCCTGGTAGGGGAACCCCAACTCCAGCTGGTCATTTTGTATCCGTTTGAGGTTTTGCAGCTAGATTTCATCCACATGGAAAGGTGCAACAATTTGAAATATGTACTTGTTGTTGTCTGCGCTTTTTCAAGGTGGATAGAAGCATATCCCCTAAAAGACAATACTGCTTTATCCACAGCTAAAGCTCTTGCCAAGGAATTTTTTCCTAGGTTTGGAATGCCGAGAATGGTATGGAGTGAGAATGGGAGTGAATTTGTGGGTCGAGTGATGAAGAATGTATGCGAGGGACTAGGTATTAAGCAGAAGTTCCACGCTGCAAATCACCCCCAATCAGCTGGACTAGTAAAGTGTTACAATGGCACTTTGAAACTTAAGTTGGCTAAGATTCAGGCGAGTTCCGGTCTTAAATGGCCTGATGCTCTGCCCTTAGCACTCCTATCAACAAGAATGACTGTGCATTCACGAGTGGGACTTAGTCCGTACGAGATTGTGTTTGGCCGTCCGGCCAATATATGGGGTGTGCCAAGGCCTACAAAATTCAGCGAGATTGAACATCCAGTACTGCTTGATTATTTGTATGAATTGACGGCTAAATTGCGTGTTTTACACCAACAGGTGCATGATACTCTGCCTCAGGTCTCTGAAGCTCCAGGACATCCTATCAATCCTGGGTCATGGGTGCTGGTCCGAAACTTTCAGCGGACGAAAAATGATGAGCCCCGTTGGACCGGCCCCCATCTCGTCCTTCTTTCCACGAGATCAGCTGTCCGAGTGAAAGGGAAAAAGAACTGGATCCACGGCGTTCATTGTAAGAGGATCTCTTTGCCTTTGCCTTACGACCAGTGGGTCCAGAAAGGAATCGCTGACTCAGAGACTGAGACTGTGCCTCGTTTCCTGCCCTTTAGCCATGCACGAGTAAAAGGAACACTTTCTGAGAAGGAAAGCAATGACATTTTGCAAGAAGCTGTGCCACCGTCAATTCGATTGGACACCACAGAGCCTGAACTCTTGTTTCAAGACCAGACAAGTACCCACAAGAAGCCGGTACAATCTGAGGCCGAGAACTATGGACAAATAAAAATTCTTTTTCTTTGATATTTTTGCAGTGCAACTCTCTCTTCCATCTGAGAAACTTCCTTATTTTTGCTTTTTCGAGCCGCCATCCGTGTTCAGCTGTAGGGTCGCGGTGCCAAGACTTTGGGGTACAAGCCGGAAACGTTAGGTCAACGGTCTGGTTGGTCTAGGGCGTTCCCTGGACTGACAGGTGTACTCCTTAGCAGAAGACACTCATCCGCCGCGAACAGCACGATTAGAGGATGGAGTTTCTCGAGATGAAGAGACCCGCTGAGGAAATAAATTTTAAGAGCAGAATGTGTAAAGTAATTAATAGCAAACGTTTTGTAATATTATGTCTGTTTGTACTATTTAGCATGATGATGTTTTCTGTAGGTTATGTATTATTGTCTTTTCAAGTGCCGTTTGCACCCACTATACAGCCTATACCTCCTCCTACTGTCCCCTCACACTCTTTCCACCCTCTGCCTGAACACGAACAAGCTAGACGTTCTGAGTTCGTAAACAATTCGTTTATTCAACTTCTGCACCAACACCAACTAGTTATGAATACGACAAATTGCTGGGTGTGTTGTTTGATGCCGCATACCATTATTAAGGGTATCCCATATCTAGTGCTGCCGTTTAGCTATAATGGGTCGTCACGGGCATTCCAGACTATGTTTCTTTTTGCGCTTGAGACCTATTCCCCACGACCACCGCGTTCCATTAGACCTGGCACGAACAATAAAGCCTTGATGAGAGGAGTTGCTGATATGAGTAGAGATATCGATGCATATTCATCTATTCCCAAGGATGAGTTGCGAGCTTATGTGGGTTGGAACGCGACGGGTATAGTATTAGTCTGGGCGAGAAACAGCGTAGAAGTTCATCTCCGATTTGGGTCGTACCCCACATAGGTCGGTTCTGTTTACAAGGCAATGGTCAGAATCCGAGAGCTCAATTAGGGAAGAGTGACTGTGCTGAAACGTACATTTTCCCATCACAGTTTTCCCCTGCGTTTTTGGCTGCCAAGGGTACATACTTTGTTTGTAGTGATCGAGCATATACATGGTTGCCCCCTGATTTCTCAGGCATGTGTTATGTTGCAAATTTGCTACCGCCGACATTTACTGCCGCCTCTGATTATCACAAGACAAGAGTTGCGAGAGGCGTGGTTAGTAAGGAAGATACTACCGGTCAGGAAGCGGGAGACTTTTTCCTGGGTTTCCTGCCGTTTTGGGGACCAATGGTCAATAGTAGGAACCTGAGACAACTGACTCGTGTAGATAAAACGACTGTTAATGTAACGGCTGGTGCCCTTGGTAACTTGACAGCTGAGCTCCAGGCGGATCGCCTCATGACGTTGCAGAACCGTATGATTCTAGATGTCATACTTGCAGACCGCGGTGGGGTATGTAAGGTTATCCAATCAAGCTGCTGTAGTTTCATACCAGATACCGCTCCGACAGTCTATCAGGCCATTTCCAAACTGCATAAAATTTCCGAATCCATTCATGTGGATAAAGGAGATTGGTCGATGACGGAGTGGTTCTGGGGACTGATATCAGCTTGGGGATGGAAGATCCTAATAGTCACTGGGACGATCTTAGCCATCCTTTTCCTGTTCTGTCTATGTATACAGTGTGCTCCTGTAATGTGTAGCCTCTGTGTTACATCGTGTGTAAGGAAACCTGTATCAAGGGACGAGCTAAGCAATAGGATGATGCTACAGCAACATCTTCATGACTTTATGAATATAGACCTGGACTCGGATTAGTATGAGTATAGTTATTGCCTATGTAAGGGCAAAAGGAGGGTCTGTGGTACTGTAAATTTCGGAACCATGTTGGTAGCATGGCCCTACCATGCCGATTTTGGTATCGGCGGACCGCAAATGACTAATGCGATATGTATGAGTGTTTTTGTCACGTTTCCCCGATGTGTTCACCGTGTATGCAATGCTACATATTAAACCCTCGGGTTCCATTTTGAAACGGTAACCATTTTGTGGTTGCCCTCACATAGGCTGTGCACTAAGGCCATGCCCAGGCCTAAAGGACACGCAATCCTTCTGTGACTTCTTTGTGACCTGTGCAAACTGACTCCGCTGCCCGAGGTCAGTCCTGTCCGGCCGGTTCCTTTTACTGCGGCCAAATGGGATTAGCATCAGGGCCCGACCCATCATAAAGTCGTGCTTCCCACACAAACCCTGACTAATCTCTTTCACACCTGACTCTGTTTCCTACTTTATGGCTTGTTTTACGAGGAGGAGGTGCCCGTTTTATTGGGGTCTGATGTTATCTGATGAGGGTTCTGAGCCTCGCTGGGTAAATAATTATGTGCTGACCGAGATGAAATGTGGGATTATCATCATGACTTTGCTCTTTCTTTGAAGCGAAAATATGTGAACGACCACTTGTAAAATAGGGGCGGTGTTGCCCAGAGCGTAATATTCTGTATATAAGAAAAGACTGGTTTTTGGTTGGGAGCAGTCTCCTGAGAACATACACTGTGTTGTACTTCTCGGATACCTGTGATTGGTCTGCAGCCAATAAATACGATCTTTGACTTCACCTAGAAGACTGTGTTTCTGTAGTCTGAAACAGGAAGAACTCGAAGTCTTCGGGTGTGTCCCCTGGCACCGCTGGGTTGGTTCTGAAAAACCCAGTACTTCAGCCCCCGCACAACTCCCTCGGCGTCTCTGAACTTAAGTAAACTTAAGTTCAGAGAGACGCCGAGGCCGGGAGAACTGACAATCATGTCAGTCAGTATGACGTCAGACTGCCCACCCCCTTCAGAGTCTGAAGGGGATGGGCGGTCTGGCGTCATGTTGACTGACAGGCATTGTCTGGGGCAACAGGCGGCAGCACACAAGTGAGCATGAGTGGGGACGGAGGGCGAATTTTTGCGCCGTGCCCAGTCATGCGCTCTAGTGTTTCCACAGGCTGGCGCATGCCCATTAGGAGAGCGAGGGTTGAGCCAAGGCTCAAACCTCGGTCTCCTAATGGGCAGGCGGGCTGAGCGTAAGCCTGCTCTAAGCCAATCCTGGCGCTGCTCCAGCGCCAGGATTGACTGAGAGGGGTCTTGCCAGCAGTGATGGGCTGTTCCAGTGTAGGCCCCAGATTCCAGAACGGACCCGAGGCGGCGCGGACCTGCTCAGGTAGGATTGATTTTAATAAAATCATTTTAGTAGTACGTTATTTAAAAAACCCCACCCCCGTGCGACACCCCCCACCCCCCACACGAGCCGCGACTGCGTCAGGCCGTCTGTGTCTCTTTTGAAATATGCATTCTGAACCTAAAGGGAGCTCACTGTTTGTTTTTGGACGTGGTACAGAGCTAACATTGTCTGCATTAGTAGCATTACCCGGACATTTATCTCGAGCGAGGTTGGTTCCTTGTGGTGTAACTGGAGCTCAGGGCCAGCGCTAGGCATGGGCGAGCCCAGGGCACTTGCTTCTGCTGACCTTACCTCCCAAACTGCTTTTAATCACAATTCAGACCTCTCTATACATCTTTTTGTTCTCTTCCTTTAGTATCTTATTTTACTTCTGTTTCACGTTCTCCTTCTCTGTGTTCTTTCTCCCTAGTACCGGCCCCTCACTTCTGGTGCGAATGGGCAGGAAGTGCGCACGTGCTGTCACCCCGCGCGCTAGATGTTACAGGAGCTTCTGTAGTGCGACATGCATAATAATGTACCGTGCGAAGTAATTCAGTGTGTGTGGACTGCATACATAGCTATGGTATGAGATAGTGTCAATGCTTGCAGCCGGACAGCCTCTGGGCGCTACTATTATTTTTTCGAAAGGATGCGTCTGCAGGCAGCGATTTTTGTAATAGTTCGATATAGCAGGGCTCTGGGCTGGTTAGAGGAAGGGCGGGGGTATGAGAGAAGGACGTACGGGGACGTAGAAGGCAGAACAGAGGGAAGACTGGAAGAGTCAGTACCCCGGGCTTGGGATGAATGATGCGAAGTGAAAGTGGGAGGCAGTATTAAAAAAAAAATGACTACATTTTAGTTGTTCTTGTTTGGAGTTTTATGTAGCGCGAACTAGATCCGAAGGTATCAGAGCGCTTTACATGAGCACCAGTTGCGTTACAGACGGACATTGTACTACAGAGCTGTTCAGCATTGTATGTTCCGTGTAAAGATTGTAGAGTTAGAGACGAGTCTCTCATCGCATGCATATGTGTGATAAAATAGCGTCCTCACAGTCAGTGGCTTCGATGTGCGCCGGATGGATAAAATGTGTATTTGACGTTTCTTTATTTCCGGAGGGAAAACGCTTGTGTAAAATCATCCTGTTTTGATGACCGTGTTGCATTGTCCCTGTCTCGCTGCGCTCACGCAGCCGTCTGCAGCAACTTTGGGCCAGACATGGGTTTCCCAGCAGTTGATATATTTTGTAGCTCCAATATCCCCCCAAGCCTCATTACCGGCACCTAATGAGACCCCCTTTACTCCGTGACGTGCTCCATCTAATTAAGGAAATCGCTCTTCAATGCTGATTATTTCATTTGCAGCCATAATTATATTTATTTCGGCTAAATCACAGTTTAATCGAGACAAAAGTGTGGTTGTGAGTTTAGGCGGCAGGGGCTGAAGAATGAAGGCAGCAGTGGCTGGGAGATAGCTCAGCATTAGTACATGTGAAAATAAAAAGATTAATTTCCACTGGTGGAACAAAGCAGATTGAGGCACATTTATGGAAAAATGTCACGTAATAAGGAGTGGTGAAAATGGCCTGAAAGAGCAGTAAATTAACAATATAAATGGGAGTATGTGAACTTGATTTGTGCTCACTTCAACGTTTGCCCAGAATGCATAGACATTCATACTGACAGGAAGGGCGCACAGTACAACTTTGCTTTCTAAAATTTGCTTGGAAATGCACCATTTTCCCACTCTTTTTTCAAAAATTTCTCAGGATGAGATCCCCCCTTAGGTTGTTAGGGCTCGCTCACTACACTCCAACTTAAATTTTACACCACACCACTTTCAATTGTCACCAGCCGCCACTGGCCTAATAGCAGACACTTTTGCAAAACTGATTCTGGTATTCAGGCGCTAAATTGGTACTTATGAAGTTCGATTTTCGCCCAAACAGTGTAATGTGTATAATTGTTTTTAGGGCATTCGTGCCCCTTATGTCGGTGTGAACGCAGCATTTAAAGGTGTGCATCTACACACTGCGCAGCCGCGGAGTCTGCCCGGATCTGTTGTGTGCTCACGGGTTAGGAAGAGGTCTAAGCACTTATGACTGCATACAGCGCTATGAGGGCCTTGTTTATGTGGGAGCTCTGTTCAAATATGGGTTCCACGCTTTCTTCCCACACATTAGGGCTAGGGAAATATCGCTGGGAAAGAGCTCTAGCGGTAAATTTGCTGCTGGATTAAAATATAGTATTTTTTCAGGATAAAACTGCACAAACCTCTTTCTTGTATTGTTTTCATTGTTGGATTAAAACTTCCTTGTCTCAAGCACTTATCTCTTATCCTCAAATAAACACGCTCTCTGGCCCCCTCTTTGAGGGGGAGGAGACGTGGTGGGGTCGGGGGCGGATGTGTTTGGTGAGTTTTACCCAGAGGGGCTCCCTGGACAGCGGAGCGGGCCCCGTTCTCATGTAACCACCCAAGGTGAAAGCCCTTCTTTAATCTCGGCGGAGGGGGAGCAGTGACTGTGACCGGCCCGTGGAGCCTGGGCCCCTGTACAGTAAGCTTTGTCTTTCAGCTACTTCTTATAATTAAGGGCTCATCTTGAAACCTAATATACAGGCCGGGGAAGGAACGCACTTATCTCAAAATGAGGGGGGCTTCTATGGGAATGTTTATCTGCGGCCTAGCAGCAGAACCGCAGATCTACTACGAGAGCTGAGGCATGACGGGAACGGGAGAGGCAAGCAGCAGCGCTGCCTTCTCAGCGTCGGTTCCATGGCGCGCGCCTGCCTGACGCGGGGTGGCGTGCCGCGTGCTACGGCGTTTTGGTGAAGGGTTCATAACATGGAAGCTGAACAGCAATTTTGAAAGCACTAGTGCCAAGCGTAACTCCGGGACAGCCCACCAAAGTAGACGCGGTAAGTGGGTGAAAAGTGGAGCCCATTTGAATCCAGGTCGAAAGTTATAGGGACATTTTTGTGAGAAAATCTACATTTCAATTGGAAAATTCAACAAGTGAGAAAACAATTAGTGTTTGTGTTCTGCTTATTTACACATTTCTATTTTAACCTCAATTGAAACAGTAAAGTTTGCCATCTAATCTTAACCATAACTACTTTTCTTTCCCCAACTCAGTTTGTGAGGCCTCTTAACCCTGTTTTAAGGAAGAATGGCAGCAAACCTAGGCTACCTATTGTTCTTAAATACTCTAGCTTAAGATCTTTCCCTTAACCTACCCAAGCCTTCCTCTTTCGCGGGCCCTCAACCCCTACTGTCACACCATCCCTATGCCTAACCATAACCTGTACCCTATTTAGCCTGCTATGCTTCTCTTACCCAGATCCTGACCCTAATCTTAGCTAGGAACTACCCATCTCCTCATCCTAAAGAGTTTTGCCAGTCCTAAATCAATCCCCATCCTCCTCATTCTCCTACCATAACACAATTGCTTTTTACTTTTTAAATGGTTCCAATTTTTTGTTTTTTCTATTTCAATTGGGTTTATCATGTCTTACACTAAAAGAAAAAAACATACACTGCTGCAGTATGTTTTTAAAATAATAAATCGTCCTGAAATAAGGAAATTAAGGATGAAGTGTCCAATGAAAGCCTGTTAGCCATGTGTCGTGTGGGTGGAAAGAATATCTTCCATGCTGCGTACACAAGGGTGTCCACAGTGCCATGGTATCCCTGCGACTTGGGGTGTTCAACATCGCTCAAGAAGAGCTGGATCCATCCTAGATTTTCAGGATAACCAATGGGTATGCAAATGAATTCTATTTATTGTAATTATGTGCAATTTTATGTTAATGTGGGGATCATGCAAATCTATGATGGATCTGGATTGTGTGTTAGAAGCCCTGCACTAGAACAGTATGCATGATATATTTACATACAATGAAAAATCATTGCCTGATTTCTAATATAGAACATTAGCACCCTTATGCATCAAGCCAAAATCCAGTCGGTAAAATACCGATTCCTTATTAGCTCCCGGTATTAAGTAAAAAATACCCAATCCCAATGCATCAACCCAAAAGCAGAAATCGGTATTTAAGGAATCCTTAAATAGCGATTCTTTAAATAGGGATTCCTTAAATACCGATTCCTTAAATAGCGATTGCATTTAAGGAATCCCAAAGTGAGATTCCTTAAATGCAATGCATCAAAGTTAAAAAATTAGCGATTTCGCTAATAAGGGGAGCAAATTACCATGAAGATGAACTGCATGGTAATTTGCAAAAACTTTGAAAAATGCACTTTTGTGCATTTTTCAAAGTGTCATGTTGCGCACACACATGCCCTTAGAGCATGTGTGTGTGCAACATATGTGCACATATCATTTTCAGGGGTGCAACAGGGTGTCCTTTTGACACCCTGGCACCCTTGAAAGTGCTCCAGCTATTAGCGATTCGGTAATACCGAATCGCTAATACAGAATGGCCTTACATTCATTCCTATGGGCCTCCAAGCCCATAGGAATGAATGGGTAGGTATTCCTTATTACCGATTCGGTATTACCGATTCGGTAATAAGGAATGTTAAGGAATCGCTATTTGAATAGCGATTCCTACATGCATAGCCTTTTGCTATTCCTTATTAGCGATTCCTTATTTTTCGCTAATAAGGAATCGCAAATGCTAATGTTGATGCATATGCCCCTTAGTTACATAAATGATGTTTTTCAAAGGGTAATCGTTTTGTTTCAAGGGATAATGTAAGTGTAAACCTGCTGCTGCGTCTGAAATCTGTTTTTGTCTATTCAGGTGGTGGACTTTGTGTCAGCAACACTGCAGCGGGCGTGCATCAGCCTGGCACAAGACCCAAATGGCACAGTGGAGGCGCAGACTCTCAGCATGTCCATGGGGCTTGTGGCAGCTATGCTGGGAGGAGCCGTGCAGGTGAGAGATTTGAGGACATCGTGGGGGAAAGAGAGTCTGTATTGTGCTCTGTAAAGTTGCGAATACATACAAAAATGGATGGGTTGATGGAAAGGGGGTTTATCATGTTTTTTTGTTTACATGTCACTTGTTACATTTGAAATCTTTCAAAGTCTTGGCTCCTGATTTGGCTGTTAGCGCCGAAGCACAGCTCATTCTGTGAATTTGCTGGCTCGTCCACTTCTACACCTCACTGACTGCTGACTGCTGTTTAAAGTGCTACACTCACCCCTAGCAGTGTTTAAAGATGAAAGAATATTTTAATACTTTGATATTGAACCCAACTACTGTCATCAATCCAAATTTGACTTACTTATCTGCACTCTCACTTTATAGCGTGTTCCACATATAACAAAACCAGGCAAACCAATGCACTTTATCATTCATCAGCAAGTATGGTGGGAAGATGAGTGTTCTAGATCATCAGTGCTCAAACACATATTCACTCCAGGACTGTGTGCCCTCAATGGCACCGCCTGTTTGGTGTCCCACCGGACCTCCCTTTTAATCCTCCTTTATTAATATTTTATCATGATTATATCTTGCCACATTGAGGAGTAATCATTTCTCCCAACTTATTGTTGTTTAAGTCATGTGTTTGTCATTCCATATTCAAATTCAAAACATTCAGATTAATTTATTGAGCCATGACCACAATGCATTTTGGACTCCAGTTGGTCCTTCATCAGGAGGTGTCTTGTCAAACAAAAAGAAAGCAATGTAGCCAATGATTTAATCACATATGTATTTCCTCATTCTTCCCCATGACTAATACAACCTATTATTTTTCACATACTTAAAATTTACAAAAAACTTATTAGTGATGGTAAATTACCCTCAATTGGATATACTTGTAATTTCCAAGAAATTTGCCACAAATTCATTTCTATACCTTCCTAGTAACCATCTGCAATGATACAGTGATATTTAATTCACTTGATGCCTCTGTAATAGTACCTATTAACCACTTCTCCACATCGTATTTAACTACACGCTAGCCAAGCCAAGACATTGGACTAAAGCAGATTCAAAAGGCAACGGTTTATTTTCAAATCAACCCTTGTCCTTTCCTGTGCCGTCACTGAACTACCTGAGTGTAAAAAAATAAATAACATGCGTGTTATTCTCCATTATTTCTTAATTTTTTAAAATAAACTTTTAGTTTAAAGGGATATCACATAGATAGTACCATTCAAGAATCTCGCCTTAAACATCATGTCATTTTGTCTCCCTTGGTTGTGTGGGGGCCTAGGTAAACCCACCATAGTTGTACGTACAGTATTAGCTCAAGCAACGCTAGAAAACAGTAACATTAAGAAAATCCATATTGCCATGAATCCAATATACATCAAAATGAATCCCCCACCCACTCCCATCTGCTCTTGTACTAAGCCACTATAGTGCACTCCGCATAGGGTCACCAACAACAGGCTTCTACTATCCATGGCATTACGACCTGCATCTCATACCCCCCCCCCCGCAACCCCCTGAGCGCATCTCTGCTCTCCAATACATAGGCATCCTGCTACCGAACATCGTCACCAAATGTGTCCAACCCCGGTAGCTTTCTCAAGTCAGTCAGCATAGCAGACCAAGCATGTACATCCTCCTCCAGTTTATAATCTCTACGAACAAGTCTCATTCATACCTCTTCTGCAACTGCCCATTCAGAAACCTCTTTCAACCATGCTGCGTACATGGGAGGTGTCCTACTAAGCCATGCTATCGCTATACTTCTCTTTGCCAGTACTAGCCCAAGGAGAACAAATCTCCTGCTCAGTTTCATCTTTGGAGGGACGGGGAGGGGAGCAGGCCCAACAATATTTGACTGACCACCACCTGCATGTCCCATTCCGAGGCCCTTATTAGGTTTTGTAGCAGTTCACACCAGTACGAGGACAGGGACTGGCAGGACCACATCACATGGGAAAAGTTGGCCACCGGAGCCCCACAGCACAGGCAGCTCACCGGACAAAAGCCATATATACCCTTAAGAACTTGTTGAGTAAGGTATGTCTGGGGTATAAACTTGTGGTGTATAAGTTTAAACTGTGCATTAGGGCTGATCGTCTTCACCCCCTCATGGACCTTCAACCAGTTCTTCGCTGACAGTGGTTCCCCTACTGTGGTCTCCCACTTGGTCTGAACTGGTAATACCTCCAATGGTAAGTCATCCCAGAGAGCTCTATATAAGTGGGAAATCAGTCAACGCTCCTGGGCCATTTCGAGAAGCTTGATGCATGCACTGGACTGAGATGATTCATCGGGAAAGGACGTCAGGGCCGTCTCTAGGGCGGTGCGATCGGTATGTATGTATGTATGGAGATTTCTAGAGCGCATGGCTGCCCTTGAGCGTCCCAGCGCTAGTAAATGCACCAGAGAGTTCAACCGATTGCGGAGCAGATGATTATGGGAACAGCCATGTCTTTAGTGACTTTCAAAAAGGAAGCAGATTATGTTGGGCCCGGAGGTCGAGCGGAAGGGTATTCCACAGTCTGGACGCATGAAAGGCAAAGCGCCGGCCTCCTGAACGAGCTTTCCTTATCCTGGGAATTTGAACCAGATGGGCGTGCGAGGATCGGAGAGTTCTGGTGGTGGAGTACGGAACCACAAGGTCCTTTAGGATAGACGGAGCCTTTCCCTGAAGGATTTTGTGGGTTAGGCACAAGGCCTTAAAGTGTACCCTTTGCTCTACGGGCAGCCAATGCAGAGCTCTGATCGCTGGTTTGGCAGAGCAGCGGATCTCAGTATTAGTAAGAATCCGAGCAGCAGCGTTTTGCACTACCTGTAGTCTGGCAATCACTTTTTTGGGTGCTCCGAGGTACAGAGCATTACCATAATCCAATCTGGATAGGATAAGACCCTGTAAGAGGAGTTTCCTTGACTGGAAAGGGAGCAAGGGGAGGATCTTGCGGGTGGTGCGTAGGAGACCAAGGCATACTCCAGCCGTTTTTCTTGCCTGGGTGCTTAAGGTGAGATTTTGATCAAGCCAGATCCCCAAACTTTTGATTTCAGCTTTAGGGGTTGGAGGCGTGCCCATGCATGGAGGCCACAAGGACTCCGGCCGGAAATAGGATTGGTCGCCTAGCACCATAATCTCCGTTTTGTCGCCATTGAGTTTTAGATGTGATGAGTTCATCCAGCTGACTATGTCCCCCAGGCAGGAGTGCAGATCTATATCAGGGTTATCCTGCCGACTGAGGAAGACAACCAGCTGGGTGTCATCCGCGTAGGTCAGAAGTTTAATACCATACGGGATGACAATACCTTCTAATGGCGACATATACACGTTGAAGAGCGTAGGGCTTAAAGATGAGCCCTGAGGTACTCCGCAGCGTATGGGAGTCTCCCTGGAGATGAAGTCACCCTCCGCCACCTGGAAGGATCGGTTGTAGACAAAGGATTTTAGCCACAACAGGGCCGTGCCCGAGATACCAAGGTCACGGAGTCTCTGGACCAGGATACTGTGGTTGACGGTGTCGAAGGCCGCGCTGAGGTCCAGAAGGATCACTGCCACTGATCCTCCTGCATCAATAATTTTTCTAGCCTCTTCGACAACCGCCACCATCGCTGTTTCCGTACCCTGGCCCGGGCGGAATCCTGTCTGTGAAGATTTTAGCAATTTGTTAGTTTCCAGGTGATTAGAAAGCTGGCTGTTAATGAACTTTTCAGCTATCTTACTCACGCATGGGAGCAGGGAAATAGGCCTGAAGTTGGCAAAGTTGTTAGGGTCGAGATTGGGCTTTTTGAGTAAGGCCTTGACTATCGCTTTCTTCCAGCTTGGCGGGACCAGACCGCGTTCTATAGATGAGTTTATCAAATTCACCATGGGTGCCAGAATGGTGGAAGCAACTTGTTTGAGGTGTCTGACTGGTGCTGGATCAAGCGGGGACCCGCTTTTGAGGGATTGGAAGATGGGCCGTAGGGTTTCTTCACAAATAGGGAGGAACCTATCAAGTTCTATGTTCAAATTCTGAGTCGGCTCTGAATAGGTGGATGAGGGATCATTGGGAGAAAGGGGGGGGAAGATGTAAGAGGATATTTTGAATTTTTTGGTCAAAAAACGTAGCTAGCTCATTACAGTGGTTATCCGGGAAATTAAATGTAAGAGGTGGCTCAGGAGTTTTTAAAAGTTTTTTCATGATTTGAAACGTTTCTCTAGACGAGCAGGATGCCTTGCTAATTTTATCATTGAAAAAGACTGTTTGCGCCTTTTTGAGGGCTTTTTTGTAGGTAAGAATAGCTCCTTTGTATTCCCTTTTGCTGTTGAGATCGAAGTCTTTCCTCCATATTCTTTCTGCTCTCTTGCAGGTTTTTTTTAGGAGGCGGATCTCATTAGAAAACCACGGGGAGGTGGGTTTTTTCCTAGGTTTTAGATACGTTTTTTTTGGCAAAACAGTGTCAAGGGAATTTTCAATCCATGACATAAACTGTACGTCCGCAGAATGGGGGTTACTGTCAGGCCGTGGCCTGGTGTGTTCTAGTACACGCATCCATTTATCCTGGTCAAGTTTCGGCCAGGGGCGAGAGAGTCTGCCCAGTATTTGGTTGGGGGGAGAGTAGATCTTAATCTGCAGGCTGAAGGGAATAAGTCGGTGATCAGTCCAGGGCACTGGTATAGGTATTCCCACCCTAAGATCAGGGAAATTGCAGAAAATAGGATCAAGCAGGTGTCCCAGATTATGTGTGGGAAGATTATTTAATAGGTGAAATTGATGGGCTGCAAGATCTAAGATCAAGTCGGATGCAGTAGCATCGTTGGTGTTATCAAACTGGACATTGAAGTCCCCTAAAATTAGGAAATTGGGCCGCGTGCTGGCCAGGGCCAAAGAACATTCCAAAAGAGAGTTATGGAACTGACCCATGGCTCCTGGTGGGCGGTAAATAAGAACTCCTGAAAGGGAGTTACAAAGGGAGATTTGAATAGTGAAATGAATGGGCGCTGACTTGGGGTGGGGGTGTCATTTTTGCAAGTATATTATCATTTTAAAAGCAACTGCTGCTGTGTTCCTGGCCTCCAGCAATTTTCAGGCAGCAATTAAAATGTCAAGATAACTCCTGTGATTAATGGTCTTCCTCGAAAGAGACCGGAGGTTTGTCTAGTGGAAGTTTTGACTCATCCTAAGGTAGCACAGAGGGTTAATGCCTGCTGCTAAGAACGTGTACCATGCTGATAAATTGCATATATCAAATCAAAAATAACTTTATTTGGTTCAAATGGACCATAAAAGTATAACATACAAACAAAATGAATAAAATGTACATGTCGAATTTGTACAATAATATGGCTCATGACTCAAATACTCCACAATTATAACAATAATTTAAAATTTGAAATTCTAAAAGGAAAGCACCAATCTCATTTATGTTTCATACCGTTTCCTTATTAAAAAAGCAATTTTAATAACATGTAATACTGCGGTACAGATAACTTCAGTGGACAAGGAGCGTAAGAGATTAAAATCCTGCTGATGGTTACGGGGGCGGGTTTCTCTCAACATTGGGATAAGAAATCGTGCCCATGGCTCCTTGTAAAGTGTGCAGAATAAAATAAAGTGCAAGGTGCTTTGTTGTGCTGAATTATTGCAAAGAGAAGGGGTAAGGTTATTGCACCATCCAGCCTGTTTGGAAAAGGCCACTAGAAAGTGCAGTGTGCAAAGACGGAACCTAGTCAAAAGGAATCGGAACTGTACATTTGTAGTAAAAGACAAATAAAATTGTTGACATAAAAGGGACCGATCTAAATGAGGTTGCATCCCTGATTGCCGCCGGCGATTGTCCAACTCAGCAAAATATGCATCTTTTATGATCAGTTTCATGTTGGTATGGATACTGGCAGGATTATCATAATAATGCCCTAGGCCTATTTCTTTGAATTTTCTTTTAACAAAACTGAGCCATGGGATAGCCTCGGCATTATCCAGAGTCATACAATCCTTGATAAGTTCCCTTGTGAGCTTTAAGTCTTCCGACAACCAAACTTTAGCCCAAAGGATCAATGAGGCGATGTTGATTCAATCCGCAAAAAAATCCATCCCTACCTCAGAGTGGCAGAAAACTGTGGAGGCACTTTTTGAAATCATCAACAATCTTTTTATAAACTTATTTTCTAGCGTTTGTGGTTGTGTACTTTTGTGGTATCCCTATACTCCTGCCCCGTAGGTAGCACCAGACAAGCATTTTGATTTATATAGAATGATCAATTCCACTACCGGCTTGTGGCCCAACTTACATGCGAAGCGGAAAAGACTTTCCACTGCACGGCTAGTATTCTAAACCCTAGATGTAATAAGATGGTCCCAATTCAGTTTGTTATTAAAAACATTCCCCAAGTAAGTGAACTTGGAGACATTGTCAATGGTCTTGCCCTTTACAATACATTTTCCTGATTTAGTTTGACTTGGGCCTCATACCATAATGTAAGATTTAGTAAAATTAACTTTTAGTTCCAAAGCTAACATAAAATCAGTTAAAACATTCAGGGACTTCTGTAAACTATTTGCAGTTAAAGCCATTAAAATCGTATCATCCGCATACGACAGCAAAGGGACCGATCTGCCTCCAATGCTGTGGAAGTCTAATTCCTGATCTATTAGCGATGATTCTAGGCCATTTGTGTACAAAAGGAAGAGAACGGGGGCCAGTATGCACCTCTGACAAACTCCCTCTGTAGAAACAATGGGCCCTGTCCTCTCTTCCCCAGGGCCAAATCGTATGGCTACCGTAGTGGACGCATGCAACCAACGCAGGAGGGTAATGAGAGATTCCTAAAAAACCATTTCCCCCATCATGGACCACAGTTTTTCCCTATTGACCGTGTCAAAAGCACTGGACAAGTCCATGAAGGCAAGGTGGATTGACCCCTTCCTCGCCTTCATGTACTTGCCCATGCAAATTGCATATAATGTAAATAGGTCAGTGGGTTACTGCCTCTGTAATAGAGCTCCTTTTGTTACTTGTCGTTTATAAGACAAAATCCTAATATAGAACATTGAGCTATTAACTGTCATCAAAGAGCTAAATGCAAACTGCAAGGTTTATGTTAGAGCTATATGTTTTTGCCCAGTCTTTCATTATCCCAGTCTTGACAAAAGGGTTCATTTGGGTAGAAAACAATTCTTATTATTAAAGAGAACTATATATTGCCTACCAGTATCAAGAACATGTCGCTCCTACACAACACCTTGTAGTCCTGTCTGATGTAACATTTCGTATACACTAATTTACACACATATGATTGGCTGTGTGCAATGTATGTGATGTAAAGTGCTTTGACACCTTACACTGGTATGAGTGGTGCTATAAAACTAAATGAATCTGAGAGACTGGTTATGGAGACTTGAGGGGCACTGTTAAAGGGTGCTAGTGAGGGAATCCATGGTAGAGGTGGTCATTGGGGGGGGCTCCAACAAACGTCGCACAGGGAGCCACCGGTGTTAAAGCCAGCCCTGAAGGACGGCCACATCTCCCGCGCTATGGCTGAGATTTTAATATATTAGAGATATTGACACAAGCCCAGAGAGAAGGAGTCCACAGCCTCCTCCCTCGTGATAAATTGCCCTCCTGGGGAAAGATTACCTATCACTTCACAGCCTCCCTCTCTCAACTTTCACACCGACCTGGAGTCGGCAATCTGCAAGAAAGGTTGCACTGCCCACAATTGCCTGTCTGGGGCATAAGCACCCGCTACAAACTCTGCAGACTGCTCTCTCCCACACACCCGCTACAAACTGAATAACATATGGAAAGAAGGAGGGGACCCTGCAAACAGACATGAGCAGAACTGCTAGCGACCTTTCTCTGTGAGTACCCTTCAGAAGTCCATTCTCCCGGTTGTCCTCCGGGTCAATCCAGTGGACTGCATGCTGTAGCTTGACCGTCATATAATAAAGCTTCAGATGTGGCTCCTCATGTCCCCCCCTGTCTTTACATCCTCTTCAACATGGCAAGTCTGATGCGTCCGTGCCTGGCGCCTCAAAAAGATGTCCACAATCAAGCCATCCAGAGAGCGAAAATAATACCTGGGGATGGTGTATAAAGTACTCTGTAGGATGTACAGACAGCATGGTAATATTATTATCTTCACTAATCCAATCCTGCCCATAAGGGACAGGTGCAATTCCTTCCAGAATCTGATTGAGGCCTGAAGACCCTCCACCACCCCTCCCACATTGAGAGCCAGGTATGTTGAGGTCGTATGCATCAAACGGACCCCCAAATAACAGACATCTGTCGTCACCCAGGGGATCCCCACCTCTGGGAGCTCATCCATGGGAATCCCCACCAGTTTTCCTAACAGAAAAAGTTTAGATTTATCCGAATTCACACAACTCCCCGAAGACATGCATTGCATTAAGCAGAATGGGCACCGAATAAACTGGCAGCTTCATATACACCAGGACATCATCAGCGTAGGAAGACCACATGATTAGTCTCCCCCAACTATATCCCCCACGGTCCCAACACCCGGCGCAAAGTTTCCACCGATGGCTCCATAGCGATGGCAAACAGGAGTGGTGAGAGAGAGTATCCCTGCATGGTGCCCCTCCTCAATAGAAAAGACTGAGACCACTCCACCAGAGCGCACCCTGGCGCATGGTGCAGTGTATAGGAGATGGACCCAGCCATAATCCCACGGCCCAAGCCCCTCTTCTGGAGTATGTGCCATAAATATGTCCAAATTAGAGAATCAAAATCTTGCTCTATGTCCAGGAATACCAGAGCATACTCATCGGCCAGGAGTTGCGGGGCATGGTAAACATGAGCAAAACGTCTCAAGTTATGAAGGGTGTTGCGTCTTAGAATAATGTCAGATGGATCCTGGTGTATCAAGGCCAGCAAATGAGGTAGCAGGTGCGCCGCTAGCACTCTGCTAAGAATTTTCATGTCAATGTTCAGGAGAGATATTGGGCTATACGAAGAGGAAAGATCCTGATCCCTGCCCGCTTTGCGCTTCACGCATGAAGGCAAGCAGAACACCGGAGCGCAAGGCCTCCCTGCTCACCTCCAGAAGCCAATTGGCCACCACGTCAGCAAATTTATGGTAAAACTCCAGGGGCAACCCATCGCTGCCTGGGGTTTTTGTGGTTTTAAGATGGCTAATGGCTGCAAGGATCTCCTCCTTGGTGAGTAGGCCATCTAGGGCCCCTCTAACCTCTGAGTCAAGGCACAGGAGCGAGACATCCGTCAAAAATCCCCGCAAGTCGTCCGAGGAGGGGTGCAGCGCTCAGTATACGCGGTCCAAAGATTGTCACTAAATACCCCATTTATCGCCTGTTGTGTACAAACTAAAGCCCCCATCGCAGTGAGTAACAGCAATATAGGGGACTCTCGACCAGTCGGGCCAGCATTGCTCTCGTCTTACCACCCTCCATATGTAGCCGCTGCCTATAGCCCAAATGCGTTTCGAGCCTGCACCAACCCTCCTAAATTTTGTTCTTGACTGTGCACCAGTCCGTCAACCTATGTAGGGTAGTAGGAAGCACAGCCTCTTATTTTTCCCAGTGTCAATTCATGAAGATGGATATCGTGCTCCAAGTTATTCTATGTCCCACTACTCATTTGGATTCTGGTATACATGCTTCACATCGTATTTAACTAAAATTAAAGGCAAAACAATTGAAGGGCTGCTCACCGTATCCCCAAATTCTAATGTGCACCTTCTCAGCGTTCTGAGATCCATTCTGGTGATATTTTGCATAACTGCAGTTTCTTAAGAGCTCGACAATGGTAATACAAATAAGACTAATGGCCTAATATAAATCAGTTGATGCCATATTGAAGTGGCTCACCGAAATGGGTGTACGGAGTTCCTGAATGTCATAGTTGCTGCATGAAATAATTAACTAGTGGTGTTTCAGCTAAATGTAAACACTGAAGTAAAATGTGCAACTTTACCTCGCAAACAATTCTTAAAGAAATGGGTTAACAAAGTTGCCTGGCTTGTTTAGGGACTTGTTGAATACGCCGCACCAGATATTCATGTTATTAAATGGAAATGTCATGTGACATTTCTAAGGGGGACAACAGTGTATTTATACATCAATATTACTGCATGGTCTAATTGTGAAAAGTAAAAATAAAAATTGAATATTAAATAGAATGTACAAATTAAATTTAAAAAAAATAATGTGGGCAACTTTTTGACAAGGTCACGATTACTTCCAAACCATTCCAAAGAAAAGTCTTAGAGATAATAAGACTAATGAGCTTTGCATGGTCCTTTATGTGCCATGTAAAAGTGACTGCACCTAATCTTTATATATGAAATGTACTTTAATGGAAATAGAGGTGACGCAGAATATTTTAACCAGACCACGAAGGTGCCATGTAGAATAACTCTGTTTAAATAGTACTTACCCCTTTTTAGGTCTCAGCCTGGCGAAAGCAGCGCATGCGCTGCTCTGCCACGCAGAAGACTTTTGCAATCGATACGATTCCAGCGTGCACGCGGGGAGACGAACGAGACAGAAGATGTGCATGCGGGGATTGGATGCTTTACTGGCGGCGTAATACACTAGGGACTTTTTTTTTCGCCGCCAGTAAAGGCAGTCCCCGCTTGCACATCTTCTGATCTTCTGTCCGTCCCATGACGGGCCGCGCTTGTTAACAAAGGTTAACCAACTGCGTAAAGCAGCACAGCTTCTAAAATTGTTTCAGAAATGGCGTCGCCCTGATCTTTAAAACACCTGCACTCATTTCGGCAAGGGGGCTGTATTCACTTGTATTCATTTACACCCTGGTTACGTTTTGTGTAAAGTTGAACTGCCGTTGCCATCTTTTGTTATCTTTTATTTACATGCCTCGCTTGCTTATGAAATGTATGCCTACGTGTCACAGACCACACATGGCGTTCTAGTTTGGACTCCGCGTTTATTCACGATTTTTTAAAAATTGTTCAAACAATAACATGGATAGTGATGCATCGAATGAAAATAACTAGGTTAGTCAAATACTCGTAAATAATGATTTCTTCAAAAAAAAAAATCATTTAGCAGGTGGCGTGGTAGGGTCGTGAATGGCAAAGTAACCATTTCCGCATTTCCGTGTGTGCATAAACTACACTATGGAAAAGTTATATTATTATACACATTTTATTAAAAACATCCTTCTGCCCACCAATTCCTGTTTTATTAGAAAGAACACGATTCTGTTTCCTTGTCTTATTTGTTTCACGGAGGTTGTTTATTAATAAAGGATGTTATATGGCAAGTTAGTATTTTGCAGCTTTCCTTTCTTGCCCCTTGCAGCTTGTGTTTCACTGCCACACATTCATTAATTATAGGGCTTGCAGACAAGAGGAAGTCATAGGTTATTAAACAGTAGGGTGCACAGATGTCTTAAAGTACCGGAATATAGACTTTGCTTCAAAAGTCAATGCATTAATGGCACTTTTAAATTGCAAATAGAAATGAAGGTATTGACATGGGTCGGTTGGGCTGCTTACATAGGAATACCTTCGATCACGGGGATGAAGACAACTTTCCGACTTATTTTCAGTTTATTTGCATCTGATGTAAAAGAATATAGCAAACACATCCAAGGAGAAAACAATTACTTAAGAAAAGCGTGTCCTCTTACCAGTGTTCGTGAAAGCAAAGTAGGCGTTTGCCAAAGTCAAACTCACTCTCTACTACTCACTCTCTAATACTCTACTACTCTCTACTACTCACTCTCTCTACAACTCACTCTCTCTGCTACTCACTACTACTCAATCTCTACCACTCTCTACTACTCACTCTCTACTACTCTCTACTCACTTTCTACTATTCTACTCTCTACTCACTCTTTACTACTCTACTCTACTACTCACTCTATTACTCTCTACTACTCACTCTAATCTCTGCGACTCACTCTCTACTACTCTACTCACTCTCTACTACTCTCTACTCCTCACTCTACTACTCTCTACTACTCACTCTCTACTACTCACTCCACTCACTCTCTACTACTCTCTACTCACTCTCTACTCTACTACTCACTCTCTATTACTCTCTACTACTCACTCTCTACTACTCACTCTACACTTCTCACTCTCTACTACTCTACTCACTCTCTACTCCTCACTCTCTACTACTCACTCTCTACTACTCCCTCTACTAATCCCTCTACTACTCACTCTACTCATGCTCTACTACTCACTCTACTACTCTCTACTACTCACTCTCTACTATGCACTCTCTACTACCCTCTATTACTCACTACTCTACTCACTCTCTACTACTCACTCTACTCTCTACTACTCACTACTCTCTACTACTCACTCTCTACTACTCTCCACTCTACTCACTCTCTACTACTCTCTACACTACTCCCTCTATACTACTCTCTACTACTCACTCTCTACTACTCACTCTCTACTACCCACTCTCTACTACTCACTCTCTACTCACTCTACTACTCACTCTACTACTCACTCTCTACTACTCTTTACTACTCTACTCTCTACTCACTATTACTCTCTACTCTCTACTATTCACTCTCTACTACTCTCTACTCCTCACTCTACTACTCACTCTCTACTACCACTCTCTACTCTCTACCTCTCTCTCTACACCTCTCTACCTCTCTACCTCTACCTGTCTACCTCTCTACCTCTCTCAACCTCTCTCCCTCTCTACTCACACACATATGCATATATATATAAATTCAAATACAAGCCCCCGCGAAATTTGTAAAATATTGACAGTCGAGCGCAGTACTGGCAGGAAGAAGGCATTCGCCGAAACGCGTCCCAGGCGCGAGACTGATGCTCAACACGCTATGATTTTAATGGTGGAAAATAAAGCCTGGCTGTTGCGAGATCCCAGCTGTGTCAGACCTGCTTTCTTAAAAGGAGGTGGGATTGGTGGTAGTGTTTGTGCAGAGGTCGGCTCCGCAAATTTGGCACGCCTCTCGTTAAGGAGCTCCGTGACGGCCGACAAACTTGTGGTTTGATGCTGGAGGCATGGCGCGGCGCCCCCCCGACCTGAAACTTGTTTTGGCATTGGGGAGAGAGCAGCGGATCACCGCTGAAGGGATCAACAATACAGCTGGACACTTCCACCTTGAATCCTGCTTAGTTGAAACAAGCCGGGACTTTACATAGACAACGATGTCGTAGCTTAACACAAAGCTTGGGCGAGGTACTTACTTACACCCACAACTGTTTAGGATCAGCGGTCTTCAACGAGCAGGAACGGCATTTAGGGGCATGACGAAGGAGAGAAAGAGGAAAGGCACTCACCTTGTGAACTTTCGTAGTCCTCTTTCTATGCAAACAACGCTGCTCCAATGAGGCTCCTTGGTGATATTCAAATACAAGCCCCCGCGAAATTTGTAAAATATTGACAGTCGAGCGCAGTACTGGCAGGAAGAAGGCATTCGCCGAAACGCGTCCCAGGCGCGAGACTGATGCTCAACACGCTATGATTTTAATGCTGGATGGTGGAAAATAAAGCCTGGCTGTTGTGAGATCCCAGCTGTGTCATACCTGCTTTCTTAAAAGGAGGTGGGATTGGTGGAGATATATATATATATATATATATGTATATGTATATATGTATGTATATGTGTATGTATATATATATATATATATATATATATGTATATATATATATATATATGTATATATATATATATATATATATATGTATATATATATATATGTATATATATATATATATGTATATATATATATATATATATATATGTATATATGTATATATATATATATATATATATATATATATATATATATATATATATATATATATATATATATATATATATTCCAAAAACTCAGGTTTCCCGCTTCCCCGGAACCTTTTTCCAATAGAGCGCACTCAAAGCCATCAGCGTTTCGTAAGCAATATTCCATTTATTTCCGTCTCCACTGCTTACAAGTAGACAAACGCGTTGGCGCACCTAACGTTTGGTCTATGAGTTGAAACGCCTTAGTAGTACTCGCGTTTGTCCACAACACCCTCATTCTTGTTTCCGGATAACAAGTCTGACGGATTTAAAACCTACCTAGGTCTATTGATATAGGTTCTTTCAAGCTTGATAATTATAAAGGTTATTGAACCCTTGTGCTACTGAATACTTCAAGTGTAGCTTGTCCTTATGGCGGTAGATATTGCGGCGCATAGCCGTGCAGCTCTGAAACGTAATTTGACGCAGTATGGGGTGCCGGACACTGGTATGAACGTCATCTTTGTGGTGGGAGCCGATGCGGCTCATCCCTATGAGTTGTTCTACTCTTGGGTGACGATTCCGGCGGTGGGGGATGATGACACCTTTCATTCTTACACTGCCGCTGCCGTGCCAGCGAACTATACACCGTATAGGACACAGGAAATACCAATATCTGCTTGGCAGCATCATATTTGGTTTAATGGCGCCCTTCCCCATGTGGTTATACCGCCGAGAATGGGCCCTTTATCAATTGCAGGGGCCACTTGGCCGGTACTAGCCGGATTTACGCCTCATCCCCGTTACCTCACGGTGACGGTAGCTGAGTTGCGTGTACTACACACTGCCCTAATTACGGTATATAGGGCGTTAGTGCAGTATGTGTCGCGCAATATGCAGGCGGGGGCACCTGCTGTTGCGGGACAGCCTACTGATCATCACGCGGTGGTCATTAGTCCTGTTATGGTTAATTATGTTATGGGCAAGCGCCCCCAAAATAGGGATGATTTCCCCTTTTGGCTTGCTGAAAAATTTGACCAAATAGAAGCGGTTTACCCGAATACTACTCCTGTGGAGAAACACAGGATCCTCACCATTAGTTTGCCTAAAGACTTGGTCCCCCACATAGATGATTGTGTAAATTGGGGCAAGGTCTTTGCAGCGACGTATGCGCAGTGCTTTGGCACTCCGTCTATGTTGCAGCTGCCCTCCGTTATCAAAAGAGTTCAAGAGAACGATGGTGCGGAGTCTGCGATAGAGTTAGGGATGCGGCTCCTCGGTCAATTTGACCTGGTGGCTACCATGATAATTGGAAACCTAAAGGGTGATGCTTTGCATTTCCAGGTTCGTAATGAACTGAAGCGAGTTGCTGAGGAGGACAGACCGCAGGAAATTGCGAAAATAATCGCAGAGGCTTATCGGGATTTGGGTCGTAGCTCTTTAGGAGTTAAGCCTGTCATAAAAAATCCCGATCTAAAACAGCAGGGTAAGGCAGAAACATCTGGTAAGGACGAAAGACCCATTTTTCCAAAACAAAAATGGCAGTTTAAACAACAGGGAAAGCAGCAGCAACAGAAACAGGGCTCTCGGCCTGCCTCTCCCGTACAGTCAAGTAGTGAACGCACTTATGATCTGCGCGATCGTGCTGCTATAAAGTCTCCTGATAGATTTCAGGTTTCTGAACAGCGCTCTCCTCGTTCTTCACAGGAAACATCGGCTACACAGTCCGGTGGCGGAGGCGGTGGCAAAGGTCGGGGTGCTCCACAACAGCGTGACCAGCCCCGACAGACTGAGGGTAAAGGCAAGCAGGACGAATTTGCACGACAAAGACCACCGTTTCAGAAGAAGAAAGTGGCGGCTCTGACGGCAAGGTATGCCTCAGATAGTGCGGACACAGCTTCGGAACCGGACATGGGCGCTGACGCTCCTGGACAGCGCAGCGGAAATTACCATAGTCCGTCAAGCTCTGCGTCCATTTCTGGCGGTGACAGCAACTGATATCTCGGTTACTGTTGAAACAGCTGACACCAGAGTGGCTCCCCCTGACAGACTTTATGAAATAGTCTTATTAATTGAGGGTGACATACAACGTACAATAAAAGGGATTTTTTGGGATAATCTGACCACCACCTATGATATCCTCCTAGCGGAGGCAGATTGGCCCCCAGCTTTCATTTTAGAGGCTCCTAGAGGGGAGGAAGTAATCCTCCCGTCCTTTGCGCACACGGTGCCTAAGGACCAAGATGAAGTGTATGCTGGGGAGTGGGCGCTTGCGCTTGCGCCGGCGGTGTATCGTACTCAGGTGGGATGGGACAGATTGTCCCCCTGCCATGAGATTCCATTGCGGTCTATGCCCCAGCCTCAACCTCAATATCCTATGCGTCGTGAAGCGAGACCCCACGTCGCGGCAATCCTTGAACAATTGGAATATCAGGGTGTTATTGAAACATGTGTGTCCCCTATGAATAACCCTTTATTCACTGTAACGAAGCCTGACGGCTCGTACCGTTTAGTTTTGGATTACCGGCACCTAAACTCCCATTGCCGGACCTGCGCGGTACAAAATACACATAGCTCAGCTTTGGTCGACAGTCTCGTGCGTAAAAGATTTAAAACGACACTTGACATTTCCAATGGCTTTTTTAGCCACAACCTGTCCACACTGAGTAGCCAGTGCACAGCGTTTACTTCGGGCGGCAAACAAAAACAGTTTACAAGATTAGCCATGGGTTACAAAAATAGCCCTGGTGTCTTCTCTGCTCGCGTGGTTTCTCTATTAGAAAGAATAGACCCCGAAGCATACTCCTATGTTGACGATATCTATCTTACGGATGATGAGCTGATGCCGCATCTGTCTCGAGTCGACAATATTATCGTGAGTTTTGCTGACTATGGCTACAAATTCAATTTTGCGAAGTCACACATCGCAGAATATACGGTGTTGTTTTTGAGCTACGAGCTCAACAATGAAGGTAAGGGGTTAGCCCCCCACTTTCTGGAAAAGTGTGCACGCTTAAGTGCTCCTACGACACTGAAGAAATTACAATCTCTGCTGGGTTTTCTGAATTTCGGCCGTACGTACATTCCTGATTATGCCCAGCGTATCAAGCCGCTTTACGCCTTGGTACAACCTTCGTTTTCGAAATCTAGCTGGCAGCTAGAACACTCTGCAATTTTACAGTCTTTACAGGCTGACCTTCTTGCTTCACAATACTTGCTGACACGTGATAACTGCACTAACATGGTAATAAGAATAGTACCAGGCGCCGTGGGGTTCACGTATTTGACGTTTAATGAGGGGGACACAGTCCCCATTGCGTACAAATCCCACTTGTACACCTCTGCTGAATTACGTTTTTCCACGGTCGAAAAAGTTCTGACTGCTGTGCAGATGGCGATCCTCAAGGAACGCGCACTGTCGCATGGGAAACAGATTCTGGTTGTAACACCATATCCTGCTTTAGAAGCAGTGACTAAAGCAAGTGTACCAAATTCTAAAGCTTTGCATCCACGGTGGATACAATGGGCCACAACACTGACGTCGCCAGATGTCACTTACATCTTTGATGCCTCATTACAGACTCAAGAGTACTTGCAGTATGAATTCGTTCATCCGGCACCTCTGTCTTTGCGCCCGCTCGAAGAATACCATTGTGTCATATACACTGACGGGTCTGCGCAACCCGCTATTGGATCGAAGTACGCTTATTCAGCGGCTTGCGCAATTGTCGTAGGTACATTCGTAAATGGTGAATTCCAATCTGATGCAGTGCATACGCAGTCATTGGGTGATTGTACCGCGCAATTAGCGGAGCTCAGGGCTCTGGTGCTTGCACTGGAGTTTGCTGATCCCCGAGTCACTACTCTTATAGTGAGTGACTCCTTCTACTGTGTCCAGTCCTACAATGACAATTTACACTTCTGGTCTCAGAATGATTATCGAGACACTAAAGGTAGCACAATTAAGCATAAAACGCTTTGGGTTCGAGTGGCAGACTTTAAAGAACGTCTCCCTCTCGTGAGTGTTATTCACACTCTTGGTCACCAGCGGCTTGGTGTCCATGCTGTCGGCAACAGCTTAGCTGACGAGGCAGCGAAAACAGCAGTGGCTACATACTTAGTGGCAGCAGTGTCACGAAGAAGCTGCAGGCGGGACAGGCTGCCGTGTGGCACAGAAAGAGCAGCCATTTCGCAAGATGAAAAGTAAAAGCAGCACACCTGCCACTAGCGCCAGAATTAACGGAACACCTCCAAAGACGCATGAGAAAATAGAATGAAAAAATGCCGGAATCACACCAAAAATAGTTTGGAAAGAGGTCACGAGGCCCGAGCCCACAAGTTTAAAAAAATGAGCCAGGCCAGTCGTGGACGAGGCATTGAAAATTGTTTGGATCAAAGCTCCAAAATGCAGGGGGAGGTCAGTATTCAAAAGCGCCTGTACCTCAGTGCGCGTATTTGCTGCGTGAAGGACAAATGTTTCCCGGGAGGAAGTCAATGGCACCTCCTTTTGGGACAATAGCGCTCTTATTCTGCTCATCTTGTTGAACTCTGCTTTCAAGGTTGGAATCGAAGGCCAGATGGAAGCATCCAGCCTCCCATACAGGGGTGGAAACAGGACGTTATTGCAGCAGACAACCCTCTGTGATACAGTTACTATATACGGGATCCCTACTAACATCCCGCAGCAAGCTTAATTTTTTAAAATTAAATAACTACCGTTTGCAAGCAGCGTGAAAGATGGCGTAATCACTGGTACCGGGATACCTTTGAGGACGCAGGCCAAATTCGGAGCGTGTACATTACAAGCTCCGTGCAATTGAATGTGCCTACATACAACAGAATGATCAGGTGACGTTGTACATTCTTCACCCTTCAGATAAACCTCAGTACCGTCCCTTGTACATCTATACGTAAAGGGGAGGGACCAGACTTCATGTATGAAAGCGGTACCCAGTTGTTCATATCTACCCAGATCATAGTGTTTCATACAAGAGGTAAACTTAAAAAGTGCGAACGGGAGAGTTATCAATCCGTGTAAGAGCCACACAGCGGAATCGACTTCCGCTACAGAGAAAGGTAACGGCTCCAATTTTTCAATATGTAGCAAGGAATATGTAGCATCCTTCATGGACATGAACTGCTGCTTGTCAGTGAGGTTAAAGGGAAGAAATAACGATGTTGTATTCAGATAGTCCCAAGGGACCTTCCCTGCCTTCAATGTTTGTAATGTCCATGCAAACTGCATAACAGAACGCAACTGGTTTTGACCATGATACAACACAGACATATCATCCTGCACAATATCCACAATTGAAGAAACAATATTATCTAATGTATAAATGCGAGAAGAAAGAGTGTTAATGCTGTTATCAATAACTGCTAATACTTTTTCCATATTAGCCTGATCAATAGCTCTCAATCTTGAAGCTGCCTCAATTTGCGACAGTTTCCATACTTCGTTGTAAATAGCATACGCCCATCTCTTGGATCTGCCACCCACAGGATCTTTAACAAAATCATTCAAATCTATTTTGTCATGTAACTTTGATAAATGAACTTTGACAGATGCCAAGGTGGAATGTCGCAGCCAGGACTGACATAATTTCCCTACAGAGTATGTAGTTACTGTATGTGACGACTCAAACCGGGGGTCTACGCGATCTTGAGTATACCCCGGTTTCAGTCCTAGAAAACGACGTTGACAGGTATCAGAACTGCTTTGCCAAATTAACCATCCCTCACTATTAAATTTCGAAATATTGAAAGACGAATTAGAAACTAATAACTGCAAAGCAGAAAGGGACAGATCTGTGTGATTATTCCAATTTGGGTAAGCACCCAGATCCGGCACTGAAGGCGAATTTAGTTTTTTAGAAGTGGCCAATCCGAAACAGGTGGTTTGGAAGATGGTTGCATTTAAAAACAACATATGATTTGGTACTAGACAGGCACGGTGTAAAGCTTCAGTTCCCTGAACCTGCCACGGTTTGGAACCCCAAACCGACTTAGGATCAATAGTAGCCTTCCATAGATCATAACCTTTGATTGACAACTCATCCATAAAGGACTTAGAATATAGCAATTTGGTGTGTGTCAGTCTAACCTTGGAGGCAGACTCAGGCTTAACTTTAAAATAAAAAGATGCCGGGGCTGAAACACCGAAACCAGTAAAATAAGTAAACTTATCAACTAATGTATGTGAACTGCCAAACGAGGTGGTGGGACAATGTTCCCACTGGGTAAAATTTACAAAATTTCTAAACGAATTCGATTTATGCAGGAAGTGATTACCATAATGTTGAAAACAATACTGTTCCGCATAATTAGCCGCATTTTCATACAAATCCTCAGCATCAAATGCGGCATAATATTTCAAATCTGAAAACAGTGCTTCAATGGCGTGTACATCCCAATCATCAGAACGTATGTTCTGTTTAACTACATCACCCATAGAAACACGAAATACATTAGGCACATTAATGACCTCTGTAGGCCCATGAATTTGAAATTTAACTGCATCCCATGCGATTCCATCCATGACGGGCCAGGCAGTAATATTCACAAAAGACTGGTCCCTTTTCATGATGTGGGATGAGGAGTGGGGGGCCAAAGTTCCATTGATAAGTCTAATTGTCGATCTCTCTTTGAGATAATGGCCATCCACCAAACGGAAGAAAACTACAACAAATCCAATGGACATAAACAAAAAAATACCAAAAAGCATCAACCAGATGTATGTCCAAGGGGCTATCAAAAAATGTTTCTTAAACCAGCTCACAAAAACAGCAATGTTTGATGGGGGAGTTGAGGGCAAAGAGTTAGTGTCAAAGGAAAAACGGGACTGGCCAAGTGTTGTAGATTGTAAAACAGGCGAAGGTCCACGTGTAGGATAAGCATACTCAGTCTCTTCGGGCAAACCACCAGCCGGTGGTATCAGCAAGGGATCAGTAACTGAATGCATCTCGATGGCAACATCAGACAAGGTGTTAGAAGCAGGAACCAACATTGAATTTCTCTGCATTGTCTGGCATGAAACTGCCGGAGTCATACTAAGAAGTATCGGCCACTCGCTGAAGTTTGACATTGTCAATAGAGATGTACCTGTTTTCTTTGCGACCAGGAAGTGGAGGTAAAATGACTGTTCTTGTACCCTGCACTCCAAGCACTGGAACCGGTGCACGATAAGAGGGGCCGAACTCCTTCTTGTTCTCCACCTTCTCACGGACCAGATCTCCAACTCGGGGTAGCCAGCCGACTACCGGAATCTGAACCTCAGCTTCAGACGTGGAGGGCAAATGTTCTTTCGAAAGAGAGTCTCTGGCTTCTTGTAGAGTCTGCAAAACAGCACAGTGATCATCTACGTCAAAGGGTGCGGTCGACGCCGCAATGTCTAGACCATCAAGGTCTGGAACAAACATTCTGATTCCGAAGAGCATCATGTACGGGGTCCGCCCACCCAGAGACCTTCTAGGGAGATTATTTAGTGCACGTTGGACGTTATACAAATGGGCTAGCCAGTTCCGGCCCGTGCCTAAAACACGTGCTGTCAATGATTGCTTTAAGTCACGGTTCATTCGCTCCACCACACTATTACCCTCAGGTCGGTAGGGAGACAAAAATTTGACAAGGACCCCCAATTTTTCATAGCCTCCTTGTAAGCCTTAGAGGCGAACGCAGGGCCCTGATCAGAATGGAAGGTACCACACGCAAAAGTTCCCACAAAGACACGCAAATCCCTGATGACAGTCCGCGAGTCAGCACTCCTTTGTGGCCATACCCATAGAAAACGTGTGCACGAATCCACTGCAACCAAGATGTACTTGTACGCAGTATCAGAAGAAAAAGGACCGCAGTGATCTAAATAAACACAACCGAATGGCTTATTAGAGATGTACAGCTGTGTCTGTGGCGGGCGCGCAGCAGTAGAAGGTTTAATCTGTTGGCAAATGTCACAATCAAGAACATAAGCGCGCGCTTGTTTATATAAACCAAACCACCAGTAACGTTGTTGTAGCAGAGATATTGTAGCTGACACACCGGCGTGGGCTGACGCCAACCCCTCGTGCGCAGCTAGGATCAGTGCTGGTCTGCAGTCCGCGTTGGGAATAATTCTGTCACCAACGTCGTTAATCCTCACTAATGGGACGTTATCAGGACTTAAATGATAAATATAACGAGAGGGAAAACCCTTCGGGTAATCACCTCCCTTCTCTGTTGCAGCAATAGCTGCCAAGATGTCATCATCAATCTTACTTTTGGATCTTGTAACTGCTGCCACTAAGTATGTAGCCACTGCTGTTTTCGCTGCCTCGTCAGCTAAGCTGTTGCCGACAGCATGGACACCAAGCCGCTGGTGACCAAGAGTGTGAATAACACTCACGAGAGGGAGACGTTCTTTAAAGTCTGCCACTCGAAGCCAAAGCGTTTTATGCTTAATTGTGCTACCTTTAGTGTCTCGATAATCATTCTGAGACCAGAAGTGTAAATTGTCATTGTAGGACTGGACACAGTAGAAGGAGTCACTCACTATAAGAGTAGTGACTCGGGGATCAGCAAACTCCAGTGCAAGCACCAGAGCCCTGAGCTCCGCTAATTGCGCGGTACAATCACCCAATGACTGCGTATGCACTGCATCAGATTGGAATTCACCATTTACGAATGTACCTACGACAATTGCGCAAGCCGCTGAATAAGCGTGCTTCGATCCAATAGCGGGTTGCGCAGACCCGTCAGTGTATATGACACAATGGTATTCTTCGAGCGGGCGCAAAGACAGAGGTGCCGGATGATTGAATTCATACTGCAAGTACTCTTGAGTCTGTAATGAGGCATCAAAGATGTAAGGTATCACATGGGAACCTGGTATGCTGTTGATAACTTTGGACATTGTCAGTTTGTATACATCGATTTTTCATTCCAAGGGCTTAGAGGCTATAAGCTTCTTTCTGAAAAGGAGACCGCTGAAATATCGAAAACATAATGAGATGCTGATGGAACTGACGGAGTTTTGTTTAACAAATAACATCTTCATTTTCTCTGAACAACTGTATTTACAGAGACAAGGTACGGCGATGGGAACGTGCTTCGCCCCCAGCTACGCGAACTTGTTCGTGGGCTGGTGGGAGGAGCACATTGCCTGGACCGGTACCAATGCTAAATGGATGGATAACATCGCTCTGTGGACGCGATACATTGATGATTTGTTCATCTTGTGGCGTGGTCCACAGAGTGATGCAGAGGACTTCATAAAAGCTCTAAATGTTAATGATCAAAACTTACAATTTACGAGTTGTATCAGCAGTAAGGAGGTGGTATACCTTGACCTCAGGGTGTATATTGAAGAGAACACCATAGAAACAGCCCTCTATCGTAAACCCACAGCAGGAAACACGATCCTGCATGCAGGAAGTTGTCATCCGAGGAGTGTAGTTAACAACATACCACTTGGGGAATTTCTGAGAATGAAACGAAATTGTTCCAAGACCCCGGAGTTGAACAAAGCGATTAGTCAGGCCAAAGTGAGATTTCAGAAAAGAGGATATTGCAAGGGAATTCTGAATAAAGCAGAGCTCCATTGCAATTCTATTGAAAGAAGTGTCTTACTTGTGGATAAGATTGAAAGTAAAGATGAAAAAATCAGGATTATCACTAACTTTACTGAAAAATCACCGGAGGTATTTCAAATTCTCAAAAGAAATTGGAAAATATTGAAATCTGACACTACAGTGGGTAAATTGCTAACTGACAACCCCCTAGTAACATACAGGAGAGGAAATTCTTTGAAAGACCATTTGGTTCAAAGTCACTATGTAGCTAGAAAGAGGAAACCTATACCTGTTAAAGGTTTCTTTCCTTGCATGAAATGCAAGGCTTGTAAAAATAGTCACAAAGTGAAAGATTATGCAATACCAGGGAAAACAGGGAGAACCCCGATTACCAAGCTTTTGAATTGCAATTCGGATCATACAGTGTATTGTTTGGTGTGTCCATGCGGAAAACAATATGTGGGAAGTACAATACATCCCACAAAAAAAAGAATTTTAGAACACCTTAGGGCAATTACTAATAAAGACCATAATTACCCAGTTGCCCGTCATTTTGAAATGGAACACCAAAGCAATAGCAATCTTCTCAGGTTCTTCTGCCTGGACCAGATTGTTAAATCTGAAAGGGGAGGAGACCAGGTGAAGAAATTACGTATCCTAGAATCAAAGTATATTATAAAATTGCAAACTAAAATACCAAAGGGACTCAACAATGAAGAGGAAATGTGGGTCCATATAAGCTAGTTGGATGGTTCTCCACAGCCCATGAAAATCCTTATGAAATTACTTATTGTCCATTAAAATGTAAATAATGCAGACCTCTTTGAGGATCGGCCCATACAGGGCGAAATTTGCGTAATGCGGCTGAATTAGCCACAATATCATTTAAAAATTTGAAAATGATAAATGATAATCATATGCAATGTAAAATATGTGATATATAAGCAGATTTAAGTCATGAATTTATACATGAATGTAATGTATTGACCATTCAAAGATGGCCGCTGATTTAACAATATCGATGTCTGCATCACTGGATCTTCTTCTATGTTTATTTAAAAACGTTATTTTCTATTTCCATGAATTACGTTAAAACTTTATTTAAACATTTTCAATGCAATGATTGTATAGACACTGACGAAGGCGGTAACGCTGAAACGCGTTTGTCTACTTGTAAGCAGTGGAGACGGAAATAAATGGAATATTGCTTACGAAACGCTGATGGCTTTGAGTGCGCTCTATTGGAAAAAGGTTCCGGGGAAGCGGGAAACCTGAGTTTTTGGAATTAATTTGCGCGTCTTCCAAGCGCTGAGCAGCACCCGTGACGCTGGGAGCAACGGCTGGTGGACTTGTTTGTGATATATATATATATATATATATATATATATATATATATATATGCATATGCATTTATATAAATATATGTGTACATATATAAATATACAAAGCAACCCTATTGCAGATTACAAAAAACAAGCGTATACCAGTTGATCATTAAGTCCTCTTAGTCATGGAATCCAATTTCTTTACCCAGGATAGTTCTCTTCTGTACAGTTCCTTCTTATTATTGATTCCTGACCTCAATGTAAGGATTTCTAATACGAGAAACTTCAGTTGGCTATCATGATGTCCCTGATTGTTGAAGCTACAAATGACTCATCATTCCTTGTCCTTGTGTTGATATTATCTTCATCCTCTCTCGTTCTGATTTTATGCTCAGTTGTGCGCACATACACCATTTCACGTGGACATTCGAGCATGTATATTACATTCATGGAGTCGCGTGCAGCCAAAGTTTTGAATTTGATATTAGTCCCTTTTGAAGGATGTGTTATTTTCTTTCTTTTTTAGGTAGAGCCTGGGCAGCGCATGCGCTGCTCTGCGAGGCATGCTGTATTCAAGTGTGGACTTGAAGCTCCGCCCACTCTCCGCATATATTTTTCATTGGCTTGTGTCATTGTCTCTTGTAAATGCTGGCTTCCGTTTCGTTCTTGTTAGTCCCTCCTTAGTAATGCTGTGTCTTCATTTATAACCTCCCATGAGGGCTTGTCCTTTTATTTCTGTTGTTACACGATATGTCCTATTTAGTCTGTAAGCACTATTCTCTTTCATGAGTTTTTCCTACTACAGGCATGACATTCTTTCATGCAACATCAGTGCGCCATGCGCACTTTTACTTTCCAAGCAGCCCGAGACAATGGTGGCTGCTTCTTTGAAATGAAATAGGTCTCGTATTTACAAGAGTTTGATCTGTTGGCATTGTAAATGACAATGCCTTTTATCTATGTGTTAATTATCAAAACAGATAAATAAAAGGCATTGTCATTTACACATATACTATCTTGTTTTGTTTCTGATGGTCCGATTTTTCTTTCACTAGTTCCAATCCTTCCTATCCTTTTTAGGTCTCGGCCTGACGTCAGCAGCGCATGCGCTGCTCTCGTCATACGAGCCTTCTTGGAATCGATACGATTCCAGAAGCCTCATCCCAGCTCTGCCTTCAGCTTTCATTCGTGCACGTTGTTTGGCGTCACGAGTTATGCTAAAGGCAGTGCAATGATTGCACTGAAGGCATGCCAATCATTCCTTGTTGCCACCCTGTCTCCTTTTAGTCACGCCCACCTGGATTGGATTGTTTATGGGCGGATTTACAGTCTTTCCTTTAAAGGACTCGAAGCACTATATTTTTCTCATTTGCAGCGCCGTCCACACGCTTGTAATGGCCGCTGACAGCCTCTCCTGCTTCAGCCCCCCAACCTCGCAAAATGTGGAACTCTGCTGCATCATCAACGTACCTTATCTCTCTGGTGTTTAGCTTTTTAAAGCAATCTATTCATGCATTCATTTGCGCATTATGATGAGCTAACGAGTATATTTTGTGTGAGGCGGGGTTGGACTACAGAGGTATGTTTGAATGGTCCTAGGTAAGGATACAATGTATATTTGTAATACATGTTCTGGTTTGCGGCCATGAACCCAGTGGTCTTCAGGGTAGTTAGCCAGGCCTTGGAAGAAACATGGGCTCTCGTCACACAAGGAGTGCAGCGTCATCTTAGATCTTGCATGGCAAGGATGCAATGAGCCCCAGTGGGACACTTGCCACTTAGAAGTGATGCAGACACACCACAGAATGAATACAAGTGCCTTTTGTGCACCCCACTTGTGCGTCTGTTGTGACTCCGCGCTTGTGCCCTGGTGCTGTGCACACGGCAGCAGGGCTGCGGGAACAGAGGCGTCTGGAGGGTACTCGACCTTTGTGTACATTATCGTGACCCTCTGTCAGGCAGCAGCTCAGTGCTGTATTTAACGATTTGAGGAGATGAGACCCCCTGATGTACACACACTTGTTGTGCATCAAGAGGCAGAGAACCAGGTCAGCAGAGCTGCTGTAGAGCCAGAGAAACCAGGTCAGCAGAGCTGCTTTAGAGGGAGAGAACCAGGTCAGCAGAGCTGCTTTAGAGCCATAGAACCAGGTCAGCAGAGCTGCTTTAGAGCCAGAGAACCAGGTCAGCAGAGCTGCTGTAGAGCTAGAGAAACCAGATCAGCAGAGCTGCTTTAGAGGGAAAGAACCAGGTCAGCAGAGCTGCTTTAGAGCCAGAGAACCAGGTCAGCAGAGCTGCTCTAGAGCCTAAGAACCACGTCAGCAGAGCTGCTTTAGTGCCATAGAACCAGGTCAGCAGAGCTGCTTTAGAGCCATAGAACCAGGTCAGCAGAGCTGCTTTAGAGCCAGAGAACCAGGTCAGCAGAGTTGCTCTAGAGCCAGAGAACCAGGCCAGCAGAGCTGCTCTAGAGCCTAAGAACCAGGCCAGCAGAGCTGCTCTAGAGCCAGAGAACCAGGTCAGCAGAGCTGCTGTAGAGCCAGAGAAACCAGGTCAGCAGAGATGCTTTAGAGGGAGAGAACCAGGTCAGCAGAGCTGCTTTAGAGCCAGAGAACCAGGTCAGCAGAGCTGCTCTAGAGCCTAAGAACCAGGTCAGCAGAGCTGCTCTAGAGCCAGAGAACCAGGTCAGCAGAACTGCTGTAGAGCCAGAGAAACCAGGTCAGCAGAGCTGCTTTAGAGCCAGAGAACCAGGTCAGCAGAGTTGCTCTAGAGCCAGAGAACCAGGCCAGCAGAGCTGCTCTAGAGCCAGAGAACCAGGTCAGCAGAGCTGCTGTAGAGCCAGAGAAACCAGGTCAGCAGAGATGCTTTAGAGGGAGAGAACCAGGTCAGCAGAGCTGCTTTAGAGCCAGAGAACCAGGTCAGCAGAGCTGCTTTAGAGCCTAAGAACCAGGTCAGCAGAGCTGCTCTAGAGCCAGAGAACCAGGTCAGCAGAACTGCTGTAGAGCCAGAGTAACCGGGTCAGCAGAGCTGCTTTAGAAGGAGAGAACTAGGTCAGCAGAGCCGCTCTAGAGCCTAAGAACCAGGTCAGCACAGCTGCTCTAGAGCCAGAGAACCGGGTAAGCAGAGCTGCTTTAGAGCCAGAGAACCAGGTCAGCAGAGCTGCTTTAGAGCCAGAGAACCAGGCCAGCAGAGCTGCCTTAGAGCCAGAGAACCAGATCAGCAGAGCTGCTGTAGAGCCAGAGAAACCAGGTCAGCAGAGCTGCTTTAGAGGGCGAGAACCAGGTCAGCAGATCTGCCCTAGAGCCTAAGAACCAGGTCAGCAGAGCTGCTCTAGAGCCAGAGAACCAGGTCAGCAGAGCTGCTCTAGAGTCAGAGAACAAGGTCAGCAGAGCTGCTTTAGAGCCAGAGAACCAGGTCAGTAGAGCTGCTCTAGAGCCTAAGAACCAGGTCAGCAGAGCTGCTCTAGAGCCTAAGAACCAGGTCAGCAGAGCTGCTCTAGAGCCTAAGAACCAGGTCAGCAGAGCTGCTCTAGAGACTAAGAACCAGGTCAGCAGAGCTGCTCTTGAGGCAGAGAACCAGGTCAGCAGAGCTGCTCTAGAGCCTAAGAACCAGGTCAGCAGAGCTGCTCTTGAGGCAGAGAACCAGGACAGCAGAGCTGCTGTAGAGTCAGAGAAACCAGGTCAGCAGAGGTGCTTTAGAGCCAGTGAACCAGGTCAGCAGAGCTGCTTTAGAGCCAGAGGACCAGGTCAGCCGAGCTGCTGTAGAGCCAGAGAACCAGGTATGCAGAGCCGTTGTAGAGCCTAAGAACCAGGTCAGCAGAGCTGCTCTAGATCCAGAAAACCAGGTCAGCCGAGCTGCTCTAGAGCCTATGAACCAGGTCAGCACAGCTGCTCTAGAGCCAGAGAACCAGGTCAGCAGAGCTGCTTAAGAGCCAGAGAACCAGGTCAGCAGAGCTGCTTTAGAGCCAGAGAACCACCAGGTCAGCAGAGCTGCTTTAGAGCCAGAGAACCAGGTCAGCAGAGCTGCTCTAGTGACTAAGAACCAGGTCAGCAGAGCTGCTGTAGAGCCAGAGAACCAGATCAGCAGAGCTGCTCTAGAGCCTAAGAACCAGGTCAGCAGAGCTGCTCTAGAGCCAGAGAACTAGGTCAGCAGAGCTGCTGTAGAGCCAGAGAAACCAGGTCAGCAGAGCTGCTTTAGAGGGAGAGAACCAGGTCAGCGGATCTGCTCTAGAGCCTAAGAACCAGGTCAGCAGAGCTGCTGTAGAGCCAGAGAAACCAGGTCAGCAGAGCTGCTTTAGAGGGAGAGAACCAGGTCAGCAGAGCTGCTTTAGAGCCATAGAACCAGGTCAGCAGAGCTGCTTTAGAGCCAGAGAACCAGGTCAGCAGAGCTGCTGTAGAGCTAGAGAAACCAGATCAGCAGAGCTGCTTTAGAGCCAGAGAACCAGGTCAGCAGAGCTGCTTTAGAGCCAGAGAACCTGGTCAGCAGAGCTGCTCTAGAGCCTAAGAACCACGTCAGCAGAGCTGCTTTAGTGCCATAGAACCAGGTCAGCAGAGCTGCTTTAGAGCCATAGAACCAGGTCAGCAGAGCTGCTTTAGAGCCAGAGAACCAGGTCAGCAGAGTTGCTCTAGAGCCAGAGAACCAGGCCAGCAGAGCTGCTCTAGAGCATAAGAACCAGGCCAGCAGAGCTGCTCTAGAGCTAGAGAACCAGGTCAGCAGAGCTGCTGTAGAGCCAGAGAAACCAGGTCAGCAGAGATGCTTTAGAGGGAGAGAACCAGGTCAGCAGAGATGCTTTAGAGCCAGAGAACCAGGTCAGCAGAGCTGCTCTAGAGCCTAAGAACCAGGTCATCAGAGCTGCTCTAGAGCCAGAGAACCAGGTCAGCAGAACTGCTGTAGAGCCAGAGAAACCAGGTCAGCAGAGCTGCTTTAGAGCCAGAGAACCAGGTCAGCAGAGTTGCTCTAGAGCCAGAGAACCAGGCCAGCAGAGCTGCTCTAGAGCCTAAGAACCAGGCCAGCAGAGCTGCTCTAGAGCCAGAGAACCAGGTCAGCAGAGCTGCTGTAGAGCCAGAGAAACCAGGTCAGCAGAGATGCTTTAGAGGGAGAGAACCAGGTCAGCAGAGCTGCTTTAGAGCCAGAGAACCAGGTCAGCAGAGCTGCTTTAGAGCCTAAGAACCAGGTCAGCAGAGCTGCTCTAGAGCCAGAGAACCGGGTCAGCAGAACTGCTGTAGAGCCAGAGTAACCGGGTCAGCAGAGCTGCTTTAGAAGGAGAGAACTAGGTCAGCACAGCTGCTCTAGAGCCAGAGAACCGGGTAAGCAGAGCTGCTTTAGAGCCAGAGAACCAGGTCAGCAGAGCTGCTTTAGAGCCAGAGAACCAGGCCAGCAGAGCTGCTTTAGAGCCAGAGAACCAGATCAGCAGAGCTGCTGTAGAGCCAGAGAAACCAGGTCAGCAGAGCTGCTTTAGAGGGCGAGAACCAGGTCAGCAGATCTCCCCTAGAGCCTAAGAACCAGGTCAGCAGAGCTGCTCTAGAGCCAGAGAACCAGGTCAGCAGAGCTGCTCTAGAGTCAGAGAACAAGGTCAGCAGAGCTGCTTTAGAGCCAGAGAACCAGGTCAGTAGAGCTGGTCTAGAGCCTAAGAACCAGGTCAGCAGAGCTGCTCTAGAGCCTAAGAACCAGGTCAGCAGAGCTGCTCTAGAGCCTAAGAACCAGGTCAGCAGAGCTGCTCTAGAGACTAAGAACCAGGTCAGCAGAGCTGCTCTTGAGGCAGAGAACCAGGTCAGCAGAGCTGCTGTAGAGCCAGAGAAACCAGGTCAGCAGAGATGCTTTAGAGGGAGAGAACCAGGTCAGCAGAGATGCTTTAGAGCCAGAGAACCAGGTCAGCAGAGCTGCTCTAGAGCCTAAGAACCAGGTCAGCAGAGCTGCTCTAGAGCCAGAGAACCAGGTCAGCAGAACTGCTGTAGAGCCAGAGAAACCAGGTCAGCAGAGCTGCTTTAGGGCCAGAGAACCAGGTCAGCAGAGTTGCTCTAGAGCCAGAGAACCAGGCCAGCAGAGCTGCTCTAGAGCCTAAGAACCAGGCCAGCAGAGCTGCTCTAGAGCCAGAGAACCAGGTCAGCAGAGCTGCTGTAGAGCCAGAGAAACCAGGTCAGCAGAGATGCTTTAGAGGGAGAGAACCAGGTCAGCAGAGCTGCTTTAGAGCCAGAGAACCAGGTCAGCAGAGCTGCTTTAGAGCCTAAGAACCAGGTCAGCAGAGCTGCTCTAGAGCCAGAGAACCGGGTCAGCAGAACTGCTGTAGAGCCAGAGTAACCGGGTCAGCAGAGCTGCTTTAGAGCCAGAGAACCAGGTCAGTAGAGCTGCTCTAGAGCCTAAGAACCAGGTCAGCAGAGCTGCTTTAGAGCCAGAGAACCAGATCAGCAGAGCTGCTGTAGAGCCAGAGAACCAGATCAGCAGAGCTGCTGTAGAGCCAGAGAAACCAGGTCAGCAGAGCTGCTTTAGAGGGCGAGAACCAGGTCAGCAGATCTCCCCTAGAGCCTAAGAACCAGGTCAGCAGAGCTGCTCTAGAGCCAGAGAACCAGGTCAGCAGAGCTGCTCTAGAGTCAGAGAACCAGGTCAGTAGAGCTGCTCTAGAGCCTAAGAACCAGGTCAGCAGAGCTGCTCTAGAGCCTAAGAACCAGGTCAGCAGAGCTGCTCTAGAGCCTAAGAACCAGGTCAGCAGAGCTGCTCTAGAGACTAAGAACCAGGTCAGCAGAGCTGCTCTTGAGGCAGAGAACCAGGTCAGCAGAGCTGCTCTAGAGCCTAAGAACCAGGTCAGCAGAGCTGCTCTTGAGGCAGAGAACCAGGTCAGCAGAGCTGCTGTAGAGCCAGAGAAACCAGGTCAGCAGAGATGCTTTAGAGGGAGAGAACCAGGTCAGCAGAGATGCTTTAGAGCCAGAGAACCAGGTCAGCAGAGCTGCTCTAGAGCCTAAGAACCAGGTCAGCAGAGCTGCTCTAGAGCCAGAGGACCAGGTCAGCCGAGCTGCTGTAGAGCCAGAGAACCAGGTCAGCAGAGCTGCTCTAGAGCCTAAGAACCAGGTCAGCAGAGCTGCTCTAGATCCAGAAAACCAGGTCAGCCGAGCTGCTCTAGAGCCTATGAACCAGGTCAGCACAGCTGCTCTAGAGCCAGAGAACCAGGTCAGCAGAGCTGCTTTAGAGCCAGAGAACCAGGTCAGCAGAGCTGCTTTAGAGCCAGAGAACCACCAGGTCAGCAGAGCTGCTTTAGAGCCAGAGAACCAGGTCAGCAGAGCTGCTCTATTGCCTAAGAACCAGGTCAGCAGAGCTGCTGTAGAGCCTGAGAACCAGGTCAGCAGAGCTGCTTTAGAGGGAAAGAACCAGGCCAGCAGAGCTGCTTTAGAGCCAGAGAACTAGGTCAGCAGAGCTGCTTTAGAGCCAGAGATCCAGGTATGCAGCGCCGTTGTAGAGCCAGAGAACCAGGTCAGTAGAGCTGCTCTAGAGCCTAAGAACCAGGTCAGCAGAGCTGCTCTAGAGCCTGAGAACCAGGTCAGCAGAGCTGCTTTAGAGCCTGAGAACCAGGTCAGCAGAGCTGCTGTAGAGCCAGAGAAACCAGGTCAGCAGTGCCGTTATAGAGCCAGAGGACCAGGTCAGTAGAGCTGCTTTAGAGGGAGAGGACCAGGTCAGCAGAGCTGCCTTAGAGCCAGAGGACCAGATCAGCAGAGCTGCTCTAGACCCAGAGAACCAGATCAGCAGAGCTGCTCTAGAGCCTAAGAACCAGGTCAGCAGAGCTGCTCTAGAGCCAGAGAACTAGGTCAGCAGAGCTGCTGTAGAGCCAGAGAAACCAGGTCAGCAGAGCTGCTTTAGAGGGAGAGAACCAGGTCAGCAGATCTGCTCTAGAGCCTAAGAACCAGGTCAGCAGAGCTGCTGTAGAGCCAGAGAAACCAGGTCAGCAGAGCTGCTTTAGAGGGAGAGAACCAGGTCAGCAGATCTGCTCTAGAGCCAGAGAACCAGGTCAGCAGAGCTGCTCTAGAGCCAGAGAACCAGGTCAGCAGAGCTGCTCTAGAGTCAGAGAACAAGGTCAGCAGAGCTGCTTTAGAGCCAGAGAACCAGGTCAGCAGAGCTGCTCTAGAGCCTAAGAACCAGGTCAGCAGAGCTGCTCTAGAGCCTAAGAACCAGGTCAGCAGAGCTGCTCTTGAGGCAGAGAACCAGGTCAGCAGAGCTGCTCTAGAGCCTAAGAACCAGGTCAGCAGAGCTGCTCTTGAGGCAGAGAACCAGGACAGCAGAGCTGCTGTAGAGGCAGAGAAACCAGGTCAGCAGAGGTGCTTTAGAGCCAGTGAACCAGGTCAGCAGAGCTGCTGTAGAGCCAGAGGACCAGGTCAGCCAGAGGACCAGGTCAGCCGAGCTGCTGTAGAGCCAGAGAACCAGGTCAGCAGAGCTGCTCTAGAGCCTAAGAACCAGGTCAGCAGAGCTGCTCTAGAGCCAGAAAACCAGGTCAGCCGAGCTGCTCTAGAGCCAGAAAACCAGGTCAGCCGAGCTGCTCTAGAGCCTATGAACCAGGTCAGCACAGCTGCTCTAGAGCCAGAGAACCAGGTCAGCAGAGCTGCTTTAGAGCCAGAGAACCAGGTCAGCAGAGCTGCTTTAGAGCCAGAGAACCAGGTCAGAAGAGCTGCTTTAGAGCCAGAGAACCACCAGGTCAGCAGAGCTGCTTTAGAGCCAGAGAACCAGATCAGCAGAGCTGCTCTAGAGCCTAAGAACCAGGTCAGCAAAGCGACTCTAGAGCCAGAGAACCAGTTCAGCAGAGCTGCTGTAGAGCCAGAGAAACTAGGTCAGCAGAGCTGCTTTAGAGGGAAAGAACCAGGTCAGCAGAGCTGCTTTAGAGCCAGAGAACTAGGTCAGCAGAGCTGCTTTAGAGCCGGAGAACCAGGCCAGCAGAGCCGTTGTAGAGCCAGAGAACCAGGTCAGTAGAGCTGCTCTAGAGCCTAAGAACCAGGTCAGCAGAGCTGCTTTAGAGCCTGAGAACCAGGTCAGCAGAGCTGCTTTAGAGCCTGAGAACCAGGTCAGCAGAGCTGCTGTAGAGCCAGAGAAACCAGGTCAGCAAAGCCGTTGTAGAGCCAGAGGACCACGTCAGCAGAGCTGGTTTAGAGGGTGAGGACCAGGTCAGCAGAGCTGCCTTAGAGCCAGAGGACCAGATCAGCAGAGCTGTTCTAGTGCCTAAGAACCAGGTCAGCAAAGCGACTCTAGAGCCAGAGAACCAGGTCAGCAGAGCTGCTGTAGAGCCAGAGAAACGAGGTCAGCAGAGCTGCTTTAGAGGGAAAGAACCAGGTCAGCAGAGCTGCTTTAGAGCCAGACAACTAGGTCAGCAGAACTGCTTTAGAGCCAGGGAACCAGGTCAGCAGAGCCGCTCTAGAGCCAGAGAACCAGGCCAGCAGAGCTGCTCTAGAGCCTAAGAACCAGGCCAGCAGAGCTGCTCTAGAGCCTAAGAACCAGGTCAGCAGAGCTGCTCTAGAGCCAGAGAACCAGGTCAGCAGAGCTACTGTAGAGCCAGAGAAACCAGGTCAGCAGAGCTGCTTTAGAGGGAGAGAACCAGGTCAGCAGAGCTGCTTTAGAGGGAGAGAACCAGGTCAGCAGAGCTGCTTTAGAGGGAGAGAACCAGGTCGGCAGAGCTGCTTTAGAGGGAGAGAACCAGGTCAGCAGAGCTGCTTTAGAGCCAGAGAACCAGGTCAGCAGAGCTGCTCTAGAGCCTAAGAACCAGGTCAGCAGAGCTGCTCTAGAGCCTAAGAACCAAGTCAGCAGAGCTGCTCTTGAGGCAGAGAACCAGGTCAGCAGAGCTGCTCTAGAGCCTAAGAACCAGGTCAGCAGAGCTGCTCTTGAGGCAGAGAACCGGGTCAGCAGAGCTGCTGTAGAATCAGAGAAACCAGGTCAGCAGAGCTGCTTTAGAGGGAGAGATCCAGGTCAGCAGAGCTGCTTTAGAGCCAGAGAACCAGGTCAGCAGAGCTGCTCTAGAGCCTAAGAACCAGGTCAGCAGAGCTGCTTTAGAGCCAGAGAACCAGGTCAGCAGAGCTGCTCTAGAGCCTAAGAACCAGGTCAGCAGACCTGCTCTAGAGCCTAAGAACCAGGTCAGCAGAGCTGCTTTAGAGCCAGAGGGCCAGGTCAGCCGAGCTGCTGTAGAGCCAGAGAACCAGGTCAGCAGAGCTGCTCTAGAGCCTAAGAACCAGGTCAGCAGAGCTGCTCTAGAGCCAGAGAACCAGGTCAGCCGAGCTGCTGTAGAGCCAGAGTAACCATGTCAGCAGAGCTGCTTTAGAGGGAGAGTACCAGGTCAGCAGAGCTGCTGTAGAGCCTATGAACCAGGTCAGCACAGCTGCTCTAGAGCCAGAGAACCAGGTCAGCAGAGCTGCTTTAGCTGCTTAGAGCCAGAGAACCACCAGGTCAGCAGAGCTGCTTTAGAGCCAGAGAACCAGGTCAGCAGAGCTGCTCTAGTGCCTAAGAACCAGGTCAGCAAAGCGACTCTAGAGCCAGAGAACCAGGTCAGCAGAGCTGCTGTAGAGCCAGAGAAACTAGGTCAGCAGAGCTGCTTTAAAGCCAGAGAACCAGGTCAGCAGAGCTGCTTTAGAGCCAGAGAACTAGGTCAGCAGAGCTGCTTTAGAGCCAGAGAACCAGGTCAGCAGAGCCGTTGTAGAGCCAGAGAACCAGGTCAGTAGAGCTGCTCTAGAGCCTAAGAACCAGGTCAGCAGAGCTGCTCTAGAGCCTGAGAACCAGGTCAGCAGAGCTGCTTTAGTGCCTGAGAACCAGGTCAGCAGAGCTGCTGTAGAGCCAGAGAAACCAGGTCAGCAGAGCCGTTGTAGAGCCAGAGGACCAGGTCAGCAGAGCTGCTTTAGAGGGAGAGGACCACATCAGCAGAGCTGCCTTAGAGCCAGAGGACCAGATCAGCAGAGCTGCTCTAGAGCCAGAGAACCAGGTCAGCAGAGCTGCTCTAGAGCCTAAGAACCAGGTCAGCAGAGCTGCTCTAGAGCCAGAGAACCAGGCCAGCAGAGCTGCTGTAGAGCCAGAGAAACCAGGTCAGCAGAGCTGCTTTAGAGGGAGAGAACCAGGTCAGCAGAGCTGCTCTAGAGCCAGAGAACCAGGTCAGCAGAGCTGCTCTAGAGCCAGAGAACCAGGTCAGCAGAGCTGCTGTAGAGCCAGAGAAACCAGGTCAGCAGAGCTGCTTTAGAGCCGCCAGAGAACCAGGTCAGCAGAGCTGCTTTAGAGCCGCCAGAGAACCAGGTCAGCAGAGCTGCTCTAGAGCCTAAGAACCAGGTCAGCAGAGCTGCTCTTGAGGCAGAGAACCAGGTCAGCAGAGCTGCTGTAGAGTCAGAGAAACCAGGTCAGCAGAGCTGCTGTAGAGTCAGAGAAACCAGGTCAGCAGAGCTGCTTTAGAGGGAGAGAACCAGGTCAGCAGATCTGCTTTAGAGGGAGAGAACCAGGTCAGCAGAGCTGCTTTAGAGCCAGAGAACCAGGTCAGCAGAGCTGCTTTAGAGCCAGAGAACCAGGTCAGCAGAGCTGCTTTAGAGCCAGAGAACCAGGTCAGCAGAGCTGCTCTTGAGGCAGAGAACCAGGTCAGCAGAGCTGCTCTAGAGCCTAAGAACCAGGTCAGCGGAGCTGCTCTAGAGCCAGAAAACCAGGTCAGCAGAGCTGCTGTAGAGCCAGAGAAACCAGGTCAGCAGAGCTGCTTTAGAGGGAGAGAACCAGGTCAGCAGAGCTGCTCTAGAGCCAGAGAACCAGGTCAGCAGAGCTGCTCTAGAGCCAGAGAACCAGGTCAGCAGAGCTGCTGTAGAGCCAGAGAAACCAGGTCAGCAGAGCTGCTTTAGAGCCGCCAGAGAACCAGGTCAGCAGAGCTGCTTTAGAGCCGCCAGAGAACCAGGTCAGCAGAGCTGCTCTAGAGCCTAAGAACCAGGTCAGCAGAGCTGCTCTTGAGGCAGAGAACCAGGTCAGCAGAGCTGCTGTAGAGTCAGAGAAACCAGGTCAGCAGAGCTGCTTTAGAGGGAGAGAACCAGGTCAGCAGATCTGCTTTAGAGGGAGAGAACCAGGTCAGCAGAGCTGCTTTAGAGCCAGAGAACCAGGTCAGCAGAGCTGCTTTAGAGCCAGAGAACCAGGTCAGCAGAGCTGCTTTAGAGCCAGAGAACCAGGTCAGCAGAGCTGCTCTTGAGGCAGAGAACCAGGTCAGCAGAGCTGCTCTAGAGCCTAAGAACCAGGTCAGCGGAGCTGCTCTAGAGCCAGAAAACCAGGTCAGCAGAGCTGCTGTAGAGCCAGAGAAACCAGGTCAGCAGAGCTGCTTTAGAGCCGGAGAGAACCAGGTCAGCAGAGCTGATTTAGAGGGAGAGAACCAGGTCAGCAGAGCTGCTTTAGAGCCAGAGAACTAGGTCAGCAGAGCTGCTCTAGAGCCTGAGAACTAGGTCAGCAGAGCTGCTCTAGAGCCTGAGAACCAGGTCAGCAGAGCTGCTCTAGAGCCTGAGAACCAGGTCAGCAGAGCTGCTCTAGAGCATGAGAACCAGGTCAGCAGAGCTGCTTTAGAGCCTGAGAACCAGGTCAGCAGAGCTGCTCTAGAGCCTAAGAACCAGGTCAGCAGAGCTGCTTTAGAGGGAGAGAACCAGGTCAGCAGAGCTGCTGTAGAACGAGAGAAACCAGACCAGCAGAGCTGCTTTAGAGGTAGAGAACCAGGTCAGCAGAGCTGCTTTAGAGGAAGAGAACCAGGTCAGCAGAGCTGCTGTAGAACGAGAGAAAGCAGACCAGCAGAGCTGCTTTAGAGGTAGAGAACCAGGTCAGCAGAGCTGCTTTAGAGGGAGAGAACCAGGTCAGCAGAGCTGCTTTAGAGGCAGAGAACCAGATCAGCAGATTTGCTCTAGAGCCAGAGAATCAGGTCAGCAGAGCTGCTCTAGAGCCTAAGTACCAGGTCAGCAGAGCTGCTCTAGAGCCAGAGAACCAGGTCAGCAGAGCTGCGGTAGAGCCAGAGAAACCAGGTCAGCAGAGCTGCTTTAGAGGGAGAGAACCAGGTCAGCAGAGCTGCTTTAGAGGGAGAGAACCAGGTCAGCAGAGCTGCTTTAGAGCCAGAGAACCAGGTCAACAGAGCTGCTCTAGAGCCTAAGAACCAGGTCAGCAGAGCTGCTCTTGAGGCAGAGAACCAGGTCAGCAGAGCTGCTGTAGAGTCAGAGAAACCAGGTCAGCAGAGCTCCTTTAGAGGGAGAGAACCAGGTCAGCAGAGCTGCTTTAGAGGGAGAGAACCAGGTCAGCAGAGCTGCTTTAGAGCCAGAGAACCAGGTCAGCAGAGCTGCTCTTGAGGCAGAGAACCAGGTCAGCAGAGCTGCTCTAGAGCCTAAGAACCAGGTCAGTGGAGCTGCTCTAGAGCCAGAGAACCAGGTCAGCAGAGCTGCTGTAGAGCCAGAGAAACCAGGTCAGCAGAGCTGCTTTAGAGCCGGAGAGAACCAGGTCAGCAGAGCTGCTTTAGAGGGAGAGAACCAGGTCAGCAGAGCTGCTCTAGAGCCTGAGAACTAGGTCAGCAGAGCTGCTCTAGAGCCTGAGAACCAGGTCAGCAGAGCTGCTCTAGAGCCTGAGAACCAGGTCAGCAGAGCTGCTCTAGAGCCTAAGAACCAGGTCAGCAGAGCTGCTTTAGAGGGAGAGAACCAGGTCAGCAGAGCTGCTGTAGAACGAGAGAAACCAGACCAGCAGAGCTGCTTTAGAGGGAGAGAACCAGGTCAGCAGAGCTGCTTTAGAACCAGAGAACCAGATCAGCAGATTTGCTCTAGAGCCAGAGAACCAGGTCAGCAGAGCTGCTCTAGAGCCAGAAAACCAGGTCAGCAGAGCTGCTCTAGAGCCAGAGAACCAGGTCAGCAGAGCTGCTCTAGAGCCAGAGAACCAGGTCAGCAGAGCTGCGGTAGAGCCAGAGAAACCAGGTCAGCAGAGCTGCTTTAGAGGGAGAGAACCAGGTCAGCAGAGCTGCTTTAGAGGGAGAGAACCAGGTCAGCAGAGCTGCTTTAGAGCCGCCAGAGAACCAGGTCAGCAGAGCTGCTCTAGAGCCTAAGAACCAGGTCAGCAGAGCTGCTCTTGAGGCAGAGAACCAGGTCAGCAGAGCTGCTGTAGAGTCAGAGAAACCAGGTCAGCAGAGCTGCTTTAGAGGGAGAGAACCAGGTCAGCAGATCTGCTTTAGAGGGAGAGAACCAGGTCAGCAGAGCTGCTTTAGAGCCAGAGAACCAGGTCAGCAGAGCTGCTTTAGAGCCAGAGAACCAGGTCAGCAGAGCTGCTTTAGAGCCAGAGAACCAGGTCAGCAGAGCTGCTCTTGAGGCAGAGAACCAGGTCAGCAGAGCTGCTCTTGAGGCAGAGAACCAGGTCAGCAGAGCTGCTCTAGAGCCTAAGAACCAGGTCAGCGGAGCTGCTCTAGAGCCAGAGAACCAGGTCAGCAGAGCTGCTGTAGAGCCAGAGAAACCAGGTCAGCAGAGCTGCTTTAGAGCCGGAGAGAACCAGGTCAGCAGAGCTGCTTTAGAGGGAGAGAACCAGGTCAGCAGAGCTGCTTTAGAGCCAGAGAACTAGGTCAGCAGAGCTGCTCTAGAGCCTGAGAACTAGGTCAGCAGAGCTGCTCTAGAGCCTGAGAACCAGGTCAGCAGAGCTGCTCTAGAGCCTGAGAACCAGGTCAGCAGAGCTGCTCTAGAGCATGAGAACCAGGTCAGCAGAGCTGCTTTAGAGCCTGAGAACCAGGTCAGCAGAGCTGCTCTAGAGCCTAAGAACCAGGTCAGCAGAGCTGCTTTAGAGGGGGAGAACCAGGTCAGCAGAGCTGCTGTAGAACGAGAGAAACCAGACCAGCAGAGCTGCTTTAGAGGTAGAGAACCAGGTCAGCAGAGCTACTTTAGAGGAAGAGAACCGGGTCAGCAGAGCTGCTGTAGAACGAGAGAAAGCAGACCAGCAGAGCTGCTTTAGAGGTAGAGAACCAGGTCAGCAGAGCTGCTTTAGAGGGAGAGAACCAGATCAGCAGATTTGCTCTAGAGCCAGAGAATCAGGTCAGCAGAGCTGCTCTAGAGCCTAAGAACCAGGTCAGCAGAGCTGCTCTAGAGCCAGAGAACCAGGTCAGCAGAGCTGCGGTAGAGCCAGAGAAACCAGGTCAGCAGAGCTGCTTTAGAGGGAGAGAACCAGGTCAGCAGAGCTGCTTTAGAGGGAGAGAACCAGGTCAGCAGAGCTGCTTTAGAGCCAGAGAACCAGGTCAACAGAGCTGCTCTAGAGCCTAAGAACCAGGTCAGCAGAGCTGCTCTTGAGGCAGAGAACCAGGTCAGCAGAGCTGCTGTAGAGTCAGAGAAACCAGGTCAGCAGAGCTCCTTTAGAGGGAGAGAACCAGGTCAGCAGAGCTGCTTTAGAGGGAGAGAACCAGGTCAGCAGAGCTGCTCTTGAGGCAGAGAACCAGGTCAGCAGAGCTGCTCTAGAGCCTAAGAACCAGGTCAGCGGAGCTGCTCTAGAGCCAGAGAACCGGGTCAGCAGAGCTGCTGTAGAACGAGAGAAAGCAGACCAGCAGAGCTGCTTTAGAGCCGGAGAGAACCAGGTCAGCAGAGCTGCTTTAGAGGGAGAGAACCAGGTCAGCAGAGCTGCTTTAGAGCCAGAGAACTAGGTCAGCAGAGCTGCTCTAGAGCCTGAGAACCAGGTCAGCAGAGCTGCTCTAGAGCCTGAGAACCAGGTCAGCAGAGCTGCTCTAGAGCCTAAGAACCAGGTCAGCAGAGCTGCTCTAGAGCCAGAGAACCAGGTCAGCAGAGCTGCTCTAGAGCCAGAGAACCAGGTCAGCAGAGCTGCGGTAGAGCCAGAGAAACCAGGTCAGCAGAGATGCTTTAGAGGGAGAGAACCAGGTCAGCAGAGCTGCTTTAGAGCCAGAGAACTAGGTCAGCAGAGCTGCTCTAGAGCCAGAAAACCGGCTCAGCAGAACTGCTTTAGAGCCATAGAACCGGTTCAGCAGAGCTGCTCTAGAGCCAGAGAACCAGGGCACCAGAGCTGCTTTTGAGCCAGAGAACCAGGTCAGCAGAGATGCTTTAGAGGGAGAGAACCAGGTCAGCAGAGCTGCTTTAGAGCCAGAGAACCAGGTCAGCAGAGCTGCTCTAGTGCCAGAGAACCGGGTCAGCAGAACTGCTTTAGAGCCATAGAACCGGGTCAGCAGAGCTGCTCTAGAGCCAGAGAACCAGGGCACCAGAGCTGCTTTTGAGCCAGAGAACCAGGTCAGCAGAGCTGCTCTAGCTGACACTGCCTGACTGACCCTGCCTGACTGACACTGCCTGACTGTCACTGACTGTCACTGACTGACACTGACTGACTGACTGACACTGACTGACTGACTGACACTGACTGACTGACTGACACTGACTGACTGACTGACACTGACTGACTGACTGACACTGACTGACTGACTGACACTGACTGACACTGACTGACTGACTGACACTGACTGACTGACTAACACTGACTGACTAACACTGACTGACTGACACTGACTGACTGACACTGACAGACAATGACTGACTGACACTCACTGACTGACACTCACTGACTGACACTCACTGACTGACACTCACTGACTGATACTCACTGACTGACACTCACTCTGACCGACTGACACTCACTCTGACTGACACAGCCTGACAGACACTGCCTGACTGACACTGCCTGACTGACACTGCCTGACTGACACTGCCTGACTGACACTGCCTGACTGACACTGACTGACTTACACTGACTGATTGACACTGCCTGACTCTGACTGACTGACTCTGACTGAAACTGACTGACTGACCCTGACTGACACAGACTCACTGACTGACACTGACTGACACTAACATTGACTGACACTGACTGACTGACACTGACTGACTGACACTGACTGACTGACTGACACCGACTGACTGACACCGACTGACTGACACCGACTGACACACTGACTAACACTGACTGACTGACACTGACTGACACTGACTGACTGAATGACTGACACACTGACTGACACACTGACTGACTGACTGACACTGACTGGTTGACTCTGAATGACTGACACTGGCTGACTGACACTAGCTGACTGACACTAGCTGACTGACACTGGCTGACTGACACTAGCTGACTGACACTAGCTGACTGACACTAGCTGACTGACACTAGCTGACTGACACTGACTGACTGACACTGACTGAAACTGACTGACACTGACTGACTGACACTCTGACACTGACTGACTGACTCTGACTGACACTGACTGAAACTGACACTAACTGACTGACACTAACTGACTGACACTAACTGACTGACACTGACTGACTGAGACTGACTGACACAGACCTACTGACACTGACTGACTGACACTGACTGACAATGATGACTGACTGAGACCGACTCTGACACTGACTGACACTGACTGACTGACACTGACTGAAACTGACTGACACTGACTGACTGACACTCTGACACTGACTGACTGACTCTGACTGACACTGACTGAAACTGACACTAACTGACTGACACTAACTGACTGACACTGACTGACTGAGACTGACTGACTGAGACTGACTGACTGAGACTGACTGACTGAGACTGACTGACTGAGACTGACTGACACAGACTGACTGACACAGACTGACTGACACAGACTGACTGACACAGACTGACACACACAGACTGACTCACACACTGACTGACACACTGACTCACACACTGACTCACACACTGACTCACACACTGACTGACACACTGACTGACACACTGACTGACACACTGACTGACACACTGACTGACACACTGACTGACACACTGACTGACACACTGACTGACACTGACTGACACTGACTGACACTGACTGACTGACACTGACTGACTGACACTAACTGACTGACACTAACTGACTGACACTAACTGACTGACACTAACTGACTGACACTGACTGACACTGACTGACACTGACTGACACTGACTGACACTGACTGACACTGACTGACACTGACTGACACACTGACTAACACTGACTAACACTGACTGACTGACTGACACTGACTGGTTGACTCTGAATGACTGACACTGGCTGACTGACACTAGCTGACTGACACTAGCTGACTGACACTGACTGACTGACACTGACTGACTGACTGATACTGACTGACAATGATGACTGACTGAGACCGACTCTGACACTGACTGACACTGACTGACTGACACTGACTGAAACTGACTGACACTGACTGACTGACACTCTGACACTGACTGACTGACTCTGACTGACACTGACTGAAACTGACACTAACTGACTGACACTAACTGACTGACACTAACTGACTGACACTAACTGACTGACACTGACTGACTGAGACTGACTGACTGAGACTGACTGACACTGACTGACTGACACTGACTGACTGACACTGACTGATACTGACTGACAATGATGACTGACTGAGACCGACTCTGACACTGACTGACACTGACTGAAACTGACTGACACTGACTGACTGACACTCTGACACTGACTGACTGACTCTGACTGACACTGACTGAAACTGACTGACACTGACTGACACTAACTGACTGACACTAACTGACTGACACTGACTGACTGACACTGACTGACTGAGACTGACTGACTGAGACTGACTGACTGAGACTGACTGACTGAGACTGACTGACACAGACTGACTGACACAGACTGACACAGACTGACTGACACAGACTGACTGACACAGACTGACACAGACTGACACAGACTGACTGACACACTGACTCACACACTGACTGACACACTGACTGACACACTGACTGACACACTGACTGACACACTGACTGACACACTGACTGACACACTGACTGACACACGGACTCACACTGACTCACACTGACTGACACACTGACTGACACACTGACTGACACACTGACTGACACACTGACTGACACTGACTGACTGACACTGACTGACTGACACTGACTGACTGACACTGACTGACTGACACTAACTGACTGACACTAACTGACTGACACTGACTGACTGACACTGACTGACTGACACTGACTGACTGACTGACACTGACTGACACTGACTGACACTGACTGACACTGACTGACACACTGACTGACACTGACTGACACACTGACTGACACTGACTGACACACTGACTGACACTGACTGACTGACACTGACTGACTGACACTGACCGACTGACACTGACCGACTGACTGACACTGACTGACTGACACTGACCGACTGACTGACACTGACCGACTGACTGACTGACACTGACCGACTGACTGACACTGACTGACACTGACCGACTGACTGACACTGACTGACTGACACTGACTGACTGACACTGACTGACTGACTGACACTGACCGACTGACTGACTGACACTGACCGACTGACTGACACTGACTGACTGACACTGACCGACTGACTGACACTGACTGACTGACACTGACTGACACTGACCGACTGACACTGACCGACTGACGCTGACCGACTGACGCTGACCGACTGACGCTGACTGACTGACGCTGACTGACTGACACTGACTGACTGACACTGACTGACTGACACTGACTGACTGACACTGACTGACTGACACTGACCGACTGACACTGACCGACTGACTGACACTGACTGACTGACACTGACCGACTGACTGACACTGACTGACTGACACTGACTGACACTGACTGACACACTGACTGACTGACACACTGACTGACTGACTGACTCACACTGACTGACTGACACTGACTGACTGACACTGACTGACTGACACTGACTGACTGACACTGACTGACTGACACTGACTGACTGACACTGACCGACTGACTGACACTGACCGACTGACTGACTGACACTGACCGACTGACTGACTGACACTGACCGACTGACTGACTGACACTGACCGACTGACTGACTGACACTGACCGACCGACTGACTGACACTGACTGACTGACACTGACCGACTGACTGACACTGACTGACTGACACTGACTGACTGACTGACACTGACCGACTGACTGACTGACACTGACCCACTGACTGACTGACACTGACCGACTGACTGACACTGACTGACTGACACTGACTGACACTGACCGACTGACACTGACCGACTGACACTGACCGACTGACACTGACCGACTGACACTGACCGACTGACGCTGACCGACTGACGCTGACCGACTGACGCTGACTGACTGACGCTGACTGACTGACGCTGACTGACTGACGCTGACTGACTGACACTGACTGACTGACACTGACTGACTGACACTGACTGACTGACACTGACTGACTGACACTGACCGACTGACACTGACCGACCGACACTGACCGACCGACTGACACTGACACTGACCGACTGACACTGACACTGACCGACTGACACTGACACTGACCGACTGACACTGACCGACTGACACTGACTGACACACTGACTGACACTGACTGACTGACACTGACTGACTGACACTGACTGACTGACACTGACTGACTGACACTGACTGACTGACACTGACTGACTGACACTGACTGATTGACACTGACTGACTCTGACTGACTGACTGACTGACTGACACTGACTGACTGACACTGACTGACTTTGACTGACACTGACTGACTGACACTGACTGACTTTGACTGACACTGACTGACTGACACTGACTGACTCTGACTGACACTGACTGACTGACACTGACTGACTGACACTGACTGACTTTGACTGACACTGACTGACTGACACTGACTGACTCTGACTGACACTGACTGACTGACACTGACTGACTGACACTGACTTAGTGACACTGACTTAGTGTCACTGACTTAGTGACACTGACTGACTGACACTAACTGACTGACACGGACTGACTGACACGGACTGACTGACTGACTGACTGACTGACTGACTGACACTGGCTGACTGACTGACACTGACTGACACTGACTGACACTGACTGACTGACACTGACTGACTGACACTGACTGACACTGACCGACTGACACTGACCGACTGACACTGACCGACTGACACTGACCGACTGACACTGACCGACTGACACTGACCGACTGACACTGACCGACTGACACCGACTGACACTGACCGACTGACACTGACTGACTGACTGACTGACTGACTGACTGACTGACTGACTGACTGACTGACTGACTGACACTGGCTGACTGACTGACACTGACTGACACTGACTGACACTGACTGACTGACACTGACTGACTGACAATGACTGACACTGACTGACTGACAATGACTGACACTGACCGACTGACTGACACTGACCGACTGACACTGACCGACTGACACTGACCGACTGACACTGACCGACTGACACTGACCGACTGACACTGACCGACTGACACTGACTGACACTGACCGACTGACACTGACTGACACTGGCTGACTGACAATGACTGACAATGACTGACAATGACTGACACTGACTGACAATGACTGACACTGACTGACTGAAACTGATTGACTGAAACTGATTGACTGACACTGACTATCATTAGTTCTCACCTTTCATTAAGTTAAAGCCATTTGCTTGCTGTACAATACCATTAGCAAAGCAAATGGCTTTAACTTAATCAAAGGCGAGACCGATTGCATTTTCAATGCTTGTTCTTTCGTGCACTCTGCGTGATATCTACTGGATAACCTTTTTTTTCCTTTTTTTTTTCAATTTCTGCTAATCATGGTCTTGCCCAGTTCATACGTTTCAACACTGAAGGTAATCCTCTAAGTTTCATAATAGTTGAGAATTTGTCAAATGCCTCTTCAAGGCTGGTTGATAAACTCCAAAAATGCAGGAGATTTATTTCCATCACTTGACTTTGTGTAAATGTTAATATTCAACCAGCCATTTAGCAGGGTTACTTCCACATCAAGAAACACAATCTTTATTCTTTGCTGCTCCTGATCTCATGAGTGAAACGTGAACGGCTATCAGTGTTGTCCCGGTACTTCCTCCAGTCCATGTATGGTTCCGTTGCAAATTAAGAATATATCATCAATCAAAAGCCAGTAGGACACCAAATGCTCTGTCCCTATATCGTTGCTCAAGATATAGTCTTCCTCAAACATTTCCATGAATAAATTAACATAGCTCGGAGCTGCACAATTGCCCATGGACATTCTTGTGATCTGTAGGTAATACTTTTTTCCCCTTTCAAAGTAACTGTGGTACACTGTTAAGTGCATCAATTCCATGATGAACGATTTTAAGTCTTCTTCCATGGAACATGTTAATAACGCACTTCAACCCTACCTCATGCGGTGTCCAGGTGTCAAGGGATTTTACATCAATTGTACACAGTAAGGTGCCTGTAAGGTCTTGTGATGCCAATTTACCAATGTTCCTTAAAACGCCAGGGGTGTCCTTCAAATAAGACTGTCCCGATTTGTAGGAGAGTAGGATCTGCACTTATGTTGCCCCCACTTTTTCTCTGATGTGAACTCTGGTTTCTGGCTATAGTCTGGCTGGGTCCCTGCTAATCAGGGCCCCAGTCTCTCTGTTCTCTCTAAACAACTTGGAGTGCATACTTGATGCACTAGTGACTGGATACTGTGGTGCCTTATGAGCCCCTAGTATATGGTACCCTAGGTACCAAGGGCTTTGGTACTTCACAGGCCTACCAGGGGCTGAAGCGTGTATTATCACACCCCTGGGAAGCAGACTAAATCTGACACCACAGGCCTGCTATTGCAGCCTGTGTGAGGTAGTGTTAGCACTCCTCACTGAGGTATAGGTTCCTATATCTCAACTTACACACACATATAAACCTATCAGTCACCCCTAAGGCAGGCCCTATCAATCCTGAGGGCAGGGTGCTTGGTTTACAATGTGAGGGTGTGACTCTGCCTGAGCAGGGCCCCTGTGCAGCTGGCAGAGTCTGTTCTCTGTGGCTGTGGATGCGGTTAAATCATATACTCTTAAGTGCATTATAACCTACCAGTAAATGCTAACTTTGGAATGACTGCATCAAAACATGTTGTGTTTGGTGTCAAACAACTTGGAATCATACCCCCACACCAGTAACTGGTGTGGGAGTATGATCCCACCCTTCTAGAGGGGAAGACATGTACCTTCTGTGGAAACACGGTAGAAATCTGAAAGAGCCCTGGCATCACAAAATGAATGCCACCAGCACAGACACTGGGCTGCCCTCCTGCTGCTGACTGAAACTCGCAGTGGAGGTGGCCCAACAATAGGCATCCTGTCACAGGGAGGTGTCACCACCTTCCAGACAGGATTTAGTGTATTGGAGCTGGGTGGGTGCACTCCTAGAGTGCTTTGAAGTCCTGCACTGGGGGAGCAGTAGGCTCCTCTGTGCATATGCCAGCTCAAACCGGTTCAGGAGCTACCTGCCCCTGCTCTGGCGCGAAACTGGTAAAAGGGAAGTGGGTGTAACCACCCCCTACCCTGACCCCCCCAGAGAAGTGGTCATAGAGCTAGTCCCTCCCTTTCTTTTAGTATAAGATAGGGAAACCTTGCCATTGCAAATCAGATATCCCTGGACGACGCTTTACAAGAAGAATCCTGGCCCTTCGACGTTCCACTACCTTTGGAAGACGGAAGAATCTCCCTTGGAGTCAAGGAATGACTCCCCTGCTTGGCAGGCACCAAAAACTTGAATCAAGGGTCGCAAACTTTCCCGCTCCCGCCGGAGTCCGAAGTCCCTGCAGCCCCGGAAGTGGATTTCCTGACTTCTCGACGGCCATTGTGAGTCCCCAGCAAAGCTGAGGCAAGTGGACCCCACGAGTGACGAGGAACCGCAATACCTGGGAACCGTTCACTATTGTTGAGTGCAACCCGTTCACGACATTCTATGAACTTGTGCTTTGGAACATTTGTGGCCCAAGCCTCCAGCAGGATGTGCACCGAAAATCAGAGGCCTACCCCGTCCCGAGTGACCGTGGGCTCCTGTAAAGCATTTCCTCACGAGGCGTCTTCGCGATCCCTTGCCTGTTGGCTTGCGGGTCCCCTGAAGACTTTATCGAACCAAAGGGCTCCCCTGGTTGCTCCAGGCCTGCCCTCACTCACCCTTGCTGGGTGAGTCCCTCAGACCTTGCTGGTCTGCACCATTGACTTTATTCACTTTTCACGAGACTTGCTGTTGCCAAGGCTTGTTGGCTCCAATCCGGTTGCCGACACCTCAGTCAGCTGCAGACGTCGTGGGACACTCCGAATCCAGCTGCTGGTCATCGTCGATCTCTCCTGGACCTCGTGAGTGAAGAGTCAAAACACCCTTGATCACCTGAAATCACCTGACATCCGTGGGCATCCATCATCCTGGCCCCGGGTCACTGGCAAGTGACTGTGAACACTGTCCCTTCTGCTTTCAGGCCATCTTCATCTTGAATCCAGCCTTGGATTCCACCGGACACTTCTTCAGTCTTCGCAAGCAGCAAATCTTCTTTGGCTTCCATAGAAAACAGCGACGCGACCCAACACCAAAAGACACCTATGCACCCGGCTTCCCTGGGTGAGGTAACTTGTGCACTCCGGTGCCCTAGTGTGTGTTGGCCCTCAAATCACTTACCTTGTAAGTGGCTTGCTTGTAGACTTCCTCGAAGTACCCTAAAACTTTAAAAATCCAACCGCGACTTGCTCCATTGTAATCAATAGGGAACCCGCGGCTGTGTTCTCACACTGCACGCGTCTCCCGTGGGTCTTTTACTTACCTGCCTTGGGTGGATTAGTGAAGCTCCAGCGATTCTACAGGCCCTAGGCCTTGTCCCCTTGCAAGTCGACTTTCCTAAACCTCTTTTTAAGTATATGGTCTGGTATGCCCCTAGGGCCCCAGCCATATTTGTGCTTAACTTATTGTGAAACGTTGATATTTGAATGTGTTCCTGGCTTCTAATCTCATAAAGAGATTAGTAGAGTGTGTCTAGAAATAAATACATATATATTTGATATATATACCTGTGTGGTGTCCTTTCATTTGGTAATTCAAGAGATTATAAGGTAAAACTAGCTGCTTTACATTCCTCCGAGACTTAGCCTGAAGGCTGCTCTCCACAGCTACCACTAGGATAGCTTTCTTTAAAAGGTTGTCTTAAACCTATCAACCATAAGAGTCGAATTGGACTGGTGCAAGGTGGCCACTATAACTAGTGACCAGCATATGCCAGGCCAACTTCTCACACGATTGTACTCTCGGCTGCAAGTATTGATCCAGATGCTTTCCCACCGGTTCATGGATAGATCTCACTGTGGGCAGTATTGGTCTGAACTGTAGTTCTTTGAGGTTCTTAGAGATTCTGGGGATCATATATAACTTTGGAATGTTGTGGTCACAATATAACCGCTACCTCTGTGCATTGATGTCAGTTCCTTTCTTTCTGCACTTTCCAGCTTGGATCCGGAGCTCATTCCCTCGTTGTCTGTCACTAACATATAATTTAGCAAACTTTTTCCAGTGAGCACAAGATATGTCCCTCTAAATTGACGGGGTTCAAACTCTGTATAGATCAGTGACGAACTCACTTGAGGTATGTCTCTAGTATCTTTGTTTCTTGCATGACTAGTTTTGTGCAACACATGTGCTCGAATGAATCGGAAGCCCATTCAGGACCTCAATGCCAAACTCTACATCGCTGACACTGTAAGAAGACTCAGAATGTCAGATCCAAGTTGAGGACCCAGAGGCGTTCTTGATTCTGAGGCTGTTCCAGAGAACATTCATCATCCCACTCCAAGTCTTCAGGTAAGTCCCAAAAAAATAAAAAGAAACACAAGAAGTTCAGACGTGGCTCCCCTTCTTCCCTCCACTCTCACCTGGAGATGCCATACAGATAACACCGTACCTCCCGATCTCGGGCGCCCGCCCCTGAATCGATCCCCTCACTAGTTCCGATCAAAGCTTGAGTTCCTGGGTCCATTATTGACACTGCAGCAGATTTAAGCCTTCAAAGAGGCAATGTTGCGGATTGTTGGTATCCTTCTGGAACCTACCTGGTCTGCCTTTGGGCCCCATAGACATAAAGAGGCCTCTAGTTGGGTTACCCCTGGCAGTCCCCATCCTGATGTTGCCTCGACCCTGCTCTGGGGTCGAGGCAACATCTGACTGACTGAGACTGACTGACTGAGACTGACTGACTGAGACTGACTGACTGAGACTGACTGACACAGACTGACTGACACAGACTGACTGACACAGACTGACTGACACAGACTGACACAGACTGACTGACACACTGACTGACACACTGACTGACACACTGACTGACACACTGACTGACACACTGACTCACACTGACTCACACTGACTCACACTGACTCACACTGACTGACACACTGACTGACACACTGACTGACACACTGACTGACACACTGACTGACACTGACTCACACTGACGGACTGACACTGACTGACTGACACTGACTGACTGACACTGACTGACTGGCACTAACTGACTGACACTAACTGACTGACACTAACTGACTGACACTAACTGACTGACACTAACTGACTGACACTGACTGACACTGACTGACACACTGACTGACTAACACACTGACTGACTGACACACTGACTGACTGACACACTGACTGACTGACACTGACTGACTGACACTGACTGACACTGACTGACTGACACTGACCGACTGACTGACAGACTGACTGACACTGACTGACTGACACTGACCGACTGACTGACACTGACTGACTGACACTGACTGACACTGACCGACTGACACTGACCGACTGACGCTGACTGACTGACACTGACTGACTGACACTGACTGACTGACACTGACTGACACTGACCGACTGACCGACCGACTGACACTGACTGACACACTGACTGACACTGACTGACACACTGACTGACTGACACTAACTGACACTGACTGACTGACACTGACTGACTGACACTGACTGACTGACACTGACTGATTGACACTGACTGACTCTGACTGACTGACTGACTCTGACTGACTGACTGACACTGACTGACTCTGACTGACACTGACTGACTGACACTGACTGACTCTGACTGACTCTGACTGACACTGACTGACTGACACTGACTTAGTGACACTGACTGACTGACACTGACTTAGTGACACTGACTGACTGACACTAACTGACTGACACGGACTGACTGACACGGACTGACTGACTGACTGACACTGGCTGACTGACTGACACTGGCTGACTGACACTGACTGACACTGACTGACTGACACTGACTGACTGACAATGACTGACACTGACTGACTGACACTGACTGACCGACTGACACTGACCGACTGACACTGACCGACTGACACTGACCGACTGACACTGACCGACTGACACTGACCGACTGACACTGACTGACACTGACCGACTGACACTGACTGACTGAAACTGATTGACTGACACTGACTATCATTAGTTCTCACCTTTCATTAAGTTAAAGCCATTTGCTTGCTGTACAATACCATTAGCAAAGCAAATGGCTTTAACTTAATCAAAGGCGAGACCGATTGCATTTTCAATGCTTGTTCTTTCGTGCACTCTGCGTGATATCTACTGGATAACCTTTTTTTTCCTTTTTTTTTTCAATTTCTGCTAATCATGGTCTTGCCCAGTTCATACGTTTCAACACTGAAGGTAATCCTCTAAGTTTCATAATAGTTGAGAATTTGTCAAATGCCTCTTCAAGGCTGGTTGATGAAAACTCCAAAAATGCAGGAGATTTATTTCCATCACTTGACTTTGTGTAAATGTTAATATTCAACCAGCCATTTAGCAGGGTTATTTCCACATCAAGAAACACAATCTTTATTCTTTGCTGCTCCTGATCTCATGAGTGAAACGTGAACGGCTATCAGTGTTGTCCCGGTACTTCCTCCAGTCCATGTATGGTTCCGTTGCAAATTAAGAATATATCATCAATCAAAAGCCAGTAGGACACCAAATGCTCTGTCCCTATATCGTTGCTCAAGATATAGTCTTCCTCAAACATTTCCATGAATAAATTAACATAGCTCGGAGCTGCACAATTGCCCATGGACATTCTTGTGATCTGTAGGTAATACTTTTTTCCCCTTTCAAAGTAACTGTGGTACACTGTTAAGTGCATCAATTCCATGATGAACGATTTTAAGTCTTCTTCCATGGAACATGTTAATAACGCACTTCAACCCTACCTCATGCGGTGTCCAGGTGTCAAGGGATTTTACATCAATTGTACACAGTAAGGTGCCTGTAAGGTCTTGTGATGCCAATTTACCAATGTTCCTTAAAACGCCAGGGGTGTCCTTCAAATAAGACTGTCCCGATTTGTAGGAGAGTAGGATCTGCACTTATGTTGCCCCCACTTTTTTTCTGATGTGAACACTGGTTTCTGGCTATAGTCTGGCTGGGTCCCTGCTAATCAGGGCCCCAGTCTCTCTGTTCTCTCTAAACAACTTGGAGTGCATACTTGATGCACTAGTGACTGGATACTGTGGTGCCTTATGAGCCCCTAGTATATGGTACCCTAGGTACCAAGGGCTTTGGTACTTCACAGGCCTACCAGGGGCTGAAGCGTGTATTATGCCACCCCTGGGAAGCAGACTAAATCTGACACCACAGGCCTGCTATTGCAGCCTGGGTGAGGTAGTGTTAGCACTCCTCACTGAGGTATAGGTTCCTATATCTCAACTTACACACACATATAAACCTATCAGTCACCCCTAAGGCAGGCCCTATCAATCCTGAGGGCAGGGTGCTTGGTTTACAATGTGAGGGTGTGACTCTGCCTGAGCAGGGCCCCTGTGCAGCTGGCAGAGTCTGTTCTCTGTGGCTGTTTGTGGATGCGGTTAAATCATATACTCTTAAGTGCATTATAACCTACCAGTAAATGCTAACTTTGGAATGACTGCATCAAAACATGTTGTGTTTGCTGTCAAACAACTTGGAATCATACCCCCACACCAGTAACTGGTGTGGGAGTATGATCCCACCCTTCTAGAGGGGAAGACATGTACCTTCTGTGGAAACACGGTAGAAATCTGAAAGAGCCCTGGCATCACAAAATGGATGCCACCAGCACAGACACTGGGCTGCCCTCCTGCTGCTGACTGAAACTCGCAGTGGAGGTGGCCCAACAATAGGCATCCTGTCACAGGGAGGTGTCACCACCTTCCAGACAGGATTTAGTGTATTGGAGCTGGGTGGGTGCACTCCTAGAGTGCTTTGAAGTCCTGCACTGGGGGAGCAGTAGGCTCCTCTGTGCATATGCCAGCTCAAACCGGTTCAGGAGCTACCTGCCCCTGCTCTGGCGCGAAACTGGTAAAAGGGAAGTGGGTGTAACCACCCCCTACCCTGACCCCCCCAGAGAAGTGGTCATAGAGCTAGTCCCTCCCTTTCTTTTAGTATAAGATAGGGAAACCTTGCCATTGCAAATCAGATATCCCTGGACGACGCTTTACAAGAAGAATCCTGGCCCTTCGACGTTCCACTACCTTTGGAAGACGGAAGAATCTCCCTTGGAGTCAAGGAATGACTCCCCTGCTTGGCAGGCACCAAAAACTTGAATCAACGGTCGCAAACTTTCCCGCTCCCGCCGGAGTCCGAAGTCCCTGCAGCCCCGGAAGTGGATTTCCTGACTTCTCGACGGCCATTGTGAGTCCCCAGCAAAGCTGAGGCAAGTGGACCCCACGAGTGACGAGGAACCGCAATACCTGGGAACCGTTCACTATTGTTGAGTGCAACCCGTTCACGACATTCTATGAACTTGTGCTTTGGAACATTTGTGGCCCAAGCCTCCAGCAGGATGTGCACCGAAAATCAGAGGCCTACCCCGTCCCGAGTGACCGTGGGCTCCTGTAAAGCATTTCCTCACGAGGCGTCTTCGCGATCCCTTGCCTGTTGGCTTGCGGGTCCCCTGAAGACTTTATCGAACCAAAGGGCTCCCCTGGTTGCTCCAGGCCTGCCCTCACTCACCCTTGCTGGGTGAGTCCCTCAGACCTTGCTGGTCTGCACCATTGACTTTATTCACTTTTCACGAGACTTGCTGTTGCCAAGGCTTGTTGGCTCCAATCCGGTTGCCGACACCTCAGTCAGCTGCAGACGTCGTGGGACACTCCGAATCCAGCTGCTGGTCATCGTCGATCTCTCCTGGACCTCGTGAGTGAAGAGTCAAAACACCCTTGATCACCTGAAATCACCTGACATCCGTGGGCATCCATCATCCTGGCCCCGGGTCACTGGCAAGTGACTGTGAACACTGTCCCTTCTGCTTTCAGGCCATCTTCATCTTGAATCCAGCCTTGGATTCCACCGGACACTTCTTCAGTCTTCGCAAGCAGCAAATCTTCTTTGGCTTCCATAGAAAACAGCGACGCGACCCAACACCAAAAGACACCTATGCACCCGGCTTCCCTGGGTGAGGTAACTTGTGCACTCCGGTGCCCTAGTGTGTGTTGGCCCTCAAATCACTTACCTTGTAAGTGGCTTGCTTGTAGACTTCCTCGAAGTACCCTAAAACTTTAAAAATCCAACCGCGACTTGCTCCATTGTAATCAATAGGGAACCCGCGGCTGTGTTCTCACACTGCACGCGTCTCCCGTGGGTCTTTTACTTACCTGCCTTGGGTGGATTAGTGAAGCTCCAGCGATTCTACAGGCCCTAGGCCTTGTCCCCTTGCAAGTCGACTTTCCTAAACCTCTTTTTAAGTATATGGTCTGGTATGCCCCTAGGGCCCCAGCCATATTTGTGCTTAACTTATTGTGAAACGTTGATATTTGAATGTGTTCCTGGCTTCTAATCTCATAAAGAGATTAGTAGAGTGTGTCTAGAAATAAATACATATATATTTGATATATATACCTGTGTGGTGTCCTTTCATTTGGTAATTCAAGAGATTATAAGGTAAAACTAGCTGCTTTACATTCCTCCGAGACTTAGCCTGAAGGCTGCTCTCCACAGCTACCACTAGGATAGCTTTCTTTAAAAGGTTGTCTTAAACCTATCAACCATAAGAGTCGAATTGGACTGGTGCAAGGTGGCCACTATAACTAGTGACCAGCATATGCCAGGCCAACTTCTCACACGATTGTACTCTCGGCTGCAAGTATTGATCCAGATGCTTTCCCACCGGTTCATGGATAGATCTCACTGTGGGCAGTATTGGTCTGAACTGTAGTTCTTTGAGGTTCTTAGAGATTCTGGGGATCATATATAACTTTGGAATGTTGTGGTCACAATATAACCGCTACCTCTGTGCATTGATGTCAGTTCCTTTCTTTCTGCACTTTCCAGCTTGGATCCGGAGCTCATTCCCTCGTTGTCTGTCACTAACATACAATTTACCAAACTTTTTCCAGTGAGCACAAGATATGTCCCTCTAAATTGACGGGGTTCAAACTCTGTATAGATCAGTGACGAACTCACTTGAGGTATGTCTCTAGTATCTTTGTTTCTTGCATAACTCGTTTTGTGCAACACATGTGCTCGAATGAATCGGAAGCCCATTCAGGACCTCAATGCCAAACTCTACATCGCTGACACTGTAAGAAGACTCAGAATGTCAGATCCAAGTTGAGGACCCAGAGGCGTTCTTGATTCTGAGGCTGTTCCAGAGAACATTCATTATCCCACTCCAAGTCTTCAGGTAAGTCCAAAAAAAATAAAAAGAAACACAAGAAGTTCAGACGTGGCTCCCCTTCTTCCCTCCACTCTCACCTGGAGATGCCATACAGATAACACCGTACCTCCCGATCTCGGGCGCCCGCCCCTGAATCGATCCCCTCACTAGTTCCGATCAAAGCTTGAGTTCCTGGGTCCATTATTAACACTGCAGCAGATTTAAGCCTTCAAAGAGGCAATGTTGCGGATTGTTGGTATCCTTCTGGAACCTACCTGGTCTGCCTTTGGGCCCCATAGACATAAAGAGGCCTCTAGTCGGGTTACCCCTGGCAGACCCCATCCTGATGTTGCCTCGACCCTGCTCTGGGGTCTGCCCTGACTCAAGGGATTGACGCTGCATCTTCTCCAGTGCAGAATACTGCACAAGTTCTCCATGCGTCTGTGCCGATTCCCCATGCGTCATTGCCGGCAGCTGTACCACTAACGCTGGAGGGACTTGAAAGAGAGTGCACCGCTACCTTGACAGAAGTGACACTGACCTCGACCTATTCCACAACCCCATTCCTGCTCTGACACACATCTGCTGCCATATAGATTATCAAACTTAGAACCACGTAAAGACTATGATGTTGATGACTAATCACAAGTGTATGACACCCCTATCGACACTGATCATGACTCTCCACCCGGCCCCTTTACGGAGGAATCTTCCTCATTTGCCACAATCATCAGAAAGGCTGCAGAAGTACTTGACTTCCAGCTTCCCTCAGTGGAGGTTAAAGCAAATATACTAACTGAAGTTTTGCAGCAAGGGCATATCTCTCTTTGGCATCTGAACAAAGCTACTATCTCGCACCCTGTGAATAAGCAAATAGGTCGATGGCGCAGGCAAGCTCCTGGGGACCCATCTTTTCTCCTTAAAACACCCAACACTAGAAAGCCTTGTAGGTCAGGCTTCCACGAGTCGGCTAAACCAAAATGCATTGCCGAGCACTAGCCTTACACGCACATGTTGTGGGACACGATGAGTGATATATTGGCCACAGTCCCTGATGACCTCGGAGCCAATTAGTAGCAGATAATATAAAATGGGCAAGACGTGGCAAAATACGTCATTGGGTCTGTCCAGGACAATGTCGACTGTTTGGGTAGGGCAGTTGGTACGAGCATGGTGTTTCTGCACCATGCTTGGATAAGATATACAGGCTTCTCCAGTGATGTCCGACAGACCGTCATGGACATGTCATTTAATGGCATTTGTCTCTTTGAAGACAAGGCAGACTTGTTATTAGAGCGCTTTAAGGCAAGCAACAGCACACTCTCTCGGCCTTGCACTACCTGTTCAGCAGTTTCCCCAGTAATATCACCCCTTTTGAGGCTTCAGAATATTGATGGAGCAGAAACCACAACTGACTTTACCTCTGCAACAACAGACCTCCTAGTTCTTTTGTGGTAGAAGTCGATGATCCGACTGGCAACTGCCAGGTCCCCAAAGCAATGAACTACCCAATCTTCCCCAACCCACACCGTCCTTGCCACCACTGCAAAAAAAGTTAATTTATCCTCAACAGTGCAATTGTCACCTGGTTGGAGAAGTTATTACATCCACGGGTGGTAACACTTCGGACAGATGGGTTCTTCAAATTGTCCAATGTGATAATTCCCTGCCCTTCCTATCCACCCCTCCAAACATTCCACCTACACCACAGCAGCTTCTGCAGCACCACTTGTCCATTCTCAGACTAGAAGTTCACAGTCTCTTAGAGAAAGAAGCTATGAAAAATGTACCTTTGTCGCACGTCAGGACTGATGTAACTTTCGTTAATTTCTGGTACTGAAAAAGGACATAGGACTTCACCCTATCTTTGACTTGCGCCCTCTGAACTTCTTCCTCAAGAAGGAGGAGTTCAAGATGCTCACTTTAGCCCCAGTTCTGTCTGTCCTGGATACAGGCAGCTGGATGGTGGCATTGGATTTCCAGAATGCCTATTTCCACATTCCTATCCTGCAATCCCACAGAACTTACCTGTGCTTTCAGGTAGTCCAAGAGCACTTTCAGTTTTCCATGCGTCCCTTTGGCCTGACCAGTGCCACTCGGGTGTTCACAAAAATGATGGTTGTGGTTGCTGTCCGTCTGAGAGGATTGGGAATACCAGTCTTCCCATACCTAGTCGACTGGTTGTTAAAGGCCTTCCTTGCCTCAAACAGTCATGTGCCACCTCCAGGCAACAGCCTATCTGGTTACCCCAGACACATCCTGGTATGGAGGACTCTTGCCGATAGCACAATACACTACGCAGAAAGGCACTTTAAAATACTTATTGGGAGAATTAAAAAGAGGAAGAAGTGCACCAACTATATGTGGTGAATTAAGACATCGGAGTTCTGTTAGATTTGGATGGTGAACCAAGAGATGCAGAAGATCTCAAAAGTGATACTCTCAGTGTCATTTATTATACAGGGAAGAAACAAGGATGCCAGCTTGAGTTAGCTAGGATAGTACTTTTTTTTCCTCCCGAAGGTGGTGTCACATTCACTTCTGAATCAGAAGACATGTCTACCTGTTGTTTTCCCACGGCCTCATTTGATTCATACAGATCAAGTTCATCTCAATTTCGATATTAAGAATACATTTTGTTAATGTGAGCTGTTCTAGGAAGATGAGGTCACTCTGCCCTGGTCTTTATCTTCCTCTTCACAAAAACACTAGTGTATACTTTTCAGGTTGTTTCCTTACCATACAGAGTGTTTCAGAACCATTTGGCAGCCACCCATTGGAATTCTCTGCCTCTTAATCTCCGCCTCACACCAGACCTTACTTTGTGTAAGAGACTGAAAACTTGGCTGTTTCCTCTAGTGTTTCTTTGAGTAAGGTGCAATGTTATACTTTGATCCAGCACTGGTATTTCCCATTGGGGTTGATTGTAGCGCTCTACAAATACAGTAAAATAAAAAAATAAATATAAAAACGTGGACTCTGTTAAAGACTATGGGCCCTATCTATTTAGAGTTTGGCAGGCAGGATACTTTACCACAAATGTGGAGGAGCACCCTGTTCGTCAAACTCCTGATCGATTTAAAGTTGCGCAAGCCATCATGTTAGCACCAGCAGGCTCCACCAATGGAAACCTTTGAAAGACAGCCTGACTGACAGTAGGCCATTTGTCACAGTACACCAAACCATCTGCAGTATTCAGTGTAGATGGTCCAGCATACTTTTTTCATTTTTCAGACCGTCAGGGAAAGACGGGTGGTCCAGAACAGGAAAAAAGATAAATGACCGCTGCTCACTGGGACAAAACTCCAAGTGAGTCAGTTCCCCCCAGCGTGTCAGTAACATTCCTCCCCCCCCCCCCCCCAAAAAAAACTCCCTTTTTAGAAGTTTGTTTTTGAATAACCAAAAAAAGGTTGTTGTGCAAGCACATTGAACATGGCGTCTGCATAGCAGAGCTTCTGAGCCTTCTGAGGAGCCTACAGATACACACAGGTCTCCGCAGGGCAGGTGGAGATTTCTAAATATGTTGGGCTGTAGTCTTTAAGTGAAGTGCATTCCTCACTACCCTGGTGAACGGAGTACAGCTTGCCAATGAAAAAATGAGACCTAGTTCTGCAAATTATATCCAGTTTGGCTGCTTTTTTCCAATAGTGTTTGGCCCATTTTATCCTACACTTCATAGTGCCTCCTTCTAGTCTTCTACTCGTAAACCAGTTCCCAGTCCTGGAGAATCTGCACAAACTGTATGCATTAGCAGAACCCGCCTCTTAATTTGTAAAAATGATTCTCCATCTTGCTATTTATTTTTCTATATACAATACAATATCTGTGTATCTGAAGCACCTTTTAAAAATTCACATGGTCTTTCTTTTAACATAATTTTGTAAAGAAAATATGGACATTTGAGGCAATATTTTGTCTTTTAACAAAAATCATTTTTTACAAAACCATGTTTAGCCAAAACAGTCCCTCTTGCCTATTCAACCCTTCCTTATCCTAGTTGTTACTACACTGAGGTGTGTCCACCTCCCTCACAGCATTATGTGACCTAGGCAATAAACCAACTTCCTCCTCGGTTGACTTCCATTTTATGCCACCCCCGTTGAGACCGAACTTCCCATACATGGTCTGCAGTCATGTTCCGCTGCCCTAAATGCCCAAATTGTGTGTATCTAGTATCCTGGTATTTGATTATGGCCCTAGTCTCACACTAATCTTTTTATTTTTTTTAATTTTTATTTCTTTATTAGTTTTTCTGTCATCAAACAGCCAAGACAAAAACAATGAATGCAAACAGAATAAATATACCATCAGCAAAACAAGTAAATGACACATAAAGTCAATAAATTAACAACACAAAATGAAATTCATGGCCAGTTAGAAAGTGGAGTCCATAATTTCAAGCCAGTTATCCTTCTTCTCTTGCCCTTTGTTTTATAAACAGCCATTTCCAGATGATATACGGACAATAACCTAGTTTGCCAATTACTAAAGACGGGTGGTTCAATGTCAAGCCATTGTGTCGTGATATAGCACCGGAAGATTGACATACATATAAATATAAACCTATCCTCCATAACTGTCCTAGTACTATCTCTGCTAGTTTGTGCACCCAAAATAATTAATTCTGCAGTAATTTGTAATTGAACGCCTAGATGAATAGACAGAAAATACTCTACACTCTAATAAATTGAATTAATTTTGGGCACAAAAAAAATATGTGAATAGTGTCAGCAGCGATAAGTCCACATCGATTACATTTATTCACTCTAGTGTTTGCCCATTTAGCAAGTTTAGCAGGTGTGTAATATAAATCATAGATAGACATAAAGTGTTGACTTATTAGCGATCCACTAAATAACGTTTTGGTAGATATTTCTATAATTCTATGCATATCAATTCTTTCCACACCGAATTTGTTTTGCCATTTATCTTCTAGCACTGATAAATCATCTTGAAATTTTGCCATCATTAATTGATAGATATAGCCAATTCTCGGTCTTTTCCGTAGTGCTTCAATAAGCTTAACCTTTTCAAACAAAATTTGATTAGCAGCACTTTTTCTATCTAAAAAACTGCGGACCTGTAAGAACTTAAAAAATTCTGTCCGAGATAAATCATATTTTTGTTGTGAATATAAGAAGGAAGATATCTGTTGTCCATCAAATAAATCTCCCAATTGACATATACCAGCCCGATGCCATCTGTACATAGTTGAATCTTTGAAAATATCCGGTAACAGAGGGCAATTTATTAAAGGAGTATAATAATTTAAATTGGAGCTAAGTCCAATTCTTTTTTTGATTTTCCTCCAAATCTCGAAAGCGGTTATAATAATTTTGAATTTCGTTTTTTTGTAATAACTAGGCTCAATAATGCGAGCTAAGCATTGTCGGGCCTCTTCTCCTAATACCATCTCATATATTGATGGTCTTACTGATTCATCCAAACGTATTTCATTGAGAAGTAAAACGCCCATATTCTGTAAAAAAACCGACCAGTAATATAACTGAAAATTAGGTATAGCCCAACCCCCTCTATCTCTTGGTAAAGTACACTTTTCCAGAGCTCTTCTGGATCTATGATAACTCCAGAGAAACCTGGAGGACATTCTTTCGATTCGATTAAATATAGAGATAGAGAAAAACAGAGGAATGGTTCGAAATAAATACAAAAATTCAGGGAAAATAAGCATTTTTAACACATTGCTACGACCATATAAAGACAAGTGCAGATTATCCAGCCTTTCTAAGGTTTTATTAGCAGAAGCAATTATTGGATCCGTATTTAAACAAACAATCTTGTCAATATCAGCTGATATTTTTATACCAAGATATATTGCTTCATCCTCAAAATGCATATCATTTGGACGTCCTGAATCTGAATGGAGTAATTGAGTCTTAGAGACATTTAACTTATATCCAGAATACCTGCCAAATTCTTCTGACGCTTCTATTAGTTTGGGTAAGGCAATCTTAATATCCGTTGTAACTATAGCAATATCGTCCGCGTATGCAAACACCTTATAAGCTATATCGTATATCCGGACCGGTTCAATTCCAACGTTATTTTCCAAACTATTTAAAAATGGCTCAATATACAAAGCAAATAACAACGGTGAGGTAGGACAGCCTTGTCTTGTCCCCCTGGTAATCATTATATTGTCGGAGAGCCTGCCTGCAATACGCAGCGCTGCTTTTGGATTTTTATATAAAGCCTGAATTGCTTTAATAAATTCAGCAGGAAACCCTTTCCAAACTAGAGTTGAAAATAAGAACCTCCAACAAACCCGGTCAAACGCTTTTTCGGCGTCTAACAGGGCCACTGCAACCGGAGAATCAGGCCTGTGCCCAATCTAATAAAGAAATAACTCTTTTGACGTGATCTGTCGTATCACGCTGCATAATAAAGCCATGTTGTCTCTTAGATACCAACGGGCATAAGATTATTTAACCTGTTGGCTATAATTTTCGAATAGATTTTATTATCCACATTGAGAAGGGATATAGGTCTGTAAGATCCCATGTCAGTTTCTTTCTTCCCTTTTTTTAGAAAAATTACTATAATAGCCTCAGACCATGAGTCCGGAGGGTTACCCAAGAAAGATTGTTGGCAAACTTCTAACAGTTCTTTTTTCAATATATTTCTGAAAGTACGATAAAATTCCAAAGGAATCTGATCCGGGCCCATTGCCTTACCCAGAGCTAACGCTAATATAGCTTTTTCCACTTCCTCCCACATTATTGGGGCGGATAAAGATGTTTTCTGCGACTCAGTAAGTCCTGTGGTTACAACTCCCTTCAAATAATCCCCCCCATCGTAATCAGATATCTCACTTATCGGAGCACTGTAAAGGAATTGATAACATTTTTGAAAGGCAGCCAAAACCCCCTCTCTTGTTTCTTGAATAACCCCATTAGCATCCATGATGTTGCCTATATCATTATAGGCAGCTTTTTGCCTTAATCTTTTAGCCAATACTTTCCCAGTTTTCTCACCAAATTCATATACTTGCTCCTTATATTGTTTATATTTTACAGCTATTTTGTCAGCTATATTAGAATATGCTCTTGCTCTTTTAACAGTAAGTTCTCTTTGAGCCAATTCTGAGTCCCCACCAGACCTAATTGCCTCAGCCAATTTATGTTCAGCTAACATAACCGTCTTAAAATCATTTTTGTATTTGGCAGACAGATTTTTACGTCGTGATGAAGAGAAGCTAAGGGTTTCCCCCCGAACTGTGGCTTTAAAAGCATCCCATATAGTTTTATTAGATGGTGTTCCTTGATTAAAGATGAAAAACTCCTGTATCACTTTGACCATAAATAGGCAATATTCCTCATCCAGAAGCAAGCTCCTTTCAAAGGACCATGAATAATTTCCTTCCTCTGATTGTGATTTAATAATAAATTCAAGAACTAAGAGGTTATGATCGGATATAAGCTTGGGCAATATCTCTAACTCAAGTTTTCCTAAATGTTGCAATGAAACAAAAATCTCGCAAATTTATTATGAGGAATTGAGTAAAAAGTATATCCCGGATCATCTCCATGAATTGCATTCCAGACATCAAACAAACCGTGATCTATAGTTAGATCCCTTAACGCTGTAAATAGACGTGGCTTCCTACCATTATATAAAGAGGTCGTCCTTACATTTAAATTAGCATCTAAATGAATATTCATGTCTCCACATAGAACTAAAGGTTGTGGCCATTGAGCTAATTCTAGATTAAGAAAATGAATAAGTTCTGTATCATCCAAATTTGACCCATATACATTACATACCGTAAATCTGAATTGTCCAATCTGAAATAGACTGATCACCCAACGCCCCCATTTATCTTCTGCAGATTTTAAGCATATACCTAAACCTGGTCTCATAAGAGTAGCTACCCCTCTCTTCACCCCTGTTTGTTTAGAGCATGCAACCAATTCTAATCCAAGTTTACTCAAACATCCCCTTTTGGCCCAAGCAACATGAGTTTCTTGTAAACAAAGTACATCGACGTATGTAATCTGAATGAATTTAGCCAATACATCTCTTTTTTTCAGATCATTTAGCCCACAAATATTAAGCGTACAAACTTTTAATTTCCTGGCCATATTACAAAAATAATGTTCCAAAGGTAGCTCATATTTTGATATTGTTCATGTGTTTGCATAATCCTAACATAAAATGTACTACATACAAAATCAAAAAGACTATATATCCAGGCTGTCGATGATTTTTCACCTTCCAAACACCCCTTTCCCATCACCTCCCCCCTCACCCCATTCCCTAGACCCTAAACTAACCACCCACCCCACCCATCCCACCATATGAGGCATAGGGACAAACAGGCCCTAAAAAGGATGGAATGCCGCCCTCCCTCCCTGAATGCGAGAGAAGAAAAAAAAAGAAAAATGGCTTTATTATTAATCACGTTTATGCTAAGCTCTCCCTTAAATCGAGCCCTTTATATATTGAATCGTAAATCACAGAGAATGTAGAAATTCTTTAGCCGCAATTTCAGAAAAGAAAAACTTTATCTGGCCCTTAATCATAACCTTAAGCTTGGCAGGGTTTTGCAGATACACAGTGGCACCTTTCTCTTGCAATCCTGGTATTAGTTGGCGTAAATGCCAGCGCCTCGAGACCTTTTCTTTGCAAAAATCAGGTCTGGCAAAAAAATTACAATCTTTTGCCACTCTCTTTTTATCAGGTCTAGCAAGGCCAAACACAGCTTCTCTAGCCAAAAAATTATTAAATCGAACCAGAATAGCACGTGGTCTATCTTCTTCCCCCTGCCTAGCTTTTCTAACAGTAAAAGGAATCCTATGAGCCCTCTGAATCTCTGTTGACCAGTCCCATGAAGTCAGCTCCGGAAAGGCCTCTACAAACAAATCACAAATAAATTTTCGAACATCAGCATCTTTTTTCTCCGAGCTTGATTTTCCAGCTCTGCCAGTTTAAACACAACGTCATCCCTATGTTCTCTAATGGAGCTTAACTCCTCTTTCTGCACAGCCAGAGCATCTTCTAGTGCGGAAATCCTTGACTCTGCTTCAGTCATTATAAGAGCCGTATCAGAGCAAATCTTAATTACTCGCCGCACAGAATTTTGCACCTTTCGATAAGTAGCTTGCATCCGAACATTCTCTGATTTAATTTCAGCTCTGTGTTCCAACATAGTGTTATAAATCATTGACAACGTAATCTCATGACCCAGTGTTTGTATAGCAGAGTCTATTTCTATATCGAGCCTAGGGACAACTTCCGAAACCAGTCCAGCCTTCGTAATTTCTGGAGATATCGGTCCACTAGGCATGTCACTGCTAGATAATTGCATATTACAATTAGTAGATCGCTCTTTTCCTTTCTTGACTTTTTTCACAGTAATTATCGGTACACTAGGAGAGTCTTTACTTAAATCAGCTTCATCATCCGTACTATTATCTGCTTCATTTTCAGTCCAATCTTTGCCACTTTCATCTGTCGAGCGATCTGATAGAGAGTAAAAATTATCAACGAACTCTTGGGAACCAGCAATAGCCTGTAATGGAACTTCCTTGGTTAACCCAAACGCGCCTGTTTCTAATATCAGGTCAGCTGGATTACCAGTTGATTCCTCTGTCAAAAAAGTTTCAGATACTCCATCTCCCAGAATACCCCTGTCAGAATTGATGGCAAGCTGGGTTTATTTTCCTTGCTGTTCATCTGTTATAGCTAATTTTAAAAGGCTGGGATTAGACAGGACAGCACACTCGTGGAGGGGAGAAAGACTGCTAGAAACAATGTTGCTAATATCAGGTATATCAGAACCAGTCTCTCCTACCTGCTCGGACCGCAACACTGTATCTCTTTTAGCTGCCTGTTTCCCAAACAATTCTGGCAGCGTTCTCGCTCCATGCTTCCCGATGCGTGTTTTCTCCTTTCCACCTCGCTCTCCTTTCTTATGAGATGAATTAACCGAGTTCTGGGTTGACCCAGCACTACCCAATCCGCCTGCGGTCTCATTAATTACTCCGATTAGGGAATCCTCCGTAACGGCTACTTGCGTTTTCGCTCTTCGTGTTGCTGCTTTCAGCGGCATTTTACTCTGTACGAATCTACTGTATCTGCTGGCTGCGCTCCGACAAGCACCCCAAACACAAGTGAGGGGTGAACGAGCCAAGACTTTTCTCCAGCTATGACCAGCAAGCACCTTCCAACCGTAAGGGGTAGGAGACTCCGCCCAGCATTCAGAAAAGCTCAGAGTATTTTCAATTGCAGCGAGAACAAAATGTTCCGATATTCAGACTTTAGCTGCCACAAACATTTCTTTATCAAACCAGATGCCATATCGCAAGGTAAGAATAATTAAATATTATCCTCTTCTCCAACACTCAGGGCAGGGAGCAGAGCTGCTTACACAGCCCACGCCACGGCCGCCATCTTGCCTCCAGTCTCACACTAATCTAGTGTGTGTGCAGAAGCCAAGAACGGACATGTGACATGAGTGAGGTCTTGGACCTGTAGGGGTGCATCTCCATTCACTGTCATGGATTAGCACGTAGAGCGGTGTTGGCAGCACACCGTGTTTTGTGAATCTATAGTATTGACGAGCCCTTTTCATCTGTGTCACTTGAATAGAGGCCTACTGGACCATACTTGTAAAGTTCTGGTTCAATGGTCTAACATAGATCTTGGAGCTAGAATCCCAAATATATGTTGTACGTGTTGCAGCAAATGGTAATTTTGAGGCTTCTTTGGCCTTGTTGACTAACATGATAGTTTATTTATTGGATTTGCCGCGTGAAGGCTTTTCTGAATTCACATGGTGTGCATTATTCCGCCATCTAGTGGACTGGTTCTGAAACTTTTATCTTCTATAGTAGTCTCTTTTCTCTTTGCTCTATTTTTTTGGGGGGGACGTTGACTGTTCTCACCATTTGGTGTTTAGTCCAGCCTCTCCTGACGTCAGACGCCCTTCTCCCCCGAAGCCTCCACACATGGTTGCCATCCAGATTTTGTTTTTGCTGTTGAGTCTGGACGCAACTCTGCAGGCTCTCCAATTGTCAGAAGAAGTAGAAAACAACTAAGGTTCATCGAAAGCAAAGCCAAAGTTCCAGAGGGAAAGCATTGGTACACAGGGCTCAACAAATCCACTGTGACAAGATAACAAGATTTAAAGGCCTTTTTATTGCTCACAAAGCAAATGAGCAATAAAGATGCCTTTAAATTTTGTTATCTTGTCACATTTGCTCCGCTTTCACAGACGGAGGTCAAGTAGGTTACTGTTAGGTCGAGGAAATTTTTCAAGGTACTAGACCTGCAGGACTAGTACCATTTTTCAGATTTTTCGAGCCCTGGTACAGCAATCGGAAAAAGGTCTGACTTGGGCAGAAAATCCAGTGTTTATTCAGCAGAGAAGTAAGTGGAGTATAAACATAACTGGTGAAAGAAGTACAGAGAATGACCCCTGCTCCGAGTGACATGTAGAATACACCTCTCTGCTTCTGCCCGGAGTGTCACCACAATTTTTCCCAGAAGGACAATCATCAGTTGTGCAGTCTTTGTGTACCGCAATATCAGAACACTGAGAACTGCATAACTTGTGCAGAGTTCAAGCCCAAAACATTGAGAGCAAGGCAAAAACAAAGGCAGGCACGCTACGCCATGTAGGGACAAAAGGTAACTTAGTCGCTGAGAGACGCCGGATTCTCTAGCGAGGAGGAGGAAAACATCACCGAAGCAGTCAAGGGAGAAGGCTTGGGCGTCGAAAAGGAAATCATCGACGTTGAGCGGGGAGACCGAAAATACAAAGAAAAGCAGCCGCAGGTAGCACTAAAAAAAAGGGTCCAAAACTAATTTCGAACATCGGACTTTGGAGCCCTAAAGTTCTCGCCAATCGAAGGCAAGCCTACTTTGAAAGGGCCCCTGGATCCCACACCAAGGCCACTGCAGGCGGATGAACCTCACAAAAACTGCCGGTGTCGTAGGATGATTGAACTCGAGAGAAAACTAAGAAAGGGGCAACCGTGACCGCAACGTTGATAAAGAGATCAGCCTGATGCTGAAGAACATGCGATCGAGCATAAGAAAAGACGCCCCAAGGCAGAAATGGTTGCGATTCTTCAGAAAAAGGAGGATTTTGCTGTATCCCTCCAAGATTTCCACATCCCTTCAAAACCGGTGATAGAACACATACAAGAAAAGAACAGCCCCGGAGAATTGGAGCATCCAATGACTCCAAAGCTTCAGGAGGAAGATTAATACAAGATCTTCTACGAGGACCCAGAGTCTCAAGGCCTGTTTGAGGAAACTGAAGGATTTGAGAGTCTCGGAATGCAATGGCAGGACCTCAATGCCAAATCCCCTGAACAGAGAATAGATGCATACCCGTCAAGGCCTTTGCCTCCGGACGACATCACCATGTACAAGCAGATAATCAAGAGAATAGCAGACTAATATGGAGTCCAGTTGAAGGAGAAGATTCAGCCATGTTTTCTACTGGAAACATTGCTACCCCCACAGAGTAAATGCCAGTACTTATCTATGTTCCCAATCATCCTAGACCAAGGGAGAGAGGCCTTAAAAGAAACAGCAACCTGTAGGTGCCACCCAGGGCTGAAAAGAAATGGAAACATTCATTGAAGGATCCTGCATATATCAGAAGTAATGTATCAGCGGATTCCAGCATTCTGGCCACTGCCAGGAAAAGGGAAAATGTACCAACTGCCTCCAGATCACCTCCGGATAAATAGAGCAAAAAAAATTGAAATGGTGGTGAAGAAGTTTGAAAGGGAAGCATCAACATAGCGATGCATTGGAAACTGATATGCCCTGCTTAATAGATATGCCTACTAACACTGGGAGAAGATGGCAGAACTAATGAAACACCTACCAGAGCAGTATCATAAGAGTGCGGCCTCCCTTGTCTAAAATCTGCACTGAACTCGCAGACACTGCGAGCAGACAGATGATGGCAGGGACAACCCTGAGAGGGCACATTTGGCTGTTAGTTTCATGCTTCATGGAAGCGCAGTGTACGACACACTGAAACAACTAGAGCAAGACAATGACACAGCAAAATCAATGGTAGCCCTACAGTTCAGAGGGCAACAGAGAAGACCAACAGGAAGAGGGGGTTTCCAAAGTGCCATATTACACCAGGACTTCCAAAGCACAAGCCACGTGCAGACACAGACACAAAAATGGTAATACCAAGCACAACCGAGGCATCCCTTTGGCTGATGAGTAGGAGGCAGAGGACAGCCTCCGAGAGGTGCAACTGCACAACAAGCAAGTGACTTGCAAAGCCAAAGCCCCCAACCACACACAAAACCTGTGGGGAGGAGTCGAGGAGCTTTCCTTCAGAAGCGAAGGGAGGTCTCTTCAGACAAGTGGATGGATACTCAACATCATCCGTAGAACTCGTCGACACCCACCAAAACGGGGACAAAAGTAAAATGCCTGCTCAAAAGAAGAATTTATTTTACTACAATGGGAAGTTGAGAGAATTATTATTGAAGAAAGCAATAAAGGGAGTAACTCTGAAGTAAATAAACCAGGGAAACTACACAACATACTTCCTGGCACCAAAACTGGACAAGTTGTTGCAGCCTCTACTAACCTCCACTTTGTAAACAAGTCCATAAAGACACAGAAGTTCAAAATGACAATGGTACAAGATATCATCTCACACTTCAGATGGGAAGACATGCGACTATAGACCTAAAGGACGCATTTCAACACATCCCAACGAACCGCAAGATGTTTTGTGCTTTGTAATAGACAAGACACTAACAATTCAGGATGCTACCATTTGGAATATAATCAGCACCCAGAGTGTTCACAAAGTGCTTAGCGGCGGTAGCGACGCATCTGAGAAAAAAGGGGCTACACGTGTATCCCTACCTAGATGACTGGTTGGTAAAGGCAGACTCAGTATGCAGGAGCAGAAACAGCATAAAGACAGTCATGATGACGAAACTTCACAGGCTGGGATTCTCCAGAAACAGAAAAGCTTTTCCTGGGGGAAGGAATCAACACAGCACAAGCAAAATCTTACCTTTGCGAAAAGAGGACACTGGTGATAATGCAAGAAGCTCGCCAATACCGGGAGGCTTGGTCTCTGACTGTGAGGTCTGTGGAGAAGTTTCTGGTAATGATGGCTTCCTTCATACCATAAGCTTATAAGGGGACACATGAGACCGATCCAGGAATGGGTCCATAGACAATGATCATAGGCAGCGGGGCGTTGAGAAGATCTAGTGGTTGTCACTTAGAGAGTGCAGGAGGAAATGGCGTGGTAGAATAGGACGAATATAGCATTAGGAAGACCATTCATCCTACTAACTCCAACAGTGACCATCACTACGAACACTTTGCATACGGTATGAGGAGCTCATAAGAGGAAGCTCAAGATCAGAGGAGTCTGGAAACTAGAAGAGGCAGTTCAGCACATAAATCTACATACCTAAAGACAGTGTTCCTAGCCCTAAAAGCCTTTCAGAAGCAGCTGTAGGGCAAATCAATACAAGTTCAAATTGACAACACAATGACAATGTTCTACCTTAACAAGAAAGGGCGGGGACAAAATCTTTCGCCCTATCTTTGCTAGCACAGGAGATATGGAGATGGGCCATGCAGAGACAGGTAGCCATAGCAAAAATACATCTACTTGGGGTAGACAACATAGAAGTGGACAAGCTAAGCAAACAAGCATCCACCTCAAGGAGGGGGAGCAGAATCAGGCAGTGACGAGAAAGTGTTAAAAAAGTGGGATACCAGAAATAGACCTATCGCAACACCAGAAAATGCAAAATGCCAGTTCTTCTCATTCAGGCACCCACAATGCCATTCCTTAGCAAATGCGCTGCTGATAGACTGGTCAGGGAAGATCGGTTATGCTTTTTCCTCAATTCCACTGTTATTAATAGTGATCAACAAGTGCAGACAATAACAGATGTCCTTAATACTCAATACCACCCAGTGGGCAAGACAAACCTTCTTCTCAGATTTGATAGAGATGGCACACAACAATGTACAGAGACTACCAGCTTAACAAAACCTACTCTCCCTGCGGGGGAGGAAGGGGGGATTATCCACCCAAAAACAAACACACTGATTCTAGCAGCATGGCTCTTGAAGGCCTAGAGTTTGAACATCTGGGACTCCCACAGAAAGGAGTGGCATGCCCCAGGGATGCAAGAAGACCGACAACAAGGAAATGGTGCACAGCCAAATGGGAGAGATACACAAGGTGGTGCCAAAGATCTGTCCTTTTTCAGGTCTGGACAGCAGACCCTACAGTCATCAGATACCTGATTTATGTGCTAGACAGCAATCTAACCTATGCGTCCTAAAGATGCATCTAGCCGCGATAGGGGCTTAGACAACGGTATTTGTAGGAAGAATTTTCTTCACTACACCAGTGAGCAAAAGATTTCTGTAATGGGCAAAAAGGATACCCATACCAAAGAGTGCATCAATGCCTACATGGAACCTAAACGGGATGCTGACCCAACTAATGAAAAGACCATTTGAACCACTTCACAGGGCCACCTTAAAATTCATCACACTTAAATTGGCATTTCTAATTGCAATTACATCACTCTGCAGAATAAGCGAACTACAAGCACTCACCATACAGGAGCCATAAATGCGAATACACAAGGACCGGGCAGTCATTAGGACTAACCCACGCTTACTACCAAAGATCATATTCCACTTCCACATAAATCAGACTGTCCAAATACCGAGTTTTTTTCCAAGAGCTAAAGACTCGTGCAGAGAGGGCGCTGCATACCCTGGATGCCCGCAGGGCTATGTATTATATGGAGAGTACAAAGTCATTCAGGAAAAGGAGGCAACTCTCTGTACCACAATAACAAAGGAAAACCGGTCACCAAGAACACCATTGAAAGGTGGATAACTCAGTCAATTTAAATGTGTCACAAAAGAGCTGGCATACAGCTAGAGGCTAAATCAAGAGCATATTCGACAAGAAAGGAATCTACAATAGTCTTCATGGCAAACGTTCCGCTAAATGATATTTGTATGGCAGCCACATGATGATCAGTACACACGTTGTGTGTTCTGATGAGCACATGTGAGTTTAACTCTGCTACTTGCATTTCGATTTCTGCAATTTTATTTCCTTGTAGACATCAGGTGATTTAGTCACTCGGTGCCAGTTACCACGGAGTTGCCTGGCTCCACCACTCTTTCCTGAGCACCATCTTGAAAGGGCCAAGTGCCCCTTTTTAATCATTTTATCGTTTATTTTTGCAGCCTATAATTTCTTTTTACTAACTTCCTAATACCTTCTCTCACAGGGGACCCTGTGCAGGACAAGCGGGGTTGCTGGTCTCTGGATTTGCTCCCATTTACTTTGCCCACATATTTTTTAGGCTCGCGCTCTGGTGCGTAGACTCGCCCACCCTCACATGCAGGGTTATTTAAAACTGGGATCTGGAGGTCTGCACAGATGGTGTGCCAAAGGCAAGCCCATCTGTGCCCAGATATCGCTGAGCGTCGGAACCCCTGATGGTTTTCCTCCAGACCCTAGCAGCATAATCAGTTCTTCAGGTAAGAAACTCCTAGCCCTTAACGAGTGCAGGAAAACCTGCAGCCGTTTCGATATGCCCTTGCTCTGGTCAGGCAACAGTGAGAGCTGCAATGGATGTGGATTCGGTCTCTCTCTACCTTCCCCACCGCCTAGCCTTCCTACCACGTGACCCGTACCTAATTAAAAAAAAAAAACAATTATGTGTAGCTGTACTCTTATTAACACATGGTCGTTGGTAAGGTATGCAATTGAAATGGCTAAGGTAATTGACTCACATCAGCCTGATATTATTTTCATTATGGAAACTTGGACAAAGAGCACCTCGACCCGGGAACACCTAACTGCTATCCCTACGGAATACATCATGCATATACAGGCTCGCCTGCTCAAAAGAGGAGGGGGGGTTAGAGTTATATATCGAGACAAGATTAGGGCTAGATTCACGACCATGTCTAATGAAGACTGTGAAGCCTTATTCTTTTGGTTTGAATTATCCAAGAAGAAATCCTTTAGAGGATCCTTCATCTTTAGCCCACCCGGCCCCAGCGATGATTACCTTAATTCCTTTATTTTTTAATTGTAATTTAGTTATAGATTTTTAGTCACAAATAACAACAAAAACCAAGAAAGCATACGTAGCACAGAGAAAACATGATAATTTACAAGAAAGAGAGAAACAAAAAAGGAGAGAGAAAAAAAATAAAGGGGAGAAAAGGAAAAAAGGAGAGGAAAATATCAAACTTCTACAATGTAAGAACGGATATATACAGTTTGATCTTGAACACAATATACAAAGTATTGACGGGTCCAGATAGAGAAAACTTATAACTGAGATTGGGAATATTTATTGATAAAAATAGAGATAAAGAAATTATAATGTGGCAATTAATCCCACTGAAGACTTGACCAGACCCTTCTGAATTTCACCCTGGAGCGTAGACCCCGAGCTTTAGCTACTGCCAGCTCCATTTCATAGACCCCCCCTCAATAATAACCAAAAATCGGTAATCTTGGGACACAGTGAGTCAATCCAAACCCTAGCGATACACAGCCGAGCAGTAATGATAATGATTGAAACTAAGGAGGTCGATAAATAGCCTGGGTCAGCTACCAGGCCCAAGACTATTTCTTTCTCAGTTAATTGTATCTCCTTTCCGGCCAACCAACTCAAAACATTTGTAACATCATGCCAGAACGTAGTAAGTCGAGGACACATAAGCGATCAAGCAGCGTATTCATTACATTTGGGGCAGTATGACTTTGATGAAACCTGCAAGGTAGTCCATTTCGAAATAACCTTCGGGGTATAATATAACACACACATAGTGCGATGTTGTTGCAGCTTTAAATTAATTGAAGTAACAGCCGAGTTGATTGTGGCCATTGAGTCAGCAATTTCTTCTATATTAATATCCGTTGAAAACACGCAAGTGAGTTTAGCCGCAATCTGCGATCCGTCGCTTCCGCTTACGGACCGAAAACTCTGATATATTTTCCCAATCTGACCCCGGCCAGAAATCTTAAAGATAGCCCGCAGTAGCTCTGAGGTACAAGGGAGGGCAGATAGGCCCTTCCCTTGTACAAAATAGTCCCTAACTTGGAGGTACTTAAAAAAGACATTATGGGATAGCCCAACTTCCTCTTGTAGAGAGGAGAATGACCTAAAACCGCAATCATCATAAAGCTGCCCTAAACTGTATTTCCACACTGTTGCCACAACCTGCATACCGAGTCCGAAAATATACCCGGAAACCTAGGATTGTCCCACAAAACAATAAATTCATGTAGATCTGGTATAGCGAAGTTTTTGCCGATATTTTGCCAGATACGATAGATGTGTCTGACTATCTTAAAACAAACTCTTTTGAAGTAGTTAGGGTCCGACATGCAGTGTAGGAGAAACCCAGTGTTTGAGCCATATGAGAGCTGGTACGCGAGCCATGTTTTAACCACATAAGGTCCCAAAAGTAAGCTCTGAATACGATTCAGGAAGGCTGACCAAAAATAAGTCTTAAAATCAGGGAGAAGGAAGCCACCTTGTTTGTATGTCAGCTTTATATATTTAAGTGCTCTTCTGGATTTTTGAAAGCCCCAAATAAAGCTGTCAATAGCAGAATCAAGCCGTTTAAAAAAAGAAATTGGAACTCGTAGAGGAATAGAGCAGAACAAATAAATAAATTTGGGCAAGATGTTCATTTTCACTATATTACATCTCCCAATGATAATTGGAGGCAGTCTATGCCACCTACGAAGGTCATCTATTATTTATTTAAGCAGTGGTTCATAATTCATGGCCAAAAAGTCCTCGGTACGGCCACTAATACGAACACCAAGATAGATAGCAGAGGTAGTTAACCCTAAGTGAGGTATTGAGAATGTAGGCACTTAGTTAAGGATAGACTGCGTTTTGTTTATATTAAGCTTATACCCTGAGAAGGAACCAAAGAGTTGAGCCTCCTGTGTTAATATGGCTATAGCCGTTTCAGGCCTGATAGTAAATACAGCGATATCGTCTACATAGGCTGTGACTTTTAACGTCATGCCGTTAAGTGATACTGGTAATATAGAAGTATTCTGAAGGAGATGTCTGATGAAAGGCTTGATATAGAGAGCAAATAGTAAAAGGGAGAGCTGGCACCCCTGACGCGTACCCCGCTGGATCTGAACAGGACTAGATGTACAACCATTAAGTTTGATGACAGCAGACGGATTATGGTAGAATCGCTGGACCGCCGAGACAAACCTTCGACCCAGGCCTAGAGACAGCATAGTACACCAGAGAAACCCCCAAGCTACTCGGTCAAAGGCCTTCTCGGCGTCCAGCATTAACATGCCAATCCGATAACCCAAATGACCAGCAACATCAAAGGCGGTATTAAAATGAGTTACTGTATCTCTACTGGGGACAAAGCCGTGCTGTTCTTCTGAGACCAGTAGGTGTAAAAGTGGGGCAAGACGAGAGTCAAGAAGCTTAGCGAAAATTTTCGCATCCGCGTTAATAAGAGAAATTGGTCGATATGACCCCAGGTCTTCTACCGGTTTGCCCTTTTTAGGGAAAACCACGATGTTAGTTCGATTCCATGAGGGAGGTGCCTCCCCTCCCTGTAATATGTCATTAATCAGCTCCAGAAGAACTGGCATCAGCAGATCCCTGAAAATCTTATAAAACTCGAGCGGGATAGTGTCCTCGCCCGCCGCCTTGCCGCTAGGCAGAGTCCTGATTGCTAGATTCAATTCCTCCAGGTCAACAATATTCTCTAAGCTCGAAGTTTGAGATAAATCCAGAGAGGGTAAAGCGCTTTCTCGTAAATAATTCATGGCCACCGGCTGATTATAGCTGCCAGATTCCTTATATAAGCTAGCATAGAAGATCTTAAATTGCTCGGCTATGTCCTCCGATTTCGTATAAGTGGCACCATCTACCCCATTAATAGTCTTAATGTGCGATTTAGCCTTTAAATCAGCCAGTTGGTGAGCCAGTACCCTTCCAACCCTTTCCCCGTACTCATACTGCAGATATCTAAACTTAAGAAAGTTGTTAGCGGCCTTATCCTTCAACCCTCTACTGAGTTTTGCTCTGACTTCAATGATTTGGGCATAAATTAGTGAATCATTAATATCTTTTAAGGCGATTGCCCGGGCATGTTGCTGCTCTAATTCAGTATACTGCCGATGTTCATTACTCAGCTGAATACTATTGGATCTGTTTTGCCTGATTATAAACTGAGCGGTAGCCCCTCTAACACATGCTTTTAGACAATCCCATACCAACGCGAGGGAAGAAGTATAGCGATTGTTAGCAATATAATCATTCAGGGCAAGATGCATATAATCGATAAAAGCAGAATTGCTTAGAAGATGCCGAGGGAATGAAAATTCCTTGACTTGACCTTGTCTAGATGAGCCAAGATGTACAGAGAGCATAATAGGATTATAGTCCGAGGTTACTTTTGGACATACGACCATAAATGCATTGACCAAAAGCCTGCCATTGGTGAAGATCAAGTCGATCCTAGAGTATTGTTTATGGGGATGAGAAAAAAAAGTAGACCTAGGACTTGTAGGAAACAGTGTTCTCCAGGCATCATCCAGTTGATGGACATGTAGTAAATCCCTTATTGCATCCCTGATCCGGACCATCCTAGCTCTAGCGAGCGTATTTGTGGTATTGATTATTTTATCTAGAATGCAATTAAAGTCACCCATTACGATGAGATCGCCAGCCCAATCCAAGAGTTCAGAATTCAAATAAGAAATAACCTCAGGACAGTCCGTATTAGGGCCATAGACCATGCATACTGTAACCTTCCTACCAAGAATAGAGAATTGCGCAAATGCCCACCTACCCCGGCTATCAGCAAGAGTTCGTAATATAACAATTTTAGAGGATTTATCCTTCAAAAGGGCGACTCCCCGTATAGAGACTGTCTGTGAAGTACAAACGACCAAGTCAAAACAAAGCTGTTTAAAAAGTTTCTATCTTGATAAGACAAGTGAGTTTCCGCCAATCCGACTATTTGAGCCTTGAATCCTTTGAGCTCTTCAGCCACCAATCGCCTTTTACTGGCTAGATTCAACCCACGAACATTCCAACTCATAAATTTGACTCTAGACATTCCCAAACAGTTCTTTTTCTAAAATACTGAATGATTTCTCCTACTCACATTTCTCGTTTTTAATTTCAAATATTTCCTGTGCTACTTTAACAATGCCGTGACTATTTAACCCCGCCAAACCCCCCATCCCCCTTAGACCAACCCCGAACCCCCCCACCCTGTTTCTTGAGAAAGGAATCGCCCCCCTTAAAGCTGTCCTGACCCGACAGCATATGAAGGACACCACGACCACTCCCCCAGAGACCACCGCCCTGACTACACATACTACCCCCACCATCCAAGTCTACCCAGTATATTTTCCTCTTAACATAAGTGCCACCCAAGTGAGATTTTCCCCCAACCCCCTAACAAAAAAAAAAAGGAGAACAAGTACATCAGGCCTAAACCTTACATTATAATAATCAAGGATTAGGGGTGATTTGCCAGTTAGCAAGCACTGTTTTAGCCTCCTGTTTACTTATGAAAAAATATGAGCGACCATCCTTAATCACTTTGAGCCGGGCAGGCTCCTGCAGAAAGACTTGAGAGCAAACAGACTTGAATGAGTCTATAAGCTGACGAAACTGCCATCTTTTCTCCATAGATGATTTACACAAATCTGATCTGACGAAGATTGACATAGTCAACTTGGACAGGAGCCGTTGGTCGGGCATTAAAGAAGATAGCCTGGCGAAGTAGAAAGTTACCCAAAAATACCAGAATGGGCCTTGAGAATTTTGTTTTAGCTTGAGAGTTCGATTTTAAGAATAGTGGGAGGCGATGTGCTCTTTGAACCTGTGTGTCCCTATCCCAATCCCCCAAGTCCGGAAAAGCTTTCTGTAATAAGTTCACGACGAATGCACTAGGGTCAGAACCCTCCTTCCCTTCCGGCACCCCGAAAATCCTCAAGTTATGTCACCACTGTCTATTTTCAAGATCATCAATCTTTAGCTGCATGGAGACCAGCTGTGACTCCTGCATGGTGACTAACTGAATAGTTTGAGTATTGACTTCCTCCACGTCTGCCACTCGATGTTGTAGCTCAGTAACGTCCGCTGTTAAATTTTGAACTTTGGTAGTGACCTCAGATAGTGCCTTTTTGATTTCAATAGAGTCCGCCCATGCCTGTTGATAATGTGCTTGTGCTTCTGCTCTCTGAATATTTATAGCCTGCATAATATTGGAAAGAGAAGGCTCATCACCCCCACCGTACCGTCCGTCCGACTGATTCTGCTCAAAAGTATGAGTTGAGACAGTTTCTACAATAGCCCGAGGACCATGGGGGAGGGGAGAGGCGAGAGAGTGAGGTACTGCGGGTAGATTGTTACGCTCAGCTGGTGTTGGACCCTTAGAGTAGTGGAGCGTCCCATCGGCAACATTTTGGCCATGATCAGTGAAATGGCCCTCGGCTGGAGCTTGTGCATAGTCCGTAGTAGATGTATTAGTGATAGCCATGGTAAAGTTATTAGATAATGAAAGAACAGGAGGGGCAGGGCCGGCCGTAGACGCCAGCAGATTAGCCGGCGAATCTGAACTATTCAACGGAATATGGCGGATCGTATCCGCCGCTGAAGGACGCGTGTCTGCCCTCTCCGGGGGGCCGGGATGCCTACCGCGATGCCTCCCCGTCCATGGTGATTACTTTCCTACATCTACGGTGATAACTGAATACAACACTGCCACAGCTAAAAAAAACAAAAACGAGGACCTTAGATGCAATAGCCACCTACGGTTTCTCAACGCTGTGTGCCCTTTCTTTCTTCCTCCGGTCTGCAAGCTGACGGATGTGCCGGCTCATCCGTATCAGCTGTGTGGTTCACGGCGCTCGCGCGGTGAGATGGCTCACAGCTAGGAGGTTGTTCAGAGTATTCGTTCCGCCCCCGCTGTTCGATTTTAGAGCTTCTCGGCTTGTTGGTGGAAATCCTGCTGGTGTCTTGGTGATCAGGAGCGGAAGCGCTGGCTTTGAGAAGTGGACTCTGAAATCCACAATCCTGTCAAAGGAGCAGCTGGAAGTCATGGCACCCCCACGGACAACTCGTTGAGTTGAGGCTCAAACAGAAAGTGATGGCCATTCTGTAGCAGTGGATCGCCCGGAAGGTCAGACTGTTTTTTTGACTGATTCAATTGCTGATAATGTAATAATGCCCCGGAGAGCCTTACCAGGCAATAACGCTCCAGTCAGCCCAGTGGATCTTCAGGTGGGGAAGCTTATACTAAAACTCTTGCGTTCAGGGAAAGTTACAGCACTTCTTCGATCCTGTGGCTCCGAATCTGTCGCCCCGCCCAAATGGCTGAAGTTCTTAATGCCACGGTCAATGAGGGCTGGGGGGTAGGGAGGAATCATTGAATATTTCAAGATTGGAGTCTCCTTCGGCGGGGGTTTGCTCAGTGGTCTCAGTGAGCTTTGTTTCTTCTGATCCTCCTCCACTTGTTGATGTAGTCGTAACTATTTCTCCAGTCCCAGTCTGCACTCCCCAAGTTGAGGGTCTCCACAGCGTAGGCGGTGAGCATTCCAACGGTATCGTGCAGGAGGCTAGTCCATGTAGTGACTATAATTACCCAACAGATAACACTGACAATGTAACTGGGGGCTATGAGGAGCAGGCGAATTTACTCATTGAATCTGGGAAGGATTTGCTCTCCCTTGCAAATCCTGGTTCATCTGGACATGGAGGTGTTAATACTAGGATCAGTAACAATGCAGTGTATGGCCCAGGGGGTAATACCCCGAAAGACAAGTGCCCTTAACCAAGCCGGTCTGGTAAAGGTGGCAGAGGTCGAGGTGGTACTGGAAACATGGCTCAAATCACCGATGTACTTGGTCGATTGAAGGGTGCCAGCTCCTGTAAGGCTGGTTCAGGGGTAAGCCCACTACGTAAATGGGTGTCATCAAAGGGCGAAGTGAGAAATATTGTCTCTAGACTATCCAACTCAGGCTTACAGGTGGGTATATCGGCCCCCTCTTCGTTCAATAGTTCAGAATTACCTTAATTCCATCAACACCCTTCTAGAGGAGGAAATCTGCAATGGTCCTTGAAGATTTAAATTTCCATTTGGTGTCTCAAAAAGATAAAGACATTAAGGCTCTGCTTGAAATTATGAATGATTTCGGTCTCCCCCAGTTAATACAAAATGCTGCCCACATTGATGGCCACACACTACATGCCATTTTCACTAATAACGAATCCATCACCGATCTAAATCTTCTACTGCTCTATTGGTCGGATCACTCTGCCATTTTTCTTTAGTTAAGAGGTACTGAGGTAATAGCAGATCTTAATAAAAAGCGAGGTACGACTTGCTATAGAGCATGGGCCAATTTGGATTGTAAACAACTACAGCTACAACTTATGGAATCCCTCCCGCCCCGTGGAAAATCATGAACTAGCCAGCCAGGGTTACCTTAATTGGCTAAACACTGCACTCGACCTAACTGTACCTATAAAAAAAGGTTAATCAAGACAGAAAAAAAAACCTCTGCACCTTGGATTTCTGAAGCCCTCTGGTTAGAAAAACAAAGCTGTAGGTGTCAAGAGAGAAAATGGAGGCTTTAGTATGAGTCTCATGAAAAAGGTCAAGAAAAACGTTTTACCTCCCAGATCGAATCCTCCAAAAACTCTCCCAATGAACTTTTCCAGGTAATAAACAAGCTAACAACACAACCAGAGACAAAAGGAGTCTGTAACAGTTCATGGGACAGTGTCTAGTGGTGGCTGACGGCACCCATCCTTGAGGGTGGTGTGAATCAGTCCCTACTAGGAACTGTGGTAGTCACTATAGATGACAGAAAACTGGGCATGGCTGTGATTCTGGGTCCTGTCAGCCAAAGGCCAATAGCGTCCTTTGAGAAGGGGTCCTGCTTATCAAGTTGACGAGGAGCTCACTGTGATGCTCTAGATACTCCTCTTGTTTGCTCGACACCTACCTGGCTGTGAGGTTCAGATCCACACTGACAACATAGTAGCCAAGTCCTACGTAAACCAGCAGTCGGGTCTGGGTTCTGCCAGCCTGGGTTTGTCAATTGAGAGATGTTCTGAGCTCTGTCTTCTGGCCATGTCAGCTTCTCCTATTTGGTGTACAGGCACCGTGGATGCCAGTCATTTCATTATAGTGTTTTATCTGACTCCTGACTTTCTCCTGTTGCAGATGATCTTTGAGGAGGTGTGATTCTTATTTAGATCTCTGTAGGGGGGACTCTGCGAATTATGTCAGTGTTCTTCTGCCCTACATCCCATCCGGCTTTCTGAAGGAGGGTGTATTGGGGTAGATCCTTTGTCCACTCATTTGTCTCCTCTTTTGCTTTGTGTATTCCTATTGCTTCCCCTGATTGCCAAGTCATTTATGTAGCTCCCCAATGAGTGTGTGAATGCCATCTTGTTTCTTTCCTTCTGGGCTCACATGGGGGGGTTTCCTCTGCGTTGGCACAGGTCTCTGCACTGGAGCTGGTGTTGCCCTCTGTTCTCATGGCTACTTAGTAGTTGAAAGGTGGTATCTTCTTTGGTTAGGTCTCAATGATTCCTTCGGATCTTCTGGTCGGAAATCTTGGAGAGGTTGAACTCTGAATTCTTCTGAGCTACACCAGGTTCCCTTCCCTCTTAGTGCCTGGATCCCTGTGCCTGTGAATTGTGATGAGTATTACAGTTTTTCCAGGATTGTTTCTGTTTTGGTCCGGATGTTTCCAACATCCTGTTTCAGTGTGGGGCAATTAAAGATGTTGGAGCTCCTTGGAAGGCCTTGCTGACCAAATGTATCTTCGTAACCATCTACTGGAGGGGTTTTCTCTTTGTTAACCTCCTGTCAAGCCTGTCACTCCTCCTTTGGAATTACCGTACTTTTCAGAGTCTCCCCTTTAAGACTGTGGCTGAGGCCATGCTTAAATCCCCAGACCTTCTTTCTTGTGCTCATCACATCTGCCTGTGAGGCAGGGAGAATTTGAGAGCTTTGTATATAAGGGCCTTTTATTTGCATGTCTAAGATGGTCCTCTCTTAACAGAACCAGGAGATTTATTTTTTCGAGGCCAAGTTTGTGAGGAGACTTGGCATCTCCTTGAGTCACTAGGGTGGTGCAGACATGCATCTCTGGGTCTGCTGAGTATCAGGTCAGTATTAGCCATTTTGCCAATTTTGGTGTTTTGTGGCAGGATTGTATGGTTGCTTCCTTCTCACTCAGTCATTGGATCAAGTATTAGTTCTCTCATGCCTACGATTCCCAGGGTTGTTCTTTGACCAGTGTGGTCCAGTAATGTTCCACACATGGGATGATACCTCATTGGACATTCAGCTGGGACCTTTATCTGGCATGTCATGCCACTGCTGGGTTGGTTCTTTATACCCTTAAATCCCACTACGGGTTAAATGTGGGATAGTGTTGGTCCTTGAACTTGAGGACAAGAGTTAATGTCGCAGTTCTTCATGACTGAACGCAAGAGTGCTACTGATTGCGAAGAGTATTACTGCAGTGCTGTTTTCTTTAAAAATGTAGATGTATTGCATTGCCTCTGGGGTGTGTGGGCTTTTTTGTGGACCAAATTACAGCTTACTGCTCTGATATATTCTCACTGTATCAAGGACTGGACCAAGGAATGAGTGAGAAGGTTATGTGATGATTATTTGCAGGTAATTTTCATTACTTTAATTACCCTTTCTTGATCCAGTACTTGTGTACCTCTCTCCCTTTCCATGGTGTGTCCTCGATCCTTGCTGCTTGGTGATGATATGACGATTCCTTTTATACGCTACTAGTTCATGCTGTACATAGATGAGCAAAAGATACACAACTGATGGACGGAATGCAGAACAAATCAAAACATTCACCCCCAGTCAAAAGATCTGGGTTAAATCCATCATTCTTTTGCTCACCATGCCACCCCAGTTTAGACCTGGCCATATACAAATCAGTCTTGACCCTGTACCTCATGGGAACAGTCCAGCCCGAACTGCCAAGCCAGGTCCTCCCTGGACCGGAAACAAGCATCCTAGGACCGGTTTCGGAGTTTCACCCCTCTTCAGCCGGGATAGCTTGATTCCAGTGGCACAGTGAGCCCAGGACCCACGTCTGGGCATACCTGGCGCACTTGGGGCGAGAAAGCAAAAGATACACAATTGATGGACGGAATGCAGAACAAATCAAAACATTCACCCCCAGCCCAAAGATCTGGGTTAAATCCATCATTCTTTTGCTAACAATGCCACTCCAGTTTAGACCTGGCCATATGCAAATCAGTCTTGACCCTGTGCCTCATGGGAACAGTCCAGCCCGAACTGCTAAGCCAGGTCCTCCCTGGACCGGAAACAAGCATCCTAGGACCGGTTTGGTCTAAACTGGGATAGCATGATGAGCAATAGAATGATTGATTTAACCCAGATCTTTTGACTGGGGGTGAATGTTTTGATTTGTTCTGCATTCCGTCCATTAATTGTGTGTCTTTTGCTTTCTCGCCCTAAGTACATAGATGAGGACATACTTCACTGAAGTAACTACTGGGACTCGAAAAGGTAACTAGAGTGATGAAAATTCACAGTAAGTAATCTGTGTTACAGTACACACGCCTGAAAGCGCCACTCCAACATTATTCTTCCAAATATACAGTTATGGTGTACTGTAACATTTATTTTCCATATGGGATCCCAAGGTAATCCTTCTGGGGTCAATTATTTTTCCCAAAAGGGGATATCTACCAGCTGGTTCAAGAATTTGTGGGGTACTTGGTCTATTCTCTATATGTTTAGTTACCCAATATTCTTCTGCCTCCTGCAAAGCCTGATCTTGACGCCTTCCCACATGATGTTCTCCAACCTGCTTCTACTATTGCCTGGCTTTTACATACAGATTAGCTGTAGGGCATCTTGGTGTAGTTCATTGTAGTCTTGCTCCTAGCCCAATCGGATACGATCACCGGAGACAGGACGTATGCCTGAGCCCCGCTGCAATTTATTTGTAACATGGAATTCAATTAAGAGAATTGACTATCATTCCTAGAGGAAACAGGACGAACGCCTGCGCACCTTCATTTGTCTTCCCTGATACTAGACGGAAGTATCACAACAGGACTGCAATCCATCATTGGTAATACGCTAAAAGAGATCTTTACTCCTGGATGAACATTCACTTAAACGGAGAGTTCTTGTACACGTCCCATAAACGACTTTGGGCCTTTTTAGGCTGTCACCCCTTCTCTTTGTCCTGATGAAGACCGGCATTGACTAGACAGTAGTGCGCTTCAAGGGTTGAAACGTCGGCAGTAGAAAGATTCTGCATAAAGACCCATTCACTCAACCTGCAGTCCTATTCATTTACCTGTTCTCTGGCCTTTCTAAAGCCTTCTCGATCACTTTGTATATATTCTGCACTATCACCACATCACTGAGCACCACGTGTCGCCTTGTCACGAAATTTTCTACTTGCTTTTGTGTCTTGACAGCCATTTAATTCAATCTGGGTACTTATAAATGACGTAATTTATAAAACCTTGAATACCCTTTATGGTCTCTTTGTGTGTATTATTTGTGTTCTAATTGCTCTTTCTTGTGAATAACTCAGAGAGTGCTTCAACAGTGTAAAGAAATTATTCATACCCGACAGAACCAATTGTTATCTTTGTATATCCTAGCCCAATCTGGGCTTTCTGTTCTCCCATAAAATTGGGTTCTGGGCTACCATGTCTTATAAGATTTCAGGTATGTTTCGATGGCACACTGTCATGTGAGGAACAGTACTCTGGCGAGCATCCAAATTAATTTGAAAAGGTATTAAAACCTTTAGGGACTTCCAGTCTCTCTGTTAGGGCTTTGTCGGTGTTTCCCTTCTAAACATTAGGTGTCTTATTTGTCTGGTACCAACACATGCAAAATTTCAATACGGTTCCATGGTGAGTGTTTCTTTTTCCACTCTATCTGTAGATTTCCCCCATTTAAAATCAGGCGATATATTATTGCCGTGTGTGTGTTTCTCCCCATTTTGTTAGTTTTCTCTCAAAGATTGTTATCTAGAAGCACTTACAAGACCCAACACAGGGCAAAACCCATCTGAGATTGTTGAACATCATTAAGCGTTGTCTCATATTTGAAGTTAGAGTGCCTACACATTATCGCATTCGTGTCAAGATGCTCTTGCCCTGCAATCACGAGAGGCAAGTCAATGTTAACCTGAACACCCAGTGATATGGTTAGAGTATTACTAATAGCTGCCCAATATGACTCTAGGCTAGGGCAGTCGAAAAACATGTGGGTGTCTGATGCTGCCAGAAGGCCACACCTTGAACATGCCATTGGGTTGCCCTCAGAAAATTTTGATAATCTGAGGGGAGAATAGTATGCCCTATGCAGCGTAAAAAGATGGTTTCTGCGTAGCCATGAAGGCTTCACTATACTGCACAAAAGGCCGAAAGAAGCTGACCAAAGATTTTGTAGATTTGGACCAGAAATTGAAGGACTCCACAACAAGTCAGGCAGGTTGAAAACTCCGTCCGTTTCCTCGAGTAGGAGTCTATACCATTGTGAGGTCTCCTTTTTACCGGGTGGGTTGTTGACCAAATTATCAATAAGTAGGCTATATCCTCCAAGTGGAAATTTGTTTCTTTCAAGGGATTGAGTCTTATAGACCTGAATCCAACTAGACATTTGGACGTATTTGAACCTTGATAGATTGGGGCCGATCTTAGCCTGGAGCTGATCCCATGAAAGCAACTCCCCTTCAAAAAAGAGATCTCCCCAGACCTCTAGGCCTGCGTCTCTTATAGGCGCCGCTAAGATGACTCCAAGCCAGGCGGGGTTTTCCGGTAGTCCCCATAGCGGAGTTCTTTCACAAAAGTATCCTTGTTTTATAGATCTTGTGACTTCGGCCCATAATTTTGCCAATCCCTGTAACACCTTCAACTTGGGGTTGCCAAATTTGAAGAGAAAGGCCGATTGACTAACATCTTCCCCTTCTAACATAGCTGAGAACATCAGGCCCACCTCATAGTCTGAAGGCATTTTTAACAACATACGGGAGTGAGTCAACTGAAAAGCCCAAGCGTACAATTTCAAATCCGGGGCAGCCAAGCCCCCCTTGTCCCATCGCCTCCTAAGCTTTTTCCATGAAATCCTTGCCTGTTTGTTGTTCCAAATAAAAGATGTTATGTCAGACTGTAATTTAGCTAAACAAGAGTAATCAAAGTGCAAAGGGATGGTGCAAAACAGAAAATAAATTTTAGGGAGAATCGACATTTTAATTAAATTGACCCTCCCTATTAAAGATAGTGGAATGTGAGACCATGAATGCAATAACCTACGGCATTCTTTGGCTACTGCTGAAAGATTCATTTGAGCAATTTTTTCTATGTCCTTCCCAATATGTAGACCCAAATACCTCATCGAGGAACCTGCTTGTAAATCCTTAGCTCGACCATCATCATTCCAGACAAGCATCTCGGTTTTGGAATCATTAATTTCGTAACCGGATACTTGGCCAAAGGAGTGGGCAATCTTTAGAATTATGGGGAGTGCAGTACCAACATCTGAAGTAAGAATGAGCACGTCATCTGCGTATAGGGCTACTTTCCTTTCCCACCCTTTATAAGAAAAAGGCTTGATAGTGGCCTCCCCCCTCAATTGTTGCACAAAGGGTTCGATGTAAAAATCAAAGAATAGGGGGGAAAGTGGGCAGCCCTGCCGTGTCCCCCTAGTGATAGTAACCGGGTCCGATAATTCTCCATTAACCAAAAGGCATGCAACTGGGCTATGATATAGCAAACCAATTGCCCTATGGAACCCTGCCCCCACGCCAAACTTAGCCAAAGCCCCCGACAGGTAAACCCAATTAACCCTGTCGAAAGCCTTGGTCGCATCCAACGTGAGGGCCGCCAGAGGGAGGGTCCGTGCAGATGCTATATCTATAGCACCTATTAAGTCATATGTTAGCTCAAATAGTTGTCGTCCCTTGACAAAGCCCTTTTGGTCAGGGTGGAGGACCGCCGGCGCAATCTCGGCCAACCTCGATGCCAAAATTGTGGTGAAGATCTTATAATCCACATTAAGAATCAAAATTGGCCTATAAGATCCACAAGCGGTCTTTGGTTTCCCTGGTTTCAGAATAAGGGTGATTGAGGCATTATCCCAAGAGGCAGGCGGGAACTGACCTTCCACTAAAATTTGATTGAATAGAACAGTAAGGAATGGGACTAATTCTGTTTCAAGGGCTCTATAGATTTCTGCCGGCAGGCCGTCAGGTCCGGCCGCCTTCCCCTTCTTACTTCTTTTAATGGCAGATCTTACCTCATCCTCCGTAATGGTGTTATCTAAGAACTGAGACTGCTCGGTAGATAACGAAGGGAGATTGATATCCCTCAGCCAACCTTCTATAGAATCTAACGTGATCTCCTTATCCTCCTCGTAAATCGCCTGAAAGTATTCTCTAAAGGCACCCCTGATATCCTCATCTGAAGAAAGAGTATGATTATCTACCGTTATTGCGGCAATGTTATTGCGAACCAGATCTGTTTTAGTCTTCCAGGCCAGTAGTTTCCCGGCGCCCTCACTGTATTCAAAATGGGCCAGCTTACTAGCTTCCCATCTTTGTTGAAGCCGAAGATTTAATATCGAGCTCAAACTACCCTTCAGAGTCACTAATTGATTGCGAAGAGTGGGCAGATCTAATCCGGAAGCCACATGATTGGAGTCTATATCTTGTTGTGTTTGACGTATCTGAGCCTCAATAGAAATGACTTCCTCTCTATGTAGCTTCCTACGATATGAGACTTTGCCCAAAATAACCCCTCTCAAAAAAGCTTTAAATGAATCCCAGATCATTCTGGTCGTAGCTGAGCCCCTGTTGGAATCCAAAAAATTATGGGTTTCAGATTTTAGAAAAGTGATATCCTCAAGGGAAGACAGAAGAGAGCGGTCGAAAGACCATGTGATGGAAGACCTCTTAATCGGTCTAACAAGTTCCAATACAACAGCCGCATGATCAGACAGATGTATTGGGAGATAGTTAATGGCCTTGACGGAATCTACCAGCCTCAGACTTAAGACAAAATCGATTCTGGACTGGTGGTGGTATTTGTAGTTCCGGAAAGAGACCCCTTGTTGTTGTCCCGACCTCTCTCTCCAAATATCCACATAACCATATTGCTTCATAGCACTTTGCAGCAAGGCCCTAGTTTTAGAAAAAACAAGGGATCGATTATTAGCCGATTTATCCAATAAGGGGTCCAATACGACATTAAAATCACCTGCCAAGATAATGGGTTCAGGGAAGGAAAGCAAGTGTGAGAATAAAGACTCCAAAATAGAGGGGTCGTCCTGATTCGGACCATAATATCCCAAGATTGTACTTTGCATATCGGAAATAACAACCTACGCTATGGCCCATCTGCCACCTGGGTCGACTGCCTGCGAAATCAGCCTAGCTTTAGCTCCTTTTTTGAATACAACTGAGACCCCTCTTGTATTGGTTGTTTGGGTAGTTGAAACTGCAAAGTCTATCCACCTATTTTTCTTCGTAAGGGCAAGCATTTCAGTGTGAGTTAGGTGTGTCTCCTGGAGCACAATGACCTGCGCATCAAAGTCCCGCAAATATTGCATAATTCTATTGGCTCTGGGCTTGGTGCGGAGGCCATTTACATTCCAGGAGATATATTTTACACTACCCATGCTTAAAAAAAGAAAAAGCCAAGATTACCATTTGTTGCATTAATTCTTTGCTCAACATCTGCCTGCTTCCATCCTTTATAACACTCTTTCGAACAATGAGGACCATTTTATATTTTTGCCATCTCCCACCCCACCTCCTAACCCCGTGCCCCCCCCTCAAACCCACCTCCCCCCCCATGGAAAACCCTTGTGTTATCTAACCGGCAAATGGTCCGGTAGATAGCACCCCTTTGACAAGCTCCCATCGAGAAGAACCCTTCCCACCCCAGAAGAAAAAGGATACAAAACGAGAAAGCGTAGGACATAAAAAACCCCACCCATCATGCTATAAGAAAGAGGTTATCAAGGCTATTTAAGGCAATTAGCTAGATGTAGAAAAAAGAGGACCTTTAGTCAAAGTAAATAAGTAGATATGACCTAGGGTAGAGAAGCATACAGCTCTGTGTTACTAATATCACATTAACAATTAGGCTTATCTAAAAAGATTCACCAACGCTATCTCACAATATGCGTAATCTATTTGTGCTCTTTCCCTAGCGTCATCAAAAGCTCATCGGCTTCCTGTACTGACCTAACGTTATACATCCGATTGTTATGCATAACTTTGATGGCTGCCGGGAACATGAGCTGAGCTGTTGCTCCTACCTTTCTAACGCATCCAGACGTCTCCCAAACTCCCATTGTTTCTCCAATGTGATTCTGGAGAGGTCAGACCTAACTAGGAAGGTAAAACCTGTCCCTGCGAGAGACTTATGTTTTAATGCCAGGTTAAGATCTTTGGGGATTCCGCCGAAAGGGGTCCCTATGGACTCGCTGTATGTCCATGGCTAACTCCTCAAGTGAGTGCTCTAGGCCCAGGGACTCCTTTAACAGAACAGTGATGAAATGTTTGATGTCGTAACCCTCAGTTCCTTCCGGAACATTGAGGATCCGTAAATTCCCCCGCCTGGCGTTATTTTCTAACATCTCCATCCTCTCGCTTAGGTTTTGCTCCTCTCTGGTAAGCTTCTTTATATCATCCTTAGCTTGCTCCAAATTAGTTGAGAGTGCTGCTGAGGTCTCTTCCAGAACTCCTGTTCTGATGGACAAACCATCAATCTTTTTATCCAATGCTTCACAATAGTTCCTTATCTCCAATTGATTTGCAGAGGACTCAGAAAACCCTTTCCTTATCTCCATTGTGAGCGCAGAGAACATCCCCAGCAATGAGGCAGCTGAAATAGTGGATTCACCCTCAAGGATGGCTGTACCAGTTTCAGCAGCGTCACCATTCTGATGCTGAGCGTTAATAGTCACTTCATCCCGCCATTCTCCACCGACTGCGCCCTCCATCACCGATGTTGCTGCCAAATGATTGTCATAAGTTGGCCCTTCCGCTGTTAACAGGCTTAGTGAGAGACTCTGTTCGATGGTGGACAAGCCCCCTGTGACATGCGCCCCCAACTCTACTCCTTGAACTAGTCCGGCTGCCTCTGAACCTTTCAGATGTGATGTAACCTGGGGTAAACCCTCCCCCCCTGCTATAGCTTCAACCCCAGCTTCGACCCCAGCTGGCGTGCAGGAGGATACTGATAACACACTGGCGGAGGGAGAAAGGGGGGCGTCCGGGACATACAAGACACCTGCCATATTGTGATCTTCCGCAAGGTTAAGAATCTGAGGAACTGCTTTAAAATAAGATCGAAGTGAAGGGGTGATCTTAGAACCTGAAGATAATACTGCCTTAGGACCCTTCGCTTTGGTTTTAGACTTAGGCTTGTGTTTACTTCCTCTAGCCTTCACTTCTGTATTTAAATAGGAAGAAGATTTCCTCCTAGCCGATACCTCGGAGCTCTAAGCAGTGGCAGCCTCACCAACAACCTGCACGGCTGCCTTATCGCTCAAAACACCACAGATAACTGCAGATCCTGGTGCAGACCCTGGCGCTAACCCAGCCAGCGTTTTAATACTCTCACTGATCTTACCGTTGACAAAAGCCTCTGTCTCTAGCCTTCCCTCCTTGGCTACTTTCAGAGGAGGTGACAGTGTTGGTTCTTGCACCCCTCTGGAAGCCGCTTTATTACCTGCGCTTCTAGAGTTAGACGCAAAGGCGGAACCACGGAATGGCTGCACAAGGCTCCGCAGCTTTCTCACCCGCCTCAGCTCCAGCGCGGCTGACCAAAGACGCAGCCTCGGCTTCCCCCGGGGCTCTCGGAGTGTAAGTGTAGCAGCTTTGCCAATTTCTAGCTCTGAGAGCGGTGTCTCCTCTGAAAAGCGCTGACTCTCTCCTGCCACTCTCAGAGGTACAGCACTCACCACAGAAACAGTCGAGGGAAAAAACTCACGGCGTCCTCCATCCTCCGAGAACGCCCACGGACAGAGGAAGCAAGCTGTATGGCGTGGGACATCTGGTCGACCAACGCTGCACTGCATCTTCAACGTACATTGAAGAGACGCCGAAACAACGACCGATCAAAATGAATTTTACCCGCTTCCAAGATAAGGAGTACTATTCCTCTACAACCTCCAGGGCAACCTCCAGGACATGCCCTACTACTCCGGTCACCGGGGACTCAATCCTTCTCGCGGCATGGCAGGGTAAGGTCGACTGACGGGAGCTCGCCTCAGAGCGCTACGGCAGCCTAGCAAGCTGCCGCCATGTTTCCCCGAGCTTCCACCATTCTTGAAACTCACTATCAACCTTGCACTCACAACATGCAAGTTCGAAGGAGAACCAATTCAATGTGAAATGAGACAAGAGAGAAACCGAGAAACTGTATATCATCACACTGCCTGGTTGCACAACTGGACTTGATTTGTACTGCAGGAGCATTGATGTCTCCAGGCAAGAGAAGACTTTTAGCATAGCTGTTATTGACTTTGGCATCTAACACCTGATATCATATATGATATAGTTGCTGACACGCTACATTTACAACTCTGATCTGGAATGAAACTTGATATTTTCCTGAGGTGAGATATAATTCAAGTTTTATCAACACTGAGTTATTATATGTTGGGGATAAAGAGAGCTACTTTCAATATTATGTAGTAACATTCTGTGGCTCTGATTGAATTCAACTTAACAGGTTGATAACCGTGATAGGAAATGCTTTCATTAATTGTGTATAGTTTTCCTACACAATCGACTATCATATACTTGTTCAAGTTAATATATTAATACTATACTTGTTCTAAGAATAATAAAGTCTGTGCAAGAAGAGTTTCTACTGACTGTTCTTGTAGAAATATTGCAAATCACTATTGAGTTCTTGATCTTATCACATGACTCCTTTTGAAAACTAACAGTGCAAATAAGAGTTTTTAATTCTAATGGGCGACTGCTTATGAAAAAATAAATAGAAGTCTATATCTTTATACAAGTGTTGTGCTAGAATACTTCTCTTACTTCAGACACGTCTTTCCAGAATAGAGAATACGAGCATTCCAAACTTCTAAATAGCAAGTCCTGGCTGCCACAACAGTAGGTAGTGATTGCCTAGAAAGGACACTGTGGACCACGAGGAACTTACATTCTAAGCATTCAGGATGACTACCATCATTTGCAAGTCTTGTGAGAGTCCCGTGACTCCATGTAGTTCTGCTGGTCTTAACTTGTAGTTCTGCTGGTCTTAACTCAGATGTCTAGTGTATTGCATCCCTCTTATACAGAGGCGTCTCTCCAAGCGGTGCCGACACTCCTGAAGAAATGCATGGTCAAGAAATTCGGTACCTCTCTCCGGACAGTGCAGAGAGGTAAACACGTCCCATGCTGCATCTTGACAATTAGTCCGAGTGAATGTTTGGAATCATTAAAGCTAAAAAGAGGACATTCATTATTAAAAATGTTCAATCCAGCAATTTCTGTCTGAGCCTCTATTGTGGGGTGCAGTCCATCCCTAAATGACTGGGGAGGTCTGCTTGTGCTGTGCAGGCTGTCAGTGCATCATGTGTTTGACTTCTTCAGACAGTTGTTCATGCAAGTCTACACCATTTGAAGGTAGCTTCATTATATGCATTGCTTAACTTGTTCCATTGATTGTTATGTTATGTTAAGGGAACTTATATAGCGCAACGATTACCCGGAGGTGTCCTGGCACTGATTATTATCCCTAAGAAAATAGACGGTGAACTGCTATTACAGGTTAAAAAGCTAGGTCTTAAGACTCTTCCTAAAAGTCAGGAGGTCCGGGCTTTTTCTCAGGTGGAACGGGAGGTCATTCCAAGCTTTTGTAGCCCGCACAACAAAACTTCTTCCGCCCCAGGACTCTTTTCTTATAAGTGGTACAATAACCAGCTTGGCTTCCATGGAGCGCAGCGTCCTTTTAGGCCAGTACCATCTAATGTTCTGTTTCAGAAACTCAGGGCCTGTGCCCTGAAGGGCCTTAAACACTATACACAAGGCTTTAAAACACACCTGTTTCCTGACTGGCAACCAGTGAAGTTTACTGATTTCCTTGGAGATGGACGCAAATTTGGGTGTGCCTGACAGCAGCCTTGATGCTGAGTTTTGCAGCATTTGGAGTCTGTTCATAAAGCGTTCCTGTAGGCTCAGATAAAGGCCATTACAATAATTGAGCCTAGACAGGACAAGCGCTGTGACCACTGTTCGCTGGCTGTCAGCCAGTAAAAAGATTGCTGTAGTTGGTCCCTGCTACACCTTCTGGGGGGATGTCACAGAACTTTGGACATGTTTATTTTTCCTGGCGGATATCCCGTCTGCTGTGTTACAAACCCATTATAACCTATGGAACTGGTAATACAGCGGACGGGATATCCGTCATGGTTGTGACGTAGTATCCCATCCGCCATGATTGTAATCAGTCTCTTAGTTGTCATTGTTTCACGTTGATCTAGAGCAAGATAGAGAAAGGGAGCAAACAGGTGGGAGAAAAAATTAGGACAAAAGTGACAAAGGAAGAAACAAGGAAAGAACCTTGAAGATTGAGTTAAAAAGTTCAGGGTGGTGAAAGGAGGAGGCATGTGGTGGAGTCAAGACTAAACATTCGGTTGCACTTTTATCAAACGTCTAAGAAAAACTTTATCTCCCCTGCACTTACATTTGTATTATTATTTTTTGTTAACAATTTGATCACTGGCACTATGGAAGCAGTGGACTGATTATAACAGTCTGAACAACTCACACTCACCCATAGAGGTGTGTGCACATTGATGGCTACTGCTGAGAATCTGAGCAGCTGTGACAGAGTTCAATTTTCAGTATCGTGTGCAGCACCTTTCACAAGCACTTAATTTCACACCCCAAAGTTTTCACGAGCAGCTAGGACCCATTTAATCTGCTTTGTGTTTCTTACAAAACATTCACTGACTGGGAAAACTGAAATACCGTGGAATTAAGTAAGCACTGGTCTCAGAGACCACAAAACATCAGATAATGCTTCAAGAACTGCACATCTATAATTTGGCCCATTCTGTTGCAATGTTTATATCAGTGCTAGCATCATAATTAACTAATTTAAATACTTTTTGGTAGTTCAAGCCGCCTCTTGTTGTTTTATTGTTTCAGGTTGTCAGTGTTGGACAAATCTCAAAACACTGAAAACAGTTTTAACGATGCAGAATTTTTTGCACATCCAGTGCTTGTTTAGATCTGTGTTTGGAAGGCTGTTGATCCGTTAATCATGAAGTCACTGATCGTGTACCCATTATGGCTAATTTGTTCCCACTGCAGCTCAGCTGTTCCCATTACGGTTCAATATGTACTATAAAGGCTCATGTACACCCATGGTGTCTCAGTCACTGATATTGTCTGACAGAGAGCTGTTTGGTCTACTATCACCAGCTTTCTTTTCCTGGTGGCCTGCTGCTTCCTAGCCTGGGTCGAGCACTTCTAAGTCCTTTGGCGTTCCTGCATCCCACTCAAAATCTGTGAATGATTGTGAGGTCTCATGACACATGGCCTCTCTAACTTATGTTTTCAGGGGTGAAATCCTCCTCTATTTGGTTGATCTTCCAGACTCCTGCTCCCTAACTAGGCTAGCCTTGTAAGGATTTTAATGTTTTGAATGTGAATCACTTGTACTGAGCTGGTTATGGCAGAATGGACCTCTGTGATGTTTCTCCTGCTAATTACAAAATTGGCGTGGACAATTCACTCACTGATGCATTTTTGTGGGTGGGAAAGTTGGCAAATAGCCTATGTTTGGGTAAGGGGTGAGGGGTAAACTGTTGGTTGCTAGTTTATGTTGAGACTTTTCTCTCCCTGGCACTTGGTCCACACTCCTTAAGTTGCATCTGTTATGTTCTTGAGATGTTGATGTACATGCAGGTTTTGAAAAGAACTTGGTTCGAACGAGTTAGTCAGGCTTGAAAGCACTGTGGCAAGGGGTACATCTTGTCTGAAATTTTCTAATATTCTCCCATTACTTCTTGCTTGTTTGTATATCTTTTCTTAAGTATTTTATATAAAATAAATAATCATGGGAGAAATCCAGTCATAGCTGCTCCATCACAAAAGTTTGAAACTTTTTCTCTGACCCCGAGAGAAATTCTTCTTTCCCAACCTCTTCCATTTTTACCCCAATGTCTGACCAAAGAGTAGGGAACATACTTCACCTCCCTAATGGCAGTAACCTCCTGTCCTCCCTATAACAAAGCACATTGTGTACTTTCAGTTTTCATCTTTATGCTCCCCACACAACGAAATAAAATGCACTGAGCCTCCATTTTAATATACAGTCATTTTCTTCAAGGGTAACCTCAGCTGCATTTCCTTACTCCAAGACACAAACAAAGCTCCTAGCGTTCTCCTCTATTCTGATGCAATTCCTCATGTGGATGCTGTGCATAGTTTTGCAAAGACTACAGAAATGCACCACTGCCAAAACTTCCCAGAAACAGACTTGCACCACGAAAGCAATGTAGGTTTTACAGCAGTCTGCCTGATAATAGACCCACTGATCACATCAATCACACCCAAATGTCGGACGACAAGTGAAGGCACGAGTCCATCACTTGTGGCTCTGTTGCTTTTAAGTGAGGTTTACACTCTATATGCTCCATTGCACCCTTTCCTTCCTGCCTTTTTATGTCACTCTTGTAGGTACCTTTTTTTCATTCCTGCTTTCTACCTTTGTCACTGTTTTCACATCTCTCGCCACACCATTCTCTTTTCTTCCTTTTTGTCTTTTGGTCAGGGTCAAGGTCTGATGATAAAAAACATAAGCACTGCTCACCAAAAATGAGTGCTAGTTCCCACCACTGGAACAAATTGAGCTCTGCGTCTACTGCTCTCTTAACCTCTTCAGTGCCCATGACGAGATAGTCTCGTCATGGAGCACGGTTGCGCTGTGCCCATGACGAGACTATCTCGTCATGAACCCCGCCCGCTAATGTAACGCCCGGCACAGGGCGGGGAAAGGGCGTGGCACTGAAGGGGTTAAATAGGAAGGAAGCAGGTGCTTGGATATCTGAAAGTCTAAGCTATTAGAACAAATACCAGAAATGTAACATGGAAAAATCTTGCATCGCCCCTTCTCAGTTGCCATCCTTTCCACCTTTCCAACCCTATAGCTCTCCCAGTGAAATTAGATTGTTGTTCCCTGCTGCGGTTCGTGGAAGAGTTTTTGCGCACTCTTGTTGGTTCTACTGTAACCCCCAGTCTATCCCTGTACCTGGCTGATGCCAAGAGTAATTTACTCTGCAGACTGGCTGTCTCCGTGTCTGCACAGTGATCTCTACACACACTGTTCAAGTGAACATCCCCAGACATGTCACATGGTCCAAACAAATGATACAAACTCTTTAATTGTAGCCTAAATTCCTTAATAACATGGTACAGACCAGTTTATAAACCTTATTTAACAAGTAAATATTAAGGAATGGAACCTGGAATTCCCCTTTGTGTTTCTGTGGTGAAAACCTGCCTGCATAGCTGAATAGGAATGGTGCAATGTGAGGCGGAGTGTATAAACTGGCTATCAAAGCCATGTTATTGATGGCTGCTGGCACCTCCCACAGGCTATCTGCAGTAATTCTATTATTTATCTTGCTATATAAGGTGAATATATTGTTAGCTGAGGGACAGGGAGCAGAAATTGTTGTACTCTAGTCAAAAGGGAAATGCCTGTTGTTGCCATGAGATTAGAAAATGTATGCACTGTTTAAATTTGTAGATATTGTCAACTGAGTGCAAAGTAGCAGATATTGTGTCCTTGAGTTTGAGTTTAGGATACGTGCTCTAAACATGGTGAGGCAGTGCTGCAGTTAATCATGAAGAGATGCAGATAATGTGGGAATAGGCACAGTCATGCAAGTGAGCGTTTAGTATCATTAGGGTGGTTGGTATCATAGAATAAAATTCACCATTGATGTTTATCAGTGGGATCCATAACTAATATATATACGTTATATGGATCTACCCAGGAGTGACATAGACCCAGCTCCTTTAAATACAGCTAAGTGTCCAGAGACTATTGTATGGAGTCCACCTAGGAGCAGCAGAGGTCCAACCCTTCGAGGCACAGCCAAACAAGTCTATACTGTATGGGGCCCGCCTAAGAGTGACAAAGTACACCCCTTGGAGGTACAGTTAAGCAACTGGAGAATACCATATGGGGCTACCTAGGAGTGACAGATATCCAACTCTTGAAGGAATGGTTATCAACCAAAGAATACTAAATGAAGCTCATATATGAATGGCGAAGGAGCATCCATAGTATACACATCAATGAATCTAGGACAGGTTGGCGCAACCATGGTACATGGACTGTGAGATCCGCCCAATAAAGATGCTAGCTCAACCCTTCAGTGAATGTGGCAATATTGTACCCGGAGAGGAGAGGACTCCATCTGTGTTTCTGTGGAAGAAGTTCATTTAGGTTACTGAACAGGAGATTGGAGGGGGATGGAGTGATCAAGAAAGGAAGTAATGACAGAGCTTCTGGCTTTAGTCCTGGGCCCTTTCATGGCTAAACAGGAAAGATGCCATGGGAGGACCTACTCTCCATCCTTAATCAGACTCCCCGAGCTGGGTGCTCTAGTACAAGGGTTTACTAGATAGGAGATAAAGGATGGATCTAGGAGCGATGATGGTCACTTCACATGGCTTGTCACATTATCCAGTCTCCTCCTCATGGTCGCTGGAGATTTCACCACAGGCTTGTACCAACCTTGGTCATAGTACTCCCATCCAGAGGCAGTGATGGTGTGCTTTCATCATTTCAACTTTATTTCGGCCACTTGGGCCATAAAAGAATACAACAAATAGACATACAATAAATAACATGTTATGCACCACATATTAAAATGCTCATTTAGAGTTAGCAGCGTAGCAACATTCAGATCAGACCATCCTCAATTTTTGGACTATACATAACGATTGCGGCTGATCCACATAGCTGTTAAAAATTTCGCAACAGCAAATACTATGGGTGCTGATAAATCAGTTTTTAAAATTCTATAAGCTGAAATGTAATGCTTAAAACCCAGGTTTTTTAAAAGTGGAAGAAGCCAGTATCTCCGTGGTCTGTGGTAGGCTCGACAGAAGAAGATTATATGCAGGTCAGACTCTGATGGGTGGCCACATGCTGGGCATAGAGTTGTTGAATTAGATGACCAACTGACAGTGTGGGCTCCAAGAGGCAAAGTACCATATCGCCATTGTAAGTAGAGCTTCCTGGTTAATGTTGGTTCAATATCATCTAGGACTGGTTCCCGGGTGTATGTATCTTTAAATCCCAGGAACTGTTCAGTAAGGGACCCAGCCCTGGCCTTCATAACTAGAACACGTAAATTGTGCTCATAGTAAGCTGAGGAGATGGTTTTGCGGGAAGACATTGGGCATGTGTTGGCTGGGTCAATCCACAAATCGGGTCTTCCTATTGATTCACAGGAATGTTTAATATAGGCGAGCCATGGTACTTGATCAATTCTTATAAGTCGCAGAATATCTTGTAGCTCTATTCTGTAATTCTCAAGCTCTGGGGTACGCCATAATTTATGCCAGAAAATTAGAGGTTTGAGGCCTAGTTCCACCGCGATGGGTTTTAAGCCCAAATCCAATCTTAAAGGTAACAGCGGGGTGCTTGATGGTAGAGCTGTCAGCTGCCTCAAGAAGTTGTTCTCTACAACCTGTATTTTCTGGATAGGTACATGTCCCCAGATTTCACCCCCATATAGCCCAGCCGCCCTAGCCTGGGTTTTATAAATGTGAAGGCGTGGGCCTAATGGTTTATAGTTCAGCCCACTCAACATCCTAGAAATAGCACCCGTCATCTGGGTTAACTTCAGATTCACTTTTGTCTGGTGTGAATCCCACCTCATTAGAGGATTAAAAATAACCCCCAAGTATTCAAAGGTGTATACCCTCTCAAGACTGGAGGTCCCTATCCGCGGGCTAGATCGGGTAGAGGCAGGTGGGTTGAAGATCATATATTTTGTTTTTGTAGTGTTGATCTCCAAACCATGCGACTTGCAAAAGTCGACAAAGCCGTCAAGGACCCTTTGTATACCCATAGGTGATTTGGAGAGCAACAGGGTATCATCAGCAAACATAATTGCCGGTACCCTGTTGCCCTCCAGCCTTGGGGCATCGATGTTACTAATCCCATCAAGATGATTAAAGATCCCGTTGACAAAGAGGCAGAAAAGGGTGGGTGCGAGCACACAACCCTGTCTAACCCCCCTGTCAACGGGAAAAGGATCTGAAAGGGTACCTCCTCTGCCACATCTTACCCTTGCATAGTTGCCCCAATGTAGTTTTTCCAGAATGAAGAGTAGATCAGCGGGAACCCCTGTAGCTGCCAAAACTGCCCAGAGTTTGTCCCTAGGGACTAAATCAAATGCCGCCCGCAGGTCGACGAATATCGTGTATAAACTGCCCCCCTCGATTGTTACTGATTTCCAGTAGAGAAGGTTCAATCGGAAGATCTGGTCCACCGTTGAAACCCCCCTTCTGAAACCTGCCTGAAAGGGACTCAAGATGTTATTGTCATCAATCCAGGCCTGGAGCCGGTTCAGAATCACTCTACCAAAGATCTTTTGTGTGACATCTATGAGGCTTATGGGTCTATAATTGGCTGGGAGCAGAGGAGAGCCCTTCTTAAAAACGGGAACAATCTCTGCGCCCAGCCAAGTAGCAGGAATCTCCATGCCTCGCAGAATATGATTAAATAATAAAACTAGATATGGAGTCCAGACATCCACCTCCTGCTTAAAAAGGTCACCTGGGATACCATCCATCCCGGGGGCCTTGCCTGGAGCTAATCCAGCTATAGCCGCTCTAACCTCCTTGAATGTAAACAAGGAGATTTCTTTAGGATCCTCAGTGCATGAAGGGTAGAAAGCAGCCTGCTCCCCATCTGGTAATTGGTACAGCGATTTAAAATGATCAGACCATGCACTAGGTGAAATATTCGGCTCCAGTGCTGGGGCCAATTCCAGTGAACCAGTATTCACTGTTCGCCAAAATGTTCGTGAATCCCCCCTGGCCAGAGATACAGAAAGGGATTCCCATTTCTGGTGTTCCCATTCTTTTTTTGCATTACAAATTAAAATTTTGTAAGCGGATCTCTTGGCTCTAATTATCTCGCTTCCCCGACCTGCTTTGATAGAGGTCAGGAGGCTTGATTTTGCAATGCGACAGGTCCTATTATACCAAATTGGACCAGCTGCGCAAGCAGTTGGCCTCTTTAGGGTACGAGTGAGTGTTGCAGATACTGTCTCAGAGAGGGTTCTATGGCACTGCCCTACTTGTTCATGATTACTCTGGTTTATATCATTGACCGTGAGTGCCTGAGCTTTTTCAAGTATAGGGACAACCCTTTGATAGAGTATAGGTATCCTCTCTGGGTTAGAGATGAATGTCTCCCACTTTACTCTACGTCTGTTTTGAGTCAGGCCGAGGCCGGTATCCAGGGAATCCCTCGATCCCAGCCTAGAATCTAGACCAGGATGGGCAAATTCTAGTTTCAGCGCATTGTGGTCACTGTCTTCCCTAGGCAATACCCAGAAGTCAATAATGCTTGACCACATTGGTAGTGGAGCCAGTATATAGTCCAGTCTTGACTCCCTACCCTTGCTGTTAAAGGTGAAGCTAGCTGGGTTGTCTGAAGTTGTCCTCCCGTTACATGTCCGCAGACCAAATTTCAAGGTTAGAGCGGTAACTTGTGTAGCAAGGGGGGTCCAAGCTCTGGGGGCTGTTGCTCGCAGGGGAGGTATGGACCACTCCATGTCCTCCTCCATGGCTAGATCCAGCAATAGTCCCGGAAGAAGCTCATAGTGGGAGTTAAAATCTCCTCCTATCAGAAAGTGAGTGCCCTGTGAAATATTGTTTAAAACTCCTGAGAGCTCCTCTATCGTACTTGAAGTCTGGGAGATCTTAGGTGGCCTGGAGTATACATTAATCAACAGAAGGATGTTTGCATTCGGCCAGTCAAGCCGAACCATAAGGATGTTCGGCGAATTTTGTGGATATGCAACAGCCTTACAGCCCAGATCAGTGGCTACCCAGGTAGCCAGACCACCTGAGGGACGTCCAATGCCAGCCCATGTTGCCTGCACAGAAAATGAAGCAAAGCCTGTTTGGGTGAGATGTTCTCTCGCCCAGGTTTCTTGAAAGAGGCAAATATCTTGGGCCTGGATAAATTCTCTCCATTCTGGGCAGTTGGCTTTATTTGCCAAACCTGCCACATTCCAGGACAGGATCTTGAGGGAGGGACGATTAGATATTTCCGGAGCAATAATTGCAGAGACATCGTTCTCCCCCCTATCCTGACCTGGAGATTCCGGAGCCCGTGAATTCGCCACTTGGGGTGCAGATACCTCATGTGGGCTAAACGTTGGGAGGAAAGAACCCATGTTTTTTTCTATGACTTGATGTACTCCAATTGTTTTAATATTTTCAGAAGGAGTAGTTAGCCTGGTCAGTGTGTTAATAAAGTCATTGGACCCTGTTGTGACCGCCCCTTTCGACTTTATTGGTCAATCGACCATATCAAGGCTGCTAAATCTATTGTGAGTTAATAAGCAGTCAAAGCGTGGAGGCTTGGGGTGTGGAATTGCTCTAAAAACTGTAGGGGCCTGATTTCTAGTCCTTCTGGACACAAGTTCCCAGCAATCTTCTCCCCGTTCGGGATCAACGGTTGGATAAAAAAAGGATAGAGGGAGGGAGTAAATCTGTGATCCTTGGGGCTGATAGGGCCAGCTACATATGTGCGAGACAGTAAGAGGATCTCTAAAATTAATCAGTGCACAATCTCCCTGGATTGACTTCCTAGTATGTCCTATCCAGGGGATTCGTCTTACCATCAAAATCTCACTGAATATTCCTTCTGGCAACGGCCTATTCCTAGAGAGCCAGTGAATTACCTTATTCTTCAAGGCCTCCGCCGGCTCTCTAGTAGAGGAATTTAATTTGGGGATGCCAGCTAGAATTACAGTGTAAGGCATTGCTTCTGGTGGTAGATCAATAGTTCTATAGTTATGATCAATGCCGTTAGTGCTCATAGAAAGTATGTCTGTCTTCAGTTGGTCACTTGAGCCGAGGGCTTTAGTTATAGGGCTATGGTTCGAAGACACTGCAGGAACGTTGGAAAGCTGCTGCAATTGAGTGGGATGTAAGGTCGAGCTACCCGCCGCCCCTTGAGTCTCAGATGTAGAGATGTTGATGGTATGTGTGGATTTATTTTGTGGGATCTGGTTTATTGTGTCAGAGCCCTCGTCGACACGAGTAAGATCCATCTTGCGCTGCACTAAGGCCTTTTCTATCTTAACTAGACAGTTTAGAATGGGGTTGAGTAAGTCCCTCAGAAGTGTACCTATGTTCAATAGTGTAAGGCCCTCTTCTCCCAAGGCATCAATTGTAATTGGTTTATTTTTGGGCTGTGCGCCGGAGGATGAGTTAGCTTGCTTTAGGGGTTTCGTCATGGCTTTTTTGGCTATACTAGCTGTATTGTTGCCTCGAAAAGGAATATATTTGAAGTTCTTAGTTTTAGCTCCTCTTATGCCTTGTGCCCCTTTTTTTGTCTTAGGGATTGCCCCTTCCCTCTCATATGCGGTAGTTAATTCATGCTGGGCTGTGGAAATTGGAGTTAGTACTTTGTCAGAAAGACTAGGTTCGATGATGGTAGGTAATATGGACGAACTGGGTAGGGGGAGGGATAATAGACTGGGATCAGAGTGGATGGAAAAATCATGAATTGTTAAAGAATCATTTTGGGTAACAAGTAGCGAATCTTCAACTATATTAGTCACTATTTCAGTTGCCCCCCCCCCCCCCCCATCCAACGTTGTGGCCCTAACAAGAGGGGCCGGAGATGTTGCATGTTGAAGAGGGCCCAAAGAGGATCTTCTAGCCCACTCTAACTCTTGGGAAATTCGCCTTTCTAATATAGAGATTTCATCTATAAGAAGAGATCCCGCTTTCACAAAGTATGTGTCCAGTGTACCTGAGGGGGCCCCCTTGGCCGTCGAGGATTTGCTCCTAGTTGTCCTTGGTGACATCCTCAGCCTCTCGAGTGTAGGGAGCGTATCAGTAGGAATCAGCAGTTGATAATAGTCCCTCTCCTTCCTCGTCCGTCCTCGAACGGCCTCAAACGGCCCGCTCTTTGCCCGGTCTTCGCCCCGAGCTACGACCCGCGCGCGTCCCGCTAGCGCGTATGGGTGGGGCTTTGTTGTTGTAGGTTGCGAAGACACGATTAGGGGAGGAGTCGGGAAGAGGACCAGGTGCAGCTGATGAATGCTGCGCTCAGCACCCTGGTCCTCGCAGTCCCGGGTGCAAGGTAATCCGGTTTCTGGCAGCAAAGTCTCTCCCAATCGAGGTACGGCGTAGCAGCCTTCTCCCCACGTCAGCAAGTACGGGATAGGGGCCCAAGAGTTCTGTGGATGAATCCGAGCCTGCGAGCGACTCCCGCGAAGCGGGGGTCGCGAGGCTTGATGAAGTTAGGAGGGGAGGAGTCGGGAAGAGGACCAGGTGCAGCTGATGAATGCTGCGCTCAGCACCCTGGTCCTCGCAGTCCCGGGTGCAAGGTAATCCGGTTTCTGGCAGCAAAGTCTCTCCCAATCGAGGTACGGCGTAGCAGCCTTCTCCCCACGTCAGCAAGTACGGGATAGGGGCCCAAGAGTTCTGTGGATGAATCCGAGCCTGCGAGCGACTCCCGCGAAGCGGGGGTCGCGAGGCTTGATGAAGTTAGGAGGGGAGGAGTCGGGAAGAGGACCAGGTGCAGCTGATGAATGCTGCGCTCAGCACCCTGGTCCTCGCAGTCCCGGGTGCAAGGTAATCCGGTTTCTGGCAGCAAAGTCTCTCCCAATCGAGGTACGGCGTAGCAGCCTTCTCCCCACGTCAGCAAGTACGGGATAGGGGCCCAAGAGTTCTGTGGATGAATCCGAGCCTGCGAGCGACACCGGTACCAGGGGACCTAGAAGTGACAGCGCACAGATAACAGGACCAGGAGCTCCATCTAGTCACCATCAGGAAAAGTCAGTGGTGGGAAGGGAAAGGGCACAGCTCCTACATAATGAGTGAAGAGGCTGGAGCAGGCTAAAGGTAAACAAATGTAGCGAGAGGGAGATCCTCCACATCAGACAAAAAAACAAAGTAGAGGCCAAACACTTTGACCCGCAGACACAAAAAAGAGGATTCTGCTCACAAAAGGCCCAAATGCAATAAAGCAGATGCTGTATCAGTATGGTATATCAAAGCTCCTAATTTATTTCCTATTAGTGATGACTGAGAGCCTGATTTAGATCTTGGTGGACGGGTTACTCCGTCACAACGGTGACAGGTATCCCATCCACTGAAATAGAAATACCATTATATCTTATGTGATTTATATTTTGGCGGACGGGACATCCGTCACTGTTTTTGATGGAGTAACCCGTCCGCTAAGATCTAAATCAGGCCCTCATTCTGTTGGTTAGCATAGTTAAATTATCCTGTGGACCCACTTTACTGACTGCAATGTGCCTAGTGGGCCGCACCAGCTTAAATTCTCAGACATCTTCCACCTTCTAGACAAGTCTTCCATATTCCACTGACGCAGCGCTTGGTCACCATGAACAGTTCTACAACTCTCTCTGTCATCACTCAGATTAAGCTCCAGATTCCCGAAGTGGAAGCCTTCTATCATCTAGGTCTCGCTTCTAAAAAACAAATCTCAATATTCTTGTGGCTGCCATGAAATGCTCCAGAAGCTAGTTTTGGTACTGGCTTTTCCCAGCAGAATCAATCCTCTCAATCGCTCTATAGAAATTGTGATGTCCTTCATCAGGAATCTGCAGAATCAGAGACTGAGATAGGCCTCTGAAATATATGTTTGGTAGCCATCAGCACATAGAGAAAACGGCTGATTGGTTCCTTTTCCACAGCTTGGGAGCCCATCAAATGTCATCTAACTGGCCTTATTGCATCCGTTCCCCCATATCCTGATCAGTCTACTGCACAAGACTTGCCAACCAATGGCTTCCGATGACATCAAGCAGCTTTCGTTTATATCTATTAGCAAGATGCAAACTATGCTCCCCTGACCGTATCCAGTTTTCTATGGCACCAAGGTGGTGCACAGGATACTTTCAATCCTTAGTTTCAAAGGTGTTGATTGAATTTAAACTGAATGACAAGATTTTTTCCAGTTTTCTTCCTGCACCCACATCCTCCTTCAACTCAATAAGCATTGTACATCATTCATGTCATACTTGTTCTCGCAATCCATCTGGATAGAAAAAGTAAAATGCTGTTTAGTTACCACCGCTTCATCATCTGTACCTCTGAGTGCCAGTAGGAGGCATCAATCGACTCCATGTCAGTGTTGGTAGGGACGTGCGTGGTGCCTATATAGGTGCCACCACGGCGCACTGACATCAGTTCCTTTCTTTTCGGCCAACAGCGCGAATCGAGAGAGCTACCTCGGTCACTTTCTGACCATCTTTTTCACTTTTGTTGACTCTTTTTGAGGAATTGTTCCCAGTGTGCTAGGGATATGTTCCCTAATGGATTTTAAACCTTCTGGGAAATTTCACAGGCAAATCTGTGTTTGATCCGAATTTGGTCTGTTTCTGGTGCCTGGGCCACGACCCCAAGGCCTGCACCGAGTGCAAGTCTATGCAACCCAAGGCCATCCGTGAGTGTGCAATGAAGCTCTTAGTGGTGCAGCAGAAGAATGCTCCACGTCATTCATGCTCCCGAAGGAGATCTCTGTTCCGCTCCCTGAATTGTTCTCATGAACGGTCATCTTTTCACTTCAAAACGTCTCCCTTGAAGCCTGATCGATGAAGCACAAGAATAAGTTGAAGTGTTCCTAGGCTTCCCCATCCAAATGATGTGCTTTGAGGTTCTGCTCCTGTGTGCCACCTGCAGAGCCGGTGGCAGGCCGGGCTCTGTGCTTCCCCAAGTTCCTCAATTAAAAGGATTGTATGATGCATGCCATCTTTGGGCCACCGACTCCCTCTGACACGTGCTCGGGCCCCACGGAGTCAGGCAGTGCCCCTTTCTAAGTTACCGCTGGCAGAATAGCACCTGAAGCCTGCTGTGCCCTCTGGATCTGCTCCTAGTCTGATGCCTTGCCTTGTTCCTCCAACGAATGAAGCCCCAATCCTCCTGATGCTATCTCCAGCGCCGCAGGATGACGAGCCTATTGATATTTGAGACTCAGACAGCGCTGCACCGACACCTTTAAATGTCGACTGTGGCGCCGCTCAGGCCATATCCATCGTACTTGCCAACCTTTCCCCCTAAAGTGTGGGGGGGAGTGAAGAAGAGGGGTATGGACCCATTGAGGAGGACCCCAGCCAAGCAGCCAGTTGGTATGAGGAGCTGGGTGATGCCAGTGGCTTGGATACCTCCCTTGACTCTGTCATGCTTTTCTCTGCAGGCTCTGTTTCGGAGGAAGGCGCATCTTTTGCGACTATGATGCATAGGGCAGGGGAGGTCCTGTAACTGCCAGCTGCTGAGGTCAAGACCAACGCCTTGATGAATGTACTTCACCCAGGTGTGAGCTCTGACGAGCCATTGCTCCCCTTTAATGAGACCCTTACAGACTTTCTTCTGGGGGCCTTAGCAAATTTTGAGCAGTGACTCCTGTGCACCGCATGACTGTCCATCTGCATCGTCCTTCCCCAGGGCGGCTGGATCTCTTCTCTCAGCATCCCTCAGCTGAGGTCAACCCAAATGCATTCCTTTCCACCCCCCTGTATAGGGAATCCAAGAGGCTGGACACTTATGGGAAGAGAATCTTCTCTTCCACCAGCTTGGCTTTGCAGTCGGTGAACACGGCATGCCTCTTGGGCCAATATTCATAGCTGCTGCCTATGCTTCCTGAAGAGGGCCGAATCATCCTGAACCAAGCATTGGTAGATAGTCGGAACACAGCTAAGTTTGCTATCAGGTGCGGACTGGACATCACAGATCCCTAGGCAGTGCCATGTCCTTTATGTTGGCACTTTCCCACCATGCCTGGTTGTGGTTCACCGTGTTCCTGGGGATGTCCGAGCGTCCTTGTTGGCCTTCACCTATTTGGCGATAAAGAAGACACTGCCCTCGAGCAGTTTTGTGAAAGCCAGGTTATCCCCATATTCCTGCTCCTCTCTCCAGCTTCCCAACCACAGCCACTGCCTTTTGTCCCTTCCGTGGTCCTTGCCGGGGCTCCTATGGCCATCCACGATACCAGCCTTACACACCAGCCCAGCAGGCTTCCCAGCTTTTTCATGGCCTTGGTCACAGATCCCACAGAGGCAGCGGAAGCCGGTCCCAGCACGTTTCCAGACCTCCCTCTCCTCCGGCTGCCACAGCCTCCAAGCCTCTTTAGTGAGCCCTCCACCCACCACGACCATCTGGTGGTAGGCTCAGCCAGCACCTGTCGTAAGAGACCTAAATCCAGGTCATCCCCATATTCCTGCTCCTCTCTCCAGCTTCCCAACCACAGCACCTGCCTTTTGTCCCTACCGTGGTCATAGCTGGGGCTCCTATGGGCATCCACAATACCAGCCTTACACACCAGCCCAGCAGGCTTCCCAGCTTTTTCATGGCCTTGGTCACAGATCCCACAGAGGCAGCAGAATCCAGTCCCAGCACATTTTCAGACCTCCCTCTCCTCCGGCTGCGATAGCCTCGAAGCTGCTTTAGTGAGCCCTCCACAACTATCTGGTGGTAGGCTCAGCCAGCACCTGTCCCAAGAGGCCTAAATCACTTCCGACAAGTGGATGCTACAAACTGTGCAGAGAGGGTATTATGCCTTCGATTCATGGAAATTAACCCTGGGTGTAGCTGGCGTAGCGGGACTACGCGGAGGTCCACCGAGTAGGGAACAAACTCCGTGAAACTCCGCTCCGCCACCCGCCTCCACCCCCCTTGGAAGAGGAAGAGGAGAAGGGCAGTCCAGGGACGCCGCAGTACAGGTAAGTGTTTTTTGTTTTCGTTTTAATTAATGTCTGATTCATTTTTAATGGGGGGGGGTGGAGGCGGGGCTGGCCAACTCCGCTCCTCTGCGGAGTGTGTGGGGATTTGCCTACTTCGCGTTCTCCGCAGCGAAGGCAAATTTCCACACACTCTGTGGACGGAGCGCAGTTCTCCGCCCGCACCTAATGGAAATGCCACAGCCCCAAACTTGCTGATGGAGAACAATCTCTCTTTGGTCTGTCAGGAAGTGTAGGCTCTGTTGGCCAAAAGGGGCCATCAAGAGGATACCAGCACCATAGGTAGGACGTAGTTGTTATTCCTGCTACTTTCTGATGCCAAAAAAGGACGGAGGCCTCTGCCCCTTACTATATCTGAGCCCTTTCAACACCATCCATAAAAAAGATAAATGTTCTGTCTGCCTTGGACCCTGGAGACTGGATGGTGAAGTTGGACTCGCAGGATGCTTATTTTCACATCCCCTTCCTGCAAGTCCACAGGCTGTGGTTCACAGTAACCCACAAGCAAATCCAGTTCGCTGTGCTTCCCTTCAGCCTCACCAGAGCACCCCTGGTGTTTATGAAAGTGATAGGTGTTTGTAGCACAGCTTTGAAGGACAGGGGTTCAGTCTTCCCCCACCTTGATAACTGACAGCTGAAGACTGGCTCACACCAGGCAGTTGTCATCTACCTCCAGACTACGACGAACCTCCTGCATTCACTGGGGTTCACAATCAACATGCTGAAGTCACAAATTGCTTCTCAGATGCTCCCTTTCATCAGGACTATTCTGAACACTGCAATTCCACACCTACCTTCCAGAGCAGACAGTCCAGGACATTTAGGCTATGATCCTGATGTTAACCTCTGTCCTGTATTTCGGTGAGACTGATTCTGAGGTTGCTGGGTCTGAAGGTCTTGTGAATCCTGCTGGTTAAGCACGCCTGATGGCACAGGCAGGCTTTGCAGTGGGACCTGAAGTCTCACTGGATTCAGCATCGGGGGCATCTCTCTGACCTGGTGCAGATTTATAAAGAGACTGCAAAAGGTCTGCAGTGGTGTCTAACGAACCGCCATTGGATCATATGCAGACCCTCTATCTCTCGCACCCTGAACTGACAGTGGTGACCAACACATCACTTCTGGGTTAGGAAGGTCACCTGGGAGATGTGGAGATCAGAGGACTCTGGTCTCCGGCGGAGTACCAGATCCACATCAACTTTCTGGAGCTGAGGGCGATTCGCTTGCCATTGAAAGTCTTCCTCCAAGCCATCAAAGGAAGGCCGGTTCAGGTGTTCACAGACAACACTACTGCCATGTGGTATTGCAACAAACAGGGCGGAGTGGGGTCGTGGACTCTGTTGCGCCTCTGGACCTGACTGGAGTGACCAGACATCTTCCTGGTCATGCAGCACCTGATGGGATCTCTGAATGCCAGGACAGATGAACTCCACCATCGATGCCTTGCAAATCACAAATGACGTCTACACTTGGAGGCCACTGGGGAGAACCTTGGCTCGATCTATTTGCCGCTGCTGAGAATGCACAATGTCAGCTCTTCTGCGCGTTGGGATTTCCAAAGCAGCTCTTGCTTGGAGACGCGTTTTATTTAGTCTGAAACCCAGGACTCCTGTACACCTCTCCCATATACTGCTCCTTCCTCAAGTTGTCAACATGAACAGAACTGACTGGCCCTTAGGCATCCTAGTGGCTCTGAACAGGGCAAGTAGAGTTTGTATCCCGAACTCCTGAGAATGAGCATCTGTCCTCCAATCATGCTGCCTCTTTGGGAGGACCTCCTGTTGCAGTAGCAGGTCAGGGTCCCTCACCGGATCCTAAGCAAGCCACCTTCATGCGTGGAGATTGAGTGTCGACAGTTGACTGCCTTTGATCTTCTTCCGAGATTGGTGATGTCATCTTGGCAGTCAGGCGTCCCTCAACAAAGACTGTATATGCCTGCCGATGGGACAAATTTGTGACTTGATGCTCCTCATGTCATGTTGATCCACTTTCCGCCCCCTTGCTGGAGATGTTACTGGTGGTACTGTCTTTTGCCTGACAAGCCCTTACCCTGGGCACCGCTAAAGGTTATCTTTCAGCCATATCGTATTTTTTTGGTGGTTGCCAGATTAGATCTCATGATTTTAAACTCTCGTTTTGACAGGTTTTCCTAAGTTTTCCTAAGTTTGTTTCCCCCTACCTCTTTCATCATGCCCAAATGGGACCTTAATTTGGTCCTCACGTTTCTCATGGCCTCTTCATTCGAGCTTCTGCACAGCTGTCTGCTTGGACTCCTAACATTTAAGATGGCCTTCTTGGTGGCCATTAATCGGTCAAGAGGGTCTGTGAGTTTCAAGCCCTTTCAGTTTATCCTCTGTATACCAGCTTCTACCTAGACAAACATTTTTTGTTGGACCCGTGCCTCCTTCCTACTGAAGATGGTGACCCCGTTCTATGTCAGCCAAAACATAACAAAGTTTGCATTTTTTACTCCATCTCACCTTTCTGAGGAAGAGGCTCAACCGTCTTGATCCGAAAGAGCCCGGTCTTTCTACAGTAATCATACCATAGACGGCCTGGTGGATGACCAGCTCTTTATCGGATGCACAGGAGAGAAGAAAGACAAGGCAGTGCAGAAGAGAACCATCTCTCGATGGATTGTAGTTCTGCATTGAGATCTGCTATTCACTTGCTGAGAAGATGCATCCCGAGGGCTGGCCCATCCCACTAGTGGCCATGGCCGCTGCCACTGCGTTAGCATGTGGGTTGCTTGTCCTGGACAGCTGCTATCTTGACCTTCCTCCACACGTTCATGAAGCACTTCTGCTTGGACAGTCGGAACCGTCGAAACTGGCATTTTGTCCATTCGTCCTCCAGGATTTTCTAGTTTGAGCTATTTCACAGACCCACCTCCAGGGAGGTTTTGCTTGGGTATCTAATTTGAGGTGAGGAATCTGCAGTTAGAAGTCTCTATCAGAAGAACAAGTTACTTACCATCGGTAACGATTTTCCTATTTGAGACTCTGTCCACCAGCGGATTTCTCACCGACCCTACCATCCACCTCATTCTGCGAACCAGGCTTTCTCCTTAACATTCGGTTAGATTCTTCACACTGGTCACACACTCAGTCAAAGGTGTTAACGCGTTTTTGGCACGGAAATAGTCGCAAAAGAAACTGATGTCAGTGTGCCAGAGTGACGTCTGTATAGGCACCTCACACGTCACTTCTGACACTAATGCTGCCGAAGCAGACCCGATTGATGCCACCTACTCGTGCACAGAGGTACTGCTCAAGATTTTCAGGCTCCAGTCTGATGTCTGGGGAATATTCTAAGGTGAGGAATCTGTGGTTAGATTGTGTCTACCAGAAAAAGTATTACCAAATGTAAGTAACTTGTTCGTTTATGCAGCTCTGGCCTATCAAATAAAAATTTCATGCAAAAGGACAATTGCAGTACACCCATGTTAAGCTTGTCAGACTCGGAAGTCCGATATCAGAACGTTGTCATTGCACAGAGATTGTTTGGTGTGACAAGAAGGTTTTGGTTGTAAGACCGTGTATGGGGGTGTGGCCAGTCAACATTTTAGCAAAATATTTAGGCTATGCCAGAACCACTTTCAATAGAAACATCAGTAACTTGTAGAGGCCCATTTGTTTTTTGCGGCGAGGCGCACAGCTTCCTGTTGAAAGGATTGGGGAGGAGGGCCGCTGGTTAAGACGAAAACCTGCCTATTGGGAGGAGATGTAGAGGGATTCCCACAATGAGGCTTTTCCAGTAATTAAATATAGTAAGTACTAGTGAAGTAGTTCATGGTTTAGTGGTATGGAATGGAAAATATAGGCACATTTTTGTATGCTTATTACTGCAGACCGTGCTGCAGTGGCAGTAATAAACTATTTCATTCGCTCCAACAGACTCCCGAACAATCCTAGAATTTGAGCTGGGCATGAGCAAATGAAGACGTAAGAGTAAGACATTGATTGAACCAGGTGGGAGGATGGTGTAGAAAAAGAGGAAAAGTAAAGGACCTTCATCATACGAGGGCGTAAAGCCATCCAATGACGAATGGCGATCAGCCAGTTAGACACACATGAATTGGAAGTGGGAAGACAAAGAGAGGAGATGTCCCCAAGGGAAGTGGCGTTAAAAAATAAGGCTACGAGGTAACCTAGGACTGGGGAACCACAACTGAAGTGAAGGGCTCAGTTTACTTGGAGCCCCACACCACAGCGAAAGAAAGGTATTAAAAGAATAATTATAGGACAGATGCGATGATGCCAGTAGTTTGGTGGATAGAAACTAAGATATGGTGATCAACTGCGTCAAATGAAGTACAGATAGGTTTCAGTACTGATGATACTTGATTGTAGAGATCTGAGATAAAGTTGGCTGTATGAGGGAATATAGTGTCAGTTGAAAAGATTGCATGAAAGCCAATATGGAGGAAACTTGTTGGAAGTGGGATGTGCAATAAGTTGTTTGAAAACCATGCATGACGTTATCTTAGAGGGGAAACTGTTCTAGGTGGGAGAGGGGGAATTGATTAGTTCTGCATGCTGAAGAAGGCATATTTAATGGTTACTCACTGTGAGGTTTAAACACTGTGGTCTGGCTGTGAGTTATTTCTGTGATTGAATGTGGCGACTCTTTCAAGACGGGAGAATTAATTGTTTCTGATTTTCATTTATTTTGAAGTTAAAGTCCGAAGACTTTGCCACCATGAAGCAGTTGATACCCCTGCTGCAGCAGATCTCTCTGGTGCACCCAGATCCCGTCATCCAGGAGCTGGCCAGTGACCTGCGCATCACGATTGCCACCCACGGTGCCTACCCCACAGAGTACACTGACAAAACGAGCAGGGGCCCTGCGGGCACTAGCCAGGGTGGGGAAGGACGAACCAAGCATCGAGAGGGTCTTGGCACAGAAAAAATTGTCCTTAAGGACCCAACACTTGGCAGTGAAGAGCGGACTGCGCAAGATGGAGTTCCATCACCTAGACTCACCCCTGTGCAGGAGACACCGCCCAGTGCTGCAGCAGCAGTGGGTGCCGCTGAGACCCCTAGAGTCAGGACAGATGCCTTGAAAAGAGCAACTGAAGCACACACCCAACAACAGTTCCAGGAGCTCCTGGAATCTGCATATGACCCCGAAATCCCTGTGCGGGCTGCTGCCCTGCGCACAATCGCCCGGTTGATAGATCAGCGTGACCAGGAGGCCCTCAAGCAACAGGAGAAAGTGCTTCAGGTAAGGGGGCGTCTTCGACAATCCAGAGATGAGGCGGAGAGGGCTTTGGTTGTTGAGCTTGAAGTCCTTATGTTGTTTCCAGTCCCAACCCCTTGGTTTTCACGTGACCTTTGTCAACCATCTAGCTTCCTGTTCTGCTGTCTCATACACAGTGCAGAGTAGTTGGTGCTCGGGGTCTATATTTGCTGTGTGCCTGTCAGCATAGAATGTATGTGTGGGCAAGTGGTGTCTGCTTGCCTTCTGCCACAGTTGTGCATGATACTTCTTTGTGCACATTGATGTGTTTATCTGAGTACCCAAGAATTAAATAAATCACTGTGAATACCATAGCCTTGACAACTGTATTCAATGTCTTGTGCATGGTGCCTGTTGAGCTGATAAGTGCCGGGGAAGTGGCTGTACACAAATGTTTAATGCAGTGGTAGTGTGAGCACCGTATTAATGCTGTGTATCAGTGAAGCCTGTGTGTGGGAAAGTGGCTGTTGTGTGTTAATCTTTAATACCAGGGGAGTGCATTGTTTCTGTGCTGGAGCCCCCTTGTGCTTGGAATTGACTGCCTGTCTTCTTTCAGCTCTTCCTTGAAAACTTGCAGCACGAAGACTCCTTTGTGTATCTCTCTGCTATTCAAGGTAAATATGCATTTGAGTACTCTGACCTGGTTTGGTGCTGAGAAAGCCACCGTGATGATCCTTTACTGTTGTTCCCTTGGCTACGGCTGCTAAGTAGCTCCATCTCATGAGATATATTCATAAGGCCCGAGCTTTTCAGCCAAAACCCTCCGGATGCTGGGACTTCTTTTTTTTTTTTTTAAATATTTTTTTTTTATTAACATTCATCGACATGAAATATGCAGTACAGAGAAAGCAGTACATTCACAATTGACGGAGACAATGAGCAACAGTTCTTTGCTACATTAAATTACAATGTCGGGCTACGGGGTAGGTGGATCATCCTGGTCAATGCTATGTGGGGGGGGGGGGGTGCAGATATCACCTCGATAGGAGTTCCACAAGCTCCAAACTTGGGACCACTTTTGGGGGCAACCCCGGGCTGTATAGACGGTCTTTTCCCTATACATACACCAGTCAAGATCTGTTTCCCAGGCCTGCACCGAGGGAGGTTGCGCCGCTTCCCACAGTCGTGCAGTGTTCCTCTTTGCCAACATTAATCCCAGCGTAACCCACTGCGTGGGATAGTTATTCAAATCAGTAGATTCCCATCTATTCAAAAGGCGTCTACGTGCTTCAGGGCGGAGGACTAGCATGAGTACTTCACTTAAAACTTCGTGTATTTTCTGCCAATAGGTTCGTACATGTTCACAGTCCCAGATTATGTGCATAAACGTACCCGCATCCCGGCCTACACTCTCCTCCCCCAGCGCTACCCATTTGCACCAAACGAGACCCTGTGACATACACCCTATGGAGAATTTTGAGCTGCACTACTCTGAGTCTCGCTGAGATAGCCACCACCCTTGGGGAGTATACCGCCTCCTGCCACTCTTCATCATATTTTGATGCCATCTCTCACCCATTTCTCCCATAGGGGCTGGAGGGGGTCTGCCATGTTAATGATCGGTTTCTTCTATGTTAATGATATGGTTTTCTCAGGTAGGTGACCATCTAGCAACCGAGCATCCAACGGGGAGGATTCAGAGGGCGGGTGCCTTTAAGGAGGTGTGATTGCAGTGCATGGTGGACCTGTGTGTATCTGAAGCTCTCTGAGTCTGCTAACTCGTGTTGTTGCTGTAGAGAGGCAAATGCCTTCACTTCGCCCTTCTCCCACAGATTTTTAATTTGTGAGATCCCGATGAGTTCCCACCTATCGAATCCCTTAGACTTCCATAGATTACCCAGTTGCTGGAGTCCCATAGGGGGGTTGCCAATGTGAGTTTTTGTCCTCAATCTAAGGATTTAGTGACTGCATGCCAATGCTGGGACTTTTTAAGTCTTACCCAGGGAAAGTGAATCCAGCAGTGGCTGAAAGTGGCACGCATAATTGGGGCCAGCTGACAGCATTGTGGTGTTCTTTACAAAAAATGTTTATATCAGCGTACAGTCGTAAGCTCTTGTGTAACAAATTAAAATCTGACTCAAAACCAGTACTGAACTTTGATTAGTGAAACACGGATAGCTGAGATATGTATAGCAGCACTGCCCAACTGTCAGCACTGAATGTCTTTGATAGGACACATGTTTGTGCTGTGCGGTCATTTCTTGTTTGCAAAAGTGCAAAAAAGTGTGAAACGTGCCATAGGGAGCTTTTATAAATAAATTTGGGTGGAGTTTTCGTAAAGAAATCAGATTCCTAATTGCTGCAGTATTGGGATATGGAATCTTAGGGCGTTTGTTTCAATTGATGGTGAAATATTTGTTATAATTATGACTTGGTATAATTTTTTTATCACGGTGCTGATAGCCACATCTGAAAAAAATTGAGGATTCTATTGAATATGGGAACTTTCTTAAATATATTATAATTTGCTCTTGGTAAACTGGTGATGGGGTGCACCACACAGGACACATTTAGGGCCTACTTTCAAACATTGCGGCTGGTTTGGAAGTGAAGACGTCACAGCGTGCACACCTAGTAAGTTGTAATAGAAACAGAAATACAAACATGGCTATTTCATGTCTCAGGGCAAGGATGAGATTCAGATGGTCCAATGCGATGCCCGTTTGCATTTTGAAGAGTGGAAAAGTATATGTTAGTGGTAGGGAGAAAGTTGGGTATTACGGCAGGCCTAATATCTATGTGAAATCAGGAATATAAGAGGTCACTATGTTTTTTTTTTAATAAATTGTATTGATTTTTGGTTGCAACAAAGAACATAGCACTATTTAGGATTACACCTTAGAAGGCAAGACCAAGACACAAACATATCACATTGGCGTAAAAGATTCAACGTGTATAGGGCCAATATCGGTAAACCCACTTCCAATCTAGATATCATATCAGTCCAAATCAGTCTTCTATCACTCCGACCCACTTGCACCACATTCGGCGAAATATCTTAGGACAACCCCAGAGCACATAAAGAGGCCGTTCCTGCGCGGCACACCAGTCCACCCCCTGCGCCAACGCACCAATGTGGGTGCGGTAGTGTTCAGCCAGTGAGCTGCAATGTCCCTCTTGGCTACTGCTAGTGCTGTATCAAAGGAAGAGTTTCTCAGCCCTGTTGCCATCCAGACCCTCAGTGATGCCTAGGAGAACATGTGTAGGGTCCAGAGGAACCTCCTAGCCCAAGACCTCCGTGAGCCCCTCCGTTACTGACTCCCAATACCCCTGTATCGCAGGGCAAAGCCATACCATATGATAAAAGTCTGCCTGGGAGTGGGGACAGCGGGGGCAGAGGGCATCGGGTCGAAGCCCCGCGCGGTGAAGACACAGCGGTGTAAGATAGGCAGCATGCAAGAAGTATATTTGGACTAGCCACAGCCTCGCCGAGACCGCAATTATTTTAGGAGTCATCAGGGTGTCCCTCCAGTCAGCGTCATCCAGAGTCCCCAGCCAATCCTCCCACTTGTCCCGGAGCTGAGAGAGGGAGTTGGGAGTGTTGTTGGTGAGTGAACGGTAAATATGGGAGAACCTCCCCGTCCCAGATCGCCAGTCATGACCTGAGCTTCAGGTGGACTATACTCGGGCAACGAAGTGCCATCCGAAATATAGGAGCGGAGGGCATGGCGTAGCAGCAAATATCGGAAAAACTGAGATGAGTGAAGGGAATGTCGGGCCTGCACATCCTGAAAGGAGCGTAGGTGGGTACCGCTCCATACATCGCCTAGCAGGAAAATCCCGATGAGGTCCCAGGGCCAGAATCCCGAAAGGGAAGCAACCTCCCGGAGCCTGGTGCCGCACCACAAGAGTGTATACTGGGTCAACTTATCCGACCAGCGGGTATGACGCAGGGAGGCCCGCCAGGCCAGAAGCACTCCACGTGTGACCTCATGGAGAGCTTGGGGGACAACATCTCCGTATAGCATCCCCTGGCTAGTGGAGAAGCCAAGGGTGTACAGCTCCAGGCGGTACGCCGGGTCGGACCAGCTGCCGTTAAACCAATCGTGTACCCAGTCGCCAAATAATAGAGGCAGAGGCTCGTCATCCCAAGACCACCATCAAAGGGCGGGATTCGGCATTGGGCCAGGGCCGGCCTGGGCCTCCGTCCCCCCCCATAAGAACTTAGTGGCCAAACCGTCCAACTCACGGAACCAGGACTTAGCGAAAGGAAGATGAGTATTTTGAAGCATATATAAAAAGCGAGGTAAAATCATCATTTTAAAAAGGGCTATCTTGCCTAGAGGGTTTGGGGGTAGTGTACGCCATTTAAGGAGGTCAGCATGAACCTGCTTAACCAGTGGGGTGACGTTGAGTGACCACGCAAGGTCGGGGAGAAGGGTCACCCAGATCCCCAAGTACTTGAAGGACTGCCGTCGAAGGGGGATCATCGACTGCTAATCAAAGCATTCACGCGACAAGTGAAGGGGAACCAAAACGGACTCGGCTGGGTTTAACCGGAGGCCGGAGGTGTGCTCAAAGAGGTCCAGGGCCCGAAGGCATCTGGGCGCCGATTGGGCCGAGTCCGCCAGGAACAGCAGCACATCGTCTGCATAGATCACGATCTTATCCTCTTCAAAGCCAGGCCACCTCCAGCCAGTGAGAGAGTGGTCAGATCGAATAATGCAGGCAAGGGGCTCCATTGCTAAAGCAAACAGGATCGGCAAGAGGGGGCACGCCTGCCGCGTACCTCTTCTGATAGAGAAGGGACGAGATACAGCTCCGTTGACAAAGACATGTGCCCGGGTTCGATAATACAGCGTCTTCACCAGGTTGCGGAAAGGGATTCCAAAGCCCATCTGCTCCAGTACTGCCTCCAAATAGCCCCAGTCAACCGAATCAAAAGCCTTCTCAAAATCCACCAGAAGGAGAGACAAATAGGGGGACAGCAAGTGCCGGTTCGCAAGAGCAAGAGGAAGGCGTCTAAGACAGTGTCTAGTCCCTCAGAGAGGCATTAAGCCACATTGATCTGGATGAACCAGACTAGCCAGGTGCCGTCTTATGCGGTTGGCCAGAACAGAGGCGAAGATCTTAAGCTCAGTATTAATAAGAGAAATGGGACGGTAGTCTGAACAGCAGCTCGAGGGGGGTTGAGACTTAGGGATCACTACAATGGTAGCTAGGTCCGTCTCTGGGCGGAAAGAGCCGCACTCCACCGCTTTTTGTGTTACATCGCCACTAGAGGTGAGACTAGGGTGTCTCGATAAGATGTATAAAATTCTTGTGGGAGCCCATCCAGTCCCAGCGTCTTACCGGCCGCCATGCGTGATATGGCATTTGACACATCCTCAGGGGTGATCGGGAGGTCCAGTGCCTCCGCCTCAGACTCAGTATGATGCGGAAGGGGGAACCGTTCCCGCCGGAGGTGCTCATGGAGCGAAAGACTAGGTGCCCGCGCCTAATAGAGGGTGGCATAGTAAGCGGCAAAGCATTGGGCCACCGCGGTCGGGGCGCGGTGGATCTCGCCGCACGCATCAGCTACCTCCGGTATTATAAGGTTGGCCATAGGGTAAGTTGGAGGAACTTCCCATTTTTATCTCCCCAACCATACACTCGGGCCACGGAAGATCGCCAAAGCAATTTGGCAGCCTTTCAGAGAGGTCTGTCGGATTTCATCCCTTAGGAACGCATGCCTCCAGTCTTGGGCATCAGTTCTATCTGCCGTGGGCAGCGTCTCGATCTGGGCGGCCTGTGCCTCCAAGCGTGTGTGTGAGTTGGGAGTCACGCTCCGTACGGGTGAGTTTGAGTTGGCCTTTGCCAAAGCCCCGAATGGTGGCCTTCCCAGCCTCCCAAAGAGTGCGAGAGGAAGACACTGAACCGTGATTAGTGGTGAAGTAGAGGCGAAGCTCGACACCTACTTGGTCTTTAAACTCCTCATCCTGGAGAAACCAGACGTTGAGTCGCCAGATCGGGCGCAAGGATGGGGGAAGGGAGCCGATGTGCAGCATTACCGGGGAATAGTCTGACAAGCCCTTTGGAAGGATAGAAATCGTTTGAATAGCCCGGCAGGAAAACGTAATCTATGCGCGCGTGTGTGTGTGGTGAGAGGCCAAGGTATGGGTGTATTGTTGCGCTGTCGGGTACCAAAGTCTCCAGGCATCCCCGAGACCCAGGCTGGCAGCCCATGTCGAGAGGAGGCCGGATTGGGCTGTCCTGGAGGCGGAGGGGGGCGAGGCAGTGTCAAGGCCGGGGTCCATCACTGCGTTAAAGTCACCCCCAATGACAGTCATTCCTAGGGGCAGAGCAGCGACCTCTGAGGTGAGTCTCTGGAGTGTGGAGGCCAACAGGGTGGGAGGGGAATAGACAGCCAGTAGATTAAGAGGGCAATCTCCAAGGGTCCCCTCCAGGAGAATAAAGCAACCCTGAGGGTCGTGCGTCACTTTACGTGCCACCAGAGGAAGAGTGCGACGCACCAGAATAGCCACTCCTCATAACCCCCTACTAAATCCAGTGCCAGACTCCGCCATAGCCATGCCGCGCCAGGAAGGGACAATGATTGCCCATCAAGTGGGTCTCTTGAAGCAGGAGTATGTCTGCGGCTTGACACTGGGCATACCGCAGGACAGATGTGCGCTTTACCTTGTCTAACAGGCCATTAACATTCCAGGACATTAATATTCCAGGACATTATATGAACCAGCGATGGCCCGTTAGAATCGCCGGGCAGGAGGAAGTCGTGCAAGGGGCCGGGCAGCCGGCGAGCATAGCAGAGATCGTGGAAGTAGGACTGCGCCTAGAGCCAGTGGATATGTTGTCATGGTGTAGGGTGGTACGTGTTCACCTAGAGTAGTACAAGTCCAAGGGGTAACAAACATAGAATTGCAATGCTGATCACTTTAAGATCATTTCCCAGCTAGGGGGACTATGGTCCCCCCTCCCCAACCCCCACCCCACCCTATACTTCAGGAACGGAAGCATCTGTCGCCCGAACAGTGAAATATTAACAAAAGACCAAACTAGAACGCTTGGGAATAGGGGAAGCGTGGAGGACCCCTCCTCATATCAGGATGTGCATAGGCGAGTCCATCGGGAATGGAAGTAGTGGTGAGCCGATGTGCCGCCTCCAGCTGCGGAGCTAAGCCCGGCAGGCAGAGACGAGTTCAGACGGAGCCTGAGATGAGCGACGGGCTACGTGAGAGGTCTGTATCTGGTAGGTTCAGCAACGATGGACGAGGCGAAGCACCCCCAGAGTCCAGGCGGCCGGAGGAGCCAGACCGCCGCACGACCAGGTGGTTTCCAGGGAGTGGTGTCGAGAGGGGCCAAGCGGGGCGTCTGAGCGGGCACGCCTGTGACCACTGCGTTTACGTGAGCGGTTGAGCTGAGGCCGGGGGACGGGGGACGGGGGTCTCCTGTCGGGTGCGTCCCTCAGCAGCACTCTTTTGGGTGATGGATTATGTGCACTGACTCATAGGGTGTGCTCCTCCATGGACCAAGTCGAGGCCTCCTCAGGGGTCTCAAAGAATAGGGTCCTGTTGGAATGTACCACGCGCAAGCGAGCTGGGAAGAGGAGCCTGTACTGGATGTTAAGAGCGCGGAGCGTCTGCTTGACCTCTCCGAACAAACGGCGCTGACCCTGGACCTCGCGAGTGTAATCAGGGAAAATCATGATGGTATGATTGTCATATTTGAGGTGTTGACGCTTGCGGGCATCGGCCAGAACAGATTCACGGTCCTTAAAATTGAGAATTCGCATTATGACCGGTCTGGGAGGTGCCCGTGGTGGTGAAAAGATCGATTTTTGTCTGGGTTGCTGGTGTTTTGGCGGATTGGGTGTGACCCATGGCCACCAGTCAGCAGGGTAGGAGATCCAGTCATACTTTTTATAAGGCCTCTGGAGCGGGGGACCACGGCCAGTGTCGGAAGGCCTCAGGTCAAGACAGCTGCAGGGGGCAATGGACGAGGCCCCTGTGAGACCCAACGCCGCACGGTACACGCGGCCAATTCCACTTCCACTGGCGAGATCCCACGTCGAAGCAACAGCACAGAGGTCCAACACCAGGATTCGCGGCAGGGCCTCCGCACCAGGATCCAGAGGCCACTCTGGGCACCACAAAAACAGTTCGGGGACAGGGGGATGGCAGGGGTGGTTTCTTCTTCCAAGGCCCCACGCCGCTTGCTACATGCGGACGATTTTACCCTCCTGGCTGCACCCCCAAGCAGATGCGACACAGCAGAGGTGGAGGAGCAATTTAGGGTGGGCAGGGGGGGGGGCATCAGGGGAGACCCCACATAGGACCTCACGCCGCTCGATGGATGCGGCCAGACTCCCACTCGCCCGCACCACAACACCTGGGGGGCAACACAGCTGCAGCTCGACACCAAGGGCAGCAAAAGCAGCAAGAGTGTCACCGCAGCCGAGAGCCCAAAGACATCTCCTGAAAGACCACAGTGAGGTGGAGCAGGGGACCCGTCCCAGGGATTGCGCGCCGTCCAGTGGGCACAGCCGGGTCCACCCGCCTCTGGCTTCGTCCCCTCTGGAGTGGTGTAAGGGCCCCGAGGGAATGGATTAGGAGCAGTTCTGGGGGTCCGTTAGGCCGGGCGGCCGCAGCAAATCATGGTAGGTGGGGAGAATCAGTGGGCCAACTCCCAAACTGCAGCGTCCAGGGCCCAAGTCCCCTCCAGAGCGGGCGGTCCGTGCGTACGGGGGGCCCTCTCACAACACAGTCACAGCCCTCCGCTGCCACCCTCACCAGGTCTCTGTGTCCGCCGAAGACCTGGCCTCCAATCACGTGGTCCAGAGGGTGTGAGTCGGGTCTCTACCACCGCCGACCCGGGACTCCCGCCACCCGAGAATGGCGGCTGGCACCGCGACAGTGCCGCAGGGGAGCCGGGGGCGTCATCTCTGGCGTCTCGGCCGCCGCAGCCAGCAGCTCCAGCCCCTCGGTCCGGTAAATCAGCTCAGCACCGGCAGGTCAGGGATCAGCGGCAACGGCCACAGGAGTAGAATCTCAGCCGGTTGGGGAGAGGAGGGCACGGGGGGCGCCTCTCCAAGGGGGGGGCAGAAGTCACCGCCAGTCACTGCACCTCTGGAGGGTCGCGTCCGCCAGCACATAGGCCAGGAGTGTGCCGTGGCAGCCTGGTCCGAGGGACGCTGGGGTCCCGGCTTCAAAGCAAGGAGCCCACCATATTAGAGGAGGGCACCCGGCAGGCATGCTGAAAACACCGGACCGCCGGGTCCCCCAAGACCAGGATTTCAGCCAGGGGTGTAGCAGGGCATCGGAAACAGAACTTAATGCAGGATGGTGCCTGAGATGGGCGGATTGCAGGCGGATGGCGGAGGGGTCCGGGAGCACACTCAAGGTGTGACCGCCATCTTGGCTTGGTAAGCCACGCCCCCGTCACTTTGGGTTTAATGTGGCACTTGCCATTGGCTTTATTGACCTGTGATTATAAGTAATTATAAGTCAAAGATGGGCTATATGCATCAACACTCTCAGGCATTTCTTTTGTGGAGAGCTTGTAAAGGTTCGTCTCAAATACAGCATCCTTCAAGGCAAGCAGACTTAAGCCTAGAGTGTGGGTGCCTTACAGGGGTACCTGATGTGTTAAATAAAGCACTGCACCTTTTATCGGAGGAAAATGTTAAGTTGAAAGAAACTTGTTTTGCTGTTGCTTCTTTCAGTCGGAGGCTGACTGGCCAAAATGCCCCCATTACGAATGCCCCAGAAGACGGTGTGGTATTAATCGCACCTGATAATATCCAACGTCATAATGGTTGACATTTATCAAGTGGGATTAATAATACCCATGACATTTTGTACCCTGAAATGGGGCACAGCATGCTTTGATGCTTTTCGCACCAAAATCTGCATGTCTCTGTATTTTCCGGGCATGTTTCCAAAGGTAAATTTTGGCAGGCTTAGTCTGTCAAAATGGGTAAAACTGAAAAGGTGTGTGAGCCACCAAACTCTGAATAGCAATACGTTTGGTAACAGGAGTTACAGCACACTACAAAATTTCCCCCAACACCAACCTGTAATGAGGGCTGGAATCTCCACACCTGCTCTAAGCCACCAAACCAGAGTCTGCTTTAACAGTGACAATACAGTATACTTGTGCTATTTCATATGTAAATGCAGTTCTGTTGCTGAGACTTGGTTCTGAAGACACCTGCTGTGCTGAGGCAGGAAAGTGGTCTACAGCAGAACCCTATCCTGGCTGCTCGTTACATCCCAGTCCACTCCGGCTTTCAGCAGGGAGTGTAACATAGGTCCCTCCAGCCCCCTTAGGTGCAGGGTGCCCCCCTCCCCATCATTTTGAAGCATCCCAGTTTATCCCAAGGCCTTCTTAGATCTGTGAGACAGCCAGCCTATTTGTAATTTTAGGTGCCCCTTACAAAATTTTGGATTTGAGGCCACATCAGTTCATGTAACGCAATTTCTTTCAGCTTTGGACTCTGCAAAGGTAGTTTTTAACTCCTTCCTTTAACATAAGAGAACATCTCTATCATCTGTGCAATCCAAAACCTCTTCCTTCGTAGAATAGAGGGGCATGGTGAAAGCAGACTTATGCTGGCTTGCACTCTGCCTTCTGTGAACCTTGTCAGCTTTGAGAAGAAGCACTCTACGAGTCATCCTAAATGAAGTGTTATTGTTTCGATGGTCTTTCTGTCTTCCTGTTAGCTACTCACGCTCACCCAAACCCCGATACAGTTGGAGTTCTTTTAGAACCAATGTGATTACTCTTGGAGACCAGGCAAAATGGAATTAATGATGCTCAGTGTAATAGGCCTGCTAACATTCTGACAATGTCACAATCTATGGTTAGGCAGTTGTAGAATGACAGAGGAGGAAGATGCAATAAGATAGTTTATATTTTTATACCTTTGTTCACATATTACTCTTCCATTGCAGGGGAGACATTAGTGAAATATCTGAACTATTAAACTGCTTCCTTTAGCCTTATTCACCTTTAGCACATTCCTTTCAAGTGAGCCACCACCTCCCACCTTTGGCTCTATCTTCTCAATTTGAAGATCAAGTAGTGGAGGGTCTCCCTTCCATTATAGAGGGGAATCAACACACAATCCAGAAAAGCCCCTGCATACCTTAGCCTTTCTATTGTGGCATAGACCATTCAACCTCTTCAAGTGCCATGTTGATGAAATGTGTATTTCCTTGTTCGGTGGGCATAATAATAATGTCCGAAAAGACCTTGAATACAAGGTTGGAGCCAAGCATAGAATCCCAAACTAATTTCACATTTTAATAAAGGTTGAAAACAATATGGAGCAATAAGTACATGGTTGCTTTAGACCTATCGATATTTTGGGTCTGTCAGACTTCAATCTGTATTATAGAAGGTTGCACAAGCCTGGTTTTTGCACATCTCAATAGGCTTACAGTGTAGCTCTACACTGTGTGGGAACCCTGGATGAGTGTAATATTCTATAACGCCTGCACTGAGCCTATTCCAGGATGGCATGCGTTCTTATGCATCTATATTACCAAACACAGCCAACAATCATTGTATTTTGTGGTCACTGTTGCCCGCAGTTTAACACTTATTACATACCTCATTCATATGCAACTTCCCCTGGACACCTTTGTGTGGCCAGGGTCATAAATCATCATCCTGAGCCATTATTAGGTATCATACAGCGTTAGTTGGACATCATAAATCATGGGTCATAAATCATTGGTGTATCATAAATCATTATGTCACAATCGGTAATCATTTTCTTGTCATAAATCATTCTGCATGATCATCATAAATAATCAGCCATAAATCATTTGCTGGTCATAAATCACTTGCTTGTCTTTGCTCATTTGCATATCCTAGGGTTGTAAATCACCCTGACAGTTCGTAGATTGTTCTTGTTATTTTCCACGCCCCTTTGCGTGTGGGGGGTAGCCTCTCCCTGGAGTTAGGCCCCAACTCACTACCTTGCTAGTCTCTTGTGCCCTACTGTCTGGCGGGGGGCTGGGCTGCGAGCCGCGTCTCCGTTTGCTACTCCCTTTTTGTCTGGTCTACTCACCCTGCCGTAAGGCATCCCAAAGTGAGGAGCTCTCCTTCTATACACCGCCTTGTTGGTGTGCTTCCATAACCAAAACAATGTACCTTTCGTTTCCGCCATGTCGCCAGGGAAGATTCCGTCTTCCTGCGGCTCCTCCTTCCTGTGTCGTCAGTTTTTATCTCTTGCTGCTCCTTATGTGCAGCCTGCCAAAGACATTGCCCCCCATAGGTTGCTCCAGTACACGCACATCCCTGCTTCCGATAAGTGGACCCCGTCCCGCCTATGGAGCTCTGGGTGGCCTGAGTGGATGAGAACATGTCTAACACTCTCCAAGCCGTTGGTCATGCAAAATGTGCTTACAGCGATATTCAGTTTCCTTTTTTAGTTTTCTACTGCCTTATGCGACTCTACCCCACGCTACACCAGTCTGCTAATCAGCTCAGACCAAATGATGATGGTGCTCCCGAAGCCCCGTGCTGCCTCCGTTAGGTCCGCCTGGATGGCGAGGAGTAGCTCTTTTCTTTGCCAGAAACCGGTCCCCGGAAGCTTGTTTCCTTCCCAGTATAAGAATTGGCTTGGTAGTTTGGTTTGCCCTGTTCCCATCATGCACTGGGACAGGTACAGACTAATTTGCATGTAGCCAGGTTCTGAGCTGGGATGGTGCAGTGAGCTAAAAAACGGTGATGGATTAAAACCATGATCTCTTGACTTGGTAAGAGTATTCTGCATCATTCAGAAACTCTGTCCATCACCACCCCCTTTTTCCCAAATCGATTTTATCCACACTCAGTGTGGGAGAGTATGCTCAGACGTGAGTCCCTTGCTCATTGCACCATCAGGATTCAGGCAAGCCGGGCCGACGAAGGCTGTGATGCCAGAAACCGGTCCCCGGAAGCTTGTTTCCTTCCCAGTATAAGAATTGGCTTGGTAGTTTGGTTTGCCCTGTTCCCATCATGCACTGGGACAGGTACAGACTAATTTGCATGTAGCCAGGTTCTGAGCTGGGATGGTGCAGTGAGCTAAAAAACGGTGATGGATTAAAACCATGATCTCTTGACTTGGTAAGAGTATTCTGCATCATTCAGAAACTCTGTCCATCACCACCCCCTTTTTCCCAAATCGATTTTATCCACACTCAGTGTGGGAGGGTATGCTCAGACGTGAGTCCCTTGCTCATTGCACCATCAGGATTCAGGCAAGCCGGGCCGACGAAGGCTGTGATGCCAGAAACCGGTCCCCGGAAGCTTGTTTCCTTCCCAGTATAAGAATTGGCTTGGTAGTTTGGTTTGCCCTGTTCCCATCATGCACTGGGACAGGTACAGACTAATTTGCATGTAGCCAGGATCTGAGCTGGGATGGTGCAGTGAGCTAAAAAACGGTGATGGATTAAAACCATGATCTCTTGACTTGGTAAGAGTATTCTGCATCATTCAGAAACTCTGTCCATCACCACCCCCTTTTTCCCAAATCGATTTTATCCACACTCAGTGTGGGAGGGTATGCTCAGACGTGAGTCCCTTGCTCATTGCACCATCAGGATTCAGGCAAGCCGGGCCGACGAAGGCTGTGATGCCAGAAACCGGCCCCCGGAAGCTTGTTTCCTTCCCAGTATAAGAATTGGCTTGGTAGTTTGGTTTGCCCTGTTCCCATCATGCACTGGGACAGGTACAGACCAATTTGCATGTAGCCAGGTTCTGAGCTGGGATGGTGCAGTGAGCTAAAAAAACGGTGATGGATTAAAACCATGATCTCTTGACTTGGTAAGAGTATTCTGCATCATTCAGAAACTCTGTCCATCACCACCCCCTTTTTCCCAAATCGATTTTATCCACACTCAGTGTGGGAGGGTATGCTCAGATGTGAGTCCCTTGCTCATTGCACCATCAGGATTCAGGCAAGCCGGGCCGATGAAGGCTGTGATGCCAGAAACCGGTCCCCGGAAGCTTGTTTCCTTCCCAGTATAAGAATTGGCTTGGTAGTTTGGTTTGCCCTGTTCCCATCATGCACTGGGACAGGTACAGACTAATTTGCATGTAGCCAGGTTCTGAGCTGGGATGGTGCAGTGAGCTAAAAAACGGTGATGGATTAAAACCATGATCTCTTGACTTGGTAAGAGTATTCTGCATCATTCAGAAACTCTGTCCATCACCACCCCCTTTTTCCCAAATCGATTTTATCCACACTCAGTGTGGGAGGGTATGCTCAGACGTGAGTCCCTTGCTCATTGCACCATCAGGATTCAGGCAAGCCGGGCCGACGAAGGCTGTGATGCCAGAAACCGGTCCCCGGAAGCTTGTTTCCTTCCCAGTATAAGAATTGGCTTGGTAGTTTGGTTTGCCCTGTTCCCATCATGCACTGGGACAGGTACAGACTAATTTGCATGTAGCCAGGTTCTGAGCTGGGATGGTGCAGTGAGCTAAAAAACGGTGATGGATTAAAGCCATGATCTCTTGACTTGGTAAGAGTATTCTGCATCATTCAGAAACTCTGTCCATCACCACCCCCTTTTTCCCAAATCGATTTTATCCACACTCAGTGTGGGAGGGTATGCTCAAACGTGAGTCCCTTGCTCATTGCACCATCAGGATTCAGGCAAGCCGGGCCGACGAAGGCTGTGATGCCAGAAACCGGTCCCCGGAAGCTTGTTTCCTTCCCAGTATAAGAATTGGCTTGGTAGTTTGGTTTGCCCTGTTCCCATCATGCACTGGGACAGGTACAGACTAATTTGCATGTAGCCAGGTTCTGAGCTGGGATGGTGCAGAGAGCTAAAAAACGGTGATGGATTAAAACCATGATCTCTTGACTTGGTAAGAGTATTCTGCATCATTCAGAAACTCTGTCCATCACCACCCCCTTTTTCCCAAATCGATTTTATCCACACTCAGTGTGGGAGGGTATGCTCAGATGTGAGTCCCTTGCTCATTGCACCATCAGGATTCAGGCAAGCCGGGCCGACGAAGGCTGTGATGCCAGAAACCGGTCCCCGGAAGCTTGTTTCCTTCCCAGTATAAGAATTGTTTGTTAGTTTGGTTTGCCCTGTTCCCATCATGCACTGGGACAGGTACAGACTAATTTGCATGTAGCCAGGTTCTGAGCTGGGATGGTGCAGTGAGCTAAAAAACGGTGATGGATTAAAACCATGATCTCTTGACTTGGTAAGAGTATTCTGCATCATTCAGAAACTCTGTCCATCACCACCCCCTTTTTCCCAAATCGATTTTATCCACACTCAGTGTGGGAGGGTATGCTCAGACGTGAGTCCCTTGCTCATTGCACCATCAGGATTCAGGCAAGCCGGGCCGACGAAGGCTGTGATGCCAGAAACCGGTCCCCGGAAGCTTGTTTCCTTCCCAGTATAAGAATTGGCTTGGTAGTTTGGTTTGCCCTGTTCCCATCATGCACTGGGACAGGTACAGACTAATTTGCATGTAGCCAGGTTCTGAGCTGGGATGGTGCAGTGAGCTAAAAAACGGTGATGGATTAAAACCACGATCTCTTGACTTGGTAAGAGTATTCTGCATCATTCAGAAACTCTGTCCATCACCACCCCCTTTTTCCCAAATCGATTTTATCCACACTCAGTGTGGGAGGGTATGCTCAGACGTGAGTCCCTTGCTCATTGCACCATCAGGATTCAGGCAAGCCGGGCCGACGAAGGCTGTGATGCCAGAAACCGGTCCCCGGAAGCTTGTTTCCTTCCCAGTATAAGAATTGGCTTGGTAGTTTGGTTTGCCCTGTTCCCATCATGCACTGGGACAGGTACAGACTAATTTGCATGTAGCCAGGTTCTGAGCTGGGATGGTGCAGTGAGCTAAAAAACGGTGATGGATTAAAACCATGATCTCTTGACTTGGTAAGAGTATTCTGCATCATTCAGAAACTCTGTCCATCACCACCCCCTTTTTCCCAAATCGATTTTATCCACACTCAGTGTGGGAGGGTATGCTCAGACGTGAGTCCCTTGCTCATTGCACCATCAGGATTCAGGCAAGCCGGGCCGACGAAGGCTGTGATGCCAGAAACCGGTCCCCGGAAGCTTGTTTCCTTCCCAGTATAAGAATTGGCTTGGTAGTTTGGTTTGCCCTGTTCCCATCATGCACTGGGACAGGTACAGACTAATTTGCATGTAGCCAGGTTCTGAGCTGGGATGGTGCAGTGAGCTAAAAAACGGTGATGGATTAAAACCATGATCTCTTGACTTGGTAAGAGTATTCTGCATCATTCAGAAACTCTGTCCATCACCACCCCCTTTTTCCCAAATCGATTTTATCCACACTCAGTGTGGGAGGGTATGCTCAGACGTGAGTCCCTTGCTCATTGCACCATCAGGATTCAGGCAAGCCGGGCCGACGAAGGCTGTGATGCCAGAAACCGGCCCCCGGAAGCTTGTTTCCTTCCCAGTATAAGAATTGGCTTGGTAGTTTGGTTTGCCCTGTTCCCATCATGCACTGGGACAGGTACAGACCAATTTGCATGTAGCCAGGTTCTGAGCTGGGATGGTGCAGTGAGCTAAAAAACGGTGATGGATTAAAACCATGATCTCTTGACTTGGTAAGAGTATTCTGCATCATTCAGAAACTCTGTCCATCACCACCCCCTTTTTCCCAAATCGATTTTATCCACACTCAGTGTGGGAGGGTATGCTCAGATGTGAGTCCCTTGCTCATTGCACCATCAGGATTCAGGCAAGCCGGGCCGACGAAGGCTGTGATGCCAGAAACCGGTCCCCGGAAGCTTGTTTCCTTCCCAGTATAAGAATTGGCTTGGTAGTTTGGTTTGCCCTGTTCCCATCATGCACTGGGACAGGTACAGACTAATTTGCATGTAGCCAGGTTCTGAGCTGGGATGGTGCAGTGAGCTAAAAAACGGTGATGGATTAAAACCATGATCTCTTGACTTGGTAAGAGTATTCTGCATCATTCAGAAACTCTGTCCATCACCACCCCCTTTTTCCCAAATCGATTTTATCCACACTCAGTGTGGGAGGGTATGCTCAGACGTGAGTCCCTTGCTCATTGCACCATCAGGATTCAGGCAAGCCGGGCCGACGAAGGCTGTGATGCCAGAAACCGGTCCCCGGAAGCTTGTTTCCTTCCCAGTATAAGAATTGGCTTGGTAGTTTGGTTTGCCCTGTTCCCATCATGCACTGGGACAGGTACAGACTAATTTGCATGTAGCCAGGTTCTGAGCTGGGATGGTGCAGTGAGCTAAAAAACGGTGATGGATTAAAACCATGATCTCTTGACTTGGTAAGAGTATTCTGCATCATTCAGAAACTCTGTCCATCACCACCCCCTTTTTCCCAAATCGATTTTATCCACACTCAGTGTGGAAGGGTATGCTCAGACGTGAGTCCCTTGCTCATTGCACCATCAGGATTCAGGCAAGCCGGGCCGACGAAGGCTGTGATGCCAGAAACCGGTCCCCGGAAGCTTGTTTCCTTCCCAGTATAAGAATTGGCTTGGTAGTTTGGTTTGCCCTGTTCCCATCATGCACTGGGACAGGTACAGACTAATTTGCATGTAGCCAGGTTCTGAGCTGGGATGGTGCAGTGAGCTAAAAAACGGTGATGGATTAAAACCATGATCTCTTGACTTGGTAAGAGTATTCTGCATCATTCAGAAACTCTGTCCATCACCACCCCCTTTTTCCCAAATCGATTTTATCCACACTCAGTGTGGGAGGGTATGCTCAAACGTGAGTCCCTTGCTCATTGCACCATCAGGATTCAGGCAAGCCGGGCCGACGAAGGCTGTGATGCCAGAAACCGGTCCCCGGAAGCTTGTTTCCTTCCCAGTATAAGAATTGGCTTGGTAGTTTGGTTTGCCCTGTTCCCATCATGCACTGGGACAGGTACAGACTAATTTGCATGTAGCCAGGTTCTGAGCTGGGATGGTGCAGTGAGCTAAAAAACGGTGATGGATTAAAACCATGATCTCTTGACTTGGTAAGAGTATTCTGCATCATTCAGAAACTCTGTCCATCACCACCCCCTTTTTCCCAAATCGCTCTTTTCTTTCCAGCCGGGTTAAATCGGTCCCGCCCAGATGAATTATCAATACATCCGGGTGCCAAGCTGTGTCCTTGCGCAGGTCCTCTAGCACCACTGGTAGCTGGTCCAATTTCATCCCGGGCGGCCCCACCATCAAACGCATGTGTTGACTGGCCTGCCTTCTCTGCCTGTGGCCTCCCCGCTTCCACCAGGAGTTAATCCGGGAAACAAAAGAGTGACCCAGCACCCATACCAGCCGGGGGTGCCGCCATACTGCCGAGGCAATAATCAGTGTCAAAGAATGTCATGCCCCACGTAGCCCTGTGTTTTGTCATGAGTGTTCACAGCAGCTGGGGTCTCGCGTAGCTCCTGTTTGCCTTGGACCGCCACCTGGCGGGAGGCTTTCCCTGCCTAGGGCTCTCTGCATCACTGCTGAGAACTGGAATTTACTCAAGAGACTATAATTCTTATGTTTGAACAGGGGTCCCTCCACCGCCAGCCTGGATGCCATGTAAGTCAGTAGGCAGCATACTGCGCAGTAATTGGGATCCCTGATGCATTCCAACCTTACTACTGCCTTTTTGCCGGCCTGGTCAGTTTTTGACCGTCTCAACCGCAGCTCCACTTTGGTCACCCAGGGCCAGATGTCGGCTGCCTGGAGGCAATGCTTCTTGGGGCCTATCCTCACTGGGGCCACCTGTTCACTGAGCCTAAATTCCCCAAAGAATGCTGTTGCTAAAGCTGCTTTGAACAGGTTTAGCTCATATGTGTCTTTTACTATTTCCTTCAGCGCATCCATTAGCAAGACCAATTTATTTAAATCTATGGGCCTACGGCTATCTGGTTTCACCCCTTCTGTGGGCTTCCATCCCTTCATTGCTGCTTTGATGTAGTAGGGGGCAGTGGAGCCCTGCCTCGTGATTAACTTGGAGAAGTGTGCTATTGCCGAAAGCTGAGCTTGGGCCCAGGACCTGGTCTTTCCGTTCATAAATGCCCATTGGATGAACTACTACACTGCCCTCGTTGTCCCCCTTACGTCGCCTAGTGACCAGATATTTCCTAATGGCATCACTGTCCCAGCATATAGCCTGTATCGTTTGACTGCGTCGTGGAAAAGAGCTTGATCTACTAGTATTGACAGGTCCATCCCACCAGAGGCCATAAGTCCGCCGGAAAAGGCGTCATCTTCTTTTCTGCCCCGGGACCAGCTCCCTGAATTTGTCCATCTTTGCACGGGAGAGGGATCCGCCACTTTGTTCTCCACCCCTGGTACATGCCACGCCTTCAGCTGAATATTCCCTTCCAACAAGCAGCCATCTTGGAACGGCTTTTCTATTAGTCATATTTAAATTATAACATATCCCTGACCTCACCCCTGGATTACTATTTCCACCAACGTACAGAGGTAGATATGACCTCATTCTCCGATAGTCTTTAGGATCTAAGTCAGTAAGATTTACTTAGTATTCAACACGAACGTGAGCCCTTACCTTGACACTCACACAAACATAACTAGTCCCTGTCTATCTAAGTTTCACTTCAAGGCATCCTATCTACCTTTCATACTCTCTGACCCTTCCACCCCTATCCTAACTTATCTTCATCCCCTCAATTCTCATTACTTCGCTCACTCTCTGACCCCCATAAAAATATTTAAAAAATAATAATATATATATATATACATATATATACACTACCTTCTCTTCTATCTAACCCTCTTTCCCACTCTCATTATAGACTACACCCACAACATGGAACTAACTGGCTTGCACACATACTCCATTAAACACCCCCTAACCTTACAAAAAAAGCCACCAAAAGTTTCAAACATAAGCAATTAAAATCTCACCCAGAAACCCCAATTTCTGACCCCTATTTCTCAAACTCAGATAACAAATGACATCATCTTCTATACTAAAAGAAGGGCCCAATGGCGGAAAGCATTTCTCGCCTTATTCTCAATTTCATCTACTAAGAAAACACCACATGGGCTTATACTGTCTATCACTCCCTCCCCGTTTTACAAAGCGGTAGCGACATTCACCATATACCATAACGGAATCATCCTCATGCAAGCCTCAGATCAAAACCTGAACTTTCTAGATAACATCTTTCCGCACATCAAAGAGAAAGTTGTTAGACCCCGTCCCACCTCCATTGCATACCACTCTCCCAACACTCAGCCCAACCTCCCACCTGACTCCCCCTCTAGTCCTCCCCCTTCCAGCTCCCACTGCGTACATACTCCCGCCCCCGACACTATTGAACTCCTGATACATGACTTACATCCTCTCAAGGCCTACTCCTCCACCAACACCACCATGATGCCTAGCACTCCACACACAAGTATCCCCTTCCCTCCAGCCTTCCCATACCACAGCCATTACCCCACCGACTCACCACACAACTCAGCCCACCCCCATCTCTCTCTATGCCCAACATTTCCACTACAACCTCAGCCACACTCTCCCCCTACACATGTACATCCGATCAGACCGTGCTCCTTCAGTCCCCCTCCCACATCGAACCTCACCGCCTCTCCCCCCTAGGGCGCACAGCAGTACCCCTTCACACGTCCGTTCTTCTTTCCCCCTTTCAAGGACCCACCACGCTGGTAAACAGTCACTCAACGAACCAATTCACCTATCGCCCCTGGAACCTAGATCAGTAACCCTCCCTCACCTACCCACAGAACGGGCGTTGAATAAGTCTACTCTGACTACTGACCCTAGACTAGAGGAGATATTACTATCTCTACAACAAATGAAGGCAGATATCCAAACTCTTCATGACCTGATCCTGAGTCAACCTAAACCACACACGAAATTCTTCCAACAAGCTCACGCTAGCTCCACGAGACAGAAAACACTTAGATGGAAAAAAGTACCTGACCCCAATGCCTTATCCCGCCCGCGTAGAAGAAAAAACCCTCTATCACCGCAAGAACTACCCTCCTTACTGCATTCCTACGAGCCCTCAATTCCACCCCCCCCCCCCTGTGAGCACACCGACAACACATCGACACTGTCCTCTATCCAACCCTTCCCTCCCAATCCTGATAGAGCAGCAAGACACATCACCTGAGATATCGTTGAAAAAAACCTCCAGAGAGTTCCCATCCTTCAAGAGCCAAACACTATTTCCACCCGGCTAAAATGTATCCTACTAAACTGTAGGTCTGCTGTATGTCATGCCGCCGATATAGCTGACCTCATATTAACCAACGAACCTGACCTCACAATTTTAACTGAAACTTTGCTTAACGATTCATCCTCGCCCATCCTAGACATACTAGTCCCCCCTAACTATCACATCACAAGACTAGATAGAATCAATAGGCTTGGAGGTGGGATTGCCTGCATACATCGTAACTACCTCTCTGTGAAACGTCTCATCTCCCCAGTTTTCTCCTCCTGTGAATATTTGTCTAGAAATCTCTAATAATAATAACACAATATGCTCACTTCACTCATTTTACCATCCTCCAGGAAACAACCTTACCTTTATTGAACACATAATGGATATCCTAGCCACAAACACTGGACACCAAAACACGAAGATATTCCTTGGGGACTTCAACCTCCACTGGAATGACCCTGAGGTCAATAGCCTCAAAGCCTTCTTGACCGACCTTAACCTATCCCAAATTTGTGACAGCCCCTCTCATGAAAAAGGCTCAATCCTAGATCTAATAATGGTCTCCACCCAATTGGAATCGATCCTCCCATGTGACTGGTCTGACCATCACATCATCACTTTCCATATCATTGAATCAGTTAAACTACTCCATGCCCAACCCAAGAAAACGAAAATCTGGAAGAGAAACCTAAAAAACCTCAATCCTATCTCACTGGCAACCGCAAGACCTAGCCTATCACCCCACCTGACAGGGTACAGGACGTACACGTTCTGACTAACCACTACTTCCAATCTATGAATGTGTTATTAGACAATTTAGCTCCACTACAATTGAAAAGTATCTCCAATAAAAACTCAAACCCATGGTATGACGGTAGTCTAAATGAAGACAGAAGAGCGCTAAGAACAATTGAACGGCAATGGAGAGCAGCACCGTCCGCTACTCACCTCAAAATACTCAGAAGTACGAGAAACGCCTATTACAGAAAAATTAGACATTCAAAAACCGACTTCATTAGCAATCAATTGGACCAAGCCAAGAACCGCCCCAAAAGACTCTTTGAAATTATCAAAGCGCAATCTAAGGGTGTCTCCCACTCACCTCAGGTTAATCCAGAATCTCTTCCCCATTGCGAGGCATTCACGACCCATTTCATAACAAAATCTGAAAACATAATGATAGACCTACGGAATGACCTATCAGCCCTTACTGTCCCTCACTTGATCACCTCAAGGTCTCCTACCAGGAACCCATTTAGTTGCTCTGCAAAGCTCGACCTCAAAAACAACGCAAACTGGTCCTCATTCAACCTCTACAGCGAGGAATCTATTCTAAAAATACTCAAGGCCTTAAATCCCTCCACTCACTTTTCTGACCCACTCTCAGCATCCCTCCTAAAAGACTTCATACCGACATTAGTGCCTCTATGGACCAGGATTATAAACACCTCTCTGCTGCATGGAACCATCCCAGACATCCTCAAAGCTGGTCGGGGTCACCCCCCATCTTAAAGAAACCATTGGCTGACCCAGCAGAGCTATCACCCTATATCCAACATCCCTACACTGGCCAAACTATTAGAAAAATGTGTTCACACGCAACTTACCTACCACATCGATCACTTCGACCTGCTCAATAAATTTCAATCTGGCTTTCGATCAGGGCACAGCACCGAAACTGCCATGACCCACATAATTGATGACGCTTAAAAAACACTGGACCATAACAAAGCCTGTCTACTAATCCTGCTGGACCTATCCTCTGCCTTCGACACTGTCAAACACGACAATCTAATAGACCTCCTGAAACTTAGAATGGGACTATCGGGAACGGTTCTGAACTAGTTCACTTCCTTCCTTATTCCTTCAAAATAGAACACAAAGATTCAAGACCAATCAATCTTTATCCATACCCACTCTAGTCAATCTAGGCGTACCCCAAGGATCTTCCCTCTCCCTGACACTCTTCAACTTGTTTATGGAACCACTCAGTTAGCTTCTCAACTCATCAAACGTCCACATGTATGCAGATGACACACAACTCTACATTAAGGTACACTCACTTGAGGACATCAAGGCCCTCAACTCAACGCTCCAAAAAACGCAGACCTGGATGGCAAATAACCACTTAAAACTAATCACACTAAAGACAGAATTCCTTCTAATAGCGCCCCTCAACCAAACAACCACCATAATGGAATGGATGAAGCACTTAACAGCACTTGATGGCCAACCGCTCTTGATCGATTCTGCCAAATCGCTGGGCATAACTCTGGATAATAAGCTAAATATGCAGAAGCACATCAGTGCAGCAACTAAAGGAGCAAACTTTCAAATGAACACCTTAAGAAGACTGAAGCCCTTCATACCAGCAAATGACTTTAAACAGGCAGTCCAAACTCTAGTAATCTCCAGAGATGAATATGGGAGTGTCACTCTCTGCGGCCTTCCCAAATCAACTACAGCCCCACTAAGAGCATCAATGAACACAACCGCCAGAATAATCACTGGCTCCAAATGAAACTGTCACATTTCCCCGGGCCTACATGCACTTAACTGGCTACCCTTTGAAGCCAGAATCCATTTGAAAATCGCCTGTATGACACACAAGGCTTTGCATCATAAAACACCTCGATACCTTGCAGAGAAATGAATACCATCTGGTGGGAACAGAACCAACAGGAGTTCTGATAACCTTTTACTGAAACCACAACGATTCACCAAGAAGAAAACGTATAACCGCTCCTTCTCAGGGATGACCCCTAGTATATGGATTGCCTTACCCCCAAAAACAAGACAGAGCCCTCACGCGGCATCCTTTAAAAATGAAGTGAAATCTATTCTCCTGACTAAATTCACTTGATCTATAGATGCAGGCATGTAAATATTTGCTTTTTGTTGGAACAGTTACCATTGTTTGACTATCATTACCAAGAGTTTTTTGTATGTATATTTCAATTTCCTCTATCTCCTTATTTGTTGTACAGCGCTCTGATACCCGCAAGGGTCTTGTCCGCGCTATATAAAACCTTCAAAATAAAAAAATTAAATAAACTCTAATTGAATCAAGCGCCGCATTAGCCTTAGTGTGTCAGGGCACCTGGCTGTCCTGTTAATCGCTTGTAACACCCCTTTGTTATCAGACGAGAGCATCAGCTTCTTGTCCCTCAACTCCTTCCAGACCACCAGGGCACCTATAACGGGGAACAGCTCTAGAAATGTGATGTTGCTGGTGACGCCTTACTTCCACCAGCTGTACAGCCATAGCCCAGTGCATAACTTAGCCCCAAGCAGTGCCCCGAAACCTGTGATGCCAGATGCGTCTGTGAACAGGGCAATCTATCTGGCCGACACCCAGCCTTCTTTCCAAATCAACCGGCCGTTGAAATCCGCTAGAAATGTGTCCCACATGACCAAATCGTGTTTGACCCCTTTCCCCAGCCTAACATGATGGTGTTTGTGTGTGAGACCTGCAGTTAACTGAGTCAGGCATCTGGCAAAGGGCCTCCCAGCAGGTATGACTCTGGCCGCGAAGTGGAGCTTCCCAATAAGCTGCTAGAGCTCGCAAAGGGTTGCTTTCTCCCTACCACGTAAGTTTCTAATCTCATCTCTGAATTCCCTTACTGTCTCCTCTTGGAGTCTGGACGTTCCTGCAACTGAGTCTAACTCACTCCCTAAAAACCTGAGCCGTGTGGAGGAGCCTACTGTTTTTTCTCCCATGAGGGGGAGTCCCAACTCCCTCGCTAGGCCTTGAAATGCTGCCAAGGTTTCCCCACATATCACTTACCCCGCTGGGCCTACGAACAAGAAGTCATTGAGGCAGTGCAGTTTACCCTGGCAGGATGCCGATTGTGCAGGGCTCATTCCAAAAAGGTGCTAAATTGCTCAAAATATGCGCAGGATACTGCACATCCCATTGGAATTGCCTTGTCAAAATAAGTACCTCCCTCCTATTGGAAGCCCAGCAGGTAAAAGCTTTCAAGGAGGACTGGGAGGGTGGGAGGTGGCGGAATGCGGACTCAATGTCAGCTTTCGCCATGAGGGCCCCACGCCGGGCCTGCCGCCCTCACAAGGTCAATGGCGTTGTCCACTGTTGCGTAGCCCACTGAGCACACCTCCGAACGAATGCCACTGTTCACGAACTCCCCCTCCGGAAAAGAGAGGTGCTGGATGAGTCTGAACTGGCCAGTTTCCTTTTTGAGCACTACCCCCAATGAAGATATCACTAGTCCCTCTGGTACCGGGGGGTTGGGGCAGGGGTCCTTGACCCTACCTAGGGCTATTTCTTTGTCAGTTTTTTGCCTCACTATTTCTGGGTGCTGCAACGCTGATTTTTAAGTTTTTGGCAGAGCCAGTGTGCAAGGAACCCACACATGGTATGACGAAACCCTCGCAAAAACAACAATTGATGGACAGAATGCAGAACAATGTCATACATTCACCCCAGTACAGAGATCTGGGCCTAAATCCATCGTTTTTTTGCTCACCATGACGAAACCCTCTTCAAAACCTTTCACTAGCGTCCTTGCGCTCTCTTTGTTATGGTATTTGTTAGCTAGCCGCCTGAGCTGGTGCATGTTGATGGGGGATGTGGCTAGCTGGTGGCTATTCAATTCTTTTAATCCCCCGCTGCCCCTATGACAGTCTTATTGCTTCTTCTTTCTCTCCTTCTTTTCCCCTCGCTGCACTTTCTTGCATCTGCACTCGGCGGCTGGGTGCCCTCCCCAGCATATGGAACATATGTGCTGAAATTTGCAAGATGCCCCCCCCCCCCAAGTGCACTCATTGGCCTCGTATTTCAAGCATATGGCTGGCGGCCCGCTGGTAGATGGGGGTTACCACATATTGTATGTCTTGAGCTTGTGAAAAAACCTCTCTTTGCTTTTGTGAAAGGAGCCCCGAAAGGGCTGCTCACTTTTCCCCGCCCATGTTTTAACCTCCTTAGCCGCCATCATTTTATGTATGAAACCAGACACGTCTTCCTCGTTCCATTCCATCTCCGGTTGGGTCGGCATTTTCAACCTGAAAACGTTATCATATTCTAACCATGCATCCCCTAGGATCTGCCTGTGTGCCCCGTGGATATTGGCCTCATACAGCCACAGTTCCGCTGCCTTCTGTGGAAATTTCTCCACGATAATACATGCCATAATTCTGAAGGAATCCAGACAGTTATCAAAGGTCCTCTCCTTTCTATCCTTTCGCCTCTCCCACCTGTCCTCATCCTTCTTGTTGCAAAACGTTAGGTCCAGCCTATCTAGCTGTATCTCTAACAATGAGAATAGATCTATGAACTATTTTCTCCAAATCCTCTCCTTTACTGCTAACAGAATGAGGCTTGCTAACCCGGTAGCCCTCGTGACCAAGGACGGGGGGCCTGGAGTATGCCTCAGGGAGTTGACCTGTTCTGTCTTGGTTGCTCGCTCCGTTTGCAGTACCCCACGCCTCTATGGGGGATGCCGTCCACCCCTTGTTTCTTGAGCTGGGTGCTGTGATTACCAGACCCAGTCAGCTGGCTCCGCAAACATTCCAGCTGCGTGCTGTCCGGGTCGATAAGATGCCATGGCAGACTCGAGACCCCCCTTGTGGTGTAGCGTCTACAGCCCCCAGCCCCTGAGCGCCCTGGCCACCCAATAACAATGGCATAATTGACTTCAGGCATTGCTGCACAATCGCACCAATATGCTCACCACTTGTTGCGTTGTCCGTCCTGCTCAACCCTGCCCTGCCGGGATGGCTACAGGCGGCAGTTCGTCCCCTCTGGCTACCTTCTTGGCCGCAGGCTTTTTTGATGCCTTCGCTGGGGCCCTGGTCCTCTTCCGGACCGCTGGACGAACAGAGGGTTCTGTCTGTTGGCCAGCCCTGTTCTCTGCTTCCCCATCTATGTGTGTCTGCAGCCAGCCGGTCCCGCGTGCCACGGAAGCTGCCCCGATTTGCTGCAGCAATTCGCCCAGTTCGGCTGGTTGCTCTCCCCTGTTGATGTCTGCCATTGTGGCCAACGTCCTCTGCTCGGCGTGCTGTTGACACTTATCACAAGACGGGGTGCTGCCGCCCTTTATATGCACCAACAGGGATTGTTCCCAACTCTCAGTAGTCAATGATGCAAGGTCAATTCAGCTCCTTTCTCCTGAGCAGTCACCTTTCTTTCTGTATCGCCTGGTGTGAATGACCCCCACGAGAGCCAGCTGCTGCTTAATCAAACCTTAATTGTTTAGGCCAATGTCGCGGAGTAGGCTGCTGTGCTTATTGGGCCTGCACAGCTCAAAGTTCTGCCCGATTCAAAATTGCTTACTGCCTCTCCCTGGGGAGATTGTATATGGTGCACAAAATCCCCAGCCAGCTCGTGCTGATGAAATTGACCGGCTCTGGCAGGGTGGAACCTTTTGCCTTCTGCTACGCGAAGCTTTCTGCCTTGACCCCTCGAGGCGCGTCTCAGCCAGCTCCAGAGTCAGCAGACTAACCGTGACGTCGTTGCACGCCTCGCCGCTTCCGGGTAAGTGAAATTAGCAGTGAGCATCAGTGAAACTGAAGTGAACTCGCAGCTCGATCCTCCGTAAGAGCTGTTACTATTTCTTAATTTGTCAGCATTCAATTTATCAGTTTCTGATGTGCGGAAGGGTGCGCGGGCCAAACCAGGATTTGAACTCCTGTCCCGCGGTCACAGCAGATATATTCCACCCTGCAAGAGCGTATGTTACTGAGCTATCGTAGCGGCATTAACTCGCTACACTCTCCGCAGGAGGACCGGCCACGCCCAGTGCCAGGGAGACAAGACCACCGAGGCGCAGCCGCCAATTGCGGAGGTCCAGCTCAACAGGCTCCCCCGCTCTTACCCATGTTGAGCTTCTCCGGCTCACCCACTCACTCTCATGGGTTGACCAGACCTCGGCCTGTGCACTTACTGTGCGCAATGTAAGGGGTGGGGACTCGTCCTTAGCCCGACTCCACGTGCTTGAAAATGCCAGAGCGGTAAGGCTGAAGACGCTGTCCGTCCTCAGCCAACTCGAGGCAGACGACCAGACCTCCTGCCAGATGCTGCCCTTTGTCTCGAGGAATCCGGAGGCACTGCGCAGTCCGTGGCAGGGGAAGCTTGGGGAGCGCTCCAGGCACCAGCGCTCCACTGTTTGCCCCGTCTCTCCGCAAAGCACCGCGACCTTCAAGAATGGAGCGTGAACAGCTAGTCACTCCTCACACCACCGTCCAGGTACAGCTGCACAGATACGAACTTGAAACCGTCGGTGCCGCTTCCCAAGCTCCACGATGCTGTAGTGAGCTGCAATATGGGGAGCGTCGCCTTACATCCCTCCCTTTCTCCCTTCCCGACGCTGCCCTTCGGGGGGGGGTGCCCCTGTTTGGGGGATTCAAACCCTCACATGGCCCCCCCATTGATCCAGTGAACTGGCGCCTCTCAGGCGTGAGTTTGACGCACAGGTAGCGCTCATCACTCTGCCTCGGGGTGCTTCCCGGCGGCGCAAACCAGTTCCTTGTTGGGCTCTGGCGGCCATTATGGCGCCGGCCCTCGAGGCCCCCTTCAGGAGCGGCCTCTGCTATAATGAAGGCATGTGTTCTTCCATGCAGGGGCACCCATTCTCTGTGGTCACCTGTGTGTCTGTTCAACACACAGTCGCACAGGATTTACCCACCATTGTGTGAGTGTGTCAGTGTCCATGTTTATTATTGGCCTCCAAGTGATGTAAAGACTGACAAAAGGTGCAATCCAGGATTGCACTCAACCTCTTCAGGTCTCCACTACTCCATTAAAGGCTGGGTGTAGGGTGCACATGTACTCCATGTGATTGGGGCTCAGCCCCTTTTGTGAGAGGTGGAGGGGTATTACTTTGACCCATTCAAAGCAAGACTGCTTACCAGGAGCATGAACTAGTGAATACTTATCTTTTAACCAGAGCTCTCACCAGCTAACCCAAAATCAGCAGTGCATCTTCAAATTTCACCAGGACCAGGGATCACCTACTCAAATGCCGAAATACGTCTCGAACACATTTTCTTCCATATTGTAAGCAAGCAAACAGGAACTGCTGCTGCCGTCCTCACCAGAAGAGAAGGCAGGAACAGCCCCTTGTTCTCCTTTCAGGCACCGCTGCACACCAGGGCTGCCTGCTGCTGAAGGCTCTGTGCTGAAGGGACAGCATTTTTTCCTCTGTTGGGATTTCCACATGTCCTATCCGGCACAGACTTGTGCTCCCTGCTCACAATTCCTCTCTTGATCATAACTCTAAGACTCCCATCACAGTGAGCATGTGTAGGGGCCATATTGAAATGGGTTGGACATCAGAGCCAATGGTGGTTCTTGGTTTAAAGCGAGGATGTACATTTTTGTTTGATCTGGTTAAAATCGGGTCTTTTCAGTTGAAATTGATAATGGTACGGTCTACTAATAAGGATGGCTGTTTCTTGTCTGAGTTCCTGTAAAGAAATGGTTACTGGTGTATTTTTATTCCTCTTGTTTTATTATAAAAGTAAGCTAATAATGAAGGGTTGCATATTTCTCTGTATGAATGGCTCATAGATTCCTCTTGATTTATTCTGAAGGTTGGCTAATGCCGGAGGCCTGAAGGTTTCTTCGAATGAGCAGTTAACTTACGTCCTTCATTTTTACTGCAGAATTTATCTAGTTCTGATGGTGTTAGGGTGTCTTAGAACTACTGATTAACTGGCTTTCTCTTCTTTTAGATTTTAAATATGGGTTAACCACAATAAGAAGCTATACCAGATCAGTTAGTCCATGACCTGATTCTAACAAAGCACACAAACCTCTCAGCATACAAGATTCCTAAAGAACGGCTCAACAGTACTAGATGATACATTTGTTTGAAAGAAGAGCAACAGACGAGCAATAGGCCAGAAACCTCTACTCAGTACCAACTATAAGACTAAATGAACGTGGCAGTTAAACAGGAGAACGGCCCTATGACTAAGAGCTCAGCCCAAGGAAAAGCACAGGACAAGGAGAACATACAGAACAGAAACAGCATCAACCCTGAAGGAGAGGTAGTAGCCTTACAGCTAGAGTGGTCGACCTCGAAGCTGGGAAACCGGGTTCGATACTCCGCAACGACGCTCAACATCCTGTGATTCTGGGCAAATCACGTAATCTCCCCATGCCTAATCAAAATGAATGTGTCCATCTGTAACGAAACTGGTGCTCATGTAAAGTGCTCTGATACCTGATGTCTTCAAGTCGAGTTTGCGCTATATAAAACTCTTTAAAAAAACAACAAAAAACCCTGAGATCCACAAAAACCAAGCTGAAAGACCAGAGGCCATTAGGCATATCAATGGGAACCCCAGAATAGACCATTGAACCAATAAACACCAAAAGGACCGCAAAGAACCGAAAGGAAGGAGCAATAAGGGGCCAGCCACCCAGCCCACTTGAGAACAGAAGCCTATAAGGGGTAACAGAAAACAAGAAGATGAAACAGAAGGCCACAGGCTAGAATCCTGCTCAGTGTAGAGAAGACCACCAAGAGTGAGCCCTGTAAGTGGATCACAGAAAGGCCAGGCCTTTGGTCCAGGCAGGCATGACAGTCACCAATTGAGCAAGGAGACCAGCATAGTCCGATCCTAGACGAGACCACCCCCAGGCAGGAAAGAGTCAATAGAATCAGAAGAACACAGAAGCTGAGCCAAAGCACCCTACAGTGAGCCTACACAACAGAGGCCACCACGAAGAAAGGAGAATACCAGCAGTCAGGAATGCTGCTGTGGACAGCTCTTGCTAAGCAAAGAAGGACCAACACAGCAATTAACGAGCCCACCAAGAAAAGCCAACCAACAGCACAGCAGTCAGCTGGAAGGCTAGAATGCAAGAACAAATGTGTTAGAAATGGGGGTCTCTAGGTGGCAGATATAGCTACATTTGTCCAAATAGGGACCCTCACTTTCAGTCAGGGTAAGGGGGATACACACTTTAGATAACCCCTGCTCACACCCTGGGTAGCTTGGCACGCGCAGACAGGCCTATCCCAAAGGCAATGTGTAAAGTATTTGTACTCAAAACACACAGTAATACAGTGATAACACCACAAATGTTCACCACACCTGTTTAGAAAAATAAAGTATCTTTATCTAAACTCAACAAGACCAAAACGACAGAAATCCAACATATATGTAATAAGAATATGACTTTAAAAAGGTTTCAAACAACTTGGCCCATAGAAAACTATTGATGCGTGATTTCTCAGTAAGTACCAGTAGTTTTGACAAAATTCACAAGGCTAAACAACCGCACAGATGGGAAGCGCTGAAAAACAAAGAGATGCGTCCGTTCCGGAGACCCTGGGGAGGCGATGCAACAGTTCTGCTGCATGCAGGAGAATTGATGAGTCTAATCCGGTCTGTAGGGGGAAGTGACGTGTTGATTCCGAGATAGTTCTGGTCTGTGGGTGATGCACCGGGAAAACTTGCTGCACAAGTACCATGCATGGAAATCCTGGATGCGGCGGCGATCAATGCGGCACCATTGAGCGGCGCTGCGTCTGTTTCTTCAGCCCCGATCCCTCGATGCATCAATTCTTGCAGCGGCAACCGCCGCTGCGTCGCTTTCGGCAGCGGCGAGGCGAGGCGTGGAGATTCTTCTCGCACAGCGGTGCTGTATCGGGAAAACAGCCACACGAAGAGCAATGCGTCGATTTTCTGGTAGTTGCGTTGCTGTTCCAGCTCCCAACAACAGGAACAACCTCCAGAGGCCCAACACAATCACAGGCACCTCTTGGCAGGTCAGAATTTTCCAGCAAGGAAGTTATGGGGAGCTGGGGGTGAAGTCTTTGTTTCCCTGAGACTTCAGAACAGGAAGCAAGCTCTACTCAAGCCCTGGGAGATCTTCCCAAAGCAGGGGGCACACAGCAAAGTCCTTGTCCTTTCCTTGGCAGAAACAGCTACTCAGGTCAACCCCAGACACACAGCAAAGGGGCAGTACTCCTCCTCCAGTTTCTCCAGCTCTTCTCCTTGGCAAAGGTTCCTTTTGATTCCAGAAGTATTCTAAATCTCTGGGTTTTAGGTCTAATACTTATACCCCAAAATGTCTTTGTTCTCTTTGTGCAAGGGTCTCTGAGCCCAGTCCAATCCAGTCCTGTCCTCACTGGTGCAGTATGACCACAGGTGGGTGGAGACCGCATTGTGCAAGGAAGACAGGCCCTATTCAGGTGCAAGGAAATCTCCTCCCACCACTCTAAATTCAGCCAAGGTCTATTCAGCTCAGCTCTGAGTCATCCAGGAAGGGCCAGGCACACCTCAGCCCCTGGCTGTCTACAGTGAATGCATAGCCCCAGACCCTGGCACTCCAAAACCAGACAGTCACTACACAAACAGGCAGAGGCACACAGAATGATTAAACAAGAAAATGCCTACTGTCTAAAAGTGGCATTTTCAAACACACAATTTAAAAACCATCTTTACTAAAAGATGTGTTATTAAATTCTGAGTTCAGAGAGCCTAAACTTTATTTCTCTATCTTGTCCCAATGGGAAGTTATACTTGTAAGAAGTTACAAAGCATTTCCCATTCTATCCTATGGGGCAAGATAGCCTTTCAATAGTGAAAAACTAAATTGGCAGTATTTCACTATCAGGACATGTCACACACCCCAGTACATGTCCTACCTTTCAGGTAAAGGGAAGGTTAGGGCCTGGCAAGTGGGTGCACTTGCCAAGTCAACATGGCTGTTAACAACTGTGCACAGACACTGCTGTGGCAGGTCTGAGTTACTTTTTCAGAGCTACTCATGTGGGTGGCACAACTAATGCTGCAGGCCCACTAGTAGCATTTGATTTACAGGGCCTGGCACACTTCAGTGCACTTTACTAGGGACTTACCAGTAAATCAAATATGCCAATGAGGGAGAACCAATTGTAACAACAATGTACACAGGGAACACTTGCACTTTGACACTGATCAGCAGTGGCAAAGTACCCAAAGCATCTAAGTCAGCAAAAACGAAATCCAGCACAGCATCAAAAATACAGGAGGAAGAGACAAAAATTCTGGGGAATCCACACCAAAGATTCCAAGTCTAACAAAATGTCTAGTCAAGGCCAGGCCCCAACCCACAACTAACTTAGACATATGGTCCGACTCTATTTTAGGTAGGCGGAGGCTTCATTTTGTTTTTTTGCTAAATCAACATGCCTGCCTTTGACGCAGATGTCATCTCTCCCTGTCTTTGCAAGAACTCCAGAAGTGTCAAGTCATTTAGATATAGATATCAACAAGATATCAGATGCAACTTCAGCTTGTTATTGTCTCAAGGTCAAACAAAGAACAATAGCCAAAACAGTGTAGTTTGAATAGTTGTACTTTTACCTTAGATGTTTGAAAGAATGCTTCTTAGACTAGCATCTTGACAAACATTGGTTATATCAAACATTCCTAAAGTGATGTTGGAAATTCCATCTTAGATATGATACAGTATAAAAGGACTGTCAGTTGACCACTTGTCAGGAGAGGTCCTTTTGCAGGGAACACTGCCTCCTTGACTCCTCATAATTACAGGGTTCTACATGTAATGCGCTCATCCTCCCTAAGACCATCTAGATGCAAGTTATTCCTACTCCGTGCTCTCACAGTGTTGCGCATTGAAGTAGGTTTTAGGGTGTTCGGTTTTTAGATGACATTTAACCATGGTAGAAATGTTCATTTATTTCTCGGTTTACAACATGCATTTTTGCTGTTTTTATTGTATTCTGTGGGGTTATTTTAGTTGTGTTGAGTAACAGGGTGCATCTGTTGAAATAAATACGCTTTTTAGTTAGTGTCTTTTTCCTTGGGGGGGATGTGGGGGGTGTTTTTGAAGAGAACAAAAAAGGTTTGTTTCTGATCACCACTGTACCCTTGGATCCATTTTTAGGGGCTGTTGGTCACCCAAAAGCATTGACGCCTCTTCAACTATTTATTGGATTGAGTTCTGCAAGTTACAAAAACCTGTCTTTCACATTCAAGCACAGTTGCATTGAACTAAGCTCACTTGTGTCATCCGTGGGTGGGAAAGCAAATGTTGTGGAGGTGAGGCTGAGACTCAGTTTATGCAACACCACACTCAATCCACCAGACTCCAGGAGATAATGCAGAGCTGAAGCGGACCTACAGGACACACAGGCCCACACAAGAATATTAGAACCACATACACACTCCAAATTAGTGAAGCAAACCATAAGAATGCAAGACAACTGGAGCAACCTGCTGCTTGAGCTGGTTTCATCCACACTGAGAATGCTAAGCATTTTAAGAGTTTACCAGAAGTTACAGGTGCCGTGCTTTTTCCACAAGATAAATGGTGTTCTCAATGCGTTCTCGGGTGCTCCTGCCTCACAGACTGCACTGGTGTTTCCAGATCCACAGTCATCTGGAGGGGTGTTCCACAGGTTACATTGAAAAACAGGTGAGAAGGTCACTAGCGGAGTGCAAGACAAAACAAAATATGTCAAACTTGGGCATTGTATACCTAATCAATGCCATGAGTTTCAGGAAGTAGGTGCCCTTTCCAAGATGGTGGTGTACCCAGGGAAACCTGCAGGGGATTCGTTATCCAAGATGGAAGAAGCGGTTTTCCTGTGATATCACTTCCTGTGTAACTCACATATACGGAGACATCTACAAAAGATGGATGCATTGTAACGCGTGTGTTACCTTATTTTTGTCGTCCCCTTCATCACTCATTTGCTACTATTTATGTCCCTGGTGGTTTTAATGCTTTGTGACTTGGCTACATTTCTTCTGAATGTTTCTTGCTTGGCTCTGACACTTCCCTGACGTCAGGGGAAGCTTGGTGCCTTGCTATTTTACTCTAAATTAATCTTTATCTACGTTCAACAGCTACAAGATTGGCAAGACGTTTTTTTTACTCTGTGGTTTTTTTACTCCTATTTAGGACCTCAGTAAGGAGTCACTTTAAACCTTTTTATGTTTACTAACAAGCGCAGGGTAGCATTGTGTCTTCTTGGAGTAGTTTCCATTTCCTTTGGCGAGTCAACAGAAATTCTCAGTGTCCAGTCCCTGATAGAACCGCTCACCACAGTGGCAAGACCCCGACAGCAAGGCACCACCTGGACTGGAATCTCAGCCTGTTATGGGCCAAAAGGACTCTACAACCGTGGATAAGGGAAAGGCCAGACAGACCAGTCAAACAGATATGAAGCTGAGGCACAAACTCCAAACCCAGCGTGGATCACACGGGCAACCTGCAGAACTGCAGCTCCAAGCACAGCAAGGAGCCAGGTAAGGCCACTCCAAACCCAATTGCAGGGAAAAGGACAACCGTTCAGGGCAGGGAGCCAGGAAAGACTCCCGACCCACAGGCTTCCCGGCTGAGCCGCTGGCGCAGGCCAAATGGGAATGGAGAAGCGCTATCCGCTTCAACCCGCTGCCAGGGGAAAGAAGGTATGAACAAAAGACAAGGAAGTTCTTATTCCAGCGAAGATTAAGCCCTTGAAAGAGAAAGAAATGGTTGATAGGTAAACCTAGCCCAACCTGGCCTGGGAGCAGATAAAAGAACAGTTATTGCGGTGGGTCTCTGGGCTCTTTATGGTCCCTGTTGATGAGCGGGGACTTGGGGTGAGTTTGGTAGAGATGGGGAGGGTGTAATTGTAATTATTTCTGCTAGGTCGTGTGGTCCCTTTTGGGGGTCGAACCTCGTATTAATAAGTCTTGGGTCGGGAACGGTTGAGAAAGTACTGTAATTGCTTGAACGTATATGGGAATTTACAAAATGGTGTCCAGGAGTATAATTAGAAAGCTTTCCCAGAGTACTTTTAAAATGCTTGTAATATTTCAGAAGTGTTCATCTACACTCATGTGTACAAGTAACTTACAGGGATATATTTACAGTGAGACCAATGGAGTGTGTGACACATTAGTAATCTTGCTACCCTGTGAGTATTACATTTCGTCCTTTGTATATATTAAATCACCTTTCGGTCATATTTCTGATATGGCTGAGGTACTCTTAAGTCTGGTTTCTCTTTTTTCTTAATTTTCTGTCACCTCCGGTTACAGCCTGAACCGCTTGGGTGACGGGCCTTCTCGTCTCCAGTCCCGGGACGGTTTCGCTCCAGTGGGGCCGCAAGGGTAGGGGCTTTCCATCTTCAGAGTGTGCTGTAGGTAAACTGCTTCGGGTTTCAGGATCTAAGAACGGCTTAACTGTTGTTTAATGGCCGCCCCACCCGGCCTCTCCTGCCCTTCCTTAATCTTGTTTTCATTTGCTTTGGAAACCTTGCTATTTGAGCCCTTTGTGTCACGGGAGAAAGGCGCATTGATCTGTAGCGCTCCTGTTTCCCCGTCCCGTCTGCCTTTATCTTTTTTAGGCAATTTTGTGAATGGGACCCCGGGTCATTGTAATAAACGGTTAATAAGAGGTTTCCGGCGGGAGCCTCACCAGCGCCCCGCCTTTTCTGTCCCGCTGCCTCCGCTCGCTGTGCAACCGCCTCGTGACGCACCCCGTCATTCCTGTCAGCAGCCGCCGCTTCAGGTCACCTAGACAAGTGCCGCTTTGTGCAGCTCACGACGTTTACGCTTCTGTGTCCTTATGTATTGTCTCGATGTCTTTTTTTAGTTTCTGAGCCCGCGGCTTTCTTCTCAGACGGCCGCTACGCAAATATTTCTAATGGGAAAAGCTTACTGGAGTGAGATGTCAGAGTTTTAAACCAAAAGTAAACATTTTAAGTGCTGAATGTGCTTCCTAATTGTGTTATGTCTCTGAAGTTAATACAGCTTTGCGGCTGTCCGAGGACCCCGCAGGGGGCAAATACAGAGGGCGGCCCTTAAGTGCCATTTTGGGCACCACTCACCCCGTTCTAGTGGTTGGAGGCTCCAGCATGAGCCCACTCGCCATGTCGCCACAGTGGCGTCAGTTCCGGTGCACCAGGTGGGGCAAGGGTATATAAGCCTCCCCCGCCCCTCCTGGCGGCCTCTGTCCACCAGCCACGCCGTCATGTCACGTCATTCGCTGGACTCGTCGTTGGTCAGGCATCTGCGATTGCAAAGTGAGTTCACCCCCCCCCCCCCCCCTCCACCCCCGATCCCAATCGCAGGCCACCAGTGGTACCCTCATCCCAGTGGTATTTACCCCCACCCCTGGTGGTGTCGTGTGGCACAGCGGGGTGGCTAGGGCCTGCGTGCAGAGTGGGATCGGCCGGGGGTCTGGGTGAGGGCTCTCGACCGGCGGGCCTGCCTTACGTAGCGGCTGACCCGGTTGAGTGATTGCGTGGTGCCCAGAACCCAAATGCATGGGTTCGATGCAATGAGGCCACATCAGTTTCGTCCCGAACTCTCCTGTGGCCAGCCTCACCCACTTAAGTGTTTTACTCGTGCCTTACTAGGCAGGCTTTCCGCCTCCCGCCCCGACGGTGCTGGCAGCGCTAATGCCCCACTGCCGTGCGGCCTGGCGCGACGTACCCGGGGTGGGGGTCGAGCCGTGTGGTTGGAGCACCGAGCCTCGGCACCCTCGGTTTCTGGGTACATCACTCCCTTCACGGGCCCGGACTGTCCCGGGGGACAAGGCGCATAGATTGATGAGCGGCGTGTCTAGGGAGGCATTTCGATCCCCGGCGCTCCTGGGGGCGGGCGCGGATATATTGTTGCTCGTTCCAGCATTCATATTGCGAACCCCCCACCCCTTGTGTGCGCGATGCTACTCGCGGCCCGTGTAGCTTAGGGTTAATAGCAATGTGCGGGTGTACCATGGTTGATGGTCCGTTCCAGGGGCATGGTCGTGCCGCCTAGTGCATGTCGCCGCCTGACCGGACTGCGCTCCTTCCCCCCTGTGCGGGATTCTGCTTGCGGCCCGTGTAGCTTTGGAGTTGGTAGCAATGCGCCAGTAATCAATGATGATAGGCCTTTCCTCGCCGGGGCTTCCTGGCAGCTGGACGGGGGTTGGGACTCGGCGTGAGGCCCGGGTTCAACCCCCCCCCCTCAATACCACCTGTATTCAGATGGTGTCTCTGATGGAGAGAGTGGCTCTCGGCGCTTGCCTGCAGGGCTGTGACGCGTGCAGATTGGTGTCCGGGGCATGCTAGCAGGGTGTTTTGCTGGGTCAGCGGTTTAGGGAGTGTCCGCCGCCTGAACGGCCCAGGCTTGGGACATGTGATGACGACCTGCTCTCGCCAGTGCTTCCCGGTAGCCAGACGGGGGTTAGGACACGGCGCGGGGCCCCGGGGTCACCTCCCCTACCACCCGATTTTGGGGGTTGCATCTGACGGCGAGACTGGCGCTCCGCTAGGGCTGGCAGTGCCACAACACGGACGGGGTGTGTTCTGGTGCACGCTGGCAAGGATTTGTGGGGCCAATGGGGTGGGGATGGCCCGCTGCCCGAGCGGCCTGGGCTTGGGATGTTGAAGATGAAGCTCTGCTTGCGAGCGCCCCCCCTTCCCCCTCCACCTCACGGCACCAAAATGTGCTAGTGTGCCACTGACGCCGCCCACAACAGGCAGGGCAGCTGCACCTGAATTGTAATTGTAATTGTAATTGTAAGGTACTTGTTAAGCGCGATTGCTGCCCGAAAGCGTCCAAGCGCTGAGTAAAAGCAGAGAGTGATCTAGAGGACAGTCTAGGAGAGGTCGGATTTGGCAAACAAATGTGTCTTTAGATTTTTACGAAATGAGAGGAGGTCAGGATTGGATCGAAGTGAGATGGGGAGGGCATTCCAGTGTTTAGCGGTGTTCAGGGAGAACAGCCTGCCCCCCGACCTGGCTCGCTTCACTCTGGGGACAACCACAAGGAACGCATCCGTCGACCGGAGGTTCCTGTTGGGTTGATAAGGAGTGATAAGGTCGGAGTTGATGGCAGGAGCTGTTTTCCAGACGGCGTGGTGTGCCAGGCACAGTGCCTTAAAGGTGACCCTCTGCCTCACTGGTAACCAGTGGAGAGTTTTCAAAGCAGGTCTGGCTGACTGAGTGCGCGGGATTTCCAGCAATGTGCGAGCTGCACAGTTCTGAACGACCTGCAATTTTCGAAGAGTTGTTTCCGGTGCCCCTATATATAAGGCATTGTTCGAGTCCAGGCGAGACTGGATGAGGCCTTGCATCACCACCTTTTTTGCCTCGAGGGGGAGTAGCGGGAGGACCTTCCTCAGGATCCTAAGTAGGCCGAAACAGATGGAAGACAGTTTTTTGGCCTGAGTGGAGAAGGAGAGTTTATTATCCAGCCACACCCCCAGGCTTTTGACACTGTCCTTGGGGGTGGGAGGAGAACCCAAAACACTAGGCCACAGAGAGGTGAGGGAGACCGGAGAGGGAGGGCCTAGGAGCAGAAGCTCCGTTTTATCACCGTTTAGTTTTAGGGAGGAGTTGGTCATCCATCCCTTGACGTCCATCAGGCAGTTTAACAGATCGGCTGCGGAGTGCCTATTGTTCTTCGTGGCCAACGAGACCACAAGCTGGGTGTCGTCGGCATATGACACAATTTTAATGCCATATGGTTCGACAACACCCGCCAGCGGCCTCATATAGATGTTGAATAATACAGGGCTCAGAGAAGAGCCCTGTGGCACTCCGCAGCTCAGAGGTTTACTCGAAGACACCATCTCTCCGTCAAAGATCTGAAACGATCTCCCAGACAAGAAGGAGTCGAACCACCTTAAAGCTTCACCTGAGACTCCGATGTTATGGAGACGGTCCAGCAGGGTGGTATAGCTGACCGTATCGAAGGCGGCACTTAGATCAAGGAGGATCACTGCCACTGATCCTCCCTGGTCCAGTATCCTTCGAGTTTCTTCCGTGACGGCTAGCAAGGCGGTTTCAGTGCCATGCTTTGGTCTGAAGCCTGTCTGGGATGTGTGAAGTAAGGAGTGGTCCTCCAGAAACTGGACCAGCTGCGTGTTTATATGCTTTTCTAGCACCTTGCTGGTCCAAGGGAGAAGTGAGATGGGACGATAGCTGGAATGATCGTTTGGGTCCAGGCTGGGCTTTTTCAGCAGTGCCTGTACCATGGCCTGCTTCCAAGCAGTGGGGACTGAGCAAGCGGAGATAGAGGTATTTAGCAGATCCCGGATGACAGGTAGAGTGGCTGGGCTTGCCTGTAATAGAACTTCTGGAGGGGCGGGATCACGGGGGGAGCCAGATTTTACTTGCCGTGCCACCTTGCTTAAAATGTCACGATCCAAGGGAACGAAATGCTCGAGGAGAGGCTGATTGGGGTGCCGAGGTGCTTTAGGGGGGGGAGGGTGGAGTGTATCCGGGATTATGTCTGAGGTGGGGAAGGTGGAGTAAATTGTTGTGACTTTATTATAAAAGAAATCCGCAAGCTCGTTGCATTGATCCTTGGTTTTGTTGGGTGGGGGTGCTGTGTTGGCGATGGTGCAATGTTTTATGATTTGGAAAATTTCTTTTGGTTTAGATTTTGCTTCTAAAATTCTCTCAGAATAGTAAGTTGCCTGGGCCTTTCTGATCCCTTCTTTATAGACTTTAATCGACTCTTTGTAGGAGGCCTTTTTGTCTGGAAGGAAGTCTAGGCGCCAGGCTCGCTCTCGTTGCCTACAAAGGCGTTTTAGTTGTTTTAAAGAATCGGAAAACCAAGGGGCAGATTTCTGTGGTCTATTCGAAGAAGATTTGCGGACCGGGAGGATCGAATCTAGCGAGTGGGTAATCCAATTTTCGTAGTCAGAGTTGGCCATATTAGGATCTGGGCCAAGTGAGGGGAGGGTAGAGTCTAGTTTAAGCAGCCAGGGCTCCAATGGAAGTTTGGACCAGTTCCTCCTAGAGGAAACTTGAGGAGGGAGCTGGGGGGCTTTGTGTTTGACCCAAGTGAAAGGGACCAAAAAATGGTCCGACCATGGGAGGGGGGTGGGTTGACCAACGATTAGATCCGTGCAGTTACTGAATATGGGGTCGAGTAGATTGCCTTTTTCATGAGTCGGGGCAGCAACCAGTTGGGATAGTTGGAGGGCTTCCAGATCCTCTAATAGATCCTGAGCAATGTGGTCTGAAAGAGAATTAAAGTGGAGATTAAGGTCTCCTAAGATCGTGTAGTTGGCGGCAGAGAGGATTCTTCCCGCTATTGTCTCAGGAAGAGACCTATGAAACTCTTTTACAGGCTCCGGGGGGCGATAAATCAAGGTACCCGAAAAGGTGTTAGTGGCGCTGAGCTCTATACAGAATGCAATACTCTCACATTCAGGAATAGTCTCAGCTGTGGTATAACATCGGTACTGGTTCTTCAGAATGATTGCCAGACCTCCGCCTCTCCCTACCGATCTGTCTGCTCTGAGGATATAATATCCTGCGGGTAAGGCTTGAACTACGTCTGGTTCAGAGTGTACAGTGAGCCACGTTTCTGTCAGAAATACTGCGTCAGGCTTATGTTCTTCAAGCAGCATGGCAATCTGTGTACTGTGTTTGGGCAAAGATCGGCAGTTTAGCAGGTACATAAGGTACATTTGTGTAGTGGCTGACGGGGATTTATGGAAAGAGTGCATGCACCCTGGACAGCGGGCGGGCAGTTCCAACGGCGCGAAAGTGTGGGAGCACTTAGGAGTAACAATCCTACCTATGCTGTGTAGGGCCGCGGCGCCGTAGGTCACGGTGTGGATATCATGAGAGCCAAAGTTTATGGCCCCAGGCCCCGGCAGGTCGCGGACGGGCGCAGACGGGCTTGCCTTAGGCGCGCCTTCGGCGCGCCACCGGCGCGCCCGCTGCGCGTTCTGAAGTTACACATTTTTGAAGAGCCGTAAGGCGGGAAGTGGGCTTGGCCTCACGGGGGCGTGTCCAGCGGCGAAGGCAGCCGGTGCTCAGGTCACGTGAGCGCTAGGTCTGCTCTGCCGTGCCCTGGAGTGCGAGTGTTTCCAGCGGAAAATCACAGTTTAAAAGGTGAGTTTGGGTTTAAAAACAGTGCAAGATACAAAAAACAACCTCTCCCGGCTTCCGCCTCAGGAGTCTAAGCTTCAACACAGGGCGCTCGTAATTCAGCGCTTTTGAAGGCGGGAAGTGGGCGTGGCCTCACGGGGGCGTGTCCAGCGGCGAAGGCAGCCGGTGCTCAGGTCACGTGAGCGCTAGGTCTGCTCTGCCGAGCCCTGGAGTGCGAGTATTTCCAGCGGAAAATCACAGTTTAAAAGGTGAGTTTGGGTTTAAAAACAGTGCAAGATACAAAAAAAACAACCTCTCCCGGCTTCCGCCTCAGGAGTCTAAGCTTCAACACAGGGCGCTCGTAATTCAGCGCTTTTGAAGGCGGGAAGTGGGCGTGGCCTCACGGGGGCGTGTCCAGCGGCGAAGGCAGCCGGTGCTCAGGTCACGTGAGCGCTAGGTCTGCTCTGCCGTGCCCTGGAGTGCGAGTGTTTCCAGCGGAAAATCACAGTTTAAAAGGTGAGTTTGGGTTTAAAAACAGTGCAAGATACAAAAAACAACCTCTCCCGGCTTCCGCCTCAGGAGTCTAAGCTTCAACACAGGGCGCTCGTAATTCAGCGCTTTTGAAGGCGGGAAGTGGGCGTGGCCTCACGGGGGCGTGTCCAGCGGCGAAGGCAGCCGGTGCTCAGGTCACGTGAGCGCTAGGTCTGCTCTGCCGAGCCCTGGAGTGCGAGTATTTCCAGCGGAAAATCACAGTTTAAAAGGTGAGTTTGGGTTTAAAAACAGTGCAAGATACAAAAAAAACAACCTCTCCCGGCTTCCGCCTCAGGAGTCTAAGCTTCAGTGCGTGCGTGCGGTGCGTCGTCACCCGTGGTACCGGTAGGTTTAAAGACGACTGTTCGCTGAATAAGAAGGCAATAGATATAAGCCGGTTGCTTGATTTTCAACCCTATTACACCTGATGCATTCTGGGTACATGAGGTCTCCTCCCTCATATTCACAGATTAGAGAGGTCAATGCCCGGGTCTCCTCACAGTGACAAGCCGGCATAATTACTGGAAAGCGCGAGAAATAAATCCAACTACAGCAGCACCACAAGAAGCTTCTGGGTGCTAATAAGGCAGGAAGATAATTGTTATTTTCATAAGCAGTAAGCAATAACAAATCTGCTTTTGCTGGTTGGGGGCAGAGTTAAGGCAGGACAGCGAGGTTATCATCGGGGGTGATTAGAATAATGCGGCAGCGTTAAGGGTGATGTTACCCCTGCAGGCTTTTAACAGCCACCCAACGCCCCCCACCTCCAATATGGTACTTGTCTAGGTGGCCTAGTAGTGGTATATCTGGCCCTCATCCTCCCTAAAGTTATGTTTCAAACATGTTTCTGTGGTGACGTTTTGTTATGTAACTCAAGAGTGAGTCCATGATGCTGCTATGCCTAACAAAACACGCTGTCTTTGCCACCCCCCACAGATTAACGTCAAATGCAGCGTGTGGATGCTACAGGTACAGGCTAACAGCCTAAGGCAAGGCAGAAAGCGGGACAGGGCAGCAGACGCACATAGGTATTTGGGGCGGACAAAGCAGAGTGGGGGGGGGGGGGCAGCCGTGGTGTCAGGGGCACCAAGGGGGATGGGAGTCACGGCGTAGAAGTTAATGCAAGGGTGCGCCAAAACAGGGGGACACCGAGGCGGCACCGGCAGGGACGTAACCTCTGTCAATTTTCTCACCAAAGTTACGGGCAAATCGCCCAAGCCCCGATCAAGAGGACGGACGGACAGAGGCCACCGGTCCGCGCAAGCGTCGGAATCAGAAGTTGTCGTTGACGCTTCACCCCCGCAAGCGTGCCAACCACCCACCTCTCCGACACGTCTTCCTGCGACCGTTCAAGAGTTTAGGTGTCAGGAATCCAGAAGTGAAGTAAGTACTGGGGCACGAGTGGGTTGGACATGCGCCGGGGAAGGGAAACGGGGCTCCCTGTGGCCCAGCGGTGTGGCGGCACCCTCAGGAATGGAAGTGGTTTGTGGTGAAGTGTCTCATTTTACCGTTTGAATTGCAGCAACCTGATCACCTTGGTTCCGTTGTCGTGGGTGCTCTGCTCCCACAAGTGCGCCGACTACCCACCTCTCCGACCGTCCTTCCTGCGACAGTTCAAGAGTTTAGGTATCAGGAATCTAGAAGTGAAGGAAGTACTGGGGCACGAGCGGGTTGGACATGCGCCGGGTATTGGGAAACGGGGCTCCCTGCGGCCCAGCAGTGGGGCGGAAGACTCAGGAATGGGTGGGGCACGTACTTACAATTTTCTCTCCCCCCAGGGCACGACTAGGCAGTCGACTAGATAATACGGAGACACGGACAGCCAGGGAACTCCTGCCCCACTGTTCTCACAGATCAGCTGTGTAGACAAGTCCCAGCCCAGCACGTTGCAGGAGGCACTATGGGAGAACTTCATGGCCAAGGCTAAAGGCTTGGAATGGGCACAAGGATTCCTCGACGCCCAAGGGCAGGAGGATTCCGGGGTGGTGGCCGACATCCCACAGATGACACAGGCGGGGCTCGTGGATCAAGGACCAGCCAGATCTAAGCGTGTGCACAAGCCCACCAACAAGGAATTTCCTATGGACATGCCCCCAGCGAAAAGCAGGGTAGTGAACACCCCGCGAGAACCAGAACCCTCAGGGGTACCGGCGGCCGTACCGAACACTATCGCAGCAGGCGCTGAGAACTTTGAGAAAATGGGTAAGGTGATGGACAATATGCTGATGTTGATGGGGCAATTTCAGACGCGGCTAGACGCCATGGCATCAACACCTCCATTGCTGGCTGTAGCGCCCGCAGCACCGGGGGCACCCACAGTATTGCAGGTTTGGGGGGGCCAGGCAAGATGCGCAAACACAGCCGCCAGGGTGGGGGGGTCTGGGGCCACTACGGGGCTAGGGCCAGGGTCCGACGCAGTGTTGGTGCCAGACCCCACACCAACAGCCATTTCTGACACCGGTCAAGGGGGCAGTCAACTGGCAACACCACCAGCAGATGCTAACCAAGCAGCCGCGACTACTTCCCCGCCGACCAGCGGCCCGGGTGCTGTTACGGCCACCCCACCTCAGCTCACCCCCGTCCGGAGTCCCCCAAATCTCCAGCGGTGACGGCACCCCGGCCACCCGTCACGGTGGCACCCTTGGCCTTGAGGCGTTGCTCTGTGTCTTTGCAAGTGCCCCAGGCGGCCAAAGAGGGGATATGGAGACGGTAATTTATTGATATCCTGACCCTACTCATGCACGGGACAACAGGGGCAGATACTAGGAAAATGGGAGGAAAAGAGGAGGAGAAGAAAGTGAGGTACCAACGCTGGCCCGAGAAAACGATTGAGAACTGGGTTGAGGCGTGCACCATACTGTCAACAGTAATTATGGAGAAGTATCCAGAGCAGGGGGAGGCGCTAATTCAATATTCTCACACCATACAGCATGAGGCTAAAGTGACAGGAGGAGTCGGGTGGTTAAACTATGATCAGGATTTCCGTAAGCGAATGGCCAATGCCCGGAGTTAGGGTAGGATCAATAAGAGATCCAGCTCTGGGTTCAACACGTGTAAATTTACAGCTGAACACAAGGATGGGGTTGCCAAGAACCGGAAGGAGGGGGACAGTCAGAAAGAGACCAAGCAGACTGGTAAACTCCCCTTCAAACAGCCTTTTCGAGGGAGCCAGGGATGGGGACAGAAGCAAGGGAGCAGGAAATTCAACTCCGGCTCCTGCAGGCTGTACAGTTCGGGGTCCTGCTCATGGGGCAAGGCCTGTAAGTTTGCTCACAACTGCAGCAAGTGTGGAGCTACACACCCGGCCGTGTCAGGCACAGTTAGGCGAGTGGGCACCCCACCTCACCAGGGCAGACAAGACAGCTAGAAACATAAAGGAGATAGAACCGCCCGCTGCCTCCCACCCCACTCCCCCCCTTGTCCAACCCCCAATGCCAGCAAGCGCCATTCTGCCAACCTCCAACGTCAAGGGGCCCTCTCCCATCATCATACGCAACCTCCTCCCCCTGCTCAGGGCCTACCCCAATTCCAAAGACAGATTGCTCTTAGCCAACAGCTTCATTGAAGGGTTTAAGATTCCATACCAGGGCCCCCTGGGCTGCAGGGATGCAGAGAACCTCAAGTCAGCCAGGGACTTGCCAGGGGTAGTATGGGAGAAGGTCCGGAAGGAAGTGGCACTGGGCAGAGTAGCGGGTCGCTTCAATCACACCCCCCTGGAGCACTTCCTAATCTCCCCATTGGGTGTGGTCCCCAAGAAGGAGCCTGGGGCTTACCGATTGATCCACCACCTGTCCTACCCTGAGGGTGACTCAGTGAACCACTGGTTGGAAGAAGGGTCATGCTCAGTCTCTTACTGCTCCCTGGACATGGCAGTGGATATGGTTAGGAGGGCAGGGAAGGGGGCTTGGCTGGCCAAGGCTGATATTGAGTCTGCCTTCCGCCTGCTCCTGGTTCACCCTGACAGCCAGCACCTCTTGGGGTTCAAATGGCAGGGCGAAGTGTTCTTTGACCGTTGCATGCCCATGGGCTGCGCAGTATCCTGCGCGTACTTCGAGGCCTTCAGCTCGTTCCTCCAGTGGGCGCTCTCCTGGGCTTACAGCATAGAAGGAGTGACACACTACCTGAATGACTTACTGTTCATAGGGGGTTTAGGGACCCAGGAGTGCAGTGAGGGATTGCAGTGTTTCCAAGATCTGGCGGGGCATCTGGGGGTCCCCCTGACACCGGGTAAAACCGAGGGTCCGGCCCAGGTTCTCACGTTTTTGGGCATCGAGCTGGACACCATCAAGGACGAGTCCAGGCTCCCTGCTGAGAAGGTGGAGGATCTGCAGCAGGATATCCAGGCGCTACTGGGCAAGAACAAGGCCACCCTGGGCGTGGTCCAGAGACTCCTGGGAAAACTGAATTTCGCAGCGAGAGTTATCCCAGCTGGTAGAGTATTTTCCAGAAGGCTAGCTAGAGCTACTGCCAAGGTACATAAGAAACATCACCTGGTGAGTCTAGGCAGTGGACTGAAGGAGGACTTATCAATGTGGTTTGAGTTCCTACTCGACTTCAATGGGACAGTCATATGGAGAGCCCCCTGGGCAGGCAGCCCCGAACTGTGCCTCTTCAGACTCTTCAGGGAGAGAGAGGGTTTCGGTGCCATAATGGGGGAGGAATGGTGTGCCCAGAAGTGGCCTAATCCATGGCGGCAGCGTAAGATAACCTCGAACATCACGGTACTCGAGTTGTTCCCCATTGTGACTGCCCTGTATTTGTGGCCCAAAGCGTTGGCGGACAAGAAGGTAATTTTCTGGTCCAACAACATGGCTGTTGTGCAGGCAATCAATGGCCAGACAGCGAGGTGCCACCTGGTGCTGTGCTTATTGAGAGAATTGATCAGGGCCGGCTTGCGCAGCAACATCGAGTTTAGGGCTAGGGACATCGAAGGTGTCAAAAATGTGGCAGCTGACGTTCTCTCTCATTTTCAGTGGCTTTGTTTCCGGGAGGCCTGGCCACGAGCAAGAGCAGAGGTGACGCCCTTCCCAGCACACCAATGGCGCATCCTGCACTGGAGCAGCGGCTGAGATCGTTGGGTGAACGCTCCTTGGCACCGGGGACCAGGAAGTAGTACAAGGCCCATCTGGACACATTCTTAAGCGTTACAGAGACTCTGAGCACAGGCTCGCTTGCCTTGGACCAGCAGGTTCAGGCTTTTGTTTTATGGGCCAAAGATCAGGAGAAGAGCCACTCGTGGGTCTGTGGCCACCTGGCGCAGTGAGCCACGACACCAAGCTAAAGGGGGGCAGGACCCAACCAAGTCTTTCTTGATCAGAGGGATGGGCCAGGGATGAGGTTAGGACCCCGGACTCTACGGGCCCCATTGACTTTCATACCTTACAGGGGATGCTAGCTGTAGTAACCCAGGTCACCCACTTGCAATTTGAGGCCAAGCTATTCTCAGCTGCCTTCTGCCTAGCCTTCTTTGGGGCGTTCAGGATGGGCGAATTGGTAGCCAGGTCAAAAACAGACGCGTCTAGTGCTGCCTTGAGCAACCAGGATGTCAAACTAACAGACACGCTAGTGATACGTATCGGGAGGTCCAAAACAGATCAGGCAGGGCGTGGGGCGGATGTGGTTCTGGAACCACTAGGAGACCCTAAGTATTGCCCAGTGGCCAGAGTTAGGGATTACATGTCCGTGCACCCGGCGGCACAAGGGTACTTCCTGATACATGCAGACTTGGGTCGCCTGACATAATTCCAGATCGACCAGATCATGGACGCCTGCCTGGCTCGCTCAGGCCTTTACTGCCCCGACAAAAAGTATTCCAGCCACTCATTTAGAATTGGGGCGGCTGCAGCAGCATTCTAGGCGGGCATGGAGCCGGAGGGCATAAAGAGGGTTGGGCGCGGGCAATCGCGCTGCTTTGAGCGTTACATCCACCCATAAAGGCTCAGCATGTAAATATAATTCTGTAGTAGGGGATCTCTGTGTATAGTAATAATCTATGAATAGTCCCGCCCATGTGCGGGGACCCCGGAGCAATCAAAATATCTCTTAAGCTGTCCTGCATTTGCAAACCTGCAAAGACACTTAAGAGACAGACAAAATAATACAGCCTAATAACAATATGGCTGCACTGGCCAGCACTTCCTCTGAAGTGAACACAAAAGCCAAAATAAAGTTTAAATGTCATTTTTATTCACATCTGACATGTTCCTTTATTGTATCACACTCCCTTCACCAAAATCCCTTTAAACAATAGAGAGGAAGGGGTGGACAGACAAGCCCTATAGGCTGTCATTATGTGTCTGCTAAAGGGATATCGTGCCTTTAAGGAACTCTCCAGAGACCCCCGGTATCCCAGGATGCACAGCCAAAGCAAGTTACTTTCAGTTCTTTTTTCCGGCTCCTGCTAGCAGGACCCTGGAGCTTGAGCTCTACCCTTTTGGGTGGATATTTGGACTAAATTTGTTTTTTGGGATAAAATATTGTGTTCATTCGACGTCTAGAGCCTTTCTCTGCTGCATCCTGCAATTTGGTGCACTTTGCCCACTCTTAGCATGGCTTTATTTGACAAATTCCCTGAGTGTGGGAGGAAAAAGGCCAAGACGGACCCACATGATGTCTGTATCCTCTGCTTGTCATCCTCACATGTCCCTGCTACATGTGCCATCTGCAAGACCTTCTCCAAGAGGACCCTGAGGGACAGAGAGAAGATTCGCCTCCAGGGACAGGAGAAGCAGAGGACAGGTGGGACTTCGGGGCATGGGGGATCTCATTCCCCTTCCTCTGCCCATGCTTCAGCCACTGGAGGGACCTCCGGGCAGAAAAAGGAGCAGAAACGACGCCTACCGGCTGGTAGGTCGCGTTCGACGTCGAAGGCGACGACGTCGACGGCGAGAGGTAAAGCAACGGTGTGTTCGCCGTCGATCCAGGGCTCTGGATCGCGGCGTTCTCGACGTTCGACGTCAAGAGAGGGGCCGGCGAGACCTAGGACTGGGTCGCCGTCGAGGATTCCACGGTCCACGTCGACACACCATCGGCGGCGTACCGAGCCCCACGATGGATCGACGCCGACGCCGAGACACCGGCGACTGCCGTCGAGACGAGGAAGATCGCCGTCGAGGCACAGATCGCCGTCGAGGCACAGATCGCCGTCGAGGCACAGATCGCCGTCGAGGCACAGATCGCCGTCGAGGCGCAGATCGCCGTCGAGGCGCAGATCGCCGTCGAGGCGAGGGAGATCGACGTCGAGGCACGGATCGCCGTCGAGACGAAGGAGATCGACGTCGAGGAGACATCGTTCACCGTCGACGTCGAGAGACTCTCCGTCGACCCGACGTTCGACGTTGAGGGGCCACCGTTCGACGTCGAGGGGACGCCGAAAGGCGAGGAGTCGCCATACGAGGTCAACGATCAGTTCGACGTCGGTGACATCTGGTAACACGTCTTCGGTGATTACGATCTCCAGTCGTGGATCTAGGAGACGACGGCGCTCCCCCTCGTTTACTTCAGCGCGGGATAGGCCCGCCAAGAAGAGAAGGGTGGACGGGAGTCCGGACAGTGCTGGTCCAGGTTCTCCTGCAAGGAGTGATGGAGCTCCGCAGCCTCTCCCTCAGCTGCTGCCTCAGAAGCCTCCTACGCCTCCTCCTCCGCCTCCTCCTCCTCCTCCTCCTAAGCGACCTACACCGCCTCCTCCACCGCCGGTGCCTCAGCTCCCGCCGTCTCCTCGGCTACCGGCGATTCCTAAGGCTCCACGCAGACCGAGGTCACGCTCTCGATCTCGCCGAAGGTCACGGAGTAGACGCAGGTCGTCCACTCACACAAGGCATGGACGACGGAGGTATAGATCTCGTTCCAGAGGCACGAGGTATACGGACTCTTCTGGCAATGGACGGCTCTCCCCCTCGTTGTCGGAAACTCCGCCTACTCGAATCTCGCCGGTGGATGATATTGCCACTTTCCAGGATGTGCTGATGAGGGGGGCGGCGAAGTTGGGAATCTCAGTAGCAGTCCCGGTTCCCACTACCTCGGTGATATTTGAGACATTGCACAAGGCTCACCTGTCATGCCCCCTCCTTCCTTTGGTTCCGGGTTTGGAGGAACCAGCCATGGAGGTCTTCTTGACACCAGCCGTGGTGAAGTCTGCTCCCTCACGGTTGCAGAAGAAGTACAGGGCCCCTGATTCGGACCCGGCGTTCCTCAGGGTGGACCCTCCCCCGGACTCTGTCATTGTGGTTGCGGCTCGTAAACAACACTCCACGACACCCTCTTCCACGGCTCCTCCGGATAAGGAGAGTCGCAAGATGGACTCCTTGGGGAGGAGAATGTGCTCTACGTCGGCCACGACTATGAAGGCTGCTAGCGCCTCCGCCCTGCTGGGTCGCTATGACCGATCGCTTTGGGACTCTCTGCAACAGTTTGCTGCCTCCCTGCCTAGGGACAAAAGGGAGGACTTCCAGGAGGTGCTGAACGAGGGCATGATGGTCTCCAACCAGATCATCAGTGCGGCGGGGGATGTATCGTTGCTGGCGGCCCATGGGTACTGTCATGGAGTACACATGAGGAGACATTCCTGGCTGAGGCTTACCTCTCTAAAACCTGAAGCGCAGCAAAAGGTTGCTAACTTGCCCTTCTCTGGCTCGACGTTGTTCGGGTCTCATGCGGATGACGAGATGGCCCGCATGAAGGCCGAAGCAGAAACCCTGAAGGCAGTGGGGTTGGAAAAACCCAAGGAGCAGAAGAAGTCATTCCATTCCTATGGCAGGCGTTATTCTAAGCAACGCGGTCAAGGGCGTCAGTCTGGTCACCAACAACAGCACCAGCAACAACAACAGTTCCCGAGGCAGTCTTTTCAGAAGCGCCAGAGGGGCAGAGGCCAGCATCAATCTTCGTCGGGGAACAAAGGCCCGGCCGGGTCGAAGCCCTGAAAGGTCACTTCCCCCTCGTCCGTTACCCGCTCCGGTGGGGGGGAAGTATTCAATACTACCTGGCAGTGTGGAGGACAATAACTCAGGACAAGTGGGTGCTGAATATTGTTTGCAATGGATACAGTCTTCGTTTCACCAGCCCGCCTCCACAGATTCCACCAGTGCGCTCTCCCTACATGGTGCGGGAGCTCCAGTGGGAGGCGGACGTTCTATTAAGGAAGAAGGCGATAGAAACTGTTCCTTTGAGGCAAAAAGGAAAAGGCCTTTACTCCAGGTTCTTTCTCGTCAGAAAAAAGGACAAGAACGAGTTCAGGCCTCTTCTAGATCTGCGTCAAGCAAACAAGTGGATCCGCAGAGAAAAGTTCCGTATGTTGTCCCTGCATCAGATTTACCCTCGGTTGCATCGAGGAGACTGGCTGTGCGCCATAGATCTGCAGGACGCTTACTTTCATGTGCCGATCGCACCAAAGCATCGCAAGTTCCTGAGGTTTCTGGTAGGCAACAACCATTACCAGTATACAGTACTCCCGTTTGGTCTGAAGTCTGCACCACGGACGTTCTCCAAGTGCATGGCAGTGGTGGCAGCACACTTGCGGAAGAACAAAGTGTTTGTGTATCCATACCTGGACGATTGGCTGATCAAGGCTTCCACGTTCCGGGAAGCCCAGTGTCACTTCAACAGGACAGCTGCCTTGCTTCATCGCCTGGGGCTGCACATCAACATGTCGAAGTCAGTGCCGATCCCTGTGCAGTGTCTCCAGTACTTGGGGGCCTCAGTCAATACCTTGAACGCAAGCGTGTGTCCTTCGGAGGAGAGACGCTTATCGATCCGTGGGAAGGCCCTGCACCTCCTCTCAGCCCACTCTCCTACAGTGAGGACGGTGTCCTCTTTACTGGGGTCGATGGCTTCCTGCATCTTTCTCACCCCCAATGCACGTCTGCATATGCGGCCCCTGCAGGAGTGTCTGGAGGATCAATGGGACCAGAGGCGGGGGCGTTGGGAGGACACGATTCATCTGTCCCAACACGCTCTCCAATCTCTGAAATGGTGGTGCTCCTCAGAGAATGTTTGCAAGGGGACTCCCTTTCACAAGGATATTCCGGTCCAGACCATAGTGACCGATGCGTCTCTCCAGGGCTGGGGAGCGCATTCGGGCCCTCTTCAGATTCAGGGGATATGGTCACAGACGGAGATGACTTATCACATCAACTTTTTGGAACTCAGAGCAGTACACTTGGCCCTGAAGGCGTTCCATCCCTCTTTCACGACGAACTCCCTGCTAGTTCAGACGGACAATACTACTACCATGTATTACCTCAACAAGCAGGGGGGCTCTCGTTCACGCACGCTGTCTCGGGAGGAACAGACGATCTGGAATTGGCTGGTGGCCAGGAACCTGACGATCACGGCAACCCATCTGCCAGGAGTGCAGAATGCCCAAGCCGATGCGCTCAGCAGGCTCGTTCAAGAAAATCACGAGTGGGTGCTAAACGACGACGTGCTAAGAGACGTCTTCGCAGAGTGGGGCACTCCAGACATCGATCTGTTCGCCACGGCAGAAAACAGCAAATGCCGCGACTTCGCGTCCAGGTACTACCAACCAGGGAAACTGGGGAATGCCCTATGGATCAGCTGGTCCAACAGCTTTCTCTACGCCTTTCCACCCATTCCCCTGATTCCGGCGGTGCTGATCAAGCTGTCGCAATCCAGAGCCAGGATGATCCTGATTGCTCCGGAGTGGCCGAGGCAATGGTGGTTCACCGACCTTCTTCACCGGTCTATTCTGCCACACCGGCGCCTGCCGTGTCGGCCGGACCTTCTCACGAAGTTCGGGGGACAGATGGTTCACCCCAATCTCTCGTCCTTGAGTTTGGCAGCATGGCTCCTGAGCTAGTGCAGTATGGACACTTGAACCTACCTCAGGACTGTATGGAGATCTTGAAAGAGGCGAAGAGACCGTCTACGAGGACTTCTTACGCCTATAAGTGGAAGAGATTCTGCTTATGGTGCAAGGCAAAGGACATTGACCCTACATCCTGTAAAGAAGATGTTATTTTGCCTTATCTGCTGCAGTTAGCTCAATCTGGGCTTAATTTTCAGTCTATCAAAGTTCATCTCGCAGCTTTGACTGCGTATAGAAAGGGCCCTTCCCAATCCTCATTTTTTCAAATCCCTGTGATTAAAGATTTTTTGTAGGGTTTGCGTAAGGTGTTTCCCCCTGTTAGACGACCTTCTCCACCATGGGAATTGAACGTGGTGTTGTCCAGATTAATGAGGGAGCCTTTTGAGCCTATTCATAAGGCTTCTCTGCAGCATTTGTCCTGGAAGGCCGCCTTCCTTGTGGCCATTACATCGGCCAGGAGAGTAAGTGAGATTCAGGCTCTGTGTTGTCAAGAGCCGTATACTGTATTCCATGCTTCTAAAGTGGTGATGCGTACTCATCCTAAGTTTTTACCTAAAGTGATATCTGATTTCCATGTAAATAAAATGATAACTTTGTCTACATTTTTTCAGCATCCCTCCTCTCCGGCGGAGAGGTCTCTGCATTCATTAGATGTGCGTAGGGTGTTGAAATTCTATCTAGATAAGACAAAAGACATCCGCAGGTCGGATCAACTGTTTGTGAATTATGGTTCAGTAAGAACTGGTCTAGCTACCTCAAAACAGTCCATCTCCAGATGGATTGTGTCCTGTATTCAGCTTTGTTATCAGAAAGCTAATAAGACGTTAGTGGGTAAGCCTACAGCGCATTCGACTAGGGGCAAAGCAGCGACTACAGCTTTGCTTAGGAATGTTCCAATTGCTGACATTTGTAAGGCTGCCACCTGGAAGTCGGTCCATACGTTTACAAAGCATTACTGCCTGGATTCTGATGCTAGGGCAGATGCGCAGGTTGGACAGGCTTCGCTGAGGAATTTGTTTGCACAGTAATTTGTTGGTGTTTGGTTTTTACTCCACCGCTGTTTGTTGGTTGGGATGGGCTTGCCATTCTATTCATAGATTATGACTATACACAGAGATCCCCTACTACAGAAGGAGTAGTTTCTTACCTGTAACTCCAGTTCTGTAGTAGGGGTATCTCTGTTATAGTCATAAGCGACCCTCCCTCCTCCCCGGTGGAGTAAAACTGGCAGTATCAGGCCTGTTGTTATACACCTTCAAAAAGAACTGAAAGTAACTTGCTTTGGCTGTGCATCCTGGGATACCGGGGGTCTCTGGAGAGTTCCTTAAAGGCACGGTATCCCTTTAGCAGACACATAATGACAGCCTATAGGGCTTGTCTGTCCACCCCTTCCTCTCTATTGTTTAAAGGGATTTTGGTGAAGGGAGTGTGATACAATAAAGGAACATGTCAGATGTGAATAAAAATTACATTTAAACTTTATTTTGGCTTTTGTGTTCACTTCAGAGGAAGTGCTGGCCAGTGCAGCCATATTGTTATTAGGCTGTATTATTTTGTCGGTCTCTTAAGTGTCTTTGCAGGTTTGCAAATGCATGACAGCTTAAGAGATATTTTGATTGCTCCGGGGTCCCCGCACATGGGCGGGACTATTCATAGATTATGACTATAACAGAGATACCCCTACTACAGAACTGGAGTTACAGGTAAGAAACTACTCCTTTTGAGTGCCGTGGTTTGTAGTGATTTTGATAAAGTGTGATTCAATAGATATTAAACAAGTTTGTACAAAATTGCGTCCGTTTGTTCACCAGGTTCCCGAGTGTGGGTGATCAGCCATTCATTCGTTGCCAGGATGGCTCACTGGGCGGCACACAGGAATTGGACGTGGGGGTTTGCGCAGACACAGTTTGTATGGATGGGCTTCCCTGGAATGAGATGGAGCAGCATCACTATCAGACTAGAGCAACGACTGGCCCTAGGGAGCGCCCTCCCCAGTATCTTGGTGATCCACCTGGGGGTAACAACCTTGTTCCCATGGGAAGGAGGGCTCTACTACAAACCATGAAGTCTGACTTGAGGGGAAATCAGCAAACGCATGGGACAATGCGAACTCTGGTGGTCAGAAATCATCCCTCGCAGAAACTGGAACGGGGCTAGGTCCAGCAAGGTGGTGGAACATTCTTGTAAGAGGGTTAATGGCACCATGCGTAAGTTCACAGACCAGAGGGGTCTGTATTTCATCAGGCACGAGCTGATTCAGTCCAGAGTCGAGGGATACTTCTTTGAGAAGGTCTGGGTCCACTTATCTCCTGTGGGATGGACCTGTTCCTGCTGGACTTGCAGGAGGCGCTGGAAATAGCAGGTTGCAAATAACAGTATAGCTTATGTGTGGGGGGCTCTGGCGGCGACGGTGGCCGCCTCCAGAGCTGTGGTGGAGTTACAGGACGATCAGGAAGCAGACTGGTACAGTAAGGGTACCTCTGCGGCAGACCGGTACTGTAAGGGTACCTCTGCGCGGCACTGTAGGGGTGCCAGAGCCAAAGACCAGGAGCCTCAGGGCAGGTTCCTGGAAAACCGCGACGGCGCCCCGTTAGTCCTTCGGGCGGTTGGGGACCTGACCAACCGGGGGTTTGCCCTGCTACGCTCCACCCTGGAAAGGGCGTGTGTAGAAGAGACCAAGGTGTCACGTGATCCGGAAGAGGATCACCAAAGGTAGCACTGACTGGGTGTCCCACAGTGCCGCCTGCTCACCAGGCGGGCAGGGGCAGCATAGGTTGGTACAGCTGCCCGCCCTTGGATCGCCCGTAAGATACCCACATATTGCATACTCTTGTATGGAATAAACCTGCACCAATATTTTCCCATAACAAAAGTTGTCTTGTGTATTTATTCATCCATGCATGCTCAGACCGGGGGTGGGGGAAGTTGCCGGTAATGGCACTGTGACTCTACCCCAAGAGTTAAGACTGTGCTTCAAGGTGAGAAAAGCATCCCACCCACCAATTTGTTTCCTGCATACCTAGTGGTGTGATTTTTGGCAGCTGCTCCTCAAATCGGCTTAGCAAAGATATGTAGTGCCTGTACCGTGATGTGTACACCTGCTGTATGCAGTCAGGCCCACCAACATCATCTTCATGGATGCACAACCCTCACCTGATACCATTTCTACTATTTACCGTGGACTGGAACTTGCTTCTTTCACACTTAAGATTTCCATTCCCTGAAGATTTCTGCCCCATCTACGTTTTGTAAAAATGTTTGCTGGTTCTGTTTATTCCCCCTTTCTTGCTTTTGGCTTATACAGCCCATGCTACAGCCTTCGATGGTTAAGCTGCCCCACACGTTGTTAGCACCAGCTTACCCTTACAAAGACTAGTTTTCATGTTTTGAGAAGAGCCACGTGGTTCATGCTTGCACCCTTAGTGCTCTATCAAAACCTCATTTCGAGGAAGACCACCTTCTACAAGAGATGCTGGATTCAGTTTTGCAAAGGAAGAATTGAGACCTCATTTCTAGAGCTTGATTAAGAACTTCTTGGGGGGCGTGGCCAAGATGGCGACCGAGTAGGACGTGCCTGCTCGTCGCTCCGATCCTTTGCCTGGGCCCAAGCCACATAGCTGCATTTAGCGGATTCCCAGACGCAGTTTTGGACCCTTTTTTAGGTTGAGGACTTGCTGCAGCGCCATTGCCCTGAAATCGGCGTGGTGCCGGTACTTTGCTCTGGAGATTGGCGCCGCCGCGAAGCCCGCTGGAGGTCCCCCTCCCCGAGTGCAGTTGCCTGATACGGGGGGAATTGAGAAGATCTTGGGTCCCGCTGCCGGAAGAGGCCGGGGAGCACTGGTGCGCGGCTCCGGCTGCCGATGTGGAATGGCGGCATTGGCCTGAGACCGCCAACGGAGACGACCCTGCGGCCCGCGAAGGGGAGCCCGGACCGACGCAGAGACAACGAGCCCCAGGGTGCACCCTAGGCACCGTGCCCTCTTCCCCCAGTGCTGCAGCGCGACGCGGGGGCAGTTTGAACAGCCTGTGAGCCCCCCGGAGGAGGCCACGAGGTGACAGACCTGAAGCCACGCCCGACTCCCGGGCTGGTGCCGTTTAGCTGGCGGGTGCCCGATCCTTCGCTGCATGGAGAGGCGCGCCATAAGCTGTGCAGGTGAGAGGCCCTGTAAAGAGATGCTGAGTTGAACGGGAACCCCTATGCCCCGGAGGAGGGCGTGAGGTTGGGCGAACCGAAACACAACATAGCCAACACATCTACCACTGTAGCTGCAACAGAGGGGGCCTGAGGTTGGAGGGAGACACTACAGAGGCAACCCTTGAATCCTCTTGAGGGAAGCTGGAGGTGGCGCACTGCAAGGTCGCGGCAGCACAGACCGGCTGAGTGGATAGGCCGGAGGCCCGGCCGCTGTTACCTGCACACCGAGACGCTGATTCTTGGGCCTGTGGAGCGCGCCTGGTGGCGACGGTAGAGGGAGCTACTTGGAGGGGGGATTCATCGACTACTGGGGTGTGGGCTCTCCTTGGGTGACCCGTCACTTCTTAACTGTCGGCGAGGGGAGGCAACTACCTCAGCATGGCCACCAACAAATCTAGAAAGGACAGATCGTTTAAGGACCTTCTACCCAAGGCAGGGGCTGGAGGTGCTGAGGCAATGCCAGCGCAGAGTGACACTCCGGCGGGACGGGGCTCGGATGACCCGGAGGGGCCAGTTACGCATAGTGTCCTAGAATCTCTCTTTGCAGATCTCACGAGAGAATTCCACACCATGAAAAAGGACTTGACCGCGGAGTTCTGAGAGATGCACAGGGACATTGACTCGGTGGGGGAGAGGGCTGATGTGCTGGAGAACCAAACAACTGCCCGAGATGAGGAGGTGGCCCAGCTTCAGCAAGAGGTCCTGCGACTTCGGGACCAGCACTTAGACCTCCAAGCCCACGAGGATCTTGAGAACCGTTCCCGCCGGAACAACATTAGAATCTGTGCGGTGCCTCCGGAGACAGAAGATCAGGATATCGAGACCTTTGTTGTGGTGCTGTTCCGTCACATCCTAGGAGGTCCTCCAGACCAAAAGATTAAATTCGACCGAACGCACCGTGTGGGACTCAGGAGACCAGTGACCGACCCCCCTCCCGACACCTTAACATGTGTACATGATTTAAGCTTAAAGAGCGCATTTTACGGGAGACGCGGGCCAAACATCCCATTGACTTCTCCTCCTGCAGGCCTCTTCTCTTTCAGGATCTGGCGACTTCTACTTTACAGAAACAGCGGGAGTTTCGCCCAGTCACGGCATGCCTGCGCTCAAAGAACATCTTTTACTCCTGGGGCCAACCGTTAAGACTCATTTTTAAATGGGAGGGCAAGCTCCGTCAGGTCTGCTCTTTTAAGGAGGCCACGTCGCTTCTCCATCTTCTGGGGGACAACCGCATTACTCCGGAGTGAGATGCTTCCACCGGATGTCGTGCTGATCCCACACGATGGCAACGAGTTGGGAACTCTCCACGGCGTTTACGTCTGGACCCGGAGACAATTGCCAAAGAACGTACGTCTGTCCTGCAATCCTTGTCAGAAGATTCGAACACTGCAGACTGAAACGCATTGGCTGAAGTGATGTCAATTGCAATCTTACAGGGATCCATTTTGATTTATTTGGCTGGGCCCTGTGCGGGGTGGGGGCGGCGGGGAGCTCCTGCTATCCATCTCACGCCTCTCCACAGGGCAGGTTGCCTGGGACATTTGTGGACTTCGCAAGTAAATGTTTCCTGTTGTTAGATTTTTTGTTGTGGGTTTTTGGGTTCTCTCCTCCTCCTCCTAACTACGCTGGGCTGATGATACTTATATGTGATTTGAGTACTATGTCAGTGCAGGGCTCACAACATTGGATAGGCTAAACACAGTAGTTGGACCGAAGACAACGTGATAGACACCAGGGAGAGATTTTATAGGGGAGCAAGTTTACTGTAGGGAATAGGCTAACAGAATGATGTGTGTCTGACAGAGGAGGTTAGGGGAAAAACCTTGGTGGGTGAAGCAGCAAGTGGGAGTTGGGATTTCCCCATCGGGGGGGAGTCAAGTAAAATGGTGGCTACACTGTGACAAGGTATTTTTTTGAAGTGATGAGTCGGACTCATTGAGTCCTCAGCTACTTTCTGGAAGTGATGGGATGGGGCCTGTCAGAGCTTGACAACTTAACTTTTTCCCCCAGCCAGAGCTTGTACCCATGGGTTCGAGGCATGTGGGCTGCTGAATTCATATCTGTGCATAGATCGCCGCCTAGTGTTGGGTCCGGATGATTGCACATTGTTGTCCTGGAAGAGTCTTTGAAGTATCACGAGATAGGTGGCTCCTCCCCTGGACTACAGTGCGCATGGGCATCCTCTCCATCCTCAGATTGTTTTTTTCCGCCATTGGGTTCGGATGTGCTTATCTTAGCTCAAGTTAGGAAAACTTTATTTAAGGCCAAAAGCCTTTAGATATCGTCGGTATCGTTTGCGTTCGGTATCGATAGATTATTATACTTGTTTTCGAACTTATTCACCTTCATCGGATCGAGTTTCGGTCCGAACATCGATCGACGTTCGAAGATGGAATCGAGGACTCCCTTCAAAAGATGCCCTCTATGTCACGCAAAATATCCACACGTCGATGTCCATCCGGTGCGTAACAAATGTTTATCACCGGATCATGATGAGACCAAATGTATGGCCTGCGCCCGGTTCCGGACGAAGAAGACCCTTCGGAATCGACGAGCGGCTCGATTGGAGGCCAAGAAATCGGCGTCTAACCCGGTTAACATATTCAGTACCGAGGACGAAGAAGCCGAGAGCGTCGAAGAGGTAGAAGAGCAGGATGTTCAAGACCAATCGGACCCTGCTTCAGAGCATGACTCCCAATATGACGACGAAGATGAGGAGATCTTCCGGGAAGAAGACGTCGTCGACGAGGTAGGAGACGACGAGGAGGCCCTCGGGGCCGAGGAAGATAGCTCAGGCGAGGAGCTAGGCCAATCCGTCGATGCGGAGGCCGAGGGAGATAGTCTTGATAAGGCTCAGGTCGAGGGATCGCCTGCGGGCCTTACCCAAGATCGGTCGGCTCATTCTACAGCCCCGCATAAAGGCCCGGCTTCGAACATTTCAAAAGAGCCAGAAATATCAAAAAAGACTGGAGTCGATTCCGTGAAATCGAAACCAAAACCTGCACCGGTCAAATCGAAACTGAAAGTGCAACTGGTTCAGGTCGGATCGCAGGCATCAAAACCTTCCAATCCGTCGACACTAAAGAAGGACATCGGAGCCGACAAACCAAGGAAGGACTTCGGTACCGAGAAACCAAAAAAGGACATCGGCACCGAGAAACAAAAGAAGGCCCTCGGTCCAGAGAAGCCGCAGAGGCCTATGGCACCGAAGGTTGGGGCACCAAAGACCAAGGTCAAGGTGGTCGATCCGACTACATCAACACCGAGGAGTGCTGAGCAGATCGAAGCCCCGAAGACAGGAAAGAAACCAGAGACCGCGTCGAGGCCTGTCTCCAAAGAGCCTGTCGGATCGAAAGCACCGTCGACATTCACGTTGCAACTGGTATCGGAGTCCCTAAAGCGCATCAGGGAACGGGACACTCTCGAAACGAAAACGGGTCCCGAACCGAAGAAGGTCGCCAAGGCTCACTCGGCGCCCGCACCGATCAAGTTTGGATTGCCACCACCGGGGACCCCTAAGATGTTCGAACTTAGGAAGAGTATCGAACAACCACAAACAGTGTCGACAGGAAGGACAGATGTCGAAGACTCACAGGACCAGTTTATCGACGTAGACACTGGTAGACTGTTGTTCCGCAAGCGGAAAATTGTCCCAGAAAAGACTTTGGAATCATACAAAATTACACTGAAAAATAAAATAGCGTCAGGTTCGATACCAGTGCTTGTGGAACCTTACCAAACATATCATCAGGAACCACAATCCTTTTCTCCCGCACACTCGGAGGCGGATGCAGGAGAGGGCTATAATGAGGATACCACTTATCCTGGGGATATTGACCCTGATGAACAACAGCAAGACCAGGATCAAGCATGGAGAGACCCTAATGATCCAGGAGACCCACAAAATGCTCCTGACACTCATATTTATAATATAAAAACATCTCCCACTGAAGATACTGCTGCTTTTAACGCCCTCATTGAAAGAGCGGAGGCCAATCACGGAGTGGAACTTCATTCTGACTCGGTGGAAGAGGATTTCTTGGTGGACACGTTCTCAACATCAGAAAGAACAGTCAAGACTCTACCAATGCTAAAAGGGGTTATTAAACATGCTAAGGACATCTTTAAGGAGACAACCAGAGCACGGGTATTGAACCCAAGAATAGAAAAAAAATACAAACCAGCCCCAGGAGACCCAATGTACATTAAGGGTCAATTGCCGTTGGACTCGATGGTAGTTTCTAATGCTCGCAAAAGAGCTAACTCGCAAACTACCGGTGATGCTCCTCCTCCAGACAAGGAGTCCAAAGTGCTAGAAACATCGGGAAAAAGGTTAGCAGCACAAGCAGCAAACATCTGGCGCATTGCCAACACTCAGGCACTCCTGGCCAGATACGACAGGTCACACTACGATACCCTAGAAACACTAATAGAACACCTACCAGATGACTACAAAGATGGAGCGGAGCTCCTCATCAGAGAGGGAAAACACATTACAAATGCGTCCATCAAATGCGCACTAGATGCAGCTGACACTGCAGCTAGGGCAATCAACACTAGTGTGATGTTAAGGAGGCACGCATGGTTGAGAATATCCGGTTTCAAACCTGAAATTCAAACTAATATCTTGAATCAACCAGTCAACCCAGACTTTTTATTTGGCCCTGAGGTTGATACTACACTAGAAAAGATTAAAAAGGACACTGAAACTGCAAAATCTATGGGGGCTCTACAGTCGCAGCAGTTTCGGAGTGGCTCCTTTCGTCGCCCCGGGAATAGAGGAGCAGCTAGAGGTCAGGGGTCCCAGCAGCAGTACAATAAAGGAGGTACACAGAGTACCTATAATAAGACCAATAGGGGTGGATATCGTGGATCCAGCACCAAAGGCAGAGGACGAGGAAACAACAACACCAGGTCCTCCGCCAATAACAAACAGTGACGTCTTGTCACTGCCCCCGACCACATAACACCAGTCGGGGGGAGACTCCAACAGTTCCTGCCAGTCTGGAGATCCATCACCATAGACAGGTGGGTCAGAAAAATTGTCCAGTACGGTTATTGTCTGGAATTACCATCCAATCCACCCAACATACCACCAAGACACCGTCCTATGTCCGCAGAGCACTTGACATTATTGCAGCAGGAAGTACTAAGTATGCTGCAGAAAGGAGCCATAGAGCTCGTGCCTGTAGAACAACGTGGGTCAGGGGTGTACTCTCTGTACTTCTTAATCCCAAAAAAGGACGGGTCTTTGAGACCTATACTGGACCTAAGACCTCTCAACCAATACATTCTGTCAGAGCATTTTCATATGCTCACCCTCCAGCAGGTTCTGCCGTTACTCAGTCAGGGAGACTTCCTAGCAACACTAGATTTGAAAGATGCGTATTTCCACATACCCATGCACCCAGAAAATATCTCAGGTTCACTATTCAGGATCAACATTATCAGTTCAAAGTCCTCCCTTTCGGAGTAACAACAGCGCCCAGGGTCTTTACCAAGTGCCTAGCGACAGTGGCTGCACACTTACGGAGACAGCACATTCACGTCTTCCCTTACCTGGACGACTGGCTTATTCAGGCAAAGTCAGCCCAGCAGTGTGCCAGCCACATATCCCACACCATTCACCTTCTTCACAGTCTGGGATTCTCACTGAATTATCCAAAATCACATCTTCAACCCGCCCACGTACGGCAGTACCTGGGCGCGACCATAGACACTCTGGCAGCCACTGCTCAGCCAAATTTAGTGAGGATCAACAGCATGCAACTGCTGATAACAAAGTTCAGACCTCAACACTCCCTTCCAGCGCGAGTGTTCATGCAGTTGATAGGCATGATGGCCTCCTGCATCTTCATAGTCCCGCACGCGAGACTACATATGCGCCCGCTTCAGGAGTGCTTGGCACGTCAATGGAATCAGACTCAAGGACAGTTGAAAGACCTAGTGTTGGTGAGCGGTCGGGCATACAACTCTCTGCATTGGTGGAATCCACAAAACCTTTGCAAGTGCGACCGTTCCAAGAGCCTGTTCCACAAATAATACTGACAGCGGACGCGTCTCTCCAGGGATGGGATTACACAGTGCAGGGACTATGAAAAACACAGCAAAAGAAGATGCACATCAACCTTCTGGAACTGATGGCAATCTTCCTGGCAATGAAGGCATTCAAAGTACACTTGTGCAACAAAGTCGTGTTGATCCGGACGGACAACATGACTGCCATGTACTACATACAGAAGCAGGGAGGAACACACTCTCCACAGTTGTCTCATCTGGCTCAGAGCATGTTGAAGTGGGCCATTCAGAGGAACATGTTCCTCATGGCGGAACACCTCCCGGGCAAGGACAACCAGATGGCGGATCTGCTCAGCAGACACAGCCACCAAATGCACGAGTGGGAGCTACATCCGTCAGTACTCCAACCGTACTTCCAGCAGTGGGGTCATCCAGAGATAGACCTATTCGCCACAAGGGAGAACGCAAAATGCCAAAGCTTTGCCGCCAGGTTCCCCCATCCACAGTCGCAGGGCAATGCGATATGGATGAACTGGTCAGGCAGATTTGTGTACGCTTTTCCCCCAGCGCCATTAATACCGCTAGTGGCACGCAAACTAAGGCAACACTCGATAACACTCATCCTGGTTGCTCCAACGTGGGCACGCCAGCCATGGTACACCACGTTTCTAGAACTTTCCGTGGTACTGCATCAAAGACTGCGGCTAACACCCAAACTTTTAACGCAGAACCATGGCGAAATTTAGCACCCAGATCCGCAACAGCTAAACCTGGCGATCTGGCTCCTGAAGTCTTAGAGTTTGGCTACCTGAACCTGCCTCCAGAATGTATGAATATCATCAAGGAGGCCAGGAAACCCACGACCAGAGCTTGCTATGCGGCTAAATGGAAAAGATTTGTCATTTACTGTAAAAACAATGACATTAATCCGCTGGATGCATCCATTCAGAACATCATCTGTTACCTGTTACACTTATACCGGTGCAATCTGGCATACAGCTCCATACGTATACATCTAACGGCAATAGCAGCCTATCTTCAGAACAGGCAGCACCTCTCTTTATTCAGAGTGCCTGCCATCAAAGCCTTCTTAGAGGAACTCAAAAGAGTGTTTCCTCCAAGACACCCACCGGCACCAGTGTGGAACCTAAATGTGGTCCTCACCAGATTGATGGGTCCACCTTTTGAACCTCTACATTCATGTGAGATTCAATTCCTCACCTGGAAAGTAGCTTTCTTAGTGGCAATCACTTTGTTGAGAAGAGTTAGTGAACTCCAGGCACTAACCATTCAAGAGCCATTCATACAGGTTCACGCAAACAGGGTCGTACTACGTACCAACCCCACATTCATGCCTAAAGTGATATCGCAGTTCCACATGAATCAGACTATTGAACTGCCTGTTTTCTTTCCAAATCCAGAAAATGTCGCAGAGAGAATGCTCCATACACTAGATGTAAAGAGGGCCCTCATGTACTATATAGACAGAACAAAGGATTTTAGGAAAACAAAACAATTGTTCGTTGCCTTTTCTCCACAACACAAGGGCAACGCCATTTCCAAAGCAGGGATAGCCAGATGGATCGTTACATGTATTCAAATTTGCTATAAAAAAGCTAAACGCACATTAACGATTCCTCCAAGAGCCCACTCAACACGAAAGTTAGGGGCGTCCATGGCTTTCCTAGGGAACATTCCTTTAGAGGACATATGTAGAGCAGCCACATGGTCCACTATACATACATTTACCAAACACTACTGTGTAGATGTACATTCAAAACAGCAGGCAGCTGTTGGACAGGCTATTCTCAAGACCCTTTTTCAGACTGCTGCAGCTGGCACAGGTATCCGCCGCTAATGGAGGGACTGCTATGTAATCTATGCACAGATATGAATTCGGCAGCCCACATGCCTCGAACCGAATATGCTACTTACCAGTATGCATCTGTTCTTGGCATGTAGGGCTGCTGACATTCATATTGACCACCCTCCTCCCCGGCGCCTGTGGCGGCTGCAGCACTCAGACTTACTGTATAGCATGGTCATCACTTACTGTATCTACTCCATCACTGCCACAATGGCGAAAAACAATCTGAGGATGGAGAGGATGCCCATGCGCACTGTAGTCCAGGGGAGGAGCCACCTATCTCGTGATACTTCAAAGACTTCCAGGACAACAATGTGCAATCATCCGGACCCAACACTAGGCGGCGATCTATGCACAGATATGAATGTCAGCAGCCCTACATGCCAAGAACAGATGCATACTGGTAAGTAGCATATTCGTTCCAAGGAGAGGGTGTTTCTCACCTTGAAGTGGATGATACTAGCTGGCCAAATCTTCCTTCAATCCAGAACATTTGTAATACAGTTGGGTCAAGTCACACACACATTATAGGTGTCGTTGCTCCAACATAGCCCTTCAGTTTCCAGCTGACCAAGCTTCTCCCTATGCTGGTGTTGGCACTGCTAGATACAACAGTACTTATTTTTTATTTTTGCAATTTTATATAGTGCAAACTCTACCCGAAGGTATCAGGCACTTTACATGAGCGCCAGTTGCATTACAGACGGACACATTCATTTTTAGCCACTGGGAGATTAAGTGGTTTGCCCAGAATCACAGGATGCTTGAGCCCCCTCACCAGACTAGAACCTGTTTTTCCTGGTTCAAAGTCAGCTGCTCTAGCCGTTAAACCACCTTCTCCCCCAGTGGCGGCTTCTCCGCTAAGGCGGAGGAGCGTCCCCCCACTGCTCGCAGAGCAGTGTAAAATAAAAAATATAAAGATAATAACATAAGTTATTATTAATTTTATTTTTAGTAGTGCCAGGTTAGGGTGGGTGGGGCTTTGTTCCTGTGACATCCGGGAGGAGGAGTGGTTGCTGCACTCCAAAGTGTACATGACGGTTTGGCCGGCCGTCTTGGCCTGGCCAAACCGCCATGCGCACTTTGCATGTTCTCCACCCAGGCTGCATTTCCCCTTACCATATCGCTGCCACTGTTCTCCTTTATCAGTTTGGTGGGTTGCTGCAGATCAAGTCTCAAGCTCAGGTGACTTAAAGTGGTCGTTCTAGGGATAAGCTCCATCTGTTCCTGTGGAAGCTAAACCGACTAACCCCATTTGAGCTCTGGACCCTTTTTGTTCGCTGACTGCTAAGAATTAGAAGAGCATCTACCGCTTAAGCGAGAGGCCAACCCAGGTCCCTCTGCTCCCCAAAAAGAAACCAGAAGCGCTATGCTATGTTCTACCAGTTAGTTCTCTTGCAAATAAAAAGCATTACAATAAATTTGGACGGTGTAAGGCTTTGCCAGTGCCTGTCTCCATTTTTGCTACCCAGCTACTTAATCAGTCCCTTTGGTCGGTGGCTACTACTTGATGTCAATGTTACAGAACATAGATGACATTGTTGAAGAGCACTTCAGCCCGACTACAGCTGGACGACCTTGGGTGAGTGCACATCTACAGACATTCATTGAAGGACATATGCCCTGAACTTGGTTGTCGCAATAGCTTGGAACTGCCTGCATGCACTGCCTGTTTATTACATTATTATCCGCTCGAGCGGGGTAGAAACATTATGTCACACAACGCCCCGGGAGGCAAAAGGAAAAGGCCCTCCTCTGGCAAAACAAAAAAAATACATGCTTCTTCAACCTGACAAAAACTGAAAATCATCTACGTAACTAAAGTGCCTGGCAGCCATCCATTGCACAGTCCTTCAAAACACAAGACACATTGACTTTCACAAATGTTCAAAATAAACTACATCTCAAAGGATACAGGCCTCCCTCCGGCCAAGGGGGTTGGCTTTCCAAGACCATTCTCAGGTGTCCACTATAGTCCCGGAACGTTCGGGACGGAACCGGGTTGTGGCAGAGATGGTACCTTAGAAGACCTTGTTCTCCGCAGAGGGAACCTGGCTGCAGCCCTTCTGTTAGGCAATCTTTTGGCTACTTCTGGTTCTCAAGGGCTGGCATCTTTGAGCACTAGAAGTGGACTCTGGTCAAAAGGGTTGCACTCTGCCTGTGGCAAGGGCTGGGAAAAAGGGTTCACTAGAACATTGGCGTCTTCTCGATCGTCCGATGGGTCGTCAGGATTGGGATCTTGCAGTTCAGTGCTATCTGCTGCCATTTCCTTTCCCCTGGAGTTGCTTGAGCAGGAGTTAAATCACTTGAACCAGAAATTGTTGCAGGTGATTGTTTCGAAACCTCTTACAGCTGTTATCATAGCCTTTTGAACTCAGGTTATGTGCCAAGGTCGTCACTCGAATGGGAGTCGCTACTTACTACTGGGGTGACGATCATTGGTGGCTCTTTGGATTTTCGACACTTTCTGATTCTGGGCATATTTACTGATGGCAGCTTGCTGGGCTGGGGGCTCTTCCTCAGCGCATTAAGGTGGTATGGGATGGTGTCTTCTAAATATCACTTGAAATAGAGTAAACTAGGGGTACCCCATTGGTTGCATGGGGCATCAAACAGTAGTCTCTTAGGAAGGTGTATATTGCTTGCTCGACACACTCTTGTTCAGTTTGGGCAATGCAGATTGTCTTTGTGATAGTTCTCATGAACCGCCCCACTTCCCCATTGTTAGAAATGGGGGTCTCTAGTTGGCAATGGTTTGCACCTTGTCCAAGTAGGGACCCTTCCTCCTAGTCAGGATAAGGGAGTTACACTCCTAAAATAACCGCTGCTCACCTCCTTGGTAGCTAGGCACAAGCAGTCGGGCTTATCTTAGAGGCAGTGTGTAAAGCATTTGCACATAACCAACAGTAATACAGTGTAAGCACTACAAAAGGACACCACACCAGTTTAGAAAAATATCCAATATTTTTATATACTTAAAACAAGAACGAAAAAAATCCACAATACAGAACTTAAAAATCTTCAGTTATCAAAATAACCTTGAAAAACAGTTCCTTGAAGTCGATAGGTCCCTCTGGAGCTATCACGGCATCGTGAACAAACAAATCCTAACAGTTCTGGCTGATCGCAGGCCATCTACGGTGTCAGGAAGACCCGCAAAACAGTACCTTTAGAAACGCAGGGTGTCGGTGACCTCTCGTTGAGTTTCCAAAAGCACGGCGTCTGCAGGCGTTGGGTCTGGAGGTCGGTGCAGGAGTTGTCGGGCCCTTGAAGTCACACGCGTTGCAGATCGAGCTCCTCGCGGTTGAAGTCAGGAGCGCTGGCGTTGGCAGGCATCAGGTGCTGCCGTGCGAAGTGCAGCAGTGTGGTGTGCGATGCCCTCAGGTCGCTCTGGGAGCAGCGGCTCGGTGGGGGTGTCAGATGGCAGTGTCGGTGAAACCAGAGTTGCGGTGTCGTCGCGGTGTTAGCAGGTCACGGTGCAAGCATGCGTCGTCGCTGAAGCGCTGTCGTCGGCTGATCAACTGGAGTCGATGACGCCGGCATCTGTAGGCCAAGGCTGCGATGCGGGATGAGAGCGGTGCGTCGTGTAACTTTACGAGCAGTGCTCTCAAACGACGGTGCGAGCAGCCGCTTCGATTTCGGCATGGAGCGTTGGCGTCATGAAGCGAGGCGATGCGGAGTGCGGTGCCCACAGGTCGCGGTGCGGGCAGGGGCTCGGTGGCCTCTGCGGTGCCTTCAGGACACGGAGTCGGCAGCGGCGTCGTAGATGCTTTTTCTTCTGTTGCAGCACAAAATACACAGTCCCCAGTGCTGGGGGCAGAAGAACTTGAAGTCTTTGCTTTTTCTGAGACTTCTTGAACAGGGGGCAAGCTCTGCCTCAAGTCCTTGGAAAAACTCACAAAAATAGATTGCAGAAAGTTAAGTCCAGTCCTTTCACTGCCGAAGACAGAAGCAGCCACTGCAGGCCAACACAGCAAAGCACTCAGCAAAGTGGTTGTTCCTCCTCACAGCTTCTCCAGCTCTTCTTCTTGACAGTCTTCTTGGTCCAAAAGAGTTCTGAAGTTCAGGGGTTTGGGCCCCACTTTTTATAGCCCAAAATCCTTTGTCCTCTCAGGCAGAGAGTGTCTGTGCCCAGCCAGAACCAGTTCTGCCCTCTCTGGTGTGGCTTCCTGGCAGGAGGTGCAGATGGCATTGTCAGAGGCAGACCAGGCCCATTCAGGTGAAAGGAAATCTCCTACCCCTACTCTAAATGCAGCCCAGGTCTATTCAGCCCAACCCTGACTCATTCGGGAAAGGTAGGATACACATTAACCACCCGGTGGCCGTCTGAGAGAATGCACCTCCCCAACCCCTGTCACTCCAAAGCCAGACGGTCAATACACATCCTAGCAGAGGCACACAGGATGGCTAAGTAAGAAAATACCTGCTTTCTAAAAGTGGTATTTTCAAACATAGAATGTAGAAATCACCTTTACTAAAAGATGCATCTTTAGATTCTTAGTTGAGGCATACCACACTTTATTTTTCTATCTGGTTCCAATGGGAAGTTATATTTATAAGATGTTATAAATTAACTCCCATGCTTTCCTATAGGCCAGAAAGCCTTTCAATACTGAAAAACGAATTGGCAGTATTTCACTATCAGGACATATCACACACATCAGGGCATGTCCTACCTTTCACATACACTTCACCCTGCCCACAGGGTTACCTTGGGCCTACCTTAGGGGTGACTTGCATGTAAGAAAAGGGAAGGATAGGGCCTGGCAAGTGGGTGCACTTGCCAAGTCAACATGGCAGCTACAAACTGCGCGCAGACTCTGCAGTGGCAGGTCTGAGTTACCTTTTCAGGGCTGCTCATGTGGGTAGCACTATCAGTGCTTTAGGCCCACTAGTAGCATTTGATATACAGGCCCTGGCACACTCATTGCACTTTACTAGGGCCTGACAAGTCAATCAAATATGCCAATCTTGGAACCACCAATCCATTACACAATTTACCCAGAGAGCATATGCACTTTAGCACAGATCAGCAGTGATAAAGTGCCCAGAGTCCTAAAACCAACAACACCAGGTCAGGAAAAAATAGGAGGAAGAAGCAAAAATGTTTGCGGATAACTCTGCACAAAGGGCCATCTCCAACACCCGTTCACCTGTTGCCACACGAGGGTGATAATTCTTTGTAGTGTCCCTCGAGAGGTAAGGTAGCTGGAGAAATCTTGCCCGTGGAACGGCAATCCATTATCTATTCTCAGCTCCTTGATATGGCTGTGGGTGCCCATTATCTTTTCCAGTTTGGGCAGGAAGTCTAGTGTGGATGTCGACTTCACTATCTTCACCTCGGGCTATTTGGAGCGGTCTTCGATAACGACTAGTATGTGCCGTCCTTCCGGGAGGCTTCCGAAATTGGCGCTGGCTTAAAACCATGGTATTTTGGGGATCTCGTCCATGGTGATGGGGGCAGGAGGGTCAAGTAGGCTAGTGGCTTGGCATAGGCTGCAGTGCCTGACTCTTTTCTCCAACTGTTCGTCCAGGCCGGGGAACCACACTTTGGTGAGGAGCCTGTTTTCTGTCTTCATCGTCCATTGGTGGGACCCATGCGGCAGGTGAACAATTCATTGGGTCAGGTCTGACGGAATGGCTAATCGAGGTCCTCTCAGCAGACATCCTTTGGGTGACCATGAGTTCTTCACGTACATGTTACTGTGAAGATGGGAGTTGTCGAGCTGCTTCCATTCGACTTGGGAGCCCTGCCTTGATGGCGGCCCAGGTCCCTCATAAAGCTGCTGCAATAGCTAGCTAGAGGCAGTCGCCACTCTCAGTGGCTTTGGTGATGTCTTGCTACGAGATAGGGAGGAGTCAGGGCTGCTCCATGACCAGCTTCACTGTTGCATTTGTCTGAGCAGCATCTTCAGCCTCTTGACTGGTGGCCGGGTGGGTGTGTCTGTGTAGGAAGTTGGCAGGGTTATGAACTCCCGGATACCCGATACTCTTGTAGTTGGAGTGTCCACTTCTCGATCCCCGGAGGTGGTTTTGAGGTGGATCTTTTGAAGAGTGGGAGCAGCGGCTTGTGGTTTGAATTCACAGTGAATGTCCATCTATACAGGTAAAGATGGAAATGCTGACACACCCAGTAAGTGGCAGTCAGCTCTTTTTCGACATGGAAATAGGGTTGCCCAGTTGGTGTTAGCGCATAGCTGGCATACTCGATGGGGTACCATTATCCACAGGTCTGTTTCTCGGAGAGTACAGCTCTTAGGCCAATGTGGCTGGTGTCAACGGACAGCTCGATATCTTGGATCGGGTCGAAATATGCCAAAATGGTGTGCTCAGACAGCGCTCGCTTGTTGGTTTAAAAAGTCCTCTTGCTGCTCACACAATTGACACCGTGTTGATGCCTTAGTGAAGTATCCGAGGGGCTCCGTGAGGGTAGTTATGTGCATCTGCAATAAGTGACCATTCGCACAAAAATTCTCATCCTTGTCACAGTGGACTTGGCAGGCGCCAACTGTATATCATGAACTTTCACTGGATCAGGTGTTAAGCCTTTGGCTGAAAATAGATATCCGAAGAAGCTTATTTCCTCCTTGAGGAATTCGCATTTCTTCCAGTGGATGATGAGCCCGCTGTCCTAGAGCAGGGTGAAGACAGCTCGTAGCCATTGGAGGTGCCCTTCCAGGGTAGGGGCACGTACGAGGATATCGTCACTGACGTTTAGCATGTCTGAGAGGCCTGCTAACACCCCTCTGATGATGTCCTGAAACTCCTCTTCGGCTCTGGAGATGTGCGAAATTGAGACGCTTGTAGCGCTGGAAACCAATGTGTGTGGAGAAGGTGGTGATGTGTCACGAATCTGGTACTAGAAGGATCTGGTGGTATATTGACCTCAAGTCCATCTTGGAGAACCTCCCTGACAGCTCTTCCACAATGTAGTCCACTGTTGGCGTCAGGAGTCTTTCCCGTTTGATGGCTATATTTGGGATGGGCATATTGACGCATAGCCGCACCTCTCCAGCTGCTTCAGCTTCTTTGCTATGACAATGAGTGAGACCCACGGGGTCGGTCCTTCAACCCTCTAGATTATATACATGGCCTCCAGTTTCTGAAACTCAGCTTCTACTTTTGGTCGGAGGTGGAATTCCACTTGCCGGTGGCATAAGGCAACATGCTAAGCCAACTGGTCAATATGCAGGCTGACTGTCCTGCCTTGACATCCAGTCCAGTTGAAAATGTGGCTGAACTCTCCAATGAGGCTGTCCACTGTGCTGGCATGAATCCCGAATGCGAACTGGAGGAGTCAGAGGCGTTCAGCAATGTGGCAGCTCACTAGCATTTCAGCCCTGCCTTTCCTAACATACATTTTGGCTCTCATAGCCTGGTCCCTGCGTGAAATGATGGTGGTGAACACTCCTGCAAGGGGAATGCACATCTCCGCTCCGAAGGCATACACTTTGTTGGTTGTGGGGCGAAGGGAGGGTGGCAGAGTTTGGTGCAGGGTCCATGGCATAATGTTAATGGAGTCTGCCGTGTTGCCCAGCACTGTGAGGAGATGATCCTCTGGTGATTTGGCAGCGAGGTGCTATGTGGCTTCTTTGTGGGGTAGGCTCAAAGGCTCCGATTTAGTGCACCATCCTTTTGATGGGGATATCGTCCTCCATGTCGTCGTCTTCTGTCTGTGTGGCTTCCACCTGGTTGGCCACCTTCCTTTGGCGTTTTCCGGGCTTTGGTGTTGACCGGCATACCATTGCATAGTATTTGAACTTGACACATGCTGAGCACGTCTTTCCTTTCGTGGGGCAGTCATCATTGTGTGGGGGTGGTACCACCACACCAGCGACACAGGTGACCTACCATGTTGGTCTTGGATCGGTCTTGTTTGGTCATTGTGGGTGCTTAGGATACTTGGTTGACTGGCTTACATGTGGGCCGCTCAGGACTTTGAGAGTTCTTTAGATCTGCCTAATGTCTGGATGTCTGCCATGGGCTTCAGGGGCACTTGGAGAATGTGTTTCCGAGTTTTGTCTAGGCACATCCCCAGATGAACTGTGCTCTGATTAAATCCTTCTCATCTGGCAGGGTGAATGTGTTCACTAGCTCCTGAAGCCGGATGAAGAATTCGTCCACTGACTCTCCACGGGACTGATGGGCTTGTTGAAGTAGGAACCTTTTGTAGACTGGGTTTGCGAGTGGCTGGAAGTGTACCGTGAGTGAAGCCTAGAGTGTGGTGTAGGTGAAGAGCGGGCCCGCCTCCACGCGGTCTTTGTGAGCTTATGGGTGGCCTTGCGCTCGAGATGTAGGAGCATGGTGCGGCGTCTGTAGGCTAAGAGGCATATGGCCGCGAAGTAATTCTCAAGGGGTTCTACCCATGATTCTCATTTTGCTGCTTGGGAAGAGGGAACACCAGAGACAACAAACTGTTCGGTGGGGATGGATGTCATCCTGGCAGGCGCGTGCTTATTTGCAGGCTGGAGGGCAGTGGTGCGTGGCACTTGCCTGTGGCCCTGTGGACAATGGTAGAGGACTCTTGTAGGCACCTACTGGCTGGGTGCATAGGGCCAGGTACAGACAAGAGACCAGGCCCGGGCCCTGTCTAAGTGGCACGAGTGCTGGATGGACCAGCCCGATTAGGATGTGTTAGAGCTAAATGAGACACGAGGCTATTTTGCCAACAAACTGTTCACCCTCCTTTATCAGAATCTTTTATGGTTACTATGAGTGCCAAGGGGGGAATTGTGATCTTACATCGCACAGATCTTTGCAACCTTCCTCATCAGCAGGCCTTGAAAAGTCCTGCAGGCCCTCCAATCGACTCGTTTTTCAAAGGCATGCGCAGCCACAAAACAAAAATGAAAGATCTTGATCAGCACTAAGACAAGGGTGGCACATTCGATGTTAAATACATGCATTCACAAGCAAATATTCTGCCCTATTTGCTAAGGCACTCTTCTATGTATATTGATATTTCAGATTTATGATTAAAGTCTAATATAATTTATAGCTTAGCTGATAGCTTGAAAAAGGCTCTCATGATATTACCATACTTGAAAATGGCTCTAATGATATCACCGAACATACTAACCCAACTACGTCTTTGATCCTGGACAAGAAATGCAGGGCATGCAAGAACCTCCTCTTGCTCCCTTTAATAGTAGCTTTCTTGAGCAAAAGGTTTTGTCTTCCGATATCATTCAGGAACCAGAGATGCTTGATAGCTACAGCAAGAGAATCTACCAATCCAACGTTGCTAGCATAATCATGAGCTGGATTGCATCTATGGCACAGATTTGGACGGGTGTGCCATTTGGCTGCCCAGACACCTCCAAGAGGAGTATAGGTTGATGCTCAACCTGTTTTATGGGAAGAATATCTTCAACCCCTTGGCACAGAGGGTGCTCTAGTAGTATGGGGGTGGCAATGGTTGATCAGTTCCATCTGGAAGGTTCTGGCCAGTCCACGTACTTCTTTGCAGCCAAGCCTGTCACATCTTTAATGCAATGGCTCTGTTTAGTCTCAGACCTTGTCTGAAACTTTGCTGCCTTCTCTTTCTGCTATGAAGGCTCCTCCTGGTCACCAGATTCTGAGATCCAAAAGCTAAGTCTAGCTTTCTCATTAAATCCTTATTTGAATCTTCACATTCAACAACAAATGGCTGCAGTCTTTTTCACATTGCATGCCTTCAAAGTAAAGTAAGGTGTCCCTGAGTAGAAATAAAGAATAACAAAAATGGTAGCATGAAGAAATGGAGGCGTTCCGTTCTTTAAAAATAAATACAAAATAAGTATTAATTTTTTTACACAATAGTGGTAATTTGGACCAGCAACCACCGAACCATATCAGATTAATTCTTTATACCTTTATTTCTATGGACGTGGGACCTTTTGAAATGATACATACAGGTGGTCATCCCATTGATAAATGATATAATTTCATAGTGCTTTAGAAAGGCTACACTTTACTTTAAGAATCAGCTACAATATAATCAGTGAATTAAAATGCATGCAGTTCAGTTACAAGTATTGTTTTGTTCGAGGCATGTGGGCTGCTGAATTCATATCTGTGCATAGCTCGCCGCCTAGTGTTGGGTCCGGATGATTGCACATTGTTGTCCTGGAAGAGTCTTCGAAGTATCACGAGATAGGTGGCTCCTCCCCTGGACTACAGTGCGCATGGGCATCCCCTCCATCCTTAGATTGTTTTTTTCCGCCATTGGGTTCGGATGTCCTAATCTTAGCTCTTTGAGTATTTAGGCCTTTACATTCGTCGGTATTGTTCTCGTTCGGCGCCAAGTATATTTGTCGAGGGCGTTCTCGAGTAGATCATCAACGATGGAACCAAAGACATCGAATAGCCCTTTTAAGCGTTGCCCTCTCTGCAACGCTAAGTATGCTCGCTTCGACGTGCACCCGGTGTGCAACAAGTGCCTCTCTCCAAACCACGACGAAGCCACCTGTATGGCGTGTTCCCGGTTTCGATCGAAGAAGACCCTTCGCATTCGTCGAGCAGCTCGGCTCGAGGCGCAGAAAGCGACGCCAAACCCGGACAACATCTTCGGGACAGAAGATGGGGGGGTCGTGGACCTTGAAGTTCGGGGGGAGCTATCGGATCCGGCTTCGAAGCGAGAATCCGACTATGATGCCGAAGACGAGCGTATAGTAGATGAACAGGAAGATGGTGTCGTCGAAGAGGTAGGAGACGACGAAGAGGCCCTTGGGGCCGAGGAGGATGGCTCAGGAGATGAGCTAGGCCCACATGTCGGTACAGGGCCCAGAGAGGCACTCGATAAGGCTCAGGTCGAGGGATCGCCACAAGGCCTTACCCAAGATCATTCCTCTCGTTCTACAGCCCCGCATAAAGGCCCGGCTTCGAACTACCCTAAAGAGCCATCGGTATCGAAGGCGCCATCATTCGATCAAACGAAATCGAAACTGAAGGCACACGCACCTAACTTGAAACCGAAAGTGAAAGAGTCTCTCATCGGCAACAAGGCCTCGAAGCCCTCGGAGCCGAACACACAGAAGAAGGCCGTCGACGCCCAGAGATTTCATGGGGACGTCGACCCGAAGACGGCGCCGACAACCAAGGTCAAGGTTGCCGACCCGAAAAAATCGGCGCCGAGGATCGTCGACACAAAAATACAGAGCGACTCGCGACGGCCGACCCATCACAGTCCTCGTGTCGAGCACACGGCGTCTGGTTCGGGGTTAGATGCCACGTCCAAAAGGGTATCGAAGGAACGTGTCGAATCAACAACACCGTCTCCCTTCCTAAAGAAGAAGGTGTCGGAGTCGTTACTCCGCATCCAGGACACGGCTTCCATGCTCGGCGCAAAAGCACCCCCGCAGCTGAAGACGGTCAGCACAGTTCACATCGCGTCAACGCACATAAAATTCGGACTACCACCGGCGGTACGACCGAAGATGTTCGACGCAAAGAAGGGTCCCGAGCCGCAAAAAGGGGTCGACCCGAAGAAACCTGTCGAAGCCCCAACAGGAATGCCAATGGGACAGAGAGCTTTCGAAGTACCTCAGGAAGATGAGGAGCCCAGGCAGTTTATCGATGCGGAGACTGGTAGACTTTCCATATATAAAAGAAAGATACTGCCAGAGAAATCAATGGAGCCATACAAAATTCCATTGAAGAAGAAGAGGACCACATCACCAGTTCTGGTAGAACATTTTCAATATTATGACCAGGAGCCTCAGTCATTCTCACCCACACAATTTGATGTGGATGCAGGGGATGCTGGTGATGTTGAGGACACTTATCCTGTGGACACTGACCCTGAAGATCAAACCCAACCTTGGGTGGACGATATTGGTACAGGGGACCCACATACTGCTCCAGACACACAGGCATATGTGGTAAAATCATCTCCTACTGAGGATACTGCTGCTTTCAATGCCTTGATTGAGAGAGCAGCTAAAAATAATGATGTACAGCTCCACACTGATCCTATTGAGGATGATTTTCTGATGGATACCTTCTCTACCTCAGAAAGATCTGTTAAGACTCTGCCCATGCTGAAGGGGGTCCTAAAACTGGCTAATGACATTTTTAAGGAGACCACAAGGGTGAGAGTACTAAACCCTAGGCTTGACAACAAATATAGGCCAGCTCCTGTGGACCCTACCTACATAAGAGGCCAGTTGCCTTTGGAATCGTTGGTGGTGTCCAGTGCTCGGAAGAGAGCCAATTCACAGACAACGGGTGATGCTCCTCCCCCTGACAAGGAGTCTAAGGTCTTTGAAACTTCAGGAAAAAGAGTTGCTGCACAGGCAGCTAACATTTGGAGAATTGCCAACACTCAGGCACTTCTGGCTCGATACGACAGGGCGCATTATGATACCCTAGAGACACTACTACAGCACCTCCCAGATCAGTTTAAGGAAGGCGCAGAGTCGCTTTTTACAGAAGGGAAGCTCATAAGCAACGCTTCCATTAAGTGCGCTCTTGACGTAGCGGATACTGCAGCTAGGGCTATTAACACCAGCGTCATGTTAAGAAGGCATGCTTGGTTGAGAATCTCAGGATTCAAACCAGAGATACAGACAACGATACTCAATCAACCTGTCAACCCTGACTCCCTTTTTGGCCCCGAAGTTGACACCACCCTAGAAAAGATCAAAAAAGATACAGAGACTGCAAAGTCTATGGGGGCTCTGCAATCACAGCAGTTTCGGAGTGGGTCCTTTCGTCGCCCTAGCAACAGAGGACCATCTAAAAATCAGAACTCCCAACAGTCGCAGTACACTAAAGGAGGTTCACAGACCACCTATAATAAGAATACTAGAGGTGGATACCGTGGAAACAACGTCAAAGGCAGAGGCCGAGGGAACAACAGCTCCAGGTCCTCCGCCACCAACAAACAGTGACGCCTTGTCACTGCCCCCCGACCACGTAACACCTGTCGGGGGGGAGACTCCAGGAGTTCCTGCCGGTCTGGAAGTCCATCACTACAGACAGGTGGGTGAGAGACATTGTCCAGTACGGTTATTGTCTGGAGCTCACATCCACTCCACCAAACATACCACCAAGACACCGTCCTATGTCCGCAGAGCACTTGCACTTATTCCACCAGTAAGTTCTCAGTATGCTCCAAAAAGGAGCCATAGAACTCGTGCCAGCAGAAGAAAAGGGATCAGGAGTGTACTCATTGTATTTTCTGATCCCCAAAAAGGACGGGTCTCTCAGACCCATACTGGATTTAAGACCTCTAAACCGTTACATTCTGTCAGAGCATTTTCACATGCTCACCTTGCAACAGGTGCTGCCGTTGCTCAAACAGGGAGATTTTCTCGCACCACTAGATCTCAAAGATGCGTATTTCCATATACCCATACACGCATCACACAGAAAATATCTCAGGTTCACTGTTCTCAATCAACATTACCAGTTCAATGTCCTCCCTTTCGGAGTAACAACGGCACCCAGAGTGTTCACCAAGTGCCTGGCAACAGTGGCGGCGCACTTAAGGAGACAGCACATACATGTCTATCCTTATCTGGACGACTGGCTTATCCAGGCAAAGTCGGCCCAGCAGTGTGCCAACCACGTAACCCACACCATTCACCTTCTTCACAGCCTTGGCTTCTCCCTGAATTATCCAAAGTCCCACCTTCAACCCACCCACGTACAGCAGTACCTAGGCGCGACCATAGACACTCTGGCAGCCAAGGCACAGCCCAATTCAGTGAGGATCAACAGCATGCAGTTGCTCATAAAAAAAGTTCAAACCTCAACACTCACTACCGGCACGAGTGTTTATGCAGTTGATAGGCATGATGGCCTCCTGCATCTTCATAGTCCCGCACGCGAGGTTACATATGCGCCCGCTTCAGGAGTGCTTGGCACGTCAGTGGAATCAGGCTCACGGACAATTGAAGGACCTAGTGTTGGTGAGCGGTTGGGCATACAACTCTCTGCATTGGTGGAATCCACAAAACCTTTGCAAGGGCCGACCGTTCCAAGAGCCTGTCCCACAAATCATACTGACGGCGGACGCGTCTCTCCAGGGATGGGGAGCTCATGTACTCAATTACACAGTGCAGGGACTATGGACGACACAGCAAAGGAGGATGCACATCAACCTTCTGGAACTCATGGCAATCTTCCTTGCCATGAAGGCATTTAAAGTACACTTGTGCAACAAAGTCGTGTTGATCCGGACGGACAACATGATCGCCATGTACTACATACAAAAGCAGGGAGGGACACACTCCCCACAGTTGTCTCATCTGGCTCAGAGCATGTGGAAGTAGGCCATTCAAAGGAACATATTCCTCATGGCGGAACACCTCCCGGGCAAGGACAACCATATAGCGGATCTGCTCAGCAGACACAGCCACCAAATACACGAGTGGGAGATACATCCATCAGTACTCCAACCGTACTTCCAACAGTGGGGTCATCCAGAGATAGACCTATTCGCCACAAGGGAAAACGCAAAATACCAAAACTTTGCCGCCAGGTTCCCACATCCACAGTCGCAGGGCAATGCAATATGGATGAACTGGTCAGGCAGATTTGCGTACGCATTTTCCCCCAGCACCATTAATACCGCTGGTGGCACGCAAACTGAGGCAACACTCAATGACGCTCATCCTGGTTGCTCCAACGTGGGCACGCCAACCTTGGTACACCACGTTTCTGGAACTCTCCGTGGTACCGCATCAAAGACTACGGCTAACACCCACGCTTTTAACGCAGAGCCATGGCGAAATTCAGCACCCAGATCCGCAACAGCTGAACCTGGCGATCTGGCTCCTGAGATCTTAGAATTTGTCTACCTAAACTTGCCTCCAGAATGTATGAATATCATCAAAGCGGCACGGAGACCCACTACCAGAGCCTGCTACGCGGCTAAGTGGAAAAGATTTGTCATTTATTGTAAAAATAATTACATCAATCCGCTGGATGCATCAACGCAAAACATTATCTGTTATCTATTACACTTATACCGATGCAATCTAGCATACAATTCCATCCGTATACATTTAACCGCACTGGCAGCTTACCTTCAGAACAGGCAGCACCTCTCACTGTTCAAAGTGCCTGCCATCAGAGCTTTCTTGGAGGGACTCAAACGTGTGATTCCTCCAAGACACCCTCCTTCACCAGTCTGGAACCTAAATGTGGTCATCACCAGACTGATGGGACCACCTTTTGAACCTCTACACTCTTGTGAGATTCAATTTCTAACATGGAAAGTAGCTTTCCTAGTTGCCATTACCTCACTAAGAAGAGTTAGTGAACTTCAGGCACTAACCATTCAAGAGCCATTTATACAGGTTCATGCCAACAGGGTCGTACTACGCACCAACCCTACCTTCATGCCCAAGGTAATTTCGCAGTTCCATATGAACCAATCCATAGAACTACCAGTGTTTTATCCTAATCCTGAGAATGTAGCAGAGAGAATGCTACACACACTTGATATCAAAAGAGCTCTCATGTACTATATTGACAGAACTCAAAATTTCAGGAAAACAAAACAACTGTTTGTTGCCTTTTCTCCACAGCACAAAGGCAACCCCATTTCCAAAGCAGGAATAGCTAGGTGGATCGTTAAGTGTATACAGATTTGCTATGAAAAAGCTAAGCGCACACTAACAATTCCTCCAAGAGCCCACTCCACACGAAAGTTAGGGGCCTCCATGGCTTTCCTGGGAAATATTCCTTTAGAGGAGATATGTAGAGCAGCCACATGGTCCACTATACATACATTTACCAAGCACTACTGTGTAGATGTACACTCAAGACAGCAGGCAGCTGTAGGACAGGCTGTTCTCAAAACTCTTTTTCAGACTGCTGCAGCTGGCACGGGAAGCCGCCGCTAAATGGAGGGACTGCTATATAATCTATGCACAGATATGAATTCAGCAGCCCACATGCCTCGAACCGAATATGCTACTTACCAGTATGCATCTGTTCTTGGCATGTAGGGCTGCTGACATTCATATTGCCCACCCTCCTCCCCGGCGCCTGTAGCAGCTGTAGCATTCAGTAATTACTAGTTAGCATGGTCATCATTCACTGTATTACACTCCATCTATGCCAGAATGGCGAAAAACAATCTAAGGATGGAGGGGATGCCCATGCGCACTGTAGTCCAGGGGAGGAACCACCTATCTTGTGATACTTCGAAGACTCTTCCAGGACAACAATGTGCAATCATCCGGACCCAACACTAGGCGGCGATCTATGCACAGATATGAATGTCAGCAGCCCTACATGCCAAGAACAGATGCATACTGGTAAGTAGCATATTAGATTCCTTATTTACTCTTTAACCCCTTGAGTGCCCCGCCCTTTCCACGCCCTGTGCCGGGCGTTTCATTAGCGGGCGGGGCTCATGACGAGATAGTCTCGTCATGGGCACAGCGCAACCGCGGCCCATGACGAGACCATCTCGTCATGGGCACTCAAGAGGTTAAAGTTTTAAGACAAAACTGATTTCAAGAGTCCTGTTGTTTACATAGATCCATGGAAGGCATTCAGTAGAGCATATACATGCTGCGGGACCCCAAAGTATGTGGGGCGGGATGAGAAGTTAGCCGCTGCATTTCAGCCCCGTCGGTAAGATGGTTTCTTCTGATGCCCTCCTTGTCTGTTGCCTGCACGTTTCACTTTATACACCTAGTCACGTGATGTAATGAGGCTTTGTTAGTAGACTCAATGCAAGGGACTTCGAAACCCCCCCTGGGCGCTGTCCATGGTGTTATTACACGTCTGGCTTTGCCCTCGTGTTTTTTGTTTTTTTGCCATTGTTGGACGAAGGACTCGATACTTCGGCAGAGCTGTGAAAGAAGCTCTTGTCACCCGTTGCACCTGTTGGCATGGAGCCTGTTCAATGCGAGGGTTCGCTCTTGGTACCTGTTGAGGGCCCGTTTGTTGTAGGAGGGGTCGCTCGTGTAACCCTAGCACACAGCATTTCATTCACTCGGGTTTTCTGCCTTTACCACACACTTTTAATCCTGCTACTGCTCTATTAAATGCACAGTTCTGTGAAGCACGTGTTCTTTCTTTACCTGTCAGCCAGCGTTGACCCAGACAACCTTTCTATATTTCCAAGAATGCAGTGAAAATCGGCGTATGCCAGTTAGACTTTTCAAAAAACAGCACAAAACACACATTCTCGCACGGTTTCTCTTTTAGCGAGCTAATAGATGCCTAGACTTCAATGCCACATAAATCTCTTTTTTCGACAGAGACGTATCCTGTGCTGTTTATGGTTCTTTTAAAAAAACGAAATTGCAGTTTTCGTCTGGCTTGTAATAATTTGGCTCTTCTATGGCGGTAAATGAGCAGTTTAATTTTGTTCTGAAAGCTTATCACACTACTGTTCAACAAATGCAGATTTATGTAAACCTGTGGTTATTTCAAAATGACAGAACTTCAGCAGACTGGTAGCTAATCCAATGACCGGTCTGAAGACTCCCATTTAGAAATGGGTTTATGATGTACTGTGAATTAGTATAAATCAATTGTAGGTAACTTTTATCGCCAATAAATACATGTGGTGCACACATGAGGGTTGAATATAGGGGTGGGCGGAATATTCTGTTCCGCCCGCATAATTGACGGAATTATGACGACTCTGCGTTACTCTTAAAACGCGGAGTTCCGGCCAAATTCCACCAATCATTGCTTGGCGGAATTTTTTCTTGCGCACTGCTCCAGAAAGGTAAGCTAGCGAACGAGATTTGCTGTCCTTTAGCGCAATTTCTGGTCGTTAGGAGGACATCTAGCAAGATTTTTCTAACGCGGGTGGTCGCGACCATTCACGATCAGATGGTTGTCCGTCGACTAGAAAACCTTTTCAAACGATAGCAAAATCAACTCTCGTAGCTGCTCCCTCTAGTGCACTGCGTGGTGTCGGTCGAGTGGATTTTTCAGTGCGGAACATGCCACCGGCGCTAAATCACAGCGCAAGCAGTGCGACGTGCCTATTCCCGCCTGTTGGCAGAACTCAGAGGAAATTTTTATGTGACTATTCCGCAGAGTCAAATTCCGCCAGTTCTGGCCATCCCTAGGTGAATATACTGTGAAATAGCCATGAATAACACCATGGTGTTGCCTGTACACCTCATTATTATTCCAGTAAGCATAACAACATACGATAAAAAAAGAAAGCTAAAACCGCTATAGTAACTATGAATGATGATGAATTTAAGTGCATTTATTTGGAGAAAAAACACTCAAATAGGTATGTTTCAATGCTGGAAGATTTAAAACGACCGTGTGGTGCGGGAGCACTCGTCCTGCGGCCTGGTGAGGGTCCGGGTGCCCGTGACGGGGTCCATCGGGCCAAGGGAGGCTCCCCAGACCTGGCTGGGATCAGAAGCAGGGACCGGGCCAGGTGGGTGTGTGGCTGGCTAAGTCTTTTCCTTGCGGAAGTAGGAGTTTGGACATTATATAAACATTTACTGTTCTTTACGTTTTATAATTTATGTATACCCCACACCTGTCCCATTATTTTATCTTCATTATTTTTACACAATTTTGTATCAATGGTGACTTGAGTGTATCCGCCTTTACTAGTTAACATTGTGGTATTTTACAGGTATTGTTGAGGTGATGGGGAATATTTGCTTCATTTAGTCTTGGTTTGTTTTAAATTACTTGCACCGAGGAGGCCTCCAGTCGGGTTACCGCCAGGGGATCCCTCCCAGACACAGACTGTGCCTCTCGACCCTGCTCCATGGTCCACCCCAACTCCAAGACCGATGTGTGCTCCGACTCCTTATATTTCACCAAATGCCACACCAGTTCCCAGTGCTGGTGGGGGGTGGGGGGGGGGGGGCGGGCATAGTCCTTTCGGATTTGGAATAGAATCCAGTGTGACCTCGATCACAATGGCGCCCACCTCGACCTTGTCCACTACCTCATTCTGAGTCAGACATGCTTCCAGCTACAACACAGATTTTCAGACTCAAAGCCACATGACGGTGATGGCGAATTGCAAATGTATGATGAGGAGAATCTTTTTCTGGAACTCCAGAAGGCCAATGGCCTTGAAATTTCACCTGACATGGACCTCCGTTCTCTTTCTGGTCCCTCTAAGGAGGAATCTGCCTCATTTGCTATGGTTATAAGAAAGGCAGAAGAAGTTCCTGATCGCAAGCTACCTTCACTGAGGGTTAAAGTAAACCTGCTTACAGTGGTCCATTGTATTTTGGGAGGCCCTAACACCCTTTTGGGCATCTGGGCGAAGCCACGATCTTGCCCTCCTGTCATCAGACAAATAGCCGGACAACACCGGCCAGCTTTAGGGGACAGCACCCAACACCACAGAGCTTAGTGGTCCACATTGTCGCCAATCTGCTAAACCCAAATCATTTTTGACCACCCCAAGAGACAGTCCAAATGCATAAATTCCAGCCTTGCCCCTCAGGCTCACAAATTCGAGTTGTCTCTTGTGGTGTTACTTGCATGTATTGTGGGACATGGTGAGCGAAATCTTTCCCACATTACAGTCAACCTTCAACAAATAATCCAGGAAGGCCAAAAAGCGGCAAAGTATGTGATCCTCTCACGTCTGGGTTGAACATTTGGTACCAGGAATCTGTCATGAGCGTGTAGTTAGTGATCACATATGTCTTTGGAAACCAGGCAGACTCGGTATTAGAGCAGTTAAAAAAAAGCAAGGCAACAGCACGTTCACTTGGCCTTACACTGCCCATATGGCAGTTCCCTCTACAATACTCCCCCTTTCGAGGCTTTGGAAGGATACTGCAGAGGCCACATCAGACTATGCCTCTGCAACAACAGACCACTTCTACTTTGATGTGAGTGATCCAGCTGACAGCTTCCTGGCCCCCAGGGGCAATGAAGTACCCAGTCTCCGCCCCTCCTCACCCTCCCCCTGCTGCAATACCCCTTACGTTTGTCCTCAGCAGAACACTGTCCCGCGGTTGGAGGTCTGACAAGTTATTACCTCCATGGGTGCCAAAGTATCAGACAGATGGGTGCTTCAAATTGGCAGGATGGTCATGCCCCACCCTTCCTGCCCATCCCACCTAAAATGGCACCTATGCCACAGCAGTTTCCAGAGGTCGACTTGTCCAGTCACCGAAAAGAAGTTCACGCTCTCTTGGAGAAGGGAGCAATAGAAAGTTGCTGGCATAAGAGGTTAGGACTGGGTGCTGTTCCTGCTACTTTCTGGTGCGGAAGGAGGGTGAAGGACTTCGTCCCATTCTAGACTCATACCCTCTAAACTTCTTCCTCAGGAAGGGCCCGTTCTAGCTGCTCACGCTGGCCCAATTCTGTTTGACCTGGGTCCAGGCAACTGGATGGTGGCACTGGATTTGCAGAATGTCTGGTTTCACATCCCTGTATAGCAATCCCACAGACACTACCTGCAGTTTGAGGTAGGCCACAAGCACTTTCATAACTTTACACCTCCCCTTGGCCTCACCAGTGCACCTATGGTGTTCACGAAAATTGTGGTGGTGGTTGCTTCACATCTAAAGAGGTTGGAAATACTACTCTTCTAGTACCTCAACTACTGGTTGGTTTTAGCAGGTTTGCTTCAAACACTTGTGAACCACCTCCAGACGATGGTTGACCTCACGGTTTTCCAGCAACCTGCTGAAGTCACACCTGACTCCTTCACAGAGTTTCCCTTTCCTCCCTTTCATTGGGGCCATCCTGGGCACTGTGCTGTTTCAAAATTTCCCTCCACCTCAATGAGTCTGGAATATTCAGGTTATGATACTGATGTTTTAACCCTTCTCCTGGGTCTCAGTGCAAATGTTTCTGAAGCTTCTTGGCCACCTACAATTTGCTGGTGGACCATGCTGGATGGCTATTGCGGGTTCTGCAGAGAGATCGTAAGTCTCAATGGACTTAGTATCAAAAGAACCTTTCAGATTCCACCTGATGTCAGAGGAGACTGCAAAAGATCTACAGTAGTGTTTGCTGGACCACAACCGGACCGGCGGTAGACTCCTCTCCCTGCATCTCCCATAGCCAACGGTCATGACTGATGCATTGTTGCTGGGTTGGGGAGGCCATCTGGGAGAGGTGGCGATAAGAGGTCCCTGGTCTCCGGCGGAAAGTCAACTCCCCATGAACCTGTAGGAAATGTGTGTGACTCGCTTGGCACTAAAGGCATTTCTTCTATCAGTAAAGGGGGAACAGGTGCAAGTTCTTGCAAACAACACACCTGCTTTGTGGTACTGCAATAAGCAGGGCAGGAACGTGAAACACATGGCAGGATGTTTAAACGCCAGAATGGACATTGCCTATCGGTACACAAATGCAGCTATGCTCAGAGGTGGCACAGGGCATCTTCCATCAATAGAAAAAACGTAGCTCTATCTTTTTGCCTCTGCTGAGAACGCGCAGTGTCCAAAGTTTTGATAGTTGGATTTCCCAGGCCAATTCTGCCTCAGAGATACCTTTCGGTTGGGAAGGTTCAACGGTCTCCTGTACGCCTTCCCACCTCTACCTCTCCTGCCCAAAGTTCTGAAGAAGATCAGGACTGGCTGGGCCCAAGAAATACTAGCAGCTATGGATTGGTCCAGTAGATGGGTTTCTATCGCCGCAGCAGGGCATGGTCCTGCACCTGAGCCTGTGCAACTTACACCTCCATGCTTGGAGATTGAGCGGCAACAGTTAACTTCCATTGAACTTCCTCCCTAGCGGCAAGGTATTCCTTCACCAAAACCATCTAGGTGGGACCCTGGGAGAAGTTTGTGTGGTGCTCTTCTAGGCATATTCAGCCCTTTGCAAGCTCAGTTATCTGATGGCCTTCTTTTCTTCCTTCCATGGTTCTTTTTTTTACAGTTACTTGATCAGTCATCTCTGTTAAAATCACTTGTTACGTGTTTTTTAAAGAACTGACCCCAGTTTCAGCTGAAACCTTTTGTGGTGCCCCAATGGGAGAGACAGCTGTCCTTATCCTCTTAGACCTCTCCCCCACGTTCAGCACGGTATCCCACCCTATCCTCATCCGACACCTATATGAGATTAGAATCCAAGGGCTCACTTTCTGTTGAATCTACTCCTTCCTGAGTGAATGGACCCATTCAGTCCAACTGCTTCCTACAAGTCGGAACCCCGGTGTTCTCATCTGTGGAGTACCGCAAGTATCCTCTCTGATCCTGACCATCTTCAACCCATGTATGATCCCTCTTTCTAGAATGATCTGCTTCCACAACATCGATTTCTTCTATGCCTATGAGACCCAGCTGATATTCTCCCCCTTGGACAAGTCCTAGGACAAATTCACTACCTGCATTACCGAAGTTGCCAACTGGAGGAGGACCAACTGCCTCAAAGTTGAAACCGAGAAGACAGAGGTGATAATCTTTGGAAAGGACCCATCCAAATGGGGCTCCACCTGGTGGCCAGCTGAGCTTTGACATGCCCACACCCACACCTCCCATGCCAGGAACCTCAGGTTCATCGACATCAAGCTCAACGTGACTGCCCAAGTCAGTGCCATGATGGCTTCATGCTTCCTCACCCCAAAAATGCTGAGGAAAATCTTCAAACGGCCCCTGACCAGCACATACAAAACCATCACCCACGCCATCATCAGTAGCAGGAACACTCTGTGCGTCAGTAAACAACTCACCAGACCATTACAAACCAACCAGAACTTGGCTAAAAGAATCATACTTACCTTCCCACACCACACACACAATGCACAAACTACCACATTTCAACTAAAAAAACACACCACCACCAACCCCCCCCCCCCCCACACTGGAAAGACCTGCCACTGCACTTGAGAGCCTCCACTTCAATTTAATAATTCTGAAAGAAATTGAAGATGTGGCTCTCCAAAAAGCTTTCCTGCCACCCTGGGTGGGGCTTGTCGCAAACCTGCTCAACACCAGGATGCCATCCCAGTTGACAGCACGCTCTACAAATCCACACAGCATAACATAAGGGGTTAGTAAGGAGGTTAGAACCTCCTTACTAACACTCTGGACTACGATCGCCAATGCTTCACTTCGGCAAGGGGCAATTCCCGATTGCCTTAAATCGGGTCAAGTGACCCCAATTTTAAAGAACCCATCCGCGGATCCCACTGACCTTCATAACTTTCGTCCAATTTCTAACATCCCCACCTTAGCAAAGCTCCTGGAGAAATGTGTGCTCGCCCAAGTCTGTTCCCATATTGAACATTTTCAACTCCTAGACCAATAGCAATCTGGTTTCCGCCTGGGTCATAGTACAGAGTCCGCATTAACGCACATCGTTGATGCGCTAAGAATATTGGACCATAATGAGTCGTGCCTACTGATCCTTCTTGACCTCTCATCAGCATTCGATACTGTCAAACACGATAACCTAATTGACCTCCTGAAACACAGGATGGGGCTGTCTGGGCCTGTACTTAACTGGTCCTCTTTGTTCCTTCAGAATAGATCCCAAAGCTTCAAGGTGAACTAATCCCTTTCCCATCCTGCACCGGTCACGCTGGGGGTCCCCCAAGTTTAGCACTGTCTCCCACGCTCTTCAACCTGTTCATGGAGCCTCTGACAGAAATTCTGAAATCATCCAGCATTCACTATCACATGTATGCGGATGATATCCAACTATACCTCAAGATTGCCTCCCCTGAGGGCATTCAATCCCTCAATTCAATCCTGCTGGAAATACAAAGCTGGCTGACACATAACCACCTGAAGCTAAATGCTTTAAAATCTGAATTCCTCCTAATCTCACCCCACAACCATTCCCCGGTATTGGAACAATGGTTGAATCAACTTACAGCTCTAAACTACAGACCTATCCTCATTGAGTCAGCATCTTCTCTGGGTATCATTCGAGACAAAAGCCTGAACATGCTGAAGTACATCAGCTCCCTTACCAAAGGAGCTAACTACCAACTCAGTATCTTGAGGTCAACTCATACCCTATCTACCGGCTCAGGACGTAAAGGTGGCTGTGCTAGCACTAGTGATCTCCATGTTGGACTATGGTAGCACAACGCTTTGCGGATTGCCTAGAGTAAAGACAGCTCCTCTTAGGGTTGCCCTAAATTCTGCTGCTAGGCTCATAACTGGCACTAACAGATTCAGCCATATTTCTCCGGACTTGCTGGCCCTGCACTGGCTTCCCTATGAAGCGCGAATACAGTTACTAATTGCATGCATAGCACACAAAGCCATACACTTCAAGACCCCACTGTAACTCGCTCAGAAACTGGAGCTCTCATGTGGTTCAAGAGCCTCCTGAAGCGCCAGCACCCTTTTACTCAAACCACAAAAATGTAAGAAAAAGAAGACATATAATCGAGCCTTCTCAGGTATGGCACCGAGGATTTGGAACTCCCTTCCCCCAGAAGTCAGGGTGAATTCCTTCATGGTCCTCTTCAAAAAAAGGGCTCCTGATGAAGACATGTTTGCCTCTGTCGGGCCTCCCCATCTGATTCGGGGCCAGAAACGTAAATTTGTGGCCCGGCTGCTGGGCTCACGAGAATGTTCGGCCAATTATTAGACTGTTAATCTGTTGATTCTGTTTTGATTGCTTGTATTCTGTCTGATGTATAAACTGTAAAGCACTCTGATACCCTCAGTGGTTATGTTCGTGCTATATAAAACTTTCAAAATAAATAAAATAAACATTCTCAAATTTCTGATATGCACTCTTTTTGAGCCAATGCATAGTTGCCCCCCAAGTTTATTCACCCTGAAGACAGTGTTTATCCGAACGATCACGACACCTTGTCACATGAGTGAGCCACGAGCATTCTCTGTCCAGCTTTCGTACACCACCTTCTTTCTGGACAAGCTAGGTTTATGAATTAAGGATTAAGGCACCGTTCCTCCAGACAGTTGTCATGCCTTTACACATAAGGAAGTCTATCACTCTGTTTGCATTCTTTGCCCCTCCTCATCTATCCAATGAGGAAGAAAGACACTTAGACACTTAGACACTTGGAAAGCTCTGAGCTTCTACATGGTTTGGAACAGGGACCTCTCAGGTGGACAATCAGCTGTTCATTAGGTTCTCTGGGACAAAGAAAGGTAGGGCAGTGCAGAAACAGACCATCTCTAGATGGATTATCCTTTGTATAAATTGAATCTGCTACATATTGGTCATGCCCCAGAGCCAAAGCTGCCACCACTGCACTGTTTTGCGTGGAGTGCTGGTTTTGGACATCTGCCAGGCTGCTACATGGGTGCTAATCCACACCTGGCCAGAGGGGTGTTTTGCCAATTCAGTCCCGCAGGATTTTCTCATCTGAGCCATTCCACTGACCCTCCACCTGTGGAAGTACTGCTATGGTATCTATTCACAAGGTTAGGAATCTGCTGTTGGAAGTATACATCAGAAGAGCAGGTTACTTACCTTTCGGAACGCTCTTTCTGTTGGACCCTCGATCTAATCACAGATTTCTCACTGACCCACCCTCCTCCCCGTTCTGTGAAATTGCCTCCTCGGTCCATACTACAAAGATTCGAACTAGAGATCTGCACACTGGCCCACTCTGATTCCCATGGGCTCCGTGCCAGACGGCGCAGAAAGATTTCAGAAAGAAACTTGTGTTGACATACAGAGGTGGCGGTTATGTTGTGGCCCCGACGTTACTTCCGGGGCGAGACCGATCCAACACGGAGCCGCCTGATGCCACATCTACCAGTGCACAAGGTAATTGTTGTGAAAAAAAATACAGATACAGTCTGGCGCCATTCATGAGGTGAAGAATCTGCGGTTAGAGTATCCACCAGAAAGAGCGTCACTGAAGGTAAGTAACTGAGATCATAGGCTAGTTATGATCTTGCCATTTATGGTATTACATTGCTGATTGTTTTCATGAAAAGTTTGCTTTGCTTCAAGAATGATGTTGTACCATTCCTACTAATTTAGTAAGACTGTGCGTTTGGGCAACATAAGCATCAAAACCATGGGGGACTAGGTCCATTCATACCATCGGAATATGTTGACTTAGTTCCTGGCTAGCTCACAGTGCGCCATCAGGACCTCTAAACCTTACAAGGTACAAGATGATGTCTATAACCTTAGACCATGACGTCCCTGATTCCCCTACCCCCCCCCCCCCGGAAAATCATGAAACAGATCTACTCTTTCATTGTTAACTCAGGCATGCCCATAGGGAGACACGAGAAATACACTTCAAACATTTATTGAAGCAATTGGATTCTTGTGTAAAATACTTGCGCTGCAATTAGAAGTAGAATAAAGCAGAGCATAGTAACCAACATTACAAAGATGATGAAAAAGATAAACAATTCAACCACTGTGCATTTAGTTTGATTATACTGATAAATATAATTTTCCTCCTACCTAGCGCTGCCTATCCTAAAAAGCATAGGGTGTGCAGGTCTGCCAGCATACCTTGGAGTGGTCTAACTCCCCCATTTATCTGCGTACCTGGGTCACCTGGTAGCCAGTCTAGGTGTAGAGCAGCCCCCGTCCCTCTCCGGATAGTGATGGAATTCAGATGGGCTAGAATTCAGGCAGGGTGCGACCGTGACAATTCATCGAAATCCTCCGTCTAAACAAAGGCTTGGTGCAGTTTATATAATAAAACTGAGCCTATTCGTCCTGTGCCTGAGTTCTGGTCCAGTTTTCATGTTGATTCTATCCACCCAAAGCTGTCGCCAAATGGACAACAAAAAACAAGGTCAATTTACGCAGCGTACCCAATCCTTGGATAGAATGTTCTAAGGTATGATAATGTGCCTGTGAGGAAAGGTAATTGTAAGTAGACCTTTTCTGAGTACACTATCCCAAACGGATGTGCAAGCAAATGTGTGTTAAAAGTCACAGTTTAAAAAGATGTCCACTTTAAACGTGAACATGTAAAATGGAAGTGGTTGTACACAGGGCCTACTAACCTCACAAGAATGACTCATGATCATGTATTAAAAAAAGAAAAAAACTTACCTTACCGCCATGTCTCTCTGTCGTCTCTCCTCGTGTCGGGAATGGAACAGGAAGCACCTAGGCTTCCTTGACCAATCACAACGCTGCAATGCAGCAGTGTCATTGGTCTGAGCGTCGAGGTGCGGTGTTCAGCCAGGGACTGGGGGTCTGGGCATGTTCCCCATGCAGGCTGTAAAGCAGCCTGCAGAGAGAACATGCGAAGTGCGCATGACTATTTGACCTGTCCGAAAGGGCCGGCAAAATGGTCATTGCGCACTTAGGAGGGTGCTACTGCTCCTCCCCTGCCCTGCGAGTAGAGCAGCACTGCTCCGTCACACAAAGCCGCCGCAGCAGGACAAAAGAAAATGATAATAACAGTACGTTATTATCGTTTTCTTTTTCCTTTCTTTCACTGCTTCAAAGCAGTGGGGTGACGCCCCTCCACCTTAGCAGAGAAGCCGCTACTGTTGGGAACACCTTTAGTTTTAATGACATGTTTCACTAAACATGTAAAAACATGATACACTTTTTTGAAGTTTGCAGAGGGTTTATTTTATTAACATGCATGAGCGTTTTACCTTAGTAGATCAGATTGTATCACTGCATTGAGAGGCATTTATTAGCAGTAATAGTTTTCAAACATGACCTTGCAAACATTCATGCCGCCCCCATTCAGGAAAAACAATGCCCTTAGTGAACCAAGAGGCAAGTCATTTGTCATGTGCACCTTGTGTCTAGCCTTGATTGTTACATAATTAGAACGTTACAGTTTATTAAATAAAATACAAGCGAAGGTTTTGTATAGCACACATCCTCATATTTTAAGAGGCTCTCTTATGTGGTAATGAAGAAATAGGAGGGAAAGATAAATGAACCAATTGCCTAGGATCACACAATTTTGTTAAGTGGGGAAGCCAGGACTGATCCAGGTTTTCTGTTTTCGCATTTTGCACTTCAGCCACCAGATGAACGTTATACATTAGAAGTTAATGGTTTGACTTTATTTCTTAGTGCTTGAGAATAGAGGGCTGGTGACAGACCGGAGTCACATTAAGGCTTGGTTTGTTGTCCACACCATGCATGTGCTTCGCGTCCCCATATGCCCACCTTTCATCACCCTGACACTTGCATTGCTGGCATCAGTGCGGCCCTGGGGATGCCACAGATACTACTTTGCGGCCCCTGGGGAAATGTTTGTGAGTATGCATGTTCTAGACCGTAAATAAAGAACTTGGACTGCCTGCCCAATGAACATATATCAGTTTGGCGCATTGACAGCCATCAAATACAGCAGGCTCCATACTCTCCTTCCAGGGTGTATAAGAATGACTTCATGGGCGCTTTGGGATAGAAAATAAGTGCCTGTATCGCAATATTTCATCATTATAATCCACATTTCTGTAATTTCACCTGTTTTGCTTTTGGTATGGTATGTAAACCAGTAACACCACATACACCCTCGGCCTCCTTGACAAGATGTGGATTATAATGAAATATTAGGATCCTGGCACTCGGCAGTTTTCAGCGATACCTGCTAAAACATAGGGCCTTAGACATGTTCCTGCTTGAACCAAATGCGCTGTCTTGGTTTAAGTTTTCGGTATTGCCTCTGAAATTAGTAACTCTAATAAAGAATAGAAAATAAATGGATTATACATGCAGTAATTTCGTCCTCTTTAAATTCGAATCATTATCCTTAAGGACGTTTGGGATGAGATTCACTGTGAAGCATAAAAAGAAATTAACCCAGATAACTACACTTGCTATAATTAAATGTTGCCGTGCTTCCCCTATCACAACAAATGGGAAAATGGCAACCTGTGCTTTTGTGCTGTTTTTGCCGCAAGTTACTCAGACGTTCTCCATAACTTCCCAGAAGTTAACAGCGAGTTAGCATAGTCTATCAGTGCTTCCGTATTATGTGGTATTTCCCTGCTAGGGAACCCTCCCCTTTCTCCTTGAGGTAGCACACGCCTGGTATGTCTCAGGTGATATCTGAATATAATATGGACTATTATGTGTAGCCAACAGCCCATCTTATCTTGCGGACTAGCTCACCATTCCTGGTAGCTCTTGGCACACCCGAAGCCAGGCCACCATCAGACCGAAGACTTCAGAAGAGTAAAAAGGAAAAAAATAAGGTAACAGGACTTTTCCATCTACACACTTAGGAACTAGAATAACATCCCCATATCCACAAGGGCGGCCCCAACTTGGGGCCATTTTAGAAAAGAGTTGAAGACACACATCGTTAAAGAAAACTACATCACAGTGCAGTAACAATCCAATAACCAGGTACCTCTCCTCCCACTTTTTGACTCTTTGCCTTTCATCCTGCACAGTCCTCTGCTGTCTTTTTGGCTAGGTTTGTGCCATACAAATAATACATGCATACATAGCCTGTCTAACTGGCAGGTATGCATGTAGGTAGAAGGACTGAGGTGTTGAATCTGGCATGTGCACGCATCAGGCTCCCTAACCCCTATCTCTTTCGGTGAATCAAGGTTTTCAAGCCTCCACTGTGGCTGATATTCTGCACATAGGAGATATACCCTTCAAAGATTCGCTATTTAGTCGTGACACCTCCCCATATGAACCAATTAGCGGGATTTCCGTTTTTGTGTCTGGTTTTTGAGGATTTTTCATCATTTTACCGATGTGACTTGCCACGATGTAATTAGTGTTTGTGGTTATCTGACATCACTTCAAGTGATGTTTTCAATAGGCAAATAAGTTCTCACTCCTAGAGATTTTTAAAACTTGGGAGCTCTGAATCCGTGAGATGTCTCCTGACCCTGTAAGGTCATGGGACAAGGATTGGTCCAACAAATGACGTGATAATTAATACCCAAGCACTTTCAAGGTAATTTCCAATCCTAACTGTCTTAAATAAAAATGAAATAAATAGTCCTGTGTGGTTGCTGGTGCTTATAAATAGGGCCTGTATTTTTTTTTGTGTGTAAGTAAACCACGGCTGATGTTGGCCACCACCCATGAAATAGCTATTCATTCTTTATTTTTAGTCCTATAGGATTCAAAAGGCTTTTTGAAAAGTGTTTGATGGATGCAGCGTGAATCTTTCCTGGGTGATGCTGTGTCCCTTGATGTTACAAGGGTTAGGGTTCTCCGCTGCCTTACAGAACTGTCACGGCTACATGCTCCACTTCAAACAGAGCACTCTCAGTTGGTTTTACCGTTTTGCTAGGGCTGCAGATAATGAACTGCTTCTTTGAGGCAGCATTGGTTTTTGATGTGTTTTTTAAACATACTAGTCAGACACCTTCTTTGAGCTTTTGAAGTTCTTGTCTGGAGGTGCGATTTTGTGTGGACTTGGGCAGTGTAGGCCACATACCCAAGGGCGTTGTCAAGCCCCTGCTTTAGCAGCTACAGCGGGGTTGGGGCTTTAATAGGCCTCTTCTGTCGGCAGCTTGGCAGACAAAGTTTAATAGTTAATGTGAAAGGGTGGGAAGGTGAGTGAGTGAGTTGAAGGATGGATGCATGGCTGAATGAGTGAAAGGATGGATGAGAGAAAGGGAGGAAGAATGGGTGAATAGATGGATTCATGGATGGACAGATGTCTGAAAGGATGGATGGATGATGAGAGAATGGATGGAATGATAAATGAGTGAAAGGATGGATTATGAGTGAAAGGGTGAATGATGAGTGAAAGGGTGAATGGATAGATGGAAAGAGTGGCTGGATCGACAGGTTGAAATAGGTGTATGGATGGATGAGTGAATTAAATGGTGGATGGGTCAGTGAGTGGATGGATGGGTGGATGGATGTGTGAGTGAAATGGTGGTTGGGTCAGTGAGTCAAGGGGTGGATGGATAGATGCATGGTTGAATGAGTGAAAGGATGGATCTAAGGATGGATGTATGAAAGGGAGGAAGGATGGATGAATGGACAGACAGATGTGTGAAAGGGTGGATGGATGATAGAAAGGATGAGCGAGTGAGAAGGATGGATTATGAGTGAAAGGGTAAATGGATGGATCGAAAGGATGCCTTGATGGATGGACGGTTTGAAAGGGTGGATGGATGGTTGAAAGGGTAAATGGATGGATGGATGTGTGAAGTGAAGAGATGGATAGATGAATGAGTGGAAGGGAGGAAGGTTGGATGGGTGAGGGAAAGGGTGGATGGCTGGATGGGTGATGAGAGAAAGGATGGATGTATGAGTGAGAGAGAGGACAGATCAATGAGTGGAATGGTAAATGGATGGATCGATGAGCGGATGGATGAGTGAAAGGATAGATGTATGTGTGGAAGAGTGAATGGATGGATGAGTGAAAGGGAGTTTAAATGGATGGCTGGATGAAAGGGTGGACGGATGGATGAATGAAAGGTTGAAGGGATGGATGGATGAGTGAGTGAAAGAGTGGATGAGTGAAAGGTTAAATGGATGGATGGGTGAGTGGAAGGATGGGTTGAAGGGTGGATGGATGTGTGAAAGGATGGATGACTGAGTGAAAGTGTGGATTGATGAATGAGTGAAAGAATGGCTGGATGTATGTATGAGTAAAGTGGGGGGATGTGCGAATGGATGGATGATATTAAGGGCGGATGGATGAATTGATGAAAGCATAGTGGATAAGTGAAAGGATGGATGACTGAGTTAAAGGGTGGATATGTTTGACGGATATGTTTAAAGCTAGATGGATGCTTGGATATGGATTGGCAGATGGATGGAGAGGTGATAGACTGAATGTTGGATGAATGACTGAATAGATGACAGAATGTAAAGGTAAAACAGTGATTATCAACAGGTGGATGGAAGGATGAAAAATTGAATTGATAGATGCTTCGATGGAAGAGACAAGCAAGTTCTTTTGGGTAGGGTTGCAATGACTTGCTTCGCTTGCTTGGTGTCTTTGGCTCAAAGTGGGGGGTATTTTAATATACTGGTTACTCCTTGCGTTTGGGATTTTGGCAGAAGGGCCTGGGTTTTCCCTGCACAGGATTGGAATGTTCTGGAACACATTCAGCGCAGCAGTTTTCAGGAGGCGAGGAAGGACAGCCCTTGCCAAGTACGCCTCTTCAGCCGCACCTGTGCCGATGGGCACGAATGTGGCAGCGTAGGGCAGGAGGCGCATCCTGTAGGGTGGCTTATTCAAAGCTTGTCTAAAAGGTGATGAAAGCGGCCCGCCGGTTCTCACTGCAGACTAGTCATTGTAATGCAGCGCCTGTCTTGGTGTGGCTGACTCACAAAAGGTGAACACCTGTTTCCTAGCAGGAAGGTTCTCTTTAATTGCGTTACGTTTTTTTTTTTTTTTGCAACACTAAGAACTGACCTTACGGGAAACAGAGAGGAAAAAGTTGTGAATATTTCCTGTCAGTTTGTGACATTTTTAACCCGTAGCAACCCGTGCTTTTAGACCCCACAAATACTACAGCGCCTTTGACCTTGATGGACAAAGCCTCTCTGTCACGACCCAGCACAAGGCACGTCACTGACCTCCAGACCCCCTTACGTTTCCACAAGTATACCAGACAGGGGCGACACACCTACGGTGACTGAGAAAACTCTGCTGTGTCACCACACAGATCTCGGAGTTTATCAGTCCAGACCCTCCCAACCTTCTGCTACTCACCACCCACAGAAGCAGACCACAAAACATCAGTCATTCCCAGCAAATATCTCTGCTTCGCCACCACCAGACCATGAGGAAGTGACCCGGGGCATATCAGCCCAGACCCTCTAGGACCTGTCCATGCTGCAGAACCTGGCCAGAACAGACCCCCACCATATTGGATCTGGCTGCTAAAATGTACCTGTCACTATACCCCACGAAGACGACCACGGCATTTCAGCTCTAGGTTTCTAGCGCAGAGCCAGTTTTGTCATTTTTCCAGTTTTTGTGAATTTTCTCAGAACATTCTGATGTGGTGCACATTTTTTTTTAAAATGGCTTCCATTCGATCTCGGTATATTGCATGTCTCTGTCCGATCCTAGTATATTGCATGTCTCTGTCGTGAAAGAATGCCAGGAATTCAACTTTCGGCACTTTTGAGGAGACCTTCATAAGACTATCCTGGATGGCTTGACTCCTAAGCATCCATTGTATTTTGCCCGTCTCTGAGATTCAACCTGGTCCCTTAAGAAACAACTTTACTGGTAGAGAGCAGTGTTCACACAAGGTGGGTTTCCTAATGGAAATACATTCTTGCTCTTTCTAGATGCATCATCTGAAGTCGGGTGACTACGTACACTAGTCCATCTCTTGTCGTCCAAAGTGTTCCCCACTTTTATCCCCGATAGATAGGCTTGCACCCCAAAACAGAACTTTCTCAGAACTCCACCTGAGACTTGACACCTGGTCATATCATTAGGTGCCCATGTGGTCTTACATTTAGTGTAGTCCTGAGGTGTCACCACAACCTAATGCCGACGTGATAAACAAGGTGGCTCTCCGAGACTAATGCTGCCACTGGACAGTAATCAAAGATCCTTATTTCTCCAGTTTATTCATATTAGTGGTAGTATCCAGATCTTCTTCATCTCTTCGAACAACCACACAGAAGATTCCGTGAAGGCTGGATCTTTTCTTCAGGATGTCAATCAAAATCCTGCTCCTGCCCTACCATCGCTGAGCTAGACACCTGGACCCAGAGTACGTGCAATACAGCCACTCAAATCCTCTCACAGAGTACATAACTGTTAGAAATGGGATTTTTGGTAGGCTAGGGCGTGGGCCAAAGCCAGGCAAAAACCACCATTCTAGTCAGGATAAGGGAGTTACACTTCTAAAATAACCCATGCTCACCCCCTTGGTAGCTTGGCACGAGCAGCCAGGCTTATCCTAGAGGCAGTGTGTAAAGCATTTGCACATAACCAACAGTAATACAGTGTACGCACTACAAAAGGACACCACACCAGTTCAGAAAAATAGCCAATATTTTTATATACTTTAAGACAAGACCAAATATGAAAAAAATCCACAATACTATAGTTAAAAGTTCACAGTTACAAAAATACGCTGATTGAAAAGAGTTCCTTGTGTGGATAGCTCTGTCCAGGCTACCACGGTGTCGTGAACAACAAATCCAACAGTTCTGGCTGGTTGCGGGCCAACTACGGTGTCGGGAAGACCCGCAAACAGTACCTGTGAGAAATGCAGGGCGCTGAGACCCTTGAAGTCACTCGTGTTGCAGGTCGAGCTCCTCTCTGGTGGAATCAGGAGCGCTGGCGCCCGTAGGCGTCAGGTGCTGTGGTGTGAAGTGCAGCGGTGTGGTGCCCCCAGGTCGCGATGCGAGCAGCGGCTCGGTGGTGGCGTCAGATGGCATCGGTGAGACCAGGGTCACGGTGTGAGATGAAGGCGGTGCTCGCCGCGGTGCTAGCAGGTCACGGTGCAAGCAGCGGCGTCGTCGTTGCTGAAACGCTGTCGGCTGATGAACTGGAGTCGATGGCACCGGCGTTGGTAGGCCAAGGCTGCGGTGCAGAATGAGGGCGGTGCGTCGTGTGACTTACGAGCAGTGCCCTCGAACCACGGTGCAAGCAGTGGCGTCGATTTCGGCGGGAATAGGTGGCGTCAGGCAGGCCAAGGCGTCCTCATGAAGCAAGGCGGCGCAGAGTGTGGTGCCCACAGGTCGCGGTGCAAGCAGCGGCTCAGTGGTGGCGGCAACAGGCATCGTCAGTGAGACCAGGGTTGCAGTGCGGCGTTACCGCGGTGCCCTCTGCGGTGCCTTCAGGACACGGAGTCGGCAGTGATGTCGTAGACGTCGTCGAGTTGGTGTTCTTCGGGTTGCAGCACAAAACACACAGTCCCCAGTGCTGCGGGTCGAAAAACTTGAAGTCTTTGCTGTTCCTGAGACTTCGTGAACAGGGGGCAAGCTCTACCTCAAGCCCTTGGAGAGACTCACAAGTTAGGTTGCAGAAAGTCCAGTCCAGGCCTTCAACTACCCAAGACAGAAGCAGCCACTGCAGGTCAGCCCAGCAAAGCACCCGGCAAAGCAATCGTTCCTTTTCACAGCTTCTCCTGCTCTTCTTCTTGGCAGTCTTCTTGATCCAGATGAGTTCTAATGTTCAGGGGTCTGGGACCCAGTATTTGTATCTAAAAATCCTTTGATCCTTCAGGCAGAGTGTGTCTGTGCCCGGCCAGAACCAGTTGGGCCTTCTCTGGTGTGATTTCCTGGCAGGCGGTGGAGACAGCATTTGTCAGAGGCAGACCAGGCCCTTTGAGGTGCAAGGAAATCTCCTCCCCCTTCCCCCATCGTAGCCCAGGTCTATTCAGCCCTTTCCTGACCTACCTAGACTATCTGGAGCCCCTCCGGCCCCCCAGCCGTCTGTCATCCAAAACCCAGACAGGCAATCCACATGCCCGCGGAGGCACACGGGATGACTGAGCAAGAAAATACCCACTTTCTAAAAGTGTTATTTTCAACCGGAGAATGCAAAAAGCACCTTCACTAAAGGATGCATCTTTAGATTCTGAGTTCAGGCATACTAAATTTTATTTTCTTATGGAATTCCCTGGGCCAGTTATGTTTATAAGATGTTATAAACAAACCTCTCATTCTGTCCTAGTGGGAACTGGTAGCCTTGCAATAGTGAAAAACGAAATTGGCTGTAATTCACTATTAGGACATGCCACACACACCAGGGCATGTCCTACCTTTCACATACACTGCACCCTGCCTACAAGGGTACCTTGAGCCTACCTTGGAGGTGCCTGATATGTAAGAAAAGGGAAGGTTGGGGACTGGCAAGTGTGTGCACTGGCCAAGTCGACATGGCAGTTACAAACTGCGCGCGGACTCTGCAATGGCAGGTCTGAGGTACTTTTTCAGGGCTACTTACGTGGGTGGTATAATCATTGCTGCAGGCTCACGAGTAGCATTTGATTCACAGGCCCTGGCACACTCAGTGCACTTTACTAGGGACTAACAAGTAAATCAAATATCCAATCATGGAAACACCAATCCATAGCACAATTTACACAGAGCACCTGCACTTTACCACTGATCAGCAGTGCGAAAAGTGCGCAGAAACGTTACGCCAGCAAAAAGTCAAAAGTGGGCGGTCAGAAAGCAAAAAAGTCAGGAGAAACACGCCAAAAGATGCCCAGTATAACAATAACAATCTTAGAAATAAAACACCTTTCATAGAGAACATTCTGTCTGTTTAAGAGGAATAGGTTTCGCATGTACTGGACGTAGAACCGGGATGACCACAGAAAGTAGCAAGATAAATGGTACTGTCTTTTATATTTGATAGAATCTGGCCTTAAATTTCTTTAAACATACAGGTGGATGAGTATCAGATCTGCATACCTCTGGCATTTTTTTTTTTTAGCACTGTGCATCTATGAAGGCTACTCTTCAAACCTATGCGTAAGTATTATTGATCACACTTGTTTTAAAGGTTTCTTTCTCCGACGCCATCACATCAGCATTGAGGGTGAGTGGATTACATAGTCAATACACTCATGCGCATAACTCTGTTTCTTTTTGTAATAAAAGGTATTCTTGAGGACTCAATCATCTTTTCTACCCATTGTAATTGTAGGTTTTTACCCTAGCCATTCAATATGTTTGCCAATTTTTTCAACCTTGAAACAGGTCCTTAAATATCTTAATGTAAAAGAGCTTTACAAGAAACAAAACTAAAGCCACCAATAAGTTGAAATAACTTTTTAAACATCTGTTGATCAGTTATGTAACGAGTCCCAGTCATGCCTTCTTATCAGTAGTCCGTAGCTAGATGGATTTTTCTGATGAAAACGTCTTCCAGTAGATTCCTTATCTTATGAATATTCCCATGCTCCAGACTGGATGCAAAACCTTTTTCCCCAGCAGTTCTGCATTGTCACCATGTGGCACCATGCAGCTTCAGCCGTGATTCTGCTTGCCAAGGATGTGATTGCAAGGGGACATATAAGCCACCTTTCAGTGCACTGGCATCAGTTCTTGTTTTTCTTCACCTCATCGACATGGGTCTGGGTCTCTTCTTTTGCTTCGCCGACTAAATTTCTAATCTTTCAACAGTGAGGAGATCACGTCTCCTAAGGTTTCAATGATAAAACCCTATCACAGGTGCACTAAGATGATGTCCTTGTTGGACCCTCATACCATCTTCATGTGGTGTCTAGGATCAAAACAGGACTCCTTGGCCTACTATACCTCTTTGATGCAGCAAGGACTAGGTTATTTTTTACCAAGGTCCCTCCGGGATGCGGCATAGCACTTCCTTTCTTCTTCAGGGAAGTCTCCTGACAAGAAACAATCTTCCCCCCAAAAAAAAACACAGGAACGAAAAATCTTCTTCCTTGAGGTAATAAATCAGTATGTTAACACAGTTACCCTATATTAGTCTCTTCTGTTAACGACTGAGCCGAATTCAACATTGAAAAAGATAAAGCCAAAATTTCCAACTCCATTGCCGACCCTGCACAAATTGTGGCCTCCCAGTTGGACATACTGAATATTTATAGAAGGGCACTATTACACGCAACTCCACTCCCCAACAGTGGGCCTGCTCCTGTGGATTTGGCAATTATGGCCGCTCCTAGCCTGCTGCCGCATGGCTCTGCCTCCAGAGACTGGCCTTTAAATATGCCCCGTGACCAGACCTAACCTGCCTTCTCCCTCACCTGCTGGCAGCAGGCACTGAGATATCATAACTCAACTGTAATAAATTATTACAGTTGAGTTCTCACGTCATTTCTTTATAATAGTTGACTGGGTGCGGTATAAGTCAGCTGTCACTGATTTCTTTATAACAGCTGACTTACAACGCACCCACTCACCTATTATAAAGAAATGACGTGAGAACTCAACTGTAATAATTTATTACAGTTGAGTTATGATATCACAATGCCTGCTACCAGAGCCTGCAGGTGAGGGAAAAGGCAGGTTAGGTCAGGCCAAGGGGCATATTCAAAGCAGCTGTTTAAAGATCAAACATTAAACCTGCCATTTGTTTTTTCTACTCTGTTTTTCTAGCTGTACAGTGACATGCTGAAAGATTTTTATGGCAACATTTTTGTTTTGTACCTCTTAAGTATTCATAGAAAAGTTAAAATGTTTCTACACATTTTGAGCTACTGCCCCTTTTTTAAACTGCCTTGTATTAAAGTGATTCTAATATCTTTGTTCAACAAGTATCTAACAACTTTTTTCATGTGTTAAATTTTGACCTAGAGGTTCTATTTTTATTCTTCATGTTTGCAGACATGTGCTCTCATATGAAAAAGCTACGCACCAAGGATTTATGTGATTTTGTGGGGAAAGGTGCTAGTACTACCATTTATTGTACGGAATAAAGTATACTTGTGCAGTACATGAAAAGGTAATTGCAAGACACCTCGAAGTTCCATAACTTTAAAATGAAACTCAACCTTCTGCCTTGTTCCTCTATATGATTGTGGAAGTCCTCTGTGACTTGCATTATGCTTAGAATGTACGTCAGTGAGTACTTTTTCAGATATATAATAGGCGACTGGTTGCGTCACAATTCGTCTACTATAAAGAAGTCAGAGATGGGTTTTTACTCCTGGATTGCAGAATCCCATGTATTATATCTAAAATTATAGATCGATAACAGTGAATAATAGGGATATTTTTCACCGAGGGGTTATGAGCGACATCAGATATCCAACTAGAGCGAAGCTCGAGTTTTCTTGATGCCACTCCCGAGGTGAGAAACTTGCCCGTAATTCACTTTTTACCCATATATAATTTTATGTTATGCATGGCCCCCAAAATAATCTGACCCTGCTTTCAGCAGCTACGCAAGGGCAGAGGAATAATACAGACCCCTACATAACCTGGCATCTCCTCCTGGACCCGCTTGTAAAACAAAAAACAACAACCTTACCTGCCATCCGTATCCAAGACCACCACCTTCCCTGCCTTCCTTTCTCCTCCTGTAGCTATGCTATCTACTGTCAGTCAAATCAGACAAGCAACACTGCACTGACAGGCTCTCCGAGAGCACTGTCAGTCTGGCCTGGAAGGCCTTTATGACGTAGCAACAGTGGGTAACGAGTTTTGCTATCTGTTGCTAAGTCATATCAGTGAGTTACCAGATTTAGAATCTGGTGTAAACGATAGGGGCTTTCTGTAGAAGCCATGCATAGCAAGAACATAAAATACAATGCTTTATATGGAGATTACGAGCTCCCACACATGCATGATGATAATCTACTGTTCATGAATTCAGGCGAAATACCTTTAATGGAGAACTACTACTGCTGACTTGGGGTGGGGAACGGCCACAGACCTATGAGCCTCAGATCATTGTGGACAGCACACCCTAGTGAGGATTTCTGGGTGCTATAAAATCTTCTCATTCAATTTGAATGGGGACTCTGTTGGAAAATGTGTACGAAGTCTTGTTATTCTAGTCCTTAGTCTGCTTCCATCCCATCACCGCTGCTCTTTCCTTATGTGTTGATGTAAACAAAAAGATTAGGGACACAGTGTGTTATGGAAAGCAATGGCTTTGTTAGCTAGTAGTGTCCCTAGTTTAAGCCAAGCTTCATCTTTGTGCTGAACTAGAATGCACCCTTGTGCCTCCTCCATGCCTGGAAGGAGTCCAGCGAAAGGAGCACTAAGGACTACGCATACAGTGTGGTGTACACAATACAGTAATACTTTTTCCCATTTTCGGAGTATGATTTCATGTTGAATACTTGTCGCCTAATCGCCTTTTTGCCTTTGCTCAGTTGTTCAATCTCCATTCCTGTTTCTCTCTTGTAGGTGTTGCCCTCTTGTCAGATGTGTATCCACAGCAGATCCTGCCTGTCCTGCTTGCACAGTATGGCAGTAATGAAGAAGGGGGTCAGAAAACCCAGACACCAGAGACCAGGATGAAAATTGGTGAAGTGCTGATGAGAATCATCAGGGCTTTGGGTGAGTACCATAAATCCTGGTGGGTACTGTCTACTTGTTGCAACGCGTTTATGAAGACTGGTCTGGCACAATGTCATAGGAGTGATACATTATTCATCAGCGTTAACGCTTCATGATATTGTTCATAGTGAGCCAAGCGTTCCTAAAGTGACAGGGAGAATCCTTAGCGCAGCAGGCGAACATGCAAAATGCTGTATTCCATTATGAATAACAGTATTATGCTACCGATAAATATAACTTTTCTTACACAGTACAAAAGGTCCTACAACCTCTTAGCATTCCCTTCAATGTAGTTCATATGTCTTCTACCTGATTTTATGTGATGCATTCCAGAGTTTGAACTTCCACAGTCGAATGTTCTGTTGACCGATGGCTGTCGCGAATTGTGCCCTAAAATGTGACTTTCTCAATGCTCCTAAAGTTTGGAAGTGTTGTAAAAACCATGTTGGCTGTGCTCTCATTCTATGCCCATTCTCATTTCTTTTTGAACGCTCTCTTGCCTCAGCCCTTCCCTTGTACCTCTCTATGCTTCTTTCTCTTCTCCATAACAATGTTTGCGGCTGTGTATCCGGCTGCTTGCTAGTGTTCTGTTTTTTTCTATATGCACAACTTTGTTCATTAGCATTTGCCTGTGTTATAGAGAACTACGATTTCAAAGGTCCCTCTAACATTTCAAGGCCATTGCTCAGATTCCCTTCTGGAGGTTCAAAATGCACAGTTAACACCAGGAGAATCTCATGGGAGGTGGTTTGCTATCACCAATCCACTACGTTTTGAAAGATGGGATGTTAAAAGCTGGTGACAGATAACTATAGGCTTAAGCAATGCCAGGTAGTGGAGGGATATGTGACTCCAGCCCAAATTCTGCCACTGTTAAAGAATGGTGGTCCACTATTCTTTAAAGACCCACATAATGCCTGGTGCAATATCGCTAATATGGGGCGGATGCTTACTAGGTGTCTGTAAAGGGACAGTATTATGTTTTTTTACATGTATTTAATAGTGTACTTAGCAGCACTATTACTAGGGTGTCCTGGTGTTAGGCAGAAGCAGAGAAAACGAAAAAGGGGGGGGGGGGCTAATAGCAGAGCATCCAGGTCTTCAGAATCACCCTCAGCACAAGTTGCAGAATTGGTAGCCTGCTGTCACTTGCCCACAGCTGTCCATGCACTTGTAGCCATTTACGGGAAGGGGAGGGGGGTTCAAAGGGGTAGCAAAATACAATCTGTCTAATTAATATTCATTAGGGAGGTTGTTTTGCGATTCCATGCAAATTGACAATTTGCAATGCAACTTTTTAGTACACTGGAAATGTGATCACTGTTCACAAATCAGTCTATGTTCAGTTTGCAGACCACTGGTTTATGAATGGGGTTAGTACACCAGGCCCCAGATGTTATATTTAAACACGACTCCAAAGGGTCTTGGCCGATCCTGGCCATTCTAAACTGGCTAGTTACCTTTGTGAATGAATAACAGATCAGGGCTTCTATCACCAGCAGGCTGTGTCCACCATTTCCTTTGTTTATCCTTTGCATCTATAGCTAAATACCACCACAAAGGATCAGAATTAAGTGAAATAGCTGTTATATATTGTATTGTCATTGCAGCCCCTTCACCATCGATCTGAATACCAAAGCATAACTTTCAATTCAGCAGGTTCAAAATACCATACCATTAATATTCATTGTGTGGTAAGCATATTGAGCACTTCACAGCCTTAGTCCAGATGATTTCGAAATTAAGCTCAGTTACCTATTTTCCATATATTTCTGCTTATGAGGCACACATTCGAAATGCTGGACTGGAGTAAAGTCTTTTCTTATCCCCATACATTCACTGGGTCAATCAAACCCAATTTAGCAATTTAATCAATCTAGAATTATTAATAGGCAGTTAATCAAAGGTCTCTACATGCTTCTCTGCTATTGATTCAGCCATTATCCAACAAGTCACCTTGCAGAGGTGAGTTGACTTTTGCCAGCTCTGGTACACAGGATCCGCCATTCACGGAATAGAACTCACACAAGGAACTATAGGTGTTATTGGAAACGTGATATTTATGTTTCTCTTCTCAATGTCGCAGCGCAGATGGATTATAAAGTTAGTCTTGTTTGTAGCTCTATTTTTGTGCAGCAGTCATAGCAAGTAAGATGGCGGAATGTCTGAGCAATCGTGTTGTACTAAGATCCATGGCTTTAAATGAGGCTTTTTGGGCCATTAAAGGACCAGTTGTAATTGGGCTGCATCGTTTTAAATTCTATATTCGGAAATCCGATCCTGCCCTTAGCGAGTCTTAAGAGTGCCTCTTTAGATATTCCAACTGATTTATTAAGCCACTTAAATGCCATTAGTTTTTGTTTCTACTGGGGAGTAATGTTTGTGTTGTATATAAGAGAAATATGATGATTTTTTTTAATGGACAAAACCTGTCCAAACCAGGAAATTTCATTTTGGATCCCTTTATATAGATCTTTAAATAATATTTTTAGAACTTGCCAGTTGTTACAGCCGTAACAAACAGAATTTCTTGTGGGAAGATATATTCCCACGTATTTTATGAGACCCTTAGTGCACACTAATATGGTTTCTTGCATTGACCATGCACCAATATTTAGTGGCTCAGAAACATGCATTCTTAGTGACTTAGCATAATTCATTTTGAAACAAGAATGTGTGAAATTCATTGGAGTTTAGCTGTTAAGGCTTGGTGCGAGATCTCCGAGTGGGTTATAAAACAACGAATAATTTCTGCAAATAATGTCAATTTGTGTTTTCTGCTCTCGGTGGAGAGACCTTTAGTAATTGTTTTTTGTGTATATTTTTGATTACTGGTTCCATAGATGATGCAAAGATGATGTGGGTATCCCTGCTTATTTCCTCTTCTTAAGGTTAATCCTCTCTGACAAATCTCCATTTATTATGATTCTCGCTTTTGGGTGCTTGTCTTTAACCAAACATAATATTTTCATACTTAGACTCAATTTTTTCCTATCTAGCAATTCTCTTGGTATGTCCCATTTAATTCTATCAAACACCTTCTTTGCAACTAATGAGAGCAGGAATAGCTTAGGTTGGGTCTGTTTTGTGCAATAGTTATTACGTCATCTGTCTAACATGTATTATCCCGCATGTCTATATTAACACAATCAGATTGGTATTTGGACAGTGAACTCTATCATAGTGAACTTAAATAAGTGACAATGATTCTGGTGAAAATTTTAACATCAATATTTAACAGAGCTGTAGGCTATGAGCTACGTTTAACAGAGCTGTAGGCTATGAGCTACGTATAGTCAAGTCTTTATTGTGTTTCAAAATTAACAAGAACATGGAATCCATCATTGTTTTTATCTCTTTCCCTGACTGTGAAAAGAATGACATAAGTTTTTAGGGGAACAGCTATATTATCTGAAATTGTTTACTAAAATGAAGTTGTAAAGCCATCCGGCCCTGGAGCCTTAGTTCCAGGCAGGCATTTAATAGGCCGTTTTTACTTCAATTGGTGTAAAAGATGACTCTAATTGAGCAAGATTTTCACGGTTTATAGCAGGAAATCTAGCAGATCACCATCCACTCCTGATATGATGGTTCAATGACCTCTCTGGATCCAGGGGACCATGGATTTGAAAACAAATTTCATGAATGGTCTTGCTTGCCACTAACGTGAAGAACTCCTCTTTGGTTTTCATGCTTACCTTCTAATATTGACATATAAAGCTTTACATGAAGGTGAGCACATTTTGAGCAGGATCACAAGCACAATATTAGCAGAGGAGATAAAGGTTGTGTCGTTGAGGAGTTAATGAATTGAGGGATTGTGAATTAAAGATGGGTAAAATTGAGATGTGCATTCCAAAACCTAGCTAACACAGTGCAGTTGTTGGACAGGATGAATTGAGGACTGGGTAAAATAAACCTAGAGTGGGAATCTGGACAGACTGTGATCATGCAGTGCATTCTGGTGAATTAACAGGAATATTAACAGCAATATCTGCATTGCAATTCAGTTCTTACAGAACCTAAACTATCATTATTGATCCTTGAAAGACCGGGTTAAATATTACACTATGCACATGGATTAATTTAAAAATTAATCTAAAAACCCTAACCATTGTATGGCGGAGCCGGTATGGTCAAGATCGCAGTCACTCTCTTCTGAGCTCCTGCTCGGCTCCCAGACCAAACTCCATAATGATGGCGGTGGAGCATGGGACGACCCTCCCGAGCAGGATCCAGCGAGGCAGTCGGTGGGGGAGGTCTATGCTGGCCCCGTAAAGCGATCCGGCTTGACTGAGATGCAGCCACGGTGTACTGCAAAAAGCAGAGCTAAATGAGGCCCTGCACACTGTGCCTGGACGCTTTCAATCAATCAATCATTTGTAAAGCGCACTACATACCCGCGAGGGTCTCAAGGCGCTTGGGAGGGGGGGGGGGGGCTGCTACTGATCGAACAGCCAGGTCTTGAGTGTTCCCCTGAAGGTCAGCAGGTCTTGGGTCTGTCGTAGGCTCAGTGGGAGGGTGTTCCATGTTTTGGGGGCGAGGTGGGAGAAGGATCTCCCGCCGGTGGTAGTTCTTCAGATGCGCGGGACGGTGGCTAGGGAGAGGTCGGCGGAGCGTAGCTGGCAGTTGGGGATGTAGAAGGAGAGACGTCTGTTGAGGTAGGCAGGGCCGGTCTTGTGGAGTGCCTTGTGTGCGTGGATGAGGAGCTTGAAGGATATCCTCTTGTTGACGGGGAGCCAGTGCAGGTTTCTCAGTTGGGGGGTGATGTGGCTGTGGCGTGGTACGTCTAGGATCATTCGTGCCGAGGCGTTTTGGATGCGTTGTAGTTGTTTGATAAGCTTGGTCGGGGCTCCCGTGTAGAGAGCATTTCCGTAGTCGAGTCTGCTGCTGACGAGGGCCTGGGTGACTGTCTTTCTTGTATCTGTTGGGATCCATTTGTAGATCTTGTGGAGCATTCGGAGGGTGTTGAAGGAGGAGGAGGAGATGGCGTTGACTTGCTAGGTCACTGAGAGCGTTGAGTCTAGGATGATTCCCAGGTTGCGTGCGTGGTCTGTGGGTGTCGGGGCTATCCCCAGTGCCATCGGCCACCAGGAGTCGTCCCAGGCTGAGGAGTTGGAGCTGAGGATGAGGACCTCCGTCTTGTCCGAGTTCAGCTTCAGGCGGCTGATCTTCATCCAGTCGGCGACGGCCTTCATTCCTTCGTGGAGGTTGGCTTTGGCGGTGATGGGGTCCTTGGTGAGGGAGAGGATCAGTTCAGTGTCATCGTCGTAGGCAATTATGTTGAGGTCGTGCTGTCGGGCGACATGTGCAAGCGGGGCCATGTAGATGTTGAACAGTGTCGGGCTGAGGGAGGAACCCTGGGGTATGCCGCAGATGATCTCGGAGACTTCGGATCGGAATGGGGGATGCGGACGCTCTGGGTTCCGCCTGAGAGGAAGGATGTGGTCCATTACAGAGCCTTGTCTCGGATCCCTGCGGCGTAGTGTGCGGTGGCAGATGGTGTCGAAGGCGGCGGAGAGGTCTAGGAGGATGAGTGCTGCGGTCTCACTGTTGTCCAGCAGGGTCCTGATGTCATCGGTGGCGGCAATGAGGGCGGTCTCGGTGCTGTGGTTGCTGCGGAACCCTGACTGGGAAGGGTCCAGGATTCTGTTTTCTTCGAGGTATTGGGTTAGCTGTCTGTTGACGATCTTCTCGATGACCTTGGCCAGGAACGGGAGCAGAGAGATGGGCCGGAAGTTCTGGAGGTCTCTTGGCTCTGCCTTGGTTTTTTTTTAGTAGAGCGTTGATCTTGGCGTGTTTTCAGCTCTCTGGGAAAGTCGCGGTCTCGAGGGAGAGGTTGATGACGTTGCGCAGGTGGTGTGCGATGGAGCTGCTTGCTTTGTTGAAGACGTGGTGCGGGAATGGGTCTGACGGAGAGCCGGAGTAGATTGTGCTCATGGTCTTGATGGTGTCATCGATGCTCACGCTGTCCCAGGCTAGCAGGGGGTCATAGTAGATGATGTGAGGAGAGTCTTTTGTGTTGCTGTCTGTTGGGGCTGTCTGGGTGTTGAAGCTGTAGTGGATGTCTGCTATCTTGCGGTGGAAGAAAGTGGCGAGGGAGTCGCACAGGGCTTGCGACGGCGGGATGTTGTTGGTATTGGAGCTGGGGTTGGAGAGTTCCTTCACGATGTTGAAGAGCTCCTTGATGTCGTGGGCGTTGTTGTCGAGGCGGTCTTTGAAGGAGGCTGAGGGCAGCGTCGTCGGTGTTGGAGGGTACGGTGGGTGGGCTGAGAGCGAGGTTTGCATGAAGTTGATCTTCGGTGATTTTGCTCCAGCAGCGGTGGGAGAGCTGTTTGGTGCGGTGGTGTGTGTTGGGTTTCTGGAAGGTGAAGTGGATGCAGCGGTGGTCGGTCGAGAGGAGTTCGATGGTGTGGTTGAAGGAGATGGGCGGGCTTGAGGAGAAGACGGGGTCGAGCGTGTGGCCGGCGGAGTGGGTGGGCGTAGTGACGAGTTGCCTCAGTCCGAGGTTGGCGAGGTTATCGATCAGGGTTGTGGTGTTACTTTTTTGTTCTCAAGGTGAAAGTTCAAGTCTCCGAGGAGGATGTAGTCGGTGGAGGTCAGGGCGTGCGTGCTGATGAAGTCGGCGATGGAGTCGCTGAACTGGGGGCGGGGTCCGGGGGGTCGGTAGACGAGGGTGCCTCTGAGGGTGGAGTTAGGGTCTGTGTGAATCTGGAAATGCATGTGTTCGGCGGTGCTGAGAGTGTCATCGGTGCTAGTCGAGACCCTGATGCTGTTCTTGTGGACAATGGCGATTCCTCCTCCGACTCCGTTGGTGCTGTCTCTGCGGGTGATCTTGTAGCCGTCTGGGATGGCTATGGCGATGTCGGGTGCGGAGTCGTAGTTCATCCAAGTCTCTGTCAGGAAGGCGACGTCCGGGGATGTTGTGTCGAGCAGGTCCCAGAGCTCGACGGCGTGTTTGCGTGCGGAGCGGGTGTTCAGAAGTATGCATCGGAGGTGGTTGAGGTCTTTTTTGGCGGGTGGTTCGTCGGTTCTGAGGCTGGTGTAGCTGCAGCTCCAGCAGGTGAAGGGACCGTGTGTGCGTTTCGGGGCGGCCTTGAAGCAGGTGTGGGTCCGTCCGGGGATGAGAGCATGCAGAGTGCTGGCATCGTAGTGGCGGCATTCCTTGTGGCGGGTGCGGCGACCAGGGGTTCTGGCGCTGGGCGCAGTCCAGGCGCGGACGGGCGCAGACGGTCTTGCCTTATGCGCAGCGGCCGGCATATACGGGGAGGTGGGAGGGAGGAGCAGCTGGGAGGTGGGGGCAGCGAATGTGCAGTCAGGGGGGCGGGGACGCAGCGGCGGGAGCGGGGTGGGACGACGAAGGGCACAGAAGGAAAAAAGGCACAAAGTAAGGGGGCAACGAGTGTTTCAGAAGGCAAAGAAGGTTACAGAAATACGGGGGCAGCAAATGGAACAGAAGGCAAAACGGGCACAGGGTTACTGGGGCAACGAGGGAACAGAAAGCAAAACGGGCAGAGAGACACGGGGCAGCGAGGGGAACAGAGGCAAAAAACGGGCAGACAGACACGGGGACAGCGAGGGGAACAGAGGGAAAAGAACGGGCACAGAGCAAGTACAGGCAGCTGGGGAGGACAGAGAACAGCAGTTACGGGCACAACAAAGACGGAAAGCAGTACAGGCAATACAGTGAGAACTAACCTATCTCGGCAGCTGCAGACACACAGGCGGTGCAGTGCGGCGGGGGAGCGACCTACCAGGCAGGGTCAAGGGTCGCTTCTCTGGAGGTGACTGGAGCATCAAGACATCTTTCTGATTGTCGGCCAGCTGACTGTGGCCCCTGGACGCACTGAGCTGATGCCATCTGGCAGATCTGCATTCTGAGGTAGCACAGGGCATTTTCCACCAGTGGTGGCCACCCTGGTTAGATCTTTATGCCATCATTGAGTACAATTTTGCACTTTGGAGTTTCCGCAAGAGCACCAATTGTGTTGCATTATAGCTAGAATGGAAAAAAAGACCCTTTAATGCCTTACCACCACTATCTCTCCTGTCCCGAAGAAGATCAGGCACGAAAAGGTCCAAGTCATCCTGGTGGTCCTGGATTGGGCCAGGTGTGGTGTGTTACCCAGAACTCCTGGGCATGAGCGTCTGTCCTTTTATCAGGCTACCATTCACACCTCCTGTCTTAGCAACTGTACGGGGTCCTCCACACAAATCTACGTAATCTAGACCTCCATGCATGGACATTGAATGGTGGCAATTGACTTCATTTAATTTGCTGCCTGAAGTGGTTGACTTCATCCTGGCTACTAGACGCCCCTCCATGAAATGTATTTATATGTGGCACTGGGACAAATTTGTAACCTGGTGCGGTGCCCAATACTCTGAACCCTTACAGGCAAAGCTGCTGGACGTCCATTTGTTTTCTTTTTAGCCTAGCAAAGATTTGGAGTGGACACTATAAAAGGTTAATTGTCTGCTCTCTCAGCTTTTCAACATTTGCCAGACCAACCATACTTGTTCAGATCTCCGTTTGTAATTGGATTTCTTAAAGGTCTGGTTCACTTTTCCTCCCAAGCTGTTTGTGATGCCATGCAGGGACTTTGATGTGGTCTTAACACTGTGTATGTCTGCGCCCTTTGAGCCTATGCATAACAGCTTGTTGATTTTTCTAAAACTGAAAACTGTCTTCTTCATTACGATTGTATCAGCTCATCGCATGAGTGAAATGCAAGCATTGTTGGTACACTTGTCTTACTCTATGTTTTTTCCCCGACACATATTTGCACAGGACTTGGATGGGTTTCTGGCCAGTAGTCGTGACTCCCTTCGACATTGAGCAATCAATCACTTGACCAGTGATCGTTGCTCTCCCTCAGCCCTTAAAAAAGAAGAGGATTCGTCAGTGGGACCTCAAAGGGGCTTTGTAGCTTTTACATAGATAGTACCAAGGATTATTGAGTGGACAATCAACTTTTTGTGGGGTTCTCTAGAGCAAAGCAAGAGACGGCTGTGCAGAAGAGCACTTTGTTGAGGTGGATCATTCTCTACATTAAGATCTGATGCACACTGGCCAAGAAGTAGCATCCAAAATGTCTGAGAACCCACTCCACTAAGGCAAAGGCCTTTACAGCTGCTTTGGCATACAAACTGCCTGTCTTAGACATCTGCCAGCCTGCAACCTGGTTGTCGGTGCATACCTCACAAAAGCACTGCTGCCTTGACAGCCAGGTCTGGGAGGAATGACCTTTCTCCTGCTGAGTTCGGCAATAATTTTTTATATGAGGCTACTCCGCAGGTCTGCCACCTTGGGTTGGGGGGATAATACTGATTTAGAATCTATCCTAAGGTGAGGGATCGAATGCTAGAAGTATAAATCAGAAGAAAAAGCTACTTAGATTCCTTACTTCCTCCCTCCTCCCTGTTCTGTGGTGTAGTCTCTCTTGAACATTTTAAAAGGTCCCAAGTTAGTACACTGCACACTGTAACCCCAACTGTTCATGCTCGGTTATGAGGGCATGGGAATGGAAAAGATAAGAAACTGACATCAATGTGCAGGGGTGGTGTTTATATGCAGCTCTGCTCTGTCACTTCAGGGCGATATGGATCCAAAGTAGAGCTGCACCATGCCACATAGAAGAAAAGTAACTTATTCTTTTGGCTGTGTGTCTCTGTATTACATAGTGACCACTGCAAGTGCCAATTTAACATAAGGCGCTGTATCACAAAACATTTTGGGCTCAGAGCGATTTCATGTCCTCGGAGATAAGTTAAGGCAGTGCTTGCCCCAAACACCTTTTAATAACATATTATGAAAACAGTATTCCGAAGATGGTAATGTGTGACAAGAATGTTTGTGCATATTTGTTGTGTGGCATTTTGTTGTGCTGGTGAGGTGCTCTGTTGGGTTTTAAGGTCAAAGCCTAACAGACAACTCAGCTGTCTGTTTGCAAAGACCTATTGTCTACATAGAGCGCTTTGAGTCCTCCCATTGCTTAAACACGCACAAAACAATGAGGTATGAGGCGATTCTATCTGCACCTATTATTTAGTAGGGTCAAAGTCTGTATTGGCTTCTTAGGGTGCTAAGGATCTGAGGTTCAATACCTCTAAACCTCCAAAGGAGTCGTAAACAAAACACTATGATCCAGCACACCACACAAACATTGTATATAATACAGTGTTGTAGATTCGAACAATATCAGTCCAGTCAACAGGTCTTGTTTCGAAATTCTTTCTTTCATTTTCTTTCTTTTAAAATCTGCGTAGCCAACGCGTTTCGTCCTTACGGACTTCTTCAGGGCAGAAGGAAAGTGTAATATGAGGGTCTTCTCTATATATTCCCTCAAAACTGAAGTCAGTAATAAGCGCTCCTTTATAGACCATATTATGTACAACCGTATTATATTTCCTCAGATCTGTACAGTACTCTCAGTGCAGATTATCCTGTTTAGGAACTAAGATTGGTATCTATTTTTAAGTTCAAAGTTGCAGGAGCGGTCCTTCCATCGCGTAGTCCATGTTTTAAGGTCAAAGCCTAACAGACAACTCAGCTGTCTGTTTGCAAAGACCTATTGTCTACATAGAGCGCTTTGAGCACTCCCATTGCTTACCATTTCTTGCTTTCACTGTCACTCTCATTTCCTTGCTTCCTTAAAAACAGACCTCTGAGGCAGATAGCACGTCTGGTGGGCCTCATTTCCTTGTCAATTCAAGCCATCTTTCCAGGCCCTCTCCACTACCGGATCCTTCAACGCATGAAGGCGCAACATCTCCGCAGGGGCACGATGTACTCAGAGAGGGTTCCTTTCACAGAAGAAGTCAATGAAGAGATGAGATGGTGGCTCACATACATGGAGGCATGGAACGGGAGAGCGATCTTCGGCTCACGCTCGGATATTGTTATTGAGTCGGATGCCAGCAAAGAGGGCTGGGGTGCTCACTGCAGCAAGTTGTCCACGGGAAGAAAGTGATCCTCTCAAGAACGACAGTTCCACATCTACACATCAACTATCTCGAACTCCTAGAAGGTTTCTTCGCAGTACACTGTTTGACCAAAGAGAGAACACAATGGTGTGTGTTTCTGAAGATAGACAATGTCTCACCAGTCCGAGATATCAATCATTTAGGCAGGACATGTTCGCGGGCGTTGGCAGAACTGGCTAAGAGTGTTTGGCATTTTTGCCTATTCCGCAACATTTCATTAGCCGCCGAATACCTCACCGGCAAGGCAAACGTAGGGGCAGATAGAAATTCCAGATACATCCAAGAATTGAGCCTATGGATACTGCACCCGTTGATTTTCAAGGCAATCAACAAGAAATGGGGTCCTTTTTCAGAGCACCTGTTTGCCTCACAGCTGGATCACCAGTTGGAGAGATGCTTCAGATGGAGACTGGATCCCATGGCGGGGGCAACAGGCACATTTCTCCAGGATTGGAAACAGGAGAGTTGTTACGCCTTTCCTCCATTCTTGATGACAACATGTTTCTCTTCCAGGGGATCCTCATCAATAGTAATAAGCACTGAATATTCCCGCCCATGTGCGGGGACCCTGGAAATAATAAAAATTATATATGAAAAACACATATATATACAGCTCTGTATATGTATAAACATATATTATTTTTTCCAAACCAATGCAGCTCCCATAGTAGGCTAGACAATGTAGATATAATATGCAAATAAACACTATAGGTATACAAATACACCTAAATCTTTTCTTTTTTTTTTTTTTTTTTTAATGAGGTAGAACTCATGAGAAAGAAAAGAAAAACACTGTGCCAAACACAGATCAAGAAACATTGTTAGCCTGCAGGCTGCATTGCAATACAATACCATAGAGATTGAAAAGCCTTGTACAGGTAAAAACTGGCACCGTGCCTTTAAGGCAGCTCTGATTCCAATATCCCATCATGCCTCAGGGGTGACAGTTGGGTCAGTTGTTCTTTCCGGCTCCTTCTGTACCCTGGAATTCAGCTCTTCATTTTTAACTTTCTAGTCAAGAATTTGCCAGTTTTTAGTGATTTTTTTGCTTCATCTTAATTATACTCCTGTTTGGTGAAGCATTTACTGTTTTTTCTGACAGATTTTCTAAACTTTTTTCTGTCAGAAAATGCCTTCCTTGTTCATGCCCTGTCCATCCTGTGGCAAAAAGAAGGCTTCTTCGGATACTCATGATGTGTGTATCATTTGTCTACCTGACACACATTCTCCTTCTTCCTGTCGCCATTGTAAGAACCTTTCAAAGAGGACTTTGAAGGAAAGGGAGAGGATTAGGCTTTATGGCCTTTCTGAGAAGCGGTCGACGTCGAAGCAGTTGATTCCTTTGTGTTCTCCATCGGCGTTGGGCTCGGCGTCGAAGACTCCAGCGGCGGGATCGTCGTTGAGAGGTGAGGAGACCAGGGAGAGTCACGCTTCCAAGAGAAAATCAACGTCAATGCAGGATCCGGCGGCGAAACGCAGACGTTCGTCGTCGAAAACTTCGCCGCCGAGGAAGCATCGCTCGGCGTTGAAGGAGAAGCATCACCACTCGGTGTCGAAGTCAACATCTAGGAGAAAGTCGACGTCGAGGGAACGATACAGACGGTCGCCGTCGAAATCTACAGCAACGTCGAGAAGAAGATCGTCGTCAAAAGAACACAGGCGATCGACGTTGAGAGTTAGATCGCCGTCGAGAGAAAGGCGCAGGTGCTCGTCGTCAAAGTCATTAACGACGTCGAAGCGGAGATCGTCGTCGGAGCATGGATCGACGTCGAGGCGGACGCCTCCGTCGGGATCGACGTCGAGGCAGGCGCCTCCGTCGTCAAAGGTTTCCATGACGTCGGCGAGGATACAGACGTCGAGGCGAAGTTCCCCGTCGGGTTCTAGGCCTCCGTCCAGGTTCAGCCCTCCGTCGACGACAAGGCTCTCGACGTCGAGGCATGACTCATCGCCGGTTGTCCACTCGGCGTCGAAGTCCAGATCTCCGGCGATAGGCTTATCGCCGTCGAGACAGCCCACCGCTGTGGGGCTTCAGGAGAAGAGGTCAGCATCGAGACGGAAGTCTCCGCTTAGAGAGAGATACATACCGGATGTGACATCGGAACAGGGTTCAACCTCTAGGTCTCCGCCTATTTCCATTTCACCATCGGCCTCAGCAGGATCAGGATCGCCACTATCTCCTTCAAGATCCAGATCTCCAGAAGTCATAAATTCTTCTCCAGCTCCTCTTTCCCCAGTAGACGATCCTCGTCCTTCAAGTCCTCAATTGAGAGTGTCACCGACACTCCAAAGGCAGGAAGAGGGTCAGCCTCCGAGACAAAGTCCTACCAGAGTGTCACCTCAGTCCTTACCACCACGTATGCGTGCCATGGCACATGCAGTAAGCATTTCCTTGGCCAGATTGAGGAACCTTGTCCAGCCTAGGAGACCAGCAAGTTCCCATTCTCGGGAAAGAGAGTATGAACGGCGTTCTCGTTCACGTTCTCCCAGGAGAAGGTCGAGATCCACCTCTCGCAGCAGAGAGTTGGTGCGATCTGAGAGACGAAGGCGTAGATCTCCTACAGCCTCTTCATCAAGTCGTTCTTCCAAAAGAAATTACTCTCCTACACTGACAGATACGCCTCCATCTCGAGTTTCTCCAGTGGATGACATCAGCACTTTTCAAGACGTTTTGTGCAGGGGAGCGGCAAAGTTGAACATTCCGATGTCTGTTCAGGAAACCACTTCCTCAGTCATCTTTGAGACACTTCATGGAAGAACGGCGACTCGTCCACTGTTGCCTCTGGTCCCTGGCTTGCTTAAACCATTGATGGACGTCTTCCTCACGCCGGTTACCATCAAGTCGGCTCCGGCGCGAATCCTTAAGAAATATCGTCTCGCTCCGAAGGATCCTCTGTTTCTCAAGGCGGACCCTCCACCTGACTCTGTGATCACGGCGGCCGCTAGAAAGACCCACTCAGTGGCTTTGTCGTCCACAGTCCCTCCGGACAAGGAGAGCAAGACGCAAGACTCTTGGGGTAGAAGAGCATGCGGATCGGCCGCTTCCAGTTTAAAGGTTGCCAGTGCCTCAGCGCTCTTGGGGCGCTACGACAGAGCGCTTTGGGATTCTCTTCAAAGATTCAGAAGACAGACTTCCTCAGGAGGATAGAAAGGATTTTGAGGAGATCCTGCAGGAGGGCAGTTTGGTTTCTAATCAGGTGATAAGTGCGGCAGCAGACGGAGCTACGCTGGCAGCTCACTCTTACGCCCATGGTATTTCAGCCAGAAGATCCTCTTGGCTGAGGTTAACGGCTCTTAAACCTGAGGCTCAAGCTAGGATTCTCAACCTACCTTTTTCTGGAACTTTGCTTTTTGGCTCACACACCGACGACGAGATGGCTCTTATGAAATCAGAGCTCGAGACCATGAAAGCTGTGGGTCTGGAGAAAAGGAAGGAGTTTCGTCGTCGTAGGGGATCTGACAGGCGTACCTTCCCGCAGAGGGTTCAAACCCCTCACTGGCAAAAGAACCAAGACCAGCAAGGGCAGAAAAAGCAACAATTCCAGTTTCGAAGATCATCTAGAGGACGAGGGAATAACCGCCAATCCAACAGCGGTAACAAGGCTCAAGGCAAACAATGAGCAATCGCTTCCTCCAATACCGTCCACCTCTCCAGTGGGTGAAGTATTTCGCAACATCTTCGAGAGTGGCAAAACATCACCAGAGACAAGTGGGTCCTAACTATACTGCGACATGTATACTCTCTTCGTTTCCGGAGTCCTCCTCCCTCGATCCACCCAGTGCATTCGAATCATCAGCTCAAGATGCTACGAGAAGAGGTGGCGACACTTCTTCTCAAATCGGCCATAGAAAGGATTCGGGGAGCACAGAGAGGGAGAGGAGTCTACTCCAGATATTTTCTAATACAGAAAAGAAGTGCAAAAACATCGTTCAGACCCATCTTGGATTTACGAACACTCAACAAACATATCAAAAAAGAGAAGTTTCGCATGTTAGCGCTCCACCAAATATATCCACATCTCCGTCGAGGCGATTGGATGTGTTCGCTGGATCTACAAGATGCGTATTTTCATATACCCATCTGCCAGCGTCATCGAAAATTCCTGAGATTTGTGGTCGGAACCTCCCACTACCAGTTCAAGGTTCTACCATTTGGCCTGAAATCAGCACCTCGAGTGTTCACAAAGTGCATGGCGGTGGTAGCTGCTGCCCTGAGGCGCGCAGGAGTCTTCGTCTATCCCTATCTAGACGATTGGTTACTAAAAGGTCCATCGCCCCAGGGTGTAAGCTCACCGCTGACACGCTGCCTGAATCTGTGTCACCGAGTGGGGCTTCGAGTGAATTACAAGAGATCCACCTTCACACCAACGCAAAGGATACACTACCTGGGAGCAATTCTGGATTCCGAGCTAGGAAAAGTGTTTCCTTCGGAGGAGAGACAGTTATCCCTCGCTCAAAAAGGCAAGCGGGTAATGGTCAACAATCTGTCTACAGCGCGACAGATATCATCCCTGCTAGGGACCATGGCATCTTGGATATTCCTAGTGCCCAACGCCAGGTTGTGAATGCGTCCTCCAACAGGATCTAGAGGACAAATGGGACCAGAAGATCTCTCTTTGGGAGGACAAAGTATGTCTTTCGACAACGGCCAGACAGTCGATCAAGTGGTGGATGAGCCCGATCAATCTACAAGTTGGAATTCCTTTCCATCAGGAACCCCCATCGCAAACATTGATCACGGACGCATCGCTCCAAGGCTGGGGCGCGCATCTGGTGACTCTACAGACCCAGGGGCTCTGGTCCAGCAGCGAGCAGCTATATCACATCAACATGCTAGAGCCCAGAGCAGTATATATCGCCCTCAAGGCTTTCCTGCCCTCAATCAGCACGAGTTCCATTTTTAGTACAAACGGACAACACCACCACGATGTACTACCTAAACAAGCAGGGAGGTACTCGTTCCAGGACTCTCTCGCTGGAATCCCTGTGGCACTGGATCCTGGCAAGGAACATTTTCATAACGGCGGTACACCTGCCAGGCGAGCTCAACGTTCAAGCGGACTCACTCAGTCGGCACTTTCAAGATCCAGAGGACTGGGTCCTCAACAACGAGGTGCTGAGGACATTTTCGAGGAGTGGGGCCGTCCACAAATAGACCTCTTCGCGGACGAAAGCAACACAAAATGCCGAGGCTTCGCCTCAAGGTACTATCGACCAGGGTCAGTGGGGAATGCCCTTTTGATCGACTGGTCAATGACATTTGTGTACGCTTTTCCGCCTCTTCCACTAATCCCGAAAGTGGTGACCAAGCTGCAACACTCTGCCACCAAGATGATCTTGATAGCACCGGATTGGCCGAGGCAGTGGTGGTACCCAGAACTCCTTCACCTATCGATCCGGCCACACAAGCGTCTGCCATGCAGGCCGGACTTGCTAACCAAGATGCAGGGGAGGATTTACCATCCCAACCTTCCCTCACTGTGCTTAACAGCATGGCTCCTGAAGTCCTCCAGTATGGCCATTTAAACCTCCTTCAGGAATGTATGACCATATTGAAGGAAGCTAGGAGGCCTTCTACAAGACACACTTATTTTTGTAAGTGGAAGAGATTTTACATATGGTGTATTCAAAATCATTATAACCCTACGAAATGTCAAGAGGAAGTGATTTTACCTTATCTACTCCACTTAGCCAGGGTGGGATTGAAATTTTCATCCATCAAAGTGCACCTGGCGGCCATTACGGCCTATAGGCGCTCTCCCTCTCAGCAGTCTTTCTTTAAACTGCAAGTGGTGAAAGATTTTTTGCAGGGACTCAAGAAGGTTTACCCCCCAATAAGGCCTCCCTCGCCTCCTTGGAAGTTTGAGTCCTCCTTTCGAACCCATACAGAAGGCTACTTTACAGCACCTTACGTGGAAAGCAGCCTTCTTGGTAGCCATTACCTCTGCACGTAGGGTGAGTGAGATTCAAGCCCTTTGCTCAAAAGAACCCCTACACGGTTTTTCACCTTAATAGAGTCGTTATGAGGACTCGCCCATCTTTTTTACCCAAAGTGGTGTCCGATTTTCATGTAAATCAGAATATCTCGCTACCAACATTCTTTCCCAACCCTTCCTCGCCAGCTGAGAGGGCGTTGCATTCTTTGGATGTTAAGCGAGTTCTCAAATTCTACCTAGATAGAACTAAGGCTATCAGAAAGTCTGACCAATTGTTTGTAAACTATGGTGCTGTCCGTACAGGCTTTGCAGCATCTAAACGTTCTATTGCCAGATGGATTGTGTCAAGCATTAAATTGGCTTACCAACTAGCTCAAAAACCTTGTGGCCTTTACCTAAGGCACATTCCACAAGAGGAAAAGCGGCTAATGCTGCGTTTCTCAATAATGTCCCGCTCTCCGAGATCTGTAAAGCAGCTACTTGGAGATCTGTCCATACATTCACGAGACATTATTGTCTGGACTCGGACACCAGAGCAGACACTCAAGTAGGGCCTCCTTGAAGAATCTGTTCAACAACTGATTATCTCGGTTGTTGTCTTCAATGTTTAGTGCAGTTCTCATTTGCCTGCAGGTGGAAGGTGGGCATGCTATTCTATTCAGTGCTTATGACTAATTTTTAGGTTGGACATGGATTATTAGAGCCAGACAACATTGTAATAGTGGCTAAATAGTCCTTGATATCAGTACATATTTCTATACGTCTTTTACTGACAATTTAATTACTTTTTAATTCTATTTTACTGTGTATTACATGTTTAATTCCGCTTATTAGTGATGATTTGTCCTAAATTAACTCTTTTATGTATTTAATCTATCTTTACAACTTTTTTTAACATTATGATTATTTTGACATCTGGAGTTTTTAGCCATGTGTGGAATGTTTTATTGCATGTCTTTTATGATGAAATAATATCGAAATAAAGACGTATGAAATGAAAAAAAAAAAAAAAGAAATTGCCCTTGGTGTAGGGACAAAAAAGAGTCCATAGGCCATGTGTTCTTTGTTTGTCCATCCTACTCAGCCCCTAGAAGAAAATGGCTTAAACCCATTTGTAAAAATATGAAAACTCGGGTGAGTCAGGAGGCACTATGGCTCTTAAGGACTAATACATCGACTCCAGTGGCCATAGCTGTTGCAAAATTTTTAGGTTGGACATGGATTATTAGAGCCAGACAACATTGTAATAGTGGCTAAATAGTCCTTGATATCAGTTCATATTTCTATACGTCTTTTACTGACAATTTAATTACTTTTTAATTCTATTTTACTGTGTATTACATGTTTAATTCCGCTTATTAGTGATTATTTGTCCTAAATTAACTCTTTTATGTATTTAATCTATCTTTACAACTTTTTTTAACATTATGATTATTTTGACATCTGGAGTTTTTAGCCATGTGTGGAATGTTTTATTGCATGTCTTTTATGATGAAATAATATCGAAATAAAGACGTATGAAATGAATGACTAATGATGAGGATCCCCTGGAAGAGAATGATAAGTTACTTACCTGTATTCCTAGTTCTCTTCCAGGGATATCCCCATCAAAGTCATAAGCAACCCACCCGCCTCCCCAGGCAAATGAGAGAATTGTATTATAAATATGGAAGAAGTATATATTTGTGTTTTAGACCTGCGGGTCCCGCAAAGAACAACTGACCCAACTGTCACCCCTGAAGCATGATAGGATATTGGAGTCAGAGCTGCCTTAAAGGCACGGTGCCAGTTTTTACCTGTACAAGGCTTTTCAGTCTCTATGGTATTGTATTGCAATACAGCCTGCAGGCTAACAATGTTTCTTGATCTGTGTTTGGCACAGTGTTTTTCTTTTCTTTCTCATGAGTTATACCTCAATAAAAAAAAAAAAAGAAGAGAAAAGATTTAGGTGTATTTGTATACCTATAGTGTTTATTTGCATATTATATCTACATTGTCTAGCCTACTATGGGAGCTGCTTTGGTTTGGAAAAAATAATATATGTTTATACATATACAGAGCACATGGGCGGGAATATTCAGTGCTTATGACTCTGATGAGGATACCCCTGGAAGAGAACTAGGATTACAGGTAAGTAACTTATCCTTATCGGTTCAGATGAGGCCCCATGTAGCGGATCGCGTGGTGATGTCCCTGAGCTGGAGGTCGCAAGTATGATATCCTGTTCTTCTGGAACTTTCTTGGGGTTCATCAATCCTTCTCCCCCTAGTCCCAGATCTTCTCCTGGATCCCCAGGGGAACCTGCACCCTCTGGTATCTGCGGGTCATTTTTTTCTTATGGCGTGGAGGATTGATTGGAACAATGGAAAGTCACATGACTTTCTCAGGAAGCTCAATGCCTCTTACCAAAGGCATAAGCAGAAGGCACCACCAAGAAATAGTTCAGCATGGTTGAAATGGCTTGGTTGGTGTCTCCAGAGGGACTTGGATCCCATGGGATCAGGAGTTATTTCAATTTTATATTTCCTGTCATCCCTCATATCTAAAGGCATGGCTTATAGATCGGTGAACACGTTTCGTTTCGTTCAGCTATAGCTGCTGGACATCACCCTATGATGACTATCAAGCTGGGTAACATCCCTTAAACTGTAAACTGATGGGGGCATTTGTCTCTCTCTTCCTCCAGAACCAAGGTATTCAGTCCTTTGGGATGTGAATTTTGTCCTTAACCTTTTCATCTCTTGGAAAAGTAATAAATACCTTTCCAGTAAAGAACTTTTGGGGAAATTTGCTATGCTATTTTGCCTCATCTCCTGTAGGAGAGCTTCCGATGTTAAACCACTGGACATTAAAGGTATAGTATGTTCCCCGGAAGGGGTTACCTTCCATGTGTCTAGATGCATGAAGTGTAAGGACTAATTTCTCACCCAGCATTTGATGACCACCCGAAATTGTGTGTTGTGAGGTGTATTAAGGCGTACAACGGCATGACAGAGGAGTTCAGACCTCCTGGTGAGTGGCAACTTCTCATTGCTTTGTGGAAGCCTTTCTATGTGGTCTCCTCTCTGACCATCGCTAGGTGGGTTAGATGTGTGATTTAGTAGACTGGAATTGACATATTCAAATTTGGTGCTCATTCTGCTAGAGGAGCCAAAGTGTCAATAGTATTCTCACTGGGGGCTAGATTGCAGGACATTTTGAATTCTGCGGATTGGTCCTCAGATTCTACCTTCAAAAGGTTTTACTTTAAACTGGTGGGAGATATGGCATCTCTCGTGGTCCATAAGCTTTGAACAAGCATAATCCTCCTCTCCGGTCCTGACTTTGATTGAAAAATGTCCTACTTATCATAACGGAAAGTTTCAATTCTATTAAGGACTTGGAGGCGAGGATTATCCCACCCAGGATTTGCTCCAGGTCCCACACAGTATGGGAGACAAATGATATTTTCCTGAATAACATGATAGTAAGTATCATTTTCTTTATGGACTTAGTGAACAGTTGGTTCTTATATGGTATTCTGAACAATACTGATGATATGGTTATGTTTTGGTTAATCTTATTGTATAACCATGTGGTAAGATTTGTTTGAAGTCGACTTCACTTGAGGGAATGAATCAAACAAGCAAGAATAACTTCAGAGAAGGACTGGACATTGGTTGTGCGAAGAAAGAGGAGGTGTAAACAGAAAGGAAGGACTATGATGGAACTTACCTGATTGTGATTGGACAATGTTCTGTTTCTCTTTCCCCAGGTTTCATGGGAAAGATCATTTTTGATGGTATTGTTAAAATGTCTTCTGTGAAATGAAAGTGAAAAAAGAAAGCTTAATCCTTGCCTCCGAGTCCTTAATAGAATTGAATCTTTCCGTTACAATAGCTAGGAAACTTTTAATTCTCCCTGTGATTACTTTCAGTTAGATGCACTAAACTTTATAACAGTTGCCACCTTGTGATTCGCTAAATGTATTGGTTTTCTACTCTAAAAGATTTAAATTATGCACTAAACCCATTTTAGTAGTCTGTAGAGTTTTACAGACTCCCAAAATGGATTTAGAAATGGATTGCAAATCGCAATTTAGAAGGGTTGTGTGGTGGGTGTCCCTTCCAAATTGAGAATTGGACTACATGGAGAAAAACAAAGAGTGCTGGTGGGCTCCGCCGGCAACCACCAGCTCAGTTTAAGCACTGACCAAATCTGTCAATGGTTTACAACGATAATTGTGGTTGCAAACCACTGAAAAAGATATTGACCTATGGGTTGCAGTGATAACTGATTGTCAAAAGAGAAGGGTCCCTTTCGGACCCGTTACCCTTTGTTACTTTTGCGAAATGTTTCAAGCGGTGTAAGCAGTGTTTGAAGGGGCAACGGCTACCTGCCACTGAAAGGTAAAAAATACAAAACGATGTAAGAGCTTTCATAGGCATAATAGTCGGCTGTCCCTAAGTCAGTATCACTATGATTGCGACCAAGAATAGTGCGTTGCAATTTACAACATTTCTTTTGAATATCGATGTAGTAAGTCACACTACGACCCAATCCACAGGGATGTGGAATTCCTATAGCCCGACACCCAGGACATGTTGTTTGGGGTCAAGGGCAACAAGTTTTCATGTGTATTTTGTCCTTGGGACAAGTAGGCCCAGCCCCCTGCAGCACAAACCCTTTCGTTAGCAGTTTGTAGTACCACATTATGGATCAGGGCAGGTCACTGTTTGCAGTTAAGGTAATATTTGTGTCCATGTGTTAATGCTGTTGTATTTATGGTTCATTAATTGAAAGCCTTTATTAGTAAATGCTGTAAGCTTTGACTTTACCACTGACAGTGGTACAGTATAAAATGTGTACGGTACACGTTTTCAAAGTTTAGCAATATGAGGCTATGTATAATGCTCTGATTTTATGCAAATATTTGCAGAAGCTTAAAAGCAAGAAAGAATCATCAATGTTTTCAAAATGAAATGTTCATAAAAAAATGAAAGCAGAAAAAAAAACATTTGGCTAAACCACTGTAAACTTTTAGGTACCATTTCTTTGCAGCATCATTTAGTAATGTGTTGATGTATGCTAGTATTTTCCAAAAATATTCATAATGGAAAATCTGAGGAACCAGTTCTAATAAGATTATGGGAAACAAAAATAAGCATGCATTGGCAAAGCCTGTAGGTCTGAAATTGGTGGTCATCTTTTTAGTTTTGTCAATGTGTGACTTGTTTTGGCATGGTTTTTGTAAAACCTTATTGGTGTGGGGGTTGCCAGGCCCTCCCCATTATAACAAACACTGTCAAAATCACAAAAGTTGTTTTTGGTCTCAAAAAGCACACACTGCCAGTAACTGGCACTGAACAAAACTACTTTGTGTGCCGATCTGCTCCTTGTGAAAGGGCAGAATGCTGTCACTCACAGTGAAGCCAGATGATAAAGAAGGAGAGACAGAATTTTAATAAACACAAAAGGTAACGGTCAACGACAGACCAAATTGGGGGGCCCAATTATCAAAGAAAGTTTCAAAAGTGCTCCCATGGTATATGTCCTTGCATTAAGTGCAGCTATACGGCATTTGTGAATTCCCAAGAATTTACAGAAGTAGGTCAAGAAATAGTACTCCTATAAAATATTTGTAAACTTTATTTTAGCATGAGCAAATATGCATGTGAAGATTTGCTCATGCGAAAATCTGAGTGTTTGCAAGTTCACTTTCCCTCCAACCACTTTTCCCCCTAACTCTGGAAGAAGGTTTATGTCTACCATTGTCATGAGTAAATTGCCAACATTTCTCAGTATGGTAACAGATTAAAGAAGAGTTGTTGAAAACCCTTAAAACATGCAAGTCAGTAGGTTTGCACAGACTCGAAAGGGCATTCTAACCCTGGAACTATTGCTTACCACTACCTTCAGCCCTGGTATGTAGATCTGTGGAAACGTAGCAACAGAAGGGGATTGCAAGTATTCAAACACTATCATGGTATGAGCCCTGGCATAATCAGAGAGCCTATAGCAGAGCTCTTATATAATGAGATAACTGCCATAATTTGTCGCCGTACCAAAGGGACAAGTGGATTTTGTTACAGGACAAGTAGATTTATTAAGCAACCTGCCGCATGGACAAGTAGATATTTTATTAAAGTCCACACCCCTGCAATCCGATTCTTCATTTTGCAAACCCACCTATTCGTACATATGTGGATAAGACAAGTACGTTTCTGGTTGCAAGAAATAGTCACAAACTGTGGCTTCTTTTTGCGACCAGCAAAAAAGTTAATCTGGCAAACTGTGATACGGTTTTACATTTTGGTCCACCTCACCCACTCACCGTGAGCAGTGCGACATGAAGTTTTCACAATGCGGGTCATGCCCAGACATTTGACCAAAATCTACAGTAACTGTTCTGCTCCTGTCCCGCCTAAATGTGCTTCACGCCAGGAAACATTAGGAGTTGCCCAATGTTCCCTGTGATTGGACAATTCTGCCTCCGCATTTCCTGTCGCTGCAGCAGTCGCTTCAGGGCGCCTCAAATGTAAACCGTGATGAAGAATGAATCAAGGACAGCGTGGGTGAGCGGCAGTCGGGGTATGGCACCACTGCTGGATGCAGAAAAACTCGAACGGGCTCTTTACAATCCGATTCCCAGCTCTGCAGGCACCAAGAGTCCACCCACTGCGCTAGCTGCCTGCAGGACTGCGCGTGACGCACGCACGTACATACGTCTCCGCGCTGCTCAATGGGTTCTAATAGCGAAAAGAATATAGTTGGACTATAGTTGTGCTTTGCGGGACATGAACCGCGTCGAAAAAATAATTTACAGCAGTGATCTCCCACATGAATGAAACACCTCAAGCAGCGTGAGGTGATAATAAAGCAAGTTAATTTGGAGAATGGGAAAGCAAAGTGTTTGGGGACCTGCTGTTCGCACTTGTAGGCCCTTTTCACCAGCTTTCCATTCAGCCCTTTGTTACAGCCGCGGCCTCGTAACCCTTGTGCATCTGTGTAGCCTGCTGTTCCAGGTGTTGCACCATCTGTGGGCCCTTCAGGGTGGTTCTGACGAGAGGTGCTGCGCTCTTGCAAGCGTGAAATGCAAGAACTCGCCGCGAGATTCTCTTCGCAAGAGCTCATTACTGGACTCAAGTCCTGCCGAGTGGTACAAACCCTGCGTCGGAACTGCACTAACCCGCGTCCTTCATTGTTTGGCAGTCATGGCGTGGAGCTCTGCGTCGAAGAATTCTGTGCAGGTTAACAACATGTTACTCTGTGACTGCTACAGCAAACTACGAATAGCATCGTTTTTGGTAGACGCACAAGATATCCATACTTCTGAAACTGATACCCCCCTCCCTATTTTATAACTACTCGTGTAGAATTCTCTCTTTTTTTTTTTTTTTAAAGCATATACATACATGCCAATAGACCCGATTCAGGCGGGAGATTTTTCAAGCCAAAAATGGATTTATTTTACCTGTCTCCTGCCTGAAATTGCATTTTTTACAATAGAAGTCAATGGGGAATTTTCATTCTCCCGATTTTTTATTTTAAATCTCCCACGTCCCTGTCCTAAAATGTTGGCATGTATGCGATATAGCCTAGTTTTTTGCCACTTTTTTCCTGGCTACCTTTCTTTCCGCCTCTATCACAGGACGAATAGATCTCCTAGGCTGCTGTCTGGGGTCATTTGTATCTGATTTTGGATCCGGTGCTTACCAACGGAGAGAGCCCGGCACAGATATATGGGTGGTGGCATTCGTGGATTAAAGAAATTCTCTCCTGAACAACATTTTGGGGGGAAATGGAATAGATTCGTGCCTTTAACAGCACAATTTTCGCATTAAAAAAAATCCATAAGTTGTTTATAGGTAATCACGATATATCCCAGTACATTGTGTGGTGTACCAGGCAAGAAGAACCCTGAAACAAGAGTTTTGGGGATTGACCCATATCAAGATAATTTCAAGGAAATGGTGGGCAAAACGCTGCATCTCAGCACGTCCTTACAAAATTTCTACAAGGCCATGGGTGATAAATGTCATACAGAAAACACAGTTTCACATGGTCTGTCGTTTATCACAGCATGTTATGTGTATTTGAAAAGCTCACTGTCACCCTCGAGGGTATCCTGGCGCTGAGCAGGTGTGTGCGTGCGCGCCTAGCCCTGCCTATCGTAGGTTATCTGATTGAATAGCCAGGTCTTCAACTTCTTGCAGAATTTAAGAAGAGAGGAGAAAGCTCTGATATGGAGTTGGGAAGGCGTTCCATGCTTCAGAAGCGATGTAAGAGAAGGCCCGTCCTCCTGATCTGGTTGTATGTAAGTGTGAGATGTGTGTGAGTAGGAGTCCTGCCGAATAGAGGGGTCTGGGTGGTAGGTGGAAGGAGATTCCGTTTTTCAGATAGATGTGGCCCAAGTTGTGTAGTGCCTTCAATGTCTGTGTGAGGAGTTTCAAATGAACACGTTTGTGTATCAGGAGCCAGTGGAGCTTCCTGAGGTGTGGTGTGATGTGAGTCGTGTGGGATGTTGAGGATGAGTCTGGCTGCCGAGTTCTCGAAGGTTCATAGTCTTCTGGTGAGTTGCTTGGTGATCCCGGCATAGAAGGTGTTCGCATAGTACAACTTGCTGGAGGCTAGGGTGTTACCATTTTTTAGGTCTCGCTGAGTCAGCGCGCATGCGATGCTTGGAGAGACATTTAGTTGGTGAGTTTTCAAAGTGCTGCTGTCTGGCCCAGTGCTTGCGTTCACGCGAGCGTGCCGCGCGCAGCCGGCAGATTTCAGCACCCGAGGCGCCATCTGGAGCTTTCACTTTTTCCGCCGTCGCGTGCGCACCCCTGCTTTCACTTTTGCCGTCCCACTCAAGTGTTTGCCTGCGCGCACCCCTGCTTTTATGTTTTTCCGCGATCGCGATCACTTTACTTTTGCTTGTTACTATTGAGTGCATGTTTAACTTGCTGCTTTCATCTCCAACTGTGATTAACCCATTACAATATGGAGCCTGTTTTTATATGTACCTTGGGCGACACTACAGTTCTGTTTCTATTTATTTACACATAATTGTGCCCTGCTCCCCAGTCTCTCTCAATCACGTCCCCAGCAGTCCTGCACAAGCGAACTCCCCTAGTGTTGTTCCGACGCCCCAGAACTTTCTCCCCCACCTGCACCCGACTCACCAAACCACAACAGCCGTGGCAAACCATTACCTTTTGCAGCGCAATTCCTTCACTTAAAATTAAAGCACTACAAACCTTCCAAACCCTTATTAGACAATGGGAGAGTGGGTGGGCCTAGCGAATTTTCCCAAATCGCTGCGGCCGCTCCCTAGATGTGCCTAATTGCATCAAGCTGCTGCGCGATAGCTCGAGCCTGTTAGCCCCGCCCCTCCCTACCCTTGTCCTTAAGTCACCTGGCTCGGCCTGCCGGAGTCACCCAGAGGACACCAGCTGGCGCTTCGCTCACTCGGGTCCCAACATTCTTATTCCCTCACTTGCTCTGTACACAAAACTGTAAAAAAAAAAAAATATATGTTTTTTTTTGTCCCTTTGATAGCGCTTTAGTCAGTGTCTTTGGTAGGTTGCAGCGAGTACTAGGCGGTGTTTCCATTTCATCAGCAGTGAAGTACTCAGCTGGTGTTGTGGGCAGGCCTAGATGGCGATATGGACAGTATTACGCCGGCTATTTTACCAGGCTGCTCTGGCTAGGTTTGTTCTTAGTGAAAAGCAGGTAGGTGATATGAAACCAGTAAATGGGGGTAGCTTATCAGAGAGCGTAATGTCACAAGCATGCTTTGTGTTAAGGAGGAGCGACTCACTATTGACTTATACTCACGGTAGATAACACTTTCCTAATGATTTGGGGATTGTGGAAAGACTTCAGGCCAACTCGTTACTGCTCTCACTGCACAGCACTATCGCTCATAGCCCTGCAGCCGCCAAACAGCACCACCACGTTTGCCATCGTTCTTTCAGCCGGAGATTGTGACAAAGATGAGACCAATACCGCTCATAATGTCAACAGGCCCAAAACAGTTGACCATATCTGTATTTGTGCACTGAAGGCAGCTTGGGAAATGGGTAGACTGTCCCCCGCATCCTGTTTGCTTCTATGAGACCAAAGTTTCACAGGTAAATCCTGCGAGCAGAATTAGGAAGGCCAAAAAAGCAGGTCAGGTGAGTAGGTATATTAAAGAAGTGCAGTAAACCCCCTCTAGAGTAACCCCTAAGACTTTTGCCTGCAATCTGAAGTGGCATGGATGAAAGGGGCTTCAGGGACCTACATCACCGTCTCAATCTGCATCGTGAAACGTTGTGACTGGGACCAATCACAAATAATCTGATATGTAAGTTTATTGCTCTCATGTCTTCACATGGCTGTCAACTGCTACTGGGTCACCGTCATGGCGGTGATTTTCACCCAGTCCTGTTTTTTCAGCAAAAAGAAGTAAGCATGCTCGGACTTGTGAGAAAGGTGAAACTACAAGTCCCATCCTGCCTAGTGCTTTCGACTGAAACCCAGGTTTTCTGTAAGTCCTCACACAGGAGCTACAGCCCTTGACAACTTGGACTCCAGTTCCCCTGTTACGACGTTGTGTGCCACAGCTTTGCTGATTGTTTGGCACCATGGCACCTGAACATTGTGTTTTGGTTCTAACTAGTGCTCTCTGTGAGTTGTAGTTTTGGCGGGTCGCTTCTCTTAAATCAGTGGACCAGAGGAGCAGATTCTGCAGTTCTTGAAAGAAATACCCAGTACTGTAAACATTATATACTCAGATTACCAGGGGGTCTTCTTACTCAGCAAACCGGAATGGGTCAAAATGAGTCTGATTTTATGCAGTTTTTGGCCTCCGGTAAAATTCATTCAGAACATGAAAAATGGTGCTTTAGAACTGTGCACACATTACAGAAAGCGCACTTCGTTTCTGCACAAAGAGGAATAAAGTTTCCTATGTTTTAAAATGCATTTATTTTAGAAGATTTAAGTTGAGTAGACCAAACCATAACAGACTCATGCAACCTACAGGTTACAAACAGAAAGGACTCAGTTGATTGAGTTATATTACATTACCTCCTCGTAAGTCTTTCTTGCCACATGACTAACGTAGTGAGCTTCTGCTCCCAAAAGAACCCTCCAAGCAATTTAGCGCTCTAGTCATGGCCGACCTCCTTCACCCCTGACCTAGTTCAAGAGGAGGCACGACCCACCCCACTGATATTGGATGATCTCAGAAGGACCATAGGATCTGAAGGAGCATCCATTAGTTCTGTTGCCTGTCCCAGAAGTCGATTCCACATAGGTAACCGGAAGCAGTCCCAGTCAGCTTTCGATGTCGCAAACAGGGCTTTAAGTGGACCGGGTCTGAACGGACTCTACACCTCTCTCTACCCACCTCTCTCTACACACCTCTCTACCTTTCTCTAGCTCTCTACTTCTCTCTACCTCTCTCTCTCTCCACCTCTCCCCCTCTCCCCCTCTACCTCTCTCCCTCTCTCCCTCTCCCTCTACCTCTCTAGCTCTCTCTACCTCTATAGCTCTCTCTACCTCTATAGATCTCTCTACCTTTCTACCTCTACCTCTCTGTACCTCTCTACGTCTCTCTACCTCTCTAGCTCTCTCTACCTCTCTCTCTACCTCTCTCTCTACCTCTCTCTCTCTACCTACCTCCCTCTACCACTCTCTCTACCTCTCTCTCCACACCCCTCTCTCCACACCCCTCTCTCCACACCCCTCTCTCCACACCCCTCTCTCCACACCCCTCTCTCTACACCCCTCTCTCTACACCCCTCTCTCTACCCACCTCTTTCTACCCACCTCTCTCTACCCACCTCTCTCTACACACCTATCTCTCTACACACCTCTCTCTCTCGCCACACACCCCTCTCTCTCTCTACACACCTCTCTCTCTACACACCTCTCTCTCTCTACACCTCTCTCTCTACACCTCTAAGTGGCAGCCAGAGCCTGATAGCACTGCTTGTCCTTTTTAAAAAAAAACAAGCATTGGCATAGCCAATCGGTCTCGCCTTTTGGGACCTTATAAGTGTTTAGTTATCCAGTACAGTATCCTTGGTGCAACAACATCAAGTGTTGCATGGCTAAACACTTATAAGGTCCCAAAGGCGAGACCTATTGGCTATGCCAATGCTTGTCTAGAATTGCTTGGGAGCCATTTGAAGCTCTTCCTCAGCATCTTAAGGGTGTGAAAGCAAGATGCAGTGATGGCGCTGATTTGTGCTATCATGTCCAGTTTGCTGGCGATGATTATTCCAAGGTACCGGCGTTGTTGTTTGGTGTGGGTCCGAGTTCGGCCGACCACCAGTTTGAGTCCCATTGTGAGGTGTTGTTGCAGAAGATCACTACTTCTGTCTTGTCTGTGTTGAGCTTGAGACAGTTAGCGACTTTGATCATGCAGACAGTGAACTTATTTTATGTATTGGGGGTCTTATCCGAGAAGGAAAGTATGAGTTGTGTGTCGTCGGCCTAGGAGAGGATGTTGATGTCTTGCGTGTGGGTGATGTTGGCCATTGGCATTATATATGCATTGACGAGAGTGGCTCAGAGCGATGAACCTTGAGGCACTTCACAGATAAGTTTGCAGGCTCCAGAGGAGTAAGGCACCATACCGACAGCTTGTGTACTATCTGTTGTATTTACATGTCTACTTTTAACTTTTTATTTTTAGATGGCCCATCCGAGGAGATAATACTATGTTATCACTGAAGATCTCTTTGTAATGGAAAATGTTGAAAAAAAATGCACAAGTCTCAAAATCTCAAGCTGTGGACAGCTGAGCTAGAAAGGTTTTACAGGTTCCTACGCCAGTGCTATTACTTAGGCAAGGGTCTCAGACAACTTTACAGAATACTCACTTAACAACGTTATTTTTCCCCAAATATCATCTTAATAATTTGTGAAAATACACTTGTTTTTGCAAGAAATTGCTAATATTTCCCAAACAAAAGCTTATAATTTTCTCAAAAAGAAGCATACCTCTTGCCCTGAAATATAGACTTTTTAATTTTTATTACCTACTTGTTTGGTGCCTAAACATCATCAAGAACTTACATAAACTACTGCAACACATTAACAGATTCTGTATTTCATGTTAGCGATACCCATTGTAAGAAATTCGATTATTATTTGGGTTGGGGGACTACCCACTTGAAAAGATAAATCACAAGCCTTGTCAGGGTGTGCCCTTCAAATCACTAAATTGACCTGAGCTCAAATCTGTTGCAGCTATGGCACAGAGCAGACAGGCTTAACCTAGGACAATGTGTAAAGTATTTATGCAGTACCAAAACAGTAACAAAGTCAAAATGCAAAAATTGAACACCTTTTAATTAACAAAAGGACACAATAATCCAATAAGGGGTGCAGGAAGTTATGATTTTTAAAAAGTTTTAAATAAAAATAGTGTCAAGAAGCATAAAACACTCATGATGGTCACTTGTCGCTGTAGATTGGGACCTAGGCATGCTTTGAGGCTGACCTTGATGGAGCACAGGTCAGATGCACCAAACAGCTTCATCGTGGTCAAAGAATGTATCTTGTGATTAAATCTTTCAAGTACCAATTAACCCCAGGAGTACACTTCTAAGGCCTCCAGGACCTTAAGGGAGGCACATAGAGACTCACAGGTTGTCAGTCAGAGGCCAGCAGCAGGGTCCAGTCCATATCTAGTTGCCACTGGTCAGCTGGGTACCTCCAGGAAAAGCCTCTTGCAGCTTTTGGTCTCCTTGAGCCACAAAGGAGGTCTGCCAACTGACCCTTGGAGTCCACTCCTTTGTCCTGGATACAGGAGGGAGCAGATCCAGTCCTTCAGGGCTCCTCTCAGGTCACGGATAGCAGATTTAATCCTCTTCTGATTTTCCACAGTTTATGTAAGTTTGCCTCCAGGAACTTCGAGCTGGGAAAATGTAACGTTTTGAAAGTTACTTTTCTTTTATATTTATGAAAAATCCAACTTCACCATTTAATTGGATTTTTAATAACTACAAAAAATGGATAATTATTTTCCTAGCTGGTCACTTCCCCAAGTTAGCAGTATTAGTATTTTAATCTGTACTCTGGTTTTCTACGTAGGACAGCTAGGCCTATCACAGTAAAAATAGCCTTTTGGGCTTTATCACTGTAGGCACATGATAATAATAATTTTCTACATGTCCCAGTTTTAAATTCCAGGCAACTTATCTTGTACACTACAAGACTTAATATTATTTTTAAAGGGAGGTTTTTACCTGTTGTAAAAGATTATTTTATAATAATAACAATCATAACTTATTCGAAAGGGAGCACATTGTACACAATATTTATAAAAACATATTTGATTTTTATTATGTGTGGATTGTAAAAGACATGTTGATTGTATACATATCTACATTGAAAGCAATGATGTGTGTATAATTTCAAATTGTCAGACAAAGGTACAATACAATACCCAAATATACATGACAGATCAATATACAATGTGATAAACAAAATTACACATAAACAAAGACAAAAACGGTGGCTGTAATCGAGATCTTCTCAACGCGCGTTTCGACGCTAGGAAGCGTCTTCATCAGGAGAGCCACAAATTATTTTTCCTTTTAGTGTACAAAAATAATAAACATATATAAACAACTCTTAAAAACACTGACTACCCTCAGAGATATTAATCAAATAATATTTTTGTGCTGTCATAAAAAACCCCAGAGTGAAATAGTAATCCAATGTGAACGAAAAGAACCGCAAAAGTGATGAATACAAAGAATATGTGTAGAGTAAAAACTCGTGCTCAAGTACAAGTCATGTATATTTTGTGTATTGTATTGTACCTTTGTCTGACAATTTGAAATTATACACACATCATTGCTTTCAATGTAGATATGTATACAATCAATATGTCTTTTGCAATCTACACATAATAAAAATCAAATATGTTTTTATAAATATTGTGTACACTGAGTTCCCTTTCGAATAAGTTATGATTGTTATTATTATATAGTTGTTTATTCTAGACTGCCTAGGGTGTTTAGATTCATATTTGCTATTTGCCCTGCCCTAGGAGACTTTCAGTTTCAGCAGGGGGTCCTTCATATATGCATTGTAAAAGATTATTTTGACAGGTTACACTGCAGGTATACGGAGTAGACCCGGATGCCATGTTTACACTGCCATTATAAGTAGATAGCACAATGGGTGCTGCAGTCCAAGAGCGGCTTTTTAACATCCAGGCCATGAGTGCACTTTCTAAACCATAGGGACATATAGGCAAGTAAAGTTTCAATGTAAATGTAAATGTAAATGTAGTTGAGCTTATATAGCGCACAGCTACCCGCTGTGGGTTTTCCGGCGCTTGCTTAGGGAACCCGTCCTGGTATTCCCCTGTGAGATAGCAGGGTATCCACAAGGTGAAAGTCAGGCATCCCGCCGCGAGGGGCCGTTGTGGAGATTAAGCAAGCTATTGCCCAGAGTCGCAGAGTGTGAACCCGTGAGTCGAGGAGGCACCGGGGCGAGAATTATCGAGTCCATGGAATTATTAGCCCAAGACCCACCGAGGCGGGGAATTGAACCCTGGTCCAGGACCGATCTCAGCTTCCGGGTCTGCCGCCTCTAACCCCTGAGCCACACTTCTCACACTTATTAGGAATAAACCAATGTAACCATTTTAAAGGGGTCGCACAGGCACTTTCTTTACTACTGGTTAGCAGGGGTGAATCACACTTAGTTGTAAAACCAGCAAAAATAGAGTTCAGGAAAAATCTGGAGTAACCATGCAGAAAAGGCAGATTTCCTACATCCATCTTATGCACATTTTACCCCATCATGCAAGGGTCAGAGTTATACCAGACATTGGGCCCATCATGCCATAAATGTCATCAATATGCCAACAATTACTAACAATATGGTATCGCCAGCATTATATCACAGGTAGTTATCATCATGCTAAGCATGACTACATTATGTCTAGGTGTCCCGTGATTATGGCAGGACTAACATAATACCAGGGTTGGCATCATCCCACACCTTGTCCCTTTTGGCTAAAGAGGGTGACACTCTTGTTTTAGAGTTAGAATCATCACATTTTCACCATCATCCTCTCTCGCACTTGCGCATACATGTACACGCACATAGGAGCAAAAATCAAGACACTTCTGTTTAGCCTCCAACTCTTCCCACACTGTAATCCCTCCACACTTCATTTGCACAGCTCTCCTCTGCTCAACTCCTGGTTCCCACGACATTGCAGTGTTTGCACCACAGCCAATGCTCTTGCCGCTTTATCCACGCTGTGTCTCTGTTACAGGTCAGTAGCATTATAAGAAGTAGCATTATAAGAATGATCCAAGTCTGCCATTTGCTTTGGAGAACTGATGTGTAACACTTTACTGGAGATCCAGGGGTCATGAGTTCACTCCATAGCTCTCTTAACAGAAAACTAGTGCATCTAGGCCCAAAAATGAACAGTGTGCATGTGCGAAGGGGTGAGTGTCACCCAATGGTCCATCCTGTATCCACAGTTTTTTTCCTAAAATTCAAAGTATCTGGAGCTTTGTAGCCTCTTCTTTAAAGCAGCGCTATACAACTTCAGACATCGCTTATTGTTGACAACAGACATGGAGAGTACCACCCAAGTATCTACATGGATGCCCCTACAAGCTTTTACAAATTCAGATTACAAAACAGATCAAAATACTAAATCTGTTATTGAACATGGAGTGAAAATGTTTTTAGGTCTTAGTGGTCAGTGGAAATAAAAGTAGGTAACTGTGAAACTGAAATGTGAAGGGAGAAACATGAGCTGCTGAGTTAAGACTATTGTCCTCTTTAAAAAAAAAAAAAGTTTGTTGCAGAGTTTTATATAGCGTGAACAAGACCCAAAGGTATCAGAGCGCTTTACATGAGCACCAGTTACGTTACAAACAGACACATTAATTTTTTATTTTTTTTGTAATAAACAATTTTTATTGATGAACAACAACCTTCCAGGCATTACAGAATCAGCAGTGGCAAAGCAAAAATCTGTTCGAATTGGCAGTACATCAATTATACAGAGTGAGAGGATACTTAACACCTTGCTTAGTGCTGTATTGAGTCTTCTTGACGGTGGATAACATCTGAACAGTTTACAAAACCCCCTGGAAATATGTGTAAACCCTCCACGTCACAGAGCTCTAACGGCGTACACCCGGTGATACAGTTTCTCCTATCCCATCCTGTAGAGCCAGTAGTGTCTGCCTCTCCCTCCTCAACTCCATTGTAGGAGAGATGCATATATCGCCCCTATACTTGTTCCACTTCCCCCATTTACTGTCCCATTTTTTGGGGCACCCACGCCCCTTGAACACCGTCTTTTCAGCCACCATAGCATAGTCCATATCAGTAGACCAGTCTCTCACCCGTGGCAGCACCCCTGAACCCCATTTTTGGGCTATATTACGTTTGGCTATGATCCAACCCATTGTTACCCAAGATTGTTCCATCTGGGTAAGGTCTGTTGCGTCCCAGATGTTAAGGAGGCAAGTCTTAGGGGAGGGATGAACGGATTTGCCGCAGGCCCTCGACATTTGTCGGGTAAGATCTATCCAGTACTTTTGTATGTGGGGGCAGTCCCAGAGTATGTGTGTGAACGTGCCAGTCTGGTTGCAGTGTCTAAGGTAGAGTGTGTCCGTCCGTCCTACCCAACCTAAACAATAATGAGGCATCAAAGTAAACCCTGTGGAGTACCTTTAACTGGACAAGTCGTAGTCTCTGTGGGATAGTGTGAGAAGTTGGCCTGATGTATGATGTCACTAGTTCTAGTGTACACCTTATATCAGTCCAAATACCCTTATGGTGATTGGTTGTAAAGTCAACCTTATAGACCAGCTATCCTAGTGGTAGCATGGACAAGAGCAGTCTTAGGCTAAACTCTGAATGGCATGTGAAGCCAGCTGTGATACCATATATAATCCCTTGAATACCAAATGAAAGGACACCACAACAGATATATATATAAAATAAAGTGTATTTATTCTAGTCAAACCCTCAGCACTCTTTATGAGATTAGAGGTAAGTACAACACAGTCTTATTTAAGCATACATTAAGTCACACAGGTAAGTAATACAGTTAGGCCCTAGGGGCCACGCAAACCATATACTAAGTAAGTGGTATAAGAACCACTGTCACGGAAATAGAATAGGCCTAGGCCTCGGGAATCGCTGGGGCTACACTACACTAGCGTTAGTTAGGAAGTGGGAGGCCCACGGGATTCATGTGCAGAGTGGAAACACTCACGCGTAATGCGTAAAAGTCAATAGCAATAGTACAGTTTAGAAAACGGTAGATTTAGGACACTTCCCGAGTAGCTAGGAAGTTGAGACTTGAAAACTAGACACTAGGATAGTCACTATCCTGATGAGCACCGGAGTACCCAAGTTACCTAGCCCACAGGCTGCGGGTGCATAGGGGTGAAGATGCGTCGTTTTCGTCGTCGACTCCTATGGATGCCTGAAGAAAGATGCTGACAGGCAGTCAGTGAAGAGTGTCTGGTGGATCCCAAGGCTGGGATCAAGAAGAAAGAAAACCTGCAAGCAGAAGGGACAGAGTCAAGGTCACTAGCCAGTGACCACGTGGAACCAGGAAGGAACCAGGCGATGTCGTGAAGATTGCAGGTGAAGGTGAAGCTTGTCGCTGCAGCCAGGAGGACCAGGAAGCGTCGAGGACGACCAGGACCAGGAGGCGAGCTGTCCCACGAAGGCTCTTGCTGTCGGCGGCGTCGAAGTTGGACTAGGACTCACCAAGCCTTGGCAAGCGGAACCCACGAAGAACGAAGGACTTGCTTCTGGTGCAGACCAGGAAGGTCTGGGGTGCTTCTTCTTTGCAGAGAAGCGGGAGCCAGTCTGGAGGAGCCAAACCAGCGCAGAAGATTTCAGGGTGCGTCGTCACAAAGGCCACTAGCCAGCGGGCAAGCAACCGGACAGACGCGGCAAGCAGGAAAATGCTGAAGGGCCCCACGCAGGACTCGTGGAGTGTGGGGGGCTGATCTTCGGTGCAGATGGTGCTTGGGGTTGGGGCTTCTCAATCCCCGGTGCACAACTTCGAGGGTACCTCAGAAGCTGCGCTTTAAGTTACTAGCCACTTTTTCCAGGTAGCCGGTCCCACGTCGCTCGTCGCCTCCACGGATCTCAGCTTTGCTGTCGATGTGGATCAGGGTCGGAGAAGTCTGGAAGTCAAGGCTCTGGTCAGGCTCTGCAGTCGGTTCCTCGTAGAACGTGGGCAAAGCAAAGGGTAGTCTCTTGATGGTGCCTGTTTGCACAGGGTAGCCACTCCTTGGCTACAAGGGAGATTCTTCAGTCTTCTTCTTTCATCGAATGTCGAAGGTCCAGAGTTTCTGTTCAGTTTTGCAGGTTCAGGATAATCTAAAGTCTTGAGGCCCAACTCCCACTCTTATACTAATCTGGGGGGCTGGGATACCTGCTGGGTCACGCCTTATGGGTGGGACCTGGGAGGGGGTGGTTACACCCACTTCCCTTTGTCCAGTTTCGCGCCAGAGCTGGGGCTGGAGTGCCCCAGCGCCGGTTTGAACTGGACTATGCAAGGAACACCTTGTGTGCCCCAGGCATGTCTCATTCCTTTCAGCCCACCCTGCCCCAATACACTAAAGGCTGTCTGGGGAGGTGCTAGCACCTCCCCAAGCAGGAAACCTATTGTCCAGGCCTCCCTGGCTGGGATCACTCCCAGCAGCAGGAGGTCAGACTGGTGTCTGTGGCAGCAGCATCCATTTTGTGATGCTGAGGCTTTGGTTAGAGTTAAACAGCAAAGTAGGATTTTAACATGTCTCTCCCTCTAGAAGGGAGGAATAATATCCTCATCACCAGGAATGGTATGGGGGTATTATTCCAAAGTGTTAGACACCTTACACGACATGTTTTGATAAAGCCAAACCATAGTTACCATAACCGTTTAAGATTATAAGGCACTTTAAGAGTATATGGTAGGCTATATCATAGAACAGCTATAAGGACATGGTTCCGAAAGCTGCAGACAGGCTCAACTCATGCTAGAGCACCATCTCACATGTTACCAAGCACTCTGCCTCCAGGATTGTTAAGGCCTGCCATAGGAGTGACTGATAGGTACACATGTGTCTATATATAAGGGTAGATATAGGCATACTATATCTAAGCAAGGGGTGATTACACGACCTTGCCCCAGCTGAGTGATCAGCCAGTTGTGTCTAATTGGAAGGCCAGACCAGGGGTGGCATAATACATGCTGCAGCCCCTGGGAGGCCTAGGGTACACCTATGCCCTGGGTACCTAGGGTACACTGTACAGGGTCCAATAAGGTGATCCTTACCAATTGGTTATGTACCTAGGGTACATGGAGTCCATTTTAAAGGGAGAGCAGACAGCCTGAGACCCTGAATGGCAGGATCTCAGGCCAACTAAGTCGAAAAACCAGCTAGACACTAGGCAAAAAGTTGGGGGTAACCATAGTCAGATATCCACCTTCCTACAGATAGCCACCTCCCGAGGGGAGGCGAGCGCATCTCTCCAATCATCATCCTCCATCGTACCAAGGTCACGCTCCCAGCCCACTCTTAGTTTCAACATCGGGTCCATCCGGTTATTCACTAATTTTTTATAGGTTAGGGATATTGCTTTGCGGTCCATCGGGTCTAATAAGAGTCGATCCTCCGGGGGGGGAGGAGTCTGGAAGGAGGCAATCTCGGGGGAGGGCTGAGTCAATCGCATGGCTGATTTGTAGATATCTAAAGGTCTCCGTAGGGGCGAGGTGGTATTTCGCTTGTAGATCTGTGAACGTAGCTTTCCTACCCTTAACCCAAAGGTCCCCAACCCTGGAGATGCCAATCATGTCCCACTTGTCGAATCCCGGGCATGCACTAAGGTGTCCTAAGAGATCTGGCTCCCATAGCGGAGTAGCCATTGCGAGGCGGTTGTGCCACCCCAACTTGCGCTGTACCGTGTGCCACGCGTCGACCGTACGGGCCGTGGGGCCTGTCAGACGCAATTTACGAGGATTGGTGTAGAGAGCCCTATTGTAACCCCTCCCTTCCCATCAGCTAGTGGTCTGTGTGGAAATTGGGGTCATCGTGAGAGCCAAATGCCCATCTATTGATGGGTACCAGTTGCGGCGCCTGGTATTAAAGGCGCATATCTGGCAACCCTATACCCCCGTCATACCACCCCATGGTGAGTTAGCAATTCTAGGGGCCCGACCGTCCCAGAGCAACTCCCGTACCACCCCTTCGATTTGGGAAAAGTAGGAGTCAGAGATCCGATATGGGGCATTCTCCAGGGCATATAAAAAGCACGGAAGAGCAAGCATCTTAAACAGGGAGGCGAGTCCCAACAACGTCAGGGGTAGTGACCTCCAATGCATTACATCCGATCTCAGACGTTACAGGGGCTTCTTGAGGTTACGTTCATAGAAAAGATTCTCGTCTGGCGTGAGGAATAGGCCCAGGTATCCAAGCCCTGATCCACCACTGGGATGTTGTAACCCCTTGGGCTGGGCGGGGGCTCGCCCCAGAGGACATACATTTGTTATTTGGACCAGTTGATCCGATAACCCGAGTGCGCCCCGAATATGTGGAAGATATGGAGAGCCCGATGTATGGATCGTGCCGGTGAGGCCAGATACAATAATATATCGTCCGCATAGAGCGATAAAATGATCTTCACGGTCATGGGTCCATTTTAAGCCCCTGATCTCAGGGTCACTCCTTACCCAGACTACCAGGGGCTTCAACACCAAGTCAAAAAGGAGTGGCAATAGCGAGCAACTTTGCCTCGTGCCCCGCTGGAGGGGGGGGGAAGAGGTAGAGCGGTGGTTATTAACTGAGACATGCGCCGTGGGTTGCCCATATAGCAGCCTGATCCACCCAATCAATTTAGGGCCCAGTCCCATACGGGCAAGTACAGCGAAAAGATATTCCCATTCAACCGTATCAAACGCCATAGTGGCGTCAAGTGACGGCAAGATCGCTTCTTCTTCAATGCTATCAACCCGTCCCAACACCCCATTAACACGACGGAGATTCCTGGCGGTATTCCTACCCGGCATGAAGGCTGACTGATCAGGATGGATCAGGTCGGGAAGATAGGGGAGTAGGCGATTGGCCGCCAGTTTAGCCAGGATTTTCGCTTCTACCGGCAACAGCGAGATGGGGCGGTACGATTTGCATTCTTCCGCCGGCTTGCCAGGCTTATGGATCACCACAATCGCCGCATCGCGGATTTCAGGCCGCAGACGGCCCAGTTTGTAGCATTCGTTATATAGGTTCAACAAGTGGGGTGCCAACTTCACGGCCATAGGTTTGAGGAGCTCGATGGGCAAACCATTAGGGCCCATCGCTTTGCCCGACCGGACGTCTACTATAGCTTTTTGGACTTCTGCCGCTGAAAGGTCAGCTTCGAGTGACTTGCAATCTTGCGGCGACAAACACGTCACATTTATAGTGGCTAGGAGGTCTGTAGCCCATCGGGCCTGAGAGTTCTGTGGGACCGGTAGACATCTTCAAAATGCGCAGCAAACACGTCAGCAATTCCCTGGTGATCCGTGACGAGCGTGCCATCCTGACCCATTATCGCCTTAACCCACCTAGCCGCCTGTTCCTTGCGCTCCAGCCACGCAAGAAGTTTACCTGTGCGCTCCACCTGCTTATATATACGATGTCGCGTGGCCAGGGCTCGCAGAGTAGCGTCTTCTAGCAGCTGCTGTTTTTAGCCGTGCCTCTTAAGGCCAATACTATGTTGAGTCTCCGGATTTGGGTCAGAGGCAAGGACCCTTTCTAATTGTAGAATATCGGTTTCCAACTCAATCACCCTCTTGTTACTTTCACGTTTATGCCCCACCATCCTTGACAATGCACTCCCTTTAATTACCACACCATACGCCCCCCAAAGTGTGGCCGCCGACTCGACTGACCCCACAATTTCTGTAAAGTAAAAGTCGGTGTCTTGGCGGAGTCCCTCCCTAATGTGGGGAACCTTCAACGCCCACGGCTGTATTCTAATAGTGGCGGGACGTCCGAACTGTCGGGCACCAAAGACCGCCATCACCAAGGAGTGATCAGAAATACCTCGTGCAAGTGTTGTGGGTTTCACAAATTCTTGTATGTCTTGTGCATGTGTGAATAAGTAATCGAGCCGAGATTGACTGCCAAGTACTCCCGACTGGAGTGTGTAGTTTGTGTGCTGAGAGTTTAACCATCTCTGCACATCTACTATCACCAAAGCGTTAGCGAACCTCTGGAGCTGGGAGCCCCGCGGTGGATCTTGTCTAGGCGGGAGTCTATCTCTGAGACCATCCATAACTAGGTTGAAGTCCCCCCCCCAGTATCAAGGAGCCCATCGGCAATGCCAAAACCAATGTTCCAATCTCCTGCAGGGATGGACGCTGCAAACCCGGCGGTGCATATACTGAGATGACATTTACTACATTGCCCTCCCAGAGTCCCGAGGCCGCCGCATACCTGCATAGTGCATCAGTCCAGGTGCGCTGTATGATGTAGGGACAGCCCTTACGGAGAAGTATCCCCACTCCCCGGGAGCCTGTCGAGAACCCAGAATGTACGCACATGCGGTATCCCTTCTTGTTGAGTGCCACGCACGTATTGCCTATCAGGTGAGTCTCCTGCAGTAGTACTATGTCAAGGGCCTGTCGATGAATATATTGTAGGACTATACCACGTTTGATTTTATCTCCCAGGCCATTAACATTCCATGTGGACACTCCAAGTCCCTGTCGGAGAGCCATCAAGACATAACCATCCCCCTCCTATTGACCGGAAAGGCGGGACGACCGCACCCCACGCGCCACCAGTCACCTCCCGGGCCAGCCCAAAGCGCTCCTCAACTCTGTACCCACCTTGAAACAGAGTACCACTGATCATCTTACTAGTGCCACATAGGATAAGCATAGTCAAAAAAACACAGTTGCCTGGTGAACACCCCCAAAAAACGAAACCCCAAAATTACCCCAACCCATGAAAACACGCCCCCCTACCTGCTTCCCTGCTTAGCGGGTCCCAAACCGTTCGCTACCCCCCCCCAACATGCAGAGTGCCTGTCGCCCACTCATATACAACTTCAGGGAACGTGCGCCACCCCCCTCCCCATCCGTCCACTCTAAAACCGGATAGACAATTCCACACACCCCCCGCGGCCCGGTCCCCCCCACAAAACATTATGCAACATTGAGGCTTAAAACGGCCTCGGAGCAGTCTTTTAGTGCCCAAGTCCTGGAGCTTCCACCCTTTATACCCCTGATTTCAAGATACAGTACTTGCATATCGGGAAACCGGTGGGCCGTCCAATCAAGAAGAGTCACTGGTAGGTCCATGGTGAGCCCTGGTCTGTCCCCTGGGCCATGGTTCACCGCACCCCACGCTGATCACAGTGCGCCCCTCATTTCCCATCTGAAGCAGCACCACCTCGATCCCTCCACCCGGGGGTCAAGTCAACGCGAAGATGCGTAGCAGAGTTCCAGAACACCTCAGGAGGTCAGGACCCATTTCGTGCAACCTTACCATACCATGATTTAGCGTCCATCCGTCTGGCCCTAAGAATCTGCATCGGAGCTTGGAGGAGAACGTCTCTGTTGGCGCCAGTCCGCTGCATCAGAGGCCGCCGAGTGCCCCTTCCTTGATTTCTTTTCAGCCACACGCCAACCTTCCAGCCAGTCCCAAGCGTCGTCTGGGCGAGTGAAGAACCACGTTTTCCCATTCGATTCCACCCTCAACTTAGCGGGAAACATCATGGCATATTTAAATTCATGATCCCGCAGGGCCCGCTTCACGTCCAGGAAGCTACGGCGTTGCTTCTGCACACGCAAAGTGAAATCCGGGAAGAACATGACCATGCTATTTTCAAGAGTTAATGGTGGGGCTGCCCGCGCAGTCTGGAGTATAACGTCGCGATCTCGAAAGTTGAACACTCGAGCCAGGAGGGGACAGGGGGACGCCCCCGGTTTCGGACGATCCCCTGGGACCCGATAAGCTCGCTCAATCGTGAAGAATTTGGAAAGGCCTCTGGGCTGAAGGTGTTTGAGGGCCAGCTCCTCGACAAAGAGGTCCGCCGCCTGCCCCTCCGCTCGCTCCGGAACTCCAATAATGCGGATGTTGTTGTGTCGCATTCTTCCCTCATAGTCATCCAGCTGCAGGACCATCGCCTCATGTGAGGCACGCAGTTCGGAGACCTGGGTTTTAAGCAGGGCGGTGTCACTGACCAAGTCTTTAGTAGTGCTCTCGACTGTGGCCACCCTTTCCACCACTTTTTTCATATCTTCCCGGATCAGTCCCACATCCGTGGCTACCGTATCAATTCTTACCTCGAGGGAGGTTCGTATCGCTGTAATTGCCTCGAGGAGATCCCTATTCGAAGGGTCCGTCGCTACTCCAGGGGTCGCCAAATCCGTCCGGTCCTCGGTCTGTTGTTTCTGCCATCCAAATTCCTCCAGCTTAGACTGGGTCGCTGTCCGATTATTGCGTCCTGTGTCCATGTTTCTTTTCATGGCCGCCCCACCCAAAGTCAGGGCACAATTGCTACTCCCCGCCGCCTGCGGTGAAAATTCCACCCGGCCTGTCGGTTTTCGCAAGGCGCACCCCCCTGCGAGCGGTGCAGCACAGGGCTCTTCTGTTCAGTTGAGCGACTATGGAGACCTCTGACATCCAGCTCGTTTTGATAAAATGTCAGCCCAGGAGCTGGCCTCCATCGCCAGGGTAACCACCCACCTCGTAGAGCTCCTGTATCCAGCCAGAGTCCAGCGGCACAGCCACCTTCCCGGTCAATAGTGCCTAATTCGCAACGGGGGGGGGGGGGGCAGCAGTGAAGCGGCGTATGTACTATTAATGAAGGCACCAGGCGTTAAGATGTCACTCCAAATAATGCGGTCCTCCGCGCAACCAGATGAGAAGGTGTCATCCATTAGAAGCAGTGGGTAGAGCTGAAGACACGTGACCCTCACCTTGGAACAGCCGGCCGCAATCTTTACACCCTCAAAAAGCAGCCGCGCTCCATCGGGGGTCGCTCTCACCCATGGCCCTCTCTTCACGCGATTCCAGGCTCGTTATGTCCATCAGAGCTTGCACCCCCATATCATGAGGCCGCATCCGAGGGCCCGGGCCCGACAATGCGCACTCCAGGCCTCAAGCGCTCCACCCCTCAAGCGCTCCACCCAGGGCAGCCCGGAGTGCTGGCGTTCAGCCGTCGGGTCTCTGGGGCCCCCGCAGCTTAAAACATGAAGGGCCAACTCACTTCGGCTCCCAGGGACTTGCACCAGTAACCGGAGATCTTACCGGCCTGGACACTGGAGCTGCACCGAATCCCTCGACCAGGCCGTCTTCAGGGCCACGACTGCCACTCCCGGGCTCACGATCCTCCAGGGGCCGTCCAGGGGTCCCCGCCGCCGCCCCACCAAGGCCCCAGGCTGCAAGCAGTCACAGCCAAGCCCAATTGCGGCGTGCTAGGAGATCACCGCTGGAATAGGCCAAAGCCGCGGCCTCGCTTGATTTGGGCCCGCCGATCCGCCTCCCTCTCAGCGGCAGGCCTCCCGGCCAGAGTCCGGTCTGTGGAGCTCCGCAAAAACGGCAGCAGCGATTCGCTCCAAACTCGGACCGAGTGTTGGTGGGCACCTACTCTGCACTTCAAGAGCAATGGGGCAGGAATCAGACCAGTGGAAGGTGCAAATAAACGGATGGTTCAGGAGTGGCGCCCGGAGCTAAGCTACCGAGCAGCCATTCCCTTTGGTGGTTAGCCACGCCCCCCACATTCATTTTTGTAGGCATGGGGAGATTAAGTGATTTGCCCAGAATCACAGAATGTTGAGAGTCCCTGCCGAGACTCGAACTCGGTTCCCCAGCTTCGAGGTCAACCGCCCTAGCCGTTTGGCCACATTCTCTCCCCCAATTAATGAATTGATTGGAGGTTATTCTGAAGTACACTGATATATGACAGAGCATCCTGGATTCTAGGATTAAGCGGTGAAGAAGGGAGGATTGAAGTGGGGTCTGGAAGAACCATTTTTTGAGACACTTCCTGAAGGCATATAAAATCTTTTGAGATCGAATATCTATAGGCAGTGCATGCCACCTTTTAGCAGTTAATTAAGAAAAAGGCCTGTTGCTAGATCTGGCCTTCCTAATCTCCGGAATATTTGTGAGGAAGATTGGGTGTGAATACAGTGAGTGATTAGGATATAGAAAGCACATTTCTCCTGGTAAAGGTTCTTCATTTTAAGTGGCTTTATATCCTTTCTTAGAACTAAAATTGGCCAAATGATTCTATAAATTGTGTATAGCGATAGCTCAAAACTGTGCTGTAATCTAAAGCACTGTGACCTATAGTAAACTATTGATTGGGCTGACAAAAGGGTAACCTTTTTGAACGTCATCTTCCGTTTTAACCAATTGAACTGTTACTTTCCTTGCCATTGCTTGCATATGGCAGTAGAGACCCAAGGATTGTGTGGTTCCGCAGCAAGTATATACCTGCTGCAAAATCCACTTATCAGGTCTCTAACACGGAGGCGCTCAAACAACTCTGATCTGTTCCTGGGCTTCACTGAAAAGTGAGCAACCATGACCCCTATCTCAATTATGATATCCCAACGTGTGCAAATTAGAAATGTTGTCAAGAGCCTGGAATCTTCTTAGACTGTAGGATTGTCTCCTAAAAATATAAGGGCCAGTCAGTAAGTGACTGGAATCACCATTCTCATAATAGGACATCAAACAACTATGATTAATTACTCAAGAGCCTAATCTAATGGTTGGTGAGCTGAAAAGAGATTGTCAGTCAGAATAAACAACTAAGAACCTGAGAGTTCACAGTTCCTAATATTCAAGCAAAACTAGATCCACAGACAAAACTGCATAGCAGATGAGCAGAGGCACACATAGACCATGAACAGTGGTCTTATGTATTCTAAGACCCGGAAGTTTTTGAGTGATGGATCAATAGTTTTCCATAAAACAAAAATCATTATTGTTCACGGAGGATATGCCAGTTAGCATTCTCAGTTCAAGGTATCATTATTGTGTCCATACTACATTTATGGATTTCGCTACAGTGCCCTGGTGGTAGCGTATTTCCACTGAGACAGTACCATCCACGACCAGAGTCATGACTTCTCAAGTCTTGAATTGCACAAGTGATCAGTTGTCATGCTTATCTTAGTAAATTTCCACTTAGCCTTGTTTAAGGCAAACCACTCTCCCATCGCCAATAGAGCAGGTTTTAAATCTTACATGAAAATGACACATGAATAGTTGTATGCCTGTTTGTCTGTGAGCAACAGTATCTTCTATTTGTGGTCTTGAATGGCTTCATGTTTTTCACCTTTTAGAATAAATTCCTGTATGTCTGTTGGTCTGAATACTTTAGTTTAAATGTGGCAGTCTGTGTAAGTCTGCTTCTGTGACTGCATATTTGTATTTATGTATGGTCTATATGTGAATACTTGTATCCTCTATCCAAAAGTCAAACTTATTGGGTTTTTTCAGTGTTTATTTTGTGACCGATTATGTCCTCGCCATTCCCAGCATGCCAGTTAAAAAAGAAAACTATCTTCTGACATACCCGGTAAACTATATTGCATTAATGTAAAACAAGAAGATGTACATTTCAGCAGCTAGGGCATTTGTGGATCACTGTGTGTTGAAAGGAAATTCAGGTTCTTGCCGGTGTTTCCTCGAAAAGGCTCTTGAAGTGAGAATGACTTATTTATATCTTGAAAGCAGTCTAAGGTGCTAAATAAACACAGCCAAAACATGCCCTTTAAACATACTCTTATAAAAAGATGCTTGCACCAGGAATGACTATAATTTAGTTTTCTGTTAAAATAAAACAGCTGCAGTTTTTATACAGTTCTTGGAAATCCTCTTGTATGAACTTCAATTGTTTTCTGTGACTTCTTGGATTAGCACACTGGTCACATTTATGGTAATACCATCTTATACTAACATAGCACATAATATTGCAGTTTTGCCATTTCTAAGCCCAGTAAATGACATCAACTACTATATGAGGGTACATTCTGCACCTTTGGGTTTAAGCAGGTGGATCTTGTTGTGGCAGGTCTTCAATCCATTCCAAATCTTTGTGTGCCATGAGTGTTTTGCCTTACCCCATGCTATCTGTACATTTACCAAGATGAGTGTGACTGCTGATCACTTGTGCATTTCAAGACTTGAGAAGTCAACACTCTCATCATAGATGGCATTGTCTCATGGGAATTACACTGTCAAGGCACTGTACCGAAATCCACAAAAGCAATATTGACACATTATTGTTTATTTTGAACTGAGCATGTTAACTAGCACATCCTTCATAAATAATTGCTTACCTAAAGATTTTTGGCTTATGGAAAACTGTTCATGTCTCTAACAACTTCCGGGTCTTTGAATATATGACAACTGTTCACACTGTATATATGCCTAAGACCATTGATCACTGTTCATCTGCTGTGCAGTTTTCTCTGTTACTCCAGTATTTCTTAAATATTTGTACGTACCCTCAGGTTCTTAGTTGCCTATTCTGGTAGACTATTTCTTTTCAGCTCACCATCCATTGTCTCAGGCTCTTGGTTAATTAGGGACGTTTTTTTGATGTCCCGTTATGACACTGGTGATTCAGTCTTTTCCTTACTGACTAGCCCTTGTGTTTTTCGGAGGCAATAACTACAGTGTGAGAAGATTCCAGTTTCCTTGGCGGCATTTCTTGATTTGCACACATTGAGATAGTAGTCCTTATGTTTGCGCTCCTGTTAGCAAAGCACAGGAACGGATTTGGGCCCAATCTATACTTCCTAGCACTGCCTCTCTTAGCGATGCTGCTTCTGGTAGGAGATCAATGTTTTTTGAGCTCCTGCATGTCACAGATCTGACCAGTGGATTTAGTAGCAGATGAGAAGTTGCCTCTGTACCACACAATCCTAGGGTTTCTGTCACCTTATTGAAGCAAAGACGAGGGAAAAATTGTTTAATTGGTCAAAACGGAAGATGTTGATTTCCTTGGTGTCTTTAGCGAATAACAAAGCCTCACCCTTTTATCAGCCCATCAATACTTTATTACAGTTCACTGTGGTTTAGTTAGTAGCACAATTTTTGACTTGTTGATACACACAGTATCTAGTAACACCATTTTCCAATTTTAGAGCCGAGAAAGGACATGAAGCCGCTTAGAATGAGAGAACTTGATCCGCTAAGATTCCATATCTGATGCATTTCAGTGTATAAAAAATATATCAGGAAAGTAGTCCTTGAAATCCTTCTGAGAATTTAAAAAAAAAATGAAATCTGGGGACTCAAGTAGTTACTCAATATGAATAGAAAGTTTCAACAAGCTTTAACCTTTATAGTGGTCATAAAAAAGAATATTTGACAGTTCAGTTGCATCCAAATTTCTTGTTTGTTGCGTTGCTTGAAAGTAGACCGTGTCAGTTGTATTCAGAATTCCTTGAGTCACATTTGAATAGCTGAAACTGGCATGTATGCCTAAGAGCTTTCTCGGGGCTGCAAATTGAAATTAAATAGTTTCTAATGCTATGTTTTTCAACCTTCGAGCTGGTGTCCGGACAGGGTAGGCTACAAGCGCCGACACCCGAGTAAACCCCCAAGACGGTGCGGGCATCCCACGCCTTAAAGCTCATGGAGTTACTTTATCTCCATTTTTAGGTCAGAATCTAAGGGGGACAAAGACTTTCTTTCTAGGTACAGCTGCCACTGACTAGTAGTTTGTAGGCAGCGTCCCTCCCTCTCCCCCTATAGGTGTGATAGGGCCAATGTTACCCCGCTCACACTAACACGCTTGTGCACTCACCACACTCCGCCTTCACTTTTGGTCCTGATGAAACGCCAGGGATCTATTCGACCAAACCAGGCGTGAAACATGTCGACCTCAGCATAGTTACCTGGGCTCATTGCGCCCCCTTAGGTAACTCCTTAGGTAACTCCAAAACCTACGCGTTTTTTACTCTGCCAAGGGTACCTCTCTATTAAAACTTCCCTCTGGTAACCCTTAGGCAATTTTAATACGCACTGCACGCACGCATCACTCCCAACATAGGACCCCTACCCACACACCCACATGCACCGATCGGCAGTTCTCTTAAAAGATCTCCGTCAAAGAGACCCTTCGGGGGACCCGTAGGGCATTGCACCACCGGCCCGACGAGGAGCACCTGCCCGATGATGAAGCATGACATCCTTCGGGGTGTGTGAGGGCAACAAGAGACAATGTATGTCTCTCCCCCCCCATCCCCTATATTAGGGCCCTGACCTTCACCTTCCTGCTCCCCCCTTCTCTAGGGCGTCGTTGACTCTCTACAACACTCACTCTGGAACAGTGCCCCCCTTTTGATTTACCTATGTATTTCAAAGTGCCTGCAAGCTCTCCTGCTGCCGTTTTATTTTATTTCACACCACTTACGCATATGACAGTGCTGACTGTCTGCATGCCCAAGACCTCTGAATATGCTTGTAAAGTGGAAGAATTGGTTTTTTATTTATAACTTTATTTTTGTGCAGGCATGAAAAGATTACAGATGTGGCACGTCCATACCATCATGTCAAACTTACATCTTGTTATTAGTCCACAGCCGTTATACCCATAACCCTGAGGCCGGGCAGCAACACCTAGGTATTCCAATAGTGTGCAAATGTTTCCAATGTTACGCGTTCCACATGGAACCCCACGATCCTGCTTTTTGTCTATTTTCTCCCACAACACCCCCCCCCCCCCCCCCTTCCCCCACTACCCCCTACAGAACTAATAGCACGTCCCCCTCCAGGGTTGACAGATAGCTCCCAAGTCCATCCAACTATGTGTCACCAGTCCACCGGTTTCATTCGTGCATAGTGCATTAGTGCTTGTCCCCCCTCCCATAACACAATATAGCATCTCGCATGTACGGAATCTCTAAATGAATCACTGTCACTGTCTTGTACGGGTACTCATCGTTATCAGGTGGTCCCTCCCGCCCATCCCCGCCATCTACCCCTCTATGTGTGTCCTCCTATGTGTCTAGGCCATGGTATTGTCTCCATTTGCTCCATATCTTTCGGAATTTTTTTGGACAGCCTCTAGCTTTGTATGTCACTCGTTCTGCTGCCATATAGAGGTCCAGACCTCTCCTCCATTCCTCTATAACTGGCCGCTCCGCCCCCCCCAATATTTCGCAATATCCCTTTTCGCTACCACCAGCGCCAACACCAGGAAAATGATATGTGGGCGCGGCAGGTCTACTTCGTCACCATTCCCAGTAACGCCAGTTTCGGGTCTAGTGTTAGCTCTATTCCCAACACCTCCCCCAATTCTGTGAAGATGTGAGACCAATACGTTTGAATTTTCTCGCAGGACCATATAGTGTGATAGAAATCTCCCTGTTCGGTATTGCATCGAAGACACGTGGCGTCTGCTATCCTACCCATCTTGTGGAGACGCCTCCGGTCGAAGTATGTCCTGTGTAATACATTTAATTGGATCAGCCTCAGCCGTGACTTAATGGCGACTTCTCGGGGGTGCATCAGTATCAGCTCCCAGTCTAAGTCCTCTAGCTGCCCTACGTCCGCCTCCCATGTACCTCTGAGTTTCGCCAGATTTCCCAACATGTTGTTTGTGAGGGTTTTATATGTAAGCGACACTGCCTGGTGTACCATCTGCTCCTGTAGGAGTCTCCCTTCCAAAGGTGCATATTCCGGTATGTCCTGTAGTGATATCTGCTGTGCATTCCAGGCATGTACTAACTGCAGGTGCTTGTACCGTTGTGTGTGGTGTAAACCGAACTCCGCCTGCAGCATCGCGAACGTCTTCAGCTCACCTTTACTAATCACGTCCCCAATGGTGGAGATCCCTATGTCATCCCACCTTTGGAAGCCTTTCAGTTTATGGAGTTCCTTGAACCATTTGCAGTGCCACAGTGGTGTCTGACGTGTTGGCCTCCCCTCCCATCCCGTGGATCTAGTAGCTCGGGACCATGCTCTAATCGTAATCAAAGTCGCTGGCAGGAGCGTTCTCTCCGCCTTTCCCCCATACAGATAGTGAAGTATATTGTGTGCGGATAATTTATGCCTCTCTAATGCATATGTTGGGTGGTCCGCTGGTGCGTGCAGCCAGTCATTAATGGGGGTCAGGTGTTCCGCCCAATAGTATGCCTCCAGGTTCGGTAATGAAATCCCTCCACTATATTGATGTCGCTGGAGTGTCTGGAGCGCAATGCGTGGTTGTTTGCCTAGCCATATGAATGACCGCAGGTCTGCGTGTATTCTGGTGATAGTGTTAGTCGGAAACGGATAGTACTCATTTTGAAGTGCGTAGAGGAATTTGGGTAGGGTAATCATCTTATACATCGCCGCCCTTCCCAGTAGGGTGAGCGGCAGCTGTCTCCATCTTGTCATATCCTCTACTGCCTCCTTCAGTATTCGTTCCACATTTCTCTGGAACGAGAGCTTTTTGTTCAAGGTGACATATACCCCAAGGTACTGGAACCCCTCAGCGGTGGTGAGTAGACGGTCCGGTAGCGTTACTCCCTGTACTGCTCCCCGTGGCGTATACAAGACTGATTTATGCCAGTTGATGGTATGGCCTGCCATTACCCCAAAGTCTTCCAACTCTCTGAACAACTTCCCTACGGAGACCTCGGGGTTCGTGATATACAACAGTACATCGTCTGCATATAACGAAACCTTTTCCTGAGTATCCCCCGACTCGGTACACCTGAAGCCATGGATCTCTGGGTTCTGTCGAATTTTGGCCGCCAGTATTTCTATAGTGAGAGTGAAAAGGAGAGGGGACAGCGGGCATCCTTGTCTGGAGCCCCGCTCCACCCGGAATTCGCGCGATAAGCACCCATTCACTCGTACCCGCGCCTTCGGCGCCGCGTATAGCAGCCCTATCCATTTCTGAAAGTGTGGGCCAAAGCCAAACCGACGCAACACTGCCATGAGAAAGGGCCAATGTACCGCATCGAACGCTTTTTCCGCGTCCAAGGACAGGAACCAGTGCGGCTCCGTTCTACCTTGTATTTCTTGGAGCCAGTTGTGGGTCCGTCGGAGGTTGAGTTTTGTCGCTCTGTCCGGCAAAAATCCGGATTGGTCTGTGTGTATAAGGTCTGGGACCACCGTCCGTAGGCGCGCCGCTAGAATTGTGGCCAGTACTTTGACCTCCATATTTAGGAGGGAGATGGGGCGGTACGAGGCACAATCCTCCTTCGGCTTGCCCTGTTTGTAGATCGGCACTATGGTTGCTAATGCTAGATCTCGTGGGAGTCTCCCTAGTCCGTATGCTTCAACATATAGAGCCAACAGGTGAGGCGTCAATAGGTCGGCTGTCTTTTTAAAGAATTCCGCCGGGATCCCTGTTGGGCCCCGGTGTTTTCCCCGTTTTTAATTTATTGATGGCTGCGGAGATCTCCTCCAGTGTGATTCCCGCCTCCAAAGGGGCGCTGAGTTCCTCATCCAATACTGGGATATCCAGATTTTCCATATAAAGTAAGGCCTCGTCCACTGACCCGAGGTCTCGGCCCCTATAGAAGTTCTCATAGTGAAGTGCGAAGGCTTCTGCTATGCCCCTGTCGGTAGTTTCCAGGCCTCCCCCATCCTTCCTGATTCGTTCCACCCACCTCGCGGCGTGTTCTCTCCTGCTAAGCCAAGCCAGGAGCTTGCCTGACTTGTCGCCTACATCATACAGGCGGTGTAACGTTGCTAGGGCTTGCGTCTTTGCCTCATTAGAGACCAGTTCCCTATACTCCTTCTGTTTGTCTTGCAGTTGCCGCAGTATACCGTCCCCTCGGTTTACAAGGTAGTGTCTTTCTAGGGTCAGGATTTCGAGTTCTAACGCTGTTGCCTCCCTGTGCTGTTTGCTGCGCTCATCCCGTAGTCTCCCTCTAAGTCTATCTCTCATCACAGGCTTCATGGCTTCCCAGAAGATAATGTTAGATTCCACTGAGCCCTTGTTCTCCGCTACATACACTTTTATGTCTGCCCTCAGACCCCGTACTATTTCAGGGGATTGAATATCCCAGGCTGCCAAGCGCCATTCCGTCTCACGCCTTTCGGTGTTCTTCCCTAAGAGCGCATATAGGGGGGAGTGGTCTGAAATTCCCCTTGCCTTGTACGTGAACTCATCTCCTTCCGACAGGTACTGTCTTGCCACAAAAATATAGTCTAGCCTGGAGAAGGTTTTGTGGGCCCCTGAGTAAAAGGAGAACGTCTCTTGCATCGGGTGTCGCCATCGCCATGCGTCAGTGCGTCCCATGTCCGCCACGTATTTCGCAAGAGCTGTTTGTGTCCCCCCTCTGCGTGTTGCCCCCGAGCGGTCTAATTCTTCCGACATGACGTCATTGAAGTCCCCCCCCACTATTTGCATCGTATCCGCCGTTTCCAGTAAGATGGACGCTACCTCCCTGAGTGTGCGTGGTTGGAGTTTCGGTGGGGCATATACTGAGATGACTGTAATGCGTTGTCTGTTCCACACTCCCTGTACTCCCACATATGTACCCTGTGTATCGCTCCATGTGCGCGCTACGGTGAAGGGGTGTGTTTTGTTAATTAGTATTGCGGCTCCCCTGGCGCCTGACGTGTAGCCCGCGTGATTCAAGACTTTGTATCTCCCCCTCGCTATGAATGTACATTTTCCCGCCCTAAGGTGGGTTTCCTGCAGGAGGATGAGGTCCGGGGCGGTCCTCTTTATGTATGAATTCACTAATCCCCTCTTTATTTTGGAGCCCAGACCATTAACATTCCAAGTCATAATGGAGATCCCCTTGTGTATACCGTCTGTGTTTGTTAGTGTACCTGCCATACTGTGTAGGTCTTCTGGAGGTCAATAGGCGACCATAGCGGCTGTGTGTGACAGTGTTGACTCCCATTCCTCAGATTGTGCCTCTTTGTGCTATCCCTTGTCCAACTCCCTCCCCAACTTCCCCAACTTGTTGAAATTCCCCTGTGCCCTCTCCCGCCCCCCACCCCACCTCTCTCCCCTTCCAGACTCGTCCCCATCAAGGTCCAAGCTGTTAGTAGAAGTCGGTCTGTCACCCCCCCCCACTCCCTCCCTCTACCGAACTATGGCCCGCAAGAGCCGCCTATAATGGTCCGTGCTGTATCCCCCCCGTCGGGCTTGTACCCCCGACAAGGGTATGCACCACTCCTGGGCTCCTGTCCGGACTATGAAAGAACTGTTGTTGCTAACAAGTAAACCGTACCTGAAAACACAAAAAGATTTAACGAAAGGAAAAAAAAAAAAAAGAAAGAAACAACAACTAAAAGGGTGGTGGCCACTTGCGTGTCATGGCCGTGTCCCGGCCGACAATCCAATCATCCACTTCTTCCAGGTTCACGAATGTGAGTCTTGCGTTGTCGGTACTGTGCTGCAGTGTTTGTCGGATATGTCCTGTTCCAACAGCCGGATCTCTGTTTCCAGTGGGTGTAAGGAGCGCTGGCCAGTGTCAGACACCTCGCCCTCCACATCCGAGTCCCTGAGGTGTTCTCCTTCTCCTTCCGAGCATGCCTGGTCCCGTGACCCTTCCTGTGTTCTGTGTGCCGTCCTCGACGTCCCGGGTGATTCCGATCTCCCCCTCCTGGATCCTGCCGATGTGCGTGAATGGTATGGGGTGCCTGTGTATCTCGAGTAAAGTCTCCTGGATCTCCTCCTCTGCTGTTTTGGCGAGCCCCACCGCGCCTTGTCCTGTGCCGCCCTCACCAGCTCCTCCCTGCCGTTTCCCGACTATTGAAGATCGGTCTCTCCTCCATCCATTGCCATGCATCCTCCGGATGGCTGAAGAAGTGCGCCTTATCCTTGTAGATGACTTTGAGTTTTGCTGGGAAGAGCAGCATATACGTAATGTTCAGTGATCTCAATTTGACTTTCACCGAATCAAAGGAGTGCCGCTGCTTCTGGACCTCCTGACTATAGTCCGGAAAAATCATTATGTTGGTGTTCTCAACTCGGATTTCGCCCATTTTCCTCGCTTCCCGCAATATTAAGTCTCTGTCAGCGAAGTTTAGGAATCGTGCGATCACTGGCCTGGGTCTCGCGCCCTCCGGAGGTTTCGCCAGGAGCGCCCTGTGCGCTCTTTCGATCACAAAGCAGGAAGAAAAACGGGCTCCAGGGAAGGTGTCCGTGAGCCACTTGTGCAGGAAGGATGCCATATTGTTCCCCTCGATTCCCTCTCTAAATCCCACGAATCGGAGGTTGTTCCGTCTCGCCCTATTTTCGGCGTCATCCACCTTCCAGAGCAGCTGTCTGTGCGACGCCTGGAGCTCCGCCATTTCTCTTCGAAGCGTAGTTATCGAGTCCTCAGCCTCTCCAATGCGTGTTTCAGTCTCAGTCACTCTGCGGAGAGGTTCTTGAAATCTTGGCGCAGGAGTGTGACCTCAGCGCCCACTTCCCCAATTTTGCCCTCCAACGCGGATCGGGATTCCTGGATATCCGATCTCGACGCCTGGATTGCTGCAAGTAACCTGTCCGTGTCAGTGGCCCCCTCTGCTGCCGCGCCTGTGTTGTCTTTGGATGTCCTTGGCGCCGCGAAGAGATCCAGAGTGCCTTGTTTGGGATGCTTGGGTGGGAGGTCCCTCTTCCCCATCCTAACTGATTCAGTGGTGAGCCCAGCTGTGAGGGATGTGGGCAGAGTGGTTTTAGCGGCCTCCTCGTTGTGTGCCCCACAGGGATCCAGAGTGTCCAGGCACTGCCCGCCGTGCGTCAAATCTCCAGTACCAACCCTTTACGAGGGAGCCCCCCCGTTATCACCTCACTCTGATCGTCCAAGGTGGTGTACTGGGTTGGTGCTCCTCTTCCTCCCCGCCTATCTGGTAGCGGGTATTCCGGCCGTGTGTCTCCGAGTGACCCTCCGCTCTGCCTGACCCACTACGCCTCAGTGTTGCACAGTGCGGTGTGCGGCGTCGCCCCTCCGAGTTAGCTGTGGTGGGCCCACCCTATGCAGAAGCACGTCCAGCAAGGTTCCAACCGGCGCCCCTGTCTACACCGCCGCTGGTTGCAATCTCAGCCCTCCCTCAGGGCCCTTCGACAGTGCAGCGTGGATGTTACCTTCTCCCCTGCTCTCCAACCTTGCGCTGCACTACTCCTGCTTCTTTACAGGGCTAGCCCTCTCATCGCCACTGGTCTCATCAATAGTGCTTCCTCGGGACGGTCAGGGGGCACCTCTCCCAGGTTTGCGTGGCGGTCGCCAGTGTGGCCTGCGCGCTCACCTCCGTGGGTTGGCAGTGAGGGCGTGAGGAGTGGGGGGGGGGGAGGGTTATCTGCCACAGTAACCCCTCGTTTCAAGTCAGATGCACCCCACTACCGGCTTCTGTGTGTTTGGGTGCGCAGGGCCGCCTTCTCTCGCACCGCTCACTCACCGAGTGCGTCCGAGGTCGCGGCCGCCATATTGGTAAAGGTGGGCTCTCGGCGTCCGCTGCTCCCCCGCTCTAGCCGTAACCAGTGTACCTCCTCCGTGTCTTCGCTGTAGCCGGTGTGGGCAGGGAGGTCCTGTCTCCCGCCGTGGAGACCGCAGGGCTCTTCTCTGGTCGTCAGTCCGGTGTAGCGGCCGCCACGTTGAGTAGGTGCGCCTCGAGTCTCAGCGACACCCGCTGCACCCGGTCCACTCAGCTTGCGGCCCGGCGTCCCTCTCTGGCCCAGTCGAGGAAGCCGTACAGCAGGCCACCCTGGGTTCCGGCCCCTCCGCAGTCCGCTCTCGTGCAGCTTTCCTTCACCTGAGCGCCTTCGCTGTGCTCCGACTCTTCGCCCGGCGGGCGGACCTGTAGGCACCCGGGCTTGTACGGCTCTCCGGGCTCGGCTGGTGTCAGTGTCCGATGGCGCCTCGTCACCTACAGGTAGTCTCCTGTTCCTGACGGGATGCGGCACTCTGCCCCGGGCCGTTCACCGCGCCGCCATCTTGTCCGGCCGTTACCCCTTCACCACGGGCGCCGCGTCAAGGTCGGCCAAACTCCCTCTGGAGGCTTCGGTTTCGGGCTTTGTCGCGCTCGTCCCTCTCCAGGCATCCACCGACAGCCAGTGTGTGGTTTTAGGCCAGTGGAGATGTGTAATTGGTCGGATATATAGACGTCGGCCGGGAGCTCCCGGGAGACACGTCTAGCCCTGCATGCTGCTGGCCACGCCCCTCAAGTGGAAGAATTGGTGATTCTATATGTACTTGTATGGTGCCAATGTTTTGGAAGATGTATTTGCATGATATTTTTGCAATGCTTAGTGCATTCTGCTGGTGCATTTATGGACACTTGTCTCACTCAAAGAGCGTGAATGCTATGTGAGAACTTTCACCCTACAGCGAGTACTCCATATACCTTCATTTTAGAACATTCACTATTAGGCACGCCTCATCTGCATGTCGTAGCATTCACATCCACTATTGTTGAGAAATCATTGGCAAACTGCCTGTAACCAGCACATCACCTCAACTCACTTAGTTGGTTCACATGACTATAAATACAGATGTTACCGTCTTCTAGTTTGACCTATCACTATTCTTCTCTAGTGAACTGAATACATTTGCTTTAATTTGGCAGTCACTGGAAGCTCTTCCTCCTTGTTCCTTCTCTTGCATAGCACAGCTTTGTAATTTTTATTGATACGAGCAGCACTTAGTGCCTTCACTTCAGGCTACGACTCATGTTACTATGGTTATGCAATCACTATGTTTGATAACTTACTGAATGCCAGCAATAAATGCATTCACCTCCTGTTTTGGGCAGTTATCTGAAGCCACAACGTAAAATCCTATACGACACACTGTGATAGACAATACTTATTTTTTTTTTTTCTTTTAAATATTTTTATTAACTTTGCTCATGGTCACAAACAGAATACAGCCATCGGCAGAATGCATAGTGACTAAGTCCTGCGCACGATACCCATACAATTCTACATAATAAACCAAGGACATGCTCAGAATGGACCCCCCTCCGCCCCACCCCGAACACCCCGAAACCTCTTCCATGAACCCCACACCCTATGCCACTTTTTTGCACAGCCCCTGGCCTTGTATATGGTTTCTTCCGCCCTCTGACACCAATCCAAGTCCCTGAGCCATTGATCCCACTGCGGCGGCTCCCGCGCCCCCCAACAGCTGGCAATGTTGCGTTTCGCTACTCCGGCTGCCAACGCAAGCCAAATTTCATGGTAACTGGACCAGTCAGTGGGGCCTTTAATCATGAGAAGAAGCCACTTGGGCTCCACCGGGACCTGCGAACCCACCACAATCGACATCGTCCGAGCCACCTTCGTCCAAAAGGGTACAATGTTCGGGCATGCCCAAAGGATATAATAGAATGACCCTTCCTCCTGGCATCCCCGCGCGCATAACGGGGACAAGCTCCTACCCCATGCGAAAAGGTGGGTACGCGGGTAATACACCCGATGTAGGATCTTTAGCTGCACGAGGCGGAATCTTACCCGAATAGCCACCTCGCGCGGGCTTTGTAAAGCATCCTGCCAGTCATCGTTCTCGAGGCGGCCTATGTCTACCTCCCACCTCTCCCGCAGGGACTCCAACGGATCAGGCATATTGTTTATGAGTTTACGATAAATGGTAGCCGTGGGCCTACCTAAGATTGGATCCAACAAAAGCCTGTCCTCCATGGGAGAATACTCTGGGATAGAAACGTCCGGGCTCACCTGGGACCGCAGGGCATGTCGAAGGCGAAGATAATGAAACCGCTGGGACTCGTGCATTCGGAATTCTCGTTGGAGGTACTCAAAGGATCTGGGGGCCTCTCTTTTCCAGACATCCCCCAGGTATTCTATTCCAATCAACCTCCAGCCCTTGAAGCCCGTAAGTCCCTTAACCTCTGGCAGATAATCCCCCACCCACAAAGGGGTCCTCCCAGTCAGTGCACCAGCCCACCCCAGGAAGCGATTCGCCTCCCGCCAGCACTGCAGCACCACCCTCGTATGCGAAGGCAGGGCTCCACGCCAACAGCGCGAATATAGGAGTGGCTCGCAAGAGCCTCCCGGCATTGCATACCTGTCGACCCGATAGGCAGGTTCCGAACTCGGCGCGTATACCCAATCGTTTACCACCTGCAGTTGGGAAGCCCAATAATATAATTGGACATCCGGGAGGGCCAATCCCCCCTCGTACACTCCTCATGTGAGTTTACACATAGCTATCCTCGGGCTGCCACCGTCCCACAGCAGCGTGCGGATCAATCGAGATATGCGCCTGAACACTCCACTCGGGATTGGATACGGCGTATTCTGCAGGACGTACAGGAGCCGCGGCAAGGCCAGCATTTTGAATAGTGCAGCCCGCCCGGCAATAGTGAGAGGCAGGGACCGCCAGTGGGCCACATCAGAGGCAAGCCTCACCAAGTGTGGTTCAATGTTTTCCGCTAGGAATTCCGCGCTATCTCTGGTGACATAAATCCCCAAATACCGGAAGCCTTTAGTTTCCGTCGGGATTCTCGGCGGCGGGCCAGAGAGGGGGTAAATGAGAGACTTGGACCAATTAATGGAGAAGCCAGAATAGCTCCCGAACAACTCGAAGAGGTGAAGCGCCTGGGCGATAGAGTGGTACGGGCGGGCCATATAGAGGACAATATCGTCCGCATACAAGGATATACGCTCTTCCCAGTCGTCATTGAGCGCCAAGCCCCAAAAAGACCTATCCCGCCTGATCCAATGCGCCAACGGCTCGAGAGCGAGGGCAAAAAGCAGTGGGGACAAAGGACACCCCTGTCTGGTCCCCCTCCGCAGGTGAAACGTTCGGGACATAGCCCCGTTCACCCTCACCCTCGCAACTGGCTGCTCATACAGTAACCTCACCCAGCTACAAAAAGTCGGGCCAAAGCCCAACTTCTGGAGGACCATAAAGAGGTAGGGCCACTCGATACTATCAAAGGCCATTGATGCATCTAGGGACATCAGGGCCGCTTGAGTATCCCCCACCGCCTCCGTCATGTACAGGACTCCATACATCCTTCTCAGATTATGCCGGGTGCTCCGATGGGGCATGAAACCTGACTGGTCTATATGGATAAGGTCCGGCAAAACCGACAATAATCTCGTCGCCAAGACCTTAGCCAATACTTTGGCCTCCATGTTTAACAGTGAGATTGGCCGGTATGAAGAACATAGGTCTGCCGGTTTCCCTGCCTTATGTATGACTACTATCGTGGCTTCTCTCTGATCCAGTGGGAGCCTACCCACCTCTCGTGCCTCCAGGAGCATGCTCCGCAACGGGTCAATAATCACACTAGCATGACTCCTGTATAGTTCCACCGGGATCCCATTAGGCCCGGGAGCCTTCCCTGCCTGCAGGGAGTTAAGGGCTTCCCCGATTTCCGCTCCCGTCAGGACGGAATCCAGACGGCTGGCTTGATCCTGCGAGAGAGTCGGGAGCGCAAAGTCTCTCAAGAACTCCTCACAGTCCCGTTCCGACCTGGTACAGACCGGTGAATAGACCCCTTCATAATAGGATGCAAATGCTTGCGCTATATCCACACCTGTGTCCACCAAGGACCCGGAAGCATCCCTCACCCTCGCCACCCAAGATCTCTCGCGGTCTCGGCGCTCAAGCCATGCCAGCAATTTCATACTCTTATCCCCTGCGTCATAGATCCTGCGCTGCGTAGCCAGGGAATAGGCCCGTGCCTCGCCCTCAGCTAACGACCGGAGTTCCTGCTGCTTGAGCACCAGGGTGTGGGTCCGATCCGTCAAAGGGGTCCCGCCTGCCCTGCGCTCCAATTCCTCTATTTCCCGTTCCAGTTGCTGAATCCGTCGCGGCGACTCCTTCTTTTGGGCCCCAATCAGCGCCTGGGCCTGGCCCCTGATGACCGTTTTGTACGCTTCCCACACGGTAATCTGAGAATCTACCGAGCCCTGATTGTCAGCAAAGTACTGCCGAGAGCATTCCCGCAGCTTATGCCTTGTGGAGTCATCCCGAAGGCGCCACGGGTCAAGCCTGGGAAAGGTCGCCCTAGCGGTTGTTGCCCCCATGAGGACCACCTCCACAGGGGAGTGGTCTGAGATTCCCCGGGCCATGATACAGGAGTCCACAAATTCTCCCAAATGATCCTCCCTAGCAAAGATATGATCCAGTCTAGAGAATGACCCATGTCTGGCAGAGTAGAACGTATATTGCCGTAGGGAGGGATGAAGCGAGCGCCATACGTCTCCAAGGCCCATCGCTGCCGTAAAGCCCCGCAAACCCATTTCCCCTCTACTGCCGCCCCGCATCCCAGAGCGATCCCAGTCAGCGTCCATGACCGCGTTGGTGTCACTGCCGAGCACAAGGAAGCCCTGAGGGAGGTCCAGCAAATGAGCCCCCAACTTTGGAAACGTCGGGGCCTGAAGGCCCGGCGGAACATAACAAGAGCAAAGGACCAGGAGCCTCCCTTCCCATTTACCTGCAACCGACACCATGCACCCAGAGTCCTCCGTCTATACCCTATTGATGATCAGGGGCAGTGCGGCTCGGATAAGGATCCCCACCCCCCTGGAACCCGACGTGAACCCCGAGTGAGCCACCAATTTGTAGCCGAAACGGTCTAGGGCCTTGCATCTATTGCCCCGAAGGTGCGTCTCCTGGAGGAGCACCACGTCCGGAGAGTGGCGCTTCACAAATTGTAGTACCAGTGTTCTCTTAATCTTGTTGCCCAGCCCATTTACATTCCACGTCCAGATTCGCAGTTGTGAATGATCACCCCGTCCTGCACCAGGCCCCATGAGCTAACAAAACCGTCCCCCCACCACATCCGCCCCGCCGACCACTCATCCATGCATTGAAGTGCGAACAACCATGAGCTAACCAAAAACAAACTCCCATCCCCAACCGTCCCCCCCCAAACCCAACCCCCCTGCTAAGTGGGCCCCCAACCACCCACCCTGAAAACTCGCAGAGTGCCTGTCGCCCCATCACCCCGGTGTCCACAAAACAAGGGAACATGAGTCTACAGTCCGCAGAAAATGTCATACTGCATTAACGGAGTTCACACCCCAATAACACCACAATAAAATGGACCCCACCGCACCCCCAAGAGCACTCCTCCCCCCCATCCTCAGATGACTAGACCAACCACCGGCCCAGACACCGTGATTAAACCGCCAGCCCAGGATTGCAGCCCCACATCAGGCATCCTACCTCATATTCACCCCCCCCCGTGCACAGAAAGGGATCCCCGCCACAGGCAGCACCCCACACACCCTTTCTCCTTCCAATCCATACCCAGTGCCACCCAAAAGCACTTAGGTCACTTAAAGGGTGTCTGTGTGTCCTCTCCGTGCTCTCGTGGCGGCGTGTGCTGTGCCCGGACCTCCCTCCCGGCGCAGCCAGCGGCTGCTCTCCGTGGACCACCCTGGCGGCCCACGGCGCGCCACCCTTCTATCCAGTCGCTCGCCTCTGCCGGAGAGTCAAAGAAGTATGCCTTATCCCCGTCCATAATCTTGAGGCGCGCCGGGAATACCATCATGTACTTCAGCCCACGTTCACGAAGGGCTTTTTTGACCCCGTCGAAGGATCTGCGGAGGCGCTGGACGTGCAACGTGAAGTCGGGGAAAAAGCGAACGGTGGCATTCTCTAGCCTCAAGTCCCCAGACACTCGCGATGCCTGCAAGATGGCGTCACGATCCCTGTAATTCAGGATACGAGCTATTATGGTGCGCGGAGGTGCCCCAGGCTTAGGCCTCCCCCCCCAGCGCGCGGTGAGCCCTTTCCACTGAAAAGAAGTTAGAGAGGCGTTTCGGGTTAAGGTGGTTTAAAATCAAGTCCTCTACAAAGCAGTCCATGGACGGGCCCTCCAATCCCTCCGGAACCCCCACGATGCGAAGGTTGTTGCATTGGGCACGCCCTTCCTGATCCTCCAGGCGGTCCATCACGCTCGTTTGGTTTCTGGTGAGCGAGGCGACCTGTTCCTCCATTCGTTTCATTCTAGCCTGCAATCCCCCAATGCCACTCTCCGCTGCCGCCACCTTTTCGGACATCTTACGAAAATCCGCTCGAAGCAGGTTGACCTCCTCCGTGACTGCATCCAACTTCGGCTCCATCGTGCCCCGCATATCTTTAATCGCCAGCATTATGTCCCGAAGCGAGGGCTCCGGAGAGTCATCCTCCACTCCACCGCTCTGGCTCGCGCCCTGCTGGCCCTCGTCCCTGCCCATAGCCACCGTGTACTTATCAATGTGATTGGCCTGGGCCTGCGCCGATAACTTATTGCGACCCATGGCAGGAGTCCCAGTGAAGTTGACTAAGCAGTGGAGCAGGCTCCCAGGACCACCCCGTCGGAGGCCCAGGCCAGACCCCAACCAACCACTGTGGAGCCCGCGACCTGTCTCCCCCGGGGTCCACCACTGCAACAGTACGTATCGTCCCCTGAGCCCCACCGCTCACCTCCACTGCCGATGACAGTCCAGGCCTGCGCTGCCCCTCTTAGTGCTGTGACTATCCAAGCTGAAGAGATCTCCCAGGGGCCCAGGGTGGTCCAGCAGTCGGGCCACCTCCTAGACAGTGAAGTGCCAGGGACCCCGGCGCGGGATCCCCCCAGAGTCCACAGCACTGCGCCAGCCCTCGACAGTGGGCGAAGAAGCCAGATCCGCAGATGCCCAGTGCAGGGACTCAGGGGCCCAGCTCGAGCCCACCACGCCGGATTCCGTTCCTGCAGTCAGCCGCCTCCACTCCTATCTGGCAATCCGCTAATGACCAGCTCTCCGCCCCCGCCAGCTCCAGGCGCCGCCCCGCTCAGGAGAGCCTCCAGCCACAGTCTCTAATCCAGCAGGGCCCGACTGGCCCCGATCATCCCCCGTTGCTCACAGGCTACCAGCACGCCGCCGCAGTGCTCAACCGGCCGGCCCTAGCACCGCTCCCGGGTTCTCCCCCAGGCACCTTCCTGTGACTCACCAGGCCGGACCATAGGCGGCGGGTCGCATCCGCATCGCAATCTGGCATCGGGCGCCCAATGTGCTCGCTGGGGAGTGTTCATGCCGCTCTGTCCTCTGAGCCACCCGGCACCGCAGCGCAGCTCGCTCCTTGATCCCGAATCACCTCCAGGCGGCGGGCGCCATTTTCTCGTCCTGCTCCGCGTCCGCGCGATTTCAACTCCTCTGCAGTCGGACGCACTGGGGCTGCCTTGGACCGGACGATCGCCTCTCGCCACTGTCCCTTCGCCTTACCTGCAGGTGGGTGTCCAATGCTGTACGGATTGTGACGGATTTGGGGCGATATACTGCGGGCTGCTAGCGCCGCTCACTCAGTGTGCGGCCATTTTCTTTGGCTGCAGGCCACGCCCCCGACAATACTTATTTTTAACACTGACATTTCTTAGTTCATGTCCAGGTGGGCATATCTTCTGTTTATCTTCAGTGAGATGTGATTATGGAGCCTAGTATGTCACAGTGGAGTTGACGAGCGAGGTCCAGGTAGTGGAGCTGAAGAGTCAACCTGAGTGGGTTCGGGCCCATCTTCTCGCAGTGTATGTGTGGTGGTGCAAGCCTTTCTAGCTCATTACAAGACAACTGTTCTTTGACTCTGCACCTTTCAAGAAACACCTTTTTAATTATATGATTGATGAGCAGAGGTGGACAGCGCTAATGTAAATTTGATAGACAACAGATGAGCGCATGAGTTTTTGGCTGAATTACCCTCTTCTCTTAACAGTGGAGAATATAGAAAAAAAATAGAAACTTTGTGTTTAGTTAATTAATTCTGTACATGGTTTAGATGTCTTGCACTTACTCAGAAAGAAATCTGTCTGATAACTTTCAATATGAGACTGGAAAGGGCCTATTTTTTGAAATGACACAAAGTGAAGCAAGTTATGCCTCGGTGCATGTTGCTTGCCATTTGGTGTATGGTGAAATGTTTGCATGTCACCCATGAGCGCTACCATTAGAGGGTCTGACCCTAGAAACTAGTCTATGAGATAGCCTCCTATGACCCCATACAATTGCTGTCCTAACATGTAGAATGTACCACTGTTTCGAGAATTCAATGGCCTCCATTAATTCATAGCTAGATTTGAGCAATACTCTAGAAATACCTGTACAAACGTTAGATGATATAGCACATTTAGTACAATCATGAATGTAAGCATTTCAGTAACCCCAGATACTGTTAGTTCCTATGCTGAGCCCACGTGAACATGTTCAAATTAAACATTCACAGACAGAACAAGGGCATACCTACATAATATTGAACTAAAAGAAACCGCCATACTCTGCAGAAGAGGAGAGCCAGATTATCAAGGGATTTAAGTTAATGGTAACCTGTTTTGGTTTTGTATAGGATACTTTTAAAGACCAGAGAGCATTTGAATGGGCATGATGGAGGAAGACATTGCCTGGCTCTGGCATGCAAGAATGAATATACGTTTTCCACCATACTCATTATGTGTCTGTTATGTCCACCAACACCATCTAGCGGTCTGTGGACCACATATTGAATCAGGGGAGTAGAGATCCTCCCATAATGTACACACTCCTTTCTGTTCACAACTATCCAGAGTCTTGCATACCGAGTGCTAGTACAAAAATTGTAGTTAATCATATTTTTAATTTGTAAAATTTGGGAACAGGAGATTCCAATCTCCTTTCCACTGGTGACATGCACCTTCCTTTTTTTCTTGTTGATGAAGACAAACCTAAGACAAGCTTGTTTGTTTTGCCTCTTTCGATTACAATGCCTCATTAGTCCAGGTGTTAGCCAAGACATTTTGATTTTACTAAAATTATATGTACGATATACTTATAGGGGCTTTCGGCTAGCCCCCTTCATCCTTTGGTCAGTTATTATGTCTTTTGGCAGTTGCAGCATACAGTACTAGGACAGTGGGACAGCCCACTTTAGTCATTGGCTAACTTCACTGTGAGTGATGACATTCTGCCCTTTGACCCGGAGCAGATGCACACACAAAGTAGTTCTCATAAGTGCTAGGTACTGCTATTTTCAGCATGTGCTTTTTGAAAGCCAAAATATATTTTTGCTCTTAGCCTAGTTTTTATTTTATTTTAAATAAATTGATGAGGTCCCAACAGCTTCCTTATGATAAAGTTTAGTAAAAACAAGAAGAAGAAAAAAACAACCATTGATAAAGCCAAAAGGCTTGTGGCCAACACCAGACCTTCTGACTTTGCCAGTGCTTGTTTTACCTTATTTATTTTTTAGGTCTCGCCTGGCGAAAGCAGCGCATGCGCTGCTCTCGCATGGAGAGCACCTTTTGGAATCAATTCAGAGGAGGGCTTGTATGCGCGCGTCTGCATGGACAAACATGGCTGCTCTTGCCATGTGTCCATAGCAAACAACAGCATGCGCGTGTCCGCAGTGACTGTGGACCGCCCAACGCCATTTTGCATCTTGGTGTTTCCTAGCAACGGAAATGCACGTTATCCCCCCTTCCCCTTCTTCGCGTTGCCGCCCCCTCCCGTTGACGTGTTCTCCATCCCCCCGCCCCCTTCCTGTTGTCCTTTCTCGTTGTGCGTGTACATTGTCTCAAAATTCACTGACGAGCCAGCGGTAGTGCGGGCCTTTTGTAATCGATACAGTTTGGAAGCGATCTTTAAGCCACGTCCTTGTTTTCAATTGGCTTGCATCAGCGTTTATGTTAAACGCTGGCGCGTGATTGAAAATCGGACTTTTGGGTTACCGCCTCATCCACTTTTAGGACGGCACATGTGGACAGGCCGACACCCTCTTGGATTCCCGTGACGGAGGAGGGTGTGCTCCTAGCTTGTTTACTGGCTCCTAATTGGCAATGCTACCTGCTCCTCCCTCCCCATCCCAAAGCAAACTTCCCAGAGTTGGGCTGTTCATTCTTCAATGCTTCCCGAGGCGGAGGGCAAACTTAGACGCGCCGTGCTTATAAGCTCGGGGGCTGCTGTGCGCCTCTGTACGTTAGGCAGCCTCCAGCCTTCGTCAGACAATGAGTGTCCTTGTGTGGCTGCTGACAGGCAGCTCGCGTACTTTCTCCTCACCTCGGGGATTCTGGAAATGTAAATTGGCAGTGTGAAAGAATCCCCGGCCTGAGATTGAGCTCTCTCACTCTGACTTGGTGTCTGCGGAGTGGAGGAACAGGAGACTGCTCGCGCCGGCGTTAATGTTTCCTTTTACCTCAGTCTCTCCATTTCCACCGTGACTTCCCGCCACCGTCTCAGAAGAGACTCGGAAGTGCACTGAAGGGTCCCCTCTCCGATTCTCTTTCGGTGCATTGCAATCTCACTGCCCCGTTCTGGCACGCATTTCATCCTCGTGTTTTCTCTTTCCGTGCACAGCGGCTTTGAAGCAAAGATACATGATCTCTGGGAGCAGATGATAAACAGCAGTATCAGCTCAGGCTCGGGGTCTCTGCGCACCAGCCAGTCGCGCTCCCTCTATGTCCGGTAGGCCAGTTTACTCCCACCCCTTGGTAAAGCATTCCCCCGGGCTCCTGTCTGCGGAGGCCTGCATTCATGGGCGATAATCCTGAAGTTACACAGCACTGTTGAGCAGTTGCTGATTAACCCTGTGTTTAATTCATTGCTAATACTTAAGTTAATACCACGGGGTGCAGAATTTACAAGCGCGTTTTCAGTGTGCTGCACCTCTTGACAACAGACGTTGTGTTTTCCCCTCATTCCCAGGTGCCAAAATCTTTGAGCTGCCGTTTTTTCCTACACAAACGCCACCTGTGAAAATGATTCGAGGGAAATAAACCAGCGGAGTTTGAATGATGGCAGTATACTGCCTTGGTGTAAACTCCTTCCCGAGTCACAGTGAAGCAGGAGTAGGGCTGGAGCTCTTTAGATTAGATGGAGAGAGAGTGTATTGTAGGTGTTCCCCTGAGATATTACTAAAAAATCCAAGCTACTGCCCTGGTCTTTTGAAGAAGACAAATTGAAAAGTATATGTCATTCCAAGGGTGTGGAAAGTGGTAGTGCAGCGTTCCGGCAGCACACACGAGTGTTAATGATATCCCAACAGAAGTTCATATACTGTACATGGAATAGTCAGTCCTTCCCCACCTCCCTCACATTCGTGGTTAGATTCATTGCAGCAGGCATTTGAAAGAGAGTACAAGGAGCGAGAACAACCTTTCTCGGTTCTTGTACACAAAAGCACTACAGTATAAACATCTTTTATATTATATTTTAAGGTACCAGTTGGCCTTGCAATGGCTGAACCACACTCCAGTCCTAGGCTTGAATCTACCAACCGCATGAGATGCATTCTCAGACTAATAGTTCAGCTAGTGGTGTGTGGAAGGGAAGAGTGCTCTGAAACCACTGGGATGTGATGTTCCCGATGGCAATGTAGTCATCTTGGTACCCTTCTTTACACTGCATTCTCTGTAAACATATGTATCCGTGTGTACGTTTTCACCAGGGAAACCCCCGATGAGGTGCCCTCACAGTACGCGATAAGTGAAAGCACTGTACAGCAGTAGCGAACAGGCTCCGCTTCCCTTGTGTCGTGTTTCCACTGACTGTGATAGTGTCCCTTACTTAATGAATGAGTGCTAAAATATTAATTGTGCACAAATGTATCCCGGACGTTCCTATGGCAACGGACCAGAATTAACGGCCAAGGCAACAGGCTGTTATGCTGGCACATAAGTGTTTCATTATTAGCCAACAGTGTGAAGTCCAACATTATCAAGTCCCAAAATGGTATTTTACAGCATGCGGTGCACATATTCTCCGTAATATAAATAAAAAGGCTACATGAGAAAAAATATTTTAAGATACATCTTTAGCAAATGTGCAGCTTACAATGTAATGTCCCAGTCCTGCCATATACACGTGCACACACATACCCATTTACATCTCAGTCCGGTCATATACACGTGCACACACATACCCAATTACATCCCAGTCCGGCCATATACACGTGCACACACATACCCACTTACATCGCAGTCTGGCCATATACGCTTACATAGATATACACACACTGACGCATGCACACACCCATATAAGCCTGTACACGCAGACACTGTGGCACAAATGCACAAACAGGCTCCGGACTCGTACAAAGCATATACCCCTACACTCAGATACATAGACACAAATACGTGCACGCACTCAAACACACATGCAACATATGTACACAATCACACATATACACACAAACACCCACATATCACACCGGTATGATCACACATACAGTATATACACATGCACACAAACATACACAGGGCATTAAAACCTCCTTGGGAATGCATTCTGCCCATTACATACAGTTGGCTACATGTTTTGTAAATCAAAGTTGCTTGCTTTCTGTTTGCTGGCTTTATTTATTTTAGGCTGTCCAGCATCTAGCATCTCTTTGTCCCACCTATGGCGCATAGCCTGTTTAAAATATGCTGCATAACTAAATACTTATAAGGTCCTAAAGGCGAGACCTATTGGCTATGCCAATGCTTGTTAAATGGTGGCTTTTCATTGGTCAATAGGCTTAGTAGTCACTCCTTAGTACCGCCTATTCTGTTCTTGTAACCTCCCATGAGGACACCCGCTGTTTCATGTCTTGTTACTCGGTAGGTTTTAATTACAACCTCCGAGCACAATTGTTTTTAAGGGTTTGCTCCTGGACACTCTCCCGCAATTTTTTTTTTTTATTTAGGCAGTGCGGCACATCTCGGCGGAAATATTGGCCTTTCATTTTATGTTAACTTGACTTTTTCTTTTTTTTTTACTATGGCGGCACCCGCTCTTTAACTTTACATATCTAAAGCTAAAACCCGGGTGCTGCGATTACTTCAAAGGTAGAGTAACAGGAAAAAAACCAGGTGCATTTTTTTTTCTCGTTCTTTACTTTTGAAGTAATTGTGGCACCCACACTTAAGCTAATGTTCTAACAATAGTAAAAAGAAAAGAAATCGTGCAGCCACCATTTTTTTCTATTTGTTTACTTTTATTACAATCGCGGCACCCGTGGTTTAGCTTTAAACATCTTAAGCTAAAGCATGGGTGCCGCGCTTGCTTCAAAACTAAAGAAATAAAAATTATTTTTTTCCAATATCTTTACTTTTGAAGCAATCGCGGCACCTGTGCTTTAGCTTAAGATGTTTAAAACTAAAGCGTGGGTGCCGCCATTGTAACAAAAGTAAATAAATAAAGAAGAAATGGCAGCCGCACCCTTGCTTTAGCTTTAAACATCTTAAGCTAAAGCACCAGTGCTGCAATTGTGTCAAAAGTAAAGAAATAGAAAAAAAAAAGGTGTGGGGACGCATTTGTTTCCAATTTCTTTACATTTTTAGCGCAATCGTTGGCCCGCCTGCAGTCCGCGGAAGGAAAACAACTTGTTCTCTTTGGCAACTAGAACTCGATGGAGGAAGAGACTAAAGCTCTGCCATTGGAGAATGTATCCATTCTTTCAGAAGGTTCTTTACAAGAGGGCCATCAATTATGGATTGGCAATTTGGATCCCAAAATAGCTGAGTAAGTCTTACCACACTGTTACCTTGCAAAACAGTAGATTAGGAGTCTTTGAATAAAGATTCTGGTTGTTGAAATAATTTTTTGCAGGTTATATAAATCTGCACTTGCCACACTATTGTTAGTTGTTTATGTATACTTAAAGATACATTAAAATTAGTTTTTGGTTTAACAAGCAGTACTTCTCAGATAAACGCAAGTCTAAAAACATGCCTTTCGAAATGATGATGACTTGAACAAAGGCAGTAAAGAGTTGCTTTAGATGCATACTTTTTTCTTTTTTGTAACTCTTTTTATTTAACAAAACAACAAAAGACACAGCTAGATGGTTATTCGTTTGACATTGGTGGGTTACAACATTAGCGTACAATACATTTGATGTTACAGTCTGAGACATTATCGATAGTTTGTGCCTACCCCTGTGCATTTGGTGACATTACCAGCCTCTCTTCCCTCCTGTCTAATTCAGCTGCCGGAGACAAACAGATATCGCCTCTGTATGTATTCCATGCGGCCCACTTACTGTCCCATTTTTAGGGCATACTCTATTTTTTAAAACGCCTTTCTCCACTATCATGGCCCTGTCCATGTCAGCCTCCCAACCTTTTACTAGTGGTGGTTCCCCTACACCCCATTTTTCTGCTATATCCCGTTTTGCTAGAGCCCAACCCAATGATGCCCATGATTTTTCAGTTTGTGTGAGGTCGGTGGCTTCCCATATATTTAATAAACAAAGTTTTCGGTGTGGCATTGAGTTTTTCCCCCCGCTTTTTCCATTTTTGATGTGATCGCTGCCCAGTATGATTGAATGATTGGGCATTCCCATATTGTGTGGAAAAAGCTTCCCTCCTGGAGGCAGTTTCGCAGGCAATAAGTGTCTGTTCTTCTCTTCATCTTAACCAGGACAATCGCTGATAGGTAGACTCTGTGCAGGGTCTTGAGCTGAACTAGTCTAAGTCACATAGGAATAGCGATTTCCCTGGGTGTGGCCTGTGCGTCTCGCCAATCATCATCCTCGAGGGCGCCCAAATCTATCTCCCATTGTTGACTTAAGTGTATCAGTTGTTCTGGTCGTTATTAAGCAGTTTTTTATGTTAGGGAGATAGCTTTCTTAGGCATAGGGTCTAGCGTTAACCTGTCTTCAAGAGGGGATGCTTCGGGCAGGGGGCCCCCCACCGGTATCGCTGCTTTTAGGGCGTAGGTAATTTGTAAATATCTAAAGGCTTCAGTTTGCACTAGCTGATATTCTTTCTGTAGTGCTGCGAAGGTTATCACTCCGTTTTTAGTCCACATATCTCTCACTTCCGAGATACCCATCAAGTCCCACCTATCGAATCCGGGGCAAGTGCTCAAACACCCTAGCCACTCAGGCTCCCAAAGCGGGGTTACTTGTGTAATCTTTTTGTACCATCCTAATTTTTTTGTGACTGAGTGCCAAATTTCTACTGTACGAGCTGTTGGACCGGTAAGGCGTAATAGTTTGGGATTTGTGTAAAGTGCTCTTCGATATCCTCCCTTTCCCATTAGCCACCTGTCCGTACGAAGATTTAGATGCATACTTGACCAAAATTCTGCAGGTTGCAAGTTCAAATCCCAGTAGGTTGTTAAAACAAATATCATTATGGAAAGCGATAAGATCATCTATTATGTGAGCTTTTAGAGGCTTTTCAGTTTTTTGCTCTATAATTAAACATCATCATTACAATGATTAGCCCAGGGCCTCATCACTTGAAAATGCAGACGTTTCAGTGATCGCCCACTTAAACCACTTCAACTGCTTCCTAGATCCAGTGCTCTTGTGTAACCCTATGCTAGCGGCATTGCTGTCATTCCGTTTCGCTGTGCAACCCATGGACTCACTCCTTCTCTGATGCCCTATTCGCTTTTTATCTCCATGTCCATGCCCGCTGTTGACTTTTTATTATTACCGTTTCTACAGATGTCATGTTGTATCAGCTTTTCTTTGTCTGTACCTCTGTCACTCTGCTTCTCCTCATTTTTCCTTGTCATTTCTTCATGCCTTTACTTCCCTTTTGTTTTGGTGGTGTTTTTGCTATGCCCTTGCCATACCCACCTTTTGCACAGGCTGTCATAATCCCGCTTTGCACACCATGGCCGGCATGTTGTCACTGTTGACACAGGCTCTGTTTTTAACAACCTAGGTGAACCCTGGTTCCTACGCACCCATATTATTTGCTGTACTTCACCTACCTTCAGATTTCCTGCAGAGGCGTAACGCAGGCCTTTGCGATGCGGGAGGGCAACACTTCAAGGGCTCCTCAACCTTTCAGGGAGCCCTCTCAGTGCAGTGCCCATGAATGTATGTCAGGTATTATAGGCTCTAGGGCCACTTACCGCATTCTGCATGTGGGACGCACATTTTGCGTTACACCACTTCTTTCCTTGTCTGTCTTGCTGTCGACTCCCGGCTGTGATGTTATACCTACACCCAGTAAGCAAGAGTACGCTCCAATTTGTTAGACTCAGTCAGTGGATGACATTGTCCTCCAAGTGTTAACAATCACATCTATCGGTGAAACGCTTCTCAAAAAGCATGGCACTTGCACTGAGTGAAAGAGGGACTTCATCAAGACGCAGGACTGCTCTAAAGTCTGAGTCTCATGGCAAATGTTGTAGGCTGTGAGACCTGCTCTTGATAAGTCTTTGCTCCAAGAAGTGAGATTTGTGCCCAATGAATGACCAGGCTTGGTACCCACACACTTATATTATACAGGCTGTGCAGGAATGGGTTCATCTTGCTTCAAAGAAGTGAGATCGTGAACCAAGAGAGACACTCGTACTCACAAGTGCTATTGTTATTCAAGACATGATATTCCCACCTATTGAGAGAGACTGATCTTCTTTGGGTGAAACTAACATTAACTAAGTTAAGGTATGCTGTATTTGTTGCCCCTCTGCTCTCTTGCCCATGTGTCTGACAAGGGGTGTTCTTTTCTTATGGTTACTTTTTAGTCTGAGATCCTGCAAGGCTAATACAGCTTCTACCTAAGGCAGGAATCAGCTTCCAAAAGCTAGACTTCTGAGCAAAAGCAACCAGTGCACTATTACAGTAAGCGTAATATAAAGGATTAAGCTATGCCGTCTCAAAACCATAATGATATCTGTGGTGGTGCTGTCCTTTTTAATTTTCATGGAGACATGCTGCATTCACTACATACTCTATCCATGCTCCAAAGGTTGTATAACTTTTTCGATTACAGTGCAGAAATTAGGTGCACATGTTATGTTGGAATGTATGGTAAAACTTATCTTTTAAACATTTCCATCTAGCATAGTTAGTCTACTCATTGATACACAGATGGAATGTTGCTTCCTGATTGACATTGTGAGTTCAGAAAAGGGTAAGTAAAAAGATTGCTGACCTGTGTTAATTCGCTTGCAACATCATTTTGATCAGCACAGGGTATTTCGGTCATATTACTTAATGCATGGTGCAATTACAACATTTTGGCACATTTTCTTCTTTTTAATTAACACCCACAAACACACATCTGGTGCTTAGCTCCTACCTATTTGTCCTTTTTTTCGTCACAAAAAAGACAAAGCTATCCACACAGTTCCATGCCATACAATTCAGCTCCACACATTCCAACCCACACCACATTATTCGACAACAAACCACATAATTCAACAACACAATTACACAACACACCACATACATCCAATCCTCATCTCAAAATTCCGCATCATGCCACAACATTCAACAGCACACCACATAATTAAACTCCACTACATGCCACTCCAAAAAATACCCTTTCACATAATTCTCCAGTATTGACACTTTCATAGATTCACATGCTTGTATCTTCCCCGTCGTCATGGTGGGAGTCTTGCGGTAATTAGAAAAGAAGTACCATAGAAGTGCATAAGAAACGTCCAGAAGGAGAGACGAACTTTGGAAGTCGTCAGCCTCCTTATGTAGGCCCAAACCTTGGCCAATCACAGACCAGCCCTAGACCTCCGCTCCCCAGTCAGAGCCACCCGACCTCAGATTTCTAACCGCACGTCGTATGTAAGGGAGTCTTCCTGAGCTCTGCTCAATTTTCCAGTGGTGAACTTTTGACCTTGTTTTATTTCACCTCAAGGTATTGTGTTTTCAACCTTCTTTTCTTAAAGATGTCTGAGGGTGCTAAGAAGAGGCTTTTCAGGCCCTGTAGATCCTGTGGAAAAGCAAGGCTTTTTTCTGAAGATCCTCATAAGGATTGCCTTTATCCTAAACATAAGGCAAAAGACTGTAAATACTGCAGAACATTTTCTGCTAAAACTTTGAAGGATAGGGAAGCCAGGTTATTGTCATGGCTCGAGAAGAAGAAATCAAAATCAGAATCTGGCTCTGATATTGAAGAGAGTCCTGGGCCATCTTCTGTTGAGAGGAAGCGTAAAAATGAGGGCTCTACCTCATTAAAGGCTGATGTAAAGAAACTAATGGCGGACAACTCCTCCACTGCAGAGAAATCTGCTGTTAAGCCTAAGGAACCAGGCCTAAAGAAGTCATCTGCTGCTTCTCTGCCTGTCACCCCTCTCAAACAGGCTTCGCCGACGAAGAAAACCCATTTACGGACCCGTCGTCGAGATCTACTTCAAAATCTCCAACTTCTGTGGTGATGACCGCTTCGTCGACGGCTGTGACGATGGCCTCGTCGACGAGAACAGTGATGAGAATCTCTTCGTCGACTGCATCGTCGGCGGCTTCAGCGGCGACGACGACAATCACTATGTCGACGGCTGCATCTACGACTTGATCGACGGCCCCGTCTACGGTAGTTTTCAAATCACCTTCTCGTCCAGTGTCGACAACGTTCACTATCCGGCGCCTCCCATTGTCGACGGCACAAGCAGAGGTTACAAGAAGCTTACATCTGGTACCAAAGTCACCAGGAATTTTACCTTTACCCAAGGTCTCTCCTTTACTTCCTTTCCACCTTCTAGATATGGAGTAATCAGGGGATGACAGTCTGTTTGGTCCCACCTATAGTCCTTCACAACTCCGAGTCAAATGTCAGGACACTGATGAGGAAGAAGAAGCACAAGCACAGTCGGAGTATATGGAAGGTAGCTATTCTTTTACAGGACGCTCCCAAGTTTAGCGTTACGACTCTTTTCAAGAGCACTCTCCCTACGAGGCTTATGAAGAGCGTCAGGAGATTCAAAGAGATTCCATGCTGGTCCCAGTCTCCCTAGTCATGGATCTCAGACATATGGTTAACAATTACTATTAGAGATTTCTGGACTCTCATGCTCCAGTTCCTTTGACACCTGGTGGTCTTGGTATTCAAGTTGCTACGCCTCCACCTGTGGTTACTCCGCCACCTGTTGTTCAGGCCGAGAAACAGGCTCCTCGATGTATTACCATCCAGGATGATTACATAGAAAGTGATCCAGACGAACAGCCCGAGGAGGGCGAGCTCACGCAGGATACGGGCCTTCTTGGCCAAGAGTGGGATGATTATGTGGTTCCATCTTCTCCGTCTGCTTCTCCTTCTCCGGCTATTTCATCCCCGGGAGACATAGGGGTCTTCCATTAAGTGCTTGAGAGAGCCTCCAAGAGGTTTGATTTGCCTCTACCCGTGGTGCAAACCAATGTTTCCTTTATGATTTTAAGGATGCTGCAAAGAAATCAGTCCAATCCATCCCGATTGTCGACCATATTTGGTGTGAGGGAGTGAAAATAATGAAGAATCCAGCCTCCGTCCCAGTAGGGTTACTGAGGATGGAGAAGAAATACAAGGCACCGGATTCGGCTCCAGCTTGTTTAATTGGCCATCCTCGTCCGGATTCATTCATAATGCAGGCTGCCCAGAGGCGTTCCAGGAACCCACAATCTCCCTGTATAGTACCGCCTGATAGAGAAGGAAAACGCATGGACAGTATCGGTAAACGTTTTGCAACCATGGCAGCTACCGTCATTAAGGCTTCTAACGCCTTGGCAATTTTGGGTCGGTAGGACCGTCAATTATGGTCAGATCTGTCTCCTCTTCTCAAATTCCTACCAGAGGATCAGAAGAAAGATGCTAAGGACCTCTTGCAGGAGGGTGCTAGAGCATCTTCGGAGGTGATCGACTATGGATTTACCTACTATTGCCTTTAGACAAATGGCTGGTGCTGCAGTTCTGCACAGGCAAGGATGGTTGAGGGCGACGTCTTTCCGCCCTGAGGTCCAATCAAAGGTGCTAGACATGCCCTTCGATAGGGAAAATCTTTTTGGAAAACATGTAGATGAAGAGTTGCAGGGCATTAAAAAAGATACAGAGACTGCACGTTCATTGGGCATGCTGCAGCAAAGGCGATCTCAGTAATTTCGAGGAGGTAGAGGTCAATTTCAGCAGAGGCCATCTTATCAGTCCTACAGATATCAGCCATATGGTCAACAGGGCTACAGATCACAATATGGAGGACAACATCAGCAATTTCGATCCTCCCAACACGTCTTACAGCCAGCAGTCAGTTAGACGTAAGCCTGCAGGAAGAGGAAAGCTGCAGGATTCATCAAGAAGGCATTGACATCTATGAAATGAAATGAAATGAAATGAAAAAAGTATTTGATAAAGCGCACTGCGGCCAAGCGGCTTCCTGGCGCTGAAGACCTGATCAGAGCTCACAGAGAACATCCCGAGGGACTAGGAAAGAAACGCCTGAGAGAAGAGGAAGGTTTTGAGGGCTTTACGAAAATGAGAATAAATAGGAATAGAACGAATGGAGAGTGGAAGACTGTTCCAAAACTGAGGTGCCAGAACTGAGAACCGTGTACCTCCCGTTCTGGATTTACGAAAACGGGGGATGTGCAGAAGAGACAGTGAAGAAGAGCGAAGAGTGCGGCTGGGAACGTGAGAAGAGATAAGAGAGGTGATGAAATGAGGAGCAGAGCGGGAATGAGCCTGAAAGGCTAAACAAGCCAATTTAAAGAGAGATCTAAAGCGAACAGGAAGCCAGTGAAGGGACTTGAGTGCAGGTGTGATGTGGGAGGATTTAGGAAGAGAGGATGAGGCGGGCCGCTTGGTTTTGAATGGCCTGAAGTCTGCGGGATTCAGAAACGGGTATGCCCACATACAGGCCATTCCCATAGTCGAGGCGAGAGATGACCAGGGCCAAGACTATTTTAAGTGCGTCGGTGGAAAAGAACCGCAAAATCTTCCGGATAAGACGGAGGGACAAGAAGCAGGAAGACACAACAGAACTAATCTGACTGTGCATTGATAGATCATGGCTGACTTTAATACCAAGGGTGCGAACAGAGGGGACAGGCAGAGGGGGAGGGCCAAAAGAGGGGGGCCAGTGTACAGGAGACCAGGGATTGGAAGGACCACCAGTGAGGACAAGTTCCGTCTTGTCCGGGTTAAGCTTCAAGTGGTTGGCACTCATCCACTCAGAAATAAAAACTAAAGTGGTAGAAAACTTAGGAAGGGAATCAGGAGAAGAGGACAGATCAAAGACGAGCTGAAGGTCATCTGCGTAGTTGTACACAGAGACCCCCAGCTCAAGAAGGGAAGTGATAAGGGGTTGGATATAAAGATTGAAAAGAAGAGGGGAAAGGGAGGAGCCCTGGGGGACACCGCAAGTGACCGGACGGGAAGGGGCAGAGAAGCCAGAAAGATGAACCGCCTGAGACCTCTCGCGAAGAAAGGACGCGAGCCAAGAGAAGGCCGCGCCCCGGATGCCAGCTGATCTGACACGGTCGAGAAGGATGGAATGGTCGACCGTGTCAAACGCAGCGGACAAATCGAGGAGGACCAGGGCTTGGGGGAGATTAGAGTCAGCTTTCCCCTTAAGTTCATCCAAGACCGCGAGGACCACCGCCTCCGTGGAGTGGCCCGGGCGGAAGCCCGCCTGATGGGATGCCAAAAGGCCGTTCTCCTCGACATATGTGGAGAGGCAGGAGGTAACATAGGCTTCGAGAATCTTACCAAGATAAGGGAGAAGAGAAATAGGTCGAAAGTTAGAAAGAAGAGAAGGATCAAGACCGGTTTTTTTTAAAATAGGAAAAACTATAGCAGATTTAAAAGAGGAGGGAACAGAGCCAAGAGCCAGAGAAGAATTAAGAAGAGCAAGAGGAGGGGCAGGACAGTTCGTGAAAAGAGTTTTAAGAATGCGAGCCGGTGCACAGTCCGCGGGAGAGCCAGACTTGACTTTGACCAGTAGTTTAAGAAATGATTCGAGAGAGATGGGGGGGAAAAGGGCGAAAGAAGGAGAGGGAGGAGGAGGGAGACAAATAGAACTAGGATGAGGCACACTAGGAATATTGGCTTTGATCTTCAAAATCTTGTCAATAAAAAAATCATTAAGTGAGGAACAAAGGGACTGTGAGGGGACGAGGCTGGGGGTCGAGCGATCAGAGGTGGCAAGATTGTGAACCAAAGAAAAAATTTCATGGGATTTGTTAGCGGCCAGAGCGACTCTCTCAGTGAAGTATGAGATTTTGGCCACTAAGATCGCTTTTTTATATTCAGTGAGGAGTGATTTATATTTGAGGCGCAAGGAGGAACTGTAGTTCCGTCTCCAGTGGCGTTCCGACCGCCTAAGATCGAGTTTTAGCGCTTTTAGCTCAGGAGAGAACCATTTGTGCGCGTCATAAGGGCGAACCGCTTTGATCTTTCTAAGCGGGGCAACTAAGTCACAGGAGGAGGAGAGCCAGAAACTGACAGCGTCAGCCTGGGATTCAAGAGGAAGGTCATTAAGGTCCGGGGCAGAGGAAGCCAAGGTGAGCGAGAGGGAATCAAGATCAGTCTGATTCCAATTACGGGCTAGCAGGTTTTTCGGAAGAGGGGGCTTATCAGCCGCGCCCAGATGAATAGAAAAAGAGATAATAAAATGGTCCGACCAGACACAAGGAAATATGGAGGGAGATGAAATGATAGGACGCGTAGACCAAATTTGGTCTAAAATATGGCCCTGAACGTGGGTAGGGACTGTAACATAAGATGTGAGGTTCAAGCACTGAAGGGTGGCAGAAAAGTCTTTAGAGGAAGAATCTTCCCTAAGATCGCCCGGCTAGAAGTTAAAATCGCCGAGCAAAAGGACAGATGAATTATTAACCACCAAGGTGGCCAAGAGGTCCTGGAGGGAAGCTACAAAAGAAGGCATAGATTGGGGGGGGGCGGTACACAAGCACAACGGTAACAGGGGCAGAAAGATTAAGTGAACGGGCCACCAAGTAGTCCACGTTTGGTATGGGGGGGGTGAGTAAGAAGTTGAAATTTAAGGGACGACCGGATGATCATCGCCACACCACCCCCAGCCTTACCGACCGGACGGTCAGCTCGGAGGGCATAGTAGGAATCGGGGAGAATAGCCAGGAGATCAGGAAGGGAATCGGAGGAAAACCAAGTTTCGGTCAAGAAAAGAAAGTCAGGAGAATCCGTGGTCAAAAGATTGAAGAGTGCCGTCTGATGTCTGACTGCAGAACAGGTGTTGAGTAAGTAAGCAGAAGCTAGATTAGGAACAGAAGAAAGGCAGGGAGCAGGAGAAAAATAAGAGGGGCAAGGAATAGGACAGTGCGTGACAGGTGCAGGGTGAGAGGAGGAAGTTGCAGGAATGCCAAGTGAATCAAGGTGCTGCAGTAAAGAAAGAGGTGCAAGGGAAGGATCTGAAAAGGCAATAAGTTGAGCTGACGTATAAGCCAGGACGGGAGCAGGGTGTGTGGCCCCTGGTCCCGGCGCGTCGCGGACGAGCGCAGACGGGCTAAACTTAGGCGCAACTTCGGCGCGCCTTCGTCGCGCCCGCTGCGCTCGTCCGCTGCGCTGCCGGGAATAAGTGGTCATAATGTAGGGACACATGAGGGAGGGGGATGAAAGAGGCGTGGCAGAGGGTGGAGGAGCCAAAGAACTGCAGCGCGGCGCCCAGACCCGCCCAAGATGGTGGACCCGCCCGTCCCACTCCGAGAGCCAGGTGAGGAGGGGGCGGTGAGTGGAGGCGGTCTGGGTCGTGTGCAGGAGAAGGGGCAGCCAGGGAGGATCCAAGAGCGCTATGTCAGAAGCGCTGAAAGTGCAAATGCCGGTAAGAAATGTTAAAAGTCAACAAGCAGTCACTTAAAATGAGCGTTGCTCCCGGAGACGCCTCGGGAGATCAGGAGGTAGATGCAGGTATAGGCGCGCGATCCGGCGACCGCCTATCCTGCAGTCACCTCACTTTATTCTAAACGTCTTCGGTCTCATCACCTCTCTCCATTTCTGAATCAATGGCAAACCATCACGAGGGACAAATGGGTGCTGGACATCATCCAACACGGCCACACCTTAGAGTTTGTCCACAAGCCCCCTCGAACTCGGCCTCCAAGGAAAACGCACCATCATCATCTGTCCTTGTTGAGGCAAGAAATTGCAACGCTACTAAAAAAAAAAGGGGCGATAGAAAGAGTGCCTTTCAAGCAACGAGGAAAAGGTTTTTATTTCAAGTTCTTCTCAATAAAGAAAAAATGCGGGAAATGGAGGCAAGTGATGGACCTAAGGCAGTTAAACAAATACATCAAAAAGCAGTCGTTCAGAATGTTATCTCTCCAAGAGATTCTCTTATTAATAAACAAGGGGGATTTTCTAGTGTCTCTCGACCTCTTGGACGCATACTTTCACATCCCCATTCATTAAAAGCATCACCAATTCCTAAGGTTCGAGGTGGCTGGGGTTCATAACCAGTTCAAGGTTTTGCCATTCGGCCTTCTCTCAGCTCCCAGAGTCTTCACGAAGTGCATGGCTCCGGTAGCAGCCTTTCTGAGATGGCAGGGACACCAAGTTTACCCCTACTTGGACAACTGGCTGGTAAAAGGGGCGACATTTCACTCTGCCAGAAAATCTACGCAGGCCTGTCAACGGCTCTTCACGTCTCTGGGGTTACAGCTTAATGTGGCGAAGTCATATTTGGTTCCGAACCAGAAGCGTGTGTTCGTAAGAGCTCTTCTAGACACAAGGCTAATAAAGGCGTATCCCACTTCGGAACGGAAACTCAAGATCATGCGCCTAGCATCCCTTCTACGCGCAAAAGAGTTCACTTCTGTGAGAGCATTCAAATCCTTACTGGGAATGCTGTTATCATGCATCCCGTTGATTCCAAATTGTTGGCTACAAATGAGGCCGCTGCAACACACTCTCTGTCATGGTTGGAGAAGGAAGTCAATATTTCTCCGTGACTTTCGTTCCAACCAGTTCAACCTCATTACATTATGATGACAGACGCTTCAATAGATGATTGGGGGGGGCGCATCTTCAGGAGTTGCAAATTCACAGGAAATGGTCCTTTCAAGAAACACGTTCACACATCAGTCTCTTAGAACTGAAAGCAGTGTTTCTGGGACTGCAGGCTTTTCTTCCCCGAATCCAGGGATCCTCCGTTCTAGTAAGAACAGAAACTACTATGACAATGTTCTACCTTGCTAAAAAAAGGGGGCACCAGGTCTCTCACTCTATCGGAACAGGCCCAGGAGATTTGGAGATGGTTAATTCATCACCACATAACGCTGCAGATAGAGCATGTCCTGGGCTTGGACAAAGATTGGGCAGATTCTCTAAGCAGAACCAATTACCAGTGTCAAGAATGGGAATTAAACGACGCCCAGTTGAAGCGGGTCTTCAAATTGTGCGGCACTCCAAAACTGGATCTGTTTGCGACAGAAAGCAACAGGAAGTGTGAAAGGTTCGCCAGCAGATTCCCTCAAAGGAATTCTTGGGGGACCGCTCTACAGATGCAATGGACGAGAACATTCGCCTATGCTTTTCTGCCATTTCCCCTCATCCCGCGAACAAGATGAAGCAAGAACCATGCCGTCTAATTCTCATAGCTCCGGCATGGCTGAGGCAGTTCTGGTACACGGAGCTTCTCCTCTGTTCGATATCCCCACATATTCTCTTCCCTCCGCTACCAAACTTACTCTCGATGAACAACGGCCAAGTTGTTCATCCTCAAATAAGGTCTCTAAGTTTGTCAGGCTTAAACATCTCGCAGGATTGCAGGTCCATTCTGCAGCGGGCCAGTGCTCCATCAACTAACGGGGCTTATGTTGCAAAATGGAAGAGATTCTGTCATTGTTGCGAAGAAAAGGAATTGCATCTTCTCCAGTCAACTCCGGAACAAATTTTGCCCTACTTACTTCACTTAGCCAAGTCTAAATTAGCTCACTCATCAATCAAGGTACACCTGGCAGCAATCTTCAGGTTTCGTAGAAGGTCAGTTGAACTTTCTTTGTGGTCAACACGAATCGTTAAGGAGTTTATGAAAGGACTCTTCAGGGTTTTCCCACCCTTAAAATGTCCTGCAGTTCCTTGGTAACTAAATACAGTTCTGGCTCAATTGATGAAATCACCTTTCGAACCCATTCATAAACCCATTCATAAACGGATTTGAAATATGTTTCGTGGAAGACGGCTCTACTCTTAGCCCTCACATCGGCGAGAAGAATCAATGGGATCCAAGCTTTCACGATTGCTGAACCTTTTCTCCAAATCAGACAGGATAAGCTTATCTTGAGGACATATCCTCAATTCATCCCTAAAGTTCCAACTTCATTTCACTTGAACGAACCAGTTGTACTTTCCACGTACTTTGGGAATCCTTCATCAAACGCTGAAAGAGCATTGCACAGAACTAAAACTTTCAGAAAATCTGATCAGTTGTTTGTGTCGTTTACATCACCTAGAAAGGGTCAAGCCCTTTCAAGAAACAGTATCGCACGTTGGATTTCCTCGGCTATTGTGTTCTGTCACAGTAAAGCTGGAAAACCTTTATCTGCGAAGGTATCTGTGCACTCAACGAGTAAGATGGCAGCTTCTACAGCTTTGTTTGCTGTTGTGTTGCTTCCAGACATTTGTAGAGCGGCAACTTGGTCCAACGTGCACACATTTATTAAGCATTACTGCTTGGACTCAGAATGGAAAGAGGACGCTGCTGTGGGTCAAGCAGTCCTGAGACATCTGTTTGCCTAAGGTACTGTGTTTTCATATACATGTATTATTTCAATTTCGTCTCGTGTATTTGACTGTCACAGTTATGAATTGTTTATGGTTAGTTTTTAATGCATAATTCGTAATGATTAACATTTGTGCAATATGTCTCTTCTGGCAAAAGAAGGTTTACACTGCTAACTACTCTGATACAAGCATGTGAATCTATGAAAGATTCAGTACTGGAGAAAAAACAAGTTACTTACCTGTACACTGTGGGTCTCCAGTATTGTTATCTTTCATAGATTCACATGCGGCCCTGCCTCCTCCCCGTCTAGGCTTGCCACTTCTGATCCAAGACTATATCTTTACCTTAGCACACTTGTGCGCAAAATCTGAGGTCTGGTGGCTCTGATTGGGGAGCTGAGGTCTAGGGCTGGTCTGTGATTGGCCGAAATTTTGGCCTACATAAGGAGGCTGAAGACTTCCAAAGTTTGTCTCTCCTTCTGGATGTTTCTTATGTACTTCTATGGTACTTCTTTTCTAATTACCGCGAGACTCCCACCATGACAAAGGGGAAGATACAAGCATGGGAATCTTTGAAAGATAGCAATACTGGAGAACCACAGTGTACAGGTAAGTAACCTGTTTTTTTACACTCCATGGCACACCATCACACACCACATAATTCAAGTACAATCAATACCACATATTTTCTATCCTCATAATTCCACTGCACACCATGCCACATAATTCCATTACACAAATCCACTCCACACCAAACAATACCATGCCACACAATTATACAACGAACAAATCCAATCCAACCCACATAATTCCTCTACACACCACATACAAACACTTCATAACACATGGGTAAAAGACATTGCAATTTACAACACCAATAGCTCTAATTCAAGCAAATGCAAGATCTATTACATTTCCAATGCTTGTTTTTCTTATCTGTTAATCTTTTAGCATGTGCTCTTTGAGAGCTTCTGTCTCTTCTGTCCATAAATGGTTGATTGTTTACTCAGAATTTGCCTGTATAACAGGCTTGTGCATCCAAATAGCAGCGTCTATAAACAAAAAGTCATAAATCAACAATTAAAATGTCATTATGTGAGCAAAGTGAATACATCAAAAACATGCATTATATTTTAATTACAATCTACACAGTGTGCGGTAACAAGACTTCTAGTTGAACCCATCACCAACTGTTAATGGGCGCACAAATGGAGCAATGTCGCCGTCTTCGAAATGCCTTACCACAAAGCACATCCAGACATTGCAAACTGAAAAACAGATGAAAGCCAATGGCAGGCGTGAGGCTGACCCAAAAGCCAATTTCTGTCTGTGCCACGTCTTATTATACTTTTTGAAGAATTGATGACATGAGGGCTTCCAGACTGCTCCTGCAGTGTGTAGCTGAATTCGAAAACAAAATGAGACAGCTAGTAGATTGCCATTTTAATGTTAAAATTAGAAATAATGTGGTTTTAGGCACAGTGTTTTATGGAAGAGAATGTGAAATCAGAGTCCCACTGTGCCTCCAGGGTTCTCCTGCCTAATCAGTGCTATTTGATTAATAGTGTCGGTAAGTAATTCGGATTTGATAGATCTAGGTATGTAGTTGAACAACATGTATAGGTATGTTTGCTTAGCCAGGGTGATACATTTCAGCACACGGCTTTATGGCCAAGTCAGAACATTTTAAATTGAATTCCTATTTTATGAGAGACCAGTTGAGAGAAATGACACCTGGGAGAATTGATCAGTGTCCATTAGGCCCAACACAGTTAGGCATGTGTGATTTTGGACCCCAGTAACTTGTACCTGGATTTTCTAGGAAGTGTCCAGTGTCGGGTCAGTTCTGTGCGGCTTGTGTGACTCGACGGCAAATAGATTACTGCCCTCATGACAAGTATCGCTGACTCCCTTGGATACACAGGAACTAGGTGCTGCAGTAAGGCAAATTCCTTCACCATATGCATTCACTTTCAGGGATAGCATGAAGCAGTTGATAACTAGTGTTAAAACGTGGTGTCCGGTAAAATGTTTAATTAAGCTATCACCTATATACAATGCTTGATTTGTAAATTAACAAGTGCCAGTGCCCAAAACGCCTCTTAAAAACCCAGCGTGCCCTTTTAAATGTCAGCGCACTGAATACCAAGGCTGCATTGCCTTGAATGCATCTCAGGCCTCTTCAATGCCCTGCCAGACACTCCATGTCCCTTTATTTCACAATTGCAGGGTCCGTATTTCTCTTCCCCTTTGTGTTTTTTTTCTCCCCCTTTCTCTCTGGAAATGCCTGATCAGCAAAAATAAGTGCCAGCCCCCAAAAATGAGTGACAGTGGCCCCCACCAACAACCTCCGGCTCAAATTAAGCACTGTCTATATCTCTCACAATAAAATATTTGTCAATGAGGGCTTGTGCTTAGTAACTCCTGGACGTCTTTTGGCGTAAATCACATCAGGAATTTCTCAGAGTGATCATGGTAACAGCGGTATGTGCGTCGGCTCGCTCTAGGGTCTTAGTCGCTCACAAGCATCTGAGGCTAGGCAGTTAATGCAGCTCCAGTTTTGTCAGGCTCAGTCTTTCCGAGCTCCTCATGACCATACTCTGCATTGCTGGTCTGGTTCTTGATCTTAAATTAGACCTGGTCTATCATCAAAAGGAGGGCTTCCTTCTCTCTAGTTTAGGGTCCGGCAACAGAGTGTTCCTCAGCCCTGTGGTATAATGCCCCTTCACAGGACACATCCACAGCTTATGCCTCTGCAAAGCTCCTTTTAGTAAAATGTCAACACTGGATCGATAAAATGGCAGCTTCCTTCTGATCTGGGTCAGTTGGACTGCGACCATATATCCACTCATATTCAAAGTTGTCACCAAACCCTTTGAGAGGATCCAGTCATGCTAAAGTGCATTTTCCTTTTATGTGTGACTCAGCTGCATAGCCATCAATTGCCTGGGTACTGCCCCTCTCAGCTCTGGGCTGGGGCCCAGTCTCTGCATAATCAGGGTTCTGGGCTCTTAAGTGCTGCTTCTCTCAGGCTTCAGTCTCTCGCTAAATGAACGAATGCTGGAAAAGATTTTGTCCGAATTATTAATATAGACCTACAGTTCCACCTGGGGTGTTCGCAAGACAGGTTTTCTTCCTGCCCCTCTGAGCTCCTGCTTCTACTGTGCATTACAAGTCTGAGGTTTTCCATTACTTGATGTTCCTGTCCAGATTTACATAAAGGGCGTGTTCTTTGATGGGTCTCTAGAGTCCTTTTGTGGGGCTTGTGATGGAGAACAGTGTGCCTTACCACAAGACCCTGGACTATTTGAGCCCCAAGCCTTTTTCCTCATTTTGTTTTCTATCCATTACCGTGAAGAGTAAGAGGTGAAAAATAATCTTGTCCTCAAAGCACCAGTGCCTACAACACACTAACATAAGTTTGCCTTTGTTGGCTAATTGCTGTCTTAGCCACCGTTATGCTTGAGTTTCCAGAATACTGGAAAGGCATACAGGTCAGTCTTTCATACATAAAAAAGCACTGGCACAAAATTAATTTCCCCTGTGTGTGAGATATGCTAGTTGTCTACACGATCACAAGTGCTTTGTTTTGCGGCATACACTATGTAAAAATCATGCACACTTTAAAAGTTAAAATAGGTTATGAAAATATCAATTATTAATTTAATAGCAGCATGGCTCATAAAAAAGGAAATTAGTCATTGTCTTCTATTAATCATCTTAACTGAGCTTTGTTTAAATTTTAAAAAAAAATAGCCCTGCCAGTGCAGACATGCTCCTGAGATTTTCAAGCATGATTGTTCACTCAATATTTGTTCATACTAGGAAGTAAATATTTCTTTGGTTAAAAAATAAGTCATGTTTCTTTTCATCTCCTAAGTCTCAAATAATGATTAAACCGTCAGATCAGAAGAAGGTGGACCACTGCCTCTTTCCTATTCTTGGAGCATTGGTGTTGGTAATCCTGCCATTAAGTACCAACCCATGCCCCAACTTCCATGCTTTCGGAAATAAACTATGTTTAAGAGGCCAATACATCAAAGCCAAGACCAGTTCTGGTTACTTCTCTGTGTTTACACCATAAACTTGCATCAGCATTGTCTGTACACATCTCCTGGCAATACTTTCAAAAGAGCCATTTCCTTCACAGTCACCAGAACTTGAATTATTGCTTAAGAGACGTGATTAGTTGTCCGCTGTAGGCAACCACAGTCTAGAGTCTCTAGCTCCGTAAACTCATTGTCAGAATGTTGAGACATGAGACTGTCTCTGTGAGTCTCTGCTTGCTCTAAATACATTTTAAATAAAGAGGCTGAAGCAAATGTGATTTTTTTAAAAACAACAACAAAAATAAATTCTGATGGATACTTCTAACTGCAGATTCCTCACCTTGTGAATACCTCCAGGTGAAAGACTGAATCTGGAGTTTGTCTCAGAAATTTCTTCACACGCTCTAGGTGACGTTGTGCGGCTTCACGTCTGGTGCATCCTGCCCAGGAAGTGATATCAGGGCCACATATACCTGCCACCTATGCACTCCAATGTCAGTTCCTTATTTCCCTTGTGCAGGAGATAGGTCTTCCCCAAAACTACAAGATTTAAACATGGCCGAGGGACCTCCATAAGGTCTATTGCTGGTTCCATGGACTCCTTGTAGGACTCGAAATTGTGCTATAACTGCGTTCAGATAACTTGGAAGGCTCTTTAAGACTATGAAGCTAAACTCCATGTCACTTAGCACATCAGGAAAGTGTATAAGACCTGATCTCGGTCAACCTCCAAGACGCAGATGCTTTCCTGCTCCTGAGGCCGCTCCCAAGAAAGATAGCCATCCCACTTTATACCATCAGGTAACTCAAAGTCCAAAAAGAGGCATGCAAAGTCAAAGCATGACTTACCTGTTTTTCGAGCCACTCTCATTCTGGAAAGTCATGCAAACGTAAGGGTAGCTCACGGTCTAGGTCCCATTCCCTCACAATGAACAGATCCCTCAATTTCTCCGAATTCAGCCCGAATTTCCAGGGCTTTCGACAATGCCTCAACAGACCCAAGTCTTCAAAGAGGCCATGTTGGGGATTTTTGGTACCCTTCTAGATACTTGTGGTGCACCTCCAAGCCCCAAGACCCTGAAAAGGCCTCCAGCCTAGTTACTGCTGATAGATCCCTCCCCAAAGCCGATTGTGCCTCTCACCCTCGTGTGAGGGCCTGCTGTGGAAATATGGATTTTTCTGATCAGTTATGTCCCCTATCTTGGACCCCAACGGTTTCATGTATGAATCACAAGTACATGTATGTTCCCTCCAGTTCCAGTTATGAAGACGCAAACTCATGTGCGTCCACCGTCAACATGTCCTCTTTCAGATCCGCCATGAATAGGCTGGATATTCCATTCCTAAGTATGAAAGGCCACCGGCTTTATATGGTTCACTTATGCCATTTTACAGTCCAGGCAAGTAGGCCCTAATTCTGTCATCAAGCTTTTCTTGCTTTCTGCCTCTGAAGCTCCAGTCTGAGCCTGCATCTGTGACCATGAACTTTGTCTCATTCCCTGCGCGGCTCACGATGCCTGACATCAGCCTGTTGCCTGCCAAGAAACTGTATTTCACCTTCGAAATTATCTGCTCCGCTCCCTGCCCAATGCATTCCTGTCTAGCAGTTTAAGTAAACATTCTTCCAGCTACCGAGCAAAGGCCCGGCTTCTCTGTCTTTATACAAGTAATTCATAGCCTTATTATTATGGAAGACTTCTGCCCTCGCATCTAGTGTAGACACTTAGACGCTTGTACACGCACTAACAGTCAGTATAGGCAGTATAGAATAAGATTCTACTCTAAGAGACCTCTCTTTTGGATAACATAGTTCTTTAAACATAGGATGTTAGATATGATTTGGGATTAGGTTGACTTGACCCTCCAGACATCTGTCGCCACATGTAGAGCTAAATGTCAAGTCCCCTTCACCCCCTAGTTGCACGTCAATCACACGTCATGCTGCTGCGCGCGCATTTCTGCCAAGTAATTCTGCTAACGTTGCGAAATTCTTTCATGGAACCACCCTATTATGACATCACACTTAATGACGTTCTTTAGTTACACCAAGTTACACCTACTTTTGCTACGTATGTATGTTTTATCTACACTATCAATTGTTACGCCTCCTGCATTTGCTTCACTGTAATGCCTATTGTATAAAAGTAATTACTTATCAATAAAGTGGGTTTCACTTCCTGAACCTCCGTGGTGATGGAACTTGGAGCCACCGATTCGAATCGTCCATTGGAATAAAGCCCATTCCGAACCTCTAATACCACGGATTCTGCCTCTTATTTATTGAGCTATTTTTATTATGTTTCTGTATCAAATTAAGTCCCGGTAATTAAATTATTTACCACATGAATGGCGCCCGAATAGGGACACTTTCTCATCTCACGCGCCGGCGGTGCGTTGCAGGCCCGGTCTCCTGCCACAGCTGGACGGACAACAACGCGTACCAGCAGGATTTCCTGTATCTCCCTCCGGTCAAGCGGGGGCGACTGAGGCTGCGATCAACACCCAGACGAGGCGGTGAGAAGTGCGAAGTATCCCGACCAGAGCCTAGCTGAGAGAGCAAGATCCGAGGTATACAGAGGCCCACCAAGTTCCGATGTCCCGAAGTGTCAGAAGTTTTCGAGTCGAGTCCAGTCCGGTCCAGTTCAGTTCAGTTCCGTTCCGAGGCCTTCCGTTCCGAGCTACCCGGTGAGTACCATTACTGGGGAGGCGTTCTGACGTGCACATAGGTTGTGCCGGTCAAGACGGGTTTGGGTACACAAATCCGGTCTGCACTGTTTTAGCAGTGTATCTGTACTGTTTAGCAGTATATCTAGTATATCAAGTATATAAATTCAGAATAATTCAGTTAATGCCGAGTATTATGTTTAGTGATTAAGTTTCCTTAGAATCGTCATCATCATTGTTGCTCATTTAAATGTTAAATGTTAAATGTGTTAATACGTCCTGCATATTGTGGTGTGAATGACTGTTCATCACTGTGTTTATTGTATTAATTTTGTTCAAGATCAAGTATCAGACCAGTTCTCAATATGCCGCTCTTTTCGAAATTAAGACAGTTCACAACTAGAAAAGGGGTACTCGAAGAAGCTGTTCCTATTCCTCCTAGGGACACTCCAGGGTACTTCATGTATCATAAGCACGGCTTAGACGCTATACTATTTCTTGATTTGTGGGTAGACTACACCAAGGAATTACCAGAAAGTCAGAGGTGGCCCGCAGCTGGGACCTGGGATGCAGAGTGCATCATGAAAGTAGAGGAAGAGTTATGGAAAAGGAAAGCCAGACAGTCACAGAAAGACGCCGTTGAGTTATGGCGCAAAGAATCTCATAGACGTACAGAAAAAGCACTCCGACAGGAAGAGAAAAATAAAGAGAATTCAAATAAAGTCCGAGAAAATCTATTAATTGAAGAAGGTACACGAGTGAAATCAGAACAAGTAGACAGACAAAGAAATGCCCTTATGAAGGGTATGTATCCCCTTCTGGCCGAGGGATTACCTAAGGCTACTCCGGGGATACTAAAAGACTTGCCACCCCCATTATTTCCAATAAAAGTACATCCTAAGGGGCATCCTAGAACCACAGAAGATGTTTTTCTTTCCTCATATTTAGATGACGCAGCTCCCGAGTATGCTAACCCCGCCCCACATAGACCGTCGGCCGGGGAGGTTCAACGCCAAGATCCTGTATCTGTATCTCTACAACAACAAATCCTGACACAAGTTCCGGCAAGCACATCTGTTTCCACATCTGTTCCTACAGCTACTTCTATAGCTGTGTCCACACCTATAGTTGCTGTATCGCGTTCTACGAATCCTTTCACGCCCGATACCCCAGACGGGGCTACCGGAGGTGCTACCAACATTTTTTCTACGCCACCCAGAATAAATAAACTTACTTTTCAAGAGTCAGCACATCCACGTACCCCCAAACTCATAAATTCCCGCACGCTTAAGGAACTTCTTGTAGATTGTAGATATGACCCTGTGCCCGGCAAAGAGGACGAAATGATCATGGCATCATTACGTATCAGACGAGCTGCGGTGTATTTAGGGAAGCTACCAGGAATGACTATGCATCTAGATAATATATATCATTTTGTCCAAACAGGGCGAGATTCTGAATGTATTAACAGAGCTATGGAATACCAGAAAGTGGAAATACAGGGGGAACTGTTACGTTTCCTCATAAATTGTGTGATCAGAAATCAAGACCGACCGGGGGTAGACCCGGAAACAATGGAAACTCTTACCAGATGGAGCCAGAATATATCAGAAGGGAGACATGATAGGCAAAAATGTATAATAGCCATGTGCAGAAAGATCCGTAAAGAAATAGAACGCCTACACGAAGAGAGATTAGCGGTAGACCAGTTTGAACAAAACGAGGAGGAGGAAGGATCAGGACTGTCCACAGGACAGTCAGAAACCATAGCCTATGTAGGTAGAGGAAGATCTTGTAATAGTACTAGATGTTTTACTGACCCGATACGTCCGATATGTCCAGATAATAACAGGAATTTCCAAACACCTATAATAAATATAAGGTCCCCCGAGCATTCGTTCCAAGCCGCTGACAAATTACTGCGAGAACGAAGGGGTTATCATTTACTCGATTCTATGGATGAACAAGAATTAGCCAGGTCAGCCGTTCATTGGGTTGACAGTCCCGGAAAATATGGTGATGATACAGTAGCACACACATTTTTGAACCTCACCCCAGATGAACAGCGTTTAGCTGGGATTTATATGATTCAACAACTTCTTATACTATATAAAAGCCAACATTCAGATCCTGGTCCCTTACCTGATATATTGACTGAATTACTCACGAATAGATGGAGAGGTTCAGGTACTAAGCTAATTAAAGAAATACTAGAATCAAGAAAGCAGTACATTCTTTTTGTATGCCCAGAACATGTCTCACTGCCCATCAAGGAAAGACCGATGTATTACATGGACAGACAGAATCCCTTACGAGAAGTACACCCAATAAAGGGCGAGGACAATCAGTTTAAACGTGTATTTGTATATACGCCCATATCGAAAATAGAATTGTTAGAAATGAAGAAAGTGGTACCCAGTCATGACAAAGACCCAGCGGGTTTCCACCGAGAAATTAAAGACATGTTACTCATGGGAGAGTATACCTATCCCGACATTATGACAATATTAAAGGTATTAATGCCTGCTGGCATTTATGAAAAACTCAAGGAAAAAGAGTGGGAGGTGGGAGACCAAAAGATAGACTGGACAGCATTAGAAAATGAAGAAAAGGCCCGAGGTCCAGGTTCGGGGCTTGGGGACAAAACTAAAGCACTACCAGGTTTACTAGTACAGGTACTGCCGCGTTTATTAACTACGAAAAAGGAAGACTGGGGTGCAATCTCAGCTTGTAAACAAAAGCAAGATGAAGACACTAGTGATTTCTATGCCCGATTTGAAAAATGTTTTGGTATAAATAGTGGCATAAAAGCAAGTAGCGAATCATTCCCACATCTGTTTGTGACAAAATTAGTTGAAAATTCCTTGCCCCAAGTGAAGAATAGAGTATTAAAATTCGAGAGTACCTGGCAAGGTAATACCCCATCACAAATGTTACAAATGTTACAGTACCATTACAATAGAATTAGAGAGGAACAAGAACATGAACAAAGACGCATGAAAGACACGAAAATGAAAATGCTAGTCTCTCAGACAGTTCCAGCTGAAGGACATAAAAAGGGTACGACACATTCCGGTGAGTCAGCAGGACCTGTAAAAGGGACATGCAACTATTGTAAACAGCCAGGACATTACATACACGATTGCCCAGTCCTGAAGCGTAATATCGCCACAGGTAAAACACAGGAAAGACCACGGCCACCTAGACAGGATCAGAATGAACAAGGAGCCCCGCAGCATGCACAGTCCATGCCAGCTCCACAACAGTCTATACAGTTTGTGCCAGCTGCACCAGCGCTGCCGGTTGCTGCCACACAAACCACGACACGACAGCTGTACCAGACCGCACAGTATGACTATCCTGATTATCAACGATATGCATGAACCAGCCTAGAGAGGGAAGTTGACTTACCCCTTATCGAGGTCCCTGTAGACCAAGAAGGACCTTATGTACATAGTGAATTATTAGGCCAAGATAGAAAATTTTTACTTGATACAGGGGCAAGTCGAACAACAATAAAACACAGTGAAGTTCCAGGGGCACCCCTCTCAGGCTCACAGAATATTTCCCTTGGTTTTTCAGGAAAACCTATTGTTAATGAAGTATCACAGCCTCTTCCACTTACGATAGGACCCTTGACCAGAACTACAGATTTATTGCTTACTAAATCATGTCCAGAAAACTTGTTAGGTATAAAAACACTGAAAGCTCTAGGAGCTATAATATGTTGTTCTCCGGAAGGAGTAAGATTGTTTTTACGTGATTTCAAAGGTCACTATGTGTCTCGAGACATGGATCCCCGACTGCAGACTTTACCTACACATTTATGGGCACAAGGCCCTACTGATGTTGGTTGCATGAATATTACACCATATCGAGTTACACTAAGGGCAGGAGTGGTATTACCACGAATGCGACAATACAAGTTACCACCAGATGCTGTAGTGGCTTTACTACAAATCATAGACTAGCTCATTGCCCAAGGAGTGGTTGTGGAAACAGACTCCAATGTATGTAATTCCCCGATAATTCCGATTCTTAAACGAACAGATCCAAAGGCCCCGCCAGTATATCGATTGGTTATTGATCTGCGCGAATTGAACAAATGCATTGTGCCACAATTCCCTGTGGTCCCAGATATCTCGTCATTACTGACAGCTATTGATTCTGAAGCAACATTCTTTACTGTAATTGATCTCAAGAATGCCTTTTTCAGCGTCCCTATAGATCCGGAAAGCCAATACTTGTTCGGATTTAGTTTAAATGGACGTAGCTTTAAATTCACACGCGCACCTCAAGGATTTACAGAAAGCCCCAGCATCTATAGCCAAGCACTGAAACGAGAACTCGACAGTATCCACATGCCAGTAAACACTGCCCTGCTTCAATATGTCGATGATCTGCTGATCACCGCTAGAAGCGAACCTGAATGTGAGAAAGCATCACTGACAGTTTTACAATTTCTAGCCGAAAAAGGGCACAAGGTGTCCCCTTCTAAGCTGCAATTCTGTGTCCAGCGAGTTGTTTATCTTGGACACTCGCTGTCCAAGGAGGGAAGGCAGCTTACACCCGACCGCATTCAGTTAATAGCTAACATGCCAATACCCAAGACACAAAAGGAGGTGCGGGCTTTTATAGGCCTCACTTCATATTGTAGGCAGTGGATCCCTCAGTATGCATTTCTAGCAAAACCACTCATTCAATTGACAACACAGGAGGCAGCCACATCGACTGTTCTCCCTTGGACTCAGGAACATGCACAAGCTTTTGAAAGCCTAAAGAAAGCCTTATGCCAAGCACCGGTTTTAGCAACACCATGTTACAATAAACAGTTTACACTCTTTGTTACAGAACGCGAAGGTACTGCCTTGTCAGTACTCACACAGGAACAGGCAGGATCCCACAAACCATGTGCTTATTTTTCTAGTACATTAGATCCCGTAGCTCAGGCTTTGCCTGCATGCCTGAAATCAGTGGCAGCAACAGCTTTAGCAATCAGACAAAGCGATGCCATAGTGTTAGGACATCCATTGACAGTTCAAGTACCACATGCAGTAGAGGTTCTTGTGAATCGAACGCAAACACAACATTTGACTATAGCGCGACTTACAGGGTATGAATTAACATTGTTTCAGCCACATATAGAAATCAGACGTTGTAACACATTGAATCCTGCCACACTTTTACCCGTAATCGGAACAGACCCACTAGCTCATGATTGTATTGATGTTATTACAATCACAACGAAACCCAGACAAGACTTGACAGATGTCCCATTGTCAGACCCAGACCTAACGTTGTATGTAGATGGTTCATGTATGAGAACAAGTACAGGAGAGTTAGTGGCCGCTTACGCAGTCACAACAGACACTGAAATCATTGAAACAAATTGCATAAATACCTTGTCCGCTCAAGCAGCAGAGCTCGTCGCTCTGACACAAGCCTGTATTCAAGCCACAAATAAAAGAGTCAACATATACACTGATTCACGTTATGCATTCGGAGTTGTACATGACTTCGGCGTGCTGTGGCGAGAGAGAGGTTATTTAACTTCTCACGGTGCCCACATTCAGCACGGACCCCTCATTCATGCCTTATTAGATGCAATACATCTACCCACTGCAATATCAATTATGAAATGTAAAGCTCATACGAAAGTTACTGATATCATTTCTCAAGGCAATGATCTAGCTGACAGAACAGCTAAACAGACTGCTCAAACTCAAACATCCGACATGACAAAGACAAAAGTCCCGACGCCAACACATTGTATGACGGTTAAGGATCCCACTCTTGATGTAATTGACATACAGACACATGCTACTCCAGACGAAATAAAGAAATGGACTGAATTAGGAGGGATCCAAACGGATCAAGGATGGATGACGAAGGAAAAATCTGTGTGGTTCCTTCCTGATTCAATGGTCCAAGTCATTATTAACACTGTACATAGTCCAGCGCATCTAGGAGAAAAAGCTATGCTAGACAGCATTCAACACATTTGGTTCAACAAACATTTACGAGCAGCAGCCAAACAAAAAGTTCGTACCTGTATGATCTGTTGTCAGTTCAACCCAGGAAAAAGCATTCCCGTAGAACAGGGTGGATTTCAGCCTCCTGATCACCCTTTTGAAGTCCTCCAGATGGATTATATCCAGATGGAACGATGTCGAGGATTCAAATATGTTCTCGTAGTTGTCTGTGCTCTTTCCCGTTGGACAGAGGCATACCCGGTTTCAGATTACACTGCCCCGACTACTGCCAAACAGTTAGTTCGAGAATTCTTCCCACGATACGGTTTACCACGTGTTGTCTACTCAGATAACGGCCAGCCGTTCTCATCCGAACTAATGAAACACGTTTCACTTTTGTTAGGTTATCAGTGGAAGTTTCACTGTGTCCGACACCCCGAGGCAGCAGGTCTCGTGGAAAGACATAATCAGACCCTGAAAATTAGATTGTCCAAAATATGCAGAGAGAAAGGTGTCAACTGGGTAGTAGCGTTACCAGTTGCACTCTTTTACATGAGAATGGTAGCACACTCTCGAACAGGGCTATCCCCTTATGAGGTGATCTTCGGTAGACCACCAAATATGTGGGGGACGCCTATACCACGTAAAATAACTGATATTGACTGTAATATGCTGACAGATTACTTGGCTTCCTTGATGTCTGCACTACAATCTTGTCGTTCACAGGTAGCTGCAGCTTTTCCTGACAACACTGAGGTGAAACCCCATGACGTAGTTCCAGGGGACCTGGTCTTAGTGAGGAACTTTGATCGGAAGTCTCAGCTGGATCCTAGGTGGAGGTCGCCTCAGCTCGTATTGCTTACCACAAGGACAGCCGTGAAGATCGAAGGCAGGAAATGCTGGGTACATTCAAGTCATATCAAGAAATTTCATGGACTACCATCGGATGTAAATACCACACCTCGTGTGTCTTCACCCATTGACTCAAAGCTTCCTTTGGTTGAAATGAGTAATCATGAACAATATAAACTAAAACTCAGGTCTAACCAGTCAGGCAATTTGATTGTTTAAGTCCTCTCCAAGGTGAAGCGGTTGAATTTGTCTCTGACATGTATCCCTTAGACCTGAATAGAGAAAAAACCCGAAAAATGTTGAAACGACATGCATACTGTAAATCACTGCGTAGTCATTGCACAGTGACGTTATTAATTTTGTTTTTCTTAAGTCTTTTAATAATTACTGCAAGTATATTGTTGCACATATATTATCCTATTTCTAGACATGTTTAAAATGTTACTGCTGAACATTCTTTTAGTGAATTACCTCCGCATGAGTTGTCTTATAGATTTGCGCTGCGCAATAATACGTTTATTAGTATGTTACATCATTCCCATCAGGTTAGCAATGCTACAAATTGTTGGATATGTGGCCGACTCCCTCCCTATCAGAATTATAAAGGAATTCTCCCTCTTTTTCCATACCCATTCACACACAACGGCTCCTGTGGAGCATGGTTTAGTTTAATTAATTCCCTAGATTCAAATTCTGCAGTTTATCAAGACAACTGGGTATGGGGAAATTTAAACTTAGTTTTACTTAAAGTCTGCTACCCTAACAAGGAGGGACTTCCCAAGAGAACAGGAACTGATCTAGAAAATAAAGTTTATGGATTAGGTAATTTTACGCCTAATCTTATGATCCTAAATATCGAATCCGAAGCTACTCCAATTTTGCCCGCCATGTCAGTATTTCCAGTAAAAGGTGAATTATGTGTAAGAAAGAATGGTTCCATACATATGGGCCATAGTAGATGCACCACTGTAATAGAATTCAGTGATCAAGGCAAGTCGACATTTAGAGCTTCCCGCCATTCCTATTTTATATGTGGTCAGACGGCATATGTACGTTTGCCTCTAGATTGGGATGGTACCTGCTACATTGGATTCCTTTTGCCACCTGTTTTCCTAGCTCCTCCCGATTATCACAGAAATACTCATTTAGTACACAATAGAGAAAGGAGAGATCTCCCAATAGTCGATTACACTGAAACAGCATGGGAAAAATACACAGATTTCAATAAAGGTCTCTTTCCCTATATAGGTACCGTTACTAATAGTAAGTTGATACGTAGATTAACTAGAACCCTTGAAGCAGTAGTGAACGAAACTATTTCCGCCTTAGGCAATTTAACAGAAGAGCAGTCTGCTATGCGGATTGTTGTGCTTCAAAATCGTCTTGTCCTTGACGTCATCCTGGCCGATAGGGGCGGAGCTTGTAGGGTCATCGGATCAAGTTGTTGCATTTTCATACCAGAAAATTCGCCATCTGTATATAAAGCCATAACTCGCCTTCATAAGATTGTAAGCCAGATACACCAGAATCCAGGCACCTGGACTTGGTCCGGTTGGTTTTGGAGTGTATTATCTACCTTTGGATGGAAGGTCCTATCCTTCCTAGGTATTGGCTTTCTCATACTATTCAGTTGCTGTCTATGCCTACAATGTGGACCAGCGATTTGTGGTCTGTGTGCCACATCGTGTATTCCATCACCAAGATTTCATTCGTCCCAGAAGAAAAAAGAAGAACAAATGATGCTATATGAACAGATCAATGGATTGATGAAGATTGATATCTCTTGACGGGCAAGTAGGGGACAAGGAGGGAATGTGGAAATATGGATTTTTCTGATCAGTTATGTCCCCTATCTTGGACCCCAACGGTTTCATGTATGAATCACAAGTACATGTATGTTCCCTCCAGTTCCAGTTATGAAGACGCAAACTCATGTGCGTCCACCGTCAACATGTCCTCTTTCAGATCCGCCATGAATAGGCTGGATATTCCATTCCTAAGTATGAAAGGCCACCGGCTTTATATGGTTCACTTATGCCATTTTACAGTCCAGGCAAGTAGGCCCTGATTCTGTCATCAAGCTTTTCTTGCTTTCTGCCTCTGAAGCTCCAGTCTGAGCCTGCATCTGTGACCATGAACTTTGTCTCATTCCCTGCGCGGCTCACGATGCCTGACATCAGCCTGTTGCCTGCCAAGAAACTGTATTTCACCTTCGAAATTATCTGCTCCGCTCCCTGCCCAATGCATTCCTGTCTAGTAGTTTAAGTAAACATTCTTCCAGCTACCGAGCAAAGGCCCAGCTTCTCTGTCTTTATACAAGTAATTCATAGCCTTATTATTATGGAAGACTTATTGCCCTCGCATCTAGTGTAGACACTTAGACGCTTGTACACGCACTAACAGTCAGTATAGGCAGTATAGAATAAGATTCTACTCTAAGAGACCTCTCTTTTGGATAACATAGTTCTTTAAACATAGGATGTTAGATATGATTTGGGATTAGGTTGACTTGACCCTCCAGACATCTGTCGCCACATGTAGAGCTAAATGTCAAGTCCCCTTCACCCCCTAGTTGCACGTCAATCACACGTCATGCTGCTGCGCGCGCATTTCTGCCAAGTAATTCTGCTAACGTTGCGAAATTCTTTCATGGAACCACCCTATTATGACATCACACTTAATGACGTTCTTTAGTTACACCAAGTTACATCTACTTTTGCTACGTATGTATGTTTTATCTACACTATCAATTGTTACGCCTCCTGCATTTGCTTCACTGTAATGCCTATTGTATAAAAGTAATTACTTATCAATAAAGTGGGTTTCACTTCCTGAACCTCCGTGGTGATGGAACTTGGAGCCACCGATTCGAATCGTCCATTGGAATAAAGCCCATTCCGAACCTCTAATACCACGGATTCTGCCTCTTATTTATTGAGCTATTTTTATTATGTTTCTGTATCAAATTAAGTCCCGGTAATTAAATTATTTACCACACTGCTCCAACTCCAGGGCTGAACCCTGCTCAGACTCCTCACTCTCCTAGACCCGCACAGGTCCCCTCATGAGTCGACACCTGCACCAATGACGCCAGAGAAAAAACCCATAGTTATGTTGGACTCTGAAGCTAATCATCATCGGCCTCAGCCGAAGTCGTGCCCATTTCAGCCCTATCAGATTCTGAAGGCACGCTACCTCAGCGTTTTTCAGACCCTGAACCACACAATGATGATGGAGATGATGAGTCACAATTATATGATGAGAAGTTAATTTTTTACCTAAAAGAAGCCAATGGTCTGGACGCATCACCTGCCTTTGCCCTCATCTCTCCACCTGGTTCCTCAGAGTAATCAGCACGCTTTGTTCTGGTGATCAGGAGGGCAGCAGACGTCCTCGACCTTGAGCTACCTTCAGTAGAGGTTAAAAAGAATGTCCTCACAGAGGTCCTGCAACCAGGACAGCCATTCTCAGAGCTGCTCCACTACTTTAACAAAGCCCACGGAGACACTTTACTGGGCACTTGGACAATACCAGGATCTTGCCACCCTGTCAATGGACAGATGGTCAGGAGACATAGATCAGTTCTGGGGGGATCCATCTTTGCTCCTCTCGTATCCCACACCAGAACGTCTTGTGGTATACGCTTCATCAAGCAAGTTGAGCACTAATTTGTTTCCAACTATTCCTCTGGATAAAGAATCCAAACGCATGGATGCCTTTGGGAAAAGAATGTTCTTCTCTGCCAGCCTCCCCCTCAGATCCGCTAAGTCAGCTTTCCTTCTAGGATGTTACTTGCACACTTTGTGAGACATGATGAGTGACATCTTGCCCGTAGTCCCCTATGACCACTGAGCCAATCTGCAGCAGATCATACAAGATGGCCAAGACACAGTGAAATATGGCATGTCAGGCCTGGGCATTACCGACTGCTTGGGTAGGGAAGTTGGTACCAACATGGTGCTTCGCAGCCATGCATGGGTCAGGTCCACGGGCTTCTTCAGTGATTTCCAGGCATCTCTCATGGACTTGCCACTCGATGGCACCCATCACTTCGGAGGCTAGGCAGACTTAGCCCTGGCGTGCTTTAAAGAGAATAAGCTACAGCACTCCCCCTCGGCCTTTTAGCACCTGTCTGGCAGTTTCCCCAACATTCTAGTCCTTTATATGAATTCGGAAGAGGCATCCAACAAAGGCAACACCAACACCTACCGCCACATCAACAGGCCGCCCAACCCTTTCGAGGTAGAGATCGGGATCAAGCTGACAGTGTCTAGGCTCTCTGGGGCAACACCCTACCCAATCTCTCGCATCTCCACTACTGCAAAACCCATTTAGTTTGCAGTTGCCTGCTTGTCACCCACGTAGAGACATGATAAGTTATTACCTTCACAGGTGGCCGAATATCTCATTGGATAGATGGAAGCTCGCAAGTCGTCCAGGATGGTTATGCCCTACCATTTCTATTCCCCCTCCAAATAAACTGCAACGACTCCTGAAGCCCACTTGTCCATTCTACAGAAGGAAGTCCAAGCTGTCTTGGACAAGTGAGCCATAGAGAGGGTGCCGCCATCAGAAATCTGGACTAGTTGTTACTCCAGCTACTTTCTGGTACCAACAAAGGATAGCGGACTTCGTCCTATTTCAGATCTTTGCCCTCTGAACGTCTTCCGCAAAAAGGACAAGTTCAAGGTCCTCATTCTGCCCCAAGTTATATCTGCCCTGGATCCGGATGACTCTATGTTGGCATTGAATTTGCAGGACGCTTATTTTTACATTCCTGTCCTGCAGCCCACAGACATTACCCGCGGTTTCTAATAGGCTACAAGTCCGTTCTATTCTCTGTGCTCCCCTGCAGACTCACCAGAGTTCCTATGGTGTTCATAAAAGTGATGGTGGGGGGTCACTGCACATTTTCAGAGGTTGGGAATACCAATCTTCCCATACCTCAGTGACTGATCGCTTGAAGGTGCACTCACCTCAATCAGTCTTGAAGCACCTCCAGACAACAGTCAATCTATTAACATCCTTGGGTTTCTCAGTTAATGTGTCAAAGTCATACCTGACTCTTTTGCATAGGCTCTCATTCATTGGAGCCATACTGGATATGTTGCTAGTCCAAAAGTTCCATCTGCCTCAGCGAGTCTAGGACTTTCGGGTCATGATCTCAATGTTTTAGTCTTAGGATCTTTAAACGCCAGGGTGGACAAACTCAGTTGGGGGCAGTCTAGCGGATCATGAATGACAGTTACCCTCAGAGATAGGACAGGGCATCTTGCTGGAATGGGGAGAACCCTGGCTCGATATATTCACCATTGCAGAGAACGCTCAGTGTTGAAAATGTGTGTTGGAGATACCAAGACAATTTGCCCTCAAAGATGACTTCTGCCTGAATTTGGGTTTGGGACTCTTGTACATCTCTCCACCCCTCCCTCTCCTGCCCAGAGTGCTAAAAAAGATCAGGAAAGGCCAGGCCCAAGTCATCCTAGTGGCTCTGGACTTGGCAAGGAAAATGTGATATCCAGAAATGTTGGCCATGAGCACATGATCTCTGATTCGGCTCGGGAGGACCTCTTGTTGCAGCAACATGGCAGAGTTTTGCACCCGAGCCTGCACATCCTACACCTCCACATACAGAGATTAAGCTGCAACAGTTGATAGCTTTTGACCTTCCTCCCAAAGTGATTGGTGTCTTCCTGACAGCCAGACGTGAATCTACCAAATCCATTTACTCAGGAGAGATTTTTGTCTGGTGCTCCTCCCAGCATATACAACCTCTGAATGCACAGTTATCAGATGTTCTCTTATTGTGTCTATCTTTATTCCAGGAAGGCCTTGTTGTGGTAACAGTTAAAGGTTACCTTTCAGCCTTCCTACGTTTACCAGATCAGTCATCCCTCTTCAAGTCACCTGTTGTGATGCATTTTCGTAAGGGGCTGGCCCACATGTTCCCACCAACACCTTTTGTGTTGCTGCAGTGGGAGCTTAATTTGGATTTCACTTATCTAATGTGCACTCTATTCAAACCTATGCTCAGTTGTCCTTAGCATCTTTTGACTATCAAGACTGTGTTCCTTATCACAATAACCAGTGCCAGGTGAAAATGGGAACTGCAAGCTTTGTGTGTCCTACAACCATAAACTTCATTTTTCCCAGACAAAATGTTCTTTGGACAAAAAGTATAATTTCTGACTGAGGTAGTTACGCTCTTCCATATAGGGCAATCCATCACCTTGCTTTCTTTCTGTGCTCCACCTCAACCTTCTAAGGAGGAGGAATAGCTTCACCGACTTGATCCCAAGAGGGTCCTTGGTTTTTACAATCGACCAGAGATTATTGACAGAATAAGCAGCTTTTCATTGGTTTCTCTGGAGCAAAAAAGGCAAAAGGGTGAAAAAGAGAACGATCTCCTGATTGTGTGTTGCATCAAGGTTTGCTATGGGCTAACTAAGAAGCTGCCCCTATGAGGCTTGCACGCTCAATCCAAGAAAGCAAAGGCTACTACTACTGTGCTGGGGCGCGGTGTGTCAACCACAGACATTTGCCAGGTGGCTACAATGGCGTCACTCCACACGTTCACCAAGCATTACTGCGTAGACAGCCATATTCCGCCGGCTGGGCACTATACTCGATCTGTCCTGTTGGATTTTGTAGTTTGATCCTTTCCACAGACGCACCACTTTGGGAGGCACTGCTTTGGTATCTATTCACAAGGTGAGGAATTTGCATTTAGGAGTCTCTAGCAGAAGAATAAGTTACTTACCTTAGGTAACACCTTTTCTGGTAGAAACTCTAACTGCAGATTCCTTATCGATCCACCCTCATCCCCATTATGTGGAATGGACTCAGATCGTCCATTATTAAGGTTCCAGTCTATAAAGTATGTACACTGCCATATTCTGATTTCTGTGGCTTCCTGTCCGTCGACGGAGATTATAAAGAAACTGATGTCAGCACGGAGGTGGCACAAACTATAAGGAACGACGTTGCATCTTGGGTGGAATGGATCTGACGCAGAGCTGCATGATGCCGCCTACCGAGGCTCAAGATCCAATCTGTTGAAATTCACAAGGTGAGGAATCTGCAGTTAGATAGAGTCCCTGCCAGAAAAGGCATTACCAAAGGTAAATAATGTATTCTACTCCGCCCTTGAAGCTATTGGTAACTCCAGGAGTAGGGAAATGCTGGCATATTTCCGGGCCAATGAGGGTGTCCGTCGAAAGTTTAAACTCTGATGGAATAACTCCGGCTCTCTTTCTCCCTAAGAGGATAAAATAAGAGTAATTGACTTAAGTAATATGACCACCTATCATCTACAATACTATGAAAACTGTAAGGCAGTTGAAGATGGTGTTACATTGCAAATAATACTTTATTGTGGCTACCCCAAAATCAGCATGTGGCTCTCCAGGTAACCCCCGAGAATCTAAGAGATAAAAACGAATCAAAGAATATACAAGCGTACACTTGCTGGGAGATAGATTTCTATATTTCTTTTTTAAAAGGTGCCCTCAAGGGAAAGAAGAGTAATTCAAAAATACAATTAAGAATTTATTATAGGCTTTTGTATTATTGTGGCTACATGCATTCATGTTTGCAAAAGGTATTGGGCGTGGGCAAGGAATGGTAAAGGTGTTGTGATGTAAAGAGTGCAGATTGTTTAAGAACTGTGTAGTGCTAGGGTGCTGTGCGAAATCTCATACATATGCAGAAAGTATAGTGCCTATTAAAGTTTGTTTCATCCTTTGCGCTGATGTGGTTTTAGATGTTCTGGTTTCCATTTAAAAGCATCACAAAGATTTTGTGTCATGTTATATGCTTTCTCTCTGAAAAACCACATCTCTTTTCTAACTGTTGCATCACTTCTTGTCATCCACAGGTGATATGGTCTCTCACTACCGAGACCCTTTGATCCACGCCTTCTTAAGGGGAGCCCGGGACCCAGACAGTACTCTCCGAGCCAGCAGCCTCTCTAACCTTGGAGAGGTCTGTCAGAGACTTCATTTTGCACTAGGCTCAGTGGTTCATGAGGTAAGTGTATTAAACATATCTAAGTTTCTGACTGACTGTGTGACCACTATCAACCAAAAAGGGTTCTTATATTGGCTGACCTTGGGATCTTGTAGAGATGGGAAACTAAATTTCATTAGGAAACCTCAGATTCTCCACCTTCTGAATATCCTCCAGGTGCCAGTTTGGGTCTGAAATATTTCCCCCAGCAATAGTGCTCCAGGATCGCCATGACTCTACTTGCAGAATATAATGACATTTTAGTAAATCATAGCAAACAGAACAAAATGATGGCTGGCGTGCTGAAACTTTTCAAACACTCACCCATAGTCAAGAGATCTGGGTTAAATCCAATGTTTTTTCCCACCATGCCACCCCAGTATGGACCCAGCCATATGCAAATCAGTCTTGACTCTGCTCCCTAGTCCAGCCAGGACTGCTAGGCCAGGTCCAAACTGGGATGGCGTGGAGAGTAAAAAAAAGAGGGATTTAACTCCGATCTGTGACTGGGGGAGAATGTTTGATTTGTTCTGCATTCTGTCCATCATTTGTGTGTTTTCTTTGCTTTGACGCCCTAAGTGGGAAGGGTATGCCCATGCCTACTATACCACTGCATTATTTGCTAGCCTGGCTGATGCAGGTTGATACCCTGAAACCAGTCCCAGGATGCTTATTTTCCAGTCCAAGGAGGACCTGACCTGACAGTTCAGGTTGGACTATTCCCATGGGGAGCAGGGTCAAGACTGATTTGCATATGGCTGGGTCCAAACGAGGGTGGTGTGGTGTGCAAAAAAACTATGGATTTGACCCAGATATGTGACTGGGGGGTGTGAATATTTGATTTGTTCGCCATTCCATCCAACATTCGTGTGTTTTTTTGCATTGTAGTATATCAGGAACCACCCAGAGCACTGTCAAAAGTCTCTTTCTAAGATTTCAGTGTTTAAACACTTTTGTAGATGCGCAAGAAAATGTCCTTATTGAACACACATAGTTAGAAGCTGACACTTTATGTGATATAATACTAAGTGGTTATATCTTGTAAAGAGTCAAGTGATTCCCTCAGAAGTGTACGGGGCTCAATATAAACCCAAAGTACTCTATTTGTGGTAGTGTGGGCCAGCAGCCGTAGGTCTAACACAGAGTGTGAGACATTTGCTATACACACAATGAGAAATTAATGACACACTGCTCAAAAAGGAGATCTACACCAAATTTGTAAAAATTAGCTTCTTTCAGCATTTATTTTAAGCCTAAGGTGTACGTTAACGGGTAAGTACGTTTTTAAATAAAAAATACTTTTCACTTTAAAAAGTGGAAACTTACAGCAATTTTTCAGCTCAGCAGTGGTAACCTATGGCAGGATAACAAGAATGCAGTTTTGAAGGTAAGTACACAACTTACAAATCCAGTCTTCAGGGTTTCACGTCAACACCAAGCAAGGTTCAAATTAGTACCAAGAGTGCACCACCAGCGGCACAGGGGCGGCCGGGTGCAGAGGTTACATTCAGGCTGTTAACCAAAGGAGACTGGGGGTGACTGAAGGTGTGCTGGTCACAGGTAACTAAAGCAGTGTCAGGATCAATCTCTGAGAGTTAGAGTAAACACAGGGGGGGGCACAAGGCAGCACCAAACATACCCCCTCAGAAGCACAGGGCCCTCTGGGTGCAGTGTGTCAACACAGCGTTGGGTGCCCAATGCAAATCAATGGGGAGATCTGTTTTGGAGAAAGGCTGCAGGCTCGGGCCAGGAGGCTGAATGAAGAAAACTCACAGCTGCGCAGGTAAGTTCTGATGCTAGGAGACGTAGGGACACCATTGGTCAAGCTTCCCAAAGTTCAGGGGCTTCGGTGTAGGGGTGTCCTTTGGCGCCGGGAACAGCTTACCGAGCAGGTCGTAGTCAGGGGGATTCTTTGGATTTAAGCTGCAGGCATCTAGGTAGAGTCCGGCAGGGGTCAGCCCATGGTGGGCTCTGGCTCAGAATCACTGCGGAACCTTCGCAAGACCGGTGGGTCACTTGGACTCGGTACGTGGGTGTCTGGTGCAGAGGTGGGTCCGCAAGCGGTTTTGCGGTTCCTCAGGGCAGAGCTCTTCGGTTTTAAAGTTGGTTTCTTCTTGGACAGGTCCGCTGTCCACAGGAGTTTCTTGATCTTTATAGAAGGCAGGCAGTCCTCCCAGGGTTTTAGAGGTTTCTGGCCCTGCAGGACAAGTTGTCTTTGTAGCAAGGGTGAAAGGCAGCAGACAGGCTGGCAGGGCTAGCGCCAAGTCAGTCACTGGTCCTTCTTCTTTCTTGCTGGTGCGGCTCTTCGGCGTTCGGGCTTTGTAGGTCGTCGGGAATCTGATTTCAGGGTCTGGGGGTGTCACCTAAATACTAGATTTAAGGGCGTTACAGGAGAGTGACAGGTAGGAACCAATGGGTTCCTTACCTGGGGTGTCTACACCCTCTATTATGTCACCTTCCTGTGAGTGGGGGCATAGCCCTAGCCCTGATTGGAAAAGCCCCAACATCTTCAAGATGGTGGGCACTGAAAAATGTGCTTCACTTCACCTCCAGCACCTGTGGGGTGGAGTTGGCGAACGGGAGCACACCTCTTCTTCTCACTTAGTTTTGCCGTCTGTTCTCCCACCATAAGTGGGGTGTTTGAAGCAGGGGCTGCCATCTGCTGCTAGCAACAGAAGATGGGGTCGCATTACAAAGGCGGCAAGGCCTTTGAAGCTTCCCTCTCAAGCACTGTGCTCATCCTGGGGAAGAAGGTGTGATACCTCCGCCCAGGATGGGCTTTGTTTCTGGCCTCAGAGAGCAGGGACTCTCAACCCAGGGGTCCAGAAACATGTCTTCCCTCAAAAGAACACTATGGGAAGGAGAAATACTCTCAAGGAAATGGTTATGCTGCTTGGACTGTTAGGAGTCTCAACAGCCTTCCCTGACGCTGGACTGTCCCTCGTCATATGAGAAAATCCTGACACTGAAAAAGACGAAGCCAGAATTCCTGACTCCTATTTGCTGATCCGGTGCAGGTCGAATCTTGTGGCAGGGAATGCTGGATTTGTTTAGGACAGTTCCAGTACCAAATGTCTACTTCCCAAGGGTGAGCTCACTCCTGGGGGTTTGATGAGTCCAGTGGTTCAGACCCTTGACTTCCTGTCTCCGGCACCTAAGAAGCCCGTGCCTTCCAAGGAGTCATCCGCATTATAGTGGGTGTAACCTCTGATGCAGATTCAGACCAAGCCCTTGGAACTGTCCTTAGCACTGCCTTCGAAGCCAACTCACAGAGTGGCAAAGGAAACGATTAAGGCATGTTTTATTGACGATCCCTTGGTGGAGCATCTGCCTAGGGTCCAGAAATTTGCCTGGTAGGAAGTACTGTTGCTGATGCTGGACTGATGCTTATGGTGTGCCTGATATGGATTACGCTCTTTCAGAAGATAAGAGCCTTATAACCTCTTTCGCACTCACAACACTAATGTTCGTTTACATCTTTATTTACATTGCAGAGGATCCAAATAATAGCAGCCAAGCTAGCTTTGAAAAGACAATGTAGATCCTCGGCATCTTCCTCATTGAAGGACCTTCATTGGCTGCCAATCTCACAGAGTTCAGTTTAAATCGCTCTGTATTGTTCATAAAGCAGTCCACAGACTGGGACCTATACCACTGCAGAACAAATTCTCCTGGTATACACCAGCTAGAAACCTCCGTTCATCATCTGCCAAACTGGTGTGCACAGCCAGATTCAAGAAAACCTGATTAGGAGACGGGGCATTTAGCACTGCAGCATCGCGTCTGTGGAATAAACTCCTGCTGGCTCTCAGACAAATCGAGAACCTGCTAGAATTCAGAAAGAAGCTAAAAACGTGGCTCTATCCTAGGGACTAAATTGGCCTAGTTACTGCATTTTATCTATGCCCGCATATCTACAGGTTGCATTCCTGTAGGATAATCTCCAGCGCCAGGATACCCGTAGGGTGACAGAGTGCTATATAACTTTCTATACAATACTATACAATACAAGTGTTCTCAGTACTACTTTAGAAGGGTATATCACTTACACTTCTCTTTCAAAGTCTCTTCATTCAATCCGGTGGTAAGAAAAGCAGCAGAGGCATTGCAGTTAACTTTACCTTCTATGGAGCCCAAATCTAACGGTTTGACAGAAATCTTGCAAACCACCTTCTGTTGTCAAGTTCTTACATCCCTTGAAAAACCCGTTTTGCTGTCAGCGGACAACAGACAGCACAGACCTCCTTGTGTGACCAGAAGTTCGTTTCATTGCATCCTTCGTCAGTAAGTTTGGATATCCAAGCCTCCTCCCTGAAATTGAACCTGAAAACCTTTCCCACAGCCTCTCTAGGTGGTAAGTGTAAAAGATTGGACTCTACAGAATACAAAGCCTTTGCTTCTAGCAATTGTTCCTTCTACATGACGAACACCACTTGCTTTCTAGGCCATTGTGTCCACATCTTGTAGGACCTGGTAAAGCTGATGAATCGCAGTCTTCCATACCACATGAAAAAGCTTTTAACAGATCTGGTCAACAATGGTTTGGACACTGTGGCTCAGTCCACAGGCACAGCTGTCACCCTATGCCAGCTCGCTTGGATGCATTTCAGGAGCTTTTCTGGTGAAGTCCAAGCTACACTTAAGGACATGCCTCTCTTTTGCGAGTTGCTATTTTGCGAGAAGGCAGACTCCTTTCTGGAATACCTCAAGAAAGCTCTATGGCTCACTCACTGGACCTAGCTTCCCCAGTGAAGCAGTTTCATAAGCAGTACAGAAAATGTAGAGGCTGTTAGACGGACCGGGAGGGTCGGCCGAGGTCAGGGGGAGAGGTCTCCGGGGAGAGCCGTCTCCAGCGATCGTACAGACAAGTAACTTCCCCCCCACAGACAGACACCACACAAGGATAAGACTTAGCGTTCTTTATATGCACTTCTTACGGTACGATGAAATAGTACAAGGAGGTCTGGACTCAGGGGTCCCCTCGATTTAGGTCTCTTAGGATAGGAAAGGGGTAGCGGGACAGTCTGTTTACCAGTCAGGTAGTTCGGATGAGATGATGGTTAGCTCACAATCCTCGAGCTTGGTGGTGTAGCTGGTACGGGCCGCGGCAGCGCCAGCAGGTCCCGGTAGAGATGGTCGATACACGGTCCGCGGCAGCGCCAGCAGGTCCCGGTGAGGATGGTCGATGTACGGTCCGCGGCAGCGCCAGCAGGTCCCGGTGAGGATGGTCGTTTAAACGGGCCGCGGCAGCGCCAGCAGGTCCCAACGAGGGTGGATGTTGCAGAAGGCCGCGGCAGCGCCAGCAGGCAGGACGATAGTTCGCAAGATAGGGCTACGGCAGCGCCAGTAGTCCGTCAAGGCTGAGTTCTCTCGGTGTCTCTCGACTCCAGGATACAACTGCCATCCTGCTCCGGAGCTGCTCCAGTTATAGGGCAGGCGCCCTTTGATGTCCGGGCCCTCGCACTTGGAGGTCGGAGGGTCCGGGATGAAGGTGTCCAGACACCCAGCAGGGGGTGGAGCCAGCGCTTGGGGGAGCTGGAGGCGATCGGCACCTGGCGGGGGAAGAGCTCTTGACGCTTCGTTCTCCCATTGACCTGCCAAGTGGTCCGCTCACCTCCTGGGTGGATGGTGGTGCCGGGATGTCGGGGCCGGCCAGGCCCAGGGTTAGGGTCGGGGGGAGGCCACACGGCCTCGTGGTGCAGGGCCCAAGATGGCGGCTTGACCCGGCCGGGGAAGCCGGTGGGGCTGGGGCCCGTGATGCATGGAGGTCCGAGGGCAGAAGTTCCGTCGGGAGACGGGGTGCAGGTGCTTTTCGTGGGTCACGCCTGGCGGCCGGAGCTTGGGCCCTGTCGTGCGGGGAGGGAGCAAGCCCTTCGTGTGGCCTGTCCAACATGCGTCCCCCCCAGCTGAAGGCGGGGAGAGTCACCCTTCTTCTTGGGGACTCTCCTCGTCGAGGCGGAAAAATCGTGACAGGCCATCCGCGTTGGCGTGGTCTTGGCCCGGTCGGTGCTCCACGGTGAAGTCCATTCCCTGCAGGGAAATGGACCAGCGCAATAGTTTTGGGTTCTCCCCCCGCATCTGCATCAGCCACTGCAGGGGTCGATGGTCGGTTTGTACCCGGAAGTGGGTACCGAAGAGATAGGGCCGGAGCTTTTTGAGGGCCCACACCACTGCGAAGGCCTCCCTCTCGATGGTGCTCCAGCGCTGTTCTCGGGCCAGGAGACGTCGACTGATGAAGGCCACCGGCTGGTCATGACCCTCGGGGTTTAATTGAGAAAGAACGGCCCCGATGCCGTGGTCGGAGGCGTCTGTCTGTACCACGAATTCCCGACTGTAATCGGGGGCCTGGAGCACAGGGGCGGTGCACAGGGCGGCCTTCAGCTTCTCGAAGGCCGCTTGACAATCGGGGGTCCAGTTAATCCGCTTTGGTTGGTTCTTGGACGTGAGACCCGTGAGGGGCCCCACGATGCTGCCGTAGTCCCTCACGAACCGCCGGTAGTAGCCGGTGAGCCCCAAGAAGGCTCGGACCTCGGTCTGGGTGACGGGGGGCTGCCAGGACTGGATGGCAGCAATCTTAAGTTGCAGCGGGGCCACCAGCCCGCTTCCCACTTGGTGCCCAAGGTAGGTCACGGACCCTTGGCCAATTTGGCATTTGCCGGCCTTAATTGTGAGGCCGGCCCGCTGGAGGGCCTGTAGGACCTCTTGGAGGTGGAGGAGGTGGTCGGACCAGTGGCGGCTGTATACAGCGATATCGTCCAGGTAGGCAGCGCTGAACTCTTCGAGCCCCGCCAAGACCTGGTTCACAAGGCGTTGAAACGTGGCGGGGGCATTCTTCATGCCGAAGGGCATGACCTTGAATTGGTAGTGGCCATCGGGGGTAGAGAAGGCTGACCGTTCCTGAGCCCGGGGTGTGAGACCGATCTGCCAGTAGCCCGCTGTTAGGTCGAAGATACTGAGGTAGCGGGCGGCCCCCAGCCGGTCGATCAGTTCGTCCGCTCGGGGGATCGGATGAGCGTCGGTCCGGGTGACAGCGTTCAAGCCCCGGTAGTCGACGCAGAATCTCAGTTCAGGTGTGGTGCCGGGGGCAGCGGCTTTGGGAACCAATACAACCGGGCTGGCCCAGGGACTGTCCGAGGGCTCGATGACCCCGATCGTGAGCATTTTGGCCACTTCCTCCTGTATGCAGGCCCGTACCCGATCTGGTACGCGGTAGGCCCGGTGTCGAATAGGGGGACTGTCCCCGGTGTCCACGTCGTGCAAACACCAAGGGGTGACCCCGGGGGTGAGGGAGAACAGTGTAGCGAACCGCAGCAGGAGGTTTCGGCAGCCCTGGCGTTGCTCCGAGGTGAGGGCGTCAGAGAGCCGGACCCCGTCCACGGAGCGGTCATTCTCCTGAGTTTTCAGGAGATCCGGGAGGGGTTCGGAGTCTTCCTCTGCCCCACTGTCCGTAGCCATCAGGAGGCTGAGTTCTGAGCGCGCAAAGTGTGGTTTGAGTCGGTTGGTGTGGAGGACCCGAAGGGGGTTTCGGGAGGTCCCCATGTCGATGAGGTAAGTGACGGGGCTTTTGCGCTCGACCACTTTGAAGGGCCCCGTCCACTTATCTTGCAAGGCACATGGTTCGGTGGGGGACATCACCCACACTTGTTGACCAGGCTCGAACTCAACGGAGGAGGCATTGTGATCATACCATCACTTCATGTCCTCCTGGCTGGCCTCGAGGTTCGCCTTGGCCATCTCTCTGAAGCGCCGGGTCTGATTGCGTAGGGCCAGGAGGTATTTGAAGACGTCTGGAGGGGTCTTTAGGGGGGCCATCTCCCAACCTTCCTTGACTAGGCTGAGGGGCCCTCGCACAGGGTGCCCGTACAGGAGTTCGAAAGGGCTAAAGCCGAGGGACTTCTGGGGGACTTCTCGGTAGGCGAAGAGGAGGCACGGGAGTAGTACATCCCACTGGCGACGGAGGGGCTCTTCCAATCCCCCAATCATCCCCTTGAGAGTGCGGTTAAAACGCTCCACTAGTCCGTTCCCTTGGGGGTGATAGGGGGTCGTGAATCTGTAGGTGACCCCGCATTGTTGCCAGAGGGACTTCATGTATTTGGAGATAAAGTTCGTGCCTCGGTCGCTGACGACTTCTCGGGGGAAGCCCACCCGGGAGAAGATCCCCATTAGGGCCCGGCCAACCACCGGAGCTGTCACGGTCCGTAGGGGCACCGCCTCGGGGTAGCGGGTGGCATGGTCCACCAGTACCAGGATGAACCTGTGTCCTTGTGCCGTGCGGGGGTCCAGAGGCCCCACAATGTCTATTCCTACCCTTTCGAACGGGGTGGTGACCACAGGGAAGGGTTGCAGAGGGGCTTTCAGCTTCCGACCACTCTTCCCGCTGGCTTGGCATGTGGGGCAGGACCGGCAGTGGTTCAGGACGTCGCTCCTCATTTTCGGCCAGAAAAAGTGGGTCACTAGGCGACTGTAAGTTTTGTCCTGGCCCAGGTGTCCAGCCAGGGGGACATCGTGGGCCAGGTTGAGTAGGAAGTCTCTGAAGCGGAGAGGTACCACCAGCACTCGACCGGCCCCTAGCTCTGCGATTCTTTGTTCGCTGTATAGCAGGTCGTTATCCCAGTAGACCCAGTGAGATCCGGTGGAGTCCCCTGCGTTCTGGGCGCTGGCTTGTTGGCGGAGTCCCTCGAGGGAGGGGCAGGTCTTTTGTTCCTGGCGGAACTGTTCTTGGGTGGGCCCCCCTTCTTGACGCCACTGAGCCAGGCCGGGAAAGTCCTGGGGTTGCGCGTCCCCTTCGGTCGTTGGTTCTGGGGGGCTGGCCTCGTCGTTGTCTTCTACTGGGGCGACCGGGGGCGGAGGTGCTGGCCATTCCGGTTCTTCTGATCGGGGGACGGCATGGGCGGCCATGGACCTGGTGGTTATGCAGGCCCAGTCCGGGAGGCCCAGCATCCCCAGGTGCTCTCTTCTCTCGACGGTGGCCCACGGGGAACTTTCGAGGTCATTCCCCAGGAGGCAGTCTACGGGGGCATCGTCCCGGACCGTCACCTTCAACAGGCCGGAGACCCCTCCCCATTCGAATGGGACGCAGGCCATTTGACACATACTTTCAGAATTGTCGGCTGAGCGGACGGGGCAGAGAATGTTCGGCAGGATCTGCTCGGGCTTCACCGGGTGACAGCGGACGGCCGTCACACTGGCGCCTGTGTCACGCAAGGCCTCGGCCCGATGTCCATTAATGGTCACCCACTGACCGTATTTCCTGGTGTTGGCAGGTAGGGGAGCCCGCGGGACCATGTCTCTTCCCCCTAGGCACGCCAGGACCATGGCGGCCGGTTCCCACTCTTGCTGGGCCGGCTCATACTCTTCCTGTTCCTCCGATAATCGCTCTTCCCCCAGGGCGGCGGCAGCTACCTGGCGGGGCTTGGGTGTTTGGTTCTGCGGGCAGCTCGGGTCATTGGCGTAGTGGCCGACTCGCTGGCATCGGTGGCACGTGACGTTGGCCCGGAACCCAGGACGCATCGGGGGGTTGCCCCGGCCGGCCGGAGGCGGGGTGCTGGCCACGGGTGTTGCCGGCAAGGCGTCTCTCCCTCGCCCCTGGCCTCCTCCTCCTCCCCGAGGACGGTGCTGGCCTTGGTTCCTTCGGTTCTGCTCGTGTGGCCCTCTCCGGCCCACTCGGGTGCTTTCCCAACGGTCAGCTTCGGCGGCGAGCTGCCGGGGGTCAGTCAGCTTGCTGTCGAGGAGGTGCTGCCTGAGCTCGACGAAACAGTTGTTCGACAGGTGCTCCCATACCATAAGGTTAAAGAGTTGCTCGTAGGTCGTGACATGGTTCCCCTTGATCCAACCCTCGAAGGCACGGCTGAAATAGTTTACGTACTCCACCAAAGTTGTGCCCGGGATCCGGGTGCAATCTCTGAACCTCTGGCGGTACATCTCGGGTGTGAGGCCGTAGCGGGTGAGGAGGGCAGCCTTCATGTGGTCGTAGGACGACATTTGGTGATCTGGGAGCTGTAGCAGGGCATCGCGACCTTCGTTGACGAACCTCCCCCATAGTCCGGCTCCCCAATCACTCCGGTCGATCCGGTGGGAGGTCATGGCGATCTCGTAGGCTTTGAACCACTGTTGTATGTCGTCTTCTCGGACATACTCGCGGACAACATCCTTGGGGATGTGTACTTTTTTCTCGGTTGGCCCCGGGGTGTGCGGTCGCTCAGACACCCCCGGGTCTTTATTCTGTTTCCGAAGTTCTATTTCCGCCAGTTTGCGCTCGTGATCGAGTGTTATTCTTTTTTCCTCAAGCTCTCTCTGTCTCTGCTTTTCTTCTCGTTCTTCTCGGAGCCGCATATGCTCTAGATTTAGTTTCTGCTCGGCTAACTTGAGTTCACCGTCCATCTTGAGCCGTGCCATTTCCAACTCGTGTAATCTGGTTCTTTCTCTTTCCTGGATCTCCTCCTGCGAGAGGCCCGTTCCCCGCTCCTCGGGAGCCGTGGCGTTCCCCTCTGGTGCGACACTGTTTCGGTCGGAGGGCCCGGCGATCCCAGTTTCTGTCCACGACTCAAGGGCGTGCTTCAAATCATCTTTGGTACTCAGGCCGGTGGTAGCAATGCCTAGTTCCATGCAGAATTGTTTCAGTTCGCGGTGGCTGTATTCTTCTAACTTATCCATTTGGAATTTTTCAGTGGAACCGCTATCTTTGGCTGACATCGTGGTTTTGTCGTGGGGTGAGCTACTTTCTGTACGATTACGCGTTGATTCGGATCGCGCCGCTGGCCACCAATGTTAGACGGACCGGGAGGGTCGGCCGAGGTCAGGGGGAGAGGTCTCCGGGGAGAGCAGTCTCCAGCGATCGTACAGACTAGTAACTTCCCCCCCACAGACAGACACCACACAAGGATAAGACTTAGCGTTCTTTATATGCACTTCTTACGGTACGATGAAATAGTACAAGGAGGTCTGGACTCAGGGGTCCCCTCGATTTAGGTCTCTTAGGATAGGAAAGGGGTAGCGGGACAGTCTGTTTACCAGTCAGGTAGTTCGGATGAGATGATGGTTAGCTCACAATCCTCGAGCTTGGTGGTGTAGCTGGTACGGGCCACGGCAGCGCCAGCAGGTCCCGGTAGAGATGGTCGATACACGGTCCGCGGCAGCGCCAGCAGGTCCCGGTGAGGATGGTCGATGTACGGTCCGCGGCAGCGCCAGCAGGTCCCGGTGAGGATGGTCGTTACAACGGGCCGCGGCAGCGCCAGCAGGTCCCAACGAGGGTGGATGTTGCAGAAGGCCGCGGCAGCGCCAGCAGGCAGGACGATAGTTCGCAAGATAGGGCTACGGCAGCGCCAGTAGTCCGTCAAGGCTGAGTTCTCTCGGTGTCTCTCGACTCCAGGATACAACTGCCATCCTGCTCCGGAGCTGCTCCAGTTATAGGGCAGGCGCCCTTTGATGTCCGGGCCCTCGCACTTGGAGGTCGGAGGGTCCGGGATGAAGGTGTCCAGACACCCAGCAGGGGGTGGAGCCAGCGCTTGGGGGAGCTGGAGGCGATCGGCACCTGGCGGGGGAAGAGCTCTTGACGCTTCGTTCTCCCATTGACCTGCCAAGTGGTCCGCTCACCTCCTGGGTGGATGGTGGTGCCGGGATGTCGGGGCCGGCCAGGCCCAGGGTTAGGGTCGGGGGGAGGCCACGCGGCCTCGTGGTGCAGGGCCCAAGATGGCGGCTTGACCCGGCCGGGGAAGCCGGTGGGGCTGGGGCCCGTGATGCATGGAGGTCCGAGGGCAGAAGTTCCGTCGGGAGACGGGGTGCAGGTGCTTTTCGTGGGTCACGCCTGGCGGCCGGAGCTTGGGCCCTGTCGTGCGGGGAGGGAGCAAGCCCTTCGTGTGGCCTGTCCAACAGAGGCTATTCCAGGGTTCAGCTGCCCTTGCAGTGCTAGAGGGCTGGGGTGGATCTATGGCTCTGCTGCCTCAAAAACCTCTCCGACTCCCTTCACCTTAAGCCACCATATTCTGATGGGAGTGTCTCCCATTTTTTCACCAACTGGGAGACTCTCACGAAAGATCACTGTGTCATCCAGCTTATCTGCAATGGCCATGCTCTACCCTTTTTGTCCCTTCCCCGAACAACCCTCCTTTCACCAGATCGTGCGTTCCAGCACATGCCTCGATTTTGGAAGTGTATGTTCTTTCCTTACCAAACAGGGGGGGGGGCATTGTGGTGCTGCCTCTGGAAGAAAAGGACATGAGATTTTACTCCCGCTACTTCTTGAATCCCAAGGAGGACAGAGGGCTAAGGCCCACAGTGGAACTATACACCTAGAACCTTTTAATTTAGTAGGATACATTAAAGATGTTGTCCCTGTGCCTAGTCCTACTGTCCCTCAATGTGAGAGATTGGGCAGCTTCCCTAGATCTCCTAGATTGCTACCTATTTTCTTTGCCTTGCCCTACCTGCTCCCAGACATTATCTGGGTTTTATTAAAGGATCCCAGCATTATCAGTTCATTGTACTACCATTCTAACTCTCAACAGCACCGTATATTTTCACAGAAGTGCTGGCAGTTATGGCAGCTTCGCTGCGGAGGTTAACAGTCTACAGACTTCGAGGCTTGAACCACTGGCTAGTGAAGACTGAGTCTCTGGCACTGATCAAAGACCACCAGCAATCCACTATGACCTTCCTTCTTGATTTGGGCTTTACGATCAACACCCAGAAATCTCATCTTACTCCCACACTGGGGCTAACCTTCCAAAAAGCGGTGCTGGACATGACCCGCATGAATGCTTTTCCTCTATCTCAGAGGATTACTGATATTCGGCAGATGGTTTCGAAGTTTCTGATTCACTTGTATCACTGTACTGTATATCTAATGCTTGCTGGATTTGAAGGTCTCATGCATCCTGTTAGTGCCACACTCCAGGTGGTGGATGAGAGCTCCTCCGTGGTGCTTGAGAAAACGGTGGCTCCCATCCCAAGAAAGCCTCTTCGTTTGGGTACAGATAGAGTCTGACTATCCCAGTCTGCACTGATGGATGTGTCCTTCCAATTTGTTGGTGGGTTGTGACTTGAGCCTTCTGCAGGTTCAGGCTATTGTGATCACAGATACTTACTCGCAGAGCTGTGGCGCTCATCTAGGTAACATGGTCCGTCAGGGTCTTTGGTCCACGTTGGCGTAATGTGTGCACATTACATCAATTCAGAAGCATCATTTATAAATTCTGTCCAACAACTCCACCACCCATAATACACCAACAGACAGGGTGGTGTGGGTTTGTGGACTTTATATTGAGAGGCAATTCACCTGTGGCTGTAGTCTCAGCAATGTGGGATTTTCTGGATGATGTCGCACCTTGCAGGCCCTATCAGTGTGAGAACAGATGCTGTGAATCGGCTCTTGTTGGGTGCAATTCAAAGTGAGTGCCACACCCTGAAGAAACTGACATGATCTCCTCCGGATTGTGGTGTTCATATGTAGAGATCTTCTATGTGGACCAGAACTGTAAGTGTCCTCAATCTTGTGCATACACTTCATTCTAAATGATTCATTGGTGGACGCCTTGAGGTTCAAGAGGCCGGCTGAACGTATTCCTGCCAATTTCACTCAGTCAAATGTTCTGTGAAAGATGTGGTGAGATTAGCCACAGCTGATTCTCATTCCCCAGCCTAGGCGAGGAGGCCCTCATACCTAAATATGTTGCCACTCAGTAGCTAGCTTCTTCTCTGTCTCTCCTGCACAGGGGGAACCTGCGCTTGCAGCAAGATGGGAAAGGTCCTGTACCAAAGTCCCCAGAAGCTGCTACTGCACACATGGAGATTGACCTGTGCCAGCTCTATTCCTTCTTTAGACCTCCTGAAGTTGCAGAAGTCATCATAGGAGCCAGGACCCTCGCTACCAAATATATATTTATGTGGGGGCGCTTAAACCGATTTGTTCCATGGTGATGTTTGCCTGAACCCATTACGGTCGTGCCTTTCTGATGTTCTATGCTTTGTACTGTCTCTGTGCCATCCCTCTTCGGTTTTTCACTCTGAAGACTTGTCTTCTGGGTGGCAATGCATTCGGCTCGTAGAGTCAGTGAACTTCAGGCCCCTTCGATTAGACCACCATTTACAGTGTTCTACCCAGATACGACACTCTTTGCCACTCTGCAACACATCTATGACACTCTCTTCTTGACTACTAGTTTTAGTCATGCTAAACAGCAGCCACACTACTGTACAACATGGCTAAAACACATTGGCAAAGCCAGTAGCTCTTGCATAGGTGAGACCTATTTCTTTGCCAATGCTTGTTACTCTTTAGCAGTGCAAAAGCGTACTAATGGCAGAGTGCACACTATATACATATGTATAAGATAGCAAATGTAACAAACCATAACACACCATAAAATAAAACAAGGCATAATAAACACTGAATAATAGTCAAGCCTTACATATATGTGTAATATATGTGCAATATTAAAAATTCAAACCTAGAAATTATAAATATAAAAACCATAAAAAATAACATGCACAAACATAACATACAAGAACAAACAAACATAGCATGCATAAAATACAAAAACAACGTAAACAAAACACACACACATAGTAACATACAAGCGTAACGTAAGTAGTTAATAACGTACCAACATAGCATGCACACAAAACATAGCGTACATGCATAAGAAACCTGAATATAACATACCGATAATACAATTTGGGACTTGATTTTATAGTTGAAGAAACAAGTAATCTCGCATGAATCCATTACAAAGATTGTCTATTAATATCTTTATATAATCAAGGCCCTGCTTCAATGGGTGAGGCTAAATTATTGGCTTTTGTCCAGATCCCTCTTTCCAAAGATGCTGAGTGCAGGCTAATTCATTGTAATCTTCTGATCCCCTCAAGTACAGCTACAATGTCCGCTCTGCTGATGCGCTTTGCTGCTCCCGTGCTCGGTACACCTTGTCCTATTGATCTCCTGCCTGTACATGTTTGGCCGTCTTTGCACTTTTTCCAGCTTGGCTCCCTCTGCGCTCGCAGATGTTTATCAGGGTATCTTGTGTCGTGAAAAGCACTTAAGGTGTGTGACTGGGAGAAAAGATGGAGAAGCAGGGTTACTGATGCTTCCAGTCAGCCATTGATTGGTGAGCCATAAACTCTACACGTAGACCAAGCCGGAGTTGACAATATCTCCACATGCAATCAATAGGATGCTGTGGTCGGTGCTTTTGTGCTGCATCAGGGCTCCATGAGCTGCATCTGAAACAACGGAATGCACTGTAGCAAAGGCTTATTAGCAATTTACACGAGGCAGCCTAAAGAGTGCAGAACCGTTCTTAGGAATGCAAAAAAAAGCGACCATTAATTTCCCATCTTGTACACTAGAATGGATGTGCACCATGAATCTCCTACACCGCCAGTGATCATGACCCTGAGTTACGCACACCCCCAGCCTAGCAGAAGTTGGCGCCCTACAACCCCCATTTCACTGGTACCGATTTATTGCCCCCTGTGAGGTGCTTGTATTGTTAATTCCGTGGTCTCTCCTTTCCCTTTTCACAATGCAGGGGTGCATCTCCTGGCATGCTGGTGAAGGAGTCCCTTTTCTGAAATTGGGTTTTCTGCTCCTGCATTATGCTGTGACCCTGGTGGTCTGTTACTCACACTTTATTCATAGAAGGGCTCACTATCTGATGGTTGTCTTGGGCATTAGAGAGCATCACTCTGGGAGGTTTGCAAGGCTCAAAGCTCTTGCCCTGGAGTAGATACCAATTACATGGTTGTTCCTCTGTGACATGGCTTAGTGTCACACTGTGGTGTTGTCTGGAAGGCCATAAACGTTTTCCTTGTGGACGCATTGTTTCTTTTTGGGAATAAAAGGTATCCCACTGTGGTGTGGTTTACACTTCTCGTGGTCTGCATTTTTCATCCTTTTTTTTTCGTAGATGGGCTCTTTGGTTTGACGAGGAGTCACACCGTATCTTTGGGAATGCTGGGCTCCCAGATGTTTCCTTAATAGATGACCCCTCAGTGATGCTTTCTGTTTGCCACCTCATGATATCACTCTATGGGCTGGCGTGCAGTGCTCCTAGAAGCCTTTCCTTGTACATTCGCCTAATTTGAGGATCATCTCTCTTTGGCACCATATGGCGTCACCTCGTGGACTAGAAGTCATTCTTTGTAGACAAACCCACTATAATGATTTCTGTTTGTCACAGAATGGTGTATCACTACTTGTAGTGCTTGCTAGAAGTTTTTCCTTGCAGATGTTCTCTCTCTGATGATTTCACTTTGATTTGACATGATGTCACACTGTGGCTTGGTGATGCCATGCCCGTAGAAGCTTTTCCTTATAGATAATCCTATTGGGCGGTGGTGGCTTCTCTTTGGCGACCCGTGGTGTCACACTATAAGCTTGCATTCATTACTCATAGACGTCCTTTTTTTTTTAAAACCTTTATTGGTCAGTAGCAGATAGGACACAGCTTCTTGCCTACAACCATGATACCAGGCCGGCAGCAACAACATGCAGTTCGACAGACGTATAGCACTTGCTAAACAGGAGCAATTCAAGAACACTGCATGTTGCCTACAACCCACATGTGCCGGCCGCGGAGTAGTATATACCAGCTGAACTCCAATAAGAACTGTGCTCCCCCAGTGCATATCCACCATACTTAGTATGTGGCGTAAGGAGTTGTCCAGTGCAGGGCCATAGTGTAAAGTGTCCCATCGCTGGGTATGTCCCAAGCTCGGTATGATGTGGCTCTGCACTTAACTGACTCAGCCAATGACCCGGGAGGAGATATCGTCAATGCAATTAGTGAACGTGAACTAGTGCTACATCTGTCAATGCCACGCTGCATGCGCTATGGTAGGGTAGGCTTTATGGTGTCCGTAGTCCCGGGGGGAAGCTTCTACCTCGCGCCACCTCCCACCCGTATACCCGGTGCACAGAACGCTATCTTACCAGAAAGCGGGTACCCAGTCCGGGCGCACAGGGAGTGCCCGTATGCCCTACGTGGGGAGGGAAAGAAGGAGAAAGGAGGACCAAGGAGATCAATCTACCGGAGGGTCAGGACAAAGCGTGGCGGATGAGCTAGCTCTCTCTGTATTTCCGGTCCCGCCATCCTCGGAGTCGTCCTCATCCCGAGCTCGCAGGAGGAATGCAACGAGGGGACCCCAGAGATCTCTAGGCCGCGACTTGGGGGGCAAGAGATCAGCGTACTGATGAAGTCTTTCCTGCCAAGTGGACATCGTACTCAGCCAAGTCTTGAATTTAGGCGCTCGCCCCCGTCCCCATCTGCACGCAACGTGTCGTTTCGCCAACAGAATACTCAAAGCGAAGAATTTCCAATGGGCCTTCAGCGCCGGGTACGAACGGCCCAGCAGGGCAAGCGCAGGGCAAAGCGCGGTGACCACCCCGATCATATCAGACATGGCCGCAAAGACCTCCTCCCAGTAAGTGGCAACTGCTGGACACGTCCAGGCCAGGTGCAGGAAGTCAGCGCCTGCTCCCCCGCACCTCCCACAGCGGTCGTCATCCCTAAGTCCGAACCGGCGCAGTTTGACAGGGGTATGGTAGAGGCGGTGCAAAAATTTAAAATGAACTAATCTAAGTCGAGCATTGCCCATCACTGCAGTGGCATGAGAACAACTCTCCTCCCATTGTTCGTCCGACATTTGGGCCCCCAGGTCGTTGTCCCAGTCCGCGCGTGCTCTGAGGAAGGGGGGGGGGGGGTGGAGCCGCCTGTGCATGGGCATACAAGCTGGAGACTACATGTTTCGGAGTGTCTGCCTGCAACAGAGCATGAAGAGGTGCCAACACAGCTGGCTCCTCCGGGAAATTAGGCGTGACCGCCTTCATATTTTGCCGCAGCCGAACGTAAAGAAAAGTATCCATCGCCGACGGGGAATTCTCGCCAAAGAAGTGCGCCGCCGTGCGGAATCTTCCCTGGTGATATAGGTTCCCCCACGTGCGGATCGCGAGCCTAGTGAGCATTTTGCGACCGAGTTCCTCCTGGGCAACACTTAGCCTGGGGTCATGAGCTAGGATCATACGAGGAGAGTATAGGAATTTGACCTCCAGGTGTTCCGCAATGCGTTTCCAGGCCCTTACCGTGCAGTCAACCGTATTGGGGTCACGATCTCCGATGCGAACCTCCGAATATAGATAACCTGAAGGTTGCACAGGCCTCATATACCCGTCTTCCACCGCCAGGTGCGCCATAAAGGGTGGGGGGTATAGCCAATAGACCGCAAAGTGCCCTTGGGTGCAGTCGTAGTAGCGCCTAAAATTAGGCACATCAAACCCCCCCCGATGGTAAGGCAACGTGAGGGTCCGCATCCCGAGTCTGGCCTGTTTCCCGCCCCAGATTAGACGCGACATTTGGGAGTTAAGAGCCCGGAAGAAGTAGGAACCTGGGTTGTATGGAATGTTGGTAAAAAGGTATAGCAATTTGGGGAGCACAACCATCTTGATCAGGGAAATACGCCCTGCCATAGACAGCGGTAGATGGATCCATTTAGTGACATTATCAGAAATTTTGTCAAGTGCCGTCCCATAATTGGCCCTGAGAAGGGTCTCCCGATTTCTGGTCACTCTGATGCCCAGGTATTTAATCTCCTCCGATTCCCACACCAAGGGGTAGTCCAGGGGGAACTGTAGGGTCTTGTCAGTCAGGGGGAATAAGGCCGACTTCGCCCAGTTTATCTGAATCCCAGCTATGGCTCCAAATTTGGTTATTTCACGCAGCAAGGGGTTTAGGTTTACTTGCGGCTTGTGCACATATAGAGTTATGTCATCCGCATAGAGAGCAACAAGGAGCTGACGTTCTGGGTATATAAGAGAGCGGTGGTTGTGGTGCTGCCGGAGTTTGGCCGCCAAGGGTTCAATCGCGATTGCGAACAGCACCGGAGAGAGAGGGCACCCCTGTCTGGTTCCCCTGCGGATGACAAAGGGGGCAGAGCGGGCCCCATTAAGCAAGACCGTAGCCTGTGGCCGGCAATATAACAACCGGATCCAGTTCAGGAAGCTGAAGGGAATACCCATCCGCTCCAACAGCGCCAAAAGGTAATCCCATTCCAGGGAATCGAACGCCTTTGTGGCGTCTAGGAAAACAGCGGCGGCCTCGCACCGAGGGTCTATATCCTGCAGCACAGCCTGCAAGGTGCGCAGATTATGCGCAGTCGCACGGTTGGGGACAAACCCCGCCTGGTCTGGAAGGACCAGGCGTTCCATCAGAAGATTAAGGCGCGTGGCCAGTACCTTTGCAAGTATTTTAATATCTGCATTCAGTAACGATAGAGGCCTATACGAATCACATTGCTCTGGTGGCTTCCCCGGTTTCAGCAAGGACGTGATAAGGGCCTCGCGCATCGTATCCGGCAGAGAACCCTCCTCTAGCGCGGTGTAGTATACTTGCTTCAGCACCGGTGCAAGGACGTGGATGAAAGCTTTGTAAAAGTCGATCGGTAACCCATCCGAACCTGGCGCTTTACCCGAAGACATGGACATAATAGCTTCTTTTATTTCGTCTAATTCGATTTCGTGGTGTAGAAATTTCTGCTGAGAAGGGCCCAGCCAGGCTAAGGCCGTGTCATCGAGGTACTCCTGGAGATTGATCGGTGTAGTCCTGTGTGAGGTGTAGAGTCGGGTGTAATGGTCAGTAAGGATCCGAAGCTGGTCCGGGAGGTCACGATGCAGGACGCCCTGTTCGTCGAGCAGGGAGGCTACGTAATTGCGGTACCTAGGGGATCGAACTGCCGAGGCCAACGCTCTGCCGGGTCTGTCACCCTCACCGTATACCCGCGCCACAAACGGCTTCCCTAGGAACTTGCATTCCTTATCCGCCGCAACAGTATATTCAGTCATTTTCTCCCGCAGCTGCGCTGCGGCTACCGCCTCCCGCGGACGCCGCGTCAGTTCGCCCTCCAAGTGGCATATCTCAGTTTCCAGTTTGCTCAGGTCCCCGCGCAAAGATCTAAGGACCCCTCCCCCTTTAGCTATACACCAGCCTCTCGCAGTGACTTTGAATGCTTCCCAGACCGTGGAAAGACTAGATACCGAATCAACATTACGCTCGAAAAACTCCTGAATATCTTGCTCCAGCTCGGCCCTGAAGACCGCATCCGTGAGATGCGCCGGGTTAAGGTGCCAACTCAAATACGGAGACACCGCTACGGGTATGCGCAGGGAAAGGAGGACCGGAGTATGGTCTGAGAGAGTGCGGACAAGATGCAGCGTCCGAGCCGCCCATTGAGAAAGACCGGCTGACAGAAATATGTAATCTATGCGTGCCCATGTAGAGTGCGCCGCTGAGTAATGGGTACCCTGACTGAGCGAGGGATGTGAGTGCCTCCATGCGTCGGCCAGGTGGTGTTCGTCAACTATGCCCAACAGTGTACGTTGGGTGTGCGTGTAGTGTGACGACTGAGGATGTGATCTGTCCGCCGCAGGCCGAAGCGCGGTGTTGAAATCGCCCCCTAATATGACATGAGCAATTCCCAGGGTTTGAATCTTCCCCCACAGTGTAAGAAATGGGGCCGGATCGTCCACGTTGGGGCCATAGTAACAAGCAAAAAGTATCGTGTGTGAGTGCAGCGTCCCCCAAACCAAGCAGTACCTTCCGCAAGAGTCCACCTCAGTCCCGGCAGGTATAAACCCACCCCCCGCCTTACCAAAATCGTGACTCCTCTGGCATAGTTCGAATAGGAGGAAAACGCTCTACATGATGCCCACCGGGATGCAAATAAGGGGGACCCTCCCGGCAATAGGTGCGTCTCCTGTAACATAGCAACAGACACACCCTGCCTGTCTAGATACCCCAGGACCTGCCTCCTCTTCCTCGGGTTATTCAGCCCTCGTACGTTCCATGACACAAGTTGAAATTGCACAGTGGGTCGAGAGTCAACTACGTCTCCCATTCATACAGACATAAATATCCGTGGCATATTGTCCTAGCATATATAGTCGTGTAGCACACAGTTTCACTAAGAGAACAAACCCCCCAACGACTGCCGCCCCCTCCCAGCGCAGAGTACTAGTGAGTCTAGGACCTCTGAAACCAGTCGGAGTTGGCACCCTCCCACACCGGCACCCCCTACTAGCCGGGTATATAGCTCCCTCCCTAGCCCTCCCGCCCCAATCAATACCAACCCTGACAACAAAACGAAAATAGCTAGCATCCCCCCCCCACTAAGGGACGGGATGTATAGGGGTTCGCCCATCGGGGGATTATGCCTCAGGGCACCAAGCCTGCCCACCGCCTCCCTACTTACACCCACTAGGAACCAGATAGACTTCTGGTATCACAGTGCGGGACGGAGGCGGGTGACCGGGCACAGATTGTAAGATATATCAGTTCCTCAGACAGCAGTCCTAATCAGTATAAATGCCTCTCCAGGATATATACTTCTAGCCATGCCGTGTATATACAGCAGCGACGGACGCTCGAATCCGGAGTGCCATCCTGGCCCGATCAGTCTTGCTGTGCCATCGGCGAAGACGCTCCGGAGCGCCTCCCTCCCGCCCCAGCCGCGGCCATGTCTTTCTTATGATGCTTGAGGAAATCTTCCACCTGCTGTGGAGTTTGGAAAAAATGCAGCTTGCCTTGATGAGAAATTTTTAGCTTCGCAGGGTAGAGCATGGCGTAGGGCAGCTCCAGGGACTGTAGTTTCTTTTTTACCCCCGCGAATTTCCGCCTGGCCTCCTGAACCGAGGCAGTGAAGTCGGGGAAGAAGGATAATGTGGCATTCCCATACACCACCGTGCCAACCTCTCGCGCGCGTCGCAGCACCACGTCTCGGTCCCTGTAGTTGAGGAAGCGCGCAATGATGGGCCGCGGCTGAGCCCCAGGCGGAGGCCGGGCAGCCAGAGATCTATGGGCCCTTTCCACGATGAGGTGTGAGGAGAAGGATTCTTTCCCAAACAGTTCAACGACTAGGTTCTCGATGAAGACCTCCATTTTCCCTGTGTTGGTGGACTCAGCAAGGCCCAGAACGCGGATGTTATTGCGACGGGACTGTGCCTCTAAATCCTCATTCTTGTCAGCGATGATTTTGAGGAGCCTGTCCATTTGGGTTACCTGCCGGTCGTTAGAAGTGGCTCCGTCTTCAAGGGCCGAGATCCTTTCCTCCGTTTCCTTGATACGTGTATCATGGTGTTCCAGCTTAGCAACCACACTGTCCAGTCGGGTATTGATGGAGTCTATTTTGGAGTCTATGGACGCCAAGCTGTGCTTCATGCTCACCAATAGGGACTTCCAGTCGTCGTCCGGGGCACTAGCAGCAGTAGCGGCCGGCGGATCGCTCCCCGACTCAGGCGCCGTCGCGGGGGTCTTCTTGGCCTCGAACGGCAGCTTAAATTGCCTGGCATCATTGCGGCCCATGGCCCGGTCCACCCGTTCTGGAGACCAGGTCCCCCCAACAGTCCGGACGGCAGGAGGAGCCCCTCAGCCCGGGGCGGGAACAGACCAGTCCGGTGATGCGGGCCCAGTAGGGCAGCGTGAGGGATGATATGAGGGAGCAGCAGGCAGACCCCACAGTGTCCGACCCCCTCAGCCCAAGGGCGGCCGAATCCACGCCAGCTCAGTGGCGATCCCGAGCCGTAGATCGGGGTGCGTAGAGCCGGGCCCACTCCCGTCGCAGGCCCCGGTGGTGTATGTTCTCGTCTCCCGATCAGCAGGCGGCCCCGTCCAGTATCCCGAAGTGGGAAGCGATCAGACCACACTCCAAAGCTGGCGCGCTCCTGCGTCCGGGTCCAGCCACACCCGCAGCCACAGCGCGACGTCCGGCCGGGGGGCCACGGAAGGGGAGAGAGGCCGAGAGGGCAGGAGGGGGGGGGCCAACAGTGCAGGCAGACCCCACGCGCTCACCCGCGCCGCAAACTAAGGGAGAAAGCGCGCCCCCGAGATGCCACGCACCTCCAGGGCAGCCGGCCCGCACCAGCTCCGGGCCCCGCCGGCCCTCAATCCAGGTGGGTCAGCGGACGAGTCTCGTAACCCGGCCGAGTAGGCAGCAGCGCGCGGGGAGCTCCTCCCCTCCCCCACGCGATCCGAGGGAAGCACGGCAGCCCTCCACCGGGGCAGGTCAGATCAACACAATGGGGGCCTACCCCCAGCCAGGCAGCTCTCTCCAGGGGCCAAAGCAGCGTCGAGCAAATTGCGGCAGCATCCAGGCCCACAAGGTTTCCTGCAGTCCGTGGCGAGTCGGGGCCGCCCGAGTCCCGGGCCGCAGCCGGTCGTGCTGACACACCCCCAAGCACGGGGGGGGGGGAAATCTCCTATCTCCGGGTCACCGCCGGTGCTGTCATCCACTCCGCGTCCTCCCGGCACCTTCCCCTGCTCGGTTCTTCTCGTGGGGGCGACGTCTCAGACGCAGCCCCAAGGCCGCAGAAAGCCTCGGACTTTCCTGGCAGGCCGACGCCGCGCCTCCGCCAACCTCAGCGCCACCAGCCACTCCGCCCAGGCGAACTCACGCCGATTCACCAGCCGGTCGCCAGGTTACTGCGACACTGCTGATACCGTTGTGCTCCGCCAGTATTCAGGCGTCCAGCGGAGATAACGAGAGGCAGGATAGGATGGTCAGGATGCTCTGAAGGATCGATGAAGTGCCCGGTCGGGCGAGAGCCTTGCTAAAGCGCGGCCATCTTGGCTTGGCGCCACCTAGCGCCCCCTACTCATAGACGTCCTTGCTTGCAGATGTTCCCTCTCTCACAGTTTCTCTTTGACATGGTATGGTATCACAGTATGTGTTAGGGATGTACTGCTGATAGAGTTCTTCAAAGAGAAATAGTCCATCCTCTGTGGTTTCCCTTTGGCATGACAGTGTCATACTATGGGATGCACTGCTCATAAAGGTCTTTCCATGTAGATATTGCGCTGATACTTTGTCTTTGACATGACATGGTTTCACATCATGGGTTAAGGAAACCCTCCTTGTAGAGGCCTTCCCTTGCACAAGGAACCTTAGTGTCAGATTTTCTCTACATTGGGTGATTTGTCATTGCATGTGAGGTGTTTTCAGAGGTCCGCCTTTGCGCTCCTTGCATTCTACGTTTCTGGGATATTATCACTTTTTAAAGTGTGCCACATAGCCAGCAAACTTACAATTTTTACTTTCTGCTTCCTTATAGGTGACCGCTTGTTTGACGTCAGTCGTGAAGCTGGACCAAGAGGCGGAAGTTCGAAGAGCAGGAGTTCACGTCGTTGTACTGCTGCTTCGTGGGCTCAGCGAGAAAGCTACAGAGGTAAGGCTCAGCTGCATAGCTGTAATCATGGGGACTCATAGATATGGATGGATCAACAACAGTGTTTGTCCATCCTTGTATATTTCTCACGCTCTGCAGTTCCTGGTGGGTTTCATACCCGACACAACAGACCCCTTTTTGTAACCATCATAATCAGAACTGTCTTTCTCCTAGAATTACTGAAGGAGCGATTCCAGAAAGCATAATGATTAGAAACACATTGCTTCTTATGGAACAAATGATTTTCCTTCTGCTGCCTCTCTTTTATGGAATAGTTGGACCTGTCCTTTCACAGGCTCTGCTGTAGCTCTGTCCTCTTCAGACTTGTGGGATATGTGGTTCAGGTAGACATACGTATCTCTGTTTTTACCTGATTGCCTTTACAACTCAACTCTTTACAATGCCTTGTACATCTCGCAAACAAACCTACGGTTTTGAGATATTTTGATTTTTCTCTCGCTGCAGCCAAGACATCTTTCTTCAAATCAAACTGCACTTTGTGTGTGTGTCTAGGATCACACAGTAGGTTCACTAGAGACGCTTACTTATTGTCTTACATGCGCAAGTGAAGGTCATTAGAGTGAGCATGTATAGGTAAGTCGAAGCAGATGCTCACAAAAGAATAACTCTTCCCAGGCAGGTCATTGCACATCTACTTGTTGGCTTTGATGAGCAGGTTACAGTGAAGGTGGATGTTATGTTGCAGTGTCTAATCAGTCTGATGGCTTCTTAATGTTCGCTGTCGTATCAGCATCCAAGATGCTTATATGGGGGAGGGTGAAATGGCCCCCATTAACTCAGACAGGAGCCCTGGCACTCTTGCGGTCCTTTTGAAACCACATGGTGGGAATGCTCTTTTTCCTTTCTCAACTTCCGTTTGCCTTGATTTTCCTTCCTGCTGGCGGTCAGTCGCGTTTCTTGTAGGTTCCTGTGCCCTTTCAAGCAGCTCATTCTGTTTAAGGATTCCTCTTTACTGAGACCAGACTTCTTCTATCGGTCATTCTCAGTCCTCTCTGGCATTCCGCCTTCCTGGAATCCAGTTCTTTGACTGTGTAAGGATTGTTAGAAATCCAAGGGATGTATCTTTTGAAGTTTGTCCTTTGTGCAGTGACATCAGCATTCCATGAATGTCACTGCAGTCCCCATTTGGTCAGTGTGGCTGCTGTATGGCTGGATAACAGGGCTTCATCTCCTATAGTCTGAGGCCCATATAAAGATAGCTTCATTGAGCCGTGAGCGGGACCTGTATTTACTGCAATATCAAAACAAAGTACAAAACAAAGAGTGGGTGACTGAAGAACTTACAAAGCGCAGTGTTTTCTTGAAGGATTCCTGGTGCTTGGACTGTTATGCACAGAGATAGAGGAAGCCTACAAGATATTGTGACTTAAGAGCCTTACAAAAGTTGCATGGGTATAGAGCTATCAAAGGGTATGCACTCTGAATATCGACCCCATAATATCGATGGAACACAATATCAAGGACTAATTAGCCGAAAAAAACATTGACAGGTAAGTAAGTCTACGCTTTCTATACTTACCTCGACATATATGTACCTACATAGATTATATGTTGTCAAGGTTTGTAGGTTTGGAGTTAGTAATAGTAAATCTATACCTTCCAATATGCACTTACCTTTCGATATTCTGTCCCTGGATATTCAGTCCTTGATATTCCTGTACCATGATATTCTGTGCGTGGATATTCAGTAGTACAGCCCTCGAAGGGACAGTGGCACACTGTTCTACAACTGATGAACAAGAACATAAAATGATTCCCCTTTAAACTGAGAGTGCCTAAAACCTGGGACAGAGTCAAGGAGCCAGATCAAAGCAAGCACGCTGGAGCATGCCGCAGAAATCTGGCTCTATTACATGTGAGCCCAAGCTCTTAAAAAGCCAGATGGCCTAAACGGAGTAACTTACGCTAGATCCGCTGCACCACAGGGAGCCAATGAAGTGAACAGCTGGATCATCAGATGGTCGGATAGATGAAAATTGACCAGCATCCAGGTGGCCATGTTTTGGACTAGCTGCAGCCTCCTGACAATTACACAGAGAGACCCAGGTAACAGACATTGGCCTAACTATTGTAAATAAAAATTGCAGTTGCCACCACCAGAGCCTGCAGATTGTAGTACCTTCTTCAGTTGCTCATTTGAAGTAAATATGCAGAGATCACCGAGCTTAGCAGTTCCATCAGATGTAGCGGCTCGTCGTCCCACCATAGTCTAAGGTTCTTATCTTTATGGTGACACCGAACGGGTTTTGTTGCTGTAGATTAATCTAGTAGATTGGGTAATGGATTCCCTGATTTTCATGGTAGCTTGTTAAACAGCCTTTCATCCTCATAAGGTCTATTAAATAAGTACTACTAGTTTGAGTAATAATTGCACCTGTTATTTTCAGCATACAAACCTTCAAATATTGGAAAAGTGCTATTTTGATACACATTGTTTGTGTAGGTGTCATTTGGCTGAAGAGTCTCTCCATTGTGCCTTTGATGCATCTAGGAATTCTTTTATTCAGACTATGTTTTGCACAATGAGTGTTTTCTTCTACTGAGCCCTGCAGCGAAGTTGTAACCTATTTAATGCTGGCCCTGCTGACTGAGAAATTAGGGCCGTAATTGGAAGGCAGTGACCATCCGTCAAAAAATAAGTTGATATGTCGTATAAAAAGAAATGTGTGGTGCTTGCAGTTTGGTAGGTAGTTAGCCCATACTCTACCGGTATTGGGCTCCATTTACAATGTCATTGCTGGAATCCTTTTGCTAAGGCCATTATCTGAAAGGAACACGTTAGTTAGATTCCTCACCTTAGAATATCCCCAGGCGTCCGACTGGATCTGGAAAGATGTTTGTAGCAATACCTCTTGCGCGTCGCTAGGCGTCGTCTGCGGCTCCGCGTCCGTCGTTGGCGTCGTGCACCGGAATGACGTTGTCGGAGTACTTAAGACGCCGCCCTCGCGCGCGGACGTCAGTTTTTCCGCGCCAGTAAGCGCCGATCCAGGAAGAGCTTACCCCTAGTCATTTTTTGACTAACTTTTTGACTCTTTTTGGTCTATCGACTCTACTCTGGTGCCGGTAGGATGCCTGGTTTTAAGGCCTGTGACGCCTGTCATCGCCTGATGTCGGTGATGGATCACCATCGCCGGTGCCTTTACTGCCTGGGGGCCGACCACGACGCGGAGTCGTGCCTCGACTGTCAGGCCTTGACATCGAAAGCTAGGCGGGAGCGGTCCTGTAAGCTTCTCGAGCTTCGGCACTCGGCTCCGCGCCGCTCTCGGTCCTGGTCCAGGAGGAGGTCCAATGACCGATCGCGGAGCCATCGTCATCGCTCGTCGGGGTCTTCGGGTAAGTTGAAGCACTCCAAGAAGTCCAAGAGATGACATCGCTCTTCGGACTCCCCTCGCCGGTCGCGCGACTCGGCCGAATCCGTCCCCATACCCGCCGGTCCCTGGGACTGACGCGACTCCGGCGGAGGTCAGTGCATTCCTCTCGGCCATGAGGGGCCTGGCTCCGCCGTCGACGCCTACCGGCGCGCCTTCGGGCCCCGCGGACTCGACTGGGCGACGTCGCGTGCCGGCGGCTCCGGCCCCGGCGCCGTCGACGGCTCCGACGCCGCAGGTCCCCGAGGGATCCAGGCCTGGATCTCGGTCGGCGCCGGTCGACCTCACGACGCCTCCTCCGCCAGCGCCGACACTGGTTCCACCTCTGACGCCGTCCCCGGGCGACGTCGTTCCCTGGTTTAGCCCCGGTCCGGGCCCGACGCCGGCACGGTGCAGCCCGGGCGCCGGTGCCGGCGCCGACTGGTGAACCCTTCATCTACTGCCCGGCTCCGATCGTTCCTCCTGTTTATCGGGAATCGGATGACGAGGGCGACTGTATGATGACCCTATGGCCGCTCAGGCCCAACTTTCTCAGGACTGGGCAGAGGAATTGGGGGATGCCAGCGGTCTGGATACCTCCCCGGACGCTGGTTTCATCTCTCCTCCGACTGTGGCCTCGGAGGAGGGTGCAGCCTTCTCAGTGGTGCTGCGCAAGGCGGCTGAAGCCCTCGGGCTGGAGTTGCCTGCTGTGGCCGTGAGGACTAACGTCCTCACTGAGGTCCTTCAACCGACAGCAAGCTCCACTGAGCCTCTGCTGCAGTTTAATGAGGCCCACATTGACGTTCTGCAGGGCACTTGGTCCAAGCCCTCCACAGTCCCTCCTGTGGACCGGAACGTTGCCCGGCGCCACCGCCCTGCTCCGGGCGACCCCAGTTTCCTCTCCCAACACCCCACCCCCGAGAGTCTGGTTATCCAGGCCTCAACCTCCCAATCCTCCTTCCCGTCCGCTCCTCCGGATCGGGAATCCAAGAGGTTGGAGCAGTTTGGCAAGAAACTGTTCTCGTCCCTGAGTTTGGGACTGCGGTCTTTAAATACCGCTTGCCTGTTGGACCGTTATTCCCACTCTCTGTGGGATGCGGTGGAGGACGTGCTGCCCTTGTGTCCGGTGGAGGCCCGGACACGACTCGCTCAAGCTCTTGCTGACGGTCGAGATGCAGCGCGGCATGCCATACGGTGTGGACTTGACACCACGGACTCGCTGGGTTGGGCGATTTCCACCACGGTGGCGCTTCGGCGTCACGCCTGGCTGAGGTCCACGTCATTTTCGGGGGATGTCCAGAGTTCCCTCATGGACATGCCTTTTGATGGCACTCGCCTTTTTGGTGAGAAGGCAGACAGTGCGCGGGCTCGGTTCAAGGACTCCCGGGCCACGGCCAAGTCCTTGGGTCTTTCGGCCCCGCGGCCCCAGCAAGTCGTCTCCCACCTCCAGACTACGGCCGACCTCCTGCACTCGCTGGGGTTCTCCATCAATGTGCCGAAGTCGCACCTGAGTCCTTCCCAGAAGCTCCTTTTCATCGGAGCGGTTCTCGATTCGGCGCAGTTCCGGGACTATCCGCCGGAACAGCGGGTCCGGGACATTCAGGCCCTGATTTACATCTTCCGGCCTTTGTCCTGGGTTTCGGTCAGGTTGGTGCTGCGGCTTCTGGGGCTGATGGCCTCCTGCATCCTGTTGGTACCTCACGCCAGGTGGCGGATGCGGATTCTGCAGTGGGACCTGAAGTTTCAGTGGGCCCAGCATCGCGGCAACCTGTCCGACCATGTCCTGATCTCGGAGGGCACTGCGAACCAGCTGCAGTGGTGGCTAACGAATCATGATTGGGTCAGTGGCAGATCCCTCTCCCTACCCCAACCGGAGCATGTCGTAGTGACGGATGCCTCCCTCCTGGGATGGGGGAGCCATATGGGAGAGGCGGAGATCAGAGGACTCTGGTCTCCGGCGGAGACTCGGCTCCATATCAACCTATTGGAGCTGAGGGCGATCCGACTTGCACTGAAAGCCTTCCTTCCCTCTGTCCGGGGAAGTGTTGTGCAGGTGTTCACGGACAACACCACCGCCATGTGGTATTGCAACAAACAGGGCGGGGTGGGGTTGTGGACCCTTTGTCAGGAGGCTCTGCGCCTCTGGACATGGCTGGAACATCAGGGCATCACCCTGGTGGTTCAACATCTGGCGGGCTCTCTGAACGCCAGACCAGACGAACTCAGCCGCCGGTGCATGATGGATCACGAATGGCGTCTGAACTCTGACGTGGCGCAAGGTCTCTTTCTGCAGTGGGGAGAGCCTTGGTTAGATCTATTCGCCACCGAAGAGAACGCGCAATGTCAGCAGTTCTGCACGTTGGAATTTCCAAGGCGGCACTCGCTCGGAGACGCTTTTCGTCGCGAGTGGAGTTGCGGTCTGTTGTACGCCTTTCCGCCTATACCACTTCTGCCCAGAGTGCTGAAGAAGATCAGGCGCGACCGGGCCCAAGTCATCTTGGTGGCTCCGGATTGGGCACGAAGGTACTGGTATCCCGAGCTACTCAGTATGTCCATCGATCCTCCGATACGACTGCCTCTTCAGGAGGACCTTCTGTCGCAGCAACAGGGGACGGTCCTCCACCCGAACCTGTCCAGCCTCCACCTCCATGCGTTGAGATTGAGCGGCGACAGTTGATGCCATTTGACTTGCCTCCTGAAGTCTGTGATGTCCTTCTGGCAGCCAGGCATCCCTCCACAAAGACGGTATACCCCTGCCGGTGGAACAAATTTGTGGTATGGTGCACAGCAAAGGCTGTGGATCCCCTTTCTGCCCCTCTTTCTGAGGTTCTCCTCTTTCTTCTTTCTTTGGCCCAGCAGGGCTCTGCTCTAGGCACCTTGAAGGGTTATCTTGCTGCAATCTCTGCTTTCTTGAGGCTTCCTGATCAGCCTTCTCTTTTCAAGTCCCCTGTTGTCTCCCGTTTTCCCAAGGGCATTACTCATATGTTCCCTCCTGTTCCCTTCGTAATGCCTCAGTGGGACTTGAACCTTGTTCTTACTTTTCTGATGTGCGCTCCCTTTGAGCCCCTTCACAACTGTCCACTTCGTCTACTGACTCTGAAAACTGCCTTCCTGGTGGCTATCACCTCCGCTAGGCGGGTGAGTGAGCTCCAGGCTCTGTCAGCTAAGCCTCCCTTCCTTTCGGTTCATCCGGATAAGGTTGTCCTCTGGACCCGTCCTTCTTTCCTTCCTAAAGTCGTGACTCCCTTTCACATCGGGCAATCTGTCACGCTGCCCACCTTCTTTCCGCCTCCGCATCCTTCAAAAGATGAAGAGAGGCTCCACCGTCTGGACCCAAAACGTGCGCTGTCATTTTATTTGGCCCGCACAAGCCAGTTCCGGGTGGACGACCAACTTTTTGTTGGATATGTAGGTGCGAAGAAGGGTAAAGCTGTGCACAAGCGGACCATCACGCGGTGGGTCGTGTTGTGTATTAAACTCTGCTATTCTTTGGCGAAAAAGGTCCCTCCTGTTGGGCTGCGAGCCCATTCCACCCGGGCCACAGCGGCGACGACTGCCCTGGGACGGGGGAGTCCCCTTGCAGGACATCTGTCAGGCGGCGACGTGGGCTTCACTGCTCACGTTCGCCAGGCACTATTGCCTGGACAGCCAAGTCCGGAGAGATGGCCACTTTGGCCGTTCTCTTCTCCAGGACTTTCTGGTGTGATCTTGGTTCGCAGACCCACCACCGGGGTTGGTATTGCTGGGGTATCTATTCTAAGGTGAGGAATCTAACTAACGTGTTTCTTTCAGATAAACAAGTTACTTACCTTCGGTAACGATGTATCTGTAAGAAACATTAGTTAGTTAGATTCCTCACCGACCCACCCAGCCTCCCCGTTCTGCGAACCGACATCTAGGGTTCAGGTTCTCCCTTTCAGGGCCCTAGATTTTTTGGCACCAGTGTCGGTCTCTTGCATGGCTCAGCGTCCCTGGCGCGGAAAGCTATGTACAAGAACTGACGTCAGCGCGCGAGGGCGGCGTCTAAGTACTCCGACGTCATTCCGGCGCACCATGCCAACGACGGACGCGGAGCCGCAGACGACGCCTAGCGACGCGCAAGGGGTATTGCTACAAAAATCTTTCCGAATCCAGTCTGACGCCTGGGGATATTCTAAGGTGAGGAATCTAACTAACTAATGTTTCTTACAGATACATCGTTACCGAAGGTAAGTAACTTGTTCGTTCAGTCCGCTGTAGTTTCTTCACCTAACACACACCAAAGAATTGAGGTGAAATTCGAGATTATTACCCTCTCCGGGGACCCAAATTATGAGATAAAAGTGCCCTCACCCACTAATAGTGGTATGCTTTATCATAAGGGCTGATACTACACCCCCTGTGTTACCATCACAAGGGGTGGAGAAATTATTCTTTTCAATTTCAAAACAGTTTTATGGTCCACGGTGCAATTTATAGTTAAAACTACCTTATAAGTATCCCTTCTAATTGATCCTGAGTCTCCTAGGTAGGGTTAAAAACACCATGAGATGTTCTCATAGTATTATCACTCGACCATCTGTCCAAACTGTATATCAACATGTTTCGGCAAATCATCAATCGCCTCTTAGGGTTAGTGGCCCTATTCAAGACTAAGATCCCTACATTTACTGTCACCATCAGTCAATCCTGCTTGTTAGTGAACTGTGATATATGATGAAGGTTTCATATTTGTATGCTATCTCTTAAACTGGGGTTGGAGTGGGGGAATCGCCCTGTAGTCACACTTTCGTCAAGGGACCGACGCCGCCAAAGGTACCGCTTTCCAGTCCTCCAACAAGGAATTTCAAGTCTTGGGGTTTTAGTTCCTGGCCATTATGACATGGATGGCTGAAGCTAACCTTGACACCCCTGTGGGAAAAATCTTTTCAGCATGTTTTCTGTTTTTCCGAGGTATATTTTGCCCCTCATTCTGAATTTTCAAGGTCAAAATATGGGGTTTAGTTTTTTTACCTCTTTTTTGCTTTCTAGTACCTGGAGCAATTTGCACATGGAAAATTCCTATTCCATTATCAATTTGGAGCAGACTCAGGCTCCCAAATGGGGTGTAAACAAAGTTAGCTCCCTCTTCCGGCTTTAATGGTAGTTTGATCTACAAGCTACCCACGACATTAGACTTTTGTTCCTACCGGGAACATTTCATTTGACGCTTCATGTTTAACTGTTTGTGAACAAATAATTTTCGCCCAGATGAAAGAAAACCCATTTTGTGACATTGGTGCCGACAGCACCGATCCTTTGAAGGTGGTTTTTTAATAGGCCTCGGTGAAATTTCCGTCACGTAATTATACAAATTTCCTGTTATTTTTTTAATGTAAAATTAAGTCACATGGCATAATTACGCTGCATTTGTGCCAAAAGTTTAGCTCAGGACCACGGGAATAATGTGAAGGGCCAGAACGCAAGCAGCTGTTGCTTGCACAACTCTTACTTTTTTATTTTTTTAAATATGAAATGTATTCGGACATTTCAGGTTAAAATATAGTTCTAAATGTCGATTTTGAGTAATTCTGCTGAATTTTGCATAATTACGCAAAAGCCGATTTCCGAAGTGGGATGTCTCTTCTTTTCCCTCCTCAGCTCTCTTGATCTCTCTCCTCTTCCTCGGATTCTTTTGCTAGTAGCCTGGACATTTCGCAGGAGCCTAATTCACAAAGTTTCTTTCTTTCAGTAGGTAGGTGTGATGTACTGTTGTCTTACTCCTGAATAAAAAATTTGCTAGCTTTCGTGCCAAGAATTTTCAATTCTATTAAGGACACGGAGGCGAGGATTATGCTTCTCTTTCTATTTTATTGCCACTCACAGCAGCCAATCAAAACTTTTTTGTATGCAAAACAAACACTACACATCCAATGATGCTATGTTAAGTCCCAAGGATAATACAAGTCCAAACAAAAATCCTCCAACATGGAAGAACAAACTGGAACGTTAACCTCTTCTTAACGAGAAGAACTGCTACTCCATCTTCTTCTCAGAACCTGGAAGGAAGGAGATATAAGAAACCCGTAATTTCTGTCTAAACAGAATAATCAATATAGACGGGTGGGTAAACATTACAGTATTGTAATATAACCGGGTGGGATAATCCTCGCCTCCGTGTCCTTAATAGAATTGAAAATTCTTGGCGCGAAAGCTGGCTAATTTTTTATTCTATTACAGGATCGGAGGCTTCGGATTATGCTAGATCTGAAAGAAACACGTTAGTTAGATTCTTCACATTACAATATCCCCAGGCGTCAGGCTGGATCCGGAAAGATTTTTCGTCAGCAATACCCTTGCGCGTCGCTAGGTGTCGTCTGCGGCTCCGCGTCCGGCGTCGTGATGACGTTGTCGGAGTACATAGACGCCGCCCTCGCGCTCTGACGTCCGTTCTTCTTTTTTCCGCGCCACACATGGCCGATCTGGGAAGAGCATACCCTTTTAGTCATTTTTTGACTAAACTTTTTGGACTCTTTTGGTCTATTCTCGTCGACTCTACTCTGGTGCCGGTAGGATGCCGGGTTTTAAACCTTATGACTCCTGTCACCGACTGATGTCGGTTACGGACCACCACCGCCGGTGCCTCCACTGCCTTGGGGCCGACCATGATGCCGAGTCATGCCTCGACTGCCGGTCCTTGACTTCGAAGGCTAGGAGGGAGCGGTCCCGCAAGCTACTCGAGCTCCGGCAGTCGGCTCCGCGCCGTTCATGGTCCCGGTCGAGGGACCGGTCGCGGAGCCGCAGCCATCACCGCTCGTCTGGTTCCAAGTCTTCGGGTAAGTCGAAGCATAGTAAGAAGTCCAAGAGGTGACATCGCTCTTCGGGCTCCCCTCGCCGGTCGTGCTACTCGGCTGAGGGTTCGGCTGGTACCACCCACGCGGCTCCGTTGGAGCCGCAGGAGTCGCGTCCGTCCCCATACCCGCCGGTCCCTGGGACTGACGCGACTCCGGCGGCGATCAGTACCTTCCTCTATGCCATGAGAGGCCTGGCTCTGCCATCGACGCCTGCCGGCGCGCCTTCGGGCCCCGCGGGCTCGACTGGGAGGCCTAGCGAGCCAGCGGCTCCGGCCCCGGCGTCGACTCCGGTCCAGACGCCGCAGATCCCCGCGGGATCCAAGCCTGGATCCCAGTCGGCGCCGGTCGACCTCACGACCCCTCCGCCGGCGCCGACTCCGGTGCCACCCCCGGCGCTGCCTTCGGACGACGCCGTTCCCTGGTTCAGTCCCGGTCCGGGACCGGCATCGGAGCGGTGCCGTCCGGCGCCGCACCCGACGCAGATGGATGGCAATTTCATCTACCGCCGGCTCCGATCATTCCACCTGTCTTCCAGGAATCGGATGACGGTGACGACTGGGAGGGGTCTGATGACCCTCTGGCCCGGCAGGGCCATTAATCACAGGACTGGGCAGACGAGCTGGGGGATGCCAGTGGTCTTGACACCTCCCCTGACACTGGCTTCATCTCTCCTCCGACCGTGGCTTCGGAGGAAGGTGCTGCATTTTCTGTGGTGCTGCGCAAGGCGGCCGAAGCCTTTGGGCTGGACCTACCTGCTGTGGCCGTGAGGACTAACCTCCTCACAGAAGTGCTCCAACCGTGAGCAAGTTCCTCGGAGCCTCTGCTGCAGTTTAATGAAGCACTAGTGGACATTCTGAAGGGCACCTGGTCCAAGCCCTCCACAGTACCTCCTGTGGACTGGAACGTGGCCCGGAGCCACCGCCCTGCTCCGGGCGACCCCAGTTTTCTGTCCATGCACCCTACGCCCGAGAGCCTGGTTATACAGGCCTCTACTTCCAAGACCTCCATCCCGTCTGCTCCCCCGGATCAGGAATCCAAGAGACTAGAACAGTTTGGTAAGAAGCTGTTCTCCTCCCTTAGTTTGGGATTGCGGTCTATTAACACCGCTTGTCTCTTGGACCGTTACTCCCACTCCCTGTGGGATACGGTGGAGGACGTGCTGCCCCTGTGTCCGGAGGAGGCCCGGACACTGCTCGCCCAGGCTCTTGCCGACGGGTGGGACGCAGCGCGGTATGCCATCCGATGTGGTTTGGACACGACGGACTCACTTGGCAGGGCAAGGTCGTCCACGGTGGCGCTTTGTCGCCACGCCTGGCTGCAGTTCACGAGTTTTTCTGGGGATGTGCAGAGCACCCTCATGGACATGCCCTTCGATGGCAGTCGCCTTTTTGGCGACAAGGCGGATAGTGCGCTGGAGTGCTTTAAGGACTCCAGGGCTACGGCCAAGTCCTTGGGCCTCTCGTCCCGCGACCGCAAACTTCCGCTTTTTGCCCCTTTCGTGGCCAAGGAAGGGGCGCTCCCTCACGTCCGCCTAGCCACAGGCCGCAGACCCATCCTCCACGCGGTCGCGGACGTGGATTGCGCCGAGGCGGTACAGGGGGGACAACGTGCCGGTCCATCCACATCCACCCCAGCAGCATCCGCCTCAAAGCCTTCCTAGTCCATGCTTTCAGGCCCATTCCACGCCAGTGGGAGGCAGAGTTCGCCATCACCTGCTCCACTGGCGTTCCATCACTTCGGACAGGTGGGTGCTGCAAATCGTCCGAAGGGGCTACTCCCTCCCCTTCAAGACGACCCCTCCAGCCATACCACCGCAGAGCCACCGCATGTCGGGGGATCACTTGAATCTTCTACGGGAGGAAGTTACGGCCCTCTTGGCCAAAGGGCCCGTCGAGCGCGGTCCTGGTCCAGAAGTATGCCGTGGTTGTTATTCCCACTACTTTCTGGTTCCCAAGAAGGGCAAAGGGGGCCTATGCCCTATCTTGGATCTCAGGAGCGTCAACGCCTTCCTCCGGAAGGAGAGGTTCAAGACGCTCACCTTAGCTCAGGTTCTGGCTGCCCTCGACCCTGGAGACTGGATGGTAGCGTTGGACTTGCAGGACGCTTATTTCCACATCCCCGTCCTGCTGGCCCACCGGCGTTACCTGCGGTTCACGGTGGGCCAGGAACATTTTCAGTTTACTGTGCTGCCCTTCGGCCTCACCAGTGCCCCTCGGGTGTTCACGAAAGTGATGGCGGTGGTCGCAGCTCATCTGCGCAGATTGGGGATTCCAGTCTTCTCGACGACTGGTTGTTGAAGGCGGGCTCGCCCCAGGCAGTCGTCTCCCACCTCCAGACTACGACCGACCTCCTGCATTTGCTGGGGTTCTCCATCAATGTGCCGAAGTCGCATCTGAGTCCCTCCCAGAAGCTCCTCTTCATCGGAGCGGTTCTGGACTCGGCGCAGTTCCGGGCCTCTCCTCCGGAACAGCGGGTCCGGGATATTCAGGCTCTAATTCCCATCTTTCAGCCTCTGTCCCGGGTTTCGGTCAGGTTGGTGCTGCGGCTTCTGGGTCTGATGGCCTCCTGCATCCTGCTGGTACATCACGCCAGGTGGCGGATGCGGGCTCTGCAGTGGGATCTGAAGGTTCAGTGGGCCCAGCATCGGGGCAACCTGTCCGACCATGTTTTGATCTCGGAGGGCACTGCAAGACAGTTGCAGTGGTGGCTCACGGACCGCGATTGGGTCAGTGGCAGATCCCTCTCCCTACCCTAACCGGAGCATGTAGTGGTGACGGATGCGTCCCACCGGGGTTGGGGGGGCCACATGGGAGAGGCGGACATCAGAGGACTCTGGTCTCCGGCGGAGTCTCGGCTCCATATCAACCTTTTGGAGCTGAGAGCGATCCGACTTGCACTAAAGGCATTCCTTCCCTCTGTCCGGGGAGGTGTAGTGCAGGTGTTCACGGACAACACCACCGCCATGTGGTATTGCAACAAACAGGGCGGGGTGCGGTCATGGACCCTTTGTCAGGAGGCTCTGCGCCTCTGGACATGGCTGGAACATCAGGGTATCATCCTGGTGGTTCAACATCTGGTGGGCTCTCTGAACGCCAGAGCAGACAAACTCAGCCGCCGGTGCATGATGGATCACGAATGGCGTCTCAACTCGGACGTGGCACAAGGCCTCTTTCAGCAGTGGGGAGAGCCTTGGTTAGATCTATTCGCCACCGAAGAGAACGCGCAATGTCCGCAGTTCTGCACGTTGGAGTTTCCAAGACGGCACTCGCTCGGGGACGCCTTTCGTCGCGAGTGGAGTTGCGGTCTGTTGTACGCCTTTCTGCCTATACCACTTCTGCCCAGAGTGCTGAAGAAGATCAGGCGCGACCGGGCCCAAGTCTTCTTGGTGGCTCCGGATTGGGCACAAAGATACTGGTATCCCGAGCTACTCAGTCTGTCGATCGATCCCCCGGTACGACAGCCTCTTCAGGAGGACCTTCTGTCGCAGCAGCATGGGACGGTCCTCCACCCGAACCTGTCCAGTCTCCACCTGCATGCGTGGAGATTGAGCGGCGACAGTTGATGCCATTTGACTTGCCTCCTGAAGTCTGTGATGTTATTCTGGAAGCCTGGCGTCCCTCCACAAAGACGGTATACGCCTGCCGGTGGAACAAATTTGTGGCATGGTGCACAGCAGAGGCTGTGGATCCCCTTTCCGCCCCTCTTTCTGAGGTTCTCCTCTTTCTTCTTTCTTTGGCCCGGCAGGGCTCTGCCCTGGGCACCTTGAAAGGTTATCTTGCTGCCCTCTCTGTCTTCTTACGGCTTCCTGATCAGCCCTCTCTTTTCAAGTCCCCTGTAGTGTCACGCTTTCTTAAAGGCATTACTCACACGTTCCCTCCTGTCCCTTTCGTAATGCCTCAGTGGGACTTGAATCTTGTCTTAACATTCCTGATGTGCGCTCCCTTTGAGCCTCTTCACAATTGTCCTCTTCGTCTTCTAACTCTTAAGACTGCTTTCCTGGTAGCCATCACCTCGGCTAGACGGGTGAGTGAGCTCCAGGCTCTATCGTCCAAGCCTCCTTTTCTATCTGTTCATCCGGACAAAGTTGTTCTCAGGACTCGTCCTTCCTTTCTTCCTAAGGTGGTGACTGCCTTTCACATCGGGCAGTCGGTTACCCTGCCCACCTTCTTTCCGCCTCCGCATCCCTCGAAAGAGGAAGAGAGGCTCCACCGTCTGGACCCAAAACGGGCGCTGTCCTTCTATTTGGATCGCACCAAGCAGTTCCGGGTGGACGACCAACTCTTTGTCGGTTACGTGGGCGCTAAGAAGGGACGAGCGGTGCACAAACGAACCATCTCTCGTGGGTCGTTTTGTGTATCAAGACCTGCTACTCCTTAGCTAAAAAGGAACCTCCTGTGGGGCTGAGGGCCTATTCTACTCGGGCCACAGCTGCGACCACTGCCCTGGGCCGGGGAGTCCCCTTGCAGTACATCTGTCAGGCTGCAACGTGGGCTTCGCTGCACACGTTTGCCAAACATTATTGCCTGGACAGCCAAGTCCGGAGAGACGGCTTCTTTGGCCGTTCTGTTCTCCAGGACTTTCTAGTGTGATCTTGGTTCGCAGACCCACCACCGGGGTTGGTATTGCTGGGGTATCTATTCTAAGGTGAGGAATCTAACTAACATGTTTCTTTCAGATGAACAAGTTAGTTACCTTCGGTAACGATATATCTGTAAGAAACATTAGTTAGTTAGATTCTTCACCGACCCACCCATCCTCCCCATTCTGCGAACCGATATCTAGGGTAGAGGTCATCCCTTTCAGGGCCCTAGCATTTTTTGGCACCAGTGTCGGTCTCTTGCATGGCTCTGCATTCCTGGCGCGGAAAGCTATGTACAAGAACTGACGTCAGCATGCGAGGGCGGCGTCTAAGTACTCCGATGACGTCATCACGACGCCGGCGACGGACGCGGAGCCGCAGACGACGCCTAGCGAAGCGCAAGGGTATTGCTGACGAAAAATCTTTCCGGATCCAGCCTGACGCCTGGAGATATTCTAATGTGAGGAATCTAACTAACTAATGTTTCTTACAGATATATCGTTACCGAAGGTAAGTAACTTGTTCTTTAACGCTTATCAAATACAACTGAAGCTATATCACCCACCGGTTTATAATAAAACTGCTTAAAAGTTGATTCAGAAGACCAGTCAGCAGAACGCATGATATCTTGAATAGTAGAACCCAACATAAATGTTTTGGAGGCCATAGCTCCACGCATCGAGTGCGCTCCATACATTTGGATATCAATACCTGCTTCTTGCATGACAGATTTTAACCATCTGGCTATAGTAGCCGCAGACACTGGCTTATAAGGTTTCTGCAGTGCAATTAACAATTGAGCCACACCATCAGGTCGTATCGATCTTGTACATTGTTCATAAGCCTTCAAACATTGAACTACACAGAGCTTTGTATTACCAGGAAAGGCATGGTACTCAACACATCTTGACAAAGTCTTAGTTCTGGCTGTAATGTTAAAGGAAACTCCTTCCGGAGTAAACACTCTACCTGTAAGATCCAGGGCTTTCACATCGGAGGACCGCCGACAGGCAGGTAGGCATAACAGCATAGCTAACTTACACGATAGTTGTTTCCGCGTCAACAGGTCATTATGAGGTCATTTGTCAAATAAGGAAAGAACTAGAGAAACATCCCACAGAGAGGAATACTTTGGTTTAGGCGGATTCGCTACCCTAATACCTTTTAATAATTTACAAATTACCGGATGCATACCTACTGGCCTGCCATCAATCTGGGAATGGCCGAACGAAATGGCCGAACGAAAGTTGTTAACCGAGCGGTACACCAAACCCTCTGCTGCTTTAGCAGACAGTAAATTTACAACATGGGGTAGCTCAGCCCCCATGAGATCCACGTGTTGTTCCACGCACCAACGAACACAGCCTTTTCAGGCTGAAGAATACTGCTTCCTGGTAGAGGGAGCCCAGGCTTGGTTGATGAAAGATGCAGCCCCGTCCGAAAATCCCGGCATTTGCCATCTTTGCCTGAAAGTCTCCAGGCCATCAGAGGCAATTGACCCGCTAACATCATTGGATGCATTTCTCCATGAGGGCCCTGGAGCGTCGTCAAGGATGACGGAATCATCCTGGGGGAGTCGCAGCTCATCTCCAATAATACTGGGAACCAAGGTTGTGACTTCTTCATGGGGGTTACTAAGATTACTTCCGCCAGATGGCAAGATACTTGGGAGGTCACCCTGAGTATCAATATGAATGGGGGAAATGCATATTTCAGGCCCTTGGACCAGTCCTGAGAAAACGCATCCATCGCCAGAGCTAACGGATCAGGTCTCCAGCTGAAGAACTTCTCCAACTGTCGATTCAGTCTGGACGCAAATAGGTCGATCTCGCAACTGCCCCAGATTGCTTGCAACCATTGTACTATCTGGGGCTGGAGTTGCCAATCGCTGTAATCCTTGAGATGCCGAGAATTCCAGTACGCTACTATGTTAGACTGCCCCAGTATATATTCGGCAATCACCGATATCTGATGATTTAGGCAGTAATGCCAGAAGTCCTTTGCTATTTCCACAAGCAGAGAGGACCTCGTGCCTCCCAATTTGTTGATGTACCTCACCGCTGAGATGTTGTCCATCCGGAGAAGGATGCAACATGAGGGACGACTGGGTGGGAGAGTCCGGATCCCGAACGATCCCACTAGGAGTTCAAGACAATTGATGTGAAGATCGAGTTTGTGTAAGGACCATCGCCCACCTGTGGAGATATCCCCGCAACGCGCACCCCACCCCCAACGGCTGGCGTCTGATTCTATAATTACCTCTGGCTGAGAGCCAAAAATGCCTCTGCCGTTCCACGCCGCCACGTGACTTAACCACCACTGAATCTCTTCCCTTACTTCCTGAAAGAGGGGAACGTCTGTGTAAGAGAGACCTTTTTGGAGATGTTGTATCTTTAACCTCTGAAGGGCCCGATAATGAAGAGGACCCAGAAAGATTGTTTGTATTGAGGAAGCCAGAAGACCCACAATCCTAGCAATTACTCTGAGTGAGACAGTCTGTTTGGATAACAGTGCGGAAAGCTCCTTCTTGATGAGTTTCAGTTTGGAGCTGGGGAGACTCAATTGTGTCGTCCGAGAGTCTGACAAACCCTAGAAAGTCCACAGTTTGTGATGGGACAAGAGCCGATTTGTGTTCGTTGATCACGAACCCCAGGTTCTGCAAAGTAGTTATGGTCAGTTGTAAATGATGAACGGCCAACGTTGGAGATTGTGCCATGATGGGTATGTCGTCTAGATACACAATCATGCAAACACCCTGTTCTCGTAGGTGCGCTACCACCGGTTTCATCACCTTGGTGAAGCACCAGGGTGCTGAGGAGAGCCGGTAGGGAAGGACCAAGTACTCGAACCACTGGTTCTACCATTGGAATTGGAGAAATCGGCGGTGAGTTGGAAAGATGGGTATTGACAGATAGGCGTCCTTCAGTTTCCAGCCGGACCATCCAGTCTCCTCCTTTGAGATGATCGGCCACAAGATGGATGCCCTCCATCTTGAAGTGCTGGTAGATCATGAACTGATTGAACTCCTTCAAATTCAAAACTAACCTGTGGCCTCCGCCCTTCTTCTGAACTAAGAAAATATTGCTGCAACAACCGCAAGAGTCCTCGTTGCAACGCGCTATTGCGTGTTTCCGCAGCAATTCGTCTAGCTCGGAATCGATAACATCGCATTCTAGTTGGGAAAAAGAAAGCTGTCTGGGCGGATTGACCTGATAAGGAGTCTGATAGAAATCTAAATGGAAACCCTGAATTGTCTGCAACATCCATGCATCCTGAGAAATTCGAACCCAATTGTGATAGAAAAACTGAGTGTGACCCCCCCAATGGTATTAGAAAATTGTCTGGAGCACTTACATGCTGAATATGGGGCTTGGAAGCCGTCTCGGTGTCCACCTCTGTGGAAACGCCTCTGGTTGAAGTGCTGTCTAGTGAGGTAAAAGATCCCTCCGCGGGTGGAATCCCATTCTCCGCGGCCCCTTCCGTAGTTTCCTCGATGAGGACCTTGGGAGAATTGGCGGCCTGGCGAGCGTCCTCGGCCTTGCCCGGCCCGTCGAAAAAGGCCAGCTTGAAAGACACGTTTAATGCCACATTGAGCCTTATCTAGCATTGTGAATGTGCCCATGTACTTGGCAACATCCTTAACAAAGCATTCTACGAAGAGATTTCCCTCTGCCAGGGGCCCTGGTTCTGCTGCCGCTAATTCAGTAAGGTTCGAGTCCATGCGCATGAGAAGTGATTTGCGCCGTTCTGTAGACTGAGCGCAATTTGCATTACCTAAGAGGCATATGCCACGCTGAGTCCATCCTGCCAATACATCTGGATCCACAGCAGTGCCTGACTCTTGCGCCTGCAAGGCCATTTATAAGATCTTGGCAAGAGGGCCTGCCACGTCCAAGAGCTTGTCTTGGCAACCTCGCCAGGCCGATCAATACCCTTCTTTGGGTCCTTGGCGAACCTCTTGAAGAAAGTGAGCAGACTCTGGTCGATATCTGGAGTTTCTGCTACATTGTCCGGAATGTCCGGACTGGGGCATTCTGAGCGTAATCTATTAGGCACCTCTTTATCAAAACTCCATCTGAGATAATCATGCAGATATGCCGCAACTTCCGGCGCGGGACCCCAGTCCGAAGACCCAGGATGGACTATGTCAGCAGGATTGAAGGTAAAGGGGGTAGACATAGTTTGGGATAGGTCTTGCTCCATGTGCTTCGTCTTTTTAGCTTTCTTCTTCGGGGGAGCCTCATCAGGGGTGTCAGTCCCTGTGGTATCAATGCCCGTGTCAGTGACTGGACGCTTCGTCTTACCAGGTGGGGGTAATGTAGATAGAGCGCCCGCATGTGGCCAAGATTTGGCCTGGGACCCATTGCCCCTGTTGTCTTTAGCCGCTTCAGCAGGGTCAGTAAAACTGTGACGTTTGGCAAAACGCTCTAACTTTTTGGTGATTGGTTTCAACGTAGCAGCCAATGCTTGCTGCACAGTCCCGGGGACTGCCTTCTCGACGGCCTTGTTCACTGACTCATGGACAGAAGCGTCCAGGGCCTCCACTATATTACCTTCAAAGGAAGGGGTAGACACTTCCTCCGCATATAAATTGTCATCCTCATAAGTGACCCAATCTTCCATTGTTAACCAAGTGTAGAGATATTTTGGACAGAAGAGGAGTATCAGGGGGAACCAGCCCAGAACTTAAGATCAAATTAGAGTACCTAGCTCCTCAGCAAAGCTGTATAAGGTTCTTACAGCCCACAGGGCGTAGGGAGAGCCAAGAGACCAGAATTTCCAGGAGTTGTGCCCACTCCAAGGCCAAAACACTCTTGCAGCCAGTCCAGGCGTAAGCAGGGTCTCCTCACTACAACAAACTCCGAGTTATGAACACCGGAGCAGACTGGGGACGAATACCACGTGCGTAGCCCACTCCTACTAAAATATAGCCCAATTGGGCTTCGCACGTGGAATCGAGATGCTCTCATATGGCAGATCGCCTGGGCAATTAGGGAAAGCCTGCCGCGTTGTAATAGAAGCCAATTATCGCCGCCGGTGGCAGCGCGGTACTCGTGGAATCATTAATGGCACAGTAACACATCCATCAAACAGACCGGGTGACCCACTCCTTCCCCATCACCGCTGTGCGAGCAGGAGCTCAGAGGGGCGCGCGGCTGCCAAATACAGTAGCGCGAGGCCCGCGCAGTGAAAACCAAGCGCGCATTGCGCTGCAGTCAAGATCGGGCACAAGTGAATGGCAAATATAGCAATGAGAATGTACACGGTAGCGTGATACACACGCGACCATTAGCAATGCCTAATTAACATACCACAATGTTAGCGCGTACATCCAATACCATTAAAAGGCATACACATGAATATAAACATAAAGCACTTAACTTCCTGCGTGAGCAGCAAAGAAAGAGGCTCATGTTATGGGTATGGTGGCTCTTAATACAGCAAGTGACATATAACAAAGCATCATGGGATGCAGGCGCGCAACACCCATTGGACTCACAGGGCTTCAGCCCCCCCCCGTCATGTGTGGCAGCCCGGGCTGAGACACCTTCCTGGGCAAAAAAGCAGCCGCACCCGAGCACTTCACAGGTCTTTAAAAGACCATTTGCATGTTAATGAGGCCTTGCTGTTGTTTCACCCCCTCTAAGAGCCCCTGCAGCTCCACTCTGCCTATTGCTTAAAGTTCAGCCCCCCCGAAATTTTTGCTCAGCCCCCCCCGAAATTTTTGCTCAGCCCCCCCCGAAATTTGGCTCTAGTTGCGCCTCTGATGGGATGTGTAGTGTTTGTTTTGCATACAAAAAAGTTTTGATTGGCTGCTGTGAGTGGCAATAAAATGGAAAGAGAAGCATAATACGAAGCCTCCGGTCCTGTAATAGAATTTCGATGAGTAGGTCACACCTACACAAGCCATGCAGCTGTATGTGACTGGACCCCAGGTATTTGAGAGCCACCGACCCTCTGATGGGAGGGACTAGTGACGCTCGACTGGCACGGAAGGGGTAGTGTCGCTCTGCGCCCTCCCTCCGATGCGTTTGCTGCAGTAATAAAGTCCCGTGCGCTGATCATTGAGTTATGGAAATCCGATTCCAAATTGAATGCTGTTTCCTTAATGGCCCCGTGGGAAAGACCCTCCTGCGTCGTAAGAGAGCAGCCATGCTCGGAGGAGGGGAGGGAGGCAGCTCACCGAGGGGGCCGAGGCGGGAAAGCTACAGCTCCGGCAAAACTGCCCGTGCAGTTACAAATAAAACATTGTTTTACGTCTGACGGCGCCGTCACTCCAGCCTCCCCCGCTCTTTGAAACATTCACTGACTATCACATATAATCCATAATTAATTAATACGCATAAAGCATGGGTCAGGGCTAAAGAAACAACCTCGTCAAGTTCCTCGCCGCAATTCTGATAGTGCTTCATTTGTAATTGTATAATGATCTGTAAATTTGAGCAGTAGTGCAGTTTTTCTTATTACACTGCTTTTCTCCCTTTTTTCTATTTTCCTATATTCCACTTCTTCCCCTACTTCTGCCTTTTCTCTCCGTCATTGAAAAAACCCTGGTCCCCAAAAAGAGTGCCAATACTGAAAACCACCAGCCCCAATTAAGCACTAGGCTCTACTGTAGAATTGCGGGCTACTATGGGTGGTTAAAGTCTGTGGAATTTGCAGTGCTACTGCCCATGCAATAACTAAGACAGGATTGGTAGGTACAGCACCAGAGTGGCAGTGCGGGTTCCTTTAGTTTATTTCCAGGCGCATCACTTGAAGCAGGGGCAGTGTGGTTTTTCATCACTTCAGGACAGTCCGTACCACGCGTGCACGACTGCTTATGACTGGACCAGTGGGGATTCGCGAACCATTGCACCCATAGGTAAAGCAACTGGAATTCCCAGCAGGTTCTGTTCTGTCCTCACAGCAGCAGGTGGTGTATTCACATGCTCAACATTTTGGTCAGTCTGCTAGGCTGAAGTCTGCTAAACAAGAGCAAAATAATATGGTTATTCCACTTGGATGAAACCTAAAGCAATGACTTCACATAACATCCCTGCCCTGACACCACTGTTTCACGCAAAGAGGTCACGTATTTCACCCAGGGCCAGAGCGTACAAAAATGGTGCTGCAGCAAGCCGTGGTAGTCATTTCTCGTACACTCGGCATGTACTGGATGGGCAAGACCACACCAGCTGAAGAAAGGAGTGTCCGCAAGGAATGAAAATGGAAATAAAAAGTACGTTGTCGGTGGCTCCCTGAGGGTCAGATGGTTGGTCTCCTGTGGGGTATTCCGTGCACTCGTGCATGCTTGACTCTAGCCACTAACACCATCAGATTTTGGGTCAAATGTAAAGTGCACGGTGGCTTACACTGCAGCTTTTAAAAATATCTATTAGGTTGTGTGAACTTTTTCAGGAGTCCCAGGGCACACAGGGTTTACTGTGCTCAGACTGTAATAACCAAAGCCTTTTAGCACTCAAGTTTATCATATAATTGTTTTTGAACTCGACTGAGATCAACAATTAAAATGACATACCATTACATCTAGTTCCAGACCTAACACTCATACATAACATTAAGCCATCTTTAAAAATGTGTATAGGTTAAACATACTTCTACTGCGGAAACATTATAAAACGTATACATTTATCTTTATTTACTAATCTATATTTTTAATATAGTGAGTTTAAAAAAACGTTTCCATGGCTCTACCAATGCTGGACATATGGAAATTACGTGTAACCAATCTTAAATTCCTTCCCAACATAAAGGACAAAGTGTAGAGTTCTGGCTTTGGCCTGCCCATCTACCCGAATAAGCCTTTGAGGGGAGGATGCCAAATTATAACTTGATTATACACCTTCTTATTTTATGTTCTAAAAGTAATGACTGGTAAATCTGGGGCTGTTTATAGCTTACTATATCAGGGAAGTTGTTAGATTTTTAAGCATGTGCAATGCTTGCTGTCCATAGTGTAGCTTCATTTCCAGACTGCATTTTATTACACCCAAATTTTTCTAGCACCAGTTGAAGATTTGTCGTTAAGGTAGAATTCCTTTTAGGCACTACAAAGGTTTCTGTCTTTAGAATGCCTCTTAGAGAACTGCCAGGGGGGTGCATTATAATATATGCACAACGAATTACTTTTTATATAGATTGGTCTAATGTACTGGCCAAGTTCAACTCCAGCCTTAAGGTGTGTACTGAAAAAGCTGAGCCAAGCATGCACATTTTTTGAAGAATCTTACCCTCATAACTATTCATAAAAGACCATTCATTTATGGGACTGTATTCAACTGCATAGGAAAAGACTGAAGGAATTGCGTTTTTTATAATCACTCAATAAATGCTGAAAGCATCTATTCCCCACGGTATTATAAAACTTGTGGACGGCACCGATTTGGGCCTGTGCTTAAATTGTACTAAGTGATGTCCCGTTGCAAGGTCTGGCGAAATATTCCTCCAAGGTAGGTGCACTGCTTAACCTGCTCCAGTCGCTCAGCCCTTACGCATCCAAAACGTTTACGGTTCCTATCCTTAAATGCAACAACTTTAGTTTTGGATACATTCATTTTTAGAATCTCCTCAGCCTATACATCATCAGTGTACATCAATATGAGGGGTTGAGAATAAAGTTTAGGTGGGTGGTTTTGTGCCTGTAAAAAGAAGGAAGGAATCGAGATATCTATAGTGGCGCTAATAGGCATCCCTCTTTCAACCCACTTCTTGTTTTTAGGTCTCACCTGGCTATCGCGTAAGCTATCGCGTAAGCGATCGCTCCGCGAGACTCTAGTAAGGGGCTCCCAAAAGTGCTCCCAAAAGTGGATTGTATGGCGAGCACGCGCACAATCACGTGCATTGTGCCGCCATGCAATCCGTTTGGCATCGTACTTCAAAGTGTCCGCTCCCCCGCCTGGAATGCGCTCCCCCGCCAAGCGCGCGCGCCACGCTCCGCCGGGCTTGTCTTGTTTTTCTTGTTAGGTTTCGTCTGCACAGCGCGTGCTGTGCTTGTGAAATCTCTTGTAATTCTGAGCGGCAACTTCTCATTGGTCAGCAGCATCAGGATGACATAATCAGATTTCACTTCCTCTTTCTTCCTCCTGGCGTTCGGCTGCTCCCGGGAGCTTGGACCGAGTACAGTTTTCGGGCAGCAGCCAGTGTCCTTTCATTGGCCGCATGCTTTTGATGTACGTGTCGTTCTTTTTCTACATGCGCTCTCCAAGAGTGCATGTCTGCGGTCAGTCTCCCTCCCTCCTTCCTTCCTTCCCCTCACCTGCCTCGTGGTGCCTCCATCTGATGTTGCTGCTCCCAGCCTTCCTGGGCTTCTCTTGGGTTTTGTATTGGCCTTTTTTTGTTTTTTAAAGGGGTTTGTTTATTTATATAGCACAAAATCGATTCAGAGGTATTGGAGCGCTTTACCTAAGCACCAGCTACCAACGAGGTGCAAACAGCCCCTCTCCCTCGCACCTTACTTCCCCGCACCTACCTCTTGTTACCCCCGTCTGTTGTTGGCTCTCCAGGAGTAGTCACAGGCCGAGCTGTCATATTGGCCACCGGCCTGCCTCCCATCAACATTTACTCTCTGGGTCTGTTCCGGGAGGTTGGAGGCGCCTCACTACACCATCACCACCCCAACCCCCTCGCAAGGAGTGCTGGGACTATCTTAAATAATAATTATGTTACATTGCAGTTTAAGTTAACAGGGGTGACTGCTCCCCAGACACTTTCATCAGGTCCTCGCTGCTGCTTGCAATATGTTGCTTCACTTTTAAACAAGCATTGGCAAAGCCAAAAGGTTTTGTCTGCGAAATCTATTGGCTTTGTCAAGGTTATTTTTTTACCTGTTACACAGCACCACGAGCTGCTGTGCAGCATGTCTCAAAGTAAAAATAAAAATAAAAAGTGCCATGATTGCGCCAACACCAGCTTACATGGAGAGGGCAATGGCTTGTGAGTCATTCTTTTTGAAACTTTACACCTGCGCAGAGGAGGTTTCCCATAAACAAGACCATGCTCCATCCATTTCTAAGGGGCTGCAGAGATCGGTCCCTGTGCTACATGCTTCAACATTCACTCAAGCACCACTGACTCTGAACTCCCGCCTGGAGCCATCACTCCAAGAGACGACTTTAAAACCCAGCTGACTCATAACTTTCTAAACGTACAACCTAAAATAATGTTCGTCTTTTTACTAAAATGAGGAACATCTTACTTTGCGTCTCACAAAATGTAAGAAATTATATAAAAATGTGCATACTTTTCAACCGAACCATCCTCCTCATTTTAAAATCTCTGAAGAGCAAACCAAGAACTGCGAGTAACTGAACGTCACAGCATCGGTGTCCGCACAGAACTTTCCTGAGATGCTGGGGAAACCCATTGTTCTGGAAATCATCTTTTGTATGTAGAGAGTGTAACGAGGACACTGGCCCTAGGCTTACCCATGCATAGATGCAACTTAAGCTTATCTTTCAGGAGTGCTTCAAAATTTCCAATTTTATGCCACTATAACCTCTTTCATCCTGCAAAATTCTGACCTTAATCTCGCTATTTTGTGTGGTCAGTTTAGAGTGCCTGATTGGCACTATGGGTCCTGCAGAACACCTGGGCACTCAGGGAAAACAAATCTACGTCCCGCCTGCTTTGAGGGAATTCCTTTGAGTCAGTCGACTGCGCTTACAGGCCTACCCGCCCAATTGTATTCACCTGCCCACAGCCTTTGCATGTCCATCACACCAATGGGATGTACTGTGCTACAAATTCGAACTCTGGTATCATGGGCGAACGTGTGTTACGGGTAGTTAACTGGTTTATACACCAAGTGAAGCCCTTCACATGTAGTCAGCATTTCTTGACTGAACAGCAGTGACGCTACTGTTGTTTCTTTATATAAAAGTCTCCTCCAGTGCCATAAAGTGTGCAAGGTGGCTGCAATACCTGAATGGTAAAACACATCTGAAGAAACCGGCACAGTACAGACAGCAAGGGTCAAACAAGCAAAACTGACCTGTACATTGAAAGGGACTGGACTCACCTACACTGAAACAACTCAAAGGACACACGAGGGCACTCTGTCTCACTGTCCAGCCAATGCCATACCAGCTAGAAATAAAGGACTTCCCAGTAGGCAAGTAGGTAGTGTTGAATGGACATCAATACACTGCCGGGTCACGTCCCTAGTGATGACGTGGGGTGTAGGGAGTAAGGGTCTCCATGCGCTGACCCATAGAAATATTTTAAATGCGTATTTATCAGAAGAAAGCTGAAAAATAATGTCCAACCTATTAGTAAAACCTTAACCCTTGTATGTACGTATTAATCGTTTCATACTCATACATGTATGCTTTGGAACACAAATGTTTCCTGTTGAATGTCTTGATGCCGTGACATCATAACGCAGGCTCCTGCAGCACATGCGGAAGCCAACCTTCTGAGACAGTGGTGTAATGCAAAATGATGGGGCCCTGCACATACCTCACATATTCGTTGGAACCAATTCTCTTGCACTCAACGATACATATAAATCAGTGCCTTTAATGTTAAATATATTTAAATGTGCATTTACTGAGAAGTTTATCAAGCAATTGCTAAATGCAGCTCGCTGAAAGGAAACACTTCCGAGGGATGCCATTTAAAATAAAATCAATGACTGCCTGGGTGCCTAAAGAGAATGTAGACAACCACGAGGTGGTTAGCATGTTAAAACAAGCATTGGCATAGCCAATAGGTCTCGCTTTTGGGACCATATAAGTGTTTAGCCATGCAACAGTTGATGTTGTTGCACCAAGGATATTGTGCTGCATAACTAAATACTTATAAGGTCCCAAAAGCAAGACCTATTGGCTATGCCAATGCTTGTTATTTTTACCATTAAACTACACTAACAATATTCTACACCAGGTATATGTATGGAGTGTGATTGTTAATCTTAACAGGTTAGATGAAATACCTAAGTTTACTTCACAAGCTAGGCCTATCCACCCGGTCAAAAGCAGTTGACAAATCTATAAAAGCAGTATGAAGAATTTGAGATTTAAAAGTTACATATTTATCAGTTACATTTTGGGTGATTGCTATGTTGTCCATACTTGGATGGTTTGGTTTAAAACTAGATTGTTCTTCGTTCCCAAAAGTCCAGTCTTGTAGATGGTGTACTATACTTCTTGCGGAAAATTTTCCTGTCACATCTAGTAAGGCTTTTTACCTATAGTTTCCTGGGTCTGAGCGAAGACCCTTCTTGTCTGTAGATACTGTGATACTTCCTACTCAAGACTTTAAGAGTTTGGCCTATTTTATAACAGTGTACTAAGAGTGGTAATAAAAATTTTCCTCATGCACCCTGATCACATTTAAGACTGATACTGGCACCTGGTCCAGGCCCATTGCAGCCGAAGATCTTGCTCTTCTTATATAGCCTCCTATTTGCATGCTTGAAGGTGGAGAAATATCAGTTTGCTTTTACCACTCATGTCCTGGGGCTTTAACCCACTATTGAGTCCAAAGTAGTGCTTAACTTGAACCGGTGGTTCCAGGTGCTCGGCACTGGCACTTAATTGTCATCACCGTCACTTGTAACAGCTGCCACATGGTGGCGCAGTTTCTGTAATTTAAAGATGAGCAGAACAACATTTGTTTATTAATTAATTATACATTCAAAACAACGAATACCTGCCTGCACAGCCATTCTTATAGCTTTGGGGGCCTCAAACAGTCTGATTTGTCACACTTGTATTCGTGTGGTGGTTGGTAGTTATGTAGGTACTGTCATTGGCCGCGCTGGCAGGGGTGATGCAAGCTGTGGTCGCCTCCTGAGAAGTGCCATGGCACTCACTTTTTTCACAAATTAGGCACTGGCCAAAGCGAGTACCAAGTACGCCCCTTCAAAACTTCACCTTCATGGTAGCAAAGTTAAGTAGTCCAAGGCTTACTCAGGGAGGAAGCGTGGAGAAACTCGGAACATACTGAAACATATAACTTTAATCAATAACTCAGCGGCTAGCCAGTGTTTTACTCAAAGAAAAATAACTTTACTTCCAGCTTACAACGAAACAGCATACACACATTCAGAAGGGTGATTGCTAATACACAGAGGCTTCGGTATCAATCACAGTGCATGGGAGAAGTGGCTGCCGGGTACTCGGCTGTATCCAGGTTAAGGTATTTCATTCTAGTGAGTACAGTCCATGCAAAGATCGGGCCTACAACCCTCCAGGAGGAAACCACTTCTCTGGTTCTCGGGGTCAGTGGTGCTGGAATCATTTCCAGAGTGGTGGTGCTGCCATGAATGGCATGTCAGTGAGGTCATAGGGCTTGTGAAAAATCCAGGTGTTACACTAAACTTAAAGAGTATCCAATGAGGCATTCCAGAGCACATTGTCCCAAGTATGACCAAAGCATGGTGTACTAACAAGGCTACTGCCTTTTACAGAGAGCATATTTTCCATTTGTGGCCACTAAATGTGCATCAGTCATGCATGACTGATGCACATTTAGTGGTCACTGCTAAACCTATGTGGTGCACAAACAATAACGTGTATTTCTGCGTCCATTTCTCATTTGTGCTTCGCACAACTAAAGTGTCTTGGTTCATTTTTATCTTACAAATCCATCACACATCATAATTACAAACAAAAATGCCTTGTGAACTTTTCTTTCTGCTGATATATTTTAAAATGTTGGTAAAGTTTCTTTACAAGTGTTTCACTTTTGTTTTGCGTTAGAAAACATATGACCCTGTGCAGCCTTCTTATACGCAGCAAGGATGTCCCTCGGTTCAGATTACAAAATGCACTCACTTTACAGTCAAGGAAAAGAGAAGTAAACACTAATCGACGTGGTAAAAACACAGAGTTTTGTCAAAAGACATTGCATGCCACTTGAAGTCAGTTTTGTAACTCGCAGAAAATGCAGCACGGTAAAAATAAAATGTAAAGGTCTCTGTATTGAGCTTTACCCTTTGATCTCCTACAAAGCTAACCTGGGGGTGCTGCAGCGCCTTCCGCATCCCTTCTTCTGGCGCCCCTCCAGGTTCCTGTATGCATCCTCCCCTCAAAGTCACCTCTTGGTAATGATCAGGTCGCACATAACATATTTCACAAGTTCACCAGTCTGTTTACACTGCCACGTTTGAGTACACCACCTGTGGTCTTTATGTTCTGAAGTCAGTCGGCCTGCATTTATCAGCTGAGTGCAGGAGCAATGCAGTTCCTGGTGGTATCTGGTTTTGCATGGCCCATCTGGAACAGTTGCGCTATCTCAACCCTGGCCACGTCGCTGCTGACCCTGGCCTTATGTTAAGGCACAGACATGCGCTACCATTTAAAGAGGTGGGGCGACATAAGCGCAGTCCATGCATCAGCGGGGTTGGTTGGTGTTGGATGGGGGCTCATAGATGAGACTTCCTTGTGTCTAACACAATACCCACTGCCCAACGAGAGCCATGCGGGGTTGCGGCAATGATTTCACAGATGTCAGGAGGATCCAATGATGTGGACTGCTATATGGTAGCAGGGCTCACCTCTATTGGGCGTTTTGGATCTCACTCTGTGGCTTTTGAAGGGATACTTTATTGGCGCCAACTTCAGGTGCTTCAACTTCAGGGTAGCTGCAGGGGCCATGGGGTCCCCAGGCCTTACCACCTGTCATGGCCGTATCGATCCTTCCCTGGGTTGCTGCTGCAGGATTCCACACCGCCTACCTTCACTCCTTCTTTTGGAAAGGCATGGTGTTCTTCATGCAAGGGCACCTACAGCATCTGTCCTGAGCAATCATTTGGCACCTTTCCTCAAAGGAGGCCCCTGACAGGTCTTCACCTGGTAGGTTGCAGAACGTTCATGGTACCGGTCCCGGATGTGGAAACGGGGAGTTGGAAGTCAGCAACCCCAACCCTGTCACCAAGAGTCGCTTAGTCTCAACTGGTGTTGGATTCTGGTAGAAAAATCTTGGTTGGTAGTTTGTCCCTTTGTTATATTAAGGTCACAGGCACAGTTTGTCTAATCCAAGAGTCCAGCTGTTGGACCAGCTGTTGGATCCACTCTGGCCAAAACAATGACTATCCACGCTGCCAGATTTAGAGACGACCAAGGCTTTCTTAGTGTGTTGGCTCTTCTCTTGGTGGATTATCACTGCTTTTTGAAGAAGGCCTTTTCATCAGATGTATCTTACCATCCACTGAAGTTTTCGTCTACTATATCAAATCTATGTAGGTTGCCACTTGGCAATTTCTGTGTGTGTTAATTATGTCCTGATGGTGACCTAGAGCGCAGCCTGTAAGGTCAAAACATCATCAATACTTATGCAAACAGACACATTTCCAGGACATTCATTTATATGCCCATGAATTGAGTCCCAATGCAGGGTCCATGATTTTATTAGAAAATGTGTGGCATTTACATTCTTGTAAATACACATACAGCAGTGTTTTGTGTCCTGCCTTCACTGTATGATCACGGAGCACCCAACGTTTTTCTCCATAACTGTTTTTCGTTTGGCGTACTTTAAGCAAAACAAAGAAAATTAAATTGGTTCTGACCTAGGTAACCTTTTTGGTATTTGTTCAACTAAGTCATACTTTTGGTAATTTCCGTTACCACTTCGTTATTGAATGTATATACATATAATTCCACAGTGAACCATTATTGCTTACAACACTGTTTACGTAGGTTCTCTTAGCATATTGGGTTGCACTTGTACTTGCACACTACTGGGACCAGGTAGTTCTTGTTTTTTACTTATGCCGTCCAGGCTGGTCTAGCCACAGTGTCTACCTTTATGTGTTAGCAGGAAGATCTGATGGAGGTAAGATTCTCCTGTTAGGAAACCCAAAAGAAGGGCACAACGGAGAGCGAGGCTACTCCACTTAGTTGCCTGTTAACTTGTGAGGGTTAGCCCCTCTACAGAACAATGGTACAGGGAAAGGGAATTTCCCTACACTCCAAAGGGACTGTCTGTCTCCTCTCCTCCACACCTTGATGTTCCTTCAGGTGGCTTTTGCATACCGTAAGAGTTGCTTCTATTTGCTGATCCTTAACTAAGTCTGTCTGTGGTCTCAGGATATGGTCCATGCGACAACAAAAGGTATGGGCCATCTTCACACCTGATGATACAAAAATGCACTTGTCCTGCTTGGTAACCTTGAATCCATCCACACTCCTGCCTTGATGTCCACTGTCACGTTCCCTAACTAGATTATCATTATCTCACTTATCAGGCTCTCATTGGGAGTTGCCAGGAAACTGGCTGGTATTTCCTCACCCCTTGAGTTACCAATGCCGGGAATACCTATAGCTCTCAGGGGTGAGGAACATCCAACCCATTCTGAGATGTACCCTGAGGGCCCACTAAAAAATGAGTAATAACCCTGAGAATTCACTAAGATATGAGTTATTAACAGGGAGTCTGCAATTCTAGATCTGATCCAAACCCCCTCGTAATACACCATGCACTGTCCCTGACATTCAAACGGAGATTTTGGCAGCTGAAGTCTCTGTGTGAAAAGAAAAAGATCCACCGTGTTCCTGCGGATCTCATAATTCTGATAGGTTGCTGCTGTTATCCATGTCATCGAAATTGAGGTGATTCGTAATGAGGGCCTAAGAGTTTCAGCTCCGCGTCTGTCAGTCATAGTGCTTCCTCGCCCCTTCTCCACCCAGTCATATTTTGATTCTCAGCGGGGATGACTACAAAAGCATCCGACAATTTTGGGCATCAGTGACACAACAACAAACCACAGATTAATACTTGAATAAGAGTTGGGTACGTATTAGTAAAATAAATACACCATCTCTTCCACGTGTCGAAACCTCCACTAGTCCTCTTTATTCAGCTACACTACAGCGAATCACAGGCGCAGCAGTCCATCTTGTATCAGGTCAAACAAGATCTGTCATGCACATCTCCAATAAGCAATTGAAATCCCCAACCCTAAGGATTTAATTTCCCAGGTTCTAATGAAGTCCCTGGTGCAGAAAGAACATAGTGTCATCAACACTTGAGGCGAATGAGTTAAGAACAAAAATATATGTGTTGTTTAGGATCGCTTTAATACCATTATACCTTTGGATGTTAACAGAGTACTTTTTGGCACCTTTAAACTGAACAGTAGTCTGTACAGATCTTCACCTGCCTGATTCCAGAGATATATTCCAAATAACATTGATGGCTTCTCTATTTGCCTTAAAAGTTCAAATTGTATTCCTTGAAGAGACAAATCAACTGCAATAACACAATATTCTTTGTTTGTACACAAGATCATGTCCTCTGCCTCTTCACTGCCCCCATTGATACTTCTAAAACTACTTATCTTCAGATTATTAACCATGGCAACAAAGAGATAATTTTCCAGCACAACTCATGGAGACCTTTTATCTGATTTTTAATTTTCAGCTTCAATTTGAAACAACTTCTGGTAATTTGAACATAAATTGGCAGCAGCTTCAACAACACCCCTCCCCAATCCCCAATTCATACCCTTCCATTCCGCTCATTCCCCATCGTAAGACACAATATTGTATTCCCTTTAAAACACTCCAGTTGAGAACATGCTATACTAATCTTGCCTCTGAAAGACCAGTAAATTTAAATATAAGTCACACTTAAGGCAGCTGAACCTCTCACCCACTTGGCAAGGAGCTGGCATACAGCAGTGGTTTCTACATAGGGGGTTAGGGGCATTGGCCCCCCTTACTGCAGCCATAGCCATTACTTTACTTGAATGCACATACAAACAGTATGTATGCCACCTCAAAAAGCTGCCTCTCCTGGCAGGCAGTAGTAGGTGTGGTTTTATTGCTGACCGGCAGCTAGGGCTGTTTGACTGAACTGCGCATGTCGTGTTGGCTGGCATTTTGCTTATGCTTCTGAGACGGCTTCAACGCATCCAGAACGCCTCGGCACGCCTGATCCTCGACATCCCTCGCCGCAGCAACATCACTCCCCACCTGAGAGACCTGCACTGGCTCCCCGTCAACAAGAGGATAACCTTCAAGCTCCTCACCCATGCACACAAGGCATTCCACAACACCGGACCAGCGTACCTCAACAGACGACTCAGCGTCTACACCCCCCACCCACCAGCTACGCTCTGCCGACAGGTAGAGATACAAAGCTTTCTTACCAGGATTCAAATGTATACCTGCAGATTACACCTTGTGCTCTGTAGCAGACACAATTAACTACCTGAGCTGCCATAAAATGAGCACCATTTTTCTATTATTTACACATAATCTTTTATTTCGACTTCCATAAAAACTACAAGACTGTAATACCAAGAGCCTTATATAAAACAAGTGCCTGTGTGTATTTGAGAGCAGGTGAATGCACCTATGTACTTTTTGTGTATAAGATACTGCAAAGGGGTGTGTCACATGTACTCCAAGACTGGCCTGGATTTTTTCCATCCTAGGCCCCATCCCCGTCTCTGCTCCAGCTTAGTCTTCGTCCTGGCCACTGTGAAAGGAAGGAGGGTGGGGGCTTTGGACATAGTAATGTCTACATCCGCCTCTAGCCCTTCCACAATCTGGCATCTACGTCCCTCTTGGACCCTTTTTGATTAGAAATTAGTGTAAAATTCTGTTCAGATCAACATTTTAGAATATTTGTAGCGCAATGGACCAAGGGGGAAATCAAATGTAGAATGCTGTGTCTGACCAGTTTTTAGACCTTATTTTTAGGTGTTGCATACAGACAATTTTGGGTGGTTGTTGAATGAAAATGTAACTGTGTGCTTTTTCTACTAGCACTTCATGTGTGTTTTCTTGCTTCCTCCCTCATTTAATGCTTCACCCCTGAATGCCCCCTCCTACTCTACATGTTGCTCCTCACCCCCACATCTATTCTATTGCTTCCTCCTCTAAATTTTTCTAAAAAAAGAAATCAGCCTGCCACCCTCTTGTCTCAATTCTTCCCCTCTGCATGCCTTATTAACATAACATTTGTATTTGTAATGTGCATGTACACCGCAACGGGTATCTTAGCGCTGAACAAGAGATGTTTATTGTTACCCAACTCAATGGTACTCATTTTATCGACCTCAGAAGGATGAAAGATTGAGTGGGCCTGCCGGAATTTGAACCTGTGACCATGAGGTCAAACACAGGCCCCTACAGTGGACGCATTAGTCCACTAAGCCACCAGACCCGGCATTCCTCATTCCACCCCAAATTTTGTATCTTTCTTCCATCCCTCCCTCTCTTGTGTACTCCTCGGTGTTAACTATGGGGGGATAAATATATATCTATATATATATATGGACTAGCACGTACTTGATATTTAATAAAGACAATTTGTAAGCATTGGCGATTGGAGTTGTCCGTTCCTGCTGTTGTGCGTGATTGCACATTTGGGAAGTTTCTTGGATATATATATGTGTGTGTGTATATATATATATATATATATATATATATATATATATTCATACATATACACACGCACACACACAAACCCACCACCCCCTGCTTGACGTTGATGGTGTCAGTTGTGACGTTGCGATCACCTATATAGGTGCCACCGAGGCGTGCGAACGTCCGTTCTTTTCTTTCCGCGCCAGCTAAGTGCTTATCCGGAGAACAGCTACCCCTCTGTCTCTTTTTAGAAGACATTTTTCGACATTTTGTCAAGAGATTTTTCCTTGTGTGTCGAGGGATGACTTCTGGACGTATAGGGTTCAAGCCGTATGGGGCCTGTCACCGCGCCATGCCGGTAACTGACCCCCATCTTGTCTGCTTGTGGTGTCTCGTAGCAACCACGGCTCGAAGTGATGCTTGGATTGCCAGGCCATGGAGCCGAAGGCCTTGCAGGAGCGATCTTTGAAGCTCGTTGAAGCCCGGCAGTCGACACCATCGAGCGCGATTCCTCGAAGATCCAGGTCCTGATCGAGGAAGAGAAGGTTGCGGGACCGCTCCAGGAGACCCAAGTCCTCTTCTTCGCACTCGAGGTCCTCAGGACACTCAGGGAAGAGGCATAAAAAGTACAAATGAATTTCAACTTCACCTGGTCTGTAGTCCGTGGACGAGACAGGTAAGGAGCATTGACGGTCTAGGCACGGTTCTGAAGACCATTGCCGGGATCTATTCCGCGCCTCCCCCATTTCCAGGACCCAGAATGGCCCCCGTTCAAATAAAGACTTTTACGGGGCCATGCACTGCATATTTGAGTGGAGCGACCTCTCCGAGGCACCTTCGGGCCCGCAGGCTCAGAGCAGGCCTCACTTTGCTCCACACAGACGGAGCGAGCGCCGGTGGGGTCTAATGGATCCAATTCTGGGTCAGCATCAGGTGTGCCAACACCCCACCCCTGAGAGCTTGGTGCTTAAGGCATCAACGCCCCGTGGCACTTTCCTTTCCACTCCTCCGGATAGGGAATCCAAGAGGCTGGATGCACTTGGGAAGAAAATGTTTTCTTCCACCAGCCTGGCAGTGCGGTCTGGTAACACTGCATGCTTATTGGCTCTTTTTTTCTCGCACACCTTATGGGAAAAGGTTGCGCAAGTGCTGCCACAAGTCCTGAGGAGGCTGGGTCTGTGGTCTCCCAGGCAGTGAAAGATGGAAGAGACGCAGCAAAGTTACCCATTAGGTGTGGCTTAGATATGACTGACTCGCTGGTTAGAGCGGTTTCGTCAATGGTGGCCTTATGGTGCCACACCTGGCTGATAACATCTGTCTTCTTGGGTGGTGTCGAGGCTAACCTCATGGATATGCCCTTTGACGGTACTTGTCTTTTTGGGGAGAAAACTGACTCAGCTCTGGAGCGCTTCAAGGAATCTCGTGCTTTGGTCAGATCTTTGGGCCTCTCTGTTAGACCACATGGCCAGTCTAGCTTCCGCCCCTTTCGCGGCAATGAAAGAGGTTATCAACCGCATCAGCCATGTCCCAGCCACCGTCCTTGGCAGACTCCCCAAGTTGTGCGAGGACGTGTACACAGTTCATTCCTACCTCGTGGGAATAGTAGCCAGAATTAATCTGCCGCCTCCTTGCATTCATATTTTGGTTCGGATAGACCATGCCAATCAAGTTGGAAGGAGAATTCAACACCACCTTCTCCGCTGAAGGTCCATAACATCGGACAAATGGGTCTTGCAGATCATTCAGGATGGCTATTCTCTTTCCTTTCTTTATTTTCCTCCTCCTTTACTGCCAACTCAAGAACGGCTGGTGTGGGGTAGCCCACAGATTTAAACAGCAAGGACAAATTGTGGGCAACTCTGGGACTAATGGTCGCTAAAAGAAATTTCCCACAGTTATGGGGGGCCGAAGGGCCGCCAAAACTTAAGGCCTGGAAGAGGGACATGGACTGGTGTATGATCAAGGAAAAACCTGTATACATTGCTCATGGCTGCCCCCAAAAATGGATTGCCATATGGACCAAATGGAACACTTATCGAGGCACTATTTGTGTTCCGACTGTTCTCCCTTCTGATGATGGACCAACAACACCGTAAATATTGAACTGTTGTGTCTCATTAAATAGTTCCATGTAATGTACTGTGGTCATATTCTTGTTTGTCGTGCAACTCTGCTGTTTGTAAAATATGATGCCGAACTCTTTAATGGTTAATAAAAAGAATTATAAAAAAAAAAATAGAACGGCTGGTGGAGGATCATCTAGTATTACTCAGAGAGCTACAGGTCTCCTGGCCAGGGGAGCTTTAGAAAAGGTTCCGATTTCAGACGTTGGCAGTGGTTGCTGCTCCCTCTGCTTTCTGATCCAGAAAAAGAACAAATTTCTACGGCCCATTCTGGACCTTCAGACTGTCAATGTTCTCCTCAAAAAGGAGAAATTCAAGATTGTCACATTGGCTCCTCAAAAAGGAGAAATTCAAGATGCTCTCGTTGGCTCAGTCTTGTCTGCCCTAGACCAAGGAGACTGGATGGTACCGTTGGACTTGCAAGATATGTATTTTCACATCCCCATCATGCGTGCCCCAGGCATTACCTGCGGTTCAAGGTCGACCAAGAGCACTTTCAATTCACTGTTCTACCATTTGGCCTTACCAGCGTCCCCCGGATGTTCACCAAGGTGATGGCAGTGGTTGAAGATCATCTGCGCAGGTTAGGGGTATCAGTCTTCCCATACCTCGACGACTGACTGTTCAAGGCATCCTCAGCCCCAGCTGTTGTCTCCCACCTCCAGACTATTGCAGACTTTCTGCATTTGCTGGGGTTCACTATAACCGTGCCGAGGTCGCACCTGACTCCTTCTCAGACGCTCTCTTTCATCGGAGCTGTTCTGGACACAGTGCAGTTTCGGGCTTATCCTCCCGAGCAGCGAGTCCAGGATATTTAGGTTATGATACCGATGCTTCAACCTCTATCCTGGATTTCGGTGAGAATGCCTCTGAAGCTGCTGAGACTCATGGCTTCCTGTATCCTGTTGGTAAATCACGCCAGATGGCGTATTTGGCCACTGCAGTGGGACCTAAAGTTCCAGTGGGCACAACATCAGATGAATCTCTCCAGTGTGGTCCAGATCTCGGAGGGAACTTCAAAAGACCTGCAGTGTTGGTTGATGAACCGCAGTTGGTTTAGTGGCAGACCCCTCTCCCTTTCCCAACCAGATCTCACAGTAGTGACAGATGTGTCACTTCTGGGATGGGGCGATCATCTGGGAGAGGTGGAGATCAGGGGACACTGGTCTGTGGCAGAGTCGGGCTCCACATCAATTTGTTGGAACTTCAGGCGATCTGGCTAGCATTGAAAGTATTTCTTCCCTCTTTCAAGGGGAAGTTAGTGCAGGTGTCCATGGACAACACCACTGCCATGTGATAGTGCAACAAGCAGGACTAGGTGGGGTTTGTGGACCTTTTGTCAAGAGGCCCTGCATCGCTGGACATGGCTGGCACAGCAGGGCCTAACACTGGTGGTTCAACACCTGGCAGGTTCTCTGAAAGCCAGGGCAGACAAACTCAATCATCGATACCTAGCAGATCACAAATTACATCTCTAGTTGGAGGTGGGGCAAGGTCTCTTTCAGCAGTGGGAAGAGCCTTGGTTAGATCTGTTCACCTCCGCAGAGAACACGTAATGTCAGCAGTTTTGCGTGCTGGAGTGTCCAAGGCGGCTATCGCTCGGTGACACTTTCCATCACCAGTGGAGTTCAGGCCTCCTGTTCGCCTTTCCGCCCATTCCACTTCTGCCCAGAGTTCTTAAGGAGATCAAGAACGACCGGGCCTAAGTCATTCTTGTGGCTCTGGACTGGGCAAGGAGAGTCTGGTATCCAGCGCTTCTTCAAATGAACCTCAATCCTTCAATCAGGCTGCCCTGTCCAGGAGGATCTACTGTCGCAGCAGCAGGGGTGGGTCCTCTACCCGAATCTGTTATCTATCCTCCTCCTTGCATGGAGATTGAGCGGCGACAGTTGATAGCTTTCGACCTTCCTCTCAAAGTATGTAATGTTATTTTGGCAGCCAGGCGGCCCTCCACTAAGACGGTATACTCCTACCGTTGGCAAAAATGTGCAATATATTGTACAGAAAGGTCTATTGACCCCCTTTCTGCTTCTCTATCTAATGTTCTTTTTATTATTACCCTTGCCCTGCAGGGCTCTACGTTGGGTACGCTCAAGGGTTATCTTTCTGCTCTGTCAGCTTTCTTGCGGCTGCCAGAGAAACCCTCCTTGTTCAATTCCCCTCTTGTAAATAGGTTCTTAAAAGGGCTTGTTCCTATGTTTCCACCTACACCCATTTCATTTCATAAGGCTTTATTCGGAGCTTAAACACAAAGTCCATGAAAGCACAAACATTTACAACACAGAATACAACAGTCATATAAATACAATAAAAAACAGAATAGCAATCCCTGATGCAAAACTTTACAATACAAATACAGCAATCGGAGAAGTAAAAACAATTAAAAAATCATACTAGGCCTTGCTTTGATTGCTTGAAGAAGGAAGGTAGCGGTAAAAAAACATACATCAGATGGCGGGTTAAAAAACAGTTTCATCGAATCATTAACAGTTCTGACTCCATACTTCTTAAAAATGGGTTTTAAAAAGGCTGAGCGGAAATTATCATAAAGTTTACACAACAATAAAAAGTGCGTGGTGCTTTGTACAGTAATATTGTCACAGGGACATGGGCCAATCTGATGTTTTTTGGCGCATGGGAAATCCACCAAATGATGCACAGTCCCAAACCGTAGTCTTGTTAAGACAAACCGATGGGATGGTCTGGTAACGAAGCTCAAATACGGTTGATAACCTGCCGTCTCACAAAATCTTCCGTAGAGCAAACAAGTAGTTAAGTTACCACTGGCCCTTCCACGCCTCTCAGACTTATGGGTCAAAAAGATGGTCTTCATCTCTTTTTTCGACAGGCTTGAGGCGACACAACAATCTTCTCTTAGATTAAAACCATAAATCTCCGAAAAACAGCTAATAAAAAATTTGATCCATGGGGTCTTTTGGTGGTTATCAATAGAGAGACAATCTTTAATAATGGCTCTATTTAAGGAGGTCTCTTCCTTAATCCAGATGGCACGCCACAACATTAATGGTCTAAGGGCGATTAAATCTGAAAGATGATGTATTCCAAACACAGGAGTCTCTTAAGGAAGAGGTTTTCCTCCACTTGTAGGCTCCCAGCCGTAACATGTCCCCAAACACCAGCACCGTAGAGGGCAATTGAGAGACATCTCATTTGGTAGATTTTTAACATATCCTTAATCCGTTTATCCCCTATTTTAGTTGCAAACTTGAATATCCCGTGGGCACATTTCGCCATTCTGGCCCTAACGAGGGCGATCTCGCCTATCCAGCTACCTGTCTTAGAGAATGTAATACCAAGGTAGTTGAAAGAATCCACCGTTTGCACTTTATGCCCATCAATAAAATATGGATGGGGTTTTTTGCGTCCTAATCCACATTCCATAACATAAGTTTTCGTTTTATTGATCAACAGCTTTCTTTCCTTAATGAACCGGGAAAACCTATCCATTAAGCGTTGTAGGCCAATAGGGGTCCTGGACAAAATCACGGCATCGTCCGCATAAAGTAAAACTGGGACGTTAAAATCGTTAATTTTAGGTGCATCCGCCGCTACAGACTTTAAAACAGAATCTACATCATTAATAAAGAGAGTAAAAAGTAAAGGGGCAAGCACGCACCCTTGTCTAATACCACGTCTAATATTAATCTTTGGGGAGCGCTCCCCTCCTGGGCCATAGCGAACACTGGAGCTTAAATTGGCATATAACCGGGCCAAGAAATAAACAATGCCCTCGGGTGCCCCCATTTCAAGTAATTTTACCCATAAAATATTATGGTTCACCATATCGAAGGCACTGCTCAAATCTGCAAAGCAGAGAAAGAGAGAACCTTTCTTGGCCTTCGTATACTTCCCTATTAATAGTTCTAGGTTACAGCACTGTTCGATGGTCCCGCGTCCCTTCCTAAATCCAAATTGAGAATTGGCCAATATATTGTTAGATCCGGCCCATTCCTCTAATCTGACCAGAAGCACCCTACTCATAATTTTCACAGAGGAATCAAGAAGGGAGATAGGGCGGTAGTTCTTTGAATCCCCCCTGTCTCCCTTCTTAAAGATAGGAATAATAATTGACTCCTCCCAAGTAGGTGGGACACCTTTACAAACAGCAGCATTAAACACGTTAGCTATCAACGGGCCCCACAACTTCGGTTCTTTTTTGTATAAGTCAACAGGCACCCCGTCGGGCCCCTGGGCCTTACCACCCTTACTAGCGATAATGCTTCCCAGTACTTAATCAACGGATATATCTAAAGGAACAACAGGCCAGCTGTCCCCGCCCACATCCCTTGGTTTGTCTGACTCAAAAATAGTAGAAAAGTGGGAAACCCAGCTTTCTGAGCTAACATTAGCCGTCAATTCTGGCATTTTGTCATCCTTTAAAAAGGAAGAATCCGATGTTTCGGCTGCCTGATCTAACTTATCCCAAGCCTCTTGCCTTAATTCAGTCTTCCTATATTTGATTGCAGCCTGATAGATGGCTCTAAGCTCCCTAATCACTGTTCTATCCCTTTGTTTTGCTGCCAATGCTACTTTAAGCCCCTTAAGCGCGATAGTGCTAGCATGGTCGAACCACCCCCTTTGTTGACATGTCTTGCCCTTAAAAAATTTGGTAAATTTGTTATCAATTTTAAAATTAATGTCAATAAACTTAAGAACAGTTTCGTCTGTTAATTCCTCGCTCTCTAAAATAACAATATCGGCTAGACAATTTTTAATAATGGAATCAGACAAAATATCTGCTTTGTCACCTTTCCACCTGATTCTGGTTCCATTTGGGCGAAATGGTTCAATGTTGGCGATTTAACAGGTTTTTGGACCCTGCTTCTCCTTCCAGAGTATTGCCTCAATAGTTATACAATTGTGATCGCTAAGTAAATTGTCAACTACCACCGGGGCCATACACCAGGGGCCTAAACTTGAAGATATGCAAATAAAATCGATCACAGTATTTGCATTCCTGCCCGTAAATGTAGGAATAATTTCTCCAGAATCATTTTTTATATTTACCATCATCTCCATATCATAGGTCATCAGGATTTTATTCAATGAATCGCCATAGAGGTTATGGGAAAAGTGGGGAACACCCTCCCCACTACTGTTTACAAAACCACAGACTCTATGGGCTGAGAAGGGACATGCAACAATATTGAAATCCCCTAACCAAATGTGATCAAAATCAATATCATGCTTTGTAATATATTAACCAAGGCAGTCTCCAAAGCAAGCACTACCTGGTGCCTAGTATTATCAAAAATGTTATTATAAAAATTTATTAAAAGGGTATTTCTACCTTGCTCCTGACTAAGCCATAAAATCTGGGAATGGGCCCCAACCAGAACATGTTTTTTTACAGTGATAGGTATTTCCACTGATATCAGAACCAGGAGCCCACCCTTTGCTCTACCCGAAGGGGAGGCAACAGCCGGTAAATGGTAAGAGACAAAACCGTTATAGTTAATGGGGTCCAAACACCAGGTTTCCTGAAAACATATTATCTTAAAATTATTAATAAATTCGGGCCAACCCAGGCAGGTGTCCTTTTGTAAAAGACCTGCAACATTCCAGCAGGCAATTGAACACAAACCTTTGTGGGGAGTATTGTTCGAGGGTGTAAATCCATTATTAGCCGGGGGCATAATCTTAATAAGATGGTCCCCTACCCTACCATCAAGAACCGTACTCCCTACTTTGCAACCACCGGGATCATTGTTAGGATTAACCATAGAGCCACATATGCCTTTGTGCCCCACTATATCTAGTGCCCCAGGGATTGCACCACTTCCTCCTTCACCTATGGAAGTAGCTGCAATCCCTGTGTCTACCAGAGTGGGTACCAGTCAGTCATTGCAATCAAGTCCACTCAGAGGCTGGAATCTATTAGACGTAGTAACATTAAAGCCAGCACGCATATTCTGCTCACTGACCCCCCCCCCCCCCCGGTATGCTCAACATTAGGATTGATATAGTGATTCCTATAAAAATACCCTAGGGGGCGTAGAGCGATCCCATGATCTCGAGTAGGGAGTGAGGCGGCTTTCAGCAAAACAGTGGAGGTAAGATGTGGGTTTCGAAAGTTAATAACTATACAATCTCCACCACAATTCTTGCGAGAGTTACCTATCCAGTTAACTCTTCTGGTGCTTAGAATATCGTCTAATAGACCTAAAGGGAAGCCACACTGACAGTGGAGCCAATCCACGGTCTTATTCTTCAATGAGGTATGGGATTCTCTATAGTTATTATTAGTGCCAGTCTCTCTAAGTGGAGGGACGTTAGTTAGGACAGCTACGAAAGGGGCACATGCCGGTGGTAAATCAGGCTGTGGGCTATTAGGACTTTTTACATTAGGTCCTGCCTGACTCGTAGATACTGAACTTGGGAGGGGTTTGATTCGACCCGGCAACTGGGATGAGTCATGTACGGCAGTTACCTCCTCGCTAATATCCCTGATACAGGCCGTTGGTATTGCCTTATTAGAGATTATAAAGGGGGCCTTAACAGAACCCTGTTCATTATCCTTAATCTTAGTTCCTGTACAGGCATTCATATGTGATTCCAATAAACCTCCCAATCTGACTACTTCATCTGTAATTGTGTCGAGTTTAGTCAATAGGGGTTTAACAAGTAAGTCAAACTTAGCATCTATAACATTAATCAAAAAATCAAGTTGCTCACTGTCCAAGGTAACTATAGTACCATCCGAAACTATTGTTTGGTCACGAATAGCACTGTGCGGTGAGGAGTCAACTCTCTTAATGGTCCGGTTCCCCCCTCGCTTTGACTGGGCAGTCTTACTATTATTCCTACATGAGCGTACTAATCTCTGTGGCCTTGGGGCCGTCATAATAGGAATTGATGGGTCTAAAGAGATTACATGGCTGACTTCCAAATCATTAGGAACCCCTGAGGTTGTGTTAACCGGACTTACTTTATCCAATAGGGCAGCCAAAGTAGAACCATCCATACAGTCAGGGTTGCTACCAACATCCTGAATAGTAATCGGCAAAGGGGTGGATCGATTAAGTGACGGGGGAGACACGGCCTGTGACCCCGACCGCCCCAAAGACTTCCTCCGTTCGTGGTTGATTTTATCAACCATCTTGACCAAGTAATTATCCATTGTGGTGGTCGCCATAGCAATTTTAGGTTTGGGCATTGTGAGCCGGACCTAACCCCGTTGCCCGACTCACCAATGCAAATATAACAAAAAAGACCCCCACGATAAACAACACACCTGTTACCTTTCACAATTAGTGACTTTTAGCCTGAACGTACATATTAGTCCTCAACACAAAAAACAGGCCTAATAGCAAAGATAGAGAACAATCCGACCTACTGGGCAAACATCATGGTAGCTTCAGTAATCTGTGTGCCCCGCCAGCCCCCTCCTGTCCCGGACTGTCACAGACTGTCCGCCCTTTGTCCGGGCTTCGTCCTGGGCATCCCGCGCGCGTCCTGCGCAGCGGCAGACAAGGGGTAATATGGATGCGTGAACCAATAGGCGGGTAGGCGGGCCGCAGCACAGCTGAGCCACGCACGGACTCCTGGGCTCTGGAGTCCCGTGCGCCAATCTTTCACCTCCTGTCAGCACCCCACAGCTCCTCAGGGTCAAACGGCTCCTCAAATGATGCAAATGCCCCTGTCGACGAAGCGGGACCCGCAAGCTTATTTAACAAGGGAGAGGGCGGGTGGGCGGGCTGCAGCACAGCTGAGCCACGCACGGACTCCTGGGCTCTGGAGTCCCGTGCGCCGATCTTTCACCTCCTGTCAGCACCCCACAGCTCCTCAGGGTCAAACAGCTCCTCAAATGATGGAAATGCCCCTGTCGACGAAGCGGGACCCGCGCCAGCGGGTTCCGCGAGCTTATTTAACAAGGGAGAGGGCGGGTGGGTGGGCCGCAGCACAGCTGAGCCACGCACGGACTCCTGGGCTCTGGAGTCCCGTGCGCCGATCTTTCACCTCCTTTCAGCACCCCACAGCTCCTCAGGGTCAAACGGCTCCTCAAATGATGCAAATGCCCCTGTCGACGAAGCGGGACCTGCGCCAGCGGGTTCCGCGAGCTTATTTAACAAGGGAGAGGGCGGGTGGGCGGGCCGCAGCACAGCTGAGCCACGCACGGACTCCTGGGCTCTGGAGTCCCGTGCGCCGATCTTTCACCTCCTGTCAGCACCCCACAGCTCCTCAGGGTCAAACGGCTCCTCAAATGATGCAAATGCCCCTGTCGACGAAGCGGGACCCCTTATCATGCCACAGTGGGATCTCAATTTGACTCTCTGCGCAATTATCCCCTCCGGCTTCTTACCATCAAGACAGCCTTTCTAGTGGCGATAACATCTGCCCGGAGGGTGAGTGAATGGCAGGCTTTGTTATCCAAGCTTCCCTATCTGATGACATTATTGGATAAGGTGGTGCTTTGCACCGTTCCACCTTCCTTCCAAAATTGGTGACCCCATTCCATCTGGGTCAATCGGTCACGTTACCCACCTTTTTTGCTCCCCCGCATCCCTCTAAGGAAGAGGAGAGGCTCCACCGTCTGAACCCAAAAAGAGCATTGTCGTTCTACTGACTGCTCAAAAGAGTTCCAGGTGGACGACCAACTGCTTGTGGGTTATGTGGGAGCTAAAAAAGGTCAGGCACTGCAGAAATGAACCATTTCACACTGGGTTATTATCTGTATTAAAATCTGCTACGCCCTATCTAGGAAGCAGCCCCCTAAGGGTTTACAAGCTCATACCACCAGGGTGAAGGCTGTGACCACGGTGTTGGCTCGTTCGTGTTCCATTCTGGATATCTGCCAGGCATCAACATTGAGCCTCTCTGCACACGTTTGCCAAGCACTACTGCCTAGACAGTCAGGTCTGTAGGACGGGCATTTCGCCCATTCGGTCCTGCAGTACTTTATAGTCTAGCAAAGCTGTCTGCAGCTCACCACCAGGATGGTATGGCTTGGTATCTATTCAAAGGTGAGGAATCTGCAGCTAGAAGTCTCTATCAGATGAATAAGTCACTTACCTTCTGTAACACATTATCTGGTAGAGACAACATCTAGCTGCAGATCCCTTACAGATCCACCTATGCCTCCCCGCTCTGCTGACTTTTTTTTTATAGGGCTAGGGTTGTTCTCCTTTTCAGGGCTCTAGTTTTGACGCACACAAGTCAATTCAATTCATGGCTCTGCGCTCTGGCATGGAAAAGTTGAAAGTAACTGATGTCCGCGGCATCTGGGTGGTGGCTATATAGGTGACTGCGACATCACAACCAAAGCCAACAATGCCGGCAACGTCATACAGAGCCGAATGGAGCCACCTGACGGCGCGAAGGGGTACTGCTCATGCAAAAGTTTCCAGATCCAGTGTGACACCTGGGGAATTCAAAGGTAAGGAATCTGCAGCTAGATATTGGCTCTACCAGGTAATTTGTTACCGAAGGTAAGTAACTTGTTTTTCAGTCTTGGAATGCCAACCGGGATTGAGGCCACAATTGAAGAGCAGGGAGTACTCTAACAGACTCTCCATGTGCATGTCATTGATTGCACTGTAGTAATAACTAAGTAAATAAAATTAAAAAACATAAGTGTCGCAATACTACAGCTGTCTTTTAGCCTAGTATTGTGAAGGCAGGTACTGTCATGGCGCAGTGTGCTGGAAAAATACTGTAATGGAATTGGTGACAGCGGGACAGAAGTGGAGTACTGAACCGTACAGCAGTAGTGCCAACCGGTACAGGACTGGATATTTGTGTTGCCCCATTCCTGGACTGGTACCAGCTGTTACAGGGCAATGAGACCCACTGTAACAGGTCTTCCGATGCGTCATCGCCCACTCCTGTAATGGGATGGTCTGTTCCATGTACACAGATGTGCTGTTCCTGAACTGGGATGGTTTGTGCTGTTACAACAGATGTAAACCTGTGTCTACAGGTCTAAACCTACGTCCTGATGTGCTATTGGAGCGGTATTAGGTGTTCTAGATCTAGTGCTGTGCGCCCCTCCTATAATGGCATGGGGTGCGCTCCTGCCAGTCTAGAGCTATGCGCCCCTCCAGTGATGGCATGGGGTGCGCTCCTGCCAGTCTAGAGCTGTGCGCCCCTCCTGTAATGGCATGGGAGGCGCTCCTGCCAGTCTATAGCAGTGCGCCGCTCCTGTAATGGCATGGGGTGCGCTCCTGCCAGTCTAGAGCTGTGCGCCGCTCCTGTAATGGCATGGGGTGCGCTCCTGCCAGTCTCGAGCTGTGCGCCCCTCCAGTGATGGCATGGGGTGCGCTCCTGCCAGTCTAGAGCTGTGCGCCCCTCCTGTAATGGCATGGGAGGCGCTCCTGCCAGTCTATAGCAGTGCGCCGCTCCTGTAATGGCATGGGGTGCGCTCCTGCCAGTCTAGAGCTATGCGCCCCTCCAGTGATGGCATGGGGTGCGCTCCTGCCAGTCTAGAGCTGTGCCCCCCTCCTGTAATGGCATGGGGTGCGCTCCTGCCAATCTAGAGCTGTGCGCCCCTCCTGTAATGGCATGGGAGGCGCTCCTGCCAGTCTATAGCAGTGCGCCACTCCTGTAATGGCATGGGGTGCGCTCCTGCCAGTCTAGAGCTGTGCGTCGCTCCTGTAATGGCATGGGGTGCGCTCATATCAGTCTAGAGTAGTGCGCCGCTCCTGTAATGGCATGGGGTGCGCTCCTGCCAGTCTAGAGCTGTGCGCCACTCCTGTGATGGCATGGGGTGCGCTCCTGCCAGTCTAGAGCTGTGTGCACCTCCTGTGATGGCATGGGGTGCGCTCCTGCCAGTCTAGAGCTGTGCACCCCACCTGTGATGGCATGGGGTGCGCTCCTGCCAGTCTAGAGCTGTGTGCACCTCCTGTGATGGCATGGGGTGCGCTCCTGCCAGTCTAGAGCTGTGTGCACCTCCTGTGATGGCATGGGGTGCGCTCCTGCCAGTCTAGAGCTGTGTGCCCCTCCTGTAATGGCATGGAGTGCGCTCCTGCCAGTCTAGAGTTGTGGGCCGCTCCTGTTATGGCATGGGGTGCGCTCCTGCCAGTCTAGAGCTGTGCACCGCTCCTGTAATGGCATGGGGTGCGCTCCTGCCAGTCTCGAGCTGTGCGCCCCTCCTGTAATGGCATGGGGTGCGCTCCTGCCAGTCTAGAGCTGTGTGCCCCTCCTGTGATGGCATGGGGTGCACCCCTGCCAGTCTAGAGCTGTGCGCCCCTCCTGTGATGGCATGGGGTGCGCTCCTGCCAGTCTAGAGCTGTGCCCCGCTCCTGTAATGGCATGGAGTGCGCTCCTGCCAGTCTAGAGCTGTGCGCCGCTCCTGTAATGGCATGGGGTGCGCTCCTGCCAGTCTAGAGCTGTGCGCCGCTCCTGTAATGGCATGGGTTGCGCTCCTGCCAGTCTAGAGCTGTGCGCCCCTCCTGTGATGGCATGGGTTGCGCTCCTGCCAGTCTAGAGCTGTGCCCCGCTCCTGTAATGGCATGGGGTGCGCTCCTGCCAGTCTAGAGCTGTGTGCCCCTCCTGTAATGGCATGGGGTGCGCTCCTGCCAGTCTAGAGCTGTGCGCCGCTCCTGTAATGGCATGGGTTGCGCTCCTATCAGTCTAGAGCTGTGCGCCGCTCCTGTAATGGCATGGGGTGCGCTCCTGCCAGTCTAGGGCTGAGCGCCCCTCCTGTAATGGCATGGGGTGCGCTCCTGCCAGTCTACAGCTGTGCACCCCTCCTGTAATGGCATGGGGTGCGCTCCTGCCAGTCTAGAGCTGTGCCCCCCTCCTGTAATGGCATGGGGTGCGCTCCTGCCAGTCTAGAGCTGTGCGCCGCTCCTGTAATGGCATGGGTTGCGCTCCTATCAGTCTAGAGCTGTGCGCCGCTCCTGTAATGGCATGGGGTGCGCTCCTGCCAGTCTAGGGCTGAGCGCCCCTCCTGTAATGGCATGGGGTGCGCTCCTGCCAGTCTACAGCTGTGCACCCCTCCTGTAATGGCATGGGGTGCGCTCCTGCCAGTCTAGAGCTGTGCCCCCCTCCTGTAATGGCATGGGGTGCGCTCCTGTCAGTCTAGAGCTGTGCACCCCTCCTGTAATGGCATGGGGTGCGCTCCTGCCAATCTAGAGCTGTGTGCCGCTCCTGTAATGGCATGGGGTTCGCTCCTGCCAGTCTAGGGCTGTGCGCCCCTCCTGTGATGGCATGGGTTGCGCTCCTATCAGTCTAGAGCTGTGCGCCCCTCCTGTAATGGAAAGGCTAGCACTGCTGTGGGGGCAGAGTCCTGGAATGGCACCAGATGTCGCAGTCCGTAGAGGTCGTTTGACAGCACTAGAGGGGTATGGGTGGTCTGGGCCTGCCCAACAATGCTATAGGGTGCCCCACTGCAGGCAACGAGCTGTGCGCCGCCCCTGTACTGGGAAGGCTAGTACTGCTGCAGCTTCAGAGCGGTCTGTTGGCCTAGTACTGGAATGGCACCAGTTGTTGCAGTCTGTAGCTGTCTTTTGACCGCACTACAAGGATGTGGCATGCTACAGGTGCAGTGCTGTGTGTCTGCCTGTGTGGAATGCGGTGCCCTGTCGCAGGAGCTGTGCGCTGCACCGTACCGGAGTGGTGCACACAGGGTGTACAGCTGCCTGTTACATTGCGGCTAGAAGTTCTGCAGAGCTGTGGGACGCATGTCCCCTGGTGCAGACCCTCATAGACCCAGGAGTGCTGCGGGGACGGGTTTGCGAGCTGTGGCATAGCGGTGGGATACATGCCTGTAGGAAGCCCCCCCCCCCCCCCCCCCCCCGTGCAGTTGTCTTCAGCTGGTGCAGTGCCCCATAGACCGAGGAGTGCTGCGGGGACGGGTTTGCGAGCTGTGGCATAGCGGTGGGATGCATGCCTGTAGGAAGCGCCCCCCCCCCGTGCAGTTGTCTTCAGCTGGTGCAGACCCCCATAGACCCAGGAGTGCTGCGGGGACGGGTTTGCGAGCTGTGGCATAGCGGTGGGATACATGCCTGTAGGAAGCCCCCCCCCCCCCCCCCCCCCCCCCCGTGCAGTTGTCTTCAGCTGGTGCAGTGCCCCATAGACCGAGGAGTGCTGCGGGGACGGGTTTGCGAGTTGTGGCAGATCGGTGGGATGCAGGCCTGTAGGAAGTAACCCGCCCCCCCCCGTGCAGTTATCTTCAGCTGGTGCAGACCCCCATAAACCCAGGACTGCTGCGGTAAGTGGCTTTGGCAGTAGCCATGAGTGTAATTATCGGGGATGTGAGCTGGAGACAGGGAACAGATGGCGCTTCTGCAGTGATAAAGTGTGTGGTTAGCGCAGATCAATGGCTGATATCGGCTCAGGCCGGAGCGGGGCTTCCCCCGCAGCCCCGGCCCTCCTCCGCAGCCCCGGCCCTCCTCGCCTCTCCTTTGTAACGCGAGAGCCGCGGCCGGCTCACCAGAGCAGGTGTGCGCCGCGCTTTCATGTCGGTGTTTACTCGGCCTCCCTGCGCCCTTGAGCCCCTCCCTCGCGGCTTTGGGGCAATCCCCTGCCGCCGAGGGCGCTTTCATCTCCCGGGAGTCGCAGGAAGGCCTCTGATGTCTGGGATCGGGGGAGTTACCGGGATTCAGTGGGAAGACGCGGCTCGGGTTGTTCCCAAGTGTTTGAAGGCGGCTGCGCGGGTCTCCCTGGCGCGGCCAGGTGAGCAGGGCCTGCGTGGCTCCACCCGAGCCCCCACCCAGGCCGTCGCTGCCAGGGCCGGCCCTGATGCATAGGCGCTGGAAGCAGGGGCTAGGGGGATGCTGCGGCCCTCCCCAAAATAACCATGCTTGATTTCAGCAGGTTCGTGAGCAGTAAAGATGCCTGTATATTTTGAACTTGGGTTGTCACACTTACTGTGATGTCAAAGGTAGAGGTCAAATGTCAGGCTGTGTCTTCTGTCAAATTGCTGCTTATTAGGAAACTGATGTTTACTTTGATTTCTTTGGTGGCAAAGTGAGAGGGTTTTGTAAAAGTGACCAGGATGACAATTTTGCTTGGTTACAGGAAGTGAAAGGAAAAGCTGCAGGCTCAGTTTTTTTTAGAACAGAACAACATTTATATATATTTCTGTAAATGAACTGTACACATTTCAAAATATATCAGCCGTTCGCAGTAGCGGCTGGCATGTACCGAGGGTGGTGAGATCGCAGTAGCGGCTGGCATGTACCGAGGGTGGTGAGTCGGGTGAAAAATAAAATAGACTTACCTTCCTCCGCGATGCGCCATCATCCTCCTTTGGTCTTTGATGGCAGGCTGCAACTTCGGACCCAGCCAACTCCCTTAACCAATCCTGGTGTTTCTCTCACCAGCATGAGAGCAGCGCCAGGATTGGAGGGAGCGGCCTTACCCCGTGCTCTCAAGAGCATTCGAGGCCTGCGCATTCTCTAACCCAGGTGTCTAAGACAGCTAGGTTAGAGCAGTTCAAAATGCGCACGGCTGGCTGTCCGTCGCAAGATTGCCGGCCAAAGGGACATGCACATTTTAAACTTAAGCCCACAGCTCCCTGCTGCCACTAGTCAGTACTGACCCGTCCCATCCTGACACTTTGTTAGGGTCGGGTTGGTTGCCGAAAAATATAATGGTAATAAATAACTTTATTACCATTTTATTTCTCAGCTCTGCCTGTGGCTTTTCTTAGTGGGGCGACATTCCTCCGCTCAAATGGAGGAGCCGCCCCCGGCCATTCAGAAAGAACGAATGAAGAACCTTTTTTTGTAATTCTGAAGTGTGATGGAAGCAAAGATTTTAATAAAATCATAACGAATCAAGACACTTGACTTGGTGATGCGCAAATGATAAATATTCACAGACAGGATTTCCACACATTCTCATTTGTGCGCTATATAGATTTAGCAGTAAAAATGCACATTTAGTGACCATTTCAATGCAAAATGTGCTGTCTGGAAATGACAGTGTTCTACCACACCAGTACTACAAAATGCACCACCGGCTACATACGCCCTTACCTCCAGTGCTTAATTTGAACCAGTAGTTTCCGGTGCTCGGCACCAGCGCGTAATTGTCAGCACTGGCTCTAGTGACAGTCCACCACATTGTGGCACTGTCTGTCAAATTTTGAGATGAGCACAAGAGTGTTCAATAAGTCAAGATATATTTAAATCAATACCCGACACTCACACCATTATTATAGCTTTGTGTGACCTGGAATAGTCTGAATTGTCACACTCGTTGCAGTGCGGTGGTTAGTAGTTTTGTTGGTACTGTCATTGGCAGCGCTGGCGGGGACAATGGGTGGTGCAGGCTGCAGTGGCCTTCTGAGATGGGCTCTGGCGCTTACTTTTTTTTACAAATTACGCACTGCTTACCTTTCTCCTGCTGAATGGGCATGACACGTGCCACTCTTGTTTTTTGTGTGATGTTTGGATTTTTCACAATCCCCATGACTTTAGAGATATGGCATTGATGGAAGCACCCCCACTCTGAAAATTGTTCCTACTGCCCTGATGGTGCAGACGAGGGTAGGGGGGATCAGGCTAGTGCCCTGCCCAAGGGGCAGGGGCAGGGGAGAAGGTTTTGCACAATTAAATTCAGGGTACTTGTGCCATCAGTCTCTGGATAAATGGGTGGTAATTACCACACCCATGATATACCATTACAGTAGTGTTGTATTTACATGGTGCAGTAATTACCACCTCTTCAGAGTTCAGAAGGTTGTAATGATGCATTGCATATGATACCTGCGGTTTGCTTCATGATTATCGCATGTTTCATCTTGTTTTTCTCCTCCTATTTTCCATGGACAAATTTCACCAGGTTCTTGTTTGCGAAATGTGTACAGGAAGAATTGTGAGGGTGGAGTAATTCCTTCTTGCTGCAATACCACACAAATCAGAATTTACTTCACCACTCAGAGTAAGACCCTTGAAATACCCCTGAAAGTCAGTGAGATAGTGCTTTATATGGATATAGATGTCCTATATTAAGCAGCGAGTACGGACCAAATTCCTTCATTCGAGGTATTCTGTGCAGTCTCTGACTGCATATTTTTTTTACAAGATTCCTCTGCTTCTCACGGTGTCTGTATTACGAGTTGAAATGTGCAGAAGCGCTGAAATGACCAGGTCCAAAGTCACCGATTTCGGACAATAATTGCACCCCTGCACCATAAGTGCAAGTTTTCATCCCCAGAATGGGAAGTGACTCGACAGACGCAGAATTCCTGGGTGATTAGAGGGTCAATTATGCTCCCATTTGTGCCCTGCTTTGAAGAGCTGTAACATGGGATTGGGAAGCCAGTACAGGTTGATGGTTGAGAGGGGGGGCGTGTGTGGAGAGTGCCGAGGCAGGACAGGCAGGCTGTGTGCTTGTTTGAGGAAGCGTTGCACGCCCTGTCTTCTTGTAGGAGCGGGTTTGGCTTTGCATGTTCCCGCTGCCACACACAGAATTGCACTGGGCAGTGTTCCCACTCAATAAAATTAGTTCTGGCATTCCAGCACCTGAGGTACGGGTACAGGAACCCTGGGCACTTGTGATGGGCTGGAGAGGTCACTCATTTAGGCTTGTAATGAGACCCTAGGTGGATTTCCCAGCTCCAAAATGGCATCACTGCTGACCGTGTCTCACCAGTACCATGATCTATCCCCTACGCTCTGCCTGTTGTATCCCTCTGTTCATAGCCTCTAACTGGCTGTGTCCCTACATCAGTGGTCTCTGCTCCAACCTCTCCCTTAGGCCCAACTGGGGTGCTCTTCTTTCCTTGATACTCTCCGGAGGCCGCGCCTGACTGTATTCCTGCACCAGGTACCTCGCCTGGTAGTGTGTTCTCCTCTCCCTGGTTCGACTCTCTCTGGCATCCTTTCTTGCCCACTTCTGTCTTCCTCCCCGTCTCTATATATTTCCACGTCTGCCATGGGACACTATGTTCTTCTCTTCCAGGTCTTGTCCACAAGACACTGGGTCGTATTCTCACCCAGATAGTTCCCCCTGGGCTCTGTCAATGGTCACTTTGCTGCCCCAAATCTTATTATCGATGTTTGTGTAGCACTGACCGCTTCACAAGGAACATGATAAAAGACAAAATATAGCATAACAGGTTTAGGTTGAGAGGCAAGAGCCGTCTTGTACAGTCCTAGCCCTTCAGGTACATTCTGAAAGGTATGTGTTTACGTTTCTCTGGAAGGCTGGTAAATCAGGTTTGAATCCGAGTTCTGTAGGAATGTGTTTCCAGATTCTTGGCACAAATCAGGAGAAGCAAACACAACCAGATGATGGCTGGAGCACTGAAGCTTTTCAATCACTCACCCCAATCAAGAGATCTTGGTTAAATCCATCGTTGTTTTGCTCACCATGAAACCCCAGTTTGGATCCAGCCATATGCAAATCAGTCTTGACCCTGCTCCTCATGGGAACAGCCCAGCTCAGCATAAATTGCAAAGTCAGGTCCTCCCTGGACTGGTAACCAGCATCCTGGGACATGTTTCGTGGTGTTAACCCTCATTAGCCTGGCTAGCTTGAATCCAGTGGCACAGCGAGCAAAGGACCCACATCTGGGCATACCCTTGACCACTTAGTGCAGACATAGCAAACACAAGATGATGGACGGAGTGCTGAATCCTTACAACCACTCTGCACTGCATTCCCTCCTAGAAGCCACTGTGGACATGTTCTTGTTTTCCAGGGATTTCCCCAAAACACTGCAGGGTTTTAGATTCTCACAGATAGTCCATTATCTGGTGTTAATTATTCCTCGTGTCAAAAAGGCCAGTTCAGGTGGCAAGTCTTTTTCTTACTCGGCTCCTCATATCTAGAAGAAATTGCCACATCATATTCAAACGTGCTGTTATCACTTTCTGTTCAGGAAAGTACTTCAGACAACTTTCTTCTGATTTAGCTGCTGTTGTTGCCGTTGTCTCTTGTTTGCGCTGAGAAACCCCTCCCGGGGTGATTCATGTGCGTTATAAATTAAAATACCATAATACTAGAGGCACGGTGGGTTTTTACTCTCTTATTTGCAACTTCACACTACAGTTTATTTCTCTCTCTCATATTTACTTTTTTGTGGACAGGTACATTCTGCTTTCTAGTCTTTGCACTCAGTCACTGACGAGAGTCCTTCCTTAAGTCTTTGGTATTTCATATTTTCCTCTCTCCTAGGTCTTCCGTATCTGACACTCTCCCTAAGACCTTGATTCCGTGCTTCTATTCCTTAGGCCTTTTTTTTCTATGTAACCATTTATGTTCCTCTCACTTAGGTGTTCCTTCTCTGGTATGAGTTCTGTAGCCATCTCTTAAGACCTTTATTCTCTGGCACTGTTTGTTCCACTTTCTGAGGCCTTCCTTATCTGGCACTTCTTATGTTACTCTCCTCAAGTTGTTATTTCTCTGGCCTGTTCCCTTGTCTTTAGTTTTCTTCTATGGGATTACTTTTGTTCCTTTCTCTGACGTCTTATTTCTCTGGCACTCATACCAAGGCATTCTTCCTATGGCACTGCTTATGTTTCTGTCTTTGAGGCCTATATTCTCTGGCACCTACCCCATACTCTTGCTCAAGCCTTCTTTCTCTGGCACTGCATCTATTCTTCTCTCTGATGCCCCCTTTTCTCTGATGCTGGCTCTGTTCCTCTCTGCGAGACCTTCCTTCTCTCGTACTGGTACTGCTAATGTTCTGTGCTCTCAGGCCTTTTAGGTCTCTTCTAGGTTGTGGAAAATACAATTTGTGAACAATACTAATACTTAGAATGGGATTTTGTCCACCCCTTTGCTTACCATTAGTTGGCTTTTGTGTCACTCTACATTCATACATCTTTTCGATTTGATGACTTTAATCCTTCCACTGCTCACATTCAGGAACTAGTACTGCTTGCTTTCAGCATTCCTTCATGTGCTACTTTGCCCCTAAGTACCCGCTGATTGGCATGAGCAAAAATCATTGGTAAAGTCTGCTGAAGTCGAGACCTATCAGCTTTGCTAATTCTTCTTTAACACTGGTTCTATTTCTCTCAGAGGTCTCACTTCTATGGCATTGGTTCTGTTCCTCTCTGTGAGACCTTCGGCCATACCCCACCAAGACATTCCTTCAGTCACTCTAGTTCTAGTACTCTCTCTCGGGCCCCCCTTTTCTGTCATGTTCTAGCCCTCTCATGCACCCTTTCACTGTTAATGACCACTGTCTTGTCCTTAAAAATGGGTCATCAAAGGTTAAATAAATAACCATGACTCCATGCCAACTACTAGTTTAGTATGCAAACCCGCCTCCAGGCCCACACTTGCAGAATAGCTTTCTTCAACCCTCCTGGAATGAGGAAGAAGCTGTGCGAATATTCCAATTGATGCAAAATCTGAAAATATCTCTGAAAGGGAGGAAGGAGAGAAGACTGGCACAGAGCAATCCATTGTCTGTTAAAAAATGGTTCTGTCATGAAGCAGAGAGAGCGTGGAGTTCACAGATTCATCTGGTAAAGGTAATGACTATTAGGATGGCTGCTTCCCTGTCTCAGCCATTAGACTGTAGAAAGACTGGTGTTAAACTTTTTTTGGGTAAAGCCTATAGCTCTGGCTTGCATTTAGAGTCCCGGCTAAAATATTAAAAAAATTGCTACAGCAAAAAAATAATTATTTTCTGTCTTTGAGTTGAATATTTTAATGCGTGAGGATTCATTGTACTTTTGAAATGTAACCGCCCCTAATGCATTTTAAAGCAAGCACTTCATATGAGGCGGAATGATAACCTAACAGCTAATATAGCATGAGAAGAGAGAGAAGTACTGCTATGGTCACAGCCAAACTTCATTTTAGGTATATTTTCAATAATTGGTGTAGGAAATGACTATCTTTTGTGTGATGTCATCCCAGTTCTTGCCCTATCTGCTTTTCTGGCTTTAGAACTCCTCATATGTTACCCCTGCTAAATAGGAGTACAGTTCCCACTCTCCCCCTTTAAACATGTTGCAATTGGCTTAAACCTGATTGGTGCAGTTAACTTTCTTATAAGGCCATAGTATATGGTGCAGAAATACACCTTGCGTATAGAAAGTTAAATGTCACCTGCTGACTGCAGTACCTATTTCTTATAAGGCTGTAGTATATCGTGCAGAACTACACTGCTGGTATGGAAAGTTAAATGCCATCTGCAGACTGCAGCAACCACTACAATGCCAAGGAAAACATGGCTTCAGGCCTAGCATGTGTAGCCTGCCAACAGCAGCTTGAACCCTGCTGCACAAACCTGTCAAAATCACCTTTTTCACCAGTATGAAAGCATGATTTTTAAATGTTAAATAAGTCACCCCCAAGCACGCCTTGATGCCCAAAAGGTAGAGTGCATAATGTGTAAGACTGTAACATGTTTGTCACTAGAAATTGCATGTTCTCCCAGTGACTAGGCTCAAAATGACATTGTTAATGGTCATGCTGTAACTGATACAAAAGTCAAAGTATAGATTATACATTTTGTCAAAGTTGTATTTATTATCAACAAGAAAGAAAGTACAAATCATGACACTGATAATATCACAGAATGGACCGGCAAGCGAAGAATATGCAAAAGAAAGGGCCAGACCCGACCCAAACCCGGACATAGACGAGGCAAGCTTCCCCTCTAGTAATATATGCCAAAGTAAGTGTACAGCTGTGCGAAAATATGAGGCGTAGGAGGCCCCCAAACTGTGTCCCGGAGAACCCCCAAGGGCAAACCCCAGAGACCAATAGTCCGGTGTCCACAGTCTAGGTAGAGAATAAGAGTCCATTCAAGCCGCAGTCTCCGTGCCAAGGAACATCAAACTGATTTTATAGAAAACCCAACTCCCCACCAAACCCCCCCTCCCCACCCCTCACCCCCCATTAGGGAAAGGAGAGAAAGAACAGAAAGAAAGGGAAGAACCATAGAGCGAGAAGAAGAGGAGAAGCTCGAGGAGGGAAGCCGGAGATCCAGGGTCGGAGGCATATCCATCAAGGGCGGGAGGCCGGGCTATGCCCCAGCCAGGCAGCACCGTGTCCCCGAAAGGGACCACCCAGGGGGCCCCCTAGCGGCTCCCTCAGTAGGTTACAGTTGGAACAACCGCAACCCCCTAATCTGGGGTGGGCAAACAGCCGCCGGCAGACCCCGAGAGAGGAATGTCACCAGTGGGCCCCAGTTGAGTTTGAATGCCGGATAGTCGTCTCTAAAGATATCCGCCATTCTCTCCAGACTTAGAAGCCTCCAAAGGCGGGAATGCCACATCGAGGTCGTGGGAGCTGCCTGTTTCTTCCAGTTGGCAGCGATAGCCACCTTTGCCGCCCCCAAGCAAAGCCACATAATGGCCTTGTCTGCTCTGATAGCGCAGGGAGGGGTCTCGAAGGCCCAACAGCGCGGTCTCAATAGATGAGGGGATCGGGTGCCCAACATAGTCTTGATTTGCGCCAGTATCTCTTCCCAAAAAGGGCGAATAGTCGGACAGGACCACCAGATGTGCTTAAAGTCCCCCAGTAGCCCGCACCCTCTCCAGCAGCGGTCAGAAGTGCCTGGGAAGATGCGCCTCAGTTTGGCTGGGTAGAGGTACCAATCTACCATCACTTTCATATGTGCCTCCCTTAGTTCTATGGAGTGGTTGTGTTTTGCGATGTCGGACCATAGTGCCTCCCAGTCTCGCTCCTCAATCGGCCTATTCACCACCGCCTCCCATGTAGCCATGAAACGTGGGGTTGGGGAGACCACAGTGGCCAGGAGATGACCGTATAAGAAAGAAATTACCCCCTTCATGGTAGTGGTAGCACGTATGAACTTCTCAAACGGTGTCTGGGGTCTATTGGTCGCCCCCTGCATGGCAGGCGACTGGAGCCAGTGACGTAATTGGGGATATCTATAGTGTTCAGTTTGCGGAAGGCTAAAGACAGACCTACATTCTGAGAACGTCATCAACCGAGAGCCTCTGAATAAATGCCCAACCATTAAGCACCCTCCCTCCTCCCATGCATTGAACGGCCCCCTGGTGAGCGCCGGCGGGAAGGCCGCGTGTCCGTGGATGGGGGTGTGAGTGGAAGGAACAGTGGTCCATCGATCGTCGTGGGATAGAGTATCCCAGACCCGTAGCGTCGTTCTAGTGGGCGTACTAATGTATGTATTATCCGGCCTATCGCTTTTGGGACGCCAGACCAGATCCCAAATCGTCCGTCCCGCAATCGACCTATCCATATGTAACCAGTGCTTATCTGACTCTCTTTTAGACCACTCAGTCAGCACCCGCAGCTGTGCCGCCTTGTAGTAGAGGTGGAAGTCGGGAAGGCCCACTCCGCCCGCAGAGCGGGGCCTCCGTAACAGAGAGTACGACAGGCAGGCTCTCCCCCCCTGCCATATGTAGCGGGAACAGAGAGAGCGCACGGTCGAGAAAAAGGAGAGAGGAACCTCCACAGGGAGGGCCTGAAATAAGTGGAGCAGCTTCGGCAAGACCGTCATTTTAAGCGAGTGGATGCGCCCCAGCCAGGAGATGAACAATGGTTTCCAGCACGCCAGATCAGCCTTAATGTGAGCAAGTAGGGGGGGGGGAAATTAGCCCTATAGAGGTCCTCCACCAATGGTGTAAGTCGAACACCCAGGTATTGAAGAGATTCAGTCTCCCAGCGGAAGGTCGTGCACTGCTGCAGCCTCGGGAGCTCCTCCTTGGGTATCGTAAGGTTGAGAATATAGGATTTGTCTAAGTTGATCTTAAATCCCGCAACCCGTTCAAAGCGCTGCAGCTCTGCATGTAGGGTCGGGAGGGACGTGGAAGGGTGAGTGAGGGAGAGAAGGACGTCGTCCGCGAAAAGAGAAATCTTGTGTTCCTCCCCTGCAAACGGAATGCCCGATATCTGCGGATTGTGACGTACGGCCAACGCCAGGGGTTCGATGCTCAGGGCAAACAAAAGTGGGGAAAGGGGGCAACCCTGCCTCGTGCCTCTAGAGAGTGTAAAAGGCGCCGAACAGGTCCCGTTTACCTGGACGCGTGAGGTGGGAATCCGATAGTTGGCCTGGACCATTGCAATGAAGGTGTCTGCAAAGCCCATCTGTCGCATAGTGGAGAATAAGAATCCCCAGTCCACCCTGTCGAACGCTTTTTCAGCATCGAGACCGACCAGGAGGGCCGGCATGCGCTTTTTAGAGGTTTTTTCTATCAAGTTTACTATACGGCGTGTGTTATCATGTGTTTGCCTCCCTGGAATGAAACCCGATTGGTCGGGGTGTATCAGTGCTGCCATAAGGGGATTGAGCCGTCGGGCCAGGATAGCGGAGTACAGTTTTGCGTCCAGGTTCAAGAGCGCGATAGGCCGGTAGGAAACGCACTGATCTTTGTGTTTCCCCGGTTTTGGGATGACCGTAATGACGGCCTCTGCCATGGAGGGCGAGACCGCTCCCTGAGCGATTACGGCATTAAAAAGAGACTGCAGGCGCGGGGCCAGTTCTGGCGCAAAGGCGCGATAAAAGAGGGCCGTGAAGCCATCAGGCCCCGGTGCTTTATTGAGTTTGAGCGCCATAATGGCTTTGGTGACTTCCTCTAAAGAGATGGGGGCGCAGAGGTCTGCGTTGACAGAGGCGGAAACCTTGGGGAGCGTCAAACCCTGCAGGTATTCAGTCTGCAGCGAGGCCTCAAGAGCGTCGGAAGTATACAGCTTGCTGTAGAAGGATCGAAAACAGTCCGCCTTCCCCTTATCGGAGTGTATGACCGTATCTCCCGCATCTCTTATCCCCTCCATGTATTCTTTATCCCTTTTAACGCGGAGCTGGCGGGCCAGATGCCTCCTAACTTTGTTCCCCTGAGCATAGGAGGTTTGACGTAGGCGCAAAAGAGTATGTTCGGCCCTGTTTGCGTATATCGACTTCAGTTTGCCCCTTAAGGCTGTAAGGGGCCGCAAGGTAAGGCGGGAGGGCTTGGCATTATGGGCCTGCTCCGCCGCCAACAACTCCGCTTCCAAGCACTCCCGCTCCGCCGCTCGCTGACGGTTGAGCGCAGAGTTAAGTGCAATACATTTGCCCCGAAGCACCGCCTTAAAGGCATCCCACCGTGTCAGCTCCAAAGTCGCCTCCGTGTCATTAAGGGTGAAGAATTCGTCAATGGCCTCGCGCAGCAACTTGCGCAGCACGATGTCTCTAGTGAGAGAGGCGGGAAAGTACCACTTGGGCTGGGGATCCCGTGGGCTATCCCACTTGAGGGTGACCGCGACCAGACTATGGTCAGAGATAGAAAGGGGGAGAATCCGCGCGTCTCTCAAAGAACCCGACAAAAAGCGACTAACGAAAACGTAGTCCAGCCGGTAGTAAGATTGATGGACATGGGAAAAATGTGTATAATCTTTGGTGGAGGAGTGTAATGTGCGCCACGCATCACATAAGCCAAGGTCCGAAAAACGTTGTTTGGTAGCTAGGGAGAAGGAACCCGATTCCGCCCTCTGCGCGTGAGAACTGTGAAGGTCCGCTCGCCATACCAGATTAAAGTCCCCCATCAAGACGACCGAGCCCTCCGCAAACTGCTCCAATTTTGTGCACACTGTGGCCAAAAACCCCGCCTGACCCGCGGTAGGCGCGTATATCGCGATGAAAGTGCATTTCTGACCCCTGATAATCCCCTTCACCATCACCCATCGCCCCTCGCTGTCAGAACGCACATCTAAGGGCTGGAACTTCACCCCGCCATGGAACATCAACACCACACCCCTCTGCTTAGTGGTGGCTGAGGAACTGTATATGAGTGGGTATGACCTATATCTGAGCCTATGTTCATCCCCCTTGCGAAGGTGTGTTTCCTGGAGGGCAACTACATCCAGGTGGTGGTCGGATATGTATTTCAGCACCCTCTGGCGTTTCTGGGGTGAATTAAGCCCTTGCACATTCCAGGAACCTAAGGTCACAGCCATCTTGGATCTAGTAGCAACACTCCGGCATATGCATGTCTCAAGGCCTGTGCCCGCGTTCCCCCGTCCCCCTCCATCCCTCGTATAGAGCCCCCCTCTCCCCTAGATAGAAAAAGAGAAAAAGAGATAGAAAAGAAAGAAAAGAGGAAAAAGAACAGCAGAACAACCCCATGATCACATCCCATCTAAGAGCAGGGGTCTCGGAGGGCACCCACCCCCACCCCGGTTGCATAAATCGAAATAGGAAAAAGAACGATGGAAACCTCCATCAATGCTGAACCCAGGTCCCAGACAAAGCCGGATCACGTATAACCAGTGTCCAGAGTGGCCCTCCTCTCATGACCAGCAGCAACCCCCCGCCGCACACCCATCACACGGAGCCAACAGGGTCCTCAGCTGGCACACTGAACCCCCCTCTGTAGGTAAGTTCTCCTCAAAGCGGCCTCCCTCGCGGACTCATCAGGGAGGAGAGCGACCCGCCGTGGCCCACTCCCCAGCCGTTGCTCCAGAGCCGCCGGCCGCCATGTCTCCAGCACCCTCCTGCTCGCCTTCTGAGGGAGAAAGTCCCAACAAGGCCCGGCCGGCCGCGAGGTCCACCACTGTCCGCTGCTTGTTTTTGTATTCGAAAGAGAGGCCAAAGGGGAAAGTCCATCGATATCTGATGCGCTCAGCTCTCAACTTGGTAGTCAGTGGCCTAAAGGACTGGCGTCTCGCCAGCGTGGCCGGCGATAGGTCCTGAAACAATGAACACGTGAAGCCCTGAAATGAGACCTCCGGGGACGACCTGGCCGCTGTCAGGACTGCCTCCTTGACTTTATAGGAGTGGAATTTAGCCAGGATATCCCTCAGCCGTCGGCTATCACCTGGTGCCAGGAAGCCCACCCTGTGCGCACGGTCAAGCTTGATTTTGAGAGTTTGTGGCTTCACCACCTCTGCGAAAAGGCCCTCCAAGAACGCCTCGAGATCCGGGCCCTCCGCTCGCTCCTCCAGGTGACGCACACGGATGTTATCGCGCTGGGCGTGGTTCTCCAGGTCCTCGGCCTTGAGCTGCATCTGTGTTAGTTGGACCTGGAGGGCCTGGATCTGTCTCGAATGGTCCGAGGACCTGCCACCCAAGTCCTGGTGTTGAGCCTCTAGGTCCATCACCCGCGTGCCCACTGCGTCTACATCCTGCCGTAGGCCTGACAGTTTGTCTTGAATGTCCGAGCGCAGTTGGTCGATGGAGCGCTGTACATCCCGGCCAATCTCCTCCCGCAGTTCGGCCTTGAAGACTTTCAGAGAGGCCAGGAGGTCCTCCTTGGTCAAGGCCATCGCCCCAGATGGGGCGGCCGCCGCCCCGGAAGGTCCCCTCTCCGCTGGGCCGAAAAAGGCGGTCACCGGTGCGTTTCGTTTGGCCGGTCCCTTCTTGGCTGTCATCGGGCCCCCCTGGCAGGGCACCACGCCCCTCCAACGAAAGCGGGCGGCCCCCGGCGGGCACACAACTATCTCGTGGTGGCACACTGAACGCTCCAGGTGGGAGTGGGGTGATCACCGGCGGGCTCCCAGCACAACTCCTGCCTCCAGTTTACTCCATGGGTGCGCTTCAGGCGTCACCAAGCCCCCTCGCCGAAATCCAGGCCACACCGGCACGGTCCCCGGGGCACTCCCGGGCGTCCCGCAGCGCTCACAGGGCCCCACCAGGAATTCCCCGACCGGGAGGTGTGCACCCCCCGCCGGAGGACTCCACCAGCCTCCCGAGGGAAGGCACAAAGCGTAGGGGGTCCGAGTGTCCTCAGATGGTGCCTCCGTAACTCGGCAGGAGCAGCACTCACCCGATGGGCCGGGACGCCTCCTCCAGCCAGTCCGCCAGGCAGAAGTTCAAGCCGTGATCGGAAGGGAGCCCCGCTCTCTCAGCCTCTCCTGCGTCGCCGCCTCAGTGTCGATCGGGGACCCCGCCTCGCCGTCCGACGCCAGCAATCTGACGGGCCGCCACCTCAGCCGCTGCATTGAGGGCCGCCGCGGCGAGGATCCCTGCCGCGTCACTGCTCCGTATGCCACGGAAAACCCCGGCGGGCAGATGATCAGCCCTCAGCTCCCTCCTCCGCCCTCGGACTACAATGGAGGCACCCCGGGAGGAGCAGGGCCGAGCGCCGACCTCCGCTGACTCGTCCGCGGCCGTCACGGGGTGCGGTCCAGGCCCAGGAGGCCGCCATCTTGCGGGACCCAGTCGCGGCCACGGCCGTCATGCTGCGGGCGCTACAGAGGACCCGGGAGCCAGTCCGGGCCATGGCAACGTGTGCTCTGCAGTTGGGCGCGGCAGCCGGCGGTAGGAAGACCCGCCTGGGGTCCCTGGGACAGCTCTACAACCGGGGGAAGACCAGGGTGGCGCGGGAGCCGACTCGAATCAGGTCCGGTCGGCCATCTTGCCTAAGCCACGCCCCTAGATTATACATTTTAACCCATATCTTTTGACCTGTGCCAGCTACAGATACCATTGTCCCGCTATAGCCCACGAAAGGAGAATACTTCTCAGGGAACTATATCTGAGGGAAAGAGCAAGCACCTGCCTAGAGGCCTCGTCCATATGTTTCACACAAAAGGACCCCTCCACCTTGGCTCGCTGTGGGAGATTCATACATTCTCTCAGGGACGCTCTCCAGCCTCGTCCTGGCACTCTTCAACGCCCCGCAAAGTGCAAAAATTGATACTGGACTACTTTAAACCGAATCCTGGGGTTGGTCATTTTGCCTAACCAAAATGAAATAATGAGGTCACGTCTTTATATCAGCAAAGACATGCCATGGATGGAACCTATAGCACTCCGACAGGATTTACTTACCTTCAGATTAGGAACACCAGTGATTAGGGATCACGAACAACCTCACTCATTAAAAGTCTGCTTTAAGCTCCATGACGTATAAAGCACAAGCACTTTCACCAAAGAACTTGGATTAAGGGCATAATAGGCATTGCCAAAGGGAATTGGAGGAAGAACCGGAAAATGGACTGCTTTCAGGGGCCGACCCATTAAGTAAGGGGATGCTGCTAACACAAATTCTAAGCTTTTAGGCCACTTAATTGCACAGAGCACATGCACTTTACTAGAGAACTGGGGCCATAGGCAAAATATGTGCTGCTAAAGGGTGAGGGCCACAGAGTTGGAAAACTAATGGGATATAAAACTGGGGATACTGTCTTCATGGTTCGGTCCGCCATGATGTGTGTGCCTTCTTGCACATAATCAGAAGTTACCTTGCCTTTTTCGAACTTTCATGCAAGGCCCTGCTGCAATTCATTATGTAAAAACATTTTAACTGGACATGAAAGAAATTGATGTTCTTTTAATTTACTTGAAGATTTTAGCTAGCGTACACATTTTTGTGACTCATTGTTACGGCTTTTTTTCATTACTGTTTTTTTTCATTTCATTACTCTGCAGCACATCTAGGACACTCTGAGGCAGTGACGGCTCCTCTGCAATGGCGGAGGTGCGTTGCCCCACTGCCTGTCTGAGAGCCAGCAAATGTAAAATAAAACGATGTTCTAGCATCTTTTTATTTTACATTTGTCGGCTCTTAGCCAGCGGTGTTGGGAGGGGTGGACTGAGGCATGGGAGTGGGGAGGAGGAGTGCTAGTGCACTCCACTCCCTAAGTGCTCCTGTGTGTTTGGCCGCCTTGTTAGGCCGACCAAAACATACATGCGCACTTAGGTTTTCTCCAGCCCAGCTGCATTGAGCAGCCGGGCTGGACAAACCCCACAGACTCCCTGGTCTGAGCAGGGTGTCTTTCCTGCCTGCTCAGACCAATCCTTCCGCGCGACACCACCCACCACCCTTCGTTTATGGCGGCCACCGCTGCTCTGAGGTTGCGGTAGCGAACATAGTGTGTATGAGCCGTGGAGTAAGATAGGCCTGGTGTTGATAATAAAACTGAATACGTTTGAGGCGGGCATTTCTGGACTCTCTAGGCGCGGATTCCAGGAACCTTACTCCAGGCTGAGTCGTTTATAGTAATTCATAAATCTTCTTTCCATCACGAACAGAGACCCTTAAGAGCTGGTCGCACTCCCTCCATTAGAGCCCTGTAGAATAGCGTGACCGCTTTCGTCCGCCCCCATAATGAGGAAAAGCTGGCGTAAATACTCATGTTCCGGAGGTTCTGCAACTCAGGAACCCCACTACTTGTGTATCTTGTGAGCCAGGGCGCATGGAGTAAAAAGTATCCCACTGAGAAATTTTAGGTCTCTGCGGAATGGCGGCTTTCTGAGCTAGCTCCGCCGGCCGGGACGTTATTTTTTCATTGATCCGCTCTTTTACTGGGGCAATACTCGGAATACTTAAGTGGCCGGGAGCGGGATACCTGGTGCTTGCAATGATATGATTCACTGGCGGATGTCTAGCGGCATACACGGCGGCGGAGACAGGTGTGTGTGACCGAGGCTGTGGCCGAGAGTTCTGGAGACCTGCGCTAGCTGGGGGAATTACTGGAGTCCGCGGCTTCACGCTGGGCCTGTGTAGAGTGACGCACACGCGGTCTGAAGACGGCGCCCTTTACAATGAACCATACCACCGCGTTGGATAGACTGCGCTGGCGGCTACAGGCGCGGAGTGAGTAGTGAATATCAACACTTGAGGCAGCGTGTGACTTGGCGTAGTGGAGTGGAGGCCGCCATTATAGCCACACCTGGGACGGAGGTGCCGCGGGCGCTGTTGGCGTGTTTGGGCCTGCACCGATTCTACACTGCGGATCAGCGGTGCCCTACACGCGAAGCGGAGGTCATTGGTGCGAAGGCCGAAGTGTCGGCGGCGCTACACTCGTTTACCGGCACCCTCCTGATTGTGGTGGTTTGACCGCATTGTGTGGATCTTCGGGTGCTGGGGAGTTGTGGCGAGACCCCCACACCAGTGCTGACTACACCCGCTGCCGCAATATTTCGCCTAGTGCACTATCTGTATTGCGTCAACAGCCTTGCCTAACCGCGGTCCGGAAGGGCGACCACAAGATTACTGCCTGGCCCTACGGATTCACCATGGGCAAAACCGACACTAAACAACAAAAGTTAACTTTTGAACAGCGACGCACAGGCAGACATGTCGAACAAGATGGAGACGGCGCTGTTGGAGGACAGACGGAGATGCCACCAGAGACCCCAGAAGAAGACCTGCGCACAATTATGCTAGAAATGCGCTCCAGTCTCCGCAATATTGATACTAAGCTGGACATCCTAACAGCCCAGATGGACGCTGTTAAGTCTCAGGTCGGTGCTCATGAACAACGTCTAGATGTTTTAGAAAATAGACATTCAGATTTGCATGACTTTAAAGTTGAAACGAAAGATCAGGTGTCACAGATGGACAAACTTCTACAGGTGATAAGGGCCAAGAATGAAGATTTGGAGGCCAGATCGCGCCGCAACAACGTGCGAATCACGGGAGTTCCGGAAACGACGTCGATTAGCAAGATGGAGGTTTATGTAGCTGACCTATTACGAGACCTATTTGCTGCGCACCTATCCCCGCTTTTCGCGGTGGAGAGGGCCCATCGTGCTCTGGGGCCCCGGCCGCCTGTGGTGGCTACACCACGTCCTATACTGGCTAGGCTCTTGAATTACCAAGATCGAGAGGTGGTGCTGCGGCAGGCCCGCTTGATGGGTAAGATTACTCACCAGGGAAATCAACTAGCCTTCTATCCGGACTACACCCCAGCAGTTCAGGCGGCAAGGAGAGAGTTTATGCCGGTGAAGCGAATACTCCTACAGTCTCAAATTCAATATTCCTTGTTGTATCCTGCGAAACTAAAGGTCTCCTGTGACGGAACAACCCACTTCTTCACAGATGCGAAATCAGCTTTAAAGTTTGCTAAACATATCGGTGGCAAGGCAGGGAAGGCGAGCCCCCGAGATGCGGAGGCGACTGGAGCTCAGCTAAGTGACAATGACTAATCTCAGACACAGTTTGAACCCTACTACCATTGTTTTATTAGCTCTCCATTTGTATGATGTAAGGAGGCAGTTTGTCAGGGATTTATTGCTGGCTACAGCGCCTTTTCACCATTTGCTGTTCTTTTTTTCTTGTGTCACAATGGTAATGTAGCGTGCCTTGTAATTGCTCTTTAGTTCGCATCCGACTCGGAAGTTGGGTATCCTCTGCCCCCTTGATTTGTATTCCGCGAGACTGTTATGAGTAAATTGCACAGGACTGCCGCTCTACAAGGTTGCTGATTAATGTATTTTTATATAATTGCCCTGGGCAGTTTCCCGGCCACCCCGATCTTGATTGAGGAAGTTTGCCGGCTTAACACGTACCCATGGGAGGTTTCCCGTGTGCTGTTAATATTGTGGTATGGGGGTGGCTTCAACCTGGTTGGGGGGTTGAGGTGGGAGGGATGGGTAGGGGGGGAGGGGTTCATGTTTGGTTGCAGGCTGAATGGTTGTGGTGCTTGAGTCGAGCTAGCCTAACTAATATTGAAATGCGAATCACTTTGGGGCAGTACATTTCGAAGGGTGGACTTCTTGCAAGATACATGCTACTGTGATAAACTGTTTAACCTGGAACATACGAGGACTGAATGATGGCAGAAAAACCCGTATGGTACATGCATATTTAACTAGGCATAATATAGACATTTGTATGCTACAGGAAACACACCTTCGCACCCATTCCTCGGCGAAGCTCCGGTCACAGAGGTGGGGTCCTACTTACTCCTCGGTCTACTCCAACTATTCTAGAGGAGTGGCGGTCTTAATCAGGAGGGGAATTGATTGGAGGGAATGTGAGGTGTACACTGACCGTGATGGGAGGTATGTCATGCTACTAGGATATCTAGGGGGCACACCGCTGACAATTGTGGCGCTATATGGCCCGAATGTGGACTCCCCGGGGATTTTCCAAGAGATATGGGCCAGGGTAAAATCTACTGGCTGTGTTACTACACTCTTGGGGGGGGGGGAGATTTCAATGCTGTTTTACAGGATACAATGGATAGGCAGGGGAACACAAGGGTTCACCACCCGGGGGCCAGCATGACACTAAACACTATGCTTGAGGAGCAGGGGATGGTTGACATCTGGCGCTTACATAATCCGCTGATTAGAGAGGGCACATGTTTCTCGGAGTCTCCTGGTGTTTGGTCCAGATTGGATTATTGGTTGTTATCTAAAGATATGGTCGACTGGGTCGGGGAGGTGAGGTATTTGGCTCGTACCCTTTCGGACCATGCTCCATGCTATTTGACTCTGTCCCTACCCAATACAAAGCGCGGAGCCTTTACATGGCGTCTACCACCACACGCATTGCTTGATGACGTTTTCAAAGAGGAAATTCGCACTGATATTGCAGAATATTTCGAACTAAATGTAGGCTCGGTTGACTCGGAGGCTATCCTTTGGGATGCCTTTAAGGCGGTTATTAGAGGCAAATGCATGTCCAGGCAGGCTGGCGTCTTTAAAGCGATTAGAACCACCTTGGAGAACATTGAAACAGCTATCAAGAATTTAGAAGATCGTATTTCCGGGGGGGAGGGGCCCGAGTTAGGTGCAGACCTGAAGGCGAAATTGGTGGAATATGAGGAATATGAGGAAGAGCACACAGAGAGGTTAAATTTCTAGGGAAATATGCAGAAGCACGGAGATATGGAGAAGGGGACAGACCTGGGCGCACTCTGGCAGGATTGCTGAAAACGCCGCGTAATAAGACATTTATATCTGAGGTGCGTACTCCTGATGGCGCCATAGTCCGGGGTTCACCTGCTATCCTTGATGTCTTTTCGTCCTTCTATGCTAACTTATACTAATCCTCTCAAGGGGAATGTCCGGTAGATCTGGGGGAATTTTTAGATTCCATAGCGCTAGTCCGGTTCAACAATAGGCATAGAGAATATATGCACTTGCCCATCACGGTCGAAGATGTTCAACAGGTAATTTCGAACATGCCATCAAGTAAGGCCCCTGGATCTGATGGGCTGACTACGGCCTTCTATAAGGCATATGCGGAGGAGCTGGCACCACGGCTACTGGCAGTGTATGCGGAGGCGTTTGAGTCTGAGGTGCTACCGACCTCTATGCGTGAGGCTATTATTATCACGCTGTTGAAGCCAGGCAAAGCTAAGAGTGAGCTGGATCCGTACAGGCCTCTCTCCCTTCTAAATGTTGTTGCCAAAATTCTGGCCAAATTAATAGCTAATAAATTGCAGCCCCTACTCCTCATGATTGCGTTACCAGATCAATCGGGTTTTATACCTGGCAGATCCACTTCCCACAACCTCCGTGCGCTGTTCTCTGTTTTACACCACCTTCACCCTGACACTCAGGCAATAGCGGCGTTCCTAGATGCTACCAAAGCTTTTGATTCGTTAGAATGGCCTTTCCTGTTGAAGATCCTTGAAAGGATGGGCATTGGTTCAATGTTGGTACGTTGGATAAAACTGCTTTATAATGGCCCATCGGCTAGGGTGCGTGTCAACAATCTCATCTCAGCCCCATTTGCAATCAAGCGCGGCACTAGACAGGGATGTCTGCTTTCTCTACTGCTATTTGCAATAGCCATGGAGCCCCTCGCTGCACGTATACGTCAACACCATACTGATAAAGGTATTGGGTTTGCAGCCCGTAGTTTGCTAATATCGCTATATGCTGACAATGTGACTTTATATATAACTAACCCATCACAAAACCTAGATGTGGTGCTGCGTGAGTTTATCAGATTCGGCGGTCTTTCGGGCATCTCTATAAACTGGGGTGAATCGGTGTTATTCCCACTTACAGATAACACACTACAGGTTGTTTCTGAATTTCCAATTAGGTGGGAAGGGGCGGAAGTAAAATATCTAGGGGTTAAGATCAGCAGAGACACACAGGCATTATGGACTTTGAACTATGGAACGGCTGTGAGCTGGTTGAAGGACAAAGTGGCGTTGTGGCGCAGGCTCCCGTTGTCCTTGGCGGGCAGAATCGCGTTGGCCAAAATGATGGTCTTACCCAAATTTTTAGATCTGTTTGTTAACCTACCGCTGGTGCTCATGCAGGCCTTTTTTAAATCCATGCGGTCTTTGTTGATCTCGCTGGCCTGGGCAGGGGGACCGGCCAGATTTTCTTGGGAGCAGTTGACATTGCCTACCAAACAGGGTGGTTTGAGTGCGCCTGACGTGCAGCTCTATGCCCTCTGCGCGCAAGCACAATATTTACATTATTGGGTTCACCCTACACCCTTTCAGCCGCATGTTGCTGTTGAGCGGGCGGTTGCCAAGGCCTTGCCATTGCAAGTTGCAATTTTCCAGCCTTATAGGCGACCCTCGGATGAGGTCGATGCCGTTGAGACGCTAAGATGGGCGTGGGAAGGGTTACGAAAGAGGGCAGGCTTGCCACTTTTATATGCACCATCCGCTGCACTTGCGCATAATCCTCTTATACCCGGTATAATAGATGAAATCAGTGGAAAAGCGGCGCGGAAGCTGGAGGTCCACACCTTCGCTGATCTATAGCCTGATGAACAATTCAGAGCGCCCCCAGACATGGTAGACAATACAGAGGTACCGTTTGGGGTCACATTTCTCTATCACAAAATCCGGTCAGCTTGTCGGGCTTTACACGCTGATTTTCCGGCTCAGCCTCTAGTTTTGAGGGCCTTGGAGAATATATTAGCCATACCGTCGCCTCGGAGGCTTATAACTCGGTTGTACTCCTGTATGCAGACAGATGCCCCGATTGTGTTTGTGGGGGCCCGGTTCAGATGGGATGTAGAACTGGTGGCCCCTTTGACTGATGAGCAGTGGACGTATTGTTGCGCTCAAATGGCGGAACTTTCACCGAACTACAGGCTTCGCTTTAAATTTCTGCATCGCTACTACAGGACGCCTCTTGGTTTACATAGAATGGGCCTCAGACCTGATGATCACTGCTGGAGATGGGGGGCACAGGAAGCATCTTTCTTACACATGGCGTGGGAGTGCTCGGTAATAGGGGTTTTCTGGGCACAGGTCTTTACAGCTATTGACCAGATTTTGGACATAAAGGTGCGTCCCTCCCCACTGGTGGGAGTCTTGGGGTACGTGGTTCACACACCAGTCCCGAAGCGCAAATTGCATGCACTTTTACTCCTGTTTGCTAAAAGGCAGGTTGAGATTATGTGGGGCCGTGGGAGTACTCCTAGGATGCAATCCTGGATTCTGGATGTAACATATGGCCAGACACAGATGGCGACCTTTTGGGAGTTGATGCCCTCAGCGTCTAGACCTAGAGATATATGGGCACCTTTCATTGATTGGCTACGAGTACGAACTGGGGATGCAACACAAAGTGCTGTAGATGGAGTTACTGTATGTGATGGTGGCATCTCAGACTAACTATTATTTGTGTTAGTGTAATTTTCATGACCTAGCCTGGATGATGACATGCTATGTAACAAATGTACAATGTCTGCCTAGTTTCATATTGTTTTGCATTATATGAGTGCCTCATTTTTATTCTGGGAGAAGTATGGTGCTTGCCAGATGTTATGTTGTTTTTATTGTCCACACATTATGTAAAGGTCTGGGAATCAATGCCTCATGCTTTTCATGGACAAAGGAAAGGTTTAATGCGAATGTACTGGTTTGAACTCATGCTACCTTGTTTGCTTGTTTAAATCTTTATAAAATTCAATTTAAAAAATGAATAAATAAATAAAAAGTTTTAGGTCTCTTGGAGTTCCAATAAAGCACACAGCTTGCCTCGCGCAAAGAGATTTGCCGACCACCCCCCTGGGCGCCTCCAGCATTGAGCAACCCTAACTGATGTATGGGATCAGAGCGTGAGTCCCCCCGAAGAGGTAGTGCCCAGACATCAATGCATTCAAGATCCGCACCTGAGAAGCAGGTGTCAACTTCGTCAGGACACTGATTACCAAGTCCTTAGACAGAGAGTCATCCTCACGGGTATCCATGCCATCCCATGGATAGAACCGCCAGCGAGTCACCCATTAGAATTGTGCTGGTAAATAATACAGCTCGAGATCGGGTTCTGCCAGGACCCCCTCCGTCACCAGTAGATGCAACTTCCAAAGTGCCACGCAAGTTGCCCTAGTACATTGACAGTAGCAAACAATTAAGTTTCCGGGGCAGTTCTAGCAGGAGGGCCGTGAACAAATAAAGAAGGCGGGCAGGATATCCATTTTCAGGACAGCCACCTGGCTAGTTACCAATAGTGGTTACGTAGTCCAGAATGCAACCTACTGCCGCAGCCAAGTGAGCACACAATGGTAATTCCCGTCGTACAACAGTTCTTGTAAGCTATAAATAGCCACCCCCAGATAACTAATAGTATGACGCTCCCACTGCAATAATACACAAATAACCATGGTCTCTCTCCACAGTAGGGAACTAGAGGCTGTGAGGCCTCAACAGTGAGCTGACCTCCAACCACAACGTTTTAAACACAAGGGGAATTCTGTTTAATTATAAAAGGTCAGTTTGGCATATCACTTTGGGTTTTAATTTGTCTATGTCATGGGTCCATTCCTAGTTAGAATTGCCTCCCTGACCTCCGGGTGTAGGCCCGCACTTCATCAAACCTGGATTTTGAAGAGCGAGGGGAGTCCTATGATGAAGCATGACACCTGGTGGTGTGTGAGGAAATCCTGTCACTTTTTTGCGTATGTCCAGAGACTGGCTGTTGTGAAGTGCAGCATTGGTTTAAACAGTGTCTCGGATGGCTCCCACTACAACGTTAGGGCCATGGGAGCAGGTCCGCACGCAACCACATCGCCTTGGAGGGGATAGACACAAAATTTATCCCCGTTGACCTCTAGCCCAAATAGCTGCCAAAGTCCAACAAAGCTGACACCGCTTCCCTAAGGTCTATGTCCTCCCATCTCAATTAAAGCAGCATATCATGTGCATACAAAGAAAGATGTGTGCAATCAGATATAAGGTGTAGCCTGTGGTAGTAAAGGCCCAGGCAGACCGTATGGGCGAATGGCTCTATGGCCACCCTGACTGGTGTCCTGCTCCACTGCAAAGGCCTCGGAGATCAGGGAGCCGGTACGGATCCAGGCTTATGGGCTACTGTAAACAAGCGTTGTCCACTTGACAAAGGGTATTCCAAGGTCTATGCCAAACAGGGTAGCATATAAAAAAACTCCCAACAAAGCGAATTAAATGTCTTTCTAATATCCACTGAAATGACCAGGGCCTTCGCAGGCAGTCACTCCCTCTGGTCTAAGGTTTGGAGTAATTGACAAATATAGGCATAGTGCTACGCATGAGGATAAAACCCGTCTGGTCAGGGTGAACCAGGGAGCACATATGAGGAGCAAACAGCTCGCTAATATCTTGCTTCAAAATCTAGTAATCAGCATTGGGCATAGAGAGGGGGTGATAAGAATCAAGGAGAAGTGGGTCTTTATCCTTCTTCAGAAGAGATACAATAGCGATCTCCCGCAGTAAGGATGAAAGCAAACCACACTGCCAGAGTAATTGAAGAGGGCTTCAAGTTTAGGGACAAGGACCGAGGCATACTGCGTGTAGAATTCTATCGGTAAACCATTGAGCAGAGGCATCTTATCCTTTGCCATTTCTTTAATCGCATCCCGTACATCCAGCTTGGTAACATCTGCATCCAGTTCATCTGCCATGATGGAATCAAGGGACACTGGGGCAGAAACTGCAATGTAATTCAACATATCCATTTCACTTCTCTCCGCACCCGCTGAGTACAGATACTGATAGTGTTGGAGAAGCACTGTATTAATCCCCTCCTGCATAAAAACATCCTGTCCCAATGCATCTGGCAGCTTGAGAATGGTGTGGTTATGACTCTTGCCTTGTAAAAGCAATGCAAGCATCCTGCCGGATTTCTCTCTCTCAGCATGGGCAATGGCTACATAAGCTGTATCATCAAAGCACCGTAGGCGTTCGACCAGTTCATACAATTTCTTCAGCATAAGCCCCCTTCCATTCAGGGTCCTCTCCAACTCACAGGAAAGACCACTGAGCACTGCCTCCTGCTGCTGAAACTCAGAGTGCAGCTGGGACCCCACACCCACTATGTTGGAGAAGCAAAAGCCCCGAATCACAATCTTCATGACCTCCCACTCCACCCCCACCGACGATGCCGAGCCCGTATTGTTGCGCCAGTAATGTGCGATACACTAGTAAGACCCAAAAATCCTGATCATCAAGCAGCACAGGTTCAAAGTGGCAGGTAGGAATATTAGGTCTAAGCAAGGACCACTGGATGGAGCACAATATAGGAGGATGATTGGAGTACATTTTCGCCAGATAATCTACCCCCACCACCCTGCAAAACAGCACCCTGCAAGTATAAATTCTATCAAGTCAGACCTCAAGGTCGTGCGGGCCAGAGCGGTATAAGTATACTCAAGCCTCTGGGTTCCGCACCCTCCAATGGTCTACTAGATTGCACTGTACAGCCCAGGAGCGTGCAGTGTCCACCAATCTGTCCACTGGTGCACCACACAGGGGTGGATGTGATCTATCCAAGCTCAGGTCTACCACACAGTTAAAATTGCCCCCTATTACTTTCCAGTAGGGGATTGTTAGTGATGGGAGATGAGCCAATCCGTTGAGGAATGATGGTTGGTCTACATTTGGGGCATAAATATTCAGCAGGGCAATATCCCTAATGTCCAAGCCATTTAATCCCAAGACATAGCAGCCCTCCGGGTCAACAACTAGTGTGTGCAATCGAAAGGGGACCCCGGGTCTCATTCAAGTAAGAGAAACGGCAGAGTAAGAGGTATGGTATAGCTGACCCTGCCATCGACCCCAGAGGACCCGGCCCTCAGTCTCTGTAAGATGGGTCTCCTGGAAGAACGCAATGTGCACCCCTCTATGTTTCATATAAGGGAGGACATTATAACACTTTGAGGGGGAAGAGAGGCGCTGCATGTTCCACATGAGCAATTTAACTTGTCTGTCATGGCGAATCAACCAAAAAAGGGGAACACACAGGGAGCCCACAGCCACCTGCTCTCAAAAAACAGTAGTACTTGACCATACCAAACATACAGATCCCACAGCCATATATGCTCCGCCGCCAAGAAAAAGTGAAACACGAAACAATGCAATAGAAAAAATGCGAGTGCCCCCCAAGGACTGAGATATACAACCATCCTGTCCAAACAGCACACCACACAAGACCCATTAAAGAGCCAACGAAAGGCCAGATGGCCAACTAGTTCCATAATGCAAAGCTACGTGTAGGGAAAGAGCCACCAGCTAGAGGTGGAGGACCGACACTCAAGCAGTCAAACACATTTTATAGGACACATCCTAATCCCCCCACCCAATTTCCCTCCCTCCCCCAAGACCAACAGGAATAAACATATCAATGTACGAGAAATTACCCACACATTCACCCCACCAACTTAATACAAGGAAATCAATGCGAAAAGCCCGTGGGACGCCAGGTTGCAGGTTTGCATTATCAAACAAGATCGTCCACTGATCCCGGGGTAACCCCCAGTAGAGTTTTTGCGAGACTTGGAGTAACTGAATCCTCGGAGTAAGAAGTAGAGCTGTGCAGTTCGGGGGATCAGCACGGAGAGGAGCCCTCACTGACCCCAATGGAGGCTGCGGTTTCAGCAGCTCTCGCCTGCTCCAGTGCCACCTGCAATTTTGTTGAAATGCCCCTGCTACACCGGGATTATTGGCCCCTGGGGCGCAAAGGCCGCCGCAGGTCCAGCACCTCAGGCCGTACAGTGCCCTTGTAAAAGAGCTCAAGCAAGTCCCATGCCAATAACAGGCCAGTGAAAAAATTTACCATATCTGCAGTCTGAAAACACTGTCGGCAGGGAAGAGGAAGGAGTAAAGCAGACCCAAGTCACGTCGTTTTTTCTTTACAGCAAGGAATGATGCCCTCTGAGTCTGGACCTAGAGAGTAAAGTCAGCGAACAGAGACACTTTGGCATTGTCTCCACAAAGGGGCCAAACACACGAACTTAATGCAGGTGATGATGTCTATCCCGAAAATGTAGGAGGCAGGCCACTACCTGACATTGTGGGGCCCCAGGACGAGGATCTGCACCATCACCCTCTGCTCACGCTCTAAGGCATAGAATCTGGAGAGGCCCTCTGGGGCCACCACCTCCTGAAGCCAATCCTCCAGATAAGTCAACAGTCACCCTCAACACGTTCAGGCAGTCCCACGATGCGGACATTGTTCCGATGGACCCACCCCTCTTGATCATCCAGGCGAGCAGCTAGCCTCAGACTCTGCGCCTCTAGTGCCGTGATGTGATGGTTTGAAAACAGTTTGAAGTGTGGGCGTCGTAGATTAGACAGTGCCCTCCTGAGTAGTGACCCTCTCCAAGATTTTCTTTGAGTCCTCCTAAGTAAGGTCCAATTCCACTGAGAGGGAGTGAATTTTACCCTCCAAATGTTCTCCAGATGCGCCAATGGTGGCCAAAAGTTTCTCGAATTTGCCATTCGTGTACGCCATATCTCTGCTGCTAACACCCTGGTTGATCCCCTTCAGGGTGGGTGGGAACTCACGCCATGATTGGTCTGCTGCGTGCTCCCCCTGCTCAACCCAGTGAAGACATAGGGAGCGCCTGAGAGCCAGGCAACTGCACACCACCATCCACCGCAGCCCAAATCAAGTACACTCCACGTGAGGTTGCAAACACAACAGGCTGCTCATCCAGGCATAGTCATGTCAGCTTAGCAGACCGCCGCACTTCTGGAGCATTACTTGTGTGTATACCATGGACACTATGCTTCCACTTCCGGAGCATTTCCGGTGTGTATACCATGGCACACTAGGCTTCTGGAGCATTACCCGTGTGTATACCATGACCATTATACTTCCACTTCCAGGACATTACCGGTGTGTTTACCATGGCACACTACATTTCCATATTTGGAGCATTACCGTTGTGTTTATCATGGCACATTACGTTTCCACTTCCGGAGCATTACCGGTGTGTTTACCATGGCACACTATGCTTCTGAAGCATTACCGGTGGGCATACCATAGCACTCTATGCTTCCACTTCCGATTACTGGAAATGCACCACTTCCAGAGCATTATCGGTGTGTATACCATGGACACTATGCTTCCAATTCCTGCATTACCAGTGTATACCATGGTACACTAGACTTTCAATTCCGGAGTACTACCGGTGTGTATACCATGGCATACTACACTTCCACTTCCGGAGCCTTACCGGTGTATACCATGGTACACCAGGCTTTTACTTCCAGATTATTACCGGTGTGTTTACCATAGCAGACTACGCGTCCACTTCCTATTACTAAAAATGCCTCACTTCCGGAGCATTACCAGTGTGTTTACCATGGCACACTACGCTTCCAGTTCCAGATCATTACCAGTGTGTATACCATGGTACACTATGCTTCCAATTCCGGAGCATTACCGGTGTATACCATGGTACACTAGGCATGATAGAGACTACTAGCCGCAGATTCCTTAATGTAGAATTATCACCAAGCGTGAGACTGGATCCGGAGAACTCTTTCCCACAGCATCTCTGCGCGCCGGGGGGCAGCACCATGGGACTCCGCCCTGACGTCATCCGCGGGCATGATGTCAGCGAGGTCACATAAGCCCCACCTCGGCGCGCTGACATCAGTTTCTTCTTTTCTGAGTGCCACGCGGATCTGGATTGCTCTGCTCGCCTGTTTTCAGGCCTTCTCTCGTTTTTATTGGGGAACTGTGTGCAATGCCTTCGGGCTTTAAAACTTGTGATAAGTGTGCGCGTCCGATGTCGGCGACGGACCCCCACCCCATCTGCATGTGGTGTTTAGGTGAACACCACGACTCGACGGACTGTGACGACTGCCAGCAGCTCAAGCCCAAATCCCGGCGGGAGCGCCGGATGAAGCTGCTTTTGGCCCGCCTGTCCAGGTCGGCCTAGTCCCCGCGTCTGTCCCCGCAGGGGTCCAAGAATCACCGCTTTCGGCTGCGCTGGCAGCTCCCTGGCCGTAGCTCGCTGGTGGGTAAGTCTGCCAGTCTGCCTCCGGGGCTTGGTCCTCGGTTGGCGGGGGGCACAGTTTCCTCTCGGGACGTGCGTCCTCGGACGTCAGCCCCTATCCGCCGTTCACCGGTGCAGGGCTCAGATGGAGGCCTACGCTACGGATCTGCAGGCCTCCCTCCACCCCACCGCTCCCTCTGAGACTTCCACGGTCCCCTAGCCTCGCGCGGGCCGGCTGTGGAGTCGCTGGCGGATCCGTCCCAGACGCCGCCAGGTGCGGCTTCAGGAGCGGGTGATGTGGTGTCGCCGAGGTGCGGCTCTTCGGGGGTTCCCCTCCTCGACCCACGGCGCTCCCGCCTTGCTGCAAAGCCCTGCAGGGTTCCCTGTGGCGTCGCTGGGGGTCGCCGGGACTCTGGGCTTGTCCCCCGGTTCCCCTCGGCCTTCTGGAGAGACAGCTGCCTTCCTGGAGGCCGAGCTGGCGCCAGCGACTTTCTTCCCCAGGCCGGATGGCGCCGCGGGTTGAGGCCGGGTCGGAGATTACCTCACCATGTCCCTCTCCGCCGGTGGTGGGCCCCTCCAGGGTTGTGCCGGCGCCGTTTCGGTGCCGCTCCTTGGCCTTGCCGAGTTCGACCTTTCCTGCGTGGCAGGTGGTTTTGGAGGTGGGTCTGGCCCCTCGGGAGACGCGCCGATGCCGGTGGTGGACGCTCCGGCTCCCGTCAAGGTCTCTCCGGCGCCGGTTCGGCGTGGGGGCGTCGACTCTTCCCCGGAAGTTCCTTCGTCTCCGGACGATTGCCGTCTTTTGGTCTGCTCCTCGCCGGAGTCCAGGCGCCGGGGTACTTTCTCTACGGCGCCTTCTGGGGCTAGGTCTAACCCGTCCCTGCGGCCGCTGGTCCCGGGACCGCTGTTCCGCCCCTTGCGCGGGGCCACCCCTGTGGCTGTCACTTCTTCTCCGGAGGGCCCTCAGGTTCCTCAGTTGTCAGTGGGGTTCCCGTCCTTTCTGGGCGGGCCTTTCCTCCCTGGCGTGGGGACGGCCGGCTCAGCCTGCAGCCTTCGCCCACAGACGACTTGCTCTCGCCTTTGCGGGGTCCCTCGGAAGCGGGCTGTCGCCAGGGCCACTGGTATCTTACACATGGGCTTCCCGATCGTGCAGGTGCCTCCTGACCATTTGTTGGAGGTCCTCCACCAGGGCTCTGATGGGGGGGAGAGGGGGGGGGGGGGGGGAGTCCTTGCTTCCTTTTGCAGCCTCGCTCCTTAATTCCCTCTTGGGGCCCTGGGGACGCACTGCTTCTGGGGATCCGGTGCCTCCGCCGCTGCTTCGTCCCCACCGGCTGGCTCCTCATGTGCCCGCCTGCCTTTCTTTCCATCCCTCCGCCCAGGGCCCTGTTCTTCAGGCTGCCTTTCCGTCTTTTCCCTCGGTATTGCTCCCACTGTCGTGGGATCCTGTTGGTTAGACTCTGGGGGGCGTAATGTTTTTGCCTCTTCGAGCACCGCTCTGCGTGGGCTCAACACGCTCTGTGTTCTGGCTAGAGCTACCTCTGCCCTCTAGGATACCGCGGAGGCCCTTCTGCCCCGCATCTCCGGGAGGGCGCTGGGGCGGACTTGCGGAGCCGTGTGCTCGATGGTCGCGAGTTGGCGTCGTATATTCTGTGTTCAGCTTTGGATGTTGCGGACTGTCTTGCCCGTGCTATGGCGTGTTCGGTTGCCCTGCACCGCCATGCCTGGTTGCGCGATGGGGTCTTCCCAGAAAATATTCAAGAGCGTTTGGTTCGGCTATCCTGTTAGCCTCCTTCCTCCATCCTGCCGGATGCGTGCTCTCGCGATTTTTGTGTGGATGGATTCTTGTGCCCTTATGTGTTCCCCTGCTCCTAAGGATTCTCCTCCTTTGCTGCCCCTGGGTGGGGGGAGGGGTGGGTCTCTGGGCGGTGCCTGGGTTCCTTGCTCTTGCGGTGTCTCGGCGTGCCTTGAAAGGGTTGTCTGGGGGGTCTGTTGTGGGTCCTTGTCCGCTCCGGCCTTCATTCACTTTTGTGCTTTTGCATGAAGCTGCGGTCTCCTCTGCCTGCTGCTTTGCTTGCAGGTCCTTGGGGTTCTCTGTCCCCTGGGGGGTGGGGGGTGTCCCCTTTCCCTTGTGGGGCTACCTTTTGGGCTACTGCATGTTCTTTGATGTCATATGTGTTTGGTCCGCGGTGCGGACGCTGTATTTCGTGCTGCTGTTGGGTCACCATGGATTGTTTTTTTCCTTCTTTCTATACTTCTTGCACACTGTTCTCATGCTCTCACAGATTTCTGTTTGAACTGGCTCCGCGTGGTGGCGCGGAAAAGTTCTCCAAAGCAAACTGATGTCAGCTCTCCGGGGTGGGGCTTGTGTGACCTCGCTGACGTCATGCCCGCGGACAACGTCAGGGCTGAGTCCCATGGTGCCGCCCCCAGGCGCGCAGAGATGCTTTGGGAAAAAGTTTTCCGGATCCAGTTTCACACCTGGGGATAATTCTAAGTTAAGGAATCTGCGGCTAGAATCATCTCTACCAGATACACCACTACCGAAGATAAGTAATTGGTACTTTTACTTCCGGAGTATTACCGGTGTATATACCATGGCACACTATGCTTCCACTTCTGGAGCATTACCGGTGTGTATACCATGGCACACTATGCATTTACTTCCGGAGCATTACCCGTGTGTATACCATGGCACACTATGCTTCCACTTCCGGAGCATTACCGGTGTGTATACCATGGTACACTATGCTTCCACTTCCGGAGCATTACCCGTGTGTATACCATGGCACACTGCGCTTCTACCTTTGGAGCATTACCGGTGTGTTTACCATGGCACACTATGCTTTCACTTCTGGAGCATTACCGGTGTATACCATGGCACACAACGCTTCTACTTTTGGAGCATTACCGGTGTGTATACCATGGCACACTATGCTCCACTTCCGGAGCATTACCGATGTGTTTACCATGGCACACTATGCTTTCACTTCTGGAGCATTACCGATGTATACCATGGCACACTACGCTTCTACTTTTGGAGCATTACCGGTGTGTATACCATGGCACACTATGCTTCTACTTTTGGAGCATTACCGGTGTATACCATGGCACACTATGCTTTCACTTCTGGAGCATTACCCGTGTATACCATGGCACACTAGGCTTTTTCTTCTGGAGTATTACCTGTCTTTTTACCATGGCACACTATGCTTCCAAAGCATTATCGGTGTGCATACCATAGCACACTACGCTTCAACTTCCGATTACTGAAAATGGTGCACTTCCTGAGCATTACCAGTGTGTTTACTATGGCTCACTACGCTTCCAGTTCCGTAGCATTACCGTTGTATACCATGGTACACTAGGCTTTTACTTCCGGAGTATTACTGGTGGGTACACCATGACACACTACGCTTCCGGAGCATTACAGGTGTGTATACCATGGACACTATGCTTCCAATTCCGGAACATTACCAGTGTGTATACCAAGGCAGACTAGGCTTTTACTGCCGGAGCATTACTTGTGTATATACCATGGCACACAACGCTTCCACTTCCGAAGCATTACCGGGGTGTGTACCATGGACACTATGCTTCCAATTCTGGAACATTACCAGTGTGTATACCAAAGCACACTAGGCTTTTACTGCCGGAGCATTACCGGTGTATATACCATGGCACACTACGCTTCCACTTCCGGAGCATACCGGTGTCTATAACATGGCACACTATGCTTCCAGTTCCGGAGCATTACCAGTGTGTATACCATGGCACATTAGGCTTTAACTTCCAGAGCATTACCCATGTGTATACCATGGACACTATGCTTCCACTTCCGGAGCATTACCCGTGTGTATACCATGGCACACTATGCTTCCACTTCCGGAGCATTACCAGTGTGTATACAATGGGCGGCGAGGTACGTGGAAGTTGGTAAAAAGCAGCAATCCGTACACTCCATGGGGCTGTTCCTGTAATTGATCAAACAGAAGCGCAAGCCACTGTCTCCGGTCTCTCCAGCAGCCTTAAGCAGCTATTCACACTTTCACCGTTAAAGTAAAAGATGCTGCTTAACGCTGCTGGAGGGAGTGGAGTCGGACAGTTTGACCACATACGTATTCCACTCTAGTCTATTTGCTGTCGCTAGCGTTGCAGCAGTCTGCTATGAACTGCTTTTTTCTGTGGCCAGTATTGAAAATACTAATTGCATAGCAACAGCTGAATTATTGAGTATGCATGTGATTGCACTTCTGCAGTACAGCATGATTAAAAAAAAAACAGACTGAAGTGAGTAGGTTCCTACTGTGTGAGAGGGTAATAATCGGGGCCACCAGAATTATGTGGCAGGGGAGGTAAAAATATGCAGCAGGGTTGAGTAAATTATGTGACAAGAAAAGGCAAATTACGAGGCAAAATGCCGCACATTTTGTGATGGAATTACTTCATTATTTTGTCATTTTGTAAACATGCTAACACTGTCTGAGCTTTGGATTCACCTCATTAGTACCAGTGTAACACCTAAATATAGTAATAAGCAGCAGATAGGTGATCAGTCAGGCTTTGTAAAGGGCTTTCAGCAGCGCTGCAAGGAAATGCATGGGTTCTCGGATTTCCCCTTCTGGCAGTGCCATATACTTCAGTCTGTGCCACGGGGCGAAAAACGAGGAGGAAAGATTGCAGGCTTTCTCCCCTGGTCTGTTTCCTGTTGTAAATAGACTCCATTTTGTGTGGGGCTTCTGCTTTTGGTGAATAACATTCCTGTGGACGAGTGCCTTCTCTGGGTTCTTAGGTCTTCACGATCTGGCTAGGGAGCAGGCTTATGCGTGGCCCTGCAGGACATTTTAAGTCATGACTATGGCCACTGCAAATTATTCTAAAGGAAAACATCAAAAAGTTATTGAAACATATCTGTTAAGGAGCTTAAATAACCGTAGCACAATAAAAATAACTCAGCTCTTCAATAAAAATGCATTGAATGGAATCATGTAATGTGTTCTTGAGTATTGATGTTCTTTCCATATTAGTTATGAGATTTAATTAAACAAACGTAATTTATGAATTTACATTTTTTGTTATATAATGTTATAGCCTGCTTGCAGAGCGAACACATTCATATGAATTGCCATGCTACAAAATCACTACGGATAACAGAAATATTTGCAGTGCGCAACACAAATGCTCAAATAATAATACAACATTTAGGGGAAAAGATTGGGCCCTGAGATGTACAGTACCTAATAGGGTGCCCTACTGCCTTTTAATGTTTATTCCTTGCTATCTCGTGTCCAGCCTGACAAATCACAATAGTTTTTATTTTCTCAGTAGATTTCATTCTAAAGGTATATCATTAAATAAAGAAATATGTGAGGTACTCAGCATTGTAATCTCAAAGTCTGTTATGATATATACACACATACATCTCACCAACACACATTATATCACAACTCACCACTACATTCCACACCATGCCAGTGCCCTTACGTCACTACACTAAGCAGAACTTGCACACAAACTTTACAGTACTAAACACAGCAGCTACATTGCTCTACAACATACTTTAAAAACATTGCCAATATCTCTGGCTAAACACTTATAAGGTCCCAAAGGCGAGACCGATTGGCTATGCCAATGCTTGTTGTACTTGGTTGCTTGCTCAATCATGCTAGAACTCTCCTGACACGTTTCAGGTTTTTGCTATTCTTCAAATCGGAATATTCCTTCCATTCAGGGGTTCTTACATGCTGCTCATACACTTCTAAACTATAACAACGTGTGATGCTTGCCACTGGCTCAGACAACTGATGTGACATCTTCCTGATCAGAAGCCATGTGAAACATTTCACCAGTGGTATTTCATGCTCTCATTGTTGCAACACTCCTCACACCATGCAAAATGACAATTCAATGTACTCATGTTTCAGTTCTTTTTGCACTTGCATAATTTGCTCGGTCGTGATGGAAATCTCTCAAGACATTTCATGTTTTTTTCCATTGTACGAATGTGAAACACGTGCGGTGAGATGGCTAGGAGAAATAGTGAAAGTTTCCTTCTTGCAATGACAAACCACCTCATCTCATGTCGGGGACAGATATGTAACACACAAATGTGATTAAGGATAGAGGGACTAAAAGTTCCAAGATTACTTTGGTGAGTAATTTGTGAGGTATGTTGAGAACCCTTTGTCTGAAGGTTTGGAGAGAAGTTTTTTTCTGCTGAAAGCAGTACCTCTATTCTTCCTATGGATCTTTGCTCTATGCCTTACTTAACAGGATCTACAAGTTCACTGTGACATGATTGAAGCACCTTACAATTCATCCTATGTATACCACATAAGCCACATACTCGACCATCCTACAGTGTAGTCCCAGGCAGGAAAGTGCTGTACAAATAACTTAGTGTTATGCAAATCTGAAAGAAACACGTTTGTTATAGACTACTTACCTTAGAATTACCTCCAGGCATCAGACTGGATCTGGAAAGTTTTTTCGTCAGCAGTACCTCTGCGCGTCCGAAGGTGGCCTCGGTCAGCTCCGCGTCCGTCGTCGGCATCGTGGTCGTCGGGATGATGTCGCGGCAGCTACCTAGATGACGCCCTCGCGCGCTGACGTCAGTTTTCTCGACTTTTGTCGACTTCTTGTTTCGAGTCTCCGACTCTGAACAGGTGCACGAGGGATGCCCGGTTTTAAGGCGTGCGGTGCCTGTACCCGATTGGTGATGGATCCGCACCACATGTGCCTCTTTTGCCTGGAGCGCGACCACGACCCCAAGTCATGCTCCAACTGTCAGTTGTTGACGCCGAAGGCTTTGGGGGAGTGATCCCGAAAGCTGCTTGAACTCCGAAAGTCGGCTCCGCACCGGTCGAGAGGGAGGTCGAGGAGCTACCACCATTCAGGCTCGAAGTCATCAAAGTCTTCGCACTCGGGTCGGGTAAGTCGAAGCATAAGAAGAAATCGAAGAAGCATCACCACTCTTCGACTTCCCCTCGTCGGTCGCCTGATCCGACGAGGCGCGCGGGTGGTGCCACTCTCGCGGCTCCATGCGCAGAGTCCTACGGGTTGACTCCGAGCTTCCCTCGCTTTCCGGGACCCAGAGCAACCCCCATCCAGCTTCGTACGTTCTACTAGGTGATGCATGCCATCTTTGGGCATACCGACCGCGCCGGCGCGCCTTCGGGCCCCGCGGACTCGGTTGGGGGGCCAAGGTGTTTGCTGCCGGCAGCTCCGGCCCCGGCGCCGCAGGCACCCCTTGGATCAAGGCTTGGATCCGTATCGGTGCCGGTTGACCTCGTTAAGCCTCCACCGGCGTCGCTTCCTCCGGCACCACTTCTGTGCTCTGCGCCGGTTGGCTCCCTGCCCGGCGTCGACCCCAGCCTCCTTCCCCGACGAGGACACGGAGCCGAACTGGCGTCGACCGACGCCAGATCCTGCGCCGGGTGGAGTTTTCATGCCCCTGTTCACTCCCTTTCCAACAACAGTGGCACCCAGAGGAGAAGGACTGGAAGGGGTCAGGTGACCCTTTAACTGACCAGCTTGATACTGAGCAGGACTGGAGAGAGGAACTGGGGGATGCTAGTGGTCTTGACACTTCACCCGACCTTGGCATGTTGTCTCCTCCTACCGTGGCTATGGTGGAGGGAGCATCGTACGCTGTGGTGTTGTGTAGGGCGGCCAAGGCTCTCAATCTCGAGCTTCCTACGGTGGTGGTCAGGACTAACCTCCTGACTGAGGTCTTTCAACCAGCTCTTCGGATCCCCTGCTTCCGTTTAATAAGGCCCTCACCGACGTGCTTTTGGGCACGCGGTCCAGGCCCAACACGGGGGCTCCCGTGGACAGGATGATCGCCCGATGCCACCGGCCGGCTCCTGCCGACCCCACTTTCCTCTACCAACACCCCACCCCAGAGAGCTTGGTGGTCCAAGCCTCCATCTCCAAAAGCGCCTTCCCTACCACTCCACCGGAGCGGGAATCCAAGAAGCTGGACCATCTTGGCAAGAAAGTTTTCTCTTCCGCCAGCCTAGGACTGCAGTCCGTAAACACTGTGTGTCTCTTGGGCTGTTATTCGCACTCAGTGTGGGATACGGTGACGCAAGTGCTGCCTCATCGTCCGGAGGAGGCCTGGGCAGTGCTCTCTCAGGCAGTCGCCACCAGGAGAGATGCAGCAAAGTTTACGATCCGTTGTGGGCTGGGCACCGCCGACTCTTTGGGCAGGACCATTCCAAAGTCGGTAGCGCTTCGCCACTACGCCTGGATGAGGTCCACTGGCTTTTCAGGGAATGTCCAGAACACCTTGATGGACATGCCCTTTGATGGCCGATGTCTTTTTAGCAACAAAGCAGACAACGCCCTAGAGCGAGTCAAGGACTCACGGGCTACGGCCAATTCCTTGGGCTTCTCTTCCCGTCTGGCGCAGTCTGTTTTTTGCCCATTTCGTGGCTACGGAAGTTGTACCCCGCTATGTCCCACCCAGGGCCACAGGTTGCAGCAAGTTACCCAACCTTCGGGCGGCCGGGGACGTGGAAACAACCGGCAAGGTTCCGGGGACTAGTGGGCCGGCCAGTCCACCAACCCTCCCTCTGCAGCAGCCTCCTAGTCTGACCTTTCAGGCCCATCAAACTCCAGTGGGCGACAGGATTTGCCATCACCTCTACCACTGGCGCACCATCACTTCGGACAGATGGGTTTTGCAAATAGTCCGAAGGGAACTTCTCCCTCCCCTTCAAGACTACCCCTCCTACCATGCCACCGCCATACCACCGCGTGTCGGAGGATCATCTGGCCCTTGACCAGCAGGAAGTTACGGCTTTCTTGGCAAAGGGAGCCATTGAGCGCGTTCCTGTCCCAGAAGTAGGTCGTGGTTGTTACTCTCACTACTTTCTGGTTCCGAAGGGAAGTCGCACCTGATTCCCTCTCAGAAGCTCCTCTTCATCGGAGCGGTTCTGGACACAACGCAGTTTCGGGTCTATCCTCCCGAACAGCGAGTCCGGGATATTCGGGCTATGATTCCGATCTTTCAGCCTCTGTCCTGGGTTTCGTTCAGAATGACTCTGAGGCTGCTGAGCCTCATGACCTCCTACATCCTGCTGATCGATCATGCCAGATGCATATGCGGGCTCTGCAGTGGGACCTGAAGTTCCAGTGGGCACAGCATCAGCGGAATCTGTCCAATTGCCTCCAGATCTCTTAGGGCACTGCTCGCCAACTGCAGTGGTGGTTTACGAACCAGGATTTGGTCAATGGCAGCTCCCTCTCCCTTCCCCAACCAGACCACACTGTGGTGACGGATGCCTCCCTTCTGGGATGGGGAGGCCAGATGGGAGAAGCGGAGATCAGAGGCCTCTGGTCTCTGGCCTAGTCCGGGCATCACATCAACCTTCTGGAGCTCCAGGCGATTCATCTTGCACTAAAAGCATTCCTTCCCTCTGTCAGTAGTGCAGGTATTCACGGACAACACCACCACCATGTGGTACTGCAACAAACAGGGCAGGACGGGGTTGTGGACCCTATGTCAGGAGACCCTCCGCCTCCGGACATGGCTGGAACATCAAGGCATTTCCTTGGTGGTTCAACACCTGGCAGGTTCTTTGAACGCCAGGGCGGATGAACTCAGCCGCAGGTGCATGATGGATCACGAATGGTGTCTTCACTCTGAGGTGGTGCAAGGTCCCTTTCAACAGTGGGGAGAGCCTTGGTTAGATCTATTCGCCACCGAAGAGAACGTGCAATGTTAGCAATTCTGCGTTTTGGAATTTCCAAGGCGGCACTCGCTCGGCGACGCTTTTCATCGCGAGTGGAGTTGCAGTCTGTTGTACGCCTTTCCTCCTATACCACTTCTGCCCTGCCCAGAGTGCTGAAGATGATCAGACGCGACCAGGCCCAAGTCATTCTTGTAGCTCCGAATTGGGCGCGAAGAGTCTGGTATCCCGAGCTGCTCAACATGGCCAGCAATCCTCCGATCAGACTGCCTCTTCGGGAGGATCTTCTGTCGCAGCAGCAGGAGACGGTCCTCCACCAGAACCTGTCCAGTCTCCACCTCCTTGCGTGGAGATTGAACAGCGGCAGTTTACGTCTTTCGACCTGCCTCCCAAAGTTTGCTGCGTAATCTTGGCAGCCAGGCGTCCCTCCACAAAGACGGTATACGCCTGCAGGTGGAACAAATTTGTGGCATGGTGCACAGCAAAGGCTGTGGATCCCCTTTCCGCCCCTCTTTCTGATGTACTCATGTTCCTTCTCTATTTAGACCAGCAGGGCTCTGTTCTGGGCACTATCAAGGGCTACCTTTCTGCCATCTGTGCCTTCCTTCGACTGCCAGATCAGCCTTCTCTTTTTAAGTCTCCGGTAGTTAACCGTTTCTTAAAAGGCTTAACCAATCTTTTTCCTCCAATCCCTTTCGTTATGCCTCAGTGGGACTTGAATCCTGTGCTAACTTATTTAATGTTTGTTCCCTTTGAGCTGCTTCATAACTGTCCCTTATGTCTCTTGACTCTTAAGACTGCTTTCAAGGTAGGCATTACTTCTGCTAGAAGGGTGAGTGAGCTCCAAGCTCTTTCTTCGAAACCTCCTTTCTTGTCTGTTCATCTGGACAAGGTGGTTCTCAGGACCCATCCATCCTTTCTTCCTATGGTGGTCACTGCCTTCCACATCGGGCAGACCATTACTTCGCCCACCTTATTTCCGCCTCCTTTAAAGGAAGAAGAGAGGCTCCATCGTCTGGACCCAAAGCGTGCGCTCTCCTTCTATCTGGATCATGCAAAACAGTTCCGGGTGGATGATAAACTTTCTGTTGGCTACGTGGGTGCAAAGAAGGGTCGGGCCGAACACAAACGCAACATTTCTCGACAGGTCGTGTTGTGTATTAAGGCTTGTTACTCTGGCTAAAAAGGAGCCTAAAGTCAGGCTACGCGCTCACTCCACCAGTGCGACGGCAGCCACTACTGCCTTGGGAAGAGGAGTGCCTCTGAATGACATCTGTCAGGCGGTCACCTGGGCATCGCTGCACGCGTTCACCAAACACTACTGCCTGGACAGCCAAGTCCGGAGAGACGGCTTCTTTGGCCGTTCTGTTCTCCAGGACTTTCTGGTGTGCAGACCCACCACCGGGGTTGGTATTGCTGGGGTATCTATTCTAAGGTAAGGAATCTATAACTAACGTGTTTCTTTCAGATGCACAAGTTACTTACCTTCGGTAACGATATATCTGTAAAAAAACATTAGTTAGATATAGATTGCTTACCGCCCCACCCATCCTCCCCATTCTGCAAATTGATTTCTAGGGTTAAGGATATCCTTTACAGGGCCCTAGATTTGTGCACCAATGGTCAATGTCTTGCATTGCTCTGCGTTTCTGGCGCAGAAAGTCGTGTACGTAGCTGCCGCGACGTCATCCCAGCCACCACGATGCCGACGACGGACGCGGAGCTGACCGATGCCACCTTCCGACGTGCAGAGGTACTGCTGACAAAAAAAACTTTCCGGATCCAGTCTGACGCCTGGGGGTAATTCTAAGGTATAACTAACTAATGTTTCTTACAGATATATCGTTACCAAAGGTAAGTAACTTGTGCAAAAGCGACATGGAGCTTTCCTAAAATCTGGAATTAATTGAGTGCGAGGTGACTAAATCTGCTTAGCATGTGGTAGTTTAGACATGTATATGTGAAATACCAGGATTTTGGTTGTACAATAAGCATATAGTCTATTTGAGCATTGTGTTGTGTGTATGTCTGAGAGAGATATTTCTAACTGCAAAAGTGTTTCTTTTCTCACTGTATCAGATGCCATTGTACCACTTCAAACAACATAGGTATTTTATCTGACTTCTCGCACATGTCTCTCTTCAGGTTCTGCGGGAAGTGTTGCGAGACTTGTACCGCCTGCTTAAGTTTGTCTCACAGTGTGAAAAAGATGAGGTGACTTTGCTGCATGCCAGGCTGGCACTGGAGGAACTCAATGAGATTATGATGCGTGTCCTGTTCCCGCAGCAAAAGCTTGAGAAGAAGATTGTGGTGCTGCCTTAAGGGAGTAAAGTGGAGATCAGACCCAAAGGAGATGAGCCATACTACACAGGACACATAGAGGAAATGTTTCAGCATCAACAACGTTACTCCACCACCTTCATCTCTTTTTATTTTAGGGATATATGTTTCCTGTGCTGTAAAATATACATATATATTTAAACAATTTATGTTTTGTATGTTTTTTTATTAATCACCGATTGTGCAGGCTATTGCTATGGCGTTGCTATCCCACTGTTTATCCCAGATACAACTTTGCATTTCCTCCAGCTCAGTACATGCTTGCTGCTCTGCATCTCTATCTGTGGGCATTGTTGGTCTCCCTCGCCTGAACTTATGGGATTGTATTTAGATTTTGTCAAAACAAGAACCATAGGTCAGAAGTACGCAAAAGATGGTTAATTCTTCAGCTTAGCAATGATAACCTATACAAAAGATTGCAAGGTATAGATAAATAGAAGCAACAAATCTCCCACAGCATACCAGTAAACCTTGATGTCACTGGCCTTTCATAACTTCAAGACCGCCTAGAGAGGGTAGTGCTAACCTTACCTATTGGTACATAGATTTTCACAAGCAATGGTGGAGGAGTAAATAATATTTTGCCCATTTAAAGTAAATCCTTGCTGATTACTCCAATATGTCATTGCTTTCTGAATACACAGTCAGAAGTCTAGACAGGCAGTGTACATTCTTTTAAGGGTTCTATTCAAACGTGATCATAGTTTAAAATAATTATGTCGCAATTTTTTATGCACAAACAAATTCAAGGGGCACAGCTTCTAGGTGCAGCAAACAATACATACAGACAGTACAATTAATAAGGCTACAACATTGAGATGACTTTGAGGAAAATAGCTGATTGCCTCGCTTGCAGCTTAAACGTGTTTTAATTTACATTTAAAACTGGTAAATTTGTTCACTAGCCGTAGGTCTTTGGAAAGATTCACTCAAAGCAAGAGAGCACTGAGGTGTGACCAGTTGGTGGAAATAGAATAGACCTGATGTTTAATTGAGGGCTTTCCCATTGATAGCTTTCCAGACCAAGCACAGAACTTTGTGTTGTAACTCCTAATCAATGATCAGCCAGATCTGAGACTACTAGCCGCAGATTCCTTCATGTAGAATTATCCCCAGGCGTGAGACTGGATCCGGAAACTTTTTTCCACAGCATCCCTGCGCGCCAGGGGGCGGGGCGACACTACGCGACTCTGCCTAGGCGTAGTCCGCCTACATGACATCAGCAGGTCACATACGCCCCACCCCGGCGTGCCTACGTCAGTTTTTTTACTTTTCCGCGTGCAACGTGGATCCGGTCTTGCTACTGGCCTGTTTTGGGCCCTTTTTTTCTTCATCATTGTCTTTCTCTTGGTGAGACAATGTGCGAATGCCTTCGGGCTTTAAAGCTTGCACGTCGTGTGGGCGTCTTATGTCGGCGACAGACCCTCATCGCATTTGTATGTGGTGTTTGGGGGAGGATCACGGCACCACAGATTGTGAGGCGTGCCAACAGTTGAAGCCGAAGTCGCGGTGGGAGCGCTGCATGAAACTTCTCTCGGCACGTCTCTCCAGGTCGACCTCCTCCCTTTAATCAGCCTCGGCAGACGGCTTCAGATACGGCCGTGGTCGTCGTCATCGCCCTTCCCTTATGTCGCGAGAGCGTCGCTCACTGGTGGGTGTCACAGTCTGTCCCCGGGGGCTGGGTTTCGGCCTGCCGAGGGCGTGGACTCTCCGTGGGTGATGCGGCCCAGCGTGACCTCCTACCCACCGTTTCCCGGTGATGGAGCGTCGAGAGTCCAGGACATATGCAGCGGCTTTGCAGGCCTCGCTGGCGTCTCCTCCTCCCCCTGCTGGGGCGTCAGCGGTTCCCTTGCCTTGCGCGGGGCCTTCCACGGTGCCTTCGCCGGCCCCGGCGCCGACAGGGTTGGATCCAGGCTTGAAGGATGTGGTGCTGTTGGGGTGCGGCTCCTCTCGGGCCCTTCCTTCACGCCACGGCGTATTTGCCTCGCCACAAATTCAGTCCCTTGACAAGGTGTCTAAGGCCAAGGTGCCGCTACGGCGCCGGTGGCTGCTGGACTGGGCAGCGCCACAGGAGTCAGTGGACTCTCCTCGTCCCGCTCTGGGTCGAGGCTGGGCGCGAACCCCTTGCCCTCCTCCGAGGCTTTCTCTTCCCGCCACGCAGGCGGCTTCCTTGTCAGGGGGCGAGTCGGAGGTTGGGTCGGCCCTGGCGGCGGCGTATGGCTCGCCGGACCACCTCTGTCATATACTGAGCAGAGGCTGGAGGAGGTGTTTGTGTCACTCCCCTGGTCCTTCACGTCCCTCCACGCAGGCGGCTGCCTCGGCGGAGGTCAAGTCGGCGCCATTCCGACGCCGCCCCTTGTCCACTGCGACTCCGGCCCCGGCGCAGTGTGGCTTCGAGGAGCCCTGTCCTGCGTCGCCTTCTGCGCAGGCTGGCGTTACCGCTCTGCCTCAGGCGGTGGACTCTACGGCTCCTCACAGGCATCGAGTTGCGGATTCGTCTTCAGACGCTCCCTCTTCTCCAGAGGCGGCCTGCATATTGGTGTCATCCTCCCCGGAGACTGGCCGCCGAGTGGTGTCTTTTTCACCGGCATCGTTGAAGTATGGATCCCCACCGTTTCTGAGGCCGCGGTGTTCGTGGAGGAGCGGCAGGTCCCCCATTCCTCAGCCCCTCCTGCCTTCTAGGTCTGACCCCTGCCCGTTCTGCTTGGCTTGGGGGACGGCCGCCTTAGTCTGCAGCCGTCGCCCACGTAGGAGCTGCTTTCTCCGCCGCGGGGCCCTACAGAGGCGGGTGCGGCCTTTGCTCATGCGGTGTCCACGGCTGTGGATATTCTGCGCATGGGTGACCCGATTGCTTATTTTCCGACGGATCATCTCTTGGAGGTTCTCCACCAGGGCCCTGGTGGGAGGGTGATCTTGCTTCCCTTTGAGGGTTTGCTCCTTTCGTCCCTGACGGGGGCTTGGTGGCGTCCTGCCTCAGCGGATCTGGTGCCTCAGCACCTTCTACACCGGCACCTTCCGGTGCCACATGACCCTGCGTGTCTTTCCCTCCACCCCTCTGCCGCCAGTCTTCTTTTGCGGACTGCCTTAACCTCCCTGCTGCCGCTGTTGACTCCGCCCTCCCGGGAGGCCCGCTGGCTGGACTCTTGGAGGCGCAACATGTTTGCCTCGACTAGCGCGGCCCTGCGGGCCCTGAAAACCTTGTGTGTCCTGGCTAGGGCCTCCTCTTGTCTGTGGGACTCGTTGAGTCTTTGGGGTCCGCAGCTTCTCAGGAGACTGTTCAGGTAGACTTACGGCATCATGCCTTGGATGGCCAGGCGATAGCGGCGTTTATCCTTCACTCCGCTCTGGACATCTCGGAGGTGCTAGGCCGGGCCATGGCTTCCTCTGTCGCTCTCCGTCGCCATGCTTGGCTTCGGGACGGCGTCTTCCCCGAAAATATTCGGGAGAGGCTCATTGATCTCCCATTTGATGGTAGCCTGTTGTTCCATGCCCCAGCTGACTCTGCCATCCAAAGGTTCCTGGCGGGGCTCCGTCCTCCCTCTCCCCCTTATACTCCTCCTCCTCCCCCCCCTTCTCCTCCTCAGTGATTGAGGAATTGAGCTGGTTCTGGTCCTTCTTGGGACTGTCGCTCTTGTGGTGGAGTGTGTTTTCTGGCCATTGAGTCCTCCTTGTGGGGATTTTGGCACTGTTGGCTGCTGGACGGCCCTTGTTCACTGTGGTGTGTTTTTTTTTTTGCTAGAACTGTTACGCCGACTTGGCCCAGAGATTAGACCTTCTGTTTTGCTTTGGGCTGATTGTCAAGCCGTTCGCGGGATGGTTTCCCTGTGGCTCTTTTGTTTTTCCTCTGTTGCGGAAGTTCTTCCAAAGAGGGTTCCCATGTCTTGGGACTTAACGTACCCTATGTGAGGTAGTGGTATCTGTTATACAGCTTGCGCTCTGCTGGGGAGTTCTGATAGCTCTTTGGTGCCTGTTCTCCGTGGCGTTTCTGTATGTTGTTTTGCTTCTTGAGGGTGTGTGCACGGCCCCTCGTGGGGGTATGTCCGTCCCTTTCCTCTTCTCCCTGCTTGGGATGGTTCTGTGCCCTCCCTTGTCAGGCGTTGCCCACTCGGTCTTCCTGGGGCCCTGGGCAGTTTTTTCTTGTTTCTGGCAGCTTGTCTGTTAGCGTCGCTCTGGTTGGCCGGTTGCATTCCATCTGGTGTGGCCTAGCCTTCTTTTCCCTCATTTCCTTGGGCCTTCTGGGCTCTCCCCCTGGCTTGGAGGGATGCTTCTTTCCTTGAAGGGGTGTGGGGTACTTCAGCCTCTGGCCTGGCCCTTGGTTCCTCTATCATGAGTGTGAAGGCCCCCCCCTTTTCTTCTTCTTCTTCCTCCATTCCTCTGGGGTCGGTGGTGTTCTGCTTGTGTGGGGCTCCTCTTGCCTGGGAGGAGCCAGGTTATTGCCCGGTCCGCAGGTCTAGTCCCCTCTGTGACCCTCTGTCCTGTTATGGCTGGGGGTCCTTTCGCAGACCCTCCTTCCCCGTGGGTATTGCTAGGGTATCTATTCTACGTGAAGGAATCTGCGGCTAGTAGTCTCTATCAGATGTACGAGTTACTTACCTTCGGTAATGAATGTTCGAGGCATGTGGGCTGCTGAATTATCTGTGCATAGATCGCCGCCTAGTGTTGGGTCCGGATGATTGCACATTGTTGTCCTGGAAGAGTCTTCGAAGTATCACGAGATAGGTGGCTCCTCCCCTGGACTACAGTACGCATGGGCATCCTTAGATTGTTTTTTTCCGCCATTGGGTTCGGATGTGCTTATCTTAGCTCAAGTTTGGAAACTTTAGTTTAAGGCCAAAAGGCCTTTCGTTTCGTCGGTATTGTTCGCGTTCGGTATCGACCAGTTTTTTTTTTCCGGTTTTAGTGACTTCCTCACGCTTTTCGGATCCGCTTCGGTCCGAACATCGATCAACGCTCGACGATGGAATCGAGGACTCCTTTCAAGCGATGTCCTTTATGCCATGCGAAATACCCACACGTCGATGTCCATCCGGTGTGCAACAAATGTCTCTCACCGGATCATGATGAGTCGAAATGTATGGCCTGCACCCGGTTCCGCTCGAAGAAGACCCTGCGGAATCGACGGGCAGCGAGATTGGAGGCACAGCAATCGGCGCCTGCCCCGGTCAACATCTTCAGCACCGAGGATGAGGAAGCCGAGAGCGTAGACGACATAGACTCCAGCCATGCTTCCGAACATGAATCCCGATCGGAAGACGATGATGAGGTGATCTTCGAGGACGAAGACGTCGTCGGCGAGGTAGGAGACTACGATGAGGCCCTTGGGGCCGAGGAAGATAGCTCCAGCGAAGAGCTAGGCCAACCCGTCGTTACGGAGGCCGAGAGACAAAGTCGTCATAAGGCTCAGGTCGAGGGATCGCCTGCTGGCCTTGCCCAAGATCAGTCACACAGTTCTTCGGCCCCGCCTCAAGGCCCGGCCTCGAACATTTCACAGGAGCCATTATTATCGAAGACGACTGGATTTCATTCAGTGAAACCGAAACCATCCGTTGCACCGGTTACATCAAAACCGAAAGTGAAACCGGTTGCGATTGGATCGAAGGCCTCGAAGCCCTCCACTACTTCGACGCCAGCACAGGTCATCGGCACCGAACACACCAAAAGAGATTTCGGTGCCGAGCTCACCAAGACGGATTCCGGCACCGAGCCAAAGAAGGCCCTCGGTCCCCGCAAGGCGCCTCAGCCTATGGCACCGAAGATTACGGCCCAACCCACCAAGGTCAAGGTGGTCGATCCGTCTGCGTCGACATCAAAGGGTGCGGCGCATACCAAATCACCGGCTCCACAAAGCGTCGATACCCACCTTCGGATCGACGACCCAAAGACTGGGAAAAAATCGGACACCGCTTCGACACCTGCCTCCAAGGTGCCTATCGGTTCCAAAGCGCCGTCTGCGTTCACCTTGCAACAGGTCTCAGCGTCGTTGCAACGCATCAGGGACCGGGCAACCCTCAAGCATACGTCGGGTCCCGAAGCGCACAAGGCCGCAAAAGCACACTAGGCGCCGGCGCACATCACATTTGGATTGCCGCCGCCCAAGGCACCGAAAATGTTCGAAATTCGGACACGTGTCCACCAAACACAGACACTATCCGCTGGACAAATCGATATCGAGCCTTCACAGGCACACTTTATCGACGCCGACACTGGTAGACTGCTGCTCCGCAAGAGGAAGATCACACCAGAGAAGGGATTGGACTCATACAAGATTCCTTTGAAACAAAAGCTGCCAGCAGGTTCCACACCAGTGCTTCACGAAACCTTTCAACCCTACCTTCAGGACCCACCGTCTTTTTCTCCTACGCATTCGGAGGCAGACGCCGGAGAGGACTATATAGGGGATGATACCGCTTACCCGGTGGATATCGATCCTGATGATCACATGCAAGACCCAGATCAGGCATGGGGAGACCCCACCGACCAGGGTAACGCACCAGATGCTCCTGACACGCAGCTTTATAATATAAAGACATCTCCCACGGAGGACACTGCTGCCTTTAATGCCCTCATAGAACGGGCTGCTGCCAATCATGGAGTGGAACTCCATTCTGACGCTATAGAGGAAGATTTCTTAGTGGACACGTTCGCCTCCTCTGAGAAAACCGTCAAAACTCTGCCAATGTTGAAGGGGGTTCTGAAACCTGCAAAGGACATTTTCAAAGAAACAACCAGGGCACGGGTGTTAAACCCCAGAATCGAAAGAAAATACAAGCCAGCACCCGGAGACCCTATGTACATTAAGGGTCAGTTACCATTAGACTCCATGGTTGTTTCTAATGCTCGCAAACGAGCACATTCACAAACAACGGGTGATGCTCCTCCCCCCGACAAGGAGTCCAAAGTGCTGGAGACATCAGGCAAAAGGATAGCAGCGCAAGCAGCAAACATCTGGCGCATCGCCAACACCCAGGCACTCCTGGCCCGATATGATAGGTCACACTATGACACACTAGAATCACTGCTACAACACTTGCCAGATGAATACAAAGAGGCAGCGGAGCTCCTTATCAGAGAGAGACAACTCCTTACGAATGCGTCCATCAAATGCGCACTAGATGCAGCCGACACTGCAGCAAGGGCGATCAACACTAGCGTAATGTTGAGGAGGCACGCATGGTTGAGAATCTCATGCTTCAAACCTGAAATTCAGAACAATATCTTAAATCAACCGGTCAACCCAGACTTTTTATTTGGCCCCGAGGTTGACACTACCCTCGAAAAAATTAAAAAAGACACTGAAACTGCAAAATCAATGGGGGCTCTGCAGTCGCAGCAGTTTCGGAGTGGCTCCTTTCGTCGCCCCAGGAATAGAGGAGCAGCTAGAGGTCAGGGGTCCCAGCAGCAGTACAATAAAGGGGGTGCGCAAAGTACCTATGATAAAAACAATAGAGGTGGATATCGTGGATCCAGCACCAAAGGCAGAGGACGTGGGTACGGCAACACCAGGTCCTCCCCCAAAAACAAACAGTGACGCCTTCTCCCTCCCCCCCGACCACATAACACCTGTCGGGGGGAGACTCCAACAGTTCCTGTCAGTCTGGAAGTCCATCACCACAGGCAGGTGGGTCAGGGAAATTATCCAGTACGGTTACTGTCTAGAATTAACGTCCACTCCACCCAACATACCGCCAAAGCACCGTCCTATGTCCGTAGAGCACTTGGCATTATTGCAGCAGGAAGGACTAAGTATGCTGCAAAAAGGGGCAATAGAAGTCGTGCCCGTAAACCAACAGGGAACAGGGGTGTACTCTCTGTACTTCTTAATCCCAAAAAAGGACGGATCTCTCAGACCTATACTAGACCTGAGACCCCCTCACCCACTACATTCTGTCAGAGCATTTCCATATGCTCACCCTACAGCAGGTTCTACCGTTACTCAGTCAGGGAGACTTCCTAGCCACACTGGATTTGAAAGATGCGTATTTCCACATACCCATACACCCATCTCACAGAAAATACCTCAGGTTCACTATTCAGGATCACCATTATCAGTTCAACGTTCTCCCCTTCGGAGTAACAACAGCACCCAGGGTCTTTACCAAGTGCCTAGCGACAGTGGCTGCACATTTACGGAAACAGCACATTCACGTCTTCCCTTACCTGGACGACTGGCTTGTTCAGGCAAAGTCAGCCCAGCAATGTGCCAGCCACATGTCCCACACCATTCACCTTCTTCACAATCTAGGATTCTCACTAAATTACCCGAAATCACATCTTCAACCCGCACATGTACGCCAGTACCTGGGCGCGACCATCAACACTCTGACAGCCACAGCTCAGCCAAATTTAGTAAGGATCAACAGCATGCACCTGCTGATCACGAAGTTCAAACCTCAACACTCCCTTCCAGCGCGAGTGTTCATGCAGTTGATGGGCATGATGGCCTCCTGCATTTTCATAGTCCCGCACGCGAGACTACATATGCGCCCGCTTCAGGAGTGCTTGGCACGTCAATGGAATCAGGCTCAAGGACAATTAACAGACCTAGTGTTGGTGAGCGGTCGGGCATACAACTCTCTGCATTGGTGGAATCCACAAAACCTTTGCAAGGGCCGACCGTTCCAAGAGCCTGTTCCGCAAATAATACTGACGGCGGACGCCTCTCTCCAGGGATGGGGAGCTCATGTACTCAATTATACAGTGCAGGGACTATGGACGGCGCAGCAAAAGAAGATGCACATCAACCTTCTGGAACTGATGGCAATCTTCCTAGCCATGAAGGCATTCAAAGTACACTTATGCAACAAAGTCGTGTTGATCCGGACGGACAACATGACTGCCATGTACTACATACAGAAGCAGGGAGGAACACACTCTCCACAGTTGTCTCATCTGGCTCAGAGCATGTGGAAGTGGGCCATTCAGAGGAACATGTTCCTCATGGCGGAACACCTCCCAGGCAAGGACAACCAGATGGCGGATCTGCTCAGCAGACACAGCCACCAAATGCACGAGTGGGAGCTACATCCATCAGTACTCAAACCGTACTTCCAGCAGTGGGGTCATCCAGAGATAGACCTATTCGCCACAAGGGAAAACGCAAAATGCCAAAACTTTGCCGCCAGGTTCCCGCACCTACAGTCGCAGGGCAATGCGATATGGATGAACTGGTCAGGCAGATTTGCGTAAGCCTTTTCCCCCAGCGCCATTAATACCGCTGGTGGCACGCAAACTGCGACAACACTCACTGACACTCATCCTGGTTGCTCCAACGTGGGCACGCCAACCGTGGTACACCACCTTTCTAGAACTTTCCGTGGTGCCGCATCAACCACGGCGGATCACACCCACACTTTTAACGCAGAACCATGGCGAAATTCAGCACCCAGATCCGCAACAGCTGAACCTGGCAATCTGGCTCCTGAAGTCTTAGAGTTTGGCTACCTAAACCTGCCACCTGAATGTATGCATATCATCAAGGAGGCCAGAAGACCCACAACCAGAGCTTGCTATGCGGCTAAATGGAAAAGGTTTGTCATTTACTGCAACAACAATGACATTAATCCGCTGGATGCATCCATTCAAAACATCATCTGTTACCTCTTACACTTATACCGATGCAATCTGGCATACAGCTCCATACGTATACATCTAACCGCGATAGCAGCCTATCTTCAAAACAGGCAGCACCTCTCTTTATTCAGAGTGCCTGCCATCAAAGCCTTCTTAGAGGGACTCAAACGAGTGATTCCTCCAAGACACCCACCGGCACCAGTGTGGAACCTCAATGTGGTCCTCACCAGATTAATGGGTCCACCTTTTGAACCTCTCCATTCATGTGAGATTCAATTCCTCACCTGGAAAGTAGCTTTCTTAGTGGCGATCACTTCGTTGAGAAGAGTTAGTGAACTCCAGGCACTAACCATTCAAGAGCCATTCATACAGGTTCACGCAAACAGAGTTGTACTACGTACCAACCCCAAATTCATGCCTAAAGTGATATCGCAGTTCCACATGAATCAGACTATTGAACTGCCTGTTTTCTTTCTAAATCCACAAAATGTCGCAGAGAGAATGCTCCATACACTAGATGTAAAAAGGGCCCTCATGTACTATATAGACAGAACAAAGGATTTTAGGAAAACAAAACAACTTTTCGTTGCCTTTTCTCCACAACACAAGGGCAACGCCATTTCCAAAGCAGGGATAGCCAGATGGATCGTTAAATGTATTCAAATTTGCTATCAAAAAGCGAAACTCACATTAACGATTCCCCCACGCACCCACTCAACACGAAAGTTAGGGGCGTCCATGGCTTTCATAGGAAACATTCCTTTAGAGGAAATATGTAGAGCAGCCACATGGTCCACTATACATACATTTACCAAACACTACTGTGTAGATGTACACTCAAAACAGCAGGCAGCTGTAGGACAGGCTGTTCTCAAAACTCTTTTTCAGACTGCTGCAGCTGGCACGGGCGGCCGCCGCTAATGGAGGGACTGCTATATAATCTATGCACAGATATGAATTCAGCAGCCCACATGCCTCGAACTGAATATGCTACTTACCAGTATGCATCTGTTCTTGGCATGTAGGGCTGCTGACATTCATATCGCCCACCCTCCTCCCCGGCGCCTGGAGCGGCTGCAGCACTCAGAATTACTGTATAGCATGGTCATCCCTTACTGTATCTACTCCATCACTGCCACAATGGCGAAAAACAATCTAAGGATGGAGAGGATGCCCATGCGCACTGTAGTCCAGGGGAGGAGCCACCTATCTCGTGATACTTCGAAGACTCTTCCAGGACAACAATGTGCAATCATCCGGACCCAACACTAGGCGGCGATCTATGCACAGATATGAATGTCAGCAGCCCTACATGCCAAGAACAGATGCATACTGGTAAGTAGCATATTCAATGCTACTTACCAGATGCATACTGGTAAGTAGCATATTCAATGCTACTTACCAGTCTAGCACTTTGGACTCCTTGTCTGGAGGAGGAGCATCACCTGTAGTCTGCGAGTTAGCTCTTTTGCGAACATTAGAAACTACCATGGAGTCCAACGGCAATTGACCCTTAATGTACATGGGGTCTCCGGGTGCAGGTTTGTATTTCTTCTCTATTCTGGGGTTCAATACCCGTGCCCTGGTGGTTTCCTTAAAGATGTCCTTAGCATGTTTAAGAACCCCTTTCAGCATTGGTAGAGTCTTGACCGTCCTTTCTGATGTGGAGAACGTGTCCACCAAGAAATCCTCCCCCACAGAGTCAGAATGGAGTTCCACTCCGTGATTGGCAGCTGCCCTTTCAATGAGGGCGTTAAAAGCAGCAGTATCTTCAGTGGGAGATGGTTTGATATTGTAAAGATGAGTGTCAGGAGCATCTTGTGGGTCACCTTGGTCAGTAGGGTCCCCCCATGCTTGATCTTGGTCTTGCTGTTGGTCATCAGGGTCATTATCCACAGGATAAGTGGTATCATCCCCAATATAGCCCTCTCCTGCATCCCGTTCCGAGTGTGTAGGAGAAAAGGATGGTGGTTCCTGATGATAGGTGTGGAATGTTTCTACAAGCACTGGCGTCGAACCGGATGCCATTTTCCTTTTTAGTGGAATCTTGTAGGAGTCCAAAGACTTCTGTGGAACAATTCTCCGCTTGCGGAACAACAGCCTACCAGTGTCGGCGTCGATAAACTGGTCCTGAAAGTCCTCGACATCGGTTCTTTCCGTGGACACTGCTCGTGGTTGTTCGAGACTCCTCCTAAGTTCGAACAGCTTCGGCGCCCCCGGTGGCGGCAATCCAAACTTGATCGGTGCCGGCGCCGAGTGAGCTTTGGCGACTTTGTGTGGTTCGGGACCCGTTTTTGGTTCGAGGGTTGCCCGCTCCCTGATGCGTTGTAGGGACTCCGACACCTGTTGCAACGTGAATGCAGACAGTGCTTTGGAACCGATAGGCTCTTTGGAGACAGGCCTCGACGCGGTCTCCGGTTTCCTCCCAGCCTTCGGGTTTTCGATCCGAAGTTTGGGATCGACGCCCGGTTGATTCGATATTTTGGCAGTCGCCGCACCCTTTGGTGTTGACGTAGTCGGATCGACCACCGTGACCTTGGTGGTCGGTGCTCCAACCTTCGGTGCCATAGGCTGGTGCGTCTTCTCGGGACCGAGGGCCTTCTTCTGTGTCTCGGTGCCGAAGCCCTTTTTTGTCTTCTCGGGACCGAAGTCCTTCTTTCTTTGGTCGGCTCCGATGTCCCTTTTCTGTGTCGACGGATTGGAGGGCTTGGATGCCTTCGATCTGACTTGAACCAGTTGCACTTTCGGTTTCGATTTGACCGGTGCTGGTTTTGGTTTCGCTTTCACTGAATCGAATCCAGTCTTTTTTGATAGTGTTGGCTCTTTTGAAATGTTCGAAGCCGGGCCTTCAGGCGGGGCTGTAGAACGATCCGACTGATCTTGGGTAAGGCCCGCAGGCGATCCCTCGACCTGAGCCTTATCAAGACTGTGTCCTTCGGCCTCCGCATCGACGGATTGGCCTAGCTCCTCGCCCGAGCTATCTTCCTCGGCCCCAAGGGCCTCATCGTCGTCTCCTACCTCGTCGACGACGTCTTCGTCCTCGAAGATCACCTCATCATCGTCGTCAGATTGGGATTCATGCTCCGAAGCATGGCTCGAGTCTACCTCTTCGACGCTCTCGACTTCCTCGTCCTCGGTGCTGAATATGTTAACCGGGTTAGGCGCCGATTGTTTGGCCTCCAATCTAGCCGCCCGTCGATTCCGAAGTGTCTTCTTTGACCGGAACCGGGCGCAGGCCATACACCTTGACTCATCATGATCCGGGGATAAACATTTGTTACACACCGGATGGACATCGATGTGTGGATATTTCGCATGACATAAAGGACATCTCTTGAAGGGAGTCCTCGATTCCATCCTCGAACGTCGATCGATGTTCGGACCGAAACTAGGTCCGAGAAGTATGAATAGATCCGAGAACAAGTCTAAATATTTGTCGATACCGAACGCAAACAATACCGACGATACCTAAAGGCTTTTGGCCTTAAATAAAGTTTTCCTAACTTGAGCTAAGATAAGCACATCCGAACCCAATGGCGGAAAAAAACAATCTGAGGATGGAGAGGATGCCCATGCGCACTGTAGTCCAGGGGAGGAGCCACCTATCTTGTGATACTTTGAATACTCTTCCAGGACAAGAATGTGCAATCATCCGGACCCAACACTAGGCGGCGATCTATGCACAGATATGAATTCAGCAGCCCACATGCCTCGAACCTATGTATCTGGTAGAGAAGATTCTAGCCGCAGATTCCTTCACGGCCTGCCCTTCCTCCCCGTTCTGCGAGGACCCGTGGGTTGGTCTCGGCACTCGCCTCCTGGTGGGAGCTGTGTCTCTTGTGAGTGCATTCCTTTGCTCTTGGCGGGTTGCTCCGTCTTGTTGCTGTTCCTTCCTCCCTTGGTTCTCTGGAGGATGGGGTTATGGTGCTCCTGTGCGCCTCTACTAGGGCTGCACCAGGTTTGGGGGGGGGGTGTTTACCTTCAGTCTCTGCCCTCGCTCCCTTCCTCTGCTGCTGGGGGTCCCTGCCCCTCTGCCATCCTCTGTCCGGGGGTCACCTGGCCATGCCCTGCCCTTGTTCCTTGGAGGATGGTTGCCCTCTGTGCTGGGGTGGCTTGGAGGGTTGTAGTTGTTGTTGTCCTGTCTGTTTCTGGGGCTGGCTCCCCTTCCCTATTTCCGGATGGGGGTTGTCCTGCCTTTACATATGTTTCCTGTCTCCGGGGGAGAGGTGGGAAGGCGGTTCACAGGGTGGCTACTCGGGGCTCTGCTCTGTTCTTTGTTCTACCCGTGCCCTTGGAGGCTGCAGTGTTGCACCGCTCCTTATGGTGTCGCTTGTCTCCATTTTTTGTTACTACTCTTTCGCACACTGTTCCCCTGCTCCCACAGTTTACCTGGTTGCACCGTGTTGCGGCGTGAAACAGTTCTCCGAAGAAAACTGGCGTAGGCGCACCGGGTTGGGCCTTATGTGACCTCACTGACGTCACGTACGTGGACGACGCCTAGGCGGAGTCGCGTGGTGTCGCCCCGCCCCCTGGTGCGCATGGGTGCTGTGGCAAAAAGTTTCCGGATCCAGTTTCACGCCTGGGGATAATTCTACTTGAAGGAATCTGCGGCTAGAATCGTCTCTACCAGATACATAGTTACCGAAGGTAAGTTACTCGTACGTTACTTATGGTCACATGGGAAATATGCAGGCTTTTTACCCCAGACTCTAAATGACGTTGAAGGCCCAGTTTTTTTTTAATCAATCATAATTCCTGAATAGATTTGTGGGGAAGATTTAAATATACAGCCATGTAGTACTTCTAGTCCAGATATCACTATTGCCTGTGTTAAATATTTGTTGATGTTTTATTCTAAAGTATATAGGTGAAAATGTGTGGATTACCCCAAGGCATGTAGCTGTTGATAATCTGTTTTGAGTTGCAGCTAATATCATCCAGAAACTGGTATTCTGATGGATACTTCTAACTTAAGATTCCTCACATTCGAATACTCCTAAGGCCCCTGACTGGATCCAGAAACTTTTCTTAGCACTGCTTCTGTGAGCCCCTAGGGGTCCCATGAGTGCCACTTCTGCATGCAGACACCAGTTCCCATGTTTCTGTGTCTTCCGACACGGATCTGGTGATCTGCTCCTAATTTTGTTGCCCTTCTGACTACTTCTGAAAATAAAATGTAATTCCAGTGTGCTAGAGAATAAGGTCCCCATCCAAAACTACAGATTTGAAACCATCCCGCGCCTGTAGAAAACAGATGTCTGTCACTGACATCTCAAAAACACTAAAATTGGTTTGAAGGTGCTCTACCACATGCAAACAATGTTAGACTATGTCTCCTTAGCAATGAGGAAGCAACATGGCCAGTCTTAGCCAGTTATACATCCTACCTAGATATCGAAAATCTAACCGCTCCAGACCTACGTATATTATATACAGATCTGGTTACCACATATAGATGTTTGACACAATTTGACATTAGAACAATGACAATAAATCCTTCACAGGGCTGCTCAATCTGCATAACTACAATTGGGTACATCAGGAATTCGCCCAGTGACTATCAATGTAGATATGGGTAAAATTCCCATCAGACAAGAGGAAATTCCGTTCTGCACTGCACAAAAAACAAGCCAGCTTGAAGCAGTATTTCCCCCTACAGGACCTCAGGAAAAACACACAATATGCCTGACAATGGGGATGGCTCCCCGGTGGAAGACTGCGCAACTTGGGGTACAGTCTTTTCTGCAGTATATACCAGAACACACGGTGCACCTTCATTAGCTGTTTTTTTCCAAAAATGCTTAATGAATGAATAAAACATTTATAAAGTGCATGGCTACCAAAGGCCTCCCAGTGCTAAAGACAATGCCCAGAACTGCATGAATACAAGGGATCAGGAAAACAAGAGGGTTTTGAGATGCTTGCGGAAGAGAAGATGATTAACCTCAAGACGAATAACATCAGGCAGCTGATTCCAGCCTTTTGCAGTGATGACAGAAAAAAGACGGCCTCCGCTCCGTGCTCGATTGAATTTGGGAACAATGGCAAGATGTTTCACCTCAGATCGGAGGGATCTTCTAGGGACATACGGAGAGACGATAGATTGAAGAATCAGTGGTGTACTCGCCGCCAGTGATTTATGGGCAATGCACAGGACCTAAAATTGAATTCTTTTATCAACTGGCAGCCAGTGTAGTGCCTTAATGTGCGGTTTAGCAGATTCCCTATTGTGCGCCTGCCTAAGAAGTCGTGTCGCGCAGTTTTGAACCTTTTGGAGTTTTTTTATGGCATAATCAAGCCTAGATAAGATCAGTGCTTGCACCAGCAGTTTCCTGGCATTGAAAGGCAAGAGGGGCAGAATCCTCCTGATCATTTTAAGAATGCCGTTGCAGATGCCTGCTACCCTGGAAGCCTGCGTCTTGAAATTCAAATTATGGTCTAGCCAGACTCCAAGGCTTTTTACTTGGTCTTTAGGGGCAGGCATGTCTCCCATACATTTAGGCCAGGGAGTGCCGATCTCCAGATTAGTAGTTTTACCCAGAAACATCAATTCTGTTTTTAGCAGCGTTCAGCTTTAGGAAGGAAGAGTCCATCCATGCTGAAACTTTTTCCAGACAATTCGGAAAGATGGACTTATTTGTCTAAAAGGTCAAGAGACACAGTAAGCTGAGTGTCGTCAGCGTACGTGACAATCTTGACATTAAACGGCTCGACAATTTCTGACAGTGAACGCATGTAGACATTAAAAAGAGTGGGGCTCAGAGAGGAGCCCTGAGGCACCCCACACTGCAATGGCATCGAGTTAGAGACGGCATTGTTCTCAAACACTGAGAAGGAGCGATCTGAGAGGAAGGACTCAAGCCAGTTGAGTAACATACCAGTGACCTCACTCTCTCTAAGTCTTGCTAGCAGAAGTTGGTGGTTGACCGTGTCGAAGACCGCGCTAAGGTCGAGTAAAATAATAGCAGCGGAGCCTCCGACGTCAAGAATGTTCCTGGCCTCCTCTGTAACTGCTAGCAGGGCAGTTTCAGTGCCCTGCTGGGGCCTGAAGCCCGTTTGAGAGGAATGTAGGCATTGATTTTCTTCCAAAAAAGCAGAAAGAATGGAATTAACGTGCTTTTCGCATATTTTGGCAATCCCAGGTAGTAATGAAATTGGTCGATAATTAGCAAGAACTTCCGGGTCCAAGGTAGGTTTCTTTAAAAGCGCTCTAACCCTAGCCCGTTTCCAGAGGGAAGGAACAATCCCAGAGGAAAAAGAGCTATTGACTAACTCCAGAATAACAGGGGAGACTGAGTCAAATACCTGGTTTAGGATATGGGGGGATGCCGGGTCACTGGGGGAACCAGATTTCAGATGATTCAAGTGCAGTTTTAAAGTTTCCATGTCCATGAGTGGAATGGAGTCAATAGAGGGATTAAGAAGGGATTGGTCTCTGGTCAAGGGGGGATTTGCCATGCCACCTAAAACAGACATGGGGGAAAGGACAAATAAACATCTTGAATTTTCTTGTGGAAAAAGAGAGCCAGTTCATTGCAGCGCTCTAAGGCATTTTCAGGGGGTAAGGAAGGCTCAGGAGGTTGCAAAAGAGATTTGGTAATTTTAAAAATTTTGCGCGGAGAGTTGGCAGCTGATGAAATTTTCTTAGCATAATAGTCAGATTGGGCAGATCTAATTTCTGCCTTATAGGCCTTAACGGCATATCTATATTTAATTTTCTCAGAGGTTAAAAAATCCTTTCTCCAAGTTCTTTCATGGCGCTTACAAAGCTGTTTCAAACTCCCTGAGTTTAGGGGAGTACCAGGCAGCACCGTGATCAGTTTTTTTGCTAAATGACCGATTTTAAAGACGTCTCAAGCCAACGATTGATTTTGATATTATTCGATTCAGGGTCAGTGCCAAGCACTGGTCTTCCATTATTAAGAGTGGACGCCCACGTATCAAAAGAAAGTTTAGTCCAGTTCCGGTTCCAAGATTTTCCCTTTTCCCTTGGTTGTCCACCCTACTGTAATGGTCTGACCACGGTAGTGGAATAGGTTTATCCACTGTGAGATATTCCATATTGGAAAAAAGCGGGTCCAAAAGATGACCTTTTTGGTGAGTGGATCCGGACACTTTTTGCTTCAAGGTCAAGGCATCCAAAGAATCAATCAGAACCTCTGAATCAGAGTCCAGAAACTGATCAAAATGGATATTTAAGTCACCTAAGATAGAAAAATTAGAGTTAGAACTCACTGATTTTGCTATAATATCTGGGAGCTCTCTACTGAAATTAACACCAAGGCCAGGTGGCCGGTAGATAAGAGCACCCAAGAAGGTGCAAGTTGAGGAAAAGCTGATCACAAAGAAACAGCTTTCACAGTCAGGGATCCGGCTATCTGTGATTTGACAGTGAAAGTTGTCCTTGTAAATGATAGCTAACCCTCCTCCTTTTCTTCCGACACGATCTTGTCTCTGAATTAAGTATCCTGGGGGGAGGGTGTGAACTACCGCTGGATCAGCAGTACTGGATAGCCAAGTTTCGGTAAAGAACAAGGCGTCAGGGTCCCTGGGTCCGTTCGGGCGCGGACGGGCACAGACGGGTTTGCCTTAGGCGCACCAGCGGCGCGCCCGCTGCGCGGCTGCGTCATCCGCCCATTAAGAGGAGTGGAGACCGCCGCAGCTGGGAAGCTAACCTACGTAACTGTTTCCCTCTTAAAAGTCCCCCCGGACCATTGACAGAGCTCCTTCACCCCCGTTCCCACGGACTGTGCAAACACGCAAAATTAGTGCAAATAGCAATTTCAAACACAGCACGAAAGTTAAAAAGCCAAGTTTAGGCACAATGTAATAAAATCACTCTTAATTAAACAGATCCAAAATGAGTATGGGACGGCCCCTGTCCTGGATTTGGCAATGAAACTGACGGGCAAATTTGCCGCAGTATCCTCCATGATGTTAAGTTACATTAAAAGGGTAGCAGTGTTGGCGGTACACCACGACTCACAAATTTGGCAACGGGAGAACAAGAGCACGAATGACCAAAAGTTATTGAGGAAACCAGTGCATCCATAGGCAGAGAGAATTTGGGAGCCAGAACTAATCAACCACAAATTAAGAGTAATTCTGAAAAGGATAACTCAAAGCAGGCGCCCAAGGCTTCTAATAAGAAGGTGAATAATAAGAAAAACATAGAAAAGACTGGGTGAGTCTACTCAACAGGAGTCCTCTGAAAATCGCTACAACCTGCGTAACAGTGATATTAAAATGTCTGATAGGTATCAGGATACCGATACACGTTCCTCTTGTTTCTTTCAGGAATGATCCGAAAAACGCTCAGAGAGAGGTGGACGATCAGAGCGCAGATCAGAGGAGTATGTGAAACCGTGGAAGGACTCACAACGCTCTACTGACTATATAATGAAACAGGAAGACAAACCTAAACAATCCAAGTGTCAATTCAAAAAGAATAAGGTAGCTGGCATCAAAGTTAAGCATGCCCTGGAAATTGAGGACTCTGTTTCTGAGCGGGAAGTGGGCCCTGACCATGCTAGACAGTGTGGCAGAAGTCACAATAGTTTGCTGGAATTTAATGGAGTGTCTGGCGGCAGTAGCAGCAAGTGTCTATTTCCTGGTGGAAACACCGGAGAGGAGACTGAGTGTCCTGCATCAGCTATATGAAATGCAACTTCAAATGAAGGGGGATATATAACGTACCTTAAACGCTCTCTTTTGGGAGAACTTGCCATCCGGCTATGACATTTTCTTGGCTGAAACAGACTGGTCATCAGAGCTTGTTATAGACTACCTTGAGGGAGAAACTGTAATCTTACCTGCTTTTTCCGACCTTGTCCAGATGTAGTTAAACATTCAGACTCCAAGGAGTGGTCCTTAGCGCATGCGCTATATATCAACCATGTGGGGTGGGATGACGGTTCCCCTTATCACATCATACCAGTGAGGTCAACCCCACAACCTTCAAAGACAAAACCCCATTAAACATGAGGCTAAAAAACAAGTTAGAGAAATCCTCATACAACTTAAATACCAAGGTGTAATTGAAAGCTGTACCTCCATGATGAATAACCCTTTGTTTCCAGTAATGAAACCAGACCATTCATATAATTTAGTGTTAAATTACAGACACTTGAATACAGCTACATGTACATTCGCTGTACAAAAAGCACACAGTGCCGCACTAATGAACAACATAGTGCAAAAAAGATGCAAAACCGCCATAGGCATTTCAAATGGATTTTTCTGCCAAAACCTGGCGCCTGAGAACAGTTACTTGCCTGCATTCAGCGCTCTAGGTTCTCAAAAGCAGTTGTTGTTTGCCCCAATGGTATAAGATCAGCCCAGAGTTGTTTTTAGTCCAGGTTCCAGAACTTTTTAACAAGATTTTGGCGACGAGGAATTGTCCTATGTCGATGACACATATCTAAGTGATGATTACCTATCAACTCACTTGGCAAGGGTGGATTGCATTGTTTTGGGATTTGCTCACATCCGCTACAAATTCAATTTAGAAAAATAGCCTACCTCAGTGTCTTGTGCCTAGGATACAAGTTGTCATGTGAAGGCAGAAGCCTTGCAACACATTTCCTCAAGAAGTGTGCACTTCTACAACCACCAAACACATTGAAGAAACTCCAATTAATATTGGGTTTCCTGAACTTTGGCAGAACATACATTTCAGACAACGCAGAGTGGGTAAAACCGTTCTACGACTTGATTCGTCCAGACCTTTCAAGCACACATCTGACAACTGAACACACAAATCCTACGTTCAGTACAAGCTGAAATTCTAGTTTCTAAGCACTTACACGTGTGTTAACACCATGAACCTTGTGATCCATATAATTGCGGTATGCATCCACTTGCATATAAATCACATTTATACACCAATGCAGAGATGCGTTTTGTACCGAAAGAAAAGATTCTAATGGCGGTACAAACTGCTGTAGTGAGAGAAACATCCTTGGCTCAGGGGAAATGCATTATTGTCATGACTTCAGTCCCAGTCTTAGAGGCAGTTCCGAAAGCCAGCTTTCCAAGCGTGAATGCTTTACATCCACGATGGATACAATGGCAAACTCTCTTACAGCAACAGATGTAGATTACATATTTGACGCTACACTGCAAACAAAAGCATACCTGCAATATGAAATTAAATATCCTTTGCCTAGTAAAGTCATGCCTCTAGATCAGTACGATTATATCATCTTTACTGACGGTTCTGCACAGCCTGCTGTAGGGGCAAAGCGCTGATTTTCTGCAGTGTGCGCTGCTGTGAATGGTAGGATGAAGGATGGTGAATTCTGCCATCATACAAACTGCACGCAGTCACTAGGTGACTGCACAGTGCAGCTGGCTGAACTTAGAGCCCTTTTTTTGAGAAACAATTTTATTGGTTTTAAAACAAAAAATACCAGCAGTAGTCAAATACAGTATATCACAGCATTCGTCTGACATCTCCATTTTACATATATGGGGGGGATGGGTTTGCAGTACACAGTCCCACAGATTCCCACACAGTGCACACAGTTCCCAGAAGGAGATATGTTTATTCTCTCTGCCCCAGCCATTTGCCCCAAACCCTACGGTGTTTAGCCAGACACCCTCTGGCCTCAAACAACTTTTTCTCTTGCGCTGCGCACCAGTCCACACCTCTGCGCCATTTAGTTATGCCAGGGGATATCGGATTTATCCAACTAGCTGCAATGTCCCACTTGGCCACCATTATGGCAGTAGTAAGGAATTGTTTGTCGGCGCTGGAGCTATCTAGCCCATCCGTAATTCCCAGGAGTATGTTCAAGGGGTTATGCGGGACTTCCTAGCCCAGGACCTCCGTGAGCTCTTTTTCTATGGAGTTCCAATACTGTGCAATGACAGGACAGGCCCATACCATGTGAAAGAAGTCTGATTGGTCGTAGTTGCAGCGCGCACAATGCATTTGACTTCATACCTGCGCTAAAGCTTGGGGGTTAGGTAGGCAGCGTGTAAATAGTATAGTTGGAGCAGACGGAGCCTGGCTGAGGTAGTGACTGTTTTGGGTGCCATTAGAGCGTCTCTCTAATCTTCCTCGTCAAGAGGTCCCAACCATTGCTCCCATAAGTTTCTTAACTGGTCCAGTGTGTTTGGAGTGTTGTTGGTTAGGGAGCGGTAGATACGAGAGACACCCCCCTTTCCCAGGTTATCTGTCATAATTTGCGCCTCAGGGGGACTATACTCCGGGAGGGATGTGCCCTGTGATACGTGCATGTAGAGGGCGTGACATAGCTGCAAATACCTATAGAATTGTGAGGTGTGCAGGGAATTACGGGTTTGCAGGTCTTGGAAAGTGAGCAAATGGTCGCTCGTCCACACGTCCCCAAGCTGTGAGATACCAATGAAGTCCCATGGCCGGAATCCCTCCAGGCCGCTAACCTCCCGAAGCCAAGTCCCCTGCCAAAGTGGCGTGTATTGGGTCAGTTTATTAATCTATTGGGTGTGGCGCAGGGAGGCGTGCCAGACTAGGAGAACCGCCTGCGTCACCGTTGGTACTGTCCTGGGGATAGTTCCTCCGTACATCATTGCCTGGATCCTGGGTAGGCCCATATCGCCCAGTTCCATTCTGAATGCTGGGTTCGACCAGCCACTGTTGAACCAGTCATGCAGTGTGAGTAAGCGGGTTGCCAGGTAGTATAGATACAGATTGGTCATGCCTATGCCACCATCAAAGGACGGAATCCAGCACTGGGATAGGGCCAAGCAGGTTCTCCGCCCTTCGCAAAGGAATTTAGTGGTCAGACTGTCGAGCTTTTTGAACCAGGTTCGTGGGAATTGAAATTGAGCATTTTGGATCATGTATAGGAACATGGGGAGTAGCATCATTTTGAAGAGGGCGATTCGTCCCTGGGGATTAAGGGGTAGCGTTTGCCCCCTGTGGAGGTCAGCTCGGGCTTTCTTCACCAACGAGGTGACGTTAAGTGACCAGGCGAGATCAGGGAGCAGGGCCACCCAGATTCCCAGGTATTTGAATGACTGCCTTCTGATAGGCATCGTGGATTGCCAATCAAAACAGTCTCTTAATAAATGGAGAGGGACCAGGATGGATTTGCTGGAATTTCGCTTCAGGCCAGAGACTTGTCCAAAGAGGTACAGTGCCCGGAGGCAGTGAGGGCCGGACTGGGCCGGTTTGGCCAAGAAGAGCAAGACATCATCCGCGTATAACGCAATTTTGTCTGCCTCAAAATTTGGCCATCTCTAACCTTGAATACAATCATCAGATTGCACAAGGCATGCCAAGGGCTCCATCACCAGGGCAAAAGGAGCAGTGAGAGGGGGCAGCCCTGCCTCATTCCCCTTTCAATGGAGAATAGTTCAAAGAGTGCCCCGTTGACTAAGACTCGCGCTTGTGGTCAAGCAGATAAATACTTTGACCAGGTTACGGAAGTGTTGGCCCATGCCCATCTCGATTAGGACATCCTCTAGATATCGCCAGTCTATGGAATCAAACGCCTTTTCAAAATCAAGAAGAGGTGCTAAATAAGGGGTCAGTGATTGGCGATGCGCCAAGGATACGTGGAGGCGTCTGAGGCAGTGTCTAGTTCCACTTGATGACATGAATCCACTCTGGTCGGGGTGGACCAATTTGGAAAGATATGGTTTCAGCCGGTGAGCTAGGATCGAGGCGAAGATTTTAACCTCCGTGTTTATGAGGGAGATTGGGCGATATTTGGTGCAATTTGATGAGGGAGGTTCTGTTTTGGGGATTACCATGATTGTGGCGGCATCTGTTTCAGGTAGGAATTAGCAGTTTTCGGCCGCTTCAGCATAGATGTCCAACAAGTGCGGAACAAATGTCTCTAGGTAGGTGGCGTAGTACTCCTGAGGGTGACCATCGGGACCCGGGGTTTTACCTGAGGCGGAGCGCGATATGGCATCATTGATTTTCTCCCGGGTAATAGGAAGATCCAGGTCTTTTGCTTTAGCCTGGCTTAGGCGAGGGAGTTGGAGATGTGTTTGGGTGATCAAGCTTGGGAGAAAAGCTTGGGTTGTTGCCTCAAGTAGAGTTAGACGGCGAATGTCTGGGCGAAGGTATGCATTGAGTGGTACCTTCTGGGTCCTTGATCTCCGGGATGATACGATTGGCCATTGGGTATGTGGCCAAACGGTGTAAATGTTTTCCATTCTTATCCCCCCCCACCCATACACCCTGGCTACAGAGGATCTCCATAGCAGTTTGGCTGCTTCCATGGAGACTTGTTTGATTTCGTCCCGCAAGTGCATGAGTTGCCTCTCATGTATACCTTCCATCTGGGCAGCCGTTCGGTTTTCAAGGAGAGTCGCTTGGGCCTCTAAGAGAGTGATTAGAGCGTTCCTGCAATAAGTGCTTGAGTTTGAGTTGACCCTTGGCGAAGCCGCATTTAGTGGCTTTACCTGCTTTCCACAAAGTACTCGGGGAGGGGACCGAATCACAATTAGTAAGAAAGTATTGTTGGAGTTCTGCTCCCACAGCTTTGTTAAGGTTTTTGTCCTGGAGGAACCATGCATTGAACTTCCAAATTGGACGAAGTGTGTCAGGGAGGTCCCCTACTCTCAGGAGTATAGGTGAGTGGTCAGATATGCCCCTGGGAAGGATAGTGATGTGTCTGACTTTCTGGCAGTCTAGTGCAGGCATGAAGACATGGTCAATTCGCATGTGTGATGTGCTGCAGATGTGCGAGTATATTTTTTGGTCTGGGGATGCCAAATTCTCCAGGTGTCGCACATAGCGAGTGTGTTTGCCCAGTTAATGAGGCGGCGTGCGTGGGCAGACTTCATATCGGATGGTGAGCTTGTGGTGTCGAGGTTTGGGTGCATAACTGCGTTGAAGTCTCCACCAATGACCGTCAGCCCGGGGAGTAGTGAGGCGATAAGGTCTGTGGTGCATTTTAGGGTCGAAGTGAGCAATGATGGAGGGGAATATATGGAGAGCAGGTTGAGGGCGGCTCCTCCTATGGAACCTCTGAGGGCTATGAAGCATCCCTGGGGGTCGTTAGGGGTCATTGTTGATGTAAAGGGAATATTGCGGCGCATGAGGATTGCTACATCCCGTGAACCCTGAGTACTAGGCTGTGTCGTAACCATAGCATGCTAGAAAGGGGCAGTTAGTGCCCAAAGGTGTGTTTCTTGAAGTAATATGTCGGCTGCTTTGCGTTGGGAATATCGCAGGACTGCCATTCGTATAACCTTGTCTAGTAGCCAGTTAACATTCCATGATAGTATGCGGAGAGAATCCCTGCCATTATACATGTTTGTCACAGTGGATAAAGGTGCAGATGGAGGCCTGTAAGGCATGAGCTGGGTGTAGAGTTTTCTACACTGTGGGCAGACTGCGGAACTGTGGGCGCCCCCTTGGGCCGTGTGCAATGCCTGAGAACGTTCCGCTGCTGAGTGTAGTTGCTGGTGTGGTGAACATAACGTGATAACTGGAACTAGGGACAACAGTCCCCCCCACCCCTGTCTCTCCCCCCCCCCCCCCCCCCACGCTACACTTCGAGAACGGAAGCATCTGTCGACCCAAATTAACAAAAGAGAGAGAGAACCAAACTAAAACACTTGGGTATGGGTTTGCGTGGAGGACCCCATTTTTCATAAGGATATTTTTCACTGCATTGTGAAAGAACAACACATTATGGTGAAAGTCATCTTCTCCGGAGACATCTACTGCAGAGCGTCCCTGAATGGTCTGCAGGTAGCCCAGGTGTTCACTCCAGAATTGCTGGGCTTCGAGAGAGGTCCGAATCAACTGAGTCCAGGGGGAGAGCCTTGGGTGAGGCATCGCCAGGCTCCGAGCGGGCCACAGAATCGGATCTTTGGAGAGAGCGGGAGCTGTTCAGCGGTGCATAGTCTCTAGGGTGCAGTCCTGGGCCCACGGGTGAATCTGATCTGGCTTAGCACACTCCTTGTCCTTTACGGGAGCATGTGTGTCTTCCACCTGTCCTGAGCGATCTTGCCTGGGTGTCTTCGTCCCGGGCACCGGTGCATGGAGTCGAAGCATTTGCCCTTAGTGGTCGTCCTTCAGTCAGCCAAGTCCAGGCCGCCTCCGGAGAATCAAAGACAAGGGATTTATTCTGAAACACCACCCGGAGGCGGGCCAGGAAGAGCAGCCGATATCGAAGGGCCGGAGCATGCAGTTTCTGTTTCACCTTGGTGAATGATCTTCTTTGAGTTTGGACCGCCCGTATAGTCTGGGAAGATCATTATCGGCTCCCCTTGATATGATAAAGATTTTTGGGTGCGTGCCTCATTGAGGATAAGGTCCCTATCCTTGAAGTTGAGGATCCTGGCGATGATGGGCCTGTACGGTGCTCCCAGTCGGGGTCTTGGGGCCAGAGAACGGTGGGCACACTCGACCGCAAACCAAGTGGAGAGGGAGCCCTCTGGCATCCAAGATTTAATCCATTGCTCGATAAAGTTACTCATTTGGCCTTGTTCTGAGCCCTCCAGAAATCCCACCAGGCAGATATTATTACGTCTTGACTGATTTTCAGCATCCTCTGCTCTTTTGTGTAGTTCTTTGGTGTGGGTTTGTAGACATGCGACTTGCTCCTTCAGTTGACTGACTTCATCTTCGACTGTGGAGATGTGAGATTCAGTCTCCGGAATCCAGACCATCGCATTGCGGAGGTCCTACCGAATGAGAGCCATATCAACTCGGACTTCACCAATTTTATTTTCGACCGAAGTTTGTGAGGTGCTGATTGCATGTAGTATGGTACTGAGGTTTTCAGCCACAGGGGGTGGTTTCTTGGTGGGCCGCTTGCTACCCCGGGATCATTAGTCGTGAATTGGTCCATCTTGGTATGCGTTGGGGAAGGTTTAGGGTCTTGGTCCCTTCCCATGTTGGTGACAGAATGTATAACTTACGTGCGTCTGGTGTCGCAGAGTGCTGTCCTGTGCGCCCCAGGGGAGAGGGGAAGTGATCCTCCATGACTTTGGCCTATGGGTGGGGTAAGAGAGCGCTAGGTATGTCTGCACAGGGTTTGTCTCACCATATCCAGCAGTTAGTGGTGCACAGACAAGACGGCCCATGAGTTAGCAGCCCTCTGCAGTCTACTTTTCCCCAGTATCGTTAAGTGTATTGTCGCAGGACACTATTGGCCGGTCTGAGCGGTGAGTCTCGAGTCTGCCCAGGGTCTAGTTCTCCTGAGGGCACCCTGAGGCCCCGTCTGCCCAGTGAGTCACTGGAGTAGGCACCGGGAATCGGTGGTATATAGTCACTAAGGTGCCCAGGCAGGAATCCGAGCCACCGTGGGTCAATGCAATGTGTAGGAAGGCCTTTAGCCGGTTACCTGCATTCCTGGGCTGCAGCAGCCGTTTTCTGCCACCCTCTCCAACCGCCCAACTCTGCGAGGAAGGGTATGCAGCGGGAGAGGGTGTTCTGAGAAAGATGTCTCCAGCTGCGCGGGCCGGAGGAGGCCAGGAGGTAAACCCCCGGGAGGCTCCACAGGCGACCAGTGAGTCTGATGGGTGGGGTGGGGGGTGCCGCGATTTCTTTGAGGCCAGCCCAACCAGACAGCTTACCGGATCATTGAGGGGACAGGGAGAGATAATCCCTGAGCGTTGGTTTGCCACAGTAGCCTCATCCCGGCCTTGGAAGTGGACTTCAAATCGGCATCCTCGGGCGGTCCCACAAGTCGTTGCAATCACTTGGCCGTCAGGTCCATCTGCAGGGGGCTCCAGTGTGATCCTCCTCCGGCTATCAGTTCCGCACATGCTCTGGGGTCCCCGCAGGGCCAGGCGTAGGCTGCAGGGCTGTCAGCTTTTGCTCCAGCGTCGGGTCTGAGCCCACGCATCGGCACCTCCGTGGCTCACCCAACCGCCACAGCAATTAAGTCCGCCCCGGGCGGGGAGCCAGCCGCAGGGTGTCTCCAAGGTACAGGAGTGTTCCTAAAGAGTCTGCCACAGCCCGGACCCCAGCCGGCGATACACCGTGCGCAGTACCGGGAATCAGGTGCAGGCTCCGACAGGCGATCCACGCCCCAGGGTCCAGGACGTCTTCACATCAGACCGCGTTCGAACCCCGCCACAGTCGGCCGGTGTGCTCCAACGCGGGTGCGGACAGGGTCTACTTCGGTGCCAGTCACCTCTCGGCACCACGCTGCAGGGAAGCCGCGATAGGCCTGGTTCTTCTCCTCAGTGGCTGTGGTTCCGTCTCTGCCTCTGATATGCCTCCGAGCAGGTATCCTATGCCGTCAATAATGTCGCAGGGAGCCGCCCAAATCGAGCAGGATCCGCATCATTGCAGTCGGCCAAACCCTCCGCAATCTGCCAGATCTCAAGGAGTCACTCGGCAGGCCTCACGGCCATCTTGTGTAGGCAGCCAGCTGGATCCGCCATCGGCGGTCCTCCCGACCTCTTAGCGTTATCCCAGCTGGTCAGGACGCCCGCTGCCAGGAGGGTATCGCCAAGCACTGAGTTGAGTTTAGTCGCAGCGATGTATAAGGATGGCTGAGCTGATGACGGAGAATGAGACCGCCTTCTTGACGCTCCAAGTCATGCCCCTCAAACTTAGAGCCCTAACACTTATTCTGTGTGATTCGTGTTGTTGTGTCCAGTCTTACAATGAGTATTTACACTACCGGAGCCAGAATGGAGACAGAGATTCCAAAAGGTACACCATAAAGCACAGGTTGCTTTGGGGACAGGTGGCAAAACTCAAAGTGTTTGCCACTGATTCATGTGATACACTGAGTCATTAGCATGTAGGAATACACGTTGTAGGTATTTCCACAGCTGATGAAGCCGCAAAAGCGACAGTGCAAACTGCTGCAGTCGCTGCAATTACTCGTTCAAGTACGAGGATAGATGGAGACATTATGACGGCTGTCAACACTGCACGCAATGGCATCCACATGCCGAAAGGCTTTCCAATAAAATACTCATACCAGTTAATTGCGCAAAACATTCAATTTGCTCATATTCCCAGAGTGGGGGGTAAAGTAGTTCCTAATTCAGTTTGCAGGTTAGGTTTTTTTTTGTTGAAATATTTTACTATGTACATGCGTAAACTTACAAGTTGATCACTGAGTAAAGCTTATACAAACATGCCTCTCATCACAATCTGCTCCTCTCGGAGGTACATACAATCCTTACATTGAATTTACAATAAAGTGTGTAACACCATGTCGTATCTTTTAATCACTAATGTCCGTTGCTGAGTCGTCCTGAGGTGGAGCACAGATACTCCCTCTGAAGTCGTTCCACTTTCTCCACACCCGAATCCATTTCTTAGGGCACCCTCTATGTATATATACTGCCTTCTCTGCCACCATAGCGCCGTCCATATCGTTATACCATTTGCGATGTGTTAGAGCCGCCCGCGTTCCTGTGTTTAGCAATATTACGTTTGGTGAACATCATACCTAATGTTGCCCAGTCTTGAGCCGTGTGGTTAAGATCTGTAGGTTCCCAGATATTAAGGAGACACCTCTTGGGCTCCGGTGACCCCGCTAACTTGGGAGATGGTGTGCATAAGTACCTCCCGGTAAGTCACGATCTTCGGGCATTCCCACAGTGTATGATAAAAGGTACCGACCTCCCCGCACTCCCTTAAACAAAGTGGGTCAATAGCCCTTCCCATTCTGTGCATTGTTAATCTTGTGTAGTGGATTCGGTGAAGTACTTTTAACTGTACTAGCTTTAATTTGGAGGGTATTGCCACTTCCCGTGGGGGCGCGAGCGCCTCCTGCCAATATGTTTCGTCTAGCTCTCCCACATCAGCCTGCCATTTTTCTCTAACAGTTTGTGTGGGCTATGGTTAATTGTTAATAATCTTACGATAGGTTAGGGAAATGGCTTTCTTGTCCATGTAGTCTGTTAGGAGCCCATCCTCTAACGGGGAGGGCTCTGGGAGTACGGTTCCCGGTGGGACGGCCGTCTTGATTGCATGTTTGATCTGAGTCTATCGGAACATTTCCGTAGGCGCCATTTCGTATTTATCTTGGAGCTAGGAAAATGTGATGACCTGTCTCCTACACCAGAGATCTCCTACTCTTGAGATTCCTATTAGGTCCCATTGTTTGAAGCCTTTGCTACCGCTAAGCCTACCCAGTCTTTGGGTTTCCCAGAGCGGAGTCAATTGTGTCATAATACCATCCCAGCCTAGTTTTTTGAGTGCCGTAAACCATATTTGCACTGTGTGTGCAGTAGGTCCCATGAGGGTTTTTTCTGGGATTTATTGTAAAGCGCTCTCATGACTCCTCCCTCTCCCAGAATATGCCTATCCATGCGGGACGCAGGCTCCTCTTGAGGGGCGTGTAGCCATTGATTTATCACGATCACCTGGGAGGCCCAATAGTATGTTTGTATATCTGGGAGGGCGAGCCCTCTATCATACCACCCCCTGACCAATATGTGCATGGCTATGCGGGCTGGTTTCCATCCCATAGGAGGTTACTTACTTCTGCTTCAATTGCCTTAAAGTAGGTGGGGGAACTGGGAATGGGGTGTTCTGCAGGGCGTAGAGAAATCTAGGGAGTGCCATGATCTTAAAGAGCGCCGCTCTTTCCAGAATTGTCAAAGGTAGGGCTTGCCAATGTTTGGTATCGCGGCGGAGCCTTTCTAAGGGCTCCAGAAGGTTTTTCTCCATAAATTCCATGGGCCGTGGTGTAATATGGAGTCCTAGGTATTTAAAACTCCCCTCTACGACCTGTATCATGCAGCCCACCGGAAGCCGCAGTGGGGAGCCGCTCAGCACATATAGAAGTGATTTGGCCCAATTAATAGTGTAGCCGGAGAATCTACCATATACCTCACATATGTCCAGGAGTCTGGAGAGCGAGCGCCTGGGAGATGCCCTATAGAGCAGAATATCATCCGCATATAGGGAGATGCGGTCTTCCCAGCCTATCGTCCAACGGAGCCCACGTATGACAGGGTCCCTCCTTATCCAGGCCAACAGCGGCTCCAGCACTAGGGCAAATAAGAGCGGCGACAAGGGGCAGCCTTGTGGTGTTCCACGTCCCAGAGGAAAGTCGGCTGAAATTCGTCCGTTGACTACTACGTGTGCCAAAGGCTTAGTGTTTAATAGCTGGACCCAGGCACAAAACGAAGCCCATATGTCTAAGAACGACGAAGAGGAAAGGCCACTCGACCATATCAAAGGCCATATGCTCGTCTAGGGATAGAATGACAGCGTTCTCCTGGATGGTGTGTATACGGGCCATTACGCCATGTAGGCGTCTCAAATTGAGTGCTATGTTTCGGCCGGACATGAATCCGGACTGGTCTGGATGCACACATTTTGTGAGGTGGGGTTGCAATCTGACGGCCAATGTTTTAGCCAGTATTTTGGCCTCTGCGTTAAGCAGTGATAGTGGCCGATAGGACGTGTATTCCTGCGCTGGCTTGCCAGGCTTGTGAATAGCAACTATTGTGGCCAATCGCTGGTCTCTGGGGAGTTCTCCTGCGTCCATGCTGGCTTCGTACATGTTGAGCAAATGTGGTGTTAGTTTGTCTGCTGCTGTTTTGTACAGTTCAATAGGTATGCCATTAGGCCCCAGAGCTTTCCCTGAATGAATGTTACCTATGGCTAACGCCAATTCTTCTTCTAACAGATCTGTCTCAAGTGCCTGAGTGTCATCCGGAGTAAGCATGGGCATTTGAATATCTTTTAGGAATGGCAGAGCCTCTTCAGGTGTGGCTGTGGCTGTTGGAGTGTAAATCTTCTCGTAATGGAGGGCCAGTGTATTAACTATCTGTTGCGGGTCTGTTATGATGTCACTGGTGTCCAATTGTAAACGTGCCACCCAGCGGCTAGCTCGTTCTCGCTTATCCAGCCAGGCCAGGAGCTTGCCCGCTTTGTCTCCAACTTCGTACACTTTATGCTGTGTGGCTATGAGCTTGGCTTTTGCGTTTTCCCACATGTATTCCCTATAGTCCTGCCTTTTCAAGTGTAACTTGTGGGTATTGGTGCCATTGGGATTCTGGGAATGCGTGACCTCTGCTTGTCTCACTTCCTGTTCGCAGGCCTCTACTTGTTTTTGTTTTTTATGCCCCACAATTAGTGAAATTGCCTGGCCCCTCAGCACCATCTTGTATGCTTCCCACAGAGTTGTCGGAGAGATTACCGAGCATTCGTTTTCCCTGAAATACTGTTGTGTGGTTTTGGTTAGACCCTTCCAGATCCCGGGGTTCTTAAGAAATCCATGGTATATTGGGACTATTCGACGTTGCCCTGGGACATGTGACGTGTACTTGACAAGAACAGGGGAGTGATTGGAAATACCTCTAGGTAAGTGCGTTACCCCCTCCAGCTTCCCACACCCATCTGCCAATGTGAGTATGTAATCTATTCTCGAGAGGCTATTATGCGCTCCAAAATAAAAGGTGTATTGCTGTTCCTGTGGAAATCATGTACGCCAAACATCAATGATGCCAAGTGCGTCCAGGAACTCCGCGAACCAGGAGTGTGCACCGCGTTGGGGCTAGGGGGCTTGCGGTCAAGAGTGTCATCTAATGTAGTGTTGAAGTTGCCCCCTATTAAAAGTTCCCCCTGTGGAAGTGCGAGTAAGAAGGTGCTGAGGGCCGGGAGTGCCACCGAGTGCAGTGCCGGCAGGATATATACTGAGATTATATTATATGCGCGTCCCTCACATTGGCAGGAAATAGCCGCAAACCGTCCCTGGTCGTCTGTCCATGATACACACCCCTCATGAACCTGAAGTGAATTCGGAATGTGCCACCATCCGGTAACCCCAACTGTTCAGGGCCTTACATGCTGAACCCACTAAGTGCGATTCTTGTATCAGGGCCATCGCTGGTGCCCAACGCTTAAGATATTGCAGGACCAGTCCTCTCTTTATTTTGTCGCAGAGGCCGTTGACATTCCTTGAGAGAATGGTGCGAGGTGGGCCATCAGTAGTGTGAGTCAGTGGATTTGTGGTTTCTGTATTGATCGATGTTACCTCTTGTGTCATATAATGGGATTGTCGAAAGAAAACAGCCAGGATATGTGTCAGAAGCATTGTGTGGAAGCATTGAATTCGCATTGTGAACTTGTTTCAAACATGCAAAATAAGAAAGATGAGAGACGTATAACTTTATCCCTCTTCCCATTCCCGTCCCTGTCTCCCTGCATGACGGACTTAGAAGTACCCGCCACCCAAACTGCGCAGAGTGCTTATTTCCCATACCCTATTACTTGTGTGGGGGGGGGAGTAGTCCAGTGATCCCCTTGGTGCATCCCCATTACCTACTACGTAGTGTGTTGGCAACTCATTGTTAGTGTTCACTGCAGACCTGTAGTGCAGCCAGTACAAGGTAAATCGCGGTGCTTATTAGTCGAGCTCTCATTTTTGGCCGTTGCGGTCATTTTGGCTGCTGCGTGCGTTTCTCCGTTTACAAGCTGAAGTCCCAAGTTAGGTACGGGCCACCACAGAAGTTCCATACACTACAGTCGCGCCTTTGCGTGTCATGTTGGTGCACCTTTACTCCTAGTCTAAGACCTAGTGGCCAACAGGGTCTCTTCACTCATCGCCTCTCGCCGCCGTTGATCCCTCCATTGATCTTGTCTCTTTCAACTCTATTGATGCCGCGCTTTGTGTGTGGTCATTTAATTTCTTGCCTGGTCTTCCAGAGCTTGTGGCTCGGCGCCATCCTTCCAGCCATTCTTGGGCCTCCTCAGGTGTCGTAAAGAACCAAGTCTTTCCCTCGGCCTCTACTCTGTTTCACCGGGGATAGCATGGAGTACTTGAGTTTGCGATTTCTCAGCTCTTTCTTTACTTCGAGGAAGCTGCGGCGGCGTTTTGTCACAGCCGCCGTGTAGTCCGAAAAGAATGTCACTGTGCTATGTTCGAGACGCAATGGGGGGGGCTATTCGAGCCGTTTGGAGGATCGAATCGCGACCGTGGAAATTGAAAATGCGGGCAAGTATGGGCCTGGGGGGGCCCCCGGTCTGTGTCTGCCACCCAGAACTCCGTGGGCTCTTTCCACCGAGAAGTAGCTGGACAGCCCTCGTGGCTGCAATTGATTCTTGATGAGGTCTCCAACAAACAGGTCCAGTGCTGGACACCCCGTGCCTTCAGGCACTCCAATAATTCTCACATTATTGCGCCTCAAACGGCCTTCCTGATCGTCGAGCTTGGCGGCCATAAGCTCGTTGTCTGCTTCTAGTTGACGTACGTGGCGCTGAAGAGCAGCCATATCTTTGGAGAGGGTTGTTGTTATTGCTTCGACTTCCGTCACTCTTGTGGTCATTTTCTTAAAATCCGCTCGGATTAGGGAGAGTTCTACAGAGACCGACACTATTCGGGAGTCTAAGGAGGTATTACATTGTTCAGTGTGGTCATAATGTCCTGCAGCGTGACCTCTGATGGCTCCGGAGGCAGTAGGACTCGCTACTCGGGTAGTTTCGTGGTCTGACTGGGTAGGCGGTGGTAGGCACCACTGCCTGCCCGTGCGGCAGGTAGCCACACTCAGCCTTTCGGGTTTCCCACCACCGCCCAGTCGTTCCGGATTTAGCTGCTGCCACTGAGGGAGATCAAGGGTGGGCTTTTCACTCAGTGCCACCAAGCGGTCTGCACCCATGTGCGGAGAGTCATGTGTCCAGCTCACCTTTCGGGAACGCAATGTGGCCTGGGCGCTGCAGGGTCTACCCTTGTGTTTCCATGCCGCCATTGCAAGCTGGCTTCCACCCTTCCCTTGGGGCTGATAGTGTGACAGGAGCTCAATTTGCGTACAGTGCTCTCCGGTGGGGGAAAGGGAAGCCCCCACTCAGTGGACTATGGTCCCAATGTCTCTGGCACCAGGTGTTCTCTGGCAGGTCTGTCTTTCTGGTCTGCATTTGGTCGTATTCAGTATGCCTGTGTCTCGTGTCTCTTCTTCTTCTGGACCTCCGTGTCACTGTTTCATATTACGCTTCGTGGGAGCCTGCGTATGCTGGGTAGTAATTGCGCTTCGGGCGTTGCAGCTACCATGCCTCTTAACCTATTTGGAGGCCAGATATTTCTACATAGTATGCCTGGCTGGAGCCTGATCATGACCGCGCAGCACACCTCACGGGGGACTCCAGGACGTTGCTCTGGGCCGCTCCATGGCTGGCGAATTGGGATAATTGCATTGCAAAGCCCCGCTGATATGCCAGATCGTCACTGACCTTTATTGTCGCTAGTACACCATCGCTTCAGGCCGCCTCTAGGTTCGTCTTACTGCCCCGGTCTCACTGCTCCCACGCTGCACGGCAGCGGTCGTGGTCGAGACATCGGCAGATCAGGATAGCGGTGCCATGTAGTCCCGCTGGTATACCTGGATCACCGCTGCCTCCTGCCTTCAATGGCGGGCCTCCGTTTCTGGCCACATTTGGACTTGCCTTCGAGCACGGGATTCACTGCCCCCACTCTGCTTGGCTGCGGTCGTACTCGAGGCCCCAGCTGCTGATCGGGACGTAGGCCGCGTCTCTTCGTTTCGACGCAGGCTCGCCGGATTCCACTTTCCGGGGTCCACGGCAGCTGCGTCTGAAGCCCAGCCACCTCCGCCGCTCTGCCCTCTACTTTGCAGGCAAGTGCGCCAACAGAATATTTGTCGGATCTGTGGGGATGTCGGGCGGTTCACGGAGCCTCTCTAGGCAGCGGCCATTTCCTAAGGCTGCTAGCCATGCCCCCCTCTTGCAGGTTAGGTTTGATCCTAGCAGCACATGAGGGTCTAGCATCTGCTCATGCAGAGGTGGAAGCTACAATGTCATTATTGCAGCAACGCTATTGGTGATAAGGTTTAGACAAACAGACCAAGGACATTGTCCTTAAATGCGACAATCTGCCAGCAGATGAAGGTTTCCACCATAGCTTGCCCACCACAGACACCTCTATTGATCTCAGACAGCCTCTGGCTTGTATTTTTTGGAACACTGTGGCCCTTTAGAATCAGATGGAGATTACAAATACATCTTGGAAGCAGTGGACTCCTGCTCTCGATTTCTAATATTTTGACCACAGCGCTCGGCTGACTCCCAAACTGTTATGAAAGACCTGTAAGTCTTCATCAGGGGATATGCAGTAGCGGTACTCCACTCCGACCAGGGTCTGGCATTCGCCTCCAGAGCTTACAGGGACACCATGCGAAAATTGGGTGCGACTGTGCAACCAGTATTACAGTGTTTTAAAGAGTGAGCACATGCACTTAAGTACTGGTTAGCACTGGTAAAGCGCAGAGTCTCCTAAAGCCGACCAGCAAAAAAATGGCGGAGGAAAGCAAATGCTTTGGAAGAAGACCACCCTAAGGCTGACAAGTCTAACATGTCCCCCCCCCCCCACCCCGCTGAAATTGGCGAGAACTACCCAACGTCTTGGGAGTTCTTGTCGCCTAAGGCAGAAGTATCTGGATAGACCTTCAGCAGTGGTTTGTCTGACCCAGGATGGCGTCCATCGTAAAGTCTATTCCCAGTAGGGAGATGGGTCACCTCAACAGTTTGGGATGTTCCCCCCTCATTTGCATGAGCCATCTGAGGGGCCTGTGGTCTGTCTGAACCAGGAAGTGAGTCCCAAACATGTACGGTCCCAGCTTTTCCAGTGCCCAGACCACATCAAAGGCCTCCCTTTCAATTGCACTCCACCTCTGCCCTCCTCATTTAACTGTGCTAAGGCAGCCCCTAGGTCATACTCTGAAGCGTCTATCTGCACAATAAACTCCTTATAGAAGTCAGGAGCCTTGCGTACCAGTGTTGTGAACATGGCTTCCTTAATGGTTTCAAAGGCATTCTGGCAGGCCTCTGTCCAGATCACCTTTCTGGGCTGCTTATTAGAAGTCAACTCTGTAATGGGGGCAACAATGGTGCCATATCCCTTAATAAACCCCCTATAGTATTTTGCGAGGCACAGGAAAACCCTACTTTTCAGTCTGTGTTTTAGGGGGTTGTCAGGCCAGGACAGTCTCAATCTTGGCCTGGAGGGGCCCTATATTGCCCCCTCTCATCATTTGGCCCACTTAACCTTGGAACCCTGTCTGGTCTGGCACTTACTGGATTTGACAATCAGCCCTGCCTGCTGCAGTGCCTGAAGCATCTCCTGGAAGTGGTACAGGTGCTCCTCCCAGCTGGAGCTGAAGACAGCCTGGTCCTTCAGGTAGGTGGCACAGAACACCTCCTTCACAGCTGGGTCCCTGTTGACCAACCTTTAAAAAGTGGCAGGGTCATTATTTAAGCCAACAGGCATCACCCTACACTGGAAGTGGTCTTCTGGGGTTGTGAATGCAGACCTTTCTTTTGCCCCCTCAGTCATAGCAATCTGCTAGTACTCTGATGTAGGATCAAAAGTACAGAGAAATTTGGCAGTGTCCAGCCTGTCTATAAGCTCATCAGCTCTGGGAATGGGGTATTTGACAGTCTTTTTTTTTTTTTTAAACAAGCAACACATTTTTATTGATTTTCCAAGGCACCAAATGGGCAAAGCCCAGCAAAGATAATAGAAATAATGTGCATACCATATAGTACGTTGGTACATCATACAAAACCCATATAGTCTGCAGAACAACAGACCGAAAATACCTCAAACACCGAACACTCCTAGAGATCATTACATATACATTATAAGCAAATTTCCAGCCACAGGTAGTCAAAGTCAATGGACTAAAGAGGTGAATTGCTAACCACCAATCGTTCAATGGGGTGTGCGTCAGTCTTAGTGACGCAGTTGAGTTCTTGATAGTCCACACAGAACCTGAGTTCTGGAGTGGAGCACGGTGGGGCAGCCTTGAGGACCAGCACCACGGGACTAGACCTGGGACTGTTGGAGAGTTCAGTCACCCCCAACGCCAGCATCTTTGAGACCTCCTCCTTGATACTGGCCCTCACCTTATCTGGACAGCCTGCAACTGTTATTTTTGACAGGCAGACTGTCTCCAGTGTCTATGTCATGGTTACACAAATGTGTATGCCCAGGGGTGAGATAGAACAGAGAGAAAAAATGCCTCAACAACTTGCAACAGTCACTCTGCTGTTCTGGTGTCAGAGTAGGGGAGAGGTTAACGCCCTCTTCTGACCCATCGTGCTCTTAGGCAGACAGAAGGTCAGGAAGAGGTCCACTCTACTTTTCCATCCCTTCATCTGTCACCAGAAGCATGTTGACTTCGGACCTCTCAAAGTGGAGTTTGAGACGATTTATATGGAGCACCCTTGAGGGGTTTCTAGTGGTCTTGAGATCCACCAGGTAGGAGGACTCCCCCTTCTCAGTGCTTTTCCTCATATGGGCCGGTCCAGTAATCCTGGTGAGTCCTGGGCCCCACCGGCTCCATAACACACCTTCTGACCAAGCTGAAACTCTACCAGGATGGCATTCTTGTCATACCAGAGTTTCATGACTTCTTGACTGGCCTCAAAATTGTCTTTTGTGTTTTTCCTGAAGTGTGCATCTGGTTGCGGAGTGCCAGCATGTAACTGACCACATCCTGAAGGGGTTTCCTGGGAGCTTGCTCCCATCCTGCTCTTACACGGTAGAGAGAGCCCTTAACAGGATGTCCATAGAGGAGCTTGAATGGCTCAACCCAACCTCCTTCTGGGTCACGTCTCTATAGGCAAATAGTAGGTATGGCAGGAGGACAGACCACTTACGCCTCATGGTCTCATGTAGGCCCATTATCATGCCTATCCACACTCAACCCACATGGACTTCATGTACCCTGATATGAATTTAGAGTCCCTGTCAGGCACTATCTCGTTGGGGAACCCCAAATGAGTAAAGATCCCCATCAAGGCCACCGCAGGTGCAATCACCAACTTCAGAGGGATGGCCTCTGGGTGTAGCAGGTGGCGTGGTCCACCAAGACCAGGATGAACCTATTGCCTAAAGCTATCTTGGGTCCCAAGGGACCAACAATGTCAATGCCCACCGACTCAAAGGGAGTGCCAACGACAGGTAATGAGGTCAGGGGAGCCTTGAACTTTTTCCCTGACTTCCCAATGGCCTGGCAGGTGAGACAGGACCTACAGAATGCATCAATCAATCAATCAGGGAATTGTAAGCACGCTACTCACCCGTGACGGTCTCAAGGCGCTGAGGGGGGGCCCGCAGATCTGTTTACCTGAAGAGCCAGGTCTTGAGGGTCTTCCTGAAGGTGTTCAGGGAGGGGGCGTGTCTGATGTCTGCGAGTAGCTCGTTCCAGGTCTTGGCTGCAATGCGAGAGAAGGATCTTCTGCCTGCCCTGGCTCAGTGGATGCGCGTGGTTTCTGCCAGTGCGAGGTTGGAAGATCGAAGGTTTCTTTTGGGTATGTGGAAGTTGATTCTGTCGTTGAGGTATTTGGGTCCGTTGTTGTGTAGGCATTTGTAGGCGTGAGTGAGGATTTTGAAAGTGACTCTTTGCTCCACGGAGAGCCAGTGGAGACTTCGTAGGTGTTGGCTGATGTGTTTGTGTCGGGGGATGCCGAGGACGAGTCTGGCGGTGGTGTTCTGTATTGTCTGGAGTTTGCAGAGTAGGGACTTGTTGATGCCCGCGTAAAGTGTGTTTCCATAGTCCAGTCTGCTGGTGATGAGTGCGTGGGTGACTGTCTTCCTTGACTCAGGGGGGATCCACTTGAAGGTCTTGTGGAGGATGCAGAGGGTGTTGAAGCAGCTGGAGGTGGCGGCGTTGACCTGTCGGTCCATGTTGAGTGATGAGTCAAGTACGATGCCGAGGTTCTTGGCGTGATCTGAAGGGGTAGGTAGGATTCTGAGGGCTGTCGGCCACCAGGTGCTGTCCCATGCAGAAGGGGTGGTACCGAGGACGAGGACTTCTGTTTTCTCGGCGTTGAGCTTCAGGCAGCTGTTGGTCATCCAGACTGCGACGTCTTGAATTCCTTTCTGGAAGTTGAATTTGGCAGTGGTGGGGTCTTTGGTGAGGGAGAGGATGAGCTGGGTGTCGTCGGTGTAGGATATGATGTTGAGGCTGTGTTGTGGGACGATGGCTGCAAGAGGGGCCATGGAGATGTTGAAGAGTGTGGGGCTCAGGGATGAACCCTGTGGGACTCCGCAGGTGATTTTCGTAGGGTCGGAGAGGAAGGGTGGGAGTCTGATCCTTTGGCTTCTTCCGGTGAGAAATTATCAGATCCAGTCCAAGGCTGTTCCTTGTATGCCTGCGTCGTATAGTCTGGTTACTAGTGTGCAGTGGGTGACGGTGTCGAAGGCCACTGATAGGTCGAGTAGGATAAGGGCTGCGGAGTGACCTTGGTCCAGGATGGTGCGGATGTCGTCTGTGGCGGCGAGTAGGGCGGTCTCTGTGCTGTGGTTGCGTCGGAATCCGGATTGTGACGGTCGAGGACGGCGTTCTCTTCAATGAATCGTGTCAGTTTCCTGTTGACTGTTTTCTCTGCAACTTTGGCTGCGAAGGGGAGAAGCGAGATGGGCCGATAGTTCTTGAAGTCGGTGGGGACAGCTGTGGGCTTTGTGAGCAGGGGTCTGACTTCTGCGCGCTTCCAGTCGTCTGGGAAGGTGCCTGTTTTTAAGGTGGTGTTGATGTTGCATTGTAGTTCAGGTGCAATGGCGGCCGCGGCTCTGTGGTATATGTAAGGGGGGCAGGGGTCAGTGGGGGCCCCCGAGGGGATGCTTTTCATGGTCAAGGCAGTGTCTTCCGCCGTGATCAGTGTCCAGTTGGAGATGGTGGGCTGGCTGGTGTTTCTGGGGGGTGGGGGCCGTCTGTGGCACCTGGTGGATGAAGTTGTTGTAGAGGTTTTTGATCTTCAGGTGGTAATAGGTTCCAAGCTTGTCGCAGAGGTCTTGGGATGGGGTGATGTCTGTTGCTTCGCTGCGTGGGTTGGTGAATTCTTGAATGACACTGAAAAGTTCCTTGGAGTTGGTGGAATTGGCCAGGATTTTGTTGTGGATGAAGTTCCTCTTGGTGGCTCTGATCTGATTGTGGTAGTCCGTCATGGCTTCATTGTAGGTGGTCCGGTTTTCGGTTGTCTTGGTGTTTCTCCAGTTCTTCTCCAGGCGTCTGCACGCCCCTTGTGGTTACTCTTCTTGACAGCTGCCTGGGCCAGTTTTCAAGGCTCCCTTGACTCGCTTCCCGGGCAGCCACGATCCTTGTGCTCATTCAGACCCACTCAGGCAATCCCAGCATCTCCAAGTGGGACCTGAGCTCTACCTCTTTCCAGATAGTGGGATCAAGGTCACAGCTACTTTCAGAGAACCTGCCTCCCCCACCCACTACGTATATGATTTGGTGGAATGTGTTAGGGAGGGCCTGCTCTGAGGACATCAGCTGCCACCTCACAGTAGTCATGCTGGTTCCTGTGTTCCTCAGAGCCTTCACCTGTTGCCCATTGATGGTGACCCACTGCCTATACTTAGAAGTATCTGCAGGCATATGGGCTTTTGGAACCAACACCATATCCCTTAGGGACATTAGAGTAACCCCTGCCTGCTCAACCAAAGCTCACTCGTACCAATTCCTCCCCAAGTGCTACATTGGCCAACCCAGGTGTCTGCCCAACGGTGTGGGAGTGTGCCTTCCTGGGACATCTGGTGTCTCCCTTGGAATGCCCATACTTGTAGCACTCATTACACTGGGGTACAAACCTCCCTGCCTCTTTATCGAAGAACCCTTTCTTCGCTGGCTGAGAGTGGGATTGGCTACTGCTGTTTCTTAGGGATTTATGTTGGGGGCATTTTTAGAACTCCTTATTTTTAAGTCTTTCTTCCCTTCTGTCTTCTGGTGGGTCCCCTGATTAACCTTTTGGGAGTCTCCATGCCCCAGATACCTTTTTGGACATTCTGGTGCTGGCCCAGAGGTCTGCCTCCTCAGCTAGCTTCCCAAGGTCAGTCAGCTTGCTGTCCATTAGGTATTGGTGCAGCTCTGTAAAACAAATATTGAGCACGTGCTCCCTGTGAATCACTTGTACAGCTCATTGTAATCCTTAACCTTGCTGCCCCTCACCCAGCCATTTTGTACCTTGTTAGAGTAGTCCAAGAAATCCACCCAAGACTGATGTTAGAGTTTGTGGCTGCCCCTGAACTCTGGCGGTACTTCTCAGGGATCAGTCTAAATTTAGCGAGAAGCATGGCTTTCATGGGGTGTACCTGGTTTGATCCATTACCTTTAGTGTAAGGTGGTGTGTATCCCTCCCCAGTGGAGGCATACATTTTCACAAACCACCCCCACCCCTCCCTTCCCTCATGCTCCCCTGAGATCTTGTTTACCGTTAGGGTCACCACATTATCAGAAAACCATTCATCTATATCTGAAAAGAGACTTCCAGCTGCAAATTCCTAATCTTTGAATTTCCCAGGCGTCGGGTTGGATCCATAAACTTTTGCGTGAGCAGTACCTCTTGCTTGTGTCATCGTGTGGCTCGATTCGGCTTCGTGTGACGGCATTGTTCGCATCAGTTATGACATTGTGGTCACCTATATAGGCGCCACCCAAGCACGTGGACATCAGTTCTTTTCTTTCTATGTCAGTTAAGCGTCGATCCGGGAAGAGCTACCCCTCTGTTGCTTTTTGAAAGGTTTTTTCAACTTTTTGTCAGCTATCATTTTTCCTAGAGTGTGTGCAGTATGTCTTCTAGAAAGACGGGGTTCAAACCCTGTGGCACCTGTCACCGCTCCATGTTGGTAACCGACCCCCACCTCGTCTGCCTCTGGTGTCTCGAGCGCGACCATGACTCAAAGTCGTGCTCAGACTGGTGGGCCATGGCTCCAAAAGGCCTTGCGGGAACGGTCTATTAAGCTCCTTGCGGCCCAGCAGTCGACACCAGCTTGCGAGACTCTGCAGAAATTCCAGTCCCGATTGAAGAAGTGTAGGTCGCGGGACTGCTCACAGAGCCCCAAGACCTCTTCTTCCTACTTGGGACACTCGGGGAAGAGGCACAAGAAGAAGTCCAAGCAGACTTAATCTTTGCCTCGACTGTGGTCCGTCGACGAACGAGGTAAGGAGCAACGACGGTCTAGGCACGGTTCTGCGGAGCCAGGGTCGATTTCGCACATCCCCCGCTCAAATAAAAGAATTTTACAAGGCCATGCGCCGCGTATTTGAGCGGTCCGACCCCTCTGGTGTGCCTTTGGGCCTCACGGGGTCAGAGGGGGCCCCATCGGATTCGTAGCCGCCGGTGGGGCGTCAGGGATCTGGGACGGCACCGGTTGAGCCAACGCGGCCTTACCTGGCGTTGGACCCAAAGTCGGTGCCTTCAGCGCTGCAAGAGTCAGCCCTATCCTTATCCCCGATGACATAGAGTCGGAGCTGTGTCACTCGATGTCGACTCTGGTGCCGGCAGAACCCAGGGGTTCTATGATGTCACCTGTTCAGGACTTACGGGAGAGGACTGGGCGGGGTCTATGGACCCTTTAGAACACTAAGATGTATCTGTGGAACAGATGGACTGGTATGAGGAACTTGGGGAAGCCAATGGACTGGATACATCCCCAGATACTGGAATGCTTTCTCCACCAACTGTGGCTAGGGAGGAGGGAGCTACTTATCTCATGGTGGTAAACAGGGCAGCTGAGGTCCTTGGACTGGAGTTGCCCTCTGTGCAGGTCAGGACTAATCTCCTGACCGAAGTGCTCCAGCATGGGGCTTCCACCTCTGAACCCCTACTGCCCTTTAATTAAGCACTGACAGATGTCTTACTAGGGACGTGGTCCAAGCCTAGCACAGAGTCTCCTGGGAATAGGGTAATTGCACGCCGCCATTGTCCGGTTCCATGCGACCCAAAGTTGTTCAGCCAACACCCACCCCTGAAAGCTTGGTGGTGCAGGCTTCATACTCCCATGGCGCATTCCTTTCCGCCCCCTGGACAGGGAGTCCAAGAGGCTTCCACCAGCCTGGCACCGTGTGCTTATTGGGCTGCTTCTCCCACTCCCTTGGAGAGACAGATGCGCAGGTGCTGCCACAACTGCCGGAGGTGTCCCGGGCTGTACTCTCTCAAGGGGTTAAGGATAGTAGAGACGCAGCAACATTCGCCATTAGGTGTGACCTTGACACGACAGACTCGCCGAGCAGAATGGTTTTGTCGACAGTGCCATGCTTGGCTAAGAACATCTGGCTTCTTGGGAGATGTCCAGGCTAATTTGATGGATATGCCTTTTGACAGTTCTCGTCTCTTTGGAGAGAAAGCGGACTCGGCCTTAGAGCGCTATAAAGATTCTCTTGCTACGGCCAGATCCTTGGGCCTCTCTGTAACACCCTGTGGCCAGTCTAGCTTTCACCCCTTTCGTGCCAACGGAAGGGGTTTTCTGCCACGTCAACCTTATCTCAGCCACCGTCCGGCACAGACTTCCCAAGTTCTGCGAGGACGTGGTCGTTGCTCATTCCGACCTCGGAATGGAAGTCAGAAGTCATTGGCCACCCAGCCCACTGCAGCCACTGCCTCCAAGCAGCACTCCTAGTTTGTGTCTGCAAGGCCATGCTACTCCAGTTGGAGGGAGACTCCATAATCATCTCCTCCACTGGACGTCCATTACGTTAGACAAGTGAGTCTTGCAGATCATTCAAGAGGGCCTTTCCTTTCTTTTTCTCCTCCTATTCCGCCACTTCAGGAACGGCTGGCGGAGGATTATCTAATTTTACTCCAAGAGCTGTTACAGCTCTCCTGGCCAAAGGGAGCTATAGAGAGGGTTCTGATTTCAGAAGTAGGCAGTAGTTGTTATTCCCGATACTTTATGATTCCCAAAAAAAACAAAGGGTTATGGCCCATTTTGGACTTCTGACTGGCAATCTCTTCCTCAAAAAGGAGAAGTTCAAGATGCTTACATTGGCTCAGGTCTTGTCTGCTCTGGACCAAGAAGACTGTCTGATAGCGTTGGACTTGGAGGATGCATATTTTCACATCGCCATCCTGCCGGGCCACAGGCATTACCTGCAGTTCATGGTGGGCCATGAGCACTTTCAGATTACAGTTCTGCCTTTTGGCCTTACTAGCGCCCCTCGGGTGTTCGCCAAGGTGATGGCAGTGGTTGCAACTCTGCACGGATTAGGGGTTTCAGTCTTCCCCTTCCTCAACAACTGACTGTTGAAGGCATCCCCACACCAGATGGTTGTCTCCCACCTTCAGCCTATGGGGAACCTCCTGCATTTGCTGGGGTTCTCTATTAACGTGCCGAAGTTTCACCTGACTCCTCAGAAGCTCCATTTCATCAGAGCTGTTCTGGACATGGTAACGTTTCGGGCATATCCTCCTGTACAGCAAGTCCAGGATATTCAGGTTATGATACCGATGTTTCAACCTCTATCCTGGATTTTGGTGAGACTGACTCTGAGGCTTCTAGGCCTCATGACCTCCTGCATCCTGTTGGTAAAACATGCTAGATGGCGTATGTGGGCTCTGGAGTGGGACCTGAAGTTCCAGTGGGTGCAGCATCAGCGAAATCTCTCCAACGTGGTCCAGATCTTGGAGGGAACTGCGAAAGACCTGCAGTGGTTGTTGACCAACCTTGATTGGGTCACAGGCAGACCCTTCTCTCTTCCCCAACCAGAACTCCCAGTAGTGACTGATGCATCCCTCCTGGGATAGGGCAGCCATCTGCGAGAGGTGGAGCTCGGGACACCACTCTTCGATGGAGTTGGGACTCCATATCAATTTGTTGGAGCTTCAAGTGACTCGGTTGGCATTGAAAGCATTTCTTCCCTCTGTCAAGGGGAAGATAGTGCAGGTGTTCACAGACAACACCACCGTCATGTGGTACTGCAACAAGCAGGGCGGGGTCCTGGACCCTTTGGCAAGAGACCCAGAGTCTGTGGACATGGCTTGAACAGCAGGGCATAATCCTGCTGGTTCAACACCTGGCAGGTTCTCCGAACACCAGGGCAGACAAACTCAGCTGTCGATGCCTAGCGCATCAAGAAAGGCATTTCTAGTTGGAGGTGGCACAAGGTCTCTTTCAGCAGTGGGAAGAGTCTTGGTTAGATCTGTTCGCCTCTGAAGAGACCATGCAATGTCAGCAGTTTTGTGCGCTGGAGTTTCCAAGGTGGCTATCACTTGGCGACACTCCTATTCACCTTTCCGTCATTACCACTTCTACCAAGAGTTCTGAAGAAGATCAAGAGCAACCGGGCCCAAGTCATTATTGTTGCTCCGGACTTGGCAAGGGGAGTCTAGTATTCAGAGCTTCTGAAAACGAGCATTGATCCTCTGATCAGGCTGCCTCTTTGGGAGGATCTGTTGTAGGAGCAGGGGAGGCTCCTCCACCCGGACCTGTCATCTCCCCGCCTATATGCATGGAGATTGAGCGGCGACAGTTGATAGCTTTCAACCTTCCTCCTGAAGTATGTGAGGTTATTTTGGCAGCCAGGCATCCCTCTACTAAGACAGTATACGCCTGCCGTTGGAAAAAGTTTGTAAAATATTGTACAGAAAGATCCATATGTTTCCACCCACGACCTTTGTCATGCCACAGTGGGACCCTAATTTGGTCCTCACTTTTCGTCTGTGCGCTCCCTTCGAGCCTTTGTATAGTTGTCCCCTCCGGCTGCTTATCAAGACAGCCTTTCTGATGGCAATAACATCTGCCTGGAGGGTGAGTGAATTGCAGGCATTGTCATCCAAGCCTCCCTGCATATTGTCTTTTGTGAACAAAGTGGTACTTCGTACCCTTGCCTCATTTTTACCAAAGATGGTGATCCCATTCCATCTGGGTCAGTCAGTTACACTGCCAACCTTTTTTGCGCTCCCGCATCCCTCTAAAGAAGAGGAGCATCTCCACCGCCTGGACCCCATATCTTCCTTGACCGCACAAAAGAGTTCCAGGTGGAAGACTAACTCTTAATGGGGTACGTGGGAGCTAAGAAAGGTTGGGCAGTGCAGAAAGGAACCATTTCTTGTTGGGTCATTCTTTGCATTAAGATCTACTATGCCCTGGCTAAGAAGTAGCCCCCTGAGGGATTACGAGCCCATTCCACCAGGAAGAAGGCTGCGACCACTGCGTTGGCTCGGGGTGTCCCAGTCCTGGACATCTGCCAGGCAGCAACCTGGGCACCTCTGCACGTGTTTGCTACGTACTACTGCCTGGTCAGTCAGGTCCACAGGGACAGACATTTTGCCAGTTCAATCCTGTAGGACTTTTTAGTGTGAGAAATTTGTCCTCAGCACACCTCCAGGGTGGTATGGCTTGAGTATCTATTCAACGGTAAGGAATCTGCAGCTAGAAGTACTATCAAATGAACAAGTTACTTACCTTCGGTAACGCATTATTTGGAAGAGACAATATCTAGCTGCAGATTCCTTACAGACCCACCCTTGCCTCCCCGCTCTGCTGACTTATTTGTTAGGGCTAGGGTTGTTCCCTTTCTCAGGACCCTAGTTTTGGCACACAATCAAGTCAGTCACTTCATGGCTCTGTGCTTCTGGGGTAGAAAAGTGAAAAGTACTGACTTCCACACACCTGGGTGGCGCTTATGTAGGTGACCGCAACGTCATAACGGACGCTAACGACACCAACAACGTCACACCGGGCCAATGGAGTCACCCAACGTCACGGGCAAGGGGTACTGCTCACGCAAAGGTTTTCGTATACAGCCTGACGCCTGGGAAATGCAAAGGTAGGAAATCTGCAGATAGATATTTTCTCTACCAGATAATGCATTACCGAAGTTAAGTAATTTGCTCATGATCTCCCACCACATAATTGGGCGCCAGATCTTCAGGTATGCAGACCTTCTTGTCTCCTTCAGACTCTGCCACCATTGCTGCTGGACTCTGCTTGTCCAGCTTTACTACCCAGCTCCCTAAGTTTCCTCTAATGAGCCAATATTTTCTCCTCTAGGGCCAGCTTCTCCTCCATTTTAAGCTTGGCCATCTGTAGCCCAAACTCCCTCTTCTTTACTGTCTGTCAGCTCCTCTAGGGACAAGCTATGTGAGGAGACACTGCTTCCTGCTCTGGCAGGGACTTCCAACTCAAGAAATGGGTCATCCTTCTCCCCTGAAGGCTGAGTTTCAGGGCTGATGTCCTGATCCTGCTCCTTCACATCATCCTTTTTATTTCCATTCTCGGTGGCGGTCATTAACTGCTGAACCTCTGCCCAGGCCCTCAGAGCTTTGTGAAGCTCCAACCTCTTGGTGCCCTTCGTCATTTGCAGTCCTCTTTCCTTACAGAACGGTTTGAGCTCAACCACAGTGTATCTTCCCAGGTTGGCCTGCTCAAGCTCCATTACTGCAGGTATGGTCTCAGACAGTCCAGTGTCAATGAGAGTTGATTTTGGAAAAAGCATAAAGAGCCAATCAAGGAGAATTTTAATAACTCAAAATCTTCTCAGATTATTTATTTGCGATTGTGGAGTAACACAAAAATTACTGTATGTCACTGCACAAACACAAGTCAAAATCCCACAGCTGCAATCAGTGTAAGAAATTGGGTTACTGGTTGATGGGGGTTAAACCCTTCTCAAGCAGGCACCACAATTCTTATCTGGGTGAAGTCACAAGCAAACCCCAAATTAACCTGTGCTCAACCCTCTTGTAGCAACTATCCCAGTCCCTGTATGCGACCCGTGCTCCGTTGCGGTCGGCCTGAACTTGTTTCCTGGTCTCAAACGATAGCTGTGAGTGGCACTTTGTGCTTTGAGGCACAATTTTCACCTAAATCTTTAATATTGCATATTCCCGGTTCTGCCAATTGGATTTTTGTCATTTTGGTCATGTTTTATTTATTACATTCTATTCTATTTTTCTAACTTGGTGTGGGATTTTCCTTTTGTTGTGTGTTTACTTAATGAATGTTTTAAGTGCTGCATATATACTTACAAAATTGCCTCTGAGTTAAATTGGACTGCTTACAGGATAATTTGGGGCTTGCTTGTGACTTCACCCTAACAAGAATTGTGGTTTCTGCTTGAGAAGGGTTTCACCCCCCTCAACCTACGTAACCCAATGTTTTACAGTCCCTGTTAGCCAGCCAGTATAAAAGCTTCCCAGCTAGTATATTCTATATTGCATCGCGGTGCACATCAGGTTTTTTTTTTTTTACACGTGAGGTGTAGCAGTTCTAGCAGCGGATTCGAGTGATGTGTTTGTCACTGTTACATTTGAGTTGTAGCGTACTCCAGGGTATAAACCTCCCTGAGTTTCTTTGTCCTTGCCTCTTTTTGTGTTGGAAATGGCCTGACCCCAGACTACTGTCTTGAGCCCCTCCCACAGTATAACCCTAGACTCGACCGGCTCATTGTTCAGCTTAAAGTATTCCTCTATGTGAAAAAGTAATTGTGTGTCTCAGATACACCACGTTTTCAGTCTCCGTGATCCTCCACCTAGTCACTCTGCCCATCTAATAATTACTAATACTGGGACATGGGCCATAAGGGCATGTGGTAGAAAACATGCCCCTGCCAAAACACCCATATTAGCTTCGAGGAGCGGTTTGGAGCAAAAGGCTTCCACAAGCACATATCTACCCCTGTCATCATATTGTACCTGTATAACCTGGACTGGCAGATATTTGTGTATAAGGATCGCTGCGCCTCGGGCATGCATGGTGTAGCCTGAGTGATAGGCTCATGTGTAGCCGTTGCGCACCAGGAAGAGAAAGCATGTGCCCAATAAGTGAGTTCTCTGGCATAGGACTACCGTGAAGCGTATCACTTGAGGTATTGGAAAACGGCACCTCTCGACTTTATTGTTAAGGCTGTTAACATTCTAGGAGAGGAGAGTAAATGTGTCATCTGAAAGAAACACGTCAGTTATAGATTCCTTACCTTAGAATTATCCCCAGGCATCAGACTGGATCCGGAAGGTTTTTTCGTCCGCAGTACCTCTACGCGTCGGAAGGTGGCGCCGGTCGGCTCCACGTCCGTCGTTGGCGTCGTGTTTGCCGGGATGACGTTGCGATAGCTACTTAGACGCCGCCCCCATTGGCTGACATCAGTTCTTTCTTTTTCCGCGCCAGCCAGCACAGATCCAGGAAGAGCGATACCTCCAGTCACTTTTTGACTGACTTTTTCTTGACTTTTGTCGACTTCTTTTTTGAGTCTTCGACTCCTAAGGTGCACAAGGGAGGCCCGGCTTCAAGCCATGTGGTTCCTGTCATCGGATGATGTCGGTGACAGACCCGCACCGCGTGTGTCTTTTTTTCCTGGAGCGTGACCAAGACCCCAAGTCCTACTCCGACTGCCGGTCGATGGCGCCGAAGGCTTTGCGGGAGCGATCCCGAAAGCTGCTTGAGCATTGACAGTCGGCTCCGTGCTGTTCGAGGTCCCGGACGCGAGGGAGGTCGAGGGACCGGTCGCAGAGCCACCACCATTCGTCCAAGTCTTCGAAGTCACCACCATTCGTCCAAGTGTTTGAAGTCTTCGCACTCTGGGTCGGGTAAGCCGAAGCATAAGAAGAAGTCAAAGAAGCATCATCGCTCTTCGACTTCTCCTCGTCGGTTGGCGGACCAGACGAGGGACGCGGGTGGTTCCCCTCCCGCGGCTCCGCACACAGAGCCCGAAGAGTCGACTCCGCGTTTGCCCTCCCTTTCCGGTACCCGGAGCAACTCCCTCCCAGCTTCGTACGTTCTACAAGGCGATGCACGTCATCTTTGGGTGCCCGAACCCGCCGGCGCGCCTTTTGGCCCCGCGGACTCGTATGGGGGCCTAGGCCTTCTCCTCCGGCGACTCCAGCCCCGGCGCCGCAGGGCCCCCTTGGATCCAGACCTGGATCCAGATCGGCTTGACCTGATTACGTCTCCACCGGCACCGCTTCCTCCGGCACCACTACCGCATTTGACGCCGGTCAGCCCACTGGCTGGCATCGAACCCAGCCTCCATCCCGATGTGGAGCCGGACTGGCGTCGTCTGTTGAAGTTCCGGCGCAGAGAGGGGTTGTTATGCCCCTGTTCACTCCTGGGCCCCCTTTTCAACCAGAATGGCACCCAGAAGATGAGGAGGAGGACTGGGAGGGGTCAGGTGGCCCTCTAACTGACCAGGTGGACAGTGAACAAGACTGGAGAGTGGAACTGGGGGATGTCAGTGGTTTGGACACCACCCCTGACCTTGGCATGTTGTCTTCTACCGTGGCTACGGAGGAGGGAGCGTCATATGCAGTGGTGTTGCGTAGGGCGGCTGAGGCTCTCAACCTAGAGCTTTCTACGGTGGTGGTCAGGACTAACCTCCTGACAGAGGTGCTTCAGCTGGCTGCAAGCTCTTCGGAGCCCTTGATACCGTTTAATGAGGCCCTCACCGACATCCTTTTGGGCACGTGGTCCGGCCCAACACAGGATGATAGCCCGACGCCACCGCACGGCTTCGTGCAACCCCACTTTCCTTTCCCAACACCCCACACCGGAGAGCTTGGTGGTTCAAGCCTCCACTTCCAAAAGCGCCTTCCCTACCGCTACACTGGAAAGGGAATCCAAGAAGCTGGACCACCTTGGAAAGAAATTGTTCTCTTCCGCCAGCTTAGGACTTCGGTTCGTAAACCCCGCATGTCTCTTGGGCCGTTATTCCCACTGGGTGTGGGATACGGTGGCGCAGGTGCTGCCTCAGTGTCCAGAGGAGGCCCGGACAGTGCTCTCCCATGCTATTGCAGCCGGGAGGGATGCAGCGAAGTTTGCGATACATTGTGGGCTGGACACCGTCGACTCTCTGGGCAGAACTATTTCAACGTCAGTAGTGTTCCGTTGCTACGCCTGGATGAGGTCGACTGGTTTTTCTGGGGATGTTCAGAACACCGAGATGGACATGCCCTTTGATGGCCGTCGCCTTTTTGGCGACAAAACAGATAACGCTCTAGAGCGTTTCAAGGACTCACTGGCTAACACCAAGTCCTTGGCCTCTCTACCCGCCCTGCACAGTCTGCTTTTTGCTCCTTTCGTGGCTACGGAAGGGGTGCCCTGCTACGTCCCACCCAGAGCCACAGGCTGCAGCAAGTTACCCAACCTTTGCGCGGCCTGGGACGTAGGAAGAACAGTCGTGGTTCCGGGGGCCAGCGGGCAGGCCAGTCCACCAATCCCCCCTCTGCAGCAGCCTCCAAACCCTCCTAGTCCGACCTTTCAGGCCCATCAAACGCCAATGGGCGGCAGAATTCGTCATCACCTCCCCCACTGGCGCACCATAACGTCGGACAGGTGGGTTTTGCAAATAGTCCGAAGGGGCTACTCCCTCCCCTTTGAGACTACCCCTCCAGCCATGCCACCAAGTTACCACCGCATGTCGGAGGATCATCTGGCCCTTCTCCAACAGGAAGTTATGGCTCTCTTGGCCAAGGGTGCCATTTAGCGCGGTCCTGTCCCAGAAGTAGGTCGTAGTTGTTACTCCCACTACTTTCTGGTCCCCAAGAAGGACAAAGGCCTACATCCTATCTTGGATCTCAGGGTCGTCAACCGCTGCCTTCGGAAGGGGAAGTTCAAAATGTTGACGCTTGCTCAGGTCTTGTCTGCCCTCGACCCGGAAGACAGGATGGTAGCGTTGGACTTGCAGGACGCTTATTATCACATCCCTGTCCTAACCGGCCCACCGTCGTTACCTATGGTTCACGGTAGGCCACAAGCATTTTCAATTTACTGTGCTCCCCTTTGACCTTACCAGCGCCCCTCGGGTGTTCACGAAAGTGATGGCGGTGGTCGCAGCTCATCTGCGCAGATCAGGGGTTTCAGTCTTCCCCTATCTCGACGACGAGCTGTTGAAGGCAGGCTCGTCCCAGGCAGTCGTCTCCCATCTCCAGACCACGGCGGACCTCCTGCATTCGCTGGGGTGCTCCATCAATGTGCCGAAGTCACTACTGATTCCCTCTCAGAAACTCCTCTTCATCTGAGTGGTTCTAGACACAACGCGATTTCGGGTCTATCCTCCCGAACAGCGAGTCGGGGATATTCAGGCTATGATTCCGATCTTTCAGCCTCTCTCCTGGGTTTCGGTCAGAATGAGGCTGCTGGGCCTCCCTCCTGCATCCTGCTAGTCGATCATGCCAGGTGGCATATGCGGGCTCTGCAGTGGGACTTGAAGTTCCAGTGGGCGCAGCATCAGGGGAATCTGTCCGATTGTGTCCAGATCTCGGAGGGCACTGCTCGGCAACTGCAGTGGTGGCTCACAAACCAGGATTGGGTCGATGGCAGATCCCTCTCCCTTCCCCAACCAGACCACATATTGGTGACAGATGCATCCCTTCTGGGATGGAGTGGCCACATGGGAGAGGCGGAGATCTCTAGGGAGGGTGGCGGGACTCCGGGTGAATTGGACCAAGTCTTGTCTGTTTCCCACGGGACCGGACGGGATGATTCGCCAGGGGGATGTCCCGTGGGAATCCCGGTGTTTGCCTTACTTGGGGACCAGGATTTATCACGCTCCCGCTGATTTGTTAGAGGGCAACGTGGGGCGAGCAGTACGAGGGGCGAAAACCTGCTTTGAGTTCTGGGGGACTCTCCCATTGTCGGTGGCCGGCAGGGTCGCCTTGGTGAAAATGGTCATTTTGCCCAGATTTCTTTATTACTTTGGGACTCTCCCAGTCTGGATCCCGGGAAGGCTCTTTGCACAGTTGAACACTTTGATCACAGGGTTCATCTGGGGTGCGGGGAGGCGGAGGGTAGCGCTGCTTACTCTACAGCGACCCAGGAGTGAGGGAGGCCTTGCGTTGCCGGACCTGGAGTCCTATTACCACACTGCGCAGCTCCAGTGGTTCACAAAGTGGGTGGCGGGTCACATCAGGCGCCCAGAAGAACAAAGGGGGTCGGATCCGAGCTGGTCCCAATTATCTTGTGTGTTGCTCCGGGTGCCGGTGAGAGAAGCCTCACTGACTCCGGACTTGAGGGTGGTTCGGCAGTGTTGGGCGCGGTTGGCTAGGAGGGCGCGTGTTGTCATTCCCTACGCGCCCGAGATCCCTCTACGAATGTGTGAGGCGTTACCCCACGGGGGAGACTGGAGCCGGTTGTTGGCCTGGGAGGAGGCGGGAGTTATGACACTGGGCGACCTATATGAGGATGGTAATCTGCTCCCCTTTGACGACTTTAGGGAGCGGCATGATCTCCCGCGGGGGGACTTCCTCTTATATGCAGCCTTGACTGCGGCCGTCAGGAAGCACTGGTGGAAGGGGATGGTAGAGCCGGACACCTCTCTTGCCTGTCAGTATGTAGTGATGGCGGTGGGTACCTTTAAGGCGGTGACTTGTCTCTACAGGCGGATTACTGGGGATATGCAGCTACCCCTGGCTGCGCTGCGCGTCAAGTGGGAGGCGGACCTGGGGGCGCCTATTGCGGACATAAACTGGGAAGCAATCACGGAGCACCCTTGGAAGTGTACATGTAATGCACATTTCCAGCTCATTCAGTTTTATGTTTTCCATAGGGCATATCTTACACCTAGCAAAATAGCTGAGTACTTTGGGGGCCGGATGCTTGCCCCCGATGTGGCCATGTTGGGGCGATTTTTCTTCACATGTTCTGGGACTGTTCGCAGGTGACAGAATTTTGGCAAGACGTGGCGACGTTACTCCTGACGGTGACAGAGAGGGATTTGGAGGTGGGCCCGGGGGTATGTTTGCTACATGGGTTTCCGCATACTGCAAAGACTAAGGTCACCAGTAGGTTTATTGACTTGGGGCTGGTCCTGGCCAAGCGGGAGATTACTTCCCATTGGAAGGCGAGGTAGGGACCTAATTTCTTGCGGTGGGCTAGTGAAATGGAGAAATGGGCGGGAAGTGAGGGGACTTATAGATTGTGTCTGGCTAGACGTAGTGAAAATGAAAGATCGCACGAATGGGCCCGGGCATGGTTGGCGCTCCTGGAATTGTTCAAGCGCTCGGCTGTGAGAGATGGGGGAGATCCGGTGGAGGATGATGGGGCCCCGGTTCCGTGAGCACCCTATAACAGGCTTCCCCCTATGCTCCTGAGGCACTCTCTGCTGGGATTGCTGGGAGGCGGATCCGACGAGTGGTAGGTGAGGCTTTGATGCACATGTAATTATGATAGATACTGGCGACATGCTTGGGTGGGTAGGGGGGGTTACGTTGGGGGGATTGCTGGGGGATGGGGCGGGGGGCATATTGGTTTTATCGCACATTCATTGTGGATTACTCCTGTGGATGACCTACCTCGTAGCATAGACGCTGTTGGGGTGAATGTTGTACAGTTGTGATCAGTTTGGTGGACTGGTCACTGCACCACGTTCTGATATGGCTGGAGGGCGGAGTACGGGGAAGGGGATTGACCATTTTGTTTTGTGACCTAATAAAGTCTGTTTAAAAAAAAAAAAAAAATGGGAGAGGCGGAGATCAGAGGCCTCTGGTCTTCGGTGGAGTCCAGGCTCCACATCAACCTTCTGGAGCTTTTGGCGTTTCGTCTTGCACTGAAAGCATTACTTCCCTCTGTCTAGGGAAGAGTAGTGCAGATGTTCACGGACAACACCACCGCCATGTGGTACTGCAACAAACAGGGCGGGGTGGGGTCGTGGACCCTATGTCAGCAGGCCCTCCGCCTCTGGACATGGCTGGAACATCAGGGCATATCCCTGGTGGTTTAACACCTGGCAGGTTCTATGAACGCCAGGGCAGACAAACTCAGCTGCAAGTGCATGATGGATCACAAATGGCGTCTTCACTCGGAGGGGGTGCAAGGTCTCTTTCAACAGTGGGGAGAACCTTGGTTAGATCTATTCGCCACCGAAGAGAACGCACAATGTCAGCAATTCTGCGTGTTGGAATTTCCAAGGCGGTGCTCGCTAGGTGTCGCTTTTCGTTGCGAGTGAAGTTGCAGTCTTCTATACGCCTTTCCGCCTTTACCACTTCTGTCCAGAGTGCTGAAGAAGATCAAGCGTGACCGGGCCCAAATCTTTCTTGTGGCTCCGGATTGGGCACGAAGAGTCTGGTAACCCGAGCTGCTCAACATGGCCATCGATCCTCCGATCCGACTGCCTTTTCGGGAGGATCTTCTGTCGCAGCAGCACGAGACGGTCCTCCACCCGAACCTGTCCAGTCTCCACCTCCTTGCGTGGAGATTGAGCGGTGGCAGTTGACGTCATTCAACTTGCCTCCCGAAGTTTGTGATGTAATCTTGGCAGCCAAGTGTCCCTCCTCTAAGACGGTATACGCCTGCAGGTGGAACAAATTTGTGGCATGGTGCACAGCAAAGGCTGTGGATCCCCTTTATGACCCTCTTTCTGAGGTTCTTTTGTTGCTTCTCTTTAGCCCAGCAGGGCTCTGCTCTGGGCACTATCAAGGGCTATCTTTCAGCCATTTCTGCCTTTCTTCGGCTGCCTGATCAGCCCTCTCTTTTCAAGTCCCCGGTTGTAAATGGTGTCTTGAAAGGCATAACTCATCTCTTTCCTCCTATTCCCTTCGTTATGCCTCAGTGGGACCTAAACCAGGTTTTAACTTATTTAATGTGCGCTCCCTTTGAGCCGCTTCACAACTGTCCTTTAAGGCTCTTGACTCTCAAAACTGCATTCCTGGTGGCCATCACATCTACCAGACGAGTGAGTGAGCTCAGGCGCTTTCTTCTAAGCCTCCTTTTCTCTCTATACATCCGGACAAAGTTGTCCTTAGGACTCGTCCATCCTTCCTGCTCAAGGTTGTCACTGCATTCCATATCGGGCAGACTATCACTTTGCCCACAATATTTCCGCCTCCGCATTCTTCGAAAGAGGAAGAGCGGCTCCACCGTCTGGACCCGAAACGTGCGCTTTCGTTCTATCTGGATCGCACAAAACAGTTCCGGGTGGATGACTAACTCTGTGTTGGCTACATGGGTGCCAAGAAAGGTCGGGCCGTACACAAGTGAGCCATTTCTCGATGGGTCATTTTGTGTATAACAGCATGCTGTTCTGTGGCTAACAAGGAGCCTCCAGTTGGGCTGGAGTCAGCGTGCGAGGGCGGTGTCTAAGTAGCTGCCGCGACGTCATCCTGGCGACCACGACGCCAACGACGGACGCGGAGCCGACCAACGCCACCTTGTGACGCGCAGAGGTGCGAAAAAACCTCTCCGGATCCAGTCTGACGCCTGGGGGTATTTCTAAAGTAAGGAATCTATAACTAACTAATATCGTTACCGAAGGTAAGTAACTTGTTCATCATGTAGTTGTCCCAGGTGTGGTAGAAGACTATGGACATGTCGTGCACCGCTGCGCAGGTGTAACTAAAACAAAAACATATTATACATAAGAACGATGTATCCTAACCCCCCTCCCCTAAGCTTCCTAATGAAAAGCATCTGTCACCCTCACCCAACTCTAAAATCATGAAACAGCAGGAAGAGGGCTGCCCAAAGAGGTAACAGTCTAAGCACACAAAACATTGAGATCAAAATCTAGAGCCAACTTACAATATATGGGAATATAGTGTGCAGCATGAGCCAAGTCCTCTGCCCCGCCCTCCAGCAGGAAGGCATCGCATAAAAGGGATAACAATAACTTTCAAATTTGGAATTGCCAGTAGAGCGGCTCAGGTAGGCAACCTGGTCGTCACATATTCCTCGCCGCTGCTGACATCTTTGTCAATGTCTCTCAGCCTGTCACAAGCAGGGTCTGGTTTTTATGAGGCCGGACTGGGGGGGCCATGATGTCGACCATCACTCTCTCTCCTACCTCTGGGTGATTTGGGGCCTCCATGTGTTTAGGGAGTTCCGCAACCCTTTCGTGCGCCGTAGTGATTCCCCTCCAGGTTTCCAGACCTCAAGTAAGTCCCACACCTCTTGTGGGATTTTGAATTTTTTTTTTACTGTCATGTATCACCTTAAACCAGAGAATATATGTTTGTTGTGTGGCCCTTAACTTCTGTGTGATGGTGAGGAAGGGTCTGCGCTGCTTTTGGACCTGCGTCACATATAGTGTGGGTAGATGTTGACCCCTGCAGCAGCGAGGGTGAGCTCTGGTAAAAGTAGGACCGTAGTATGGCATCTCGATCTGCATAGTTGGGGGAAGTAGGTTATCATGGTCCTTGGGGGAAGAGAGAAGGACAGCTTTGCTGCAAGGACCTGATGCACCTGCTCAATCACTATGAAAGAGGAGAGGGCGTCAGCTGGCAATCAAGACCTCCCCCGGCCACCCAGGATGCCAAAGAATTACAAAGCAGAGGTTGTTCCTACGGGATCTAATCTCAGCATCATCTGCCCTCCGTCCCAGGTGTGCGGTTACCTCTACGCACATAGTCTGTATCGTGTCCTCTGCCGCAGAGGTTCTGTCCTTGGCTTCTTTAACTCTGTCTGTCACTTTCGCCAAGTCCTGGTGCAGGAGGCCTTCTCCCATGCCCCCAATCTGGGCCTTGAGCATTGGTGAGGGTGGTACGTATGGCCTGAAAGATCTTGTCTGGAGTAAGTGGTGTCTGATTCAACCAAATGGTGACACCAGGCCCCTCTGGGTGTTGGGAGTCATTGATCGGCGTGGCATATTTGTCGATTTTATTGGTTTGTTGTGCGGAGGAGATATCCTGTGATTTCCCCATGTTGGCAAGCAAGGGTGCCTCACTCTCGAGATTAAGGACTAGGGCCGCTCCCAATGCAGGCCTCAAAATAAGAGACTGATTCCAACCTGGTCGTGCCGGTTGTCTGATCCACCACCACATCCTCTCTCAGGGCTCCCGAGGGGGACTGGAACACCCTTGCCACATGTCCTGTCCTGATGGTCCATTGACATGTTGTCAGTGGGAGTGGGGCCAACATAGCGAACCTCACTATATTAGGCCCTCCAGCACGGGGTGAGCTGTGTGTTACCCGGTTTCATATCCTGCCAGGCTGTACCCCCTCAAGCCCTTAGCGACAGCTGGATAATGTCGTTCACATCCCACTGTGCAGAGCAGGAGCTCTGATGCAGACAGTTTGCCTCACCTCACACCGGTTGGCGCCCCGATGCCAGGGTTAGACGTCTCACTCCCAACCCCCACTTGTGTCTTGCGTTCAGGCCCAGTCGTGGCTCTCGCAGCCCTGCACTATCGCCTCAGGCTTCCGCTCGGGTCCACCAGTGTATCATGACCCCCTCAACAGTCGAGATTATTTTGGCTGCTTCGGCAGGATGGTTGAGCGATAAGAGGGCGCTTGGCGGAGCTCCCTCAAGAAGCGTCTGACATCATGTGCTTCCTGCCCCCTTTATTGAATTTTTTAAATGCCTAATTAAAACACTTAAGAAATAAAAGGCACCAACTTAAACAGTGTTTTTATCCAAATACATACATTAAGAAAGTTAATGCCAGTGAATACATTTTAAGAGAGTAGAAGGTAAAATAGATGGATAAAAGCAATAATTCTAAACTGAAAAAAATACAGAAAACATATTGGGCCGTCTCTCATGTTGGGTAGTGTGAGAAGTTGGCCTGATGTATGATGTCACTAGTTCTAGTGTACACCTTATATCAGTCCAAATACCCTTATGGTGATTAGTTGTAAAGTCAACCTTATAGACCAGCTATCCTAGTGGTAGCATGGACAAGAGCAGTCTTAGGCTAAACTCTGAATGGCATGTGAAGCCAGCTGTGATACCATATATAATCCCTTGAATACCAAATGAAAGGACACCACAACAGATATATATATAAAATAAAGTGTATTTATTCTAGTCAAACCCTCAGCACTCTTTATGAGATTAGAGGTAAGTACAACACAGTCTTATTTAAGCATACATTAAGTCACACAGGTAAGTGATACAGTTAGGCCCTAGGGGCCACGCAAACCATATACTAAAGAAGTGGTATAAGGACCACTGTCACGGAAATAGGATAGGCCTAGGCCAAGGGAATCGCTGGGGCTACACTACACTAGCAACAGTTAGGATGTGGGAGGCCCACGGGATTCAGGTGCAGAGTGGAAACACTCACGCGTAATGCGTATAGTCGATAGAAATACTAGCAGTTAGAAATTAACAGTTTAAGGACACTTCTGAAGCAGCTAGAGTGTCGAGACTCGGAAACTAGACCCTAGGATAGTCACTACCCTTGTGAGCACCGAAGTACCCAAGTTACCTAGCCCACTGGCTGCGGGTGCATAGGTGTGAACTTGCGTCGGGTTTCGTCGTGGACTTCTATGGATGCCTGAAGGAAAGTTGCTGACAGGCAGTCAGTGAAGAGTGTCCGGTGGATCCCAAGGCTGGGATCACGAAGAGAGGAGACCTGCAAGCAGAAGGGACAGAGTCAAGGTCACTAGCCAGTGACCACGTGGAACCAGGAAGGAACCAGGCGATGTCGTGAAGATTGCAGGTGACGGTGAAGCTTGTCGCTGCAGCCACGAGGACCAGGGAACGTCGAGGACGACCAGGAGGCGAGCTGTCCCACGAAGGCTCTTGCTGTCGGCGGCGTCGAAGTTGGACTAGGACTCACCAAGCCTTGGCAAGCGGAACCCACGGAGGACTTGCTTCTGGTGCAGACCAGGAAGGTCTGGGGTGCTTCTCTTTTTCAAAGAAGCAGGAGCCAGTCTGGAGGAGCCAAACCAGCGGTGAAGATTTCAGGATGCGTCGTCACAAAGGCCACTAGCCAGCGGGCAAGCAACCGGACATACGCGGCAAGCAGGAAAATGCAGAAGGGCCCCACGCAGGACTCTTGGAGTGTGGGGGGCTGATCTTCGGTGCAGATGGTGCTTGGGGTTGGGGCTTCTCAATCCCCGGTGCACAACTTCGAGGGTGCCTCAGAAGCTGCGCTTGAAGATACTAGCCACTTTTCCCAGGTAGCCGGTCCCACGTCTCTCGTCGCCTCCACGGATCTCAGCTCGGCTGTGGATGTGGATCAGGGTCGGAGAAGTCTGGAAGTCAAGGCTCTGGTCGGGCTCTGCAGTCGGTCCCTCGTAGAACTTTAGCAAAGCAAAGGGTAGTCTCTTGATGGTGCCTGTTTGCACAGGGTAGCCACTCCTTGGCCACAAGGGAGATTCTTCAGTCTTCTTCTTTCGTCGAATGTCGAAGGTCCAGAGTTTCTGTTCAAGTTGCAGGTTCAGGATAATCTAATCTCCTGGGGCCCAGCTACCACTCTTATCCAAATCTGGGGGGCTGGGTTACCTGCTAGGTCACGCCTTATGGGTGGGACCTGGGAGGGGGGTGGTTACACCCCCTTCCCTTTGTCCAGTTTCGCGCCAGGACTGGGGCTGGAGTGCCCCAGCACCGGTTTGAACTGGACTATGCACGGGACACCTTGTGTGCCCCAGGCATGTCTCATTCTATTCATCCCTCCCTGCCCCAATACACTAAGGCCTGTCTGGGGTGGTGCTCGCACCTCCCAAGGCAGGAAACCTATTGTCCAAGCCTCCCTTGCCGGGATCACTCCCAGCAGCAGGAGGTCAGACTCGTGTCTGTGGCAGCAGCATCCATTTTGTGATGCTGGGGCTCTGGTTAACTTTAATCGGGTAAATAGGTTACAACATGTCTTCTCCCTCTAGAAGGGAGGGATAATATCCTCATCCCCAGAAATGGGATGGGGGTATTATTCCAAAGTGTTAGACACCTTACACGACATGTTTTGATAGAGCCAAACCATAGTTACCATAACCGTTTAAGATTATAAGGCACTTTAAGAGTATATGGTAGGCTATATCATAGAACAGCTATAAGGACATGGTTCTGAAAGCTGCAGACAGGCTCAGCTCATGCTAGAGCACCATCTCACATGTTACCAAACACTCTGCCTCTAGGATTGTTAAGGCCTGCCATAGGAGTGGCTGATAGGTACACATGTGTCTATATGTAAGTTAGGTATAGGAGTACTACACCCAAGCAAGGGGTGATTACACGACCTTGCCCCAGCTGAGTGATCAGCCAGTTGTGTCATAATGGAAGGCCAGGCCAGGGGTGGCATAATACATGCTGCAGCCTCTGGTAGGCCTAGGGTACACCTATGCCCTGGGTACCTAGGGTACACTGTACAGGGGCCAATAAGGTGATCCTATCCAAATGGGTTATGCACCTAAAGTACATAGTATCAATTTAGAGAGAGAACAGCAGGGCTGTGGGTCTGATTAGCAGGCCCACAGCCACATCTAAGTCGAAAACCAGTAAAGCAAAAGCAAAAAGTGGGGGTGAACATAGAAAGCGGACCCTACTCTCCTACACAACCCCCCCCCCCCAAAACTTAGGGACATTAAACTAACCTTGACCAGTTGAGTCTTCATGTTCTAAGTGGAAATATCTGGAGAGTCCATCTGCATTGGCATGGTCAGTCCCAGGTCTATGTTCCACTGTGAAGTCTATCCCCTGTAGGGAAATGGACCACCTAAGAAGTTTGGGATTTTCACCCTTCATCTGATTTAGCCACAAGAGGGGCTTATGGTCTGTCTGAATCTTGAAGTGAGTGCCAAACAAGTATGGACTCAGCTTCTTCAGGGCCCAAACCACAGCAAAGGCCTCCCTCTCAATAGCTGACCAACGTTTCTCTCTAGGGGTCAGCCTTCTACTTATAAAAGCAATGGGCTGGTCTTGACCATCTACATTCAGTTGTGAAAGAACAGCTCCCACACCTAACTCAGAAGCATCTGTCTGGACAATGAACTCTTTGGAGTAGTCTGGACTTTTGAGAATAGGTGCACTGCACATGGCCTGCTTCAGGTCATCAAATGCTTTTTGACAGCTTACTGTCCACTGAACTTTCTTTGGCATCTTCTTGGAGGTCAAGTCATTAAGTGGTGTCACAATGGACCCATAGTTCTTAACAAACTTTCTGTAGTACCCAGTCAGGCCCAAGAAAGCTCTGACCTGAGTCTGGGTAGTTGGAGGAGTCCAGTCCTTTATGGTCTGGATCTTGCTCTCCAGTGGTTGAACCTGACCCCCACCTACTAGGTGGCCCAGGTATACAACCTTGCTCTGCCCTATCTGGCACTTAGTGGACTTGATAGTGAGGCCTGCCTTTTGCAGGGCCTCTAAAACATTCCTCAGGTGGACCAGGTGATCCTCCCAGGTGGAGCTAAAGACAGCAATATCATCAAGATAAGCTGCACAATAATCATCCAACCCAGTAAGGACTTGATTCACCAACCTTTGGAAAGTGGCAGGTGCATTCTTCAAACCAAAGGGCATTACCACAAATTGATAATGTCCTCCTGGGGTCGAGAAAGCAGTTTTGGCCTTTGCATTCTCAGCTAATCTGATTTGCCAGTAGCCTGCTGTTAGGTCAAATGTGCTCAAAAACTTAGCATCTGCCAGTCTGTCAATGAGCTCATCTGCCCTAGGTATTGGGTGGGCATCTGTCCTAGTGACAGCATTGAGACCTCTGTAATCCACGCAAAACCTCATCTCTCTCTTACCATCTTGGGTGTGAGGCTTTGGCACAAGGACTACAGGACTAGCCCAAGGGCTCTCTGAAGGTTCAATGACTCCCAGCTCCAACATCTTTTGTACCTCAACTTTTATGCAGTCCCTGACATGGTCAGGTTGCCTGTAGATTTTACTCTTCACAGGCAGACTGTCACCAGTGTCCACCTCATGTGTGCACCAGTTTGTCTGACTTGGGGTCAGAGAGAACATATGTCTGTAGGACTGCAGAACTTGCCTGCAGTCCTGTTGCTGATGGACAGTGAGGCTGTCAGAAAAGACCACACCATCAACTGAGCCATCATCAGGGTTCTGAGTCAACAGGTCTGGGAGAGGGTCACTCTCTTCCTCCTGCCCCTCATCTGTAGCCATGAGTAAGCCCATGTCTGCCCTGTCAACATATGCCTTCAATCTGTTGACATGAACTGTGGGGGCTTCTGGGAGTCCCAAGGTCCACCAAGTAGGTGACTTCTCCCTTTTTCTCAACAATAGTGTGGGGTCCAGACCATTTGTCTTGGAGGGCTGCTGGGGCCACTGGCTCCAACACCCACACTTTCTGCCCTGGCTGGTAAACAGTCAGCACAGCCTTTTGGTCATGCTAAGCTTTTTGGAGTTCTTGGCTTGCCTCAAGGTTTTTAGAAGCCTTCTTCATATACTCTGCCATCCTGGAGCGGAGACCAAGTACATAATCCACTATATCAAGTTTGGGTTGTCTGAGAGGTCTCTCCCATCCTTCCCTTACTAAACATAGGGGTCCTCTTACAGGATGCCCAAACAAAAGCTCAAAAGGGCTGTAACCAACCCCCTTTTGTGGGACCTCTCTGTAAGCAAACAGAAGGCAGGGTAAAAGGATGTCCCATCTTCGCCTAAGCTTGTCTGGTAACCCTTTTATCATTCCCTTTAGGGTCTTGTTGAATCTCTCAACAAGCCCATTGCACTGTGGGTGATAGGGTGTGGTGAACTTGTAGTTCACACCACACTCCTTCCACATTGCAGTCAAGTATCCTGACATGAAGTTGGCACCTCTGTCAGAAATGACCTCCTTTGGAAAGCCCACTCTGGAGAATACTCCAAGCAGGGCCCTTGCCACAACAGGAGCTGTTGTGGTCCTCAGGGGAATAGCTTCTGGATACCTGGTGGCATGGTCCACTATCACCAGTATGAATCTGTGCCCAGATGCTGTTTGTGGGTCCATTGGTCCTACAATATCTATGCCCACTCTTTCAAAGGGAACCCCCACCACAGGTAGTGGTATGAGGGGGGCCTTTGTGGTGCCACCTGATTTGCCACTGGCTTGGCAGGTGACACAGGAGCGACAAAACTCCTTAGTATCTTCTGACATATGGGGCCAGTGAAAGTGAGGGACAAGCCTGTCCCAAGTCTTGTTCTGGCCTAAATGTCCTGCAAGGGGAATATCATGGGCCAAGGTAAGAAGGAAGCCTCTGAACTTCAGTGGTATGACCAACCTCCTGGACGCACCAGGCTTGGGGTCTCTAGCCTCTGAATACAGTAGCCCTTCATCCCAATACACTCTATGGGTACCTTGAGCATTCCCTGCAGCCTCAGCAGCAGCCAGCTGTCTGAGGGGTTCAAGAGAGGGGCAGTCTAATTGAGCCTGCCTCAGATCTGCCCTTGAAGGTCCCCCTGTCCCAAGAAACTCAACCTGATCAGGTTCAAGTTCTTCTAGGACAGTTCCTTCAGGGCTCTCAGAATCATCCTCCTGGGAGGGCTGATCCACCCCCTGAGGCAGGGGGGAAGGCACAGCCTTAACCCTACTGCTCTTTCTCTTGGGTTGTGACTGGTCCATAGTTTCAGGATCCAGCACTTGTTCAGTGGTGCACTTTTTGGCCTGTGACCTGGTCACAGCAAGGACATGTGCATCTATCCCCAGCATTTCTGCATGGGTTCTATACTCCACTTCAGACCAAACTGAAGTTTCAAGATCATTGCCCAGTAAACACTCTACAGGAAGGTCTGAACTAACAACAACTTTCTTGAGGCCAGTTACCCCTCCCCAGGAGAAGTTAACAATAGCCACACTATGGGAGGTAGTGGCATTGCTAGCGTTGGTCACTAGGTAATTCTCACCTAGTATGATCTGTCCAGGGTCCACAAAGGCAGGTGTCACCATTGTGACACTAGCCCCAGTGTCCCTGTAGGCCTGAGCCATTCTTTGGTTGATAAAAGGAGTCTGTCTGTACTTGCCCAGGTTACTGGGGCCTACAGTAGAGGACAAAGCTAAGTCCCCATCACAGATCAGAACAGCCTGAGTAGGTATCCTGACTAGGCCAGAATCCTCCTCAGTTCCCAGGGTTAACCCTACTACACCCTTTTGCTGGGAGCCACCACTTACAGCTGGACTAGGGGGTACAGTTGCCTTAGGGGCAATGGTGGCTGGGGGCTTATCCTTTTTGGTGCACTCACTAAACCAATGTGAGTTGGACTTACAATAGTTGCACCATGGTTTCTTTTGGCCATCTTTCTTTTTATCCTTTTTGGGACCACCCTCCCCCTGAGCCTTTTGGGGGCCTGGTGAAGACTTCTGGTCTGTTTGTTTCTGATCATTACCCTTCTGGTCTGCCTTTTTCTGATCACCGCCCTGGTTCTGGTTTTTCTGCTTAACTCTAGTCCTGACCCATCTATCTGCCTTCTTTCCCAATTCTTGGGGAGAAGTCAGATCAGAATCAATCAGGTGTTGATGCAGTAGCTGGTTTTGACAGTTGTTAAGGATTTGCTCTCTCATGATCAAATTATACAATCCTGTATAGTCCTTAACCTTACTTCCCACTAGCCAGCCTTCCAGAGCCTTAGTGGCACAATCTACAAAGTTAGTCCAGTCCTGAGTCTGTGTCTTCTGGGTATCCCTGAACAACAACCTGTATTGTTCAGTGGTTAGGCCAAACCCATCAATTAGAGCACTCTTCAGGACAGTGTAATTATCTGCATCCTCATCACTAACTGTGAGGAGCTTGTCTCTACCTTTCTCAGAGAAGGAGAGCCACAAGATAGCTGCCCACTGACTTTGGGGTACCTGCTGTACTTTGCAAGCTCTCTCCAAAGCAGTTATCCATTTGTGGATGTCATCCCCACACTTGTAGGGAGGGACAATCTTGCTCAGGTTTCTATTATCATAGTGCCTGTCTCTATCCTTAGGGATATTGCTGCCACCAGTGGGTTCTGACCCACTTAACTTTTGCTCTCTAGCCAGAGCAAGCTTCTCTTTGGCAAGGGCAAGTTCTTCCCTCTGAATCCTCAGATTAGCTTCCCTCATTCTGGCTTCATGCTCCTTTCTCTCAGGGGAAGTCATTCCCCTGTGAGAGGAAGCACTAGAGATGCTAGAGACATGGGAGTGGATGGACTCCCTTGAAGGGGATCTGTCCCGCCTGCTTCTCTGGTTAAGCCCACTTGGGGGTCTGTATGGGGGGACCCCATGCAAACTCCCATGTAAGCTTAGGTTAGCCTGGCTAAGTCTTCCTACTTGGCCCTGGCTGTCTACCTCTCCATCTGAAGCCCCATCTGACTCCTCTGTGGTGGGTAGACCCTTATCTACAGCTATGGCACCATACTTGGCAGCTCTTTCAGCATCATAGGCCTCCAGAAGCTCCACTAGCTGTCTAAGGGTAGGGTTGGAACCCTGTTTTAATCTCCTGGAGGTACACAGTTGTCTCATCTCCTGGAAAGTGAATGCATCATATCTAGAGGGAACCTGTCTAGGATTCTCCTCTCCTGAGGGAGCATCAGTGTGATCTCCATTCAGGGACATGATTCTAGTGAGGGTGTGGTGTGTGCACCTACCTACACTAGTTGTATCTACTAAACCTCTCTAGTAGTTGTAGTCAGGGTGTGTTACTCCCTTCAACCTACAACCACTAAGTCCAGTAGGACTTAAGTATTATAATCTATGTTATATGTACCTAAACAATATCTGTGTGATATTTCAATTTAGTATCTCAAGATTACAATGGTATTACAACAGCAAGCTCAGATCCCAACCGCTGCTCACCAATGTGAGAAGTTGGCCTGATGTATGATGTCACTAGTTCTAGTGTACACCTTATATCAGTCCAAATACCCTTATGGTGATTGGTTGTAAAGTCAACCTTATAGACCAGCTATCCTAGTGGTAGCATGGACAAGAGCAGTCTTAGGCTAAACTCTGAATGGCATGTGAAGCCAGCTGTGATACCATATATAATCCCTTGAATACCAAATGAAAGGACACCACAACAGATGTATATATATAAAATAAAGTGTATTTATTCTAGTCAAACCCTCAGCACTCTTTATGAGATTAGAGGTAAGTACAACACAGTCTTATTTAAGCATACATTAAGTCACACAGGTAAGTAATACAGTTAGGCCCTAGGGGCCACGCAAACCATATACTAAAGAAGTGGTATAAGGACCACTGTCACGGAAATAGGATAGGCCTAGGCCTAGGGAATCGCTGGGGCTACACTACACTAGCAACAGTTAGGAAGTGGGAGGCCCACGGGATTCAGGTGCAGAGTGGAAACACTCACGCGTAATGCGTATAGTCGATAGAAATACTAGCAGTTAGAAATTAACAGTTTAAGCACACTTCTGAAGCAGCTAGAGAGTCGAGACTCGGAAACTAGACCCTAGGATAGTCACTACCCTTGTGAGCACCGAAGTACCCAAGTTACCTAGCCCACGGGCTGCGGGTGCATAGGTGTGAACTTGCGTCGGGTTTCGTCGTGGACTTCTATGGATGCCTGAAGGAAAGTTGCTGACAGGCAGTCAGTGAAGAGTGTCCGGTGGATCCCAAGGCTGGGGTCAAGAAGAGAGGAGACCTCAAGCAGAAGGGGCAGAGTCAAGGTCACTAGCCAGTGACCACGTGGAACCAGGAAGGAACCAGGCGATGTCGTGAAGATTGCAGGTGACGGTGAAGCTTGTCGCTGCAGCCACGAGGACCAGGGAACGTCGAGGACGACCAGGACCAGGAGGCGAGCTGTCCCACGAAGGCTCTTGCTGTCAGCGGCGTCGAAGTTGGACTAGGACTCACCAAGCCTTGGCAAGCGGAACCCACGAAGAACGGAGGACTTGCTTCTGGTGCAGACCAGGAAGGTCTGGGGTGCTTCTCTTTTTCAAAGAAGCAGGAGCCAGTCTGGAGGAGCCAAACCAGCGGTGAAGATTTCAGGATGCGTCGTCACAAAGGCCACTAGCCAGCGGGCAAGCAACCGGACATACGCGGCAAGCAGGAAAATGCAGAAGGGCCCCACGCAGGACTCGTGGAGTGTGGGGGGCTGATCTTCGGTGCAGATGGTGCTTGGGGTTGGGGCTTCTCAATCCCCGGTGCACAACTTCGAGGGTGCCTCAGAAGCTGCGCTTGAAGATACTAGCCACTTTTCCCAGGTAGCCGGTCCCACGTCTCTCGTCGCCTCCACGGATCTCAGCTCAGCTGTGGATGTGGATCAGGGTCGGAGAAGTCTGGAAGTCAAGGCTCTGGTCGGGCTCTGCAGTCGGTCCCTCGTAGAACTTTAGCAAAGCAAAGGGTAGTCTCTTGATGGTGCCTGTTTGCACAGGGTAGCCACTCCTTGGCCACAAGGGAGATTCTTCAGTCTTCTTCTTTCGTCGAATGTCGAAGGTCCAGAGTTTCTGTTCAAGTTGCAGGTTCAGGATAATCTAATCTCCTGGGGCCCAGCTACCACTCTTATCCAAATCTGGGGGGCTGGGTTACCTGCTAGGTCACGCCTTATGGGTGGGACCTGGGAGGGGGGTGGTTACACCCCCTTCCCTTTGTCCAGTTTCGCGCCAGGACTGGGGCTGGAGTGCCCCAGCACCGGTTTGAACTGGACTATGCACGGGACACCTTGTGTGCCCCAGGCATGTCTCATTCTATTCATCCCTCCCTGCCCCAATACACTAAGGCCTGTCTGGGGTGGTGCTCGCACCTCCCAAGGCAGGAAACCTATTGTCCAAGCCTCCCTTGCCGGGATCACTCCCAGCAGCAGGAGGTCAGACTCGTGTCTGTGGCAGCAGCATCCATTTTGTGATGCTGGGGCTCTGGTTAACTTTAACCGGGTAAGTAGGTTACAACATGTCTTCTCCCTCTAGAAGGGAGGGATAATATCCTCATCCCCAGAAATGGGATGGGGGTATTATTCCAAAGTGTTAGACACCTTACACGACATGTTTTGATAGAGCCAAACCATAGTTACCATAACCGTTTAAGATTATAAGGCACTTTAAGAGTATATGGTAGGCTATATCATAGAACAGCTATAAGGACATGGTTCCGAAAGCTGCAGACAGGCTCAGCTCATGCTAGAGCACCATCTCACATGTTACCAAGCACTCTGCCTCCAGGATTGTTAAGGCCTGCCATAGGAGTGGCTGATATGTACACATGTGTCTATATGTAAGTTAGGTATAGGAATACTACACCTAAGCAAGGGGTGATTACACGACCTTGCCCCAGCTGAGTGATCAGCCAGTTGTGTCATAATGGAAGGCCAGGCCAGGGGTGGCATAATACATGCTGCAGCCCCTGGTAGGCCTAGGGTACACCTATGCCCTGGGTACCTAGGGTACACTGTAAAGGGGCCAATAAGGTGATCCTATCCAAATGGGTTATGCACCTAAAGTACATAGTATCAATTTAGAGAGAGAACAGCAGGGCTGTGGGTCTGATTAGCAGGCCCACAGCCACATCTAAGTCGAAAACCAGTAAAGCAAAAGCAAAAAGTGGGGGTGAACATAGAAAGCAGACCCTACTCTCCTACAGGTAGGAGGAGCTTGAAAGGGAGAGCAGATCAGAGTGATTTCTATGGAATGACCCCATGCCATCGGCCATCTTTCTACATGTAGTTTATACGGCCTGTTTTGAGGGGGACAGGCCGCATAGACTACTAAAGGAAGTTGGCGCTTCTAATCTGATAGATTGCTTACCTTAGAATTATCCCTCGCAGTACCCCTGCACGTCTGTAGGTGGCATAATTCGTTTCCACATGGCATCTGCGCTGAAAGTGACAGTCGCGGTGCCTATATAGGAGCCAACCAGGAGCGCAGACGTCAGTTCTTTTCTTTCCGCACCAGCCACGCGGATCCAGGAAGAGCTACCCATTAGTCATTTGTTGACTACGTTTTTGGGATGTTTTGTCAGAGACTTTTTTTTAAGTTTACCTCCTGGTGTGGCAAGGATTTCATCGAAAGCCAGCTTCAAGCCCTGCAGCGCCTGTCACTGATAGAAGTCAGTGACGGACCCTTACCTTATATGCCTCTGGTGCCTCGAGCAGGATCATGACCTGAAGGCCTGCCCTGACTGCTGTGCCATGCACCCGAAGGCCATGAGGGAGCATTCCCTCAAGGTTATGGCAGGTCGACATGCAACACCGCAATGATTGAGGTCCCGGTCAAGAGGAAAGTTCTGGGACCAGTCACGTAGCCCGAAGTAGTCGTTGCACTCCAAGTCGTCGAACCACTTGGGTAAGTCCAAGTCCCAGAAGAAGAAGAAGAAATCGAAGCGTGCTTCGACTTCACAACGGCTGACCAGATGAGGAAGCATCGTCACTCGAGGCCGACCTCTGTGATTGAGCTAGCGCCTGGCTCGATTTTCGCACCTCCCAGAGTTTCCGGGAGATGAGGCAACCCCCACCCAATTGAGAGAGTTTGATGAGACCATGCACCTCATCTTTGTTTGGTCTGTTCCCTCTGGCATGCCTTTGGGCCCCACTGATGGATCCGGATTGCACCAGTCGTGCCACCTCGATCTTTTTCGATGCCTATTCTGACGTTCCCGGCACCCATCATCGGTGCCTTCCCCATTCTCATCCCCAACACAGAGCCGGAGGGGCGTTGTCCGATGCCGGCACTGACTGGAGCCATGCCTTCCAAGCCAGAGTCTGAGCCCTATTCTTATGTGCTAGGAGGATTGGGAGGGGTTGCTGGACCCTGAGGAATACCAGGCTTTCCTGCACACGTTTACCAAATACTACTGCCTGGACAGTCAGGTCCGTAGTGATGGGCACTTTGCCTGTTTAGTCCTGCAGGACTTCCTTGTGTGAGATTGGTGCACAGACCCACCTCCAGGAAAGTATTGCTTGGGTGTCTATTTTATGGTAAGGAATCTGCAGGCTAGAGGTCTCTAGCAGGTGAACAAGTTACTTAGCTTCAGTACTGCCTTATCTGGATAGAGAATCTAGCCCTAGATTCCTTACTGACTCACCCATCCTCCCCGCGATCGGATTTCTAGGGACAGGGCTTCCCCCTTTTCAGGGCCCTAGTTTTCCACACCAGTGGTCAGTATACTTCGTGGCTCTGTACTTCAGGCTTGGAAAGTTGCAAAAAGTAACTGATGCAGCGCACCTGGGTGGCGCTATTTAGGCATCGCAAACATCACTTCCGGAGCGGACGACACCACCACATGGAGATGAACAACACCACCTACTGGCGTGCAGGGGTACTGCTCACTGAAACTTTCTGGATCCAGTATGACGCCTAGGAGCAATTCTAAGGTAAGAAATTTGCAGTTAGATAGAGTCTCTACCAGATAAGGCATTACCAAAGTTAGGTAACTTGTTCATTGATGATGGGGCCACCAGCTGAAATTGGTGGCAGCAGTGGAGCAGCTTTGAATAGAGGACCTGGGGCCAAACCATTGTACCCTTTACCATCATGCACAGGTTGATGGGCTTCTGTAATGGAGAATTTGTCAGCAGAGGGCTACTGGATATCGAGAATGACTTTCTGTCCAACCCTATGACACACACTGCTCTTTAGGAGGTGTTGTACAAGAGAGAGTGAGACTGGAGATATTTGCTCAGCCTGTTCGGTATGGAGAAAAGTTTACACACCCACCTGGAAGATCGCCATGGTCACACCGAAGCACCTGAAAGATTTTGTTTTTTAAAAGAGCCATATTGCAAGTAGTAAGGCCATTTGATTAGGATTGAGACTATAGGGAAATTTCAGAACAAGAGAGGGCCTTCTTAGCCTCAATGAAGAAATGCACAAGAAGTCTGATAAATGGACAGGAGGATGGTGGTAAGATTGGAGCAATTGGCAGGGAAAGTAAACAATGTTGAGGAAAAAGTTGACCAACACAAATAATTGTAGAGTCTGCAATGATGCAGTTGAAGACTACTGCTCAGAGGAACGAGGTTGAACAATTTATATTATGAATATTGCCTTGGAGAAGAGAATACATGTGTGGAACCTGCGCAGTCCGGAGTGGCTGGCAATGGATGAAACATAATTTTGGAGTCCTAAATGAAACCATCCTTCGGCAACAGGTGAACCTGGACCAGGGTGAGAAGATCTTGCTTGTGGAGAGAGCGATGAGTTTGTCCACAAAGATTAAGAATTTAGCTGAAGCCACCACCCCCTCCATTTTCTGGTCTGACTGCCATCACACGAAGGCCAAAACACCTAAGTGAGGTAAGGATATAAATTGGATAGAGTCGGCCCCTGCTGGAGCTAGTTACATTCCAGAGAGCTGCAGCATAGCAGTGGGACAGGCAACGGCACCACACCTGGAGGGACACACCCTAATTGCCTCACACTGGGATGCAAGTCTGCTATAGTATGAACATATATACCTGTCAAGACAGGGGAACTTGACCGTAAGGAAGGAGCGCAGCAAAGCGCTTTCCCCCCTAGACCTCCACGAAAGCCATAATCCTCCACTGGCGGACAGACCAGTCTTGCACACATGATATCACACCTCGCAAATCTGGCCAAAGACTAACAACCCAAACCACAACAACAGGGTAAGATGGATAAATACACTAAAACAGTCTCCCCCCAGGCAGACCAAGGACAAACACAACCCCCAATACCAGATAATGAGATACTCCTACAGGCCACACATGCCTCCAGAGACACCCTAGAGGGGAAGATGGGCACAGTCTGATCAGAGGTTACCCTAGTGCGCCAAGACCTATGCCAGGTATCCGAGGATGAGACAAGCAGAGGGCAGGATCTCTGAAGTAGAAGTCACAACGTGCACTATGAGAAAAGATGTCCTGGAGATGCGCGCAACTTTGAAAGAGGTGGTATGGAGAGTGGGTGATGCTGAAAATCACACAAGGAGGAACAACCTTTGCTTTATTGGCTTCCCCAAAGGGATTGAGGGCTCAGGTGTGGGGGAGTTTCTGAAGGGATGGCTACGAGTTTCATTTCTGGCAGCCCGCTTTTCAACCTTCTTTGTGATAGAACGGGCACACAGGGCACTTAATGCCAATCCACTGCTGGGGGCCCCACCACACCCCCTAATTGCCAGATTCCTCAATTACCAGGACAGAGACCTGATCTTGAGAGAGGCGAGAAAGCTCGGGAACTTCGTCATACCCAGGCAAAAATAATGATATTCCCCGACTACTCCTGGGAAGCAAAGGCGCACATTTGATTCTGTGAAGACAAAGCTCAGAGCAATGTACATTCAATACATGCTCGTGTTCCCTGTCAAACTCAAGGTCATCTTTGAAAATAGAACACTCTTTTTCCGAACCCCAGAAGAGGAATGGACTTGGGTAGAGGAGTGACCCCCGCGGTGAACAGAAAGCGTGGAAAGGAATGATACCACTGAGGAGTGGCAGCTGAGGTCAAGACCAAAGCCGCAACAGATCGAGTGACAACGCCAAGGACTCCAAATACTCTCCAAATGGCAGAGATCCAAGCCGCTACCTGGGAGAAAAATCCTCTGCCCTGACTATCCTCAGACATGGAGAAAGGCATCCACACCAGCATCAGAAGGAAAATACAGACCTACGACAAAGGGGACAGTAACACGGACCCCTCGGCCTACGCCCACGCCACTGATTCAGAGCCAGAACACCCGCTCCGGACATCAATTATAAACATGGAACATTCTCCACATAGGTAATCGGGCCGGACGAGGGCCCAGAATGCGAGGACCGATTGCGAGGAAGGGAAAGTCTGATTTAACCCAGGCCAGGCGGAGTCCGACAGGAGGTGTAGAGATGGCTATAACTTTCCAAAAGTCCGAAACTACAAAGGCGAGAGAGACAGCTGACCCCAATAAACTCAGTGTTGTTTGTTTTTTGGTGGTTTTTTTTTCTTCCTTACTTCCCATACAGGTGCTGCTGTTAGGGCAATACGGGGGATGGTAGGGTTGATAAAGGGCAAGGGTGGGTAAACCACCTGTGACACAGTTGTCATGCTGATGAATAGGTGTAAGTGCGTGGAAGGAGAGGGGTAGTGGGGAGGGAAACGGATCGGCGGTAGTTGAGGTAGAGGAAGATATGCAATACATAAGCAGAAACACATGGATGGGCACGTGGACAGAGAGCATACCCTAACAGCAGGGTGGGATTGGAACATGCTGAATGTTGGTTTAAAGTATCCAAATGAGTGGAGGGTTGACACCTGAGCAAGGCAAATACTCTATACTTTCATGGAACATTTATGGATTGGGGAACAAAATCAAATGAGGCCTAGTCGCTGAATATCTCAAAAGGTTGAAACCTCATATAATACTCCTCCAGGAGACACATTTGAGGGGGACACATTGTGGATTTCTGGGCAGATGGGCTTCTAAAACTCCTTCAGGGTTCAAGTCATGCTCCCGTGGGGTAGCAATCCCGGTCAGAAAACACCCTCCTTCAGAGTAGACTGCACATGGATAGACCCTAGCAGCACTTATGTAGCGATTAAAGGGATGTTGGGTAGGTGTGATATAACCCTGGTTAGCGTTTATGCTCTCCCGGGTCTACAGACACAAACACTAGGCAAACTAACAGAGATACTGTTGGAAGCGGGGTCTTGTACACACATAATAGGGAGGGACTTCAATGATGTGGTGGACCCTAAGCTTGACTGCACCAACCCTGATGTAGTCTTACACAGAGACACACTGCTGTAACGATTCATCACCATGGTCGGGTTGTCGGACCTGTGGCACCGACACCACCCGCAATCCCAAACCTATTCATTTTATTCAGGAGCATATAGAGTTTTTCGCAGTTGGACTACATGTTTGCCCCATCAGGGGAGGTGAAAGAGATAGAAAAGACTGAATACCTGGCATGGGGCCTTTCACACCACTCCCCGCTATGGCTTACCTTAGGAAAAAGAACACATAGATCGGGGATAGGATGGAAACTCAATGCATGGGAGCTTCAAGATAAAAGGATGGCCTGAGAAAATAGGACAAACACAGCTATGCTGTAAAGAAAATACGCACTTTGTCTCCTCGGCTGTCACACTCTGGGAGGCATACAAGACGGTCCTAAGAGAGTAGGGTGCAAAACATAATAGCACACAAGACACTAGAGAGATAGAGGAGATGGTGGCCCACCTCCTCCAGTTAGAGAACCAGATTGGGGTACCAGCAAACCCCTCTCAGCTTTGTGCCATTGCAATCCTCTGTAAAGATTTTCAGGCATTGGTGCAACAGGAGACTAAGGCCGCGACCCAGGCCCCATACCGGCGACTTTGTGACACCGGAGCAGAGAGACTGCTGGCATGGTTTAGTAAGAGAGAAGCGGAGGCACTATGGGTGACAACCATAGAGTCCGATGATGGTCATATGTCTGCCACACCCAGAGAAATAGCAAACAAATGTGCCCGTTATTATACTGCTTTTTACAAGGGGTGCCCATTGGCGGTGTTGCAGGGATTCTGCACATATACAGAACTATGCGCAGGAAAACAGAACCTCAGTGAATAGGGGTGTTCCAACCTACCACATTAGTACCCGAAATCCCAACCGACTAGCTATAGTGTCTCATTCGTTCTCCGACTAATAGCGAAGCTACTAATGATTAGACAACCCAGAAAACGACACTCCTGACTCTCTAAGGAATCGCAGGAGCCAGACAACTCTTTTGCTCACTCCCTTATACCTGTCCACAATGCGAGTAATCAGAGTCACGGTATAGTTTAAAATATTTATTTTAACTAACGCGCTCTATGGTACAGTAAATGTGCCATTACTAGCAGCAAGATGCATAAACACAATATAGTCAACATTGTCACAATTCCATAGAATACAAACGGGGATGTCATTTTATAAACAACATGCTTAGCTTGCAATATTAAAGCATACGATTTCCAGTAGTGCAGCTGTGTGTGTCATGTTATGTCTAGGTGCGAGGGACTGACCAGAACAGAATAAGAAGGGGCATTGTTGAACGACCTTGTACATCATATGCAGACTAAACCTCAGTGCACGGCAGAGAACGTGAAAAGCAGACAGTTCTCATGTGAAAAGGGCACAAAGAGTGTTGCGAAATCTATGCATGTAGTGTCGTGCGCAAAAGCAGCGCCTCATGGCAGCAAAGCTCATGCTAACTTAGCATATGTCGACAATGGACCCCCAATCTATACTACACCCTCCCCCTGGTAAGTCCATCGTATGTAGACATAGTATGAAAAAAGAGTTCAAAAAGTGTGAGCAGAGTTCAAAAGCGTCTGTGTGTCTAAAACTAAACAAAACAAACAACGGAGAAGGGAGAAAAAAACCTCTGAGGGTGAAAAAAGTAATTTAGTAGAAAGGCATCTGAAATCCAAGAAATGGTGAGTTTAATCCATCAGAGTGTAGGCGCAAAGAAATGCAAAACCATCCAAAAGTACATCATTGTCGCTGGTAGAAAAAAATCGATGCCATCCAGTTTAGCGAATCGAAGGAACAAGTGTGCTCCTCACTTGGGCGCCCCCATTAGCATCTCCGGACAACTTGCGTGATATTCGATGTAATTCTGAAGTAGGAGATTCTGCGCAGCCCTTACAGATATCCCATTGAGCCAAGATTCCAAGTGCAGACGCACGCGCCATAAGGCCAATCCCAGAACAGTCCTGCTCATGGGCCGCTAAAGGACCCATCAGCTGGTCGAAATCCGGGTCTGGACACGACGTATTGGAGAGGCAGAAATCCAACGTCCTTGTAAACTGACATTGTAGACATGAAAAGACTGGTTGCACACAAGTGAAGTATGCAAAGCGGAAGGACAACCCATAAGACACACAGAGTTGCCAGAGGTAGTGTACCAAAGCATCCATGCATACTGTCATGGGGCAATTGCAGCCGGCCCGATTTGTGCAGGACTGTAAGAGGAGCAGCCATTGTGCAGCAGACACAGTAGAAGCAGGATTCCAGCAGCTAATGCTAGTATTAAAAGGAATCCACCAAAGACGCTGGAAAAGATCAAATGAATGAATGCAGGTATAACATCAAATATTGTCTGAAAAGAAGTCACAAGGCCAAAGCAGACAGCTTTAAAAAAATGTGCAAGGCCTCTTGTATCAGACGCATTCAATATGCGGTGTATTAACTCCCAAAAATGGAGTGGGAGGTTAGTGTTTAAAAGCATTTGAATATCGCTAGCAGCGCTAGCCACCTGCAGGTTGAAGGTTTCTCGTGTGGAAGTAAGGGCGACTTCTTGTTGGGTTAAAAGCACCTTTAATCTGCTCAACTTGTTGAAATCTGCTTTCAAAGTTCGTATTGAAGGCCAAATTGAGCTATGGAGCTGCCCACGCGGGGGGGGAAGCACATTTTTACAACAAATTACACACTTTGAAACCGTTACTATCTATGGCATGCCAGCCAGCATGCCGCAGCATTCTTGGTTATTTAGAATAAGATAACTACCGTTAGTAAGCAGAGTGAACGTGGGAATTATTGCGGGAACCGGATTACCTTTTAAAACATATGCGAGGTTCGGGCTGACATATCACATGCTCCGTGCAACTTTATATTTTTGCAAACAAGGGACTGACCTACTGTAGAATCCCAGTCCTCCCCTGTAAGGTATACTTCTTTTTCTTCACGCAAACATCGGTAAGTAAAAGGCAAAGACCACAGTTCATGCAGAAAAGCGCTACCTAGGGGTTCAAAGCGGCCTAGCGGGTAATGTTTCATACAGGAGCTGAAATGAAACAGTGAGTAAGGCAAAGATATAACCCTATGAATTAGCCAAACGGCAGAGTCAGTTTCCGCTACAGAAAAGGGCAACGGGTCTATTTTTTCTATGTGTAGAAGAGTGTATATTGCATCTTTCACGGACATAAACTGCTGTTTCTCCGTTAAATTAAACAGTAAAACCAAAGCTGATGCATTCAAATAATCCCATGGTACTTTCCCCATTTTTAGAGTTTGCAAAGTCCATGCGAATTGCATCACAGAACGCAATTGATTTTGCCCAAAATGTAATAGAGACACATCTTCTTGTACAATATCTATAACAGAAGAAACAATATAATCTAAAGTGTAAATGCGGGAAGATAGCGTACTAATACTGTTGTCGACAACAGCAAGAACCTTTTCTAAGTTTGCTTGGTCAATTTCCCGGAAACGAGACACAGCTTCACTTTGTGAAAGTTTCCATATTTCATTTTAAGTTGCGCAAATGAATCTCTTTGTTCTAGGAACCTTGGGTCCCAAGACAAAGTCGGCCAAATAATGTTATTGGACAACAACGATAAGTATTGTTTAACAGACAAAAGTGTAGAGGGCTGCAACCACTGTTTGTTTTTTTTTTTTGTTTTTTTTTACTGTAGCATCCGTTTATTTCAACAGAAACACAACAATGGTAAAACCAAATTACAGCTTGCAGACCCTCCATGCTGAAGCAAGGATTCAACCAATAATTACATCTGTTAATAATGGTGCAGATTCTACACTGAATCAAAGAAATAAAACGTCTTCGAATGTGCAATGTTTAAGTCCATGGCTTTACTACTGAGTAAGACCAAGCTTCTTTTTCAGTGATTCTGGCATTTCAGGTGGAGGTGGACGAGGAAGCCTGAAATAGACCTTGACAGAGTCATAAATGAACCACTGCAGTGCAGTCAGAGTGCCAATCATAATAATACGGGCAGTCAGACCCTTCCAGACACCTTTAGGTCCAAGTTTTTTCAAGACTGCTACAGCAGTACTGCCTTTTTCTTTATTCAACACTGAAACCACTGAATCAGCAGGATGGGACACAATGGCACAAAACACACCAGCAATATACCCAGCCACGAACGTAACCACCAACTGTTCAGATTTTGTGCACTCGCTTCTGGGTTTCGGGACTACATATTTGTACAAAGCTTCCACAGTACGCTCGAAGCAGGCAAATTTCATCATGGTGTATGGGATCTGTCTCATCCAGAGGGGAACAACGCCTTTGTAGAAAGCCCAAAGCCCTTCCTCAGCATACATTTTTGGAGCAGCTTCCCGTAGAGTGTTAGCATAGCCAGGTTGCGTCTGAATACGAACTTTAGCAGCTTCCATTGGAGCCAGGGCAATATCAGCAAAGAACTCTGCACTGGCAGATGCCGCCAAATACAAAGAGGTACGCCACAAGTATGTGTTTTCCTCTCCCAGAAGGTTACTATACAGTACTTTGAAGACTTCGTAGAAACCAAACTTGCAAAGTCCCTGCATGGAGTATCCGATAAACGTTGGAGCCCATCCCTTGGCAAGGCCACGAAAACCATCTTCCTTCAATGTGACTGAGAAGCCATTAAAAATGCCCTTGTATTTCTTGGGATCCACCTGCAGACGGCATTTCACCAAATCCAGAGGAACGACTGCGGTGTGCGTCAAACCACAACTTAGGATCCCACCAAAGCCACAAAGTGCATAAAATTTCATCGAGCCATATTCACAGCTGTATTCCTCTGCTGTAGCGTCAGCGGCGGCTGCTGCTGCTAGTACGCGCCGGCTGGGCTGCGCTGGAGTGGTCGGGTTGCTCGGGGCCTCCGGTACAAGTTGGAACTGCGGAGCGCTGAAGGGGTTGGCCCGGCAGAGATGGGCAACGGAGGAGTACATTTTGGATACCTCTAAGATGGCGTTGCCTCCCCTTCGCCGGCTTCCAAAAGCGCTGCAACCACTGTTGACATAATTTACCAACCGAATAGGTTGTTACCGAATGGGTATCTGGAAATCTTGGGTCAGGTCTGTTTTGCATATAACCGAAGGTAGTGTTGTGAAAACGTAGTTGGCAGGCATTCGAATTCGCCTGCCAAACTAACCAACCCAAAGGATCCAGTTCAGACGTATTAAACGTGTTATTTGCAATAAAATGTTGTAATGTATCAATGGTATAATTTGTGTATTAGAGCCAATTGTTATATTCAGCTATAGAGGGAATGGCAGGGGCGTTCATTTTCTTCACAGTGGCCAAGCCAAAACAAGTTGTTAGGTACACTGTGTCATTTAAAAACATAATTACTGTTAGTATAAGGCAGGCACGATGTAAGGCGTCAGTGTCTCACACCTGCCAGTTTTTAGAACCCCAGATCAATTTCAAATCAATGGTGGCCTTCCAATGATCATAAACAATGTTCCCTCTAATGTTTTTTCCTCTGTGTGCGGCAGTGTATGGTCTCTGTGCGCGGCAGTGTATGGTCTCTGTGCGCTGCAGCCATGGCTATGTGCGGCAGGAACCACACCGCGCGTGTGTGCAGTGCCAAATATCACTCCAAATGTTTGCCTAAAACCCTAGCAGCCCAGCTCTGTTAAGAAGAGACATTTTATTCCTCTGTCTGATGTAACATATCCTATACATTGATTTACACACTATGATTCAGTGTCTCTATGTAATGTGTATGGGATGTTAAGTGCTTAACACCTTACACTGGGATGAGTGGTGCTATTAAACAAAATAAATATGAAAGAGAGAAGGGTTATGGAGACTTGAGGGTCACTGTTAAAGGTTGGTAATGAGAGTATCCGTGGCGGAGGTGGTCATTGGGGCGCCAACAAACATTGTCACACCAGGCGCCACCAGCACTAAAGCCGACCCTGTTCAAATGGCACAAATAATTACAGTGAAATTATGAAAACATCCCACATTGCAATTTGAAACCTTGGCAGCTATGTCGCTGCATTTCTTTTCCTAATAGGGATGGGCTGCGGGATGATTGCGTGCATTTGTTAAGGTTTTTGTGTTAATTGCAGCTCATGATGGGTGCTGTGTTTAACATGGAAACTTTAACAAATGCACAGGGACATCTTAAGGATTTTGAGTGCCTGGGCCAAACTTATTTCTGGGGCCCCTGATTAGAACAGCTTTGGATTTATGATCCAATTTCAGCGTTTTCATGTCCTTTTTGGCCAGGTCACCGACACTGCAGAGGCGCACAGAGGCGAACATTTTGATGCCAAAGAGCATCTCGTATGGGGTCCGCCCACCCAGAAGTCTTCTAGGGAGATTATTAAGTGCAAGTTGGATTCCATTCAAATGGGCTAGCCAGTTCCTGCCAGTACCTAAGACTCTAGCTGTCAAAGATTGCTTTAAGTCATGGTTCATTCACTACACAATTGAGTTACCCTCAGGCCTATATGGAGACGAAAATTGCACCAGCACCCCCAAAGACTTCATCACATCCTTGTACGTCTTAGAGGCGAACGCTGGACCTTGGTCAGAATGAAAGGTGCCACAGGCAAAAATCCCTTCAAAGACACACAAATCCCTAATGACATTTCGAGCTTCAGCACTGCGTTGTGGCCAAACCCAAAGGAATCTAGTGCACAAATCAACTGCAACCAAAATGTATTTATATGCAGTATCAGAAGTAATTGGACCGCTGTGATCAAGATATACACAAGCAAAGGGGCGATTTGCAATGCAAAGCTGTGTTTGTGGTGGACGTGTCACCGTAGAAGGCCTGATGTGTTGATAGATGTCACAAGAAAGTACATAGTTACGGGTCTGTTTATATAAACCACGCCACCAATAACGTTGCTGCAAGATAGAAACTGTTGCGGACACTCCAGCATGGGCCGAAGCCATACCTTCGTGTGCTGCAGTCCGCATTGGGAATCAGCCGATCTCTAATGTCAGGAATTGTAGCAAAAGGAACTAGTTTGGGAGTTAACTGATAAAAATACTTTGAAGGGAAACCCTGTGGATAATTAGACCCTCCGCAGTTGCAGCTATTGCTGCCAAAATGTCATTATCAATCCTAGTCATGGACCTTGTAACGGCTGCTACAAAACACGTGGCTACTGTAATTTGTCTGCTTCATCAGCCAAACAATTCCCAAGAGCCTGTGCTCTCACACGCTGATGGCCAAGAGTATGTATAACATGTGTGAGTGGCAGACGTTGTTTAAGATCCACCACTCAAACCCAAAGCGTTTTATGCCTAATGGCGGTGCCTTTAGAATCTCAATAATCATTTTGAGACCAAAAGAATAAGTTGTCATTGAAAGACTGAACACAGTAGTAGGAATCACACACAATGAGTGTAGAAACACTCGGATCTGCAAACTCAAGAGCAAGAACAAGAGCGCGCAGTTCAGCCATTGGGCGGTACAGTCTCCTAGCGCCTGTGTATGCACTATATTAGACTTGAATTCACCATTGTATCCGCCACAATAGCACAAGCCGCTGAATAAGCATGTTTAGAACCAGTGGCCGGTTGTGCCGAACCATTGGTGTAGATGATACATGCGTACTCCTCTAAGGGAAGCAAAGACAGAGGAGGTGGATGAACATGTTCATACTGCAAGAACTCCTATGTCTGAAGAGAGGGGTCAAAGATAAACATTACCCTTGACATTGGCAAGGATCAGATCAGCAACCACGTCGAACACCCCCACCAGTCTCTTCCCCAGCTCTACAGCTGCTTCAGCACCGTGTTCATCTTGAACACGTTTAATCAAGGAGGGGAGTACAGTCATAGAGGGAGTGCCGAACAACTTTGAATATACGGTTGCAAACACCCTGCCCCAGGTGTTACAATCAGCCACCTCAGGAAGTAAGTCTTTAGGCAAACTTATCATCAATATCCTTTGTTTCTCCACAAGATTTGTATTGGGAAAAACAGCTTCAAGCTGTCCAAATTTCTCAGCAAGCCAATAGGGTAAATCATCCTTATTTTGTGGGCGCTTGCCAATTACGGAATTAACCATGACAGGACTGATGGTTAGCAATGCCAGGCGGTCCCACCTGGTAGTTGCGCAACATGAACTGAATAACAGCTCTATGCACGCATATTAAAGAAGTGTGTAACACGTGAAGTTCTGCCAGCGTAGCTGTCCTAAGCCCACGCGGGTGAGGGGTATACCCAGCCAAAACAGGCCATGTGGCCCCATCTATCGATAAAAGGCCCAAACAGACCAGCGTGAGTGGTTGAAGAAGGGCGTCATTAAACCAAATTCGGTGTTGCCGTGCTGTGAGCGGAACCTCTAGATCCCGATAGGACTGATACTCATTAGGAACAGCTGTGGCAGTGTATCCATGAAACAGATTATCTGCTCCGTCCACCGCCGGACAGGTGATCCAAGAGTAAAACACTTTGAAGCGGTATGCTGGATCCGCTTCTACTACAAAAATCAGCGCAACACCCGCATCAGGGACCCCATGTAAAGCCAAATAAGCCCTGAGCAGTGCGTGACAAGGTGGCGGAATATTAACCGCCATCACGAAAAGCAAAGAAGAACATCTCAATAAGAGGCAGCGCAACAATGGGTTAAGAATAAAGAGAGAAACCTTTTATTTAATACTTCAGGCTTGAAAGAACCTATAAAAATATCAATATAGGAGGTTACACCGTCACAGCTGTGAGGGTATTGTGGACAACCACAAGCACTACTAAAGCGTCTCGCAGATAAGAACAAGACCAAACGTTGGCGGCGCCATGTTGCAGGCATTCTGCACATATACAGAACTATCCGCAGAACCTCAGTGAATAGGGGTGTACGAACCTATCACATTAGTTCCCCAAATCCCAACCGACTAGCTATAGTGTCTCATTCGTTCTCCGACTAACAGCGAAGCTACCAATGATTAGACAACCCAGAACACTACACTCCCGACTCTCTCAGGAATCGTGGGAGCCAGATACCTCTTTCGCTCACTCACTCATACCTGTCCACAATGCGAGTTATCAGTCGCGGTATAGTTTAAAATGTTTATTTTAACAAACGCGCTCTATGTCACAGTACACGTGCCATTACTAGCAGCAAGATGCATAAACACAATATAGTCAGCATTCCATAGAATACAAACGGGGATGTCGTTGTATAAAGATAGTGGAAAAGGGCTACAATACCTAACCACCCTCCCCGTGGTAAGAAATAGTTTATTTATAAAAATGTATTTATAAAAAAAAGAAGACCTTTGGGCTTTGTCAGCAGACCCCATACCTCAAGGCCTAGAAGAAAGGTTTACATCTCGGGACAAGCACAGCTCTTCTCTCTGGAAAGGTGTCTCTCCAAGTGTGAACAACATGATTAGCTTGCAATATTAAAGCATACGATTTCCAGTAGTTCAGCTGTGTGTGTCATGTTATGTCTAGGTGCGAGGGACTGGCCAGAACAGAATAACAAGGGGCATTGTTGATCGACCTTGTACATCGTTTGCAGACTAAACCTCAGTGCACGGCAGAGAACGTGAAAAGTAGACAGTTCTCATATGAAAAGGGCAAAAACAAAGTCTTGCGAAATCTATGCATGCAGTGTTGTGCGCAAAAGCAGCCTCATGGTAGCGAAGCTCATGCTTACTTAGCAGATGTCGACAATGGACCCACAATCTATACTACAGCGGATGCCCACCAAATAGAAAGCTACTTCACAGAGGTCCCTATCCAGACATTAAATGCAGACGCCGCTCGGAAATTAGAGGACGACATCAAACTTGCAGAAATACAGATAGCCATAGGGCACCTAAAACTCTGGGCCCCAATGACATACCGGCAGAATTTTTTTAAGGGAACATGGGTATACTGGATCCTCATCTGATTAAGTTGTTTATAGAGGCAAAAACAACAGGTGCACTTTTCCAGGACCTTAGAAACGCTCAATTGTAGTAATACATAAAGCGAGTAAGCCACCCACGACTTGTAGCTCCAATTGCCCAATCTCCCTTTTGAACATTAAAACTAAAATTCTAGCCTCTATTCTTCAAAATAGACTGAGACAAGTCATAACCACCTTTATCTATTGAAACCAATTTGGCTTCATGCCCAAGATGTAATCTCCGCCACCTATATAACTGGCAAGAAACCACACAACATAGAGACGAACCCCATCTGTGCTTATCCCTCAATGCGGAAAAATCATTTGACGCTGTCCATTGGCCCTTTCTGAGACAGGCACAGCTGAGATATGGGTTTGGACCCAAATATCGAGCATGGATAGATCTACTCTATAAAAACCCCGTTGCCAATGTGACGGTGAATGGCAAAGTATCAAATTATCCCAATTTAGAGAGGAACGAGGCAGGGGGTGCCATTGTCTGCATTGCTGTTCACCCTGATACTGGAACCCCTGGCGTGTATCATATGAACACACCCGAACTCGCAGGCTTCAGGGAACGAGAAGGAGCGTCAGAAGATGAACGGATATCTTTATAGGCAGATAACATCTTACTATATGTCACGAATCCACAACCAACCCGCTCCTGTCTCTTCAATTTATTTGAGAGTTACGGGGCAAAACTGGGACAAATTCAGAGTTCACCCGGCAGGTCACACCGTAGACCCATCTGACATCCCCCGGAAACTAAAAATATCCACAGACTGCTTTCGATACCTAGGAATATATGTCCCCATACATAGAGATTATAACCTCAACCGTAATATTCGTAGGGTCATTACAGAGTTCTATGAAGATGTGGAAAGATGGAAATCGCTACCACTGACACTACTGGGCAAAGCTGCAATGTATAAAATAACACTACCAAAGCTCTTATATGTGCTCCAAAACACGTACCACACACGGCCAGAAGAGGTTTTTGCCAAGAGAAGGAGTAATCAGGACATTCCTATAAAATGGAGCGAACCCCAGAGTGGTGCCCCATACTTTACAAAGGAACCAATACAATGGAAGTATCTCCCTCCCAGACATCAAAGCCTACTACTGGGAAGCACATTTAATCCTGATTAATGACTGGGAACATGCACCGAGCAACCACCCCACATATGCATTAGACTAGAGTGAACCCAATTTCATCCTCATTCTCACATGCATTATTTGAATTGGGAAAAAGGAGTTTAGAAATTACTGCCAGCAACTCAGGTGACCATGGCTGCATGGAGAGGGGCGGAAAAATGGATGAGGTGGAATGACTGAATCACACTGGACACTCCTCTGTGGGTGGGCACATGCCTAAGGGAATTCACGAAATTGCATGGCTTAAAGGCCTGGTATATGCTAGGTATCTCAAAGCTGGGAGACATAATGGAGGGGAAGGTTCTTATTTCATTTAGTTCCATACAAAGGAAATATAAACTACACTCAAAGCAATATATCAAATACCTTTCAACTGTCACACGCTTGAAAGGCACAGAGGCTCGAAACGTAGAGTATGCCTGAGTATGCTACGCTAAAGGGAATGCTATTCATGGGGGAAATTGGGGAGGAGGCAATAGCATGGACATACAGGACACTTATTAATAATAAACCAGATACTCTGATGAGACTGAGGACACGGTGGGAATCTGAACTAGGAATCCTTGAAGACCTGGATTGGGACATGGCGTTGATGCATTCCAGGGAAGTGGCTATCAAATCACGCCTCCGTTTAATACAATTCAAAATCCTTCACAATTCAAAATACTATGAGAAGGCCCACTTACATAGCTGGGGAAGAGCGCTAAACCAGAGTGCCTTCGATGTAAAACAGAGAGGGGGACATATCTACACATACTATGGGAGTGCCCCATCATTCCCATGTATTGGAAAATATTGAACACGGAAATTGGTAGTCTTAGAGGTGATATTACCTATGGACCCTAAATATTTACTACTGGGTATACCCACAGAAGTAGACATCCCTAGGGCCAAACTACTCTTCACAAACCTGGGGTTTGTAGTAGTGAAACGGGATGAGGCCAAACACTGGGGTGCTCCAGACCCACCCACACTGCAGTAGTGGAAAAGGGGGATAAATCTCTATATGGCAGCTGAGAAAGTGACGTATAAGGTTCAAGGGTGCACGAGGAAGATTGTTAAGATATGGGGTTCCTGGATGCGTCACTATGGGATTGTACTCGGGGAAGGGGACAATCAACCCCAAGCAGCGCAAACACAAGAATACTGAGGGGGCCTGGATGTTGCCCAACCGCAGGGGAGAAACTGGTCTCACCTGCCACACCTGCTCTCTTTGATCTATCAATGTAGATAAAAAATGCTAAACATCGCTTCCATGTACTGCTGCTCACGCTATGTATGTACAAGATTCTGGAACTGTTGAACATAGGAAAATGCAATATAAATGTATATATTTTTTAAAGAATGCAGCTGAGGTGAACGAGGCACTGTAATGGTTGTGAACAGAAAGGAGGAGGAAGAAAAGCAGTTGTGAGAGTGGTAGCTTTTGAAACAAGCATTGGAAACCTAATTAGGTCTGGCGTTGACTGCCACCTTTTGGCTTTGTCAGTGCTTATTTTGTCTTGTCATGGTTTTTGCAAATTATGTTGTTGGGGCAGCTACTGCACCATCATCAATTTTAAATAAAAAGACAAAATCAATATTTTTGGGGTCTTGAAATTGCCATAGTAGTCCAAGACACAGAAGGGAACTGCTTGTGAGTGTGGGTGTACTCCTTGTGAAAGGGCCTTTCTGATAGGGACTTCTAGCCACAGATCACTGATTCCTTACCTTAGAATATTCCCCAGGCGTCAGATTGGATCCAGAAACGTTTTGAGAAGTAGATTCCGCGTAAACAACGTCACTCTAGGCCCCCGCTCCCATGCAGAGCCCGCTTCAGCTCCATACCTCCCTGAGTTTCCTAGAGCAGCCCCTGCTCAACATTGTGAATTTTATGAGGCAATGCACCTCATCTTTGGGCTGGCCGAGCCCTATTGAGTGCCTTCGGGGACCATGGATTTGACGGGTGACCCCACTGGATTTGGGCCGTTGGGTAAGGCCTCTGTGCCAATCTGATCTAGAATGGCTCTTATCGCAATGCTGTGACTTTCCCCAGAGCCCATTCCAGCGACATCTTTCCCAGCGGCGATGACCCCATCATCCTACCCGACTCAGATACGGAGTCAGATTGCATCGCCAATGTTGACTCTGGCCAGATCTTGACCTTGTGAGTCACAGCCAGGACCTGCTTTTTTTGACATGCCTAGTGAGGAGCATGATTGCACAGGTCTGAAGATCATTTTGGAAACCATAACCCTCTAAAGAGCATTCGAACAACTGGTAAGAGGAACTGATGGATTCCAGTTGTCTGGATACCTCCTGATGCACTGCTTTAGTCTTTCCTTCTAGTGTGTCTATAGAGGAAGCGGTTTCTATTTTCCATGGTGGTGAGGAGGGTGACTGAGGTCCTGAACCTTATTCTGCCCTCTGTGGCAGTTTAGACAAACGTATTGACAGAGGTGGTTCAGCCACGAGACACCCTCACAGAACCTCTCCTCCCCTTTAATGAAGCCTTCACGGATGTCCTGCTCGGGCATGGGCCAAGCCCTACATAGTGACTTCTGTGCACAGGACAATTGCCTGCTGCCATCGACCCACTCCTGGAGCCCATCTTTCTTCATCCAGCACCCCACTCCAGAGAGTCTGGTTGCCCAGGCCTCCACCTCTAAAGTTAACCCTGGTGCGTTTCCTAACACACCAGTGTATAGGGAATGCAAGAGGCTGGATACCTTTGGCAAGAAGATGTTCTCTTCTGCCAGCCTAGTACTGTGGTCTGTGAAATCTGCATGCCTCTTGGGCCGATACACCCACACAATTTGGGATTTAGTTGCACAAGTGCTGCCCATGGTCTCAAAGTAGGCCCCAGCCATTGCGGACGGCAGAGAAGCAGCTAAGCTCACCATTCATTACGAACTGGATACAACTGACTTGTTAGGCAGATCAATTGCTTCATCAGTGCCACTCAGACGCCACACCTGGCTGAGGTCTACTGGCTTCTCGGGGGATGTCCAAAAATTCCTTATGGACATGTGCTTAGAGGATACCTCCCTCTTTGGCGATAAGTCAGATTCCGTGCTGGAGCATTTTAAGGAACACAGGGCCACGGTCCGGTCCCTAGATGTCTCCATAGCCCCATGTCAATCCCAATCTACCCTTTGCCTCCTTTGTGGCTAAGGTAGGGGCTACCAGCTGTGTCCATTTAGACTAATTCTCAGGCTATGATTCCGATGTTTGAGCCCCTATCTTGGATTTCGGTGAGCCTGACTGAGTCTGTTGGTCATCATGGCCTCCTGCCTCCTGCTGGTAACACATGCCCGCTGGCATATGCTCGCTCTGTAGTGGGACCTGAAGTCAAAGTGGGTGCCGCATCACAGGAATCTCTCCAACCTGGTCCAGATATCGGAGGGAACTGCAAAAGCACTGCAGTGGTGGCTTATGAACCGCGACTGGGTCTGTGACAGACCTCTCTCCCTTCCCCACTCAGAACTGACTGTAGTGACAGATGCGTCACTCCTGGGTTGGGGCGGCCATCTGGGAGAGGTGGAGATCAGAGGACTCTGGTATCCGGCAGACTCTCGGCTCTACTTCAACCTTCTAGAGCTGAAAGTGATTCGCATGGCATTGAAAGCCTTTCTTCCTTCTAACAAGGGAAGTCTGGTTCAGGTGTTTACGAACAAAACCATTGTCATGTGGTATTGCAACAAACATGGGGGAGTGGGGTCTTGGACCCTATGTCGAGAGGTCCTGCGTCTCTTGACAAGGCTGGAACTAAAGGACATATTCCTGGTGGTTTAACGCCTGGTGGGTTGTTTGAATGCCAGAGTGGACAAACTCAGCCGTCGATGCCTAGCAGATCACGAATGCCATCTCCAGGAGGTGGTCCAAGGTCTCTTCATCAACTAGGTAGAACCCTGGTTAGTCTTTTTCGTCACCGCCAAGAACGTGCAATGTGAGCACTTCTGCAATTTGGAGTTTTTATCTAGAGTGGAGCTCAGGCCTCTAGTACGCCTTCCCACCAATACCACTCCTGCCCAGAGTTTCCAAAAAGATTAGGGACGACCGAGACCAAGTCAATCTTGTGGCTCTGGATTGGGCACGGAGAGTATGGTATCCCAAACTCATGAACTTTGTTCCCCAGATCAGACTGCCCCCTCGGGAGGATCTACTGTCACAACAACAGAGCAGGGTCCTGCGCATATGCTCTCCCTTCATGCATGGAGATTGAGCAGCAACAGTTGCCAGTTTCTGGCCTCCCTCCAGATGTCTGTGATATAATTTTGGCAGCTAGGCGTCCCTCAACCAAGACTGTATACGCCTACCAATAGAACAGCTTTGTGGCATGGCGTGCATCCAAAGATATTGATCCCCTTTGTGCACCGTTATCTGATGTTTTGTTGTTTGTTCTCTCACTAGCCCAGCAAAACTTTTCTTTGGGAACAGTTAAAAAGTATCTTTTGGCCATATCTGTGTTCTTGCAGTTGCCGTATCAGCCCTCCCTGTTTGAGTCAACTGTTGGGACTCATTTCCTAAAATGACTACATGTTTCTTCCAAATCTCTTCATCATGCCCCAATGGGACTTGAATCTGTTACTGATATTCTTGATGTGCTTGTCCTTTGAATGTATGCTCAACTGTCCTGTATGTCTTCTGACCATCATCACTACTTTTCTAGTGGATATTATATGAGCTAGGAAGGTTAGTGAACTGTAGGCACTATCCATGCACCCTCCATAAACCACATTCTTTCCAGACAAACTGGTTCTGAGAACACATGCTTCTTTCCTGCCGAAAGTGATGACACCCTTCCACGTTAGTCAGACCATTACACTGCAGACCTTCCTTGCTCTTCCTCACCCTTCCAAGAGGAGGAAAGGCTCCGTCGCCTGGACCCAAAAAGAGTGTTTTCACTCAAGCAGATCATACTAAGGAACTCCAGGGGACAATCAACTCTTCATTGGGTTCACCAGAGCAAAGAAAGGAAAGACTTAGCAGATCTCAAGATCATACGGTGCATTAAAATCATCTACATACTGGCCAAGCAGCAACCCTCTGAGGGCTTGTTGGCTCATTTCACCAGAGCCATAGCTGTGACCACTGTGTTAGCTCACAGCGTCCCTGTCCTGGACATCTGTCAGGTCGTGAAGTGGGTATCTGCACACGTTCACTAAGCACTGCTGCCTGGACAGTCCGGTCCATCATGATGGGCACTTTGTCTGTTCGGTACTCCAGGACTTGCTGGTCTAAATGTGCTTGCACACCCACCTCTAGAGAGGTATTGCTTGGGTCTCTATGCTAAAGTAAGACATCTGCGGATAGAGGTTTCTTATCAGATGAACAAGTTACTCACATTTGGTAATGTCTTATCTGGGAGAGACTCGATCTAGCTGCAGAATTCTTACCAACCCAACCATCCTCCCCGCTCTGTGAACGGATTTCTCCATATAGGGTGACCCCTGCGAGGTCCTAAATGTTTACACACTGGTACATCATCATCCTTCGTGGCTCCGTGCTACTGCCACCGAAATGTGGTGAAAAGTAGCTAATGTTAGTGTTCTGGAGTGGCACCCCTATATTCACCACACACATCACTTCCGGCGCTGAATGCAGAGCCGATCGATGGCACCTACTGACACATAGAAGTACTGCTCAAAAAGTTTCCGGATCCAGTCTGCCGTGTGGGGAATATTCTAAGGTATGGAATCTGTGATTAGAGTCCCTACTAGATAAGATGTTACTAAAGGTAAGTGACTTGTTCAATGCTGTCACGCCTATGAAGTTAGCCAATGGCAGAGGTGTGTGACCCCCTGCACCACACAGTAATGAGCAGAAGAAAGATGGAAAAGACACAATAATAGACCAATGGAAGATGACTAGCTGAAAACCTTTAAAAGTATATTATATATAATTTTAGTCAAATCAAAATGTCTTGGCTAACACTTGTCCTGAAAACAAGTGCTTTGCCAATGAGAGAGGATTTTGTTGTTCCCTTACCCCAGTCCAGAGGCAAGGTTACAAGAAATTTGCGTGAAACTGTTGTTTTGTATGCACAAAGACCTCTGTCCTCTCTCTGGGTCACTTGAGGGTGTTCCATGGAGGAACTTTGTATTCTCGCGGGTGGAAGCAGCAGTTAACCATCTGGAAGGTCTGTAAGCACACAGGGAAGAAGTGGACAGTTGCTGGTCCTGAGGAAAAGGTGTGAGAAGAACAGCTTTCAGTACAGTAAAGATGTTGTGCCATATGCACTCCATGCCCCAACAATGTTCAGCACAAGAGAGATGGCTATATGAAATTTGTGCATGAATATAACAATTGGAGATGTTTATGTTCTTGTTTAAGGTAGTACTTCATGCTGTGTGTAAATTTTGCTTTGTGTTTTGTACACTGTAAAAAGATTTATACCATATGGTAGCCGTGCCTAGTCAGCTCTAGAAGGTACGCGGATAATCTCTTTGGCTTGGTTGTAGTTACTGTTTTGATGGACTCTAGCTTTTAAACATGCATGCCTTGTATCTCCAATTTAGCAAGGACCACCGTCTTCGTTAGCTTAAAGGTATTTTTCTGTTAAATATTCCTCGTTTCATCACGAGCCGGTTGGCAAGCATAAATCTCTCTTTCACTGCCACATAATGTTCCACTGGTGTGTCTGCAGATATTAGCATTTGGGCTTGCATCAGCCACTCCTGCGTCTTACCACTCCTACCTTCTCATTTTCTCTTGCCTAGGGTGGCAAATTACGATCAATGTTTTTTGGCATGACGTATGGATTTACAAGTGTTGCCAAAGCTATTGTGGATTCATAGGTATTGCAACATTGTGCTACAAGGCTGTGTGTGTCTAGGATGGTGTTGCAAGCAGACAAGTTCTTTGGAATTTTTCCCTCTGCTCTGGGACTTCCTCCAGCAATATGCAAACCTTCTGTTCTTCCGTCTCAATTTTTGATTCCGACCAGATTTGATTTTCCCATTTCACCTTTCATAATGGTTGTGTTTCGTTTGTTCCCACACAGGAAGTAATGTTTTGGTTAGTTCTAGAACAAATAATGATCATCTTGGCAACATCTGATTGGTCGTGGCCGCTTTGCTCGTTTTTATGACAAATAGTAACAAGCATTGGCATAGCCAATAGGTCTCGCCATTGGGACCTTATAAGTGTTTAGCCATGCCACAGTTGATGTTGTTGCACCAAGGATATTGTGCTGCATAACTAAATACTTATAAGGCCCCAAAGGCGAGACCTATTGGCTATGCCAATGCTTGTTTTTTTAGTCCCAGTGCCTGTCGGAGGCTTAGCTGTGGTTACTTTTTAGACTGAATTGCGGCTGAGGAAACAATAAAGGAGAGGAAGGGATTAAAGAACAGAAGAGGGTGAAAGAATGGGGAGGAGGTCAGGAAAAGGTGACGAAAATGGAGAAGGTGCAGTGACACTGGGGTACAGGGGTGTGTTGGGTGCTGCACCTCATTGATGGCAGCATTTTAATACCGGCTGGGGGCTTAGATTCATTGCATGCACTAGGGCCCATGACCCCCAGGCTGCCACACTGCCAGTCTTAGGTGGCTGTACAGGTCCAATTTCACTTCCACTTGCTGTGTACCAAGCTCATCAACCATAGTACTGCGCCCACAAAGCCACTGAAACCCCAAGGCAAGGAGGGATAGAGAAAGAGGAGGGAGAGAGGCGGCGAGGGGGAGAGAGAGGGAGGCAGAGAGGTAGAAAGAAGGAGAGAGAGATGGGGGAGAGAGGGGAGAGAGAGGGAGCGAGAGAGAGAAGTGGAGAGAAACAGAGGGAGAGAGAGAGAGGGGGAGAGGGAGAGAGAGAGGGGTAGAGAGAGAGAGACAGAGGGATAGAGAGGGGAGAGCGAGAAGGAGGGGAAAGAGAAAGAGAGGGAGAAAGGGGGATCGAGAGAGAAAGGGCAAGAGAGGTAGAGAGAGAGAGAGAAACAGTCGGCGAGAGAGGGGGAGAGGCAGAGAGGTAGAAATAGAGGGAGAGAGAGAGGGGAGAGAGAAAGGGGGAGAAGGAGAAAGAGCGAACGGAGAGAGACAGAGAAAGAAAGGGGAGAGAGAGAAACGGAGCGGGAGAGAGGTGGAGAGAGAGGCAGAGAGGTAGAGACAGAGTGAAAGTGGGAGAGAGAGGGGAAGAGAGAGAGAGAGAAGCTACCAGAAGTCTCCGCATCTCAAACGAGTGTGGCGCTCTTCCAGCGCAGCTCGGATCTGGCTTTAATGTGCTAATGCGTGCTTGCGCATGTTGCAGTCCCTAAGCTTATAGTGCTAAAAAACATGGCATAGGTGTATGAGACAAAGTACAAATAACCTCCACATATTGGTGCATTCGTGTGTCTGTGAATGTTTGCACATCAAAACTAACCAATTGGCCGGTTTAAGTGAGGCAAAATATTTTCAATCAGCCACTTGCAAAGAGAGGCTTAAATATCATGCATGCAGCATACAATTCAACAGATTTACAGTTCTGTCGAATTATCCAAATACTGTGTGCCTGAATGTTCTTACATTTTCGAAATCCCGCTGTCGATCAGGTAGCTTTCCCTCAATTAGTCCAGGTGCAGCAGTCATAAAGTGGAATGTTGCGGGTTTATCGTAGAGCGTGTGTGTAGCCCGCATCACCATCGCCATTTGTGCTGCAGTAAGAGTTACACTGCGAGTTTAGGTAAGGCAAGAACGGAAAAGTCTGGAAAGAGTCAGCTGCTGTGTTCTGTGAAGTGTTTTTATTCAGCTATGCTTATGCTTCTTTGAAATCTCGCCAGATGCATACATCAATTATACAACAAATTGTCAAACACTGGGCAAGTCTGCATAACCCCTTTTAACTGAATATGTCTGTGGGAAATACTTTGACAGTGCTGTTTTGCCACCTACTGGATGCAGTTTTGAGACAATGCAGAATAGTTTTCTTTTTGACCTGCTGCATTTTTGAACAAGCAAAAGTGACGCGGCCGCCCGTGAAAGCGAAACTGATCGCGATCATGTAAAAGAGAAGGGGGGGTAGGAATAGGGAGGCAGAAGCAAAATCGAGTCGGAAGAAGGTGGGGGCGGAGAAGGAAGAGAAAGCTGGGGAGGTGGAGAGCGAGGGCTCTCTGTAAACATACTGAGGGAACCACACGTGTGTGTGGCTGTGAAAGTGAAAGTAATTAGGCCAGCGATGCGGAGGAAGAGATAAGAAAGGCAGATGGCGGCGTGCACGCAAGCTTTATGCCAGGAAAAGCTTGTGGGTAGCACTTTGAAAAGCCCCTTAGTAAAAGTCGAGCAGCAGCGCATGCGCTGCTCTAGGCTCGACCTACAAAGGAGTCAGATTTGGCTTTGCTACATAGGTCTACACTCGTACCTGCTCCAACAAGCCTTTTCTTGTAGAACCGAAAGGATGATAATGCAGACCATCCAGGAGGAGCTCTGTCCTCTCTCTCCTATGTCTAGGCGCTACATGATTTACAGAGTGGATGTCTCATCCAGGAGGATCTCTGTCCTCTCTCATATATGTCTAGGCGCTACATGATTTACAGAGTGGATGTCTCATCCAGGAGGATCTCTGTCCTCTCTCTCCTGTGTCTAGGTGCTACATGATTTACAGAGTGGATGTCTCATCCAGGAGGATTTCTGTCCTCTCTCTCCTGTATCTAGACGCTACATGATTTGCAGAGTGGACATCTTATTTGCTTTATCCAGCACAAGATGTTGGTTGAAGACTCAGTAATCACCAAAAACTCCACATGGGACCGTAAAAGAAAACTCATAGAAGCCAAGTAAGTAAAATGAATGTCTCCACCCCTTCTTTTCTACATAACATTCTTAAGCACTGGAACATAAGACAGGATAAGATCACCACTCTGGTTGCACTCAGAAATCGGAGCTAGGAATCCAGGTTCGAGTCTCGGCATCAGCTCAACATCCTTTGGTTCTGGGCAAATCACATAATCTCCCCGTGCCTATGGACAGCGCCTAGAGACCCTCACTGGTTTTTTGCCACGCTATACAGATCCAAGTATTATTATTATTATTAGTTATCACCAAAATGCTTCCTTATTGCAAATAAAACACCCTTAGAGCCAAGCACTACCCGGCGGGGCACCCTGCTACCTGTCTAGCAGTGTGCTTCACAACGGGGTATGAAGTGCTACAGAAATGCAATCACAATTGCTGCAAAAGATAGGAAACCTCAGCATTTGCATCCAATCTTCATCGCTGTGGCAGGCAATGAAAACAGACTAAGTGTAAACATGATCTGAGGTATGGTGGTGCATAGGGCTGCAGAGGCCTTGGACCTGCAGCTTCCTACTGTGGTGATCAAGACTAACGCCTTGACAGAGGTCCTGCAGCCTGGTATCTCCACCCTTCAGAACCCTTGCTGCCATTTAATAAAGCCTTCACCGACGTTCTTCTGGGCGCCTGGTCCAAACTCTGAACAGAACCATCGCCCGCTGCCATCGCCCTGCTTCAGGTGACCCAGCTTTCTTCTCCTCTCGTCCGACCCCCGAGAGCGTGATGGTCCAAGGCTCTGCTTCCCATGGCGCTTTCCCTTTCGCACTCCTGGATAGGGAATCCAAAAGGCTGGGCAGCTTTGCCAAGAAAATCTTCTCTTCCAATTGCCTAGCATTGCAGTCGGTCTACACTGCATTCCTCTGGGGCCATTACTCCCATTCGCTATGGGAGACAGTTGCGCAAGTGCTGCCACAAGTCCCAGGGGAGGCCCCAGCTGTCCTCTCCCAAGTTGTGATAGACAGGAGAGATGCAGAAAGGTTTACCATATGCTGTGGCCTTGACCTGACAGACTTGCTGGGCAGAGCGATTTCCTCGATGGTGGCCATTAGGCACCACGTCTGGCTTCTCTGGGGATGTCCAAGCCAACCTTATGAACATGCCCTTTGATGGCTCTCGTCTCTTCGGAGATAGAGTGGATGCTGCACTAGAGCGTTTCAACGACTCGGGGGCCACGGCCAGGTCCTTGGGCCTCTCAGTAACATCCTGTCCCTCCTCCACCTTTTGCTCCATCGTGGCTACGGAAGTGGGCTTCCAGCCATGCCAGCCCTACCCTAGCCAGAAGATCGAACAAGTTCTGCAACCTCTGCAAGGTCGTTGGCGTTGGTCACCCGGACGCTGTGGGTTGGGTAGCCAGAAGTCAGGTCAGGCCACAAACCCCGCTCCCACCTCTGCCTCCAGGCCTTTCTAGTCAAATCCTCCCAGATCATGGGCCCAATTGGTGGCAGGATACGCCATCTCCCCCACCACTGGCCGGACATCATCTTGGACAGGTGGGTTTTGCAAATAATTAGAAGATGCTATTCCCTCCCCTTGGAAACTACCCCTCTTTCCATGCCTCCAACATACGATCGGCTGATGGAGGTTCACCTTGCTTTGCTTTGAGAGGAAGTCAAGACTCTCTTGACCAATGGAGCGATAGAAAGGGTTTCTGTGCCAGACGTAAGCTGTGGTTGCTATTCCCGCTACTTTCTGATTCCCAAAAAGGACGGAGGCCTTCGTGATATCCTCGACCTCAGAGCCCTCAACAAGTTCCTCAGAAAAGAGAAGTTCAAGATGCTCACTCTTGCTCAGTTTCTGTTTGCCCTATACCAGGGAGACTGGATGGTAGTATTGGACTTGCAGGACGCTTATTTCCATATTCCCACCCTGCCTGCCCATTGCCGCTACCTGCGGTTTACGGAGGGCCACAAGCACTTTCAATTTACCGTGCTCCCCATTTGGCCTCACCAGCGCCCCTCAGTTGTTCACCAAGGTGATGGCGATGGTTGCAGCTCATCTGCGGAGATCAGGGGTTCCAGTCTTCCCCTATCGCATCTCCTATCTCCGGACTATGGCAAACCTTCTGTATTTGCTGGGGTTCACTATCAACGTGCCGATGTCTCACTTGACTCCCTCTCAGACGCTCCATTTCATCTGAGCCGTTCTGGACACGGTGCAGTTTCGGATTTATCCTCCCAAGCAATGTGTCCAGGATATTCAGGCTTTCATACCGATGTTTCAGCCTCAATCCTGGATTTCTGTGAGACTGACTCAGGCTGCTAGGCCTCATGGCTTCCTGCATCCTGCTAGTGGATCAAGCCAGATGGCATATGCAGGCTCTGCAGTGGGACTTGAAGTTCCAATGGACATAGCTTCGGGGAAATCTCACCGACCTGGTCCAGATCTCGGAGGGAACTGCGAAAGATCTGCAGTGGTGGTTGACAAACCGCGATTGGGTAAGAGGCAGACCCCTCTCCCTTCTCCAACGAGATCTGACAGTAGTGGCAGATGCATAACATCTGGGATGGGGCGCCATCTGAGAGAGGTGGGGATCAGAGAACTCTGGGCTTCACATCAACTTGGAGCTTTGTGCGATCCGATTAGCACTGAAAGAGTTTTGACCATCTCCTAAAGGAAGGCTGGTTCAGGTGTTCACGGACAACACCACCACTATGTGGTACTGTAATATGCAAGGCGGGGTGGGATTGTGGACCCTCTGTCAAGAGGCCATGCATCTCTGGACTTGGCTAGAACAGAGCATATTTCTGGTGGTTCAACACCTGGCCGGTTCTCTGAACCCCAGGGCGGACAATCTCAGTCGTTGGTGATGGATCACGAATGACGTCTCCATCCGGAGGTGGCACAAGGACTCTTTCACCGGTGGTTAGAGCCTTGGTTCGATCTCTTTGTTTCCATCAAGAACACACAATGTCAATAGTTTTGTGCACTGGCGTTTCCAAGGCGGCTCTCGCTCTGCAATGCATTCGTCTCAAGTGGAACTCAGGCCCCCTGTCCGCCTTTCTGCCCATACCACTCCTGCCCAGAGTGCTCAGGAGCGACCAGACCCAAGTCATTTTGGAGGCCCCAGACTGGGCAATGAGAGTTTGGTTTCCTGAACTTCAACAGATGAGAATCGATCCTCCAATCAGGCTGCCCCTTCAGGAGGAAGATCTTCTGTTGGAGGAGCAGGGGAGGGTTCACCACCTGAACCTGTCAACCCTCTGCCTCCTTGCATGGAGATTGAGCGTCGACAGTTGACAGCATTCGACCTTCGAACTGAAGTATGTGAAGTTATTCTGGCAGACAGGCGACCCTCCACTAAGTCGGTGCCTTCCGATGGCAAACATTTTGGCCCTTTTTGCATTTCTACGGTTACCAGAACAACGTCACTATTTAAGTCCCCCATTGTAAATAGATTCCTGAATGGGCTTACACATGTGTCCCCCCTCACCTTTTATCATGCCCCAGTGGTCCTTTAACTTGGTCCTTACTTACCTCAAGTGTGCACCCTTCGAGCCACTGCACGATTGTCCCCTCTGGCTGCTTACTATCAAAACAGCCTTTTTAGTGGCTATAACATCTGCTAGAAGGGTAGAGAATTGCAGGCTCTTTCTTCTCAGCCTCCTTACCTGACCATCTTTCCAGACAAGGTAGTGCTCTGCACTAGGGCTTCTTTTTTGCCTAAAGTGGTGACACCTTTTCACCTAGGGCAAACTGCCACCTTGCCCACCTTCTATGCTCCTCCTCATCCTTCTAAGGAAGAAGAGCATTTCCACTGTCTGGACCCAAAAAGAGCATTATCGTTCTACCTTAACCGCACTAGAGAGTTCCGGGTGGATGACCAACATTTTGTGGGCTACGTTGGAGCAAAGAAGGGACGTGAAGTATGGAAAAGGACCATCTCACGGTGGGTTATCCTCTGCATTAAAATCTGTTACACTTTAGCGAAGAAACAACCTCCTGAAGGACTCAGAGCTCATTCAACCAGAGCTAAGACAGCCACCACAGCTCTCCAGAGTGGTGTCGGGGTTCTGGACATTTCCCAGGCAGCTACGTGGGCATCCCTGCACACGTTTGCCAAGCATTATTACCTGGATAATCAGTTCCATAGGGAAGGCCTCTTCTGCCACTCGGTCCTGCAGGACTTTCTGGTCTAAACTTTTCCACAGTCCCTCCTCCGGGGATGGTATAGCTTGGGTATCGTATCGTTCCAAGGTAAGGAATCTGTGGCTAGATGTCTTTATCAGATGGACAAGCTACTTACCTTCGGTAATGCATTATCTGGTAGAGACATGATCTAGCTGCAGATTCCTTACCGACCCACCCACCCACCCCGGACTGCGGATACTTTTTTCATGTCAACGCTGTTCCCCTTCAGGGCCCTAGTTGTTTTTACACACCATTGTCAGTTAACTTCATGGCTCCACGCTTCTGGCGTGGAGAGTCGAGAAACGTACTGACGTATGCGTGCCGAGGTGGCGCCTATATAGGCAAGGCAGATGTCACAACAACAAACTCAACCCTCAGGACGACATGCGGAGACAACCGATGCCACCTATTGGCGCACAGGTGTACTACTAAGAAAATTCTTCCGGATCCAGCCAGAGGCCTCAAAGTTCTACGGTAAGGAATCTGTGGCTAGATCATTTCTCTACCAGATAAAGCATTACCAAAAGTAAGTAACTTGTCCTTTAGTACAACTGGAGATTTTTTTACATTTTATTTCAGGATAAAGTGGCATTTGCTATCTTGGAGAAGTAAATAAAATATAAAGTGGCCATCTTTCAGTGGGCATATGTATGCACATGCTCGTGCCTAGGTAAGGACAGGTTCACATCAGCACACTTTTTTTTTTACCGGTGGACTAGCCTATTCGGCTATTTTACTGACAGCTGAACATGTGTGTAGGAGGCTGGCTTAGTATATGGTGCACACTTACTTACGTGAAGTACCTTGAACTAATCCAGACAACCATTTTGGTGGTTTTAGTGGTCTTAGACAACCCTTAGAAAGCTCCCCAAGTGGTAGCTGTGCGGAGCAGTCTTCAGGCTTCGTCCAGAAGGAGTGTTAAGCAGCTTGTTTTACCACATCTAATCATGTAGTGTAGGTTAAACGAAAAAGAACAACACAGTCTGGTTATAAACATATGTCTATTTATTACACCACATTAACTAACACATTGGTATGTCTCCTACCTGGAGATATCAACACAAACACACACAATACTTCAATTGTAAACAGGTAAGTAAGCACAATACACAGTGGTCTCCAGAGGGAGACCAAACCATATACTTAGAAAGTGGAATGCGAACTGCGATTGAAGTTAGGACTTGGACAAGGAGACTCAGAAGAGCTGGGGACACAAGGAACTACCCAATGTAAGTACCCAGGAACTCAACAGAGGCTGTGTGCAGAGTGGAAACATAGCCACGTACTCAGTAAAAGTCAGCGGGAAAGTCGCGATTGCAGTTTTGGAGAAGAAGGACCCTTTCCAGTAGTCCCTTAAGAAACCCTGTTGAAGACAGAAGGTTGGCAAGCCACCCCATCTGTGGATACCCCAGGAACCAGGATAACTACACCAGGGAAGCTGGGTGCATAGGCGCAAAGTGACGTCGGAAACCGCCGTAGACCACAATGGAGGACTTCAGTAAAGATGCCGCTGGCCAAGACTGTGCAAGAGTCCAGTGGAATCCAAGGGTGGATTCTTGAAGAGGAGAACTTGTAAGCAGAGGGGACAATGTCTATGCCACTCGGAGGCGACCAGGAGGCCCGGAAGAGCAATGCCCATCGATGGTGGAAGATGCAGGAGTAATGACGGTGACCTTGTCGCTGCAGCTGTGAGGACCAGGTGATGCTGAGGAAGACCAGGAGCCGTTCACGAGATGTCCTGCATTGGAAGTCGGGAACCAGGAGGTCAGTGTCCGGCGGGAGCACCAATACGCCTTGGCAGCAGCAACAGACGTGGAAAACGATGAAGGAGCAACATTGGGACCAGCAAGGTCCAAGGGATTCACCAAGTGCAGGAGAGTCAGAGCAGGCCCAAGCAAGCAGGGGAGCCCACTGAAGCAAGAGAAGATCCTCAAGAGCACCTACAGGCCAAAGGCACAGGAGTTGCAGGAGGACCTCGAGCAGCTCACCAAAGATGAAGGCCCACGGTACAGAGAATGCGGTGAGGATGAAAATCTTGGCAGGAAGAGATGATAGAGGCTGGAGCTTTTTATAGACCGAAGATCTCTTGAGTGCAGAGCCAACAAGTCTTGGCAACGGCAAGTCTACGTGGTGCACAGGGGTTCATTCCCAGCTGTTCCAATGAGGGATACTGGCCTCAGAATTGCAGAGAGGACAGGTCAGGCCTCAAGGGAGTTGCAGAACCACCACCTGTGTTGCTGAGCCTTTTGAAGTCCGTGGGACGTGTGGAGCAGCAGACCGGTCAGCTTTGTTGCGGTGCCTGCAGATGCAGGGGAGGGACTCCTTCATTCCAAGGGAGATTACTTTGGGTGTCCTTGATGCCCACAGGTCTGTTGAAGATCCTGAAAGACACAAATACAGACAACGAAGAAGACTTGCAGAACAGCGAGACCAGGAGCAGCAGGAGTCTTCCTTGATGCAGTCTTGGTTCCAGGCAAAGTCCAAGTGTCAAGTCGGTCGGAGAGTGACGTGGTTTCAGGCTTGAGTCTTGTCCCACGATGAATCTGAGAACCCACCCACAGGTAAGCCCTTTTATACCCTAAGAAAGGGTTGGGACGACTCAGAGGTCCCTCTGAGAGGAGGGGCTGGACATTGGGGAGGATACTCCCATATCCTTTGTCCAGTTTCATGCCAGAGCGACTGGTTCTAACTAGAGTATGCAAGGAGGGCACCAAATGTGCCCTTCAAAGCAGTCTGGTGGTGCTGGCAAGCGTCCCCACCCCAGCCCAATACACAAAGTCCTGTCTGGGAGGTGGTCACACCTCCCTGTGACAGGAAACCTTTTAGTCTACCTTCCCCTGCTCGAGCTCAGCTCAGCAGCAGGAGGGCAGAATCGTGTCTGGGTTCGGCAGCAGCACTAGTTTGCTGGCAAACCCTAGAAGGCTGTTACAGAGAGTACTGGGGGCTTCCCAGTGATGCCACCCAGTGCATGGAATCCTACCTCCAACACCGGTAGCTGTGTTGGGGTATGATTCCAATATGTTTGATACCAAACATGCCCAGGTTTGGCACAGCCACTATATAGTTAGCCATCGCGTAATGACGCATGGCCACTAAATGTATGAAAATGGCTGACCTCACTTACAAAGCTTGGGGAACTGACTCCAGGGTTTGTAGGGGTGTCCTGCTCATGCATGGGCACCCTCAAACTTATAACCCATCACCCTGCCTTCAGGATTGAAAGGCCTGGATTAGGGGTGACTTATAGGTTCTAAATGTAGTAACCTCAGATATAAGGAAACATATCTGTCGTAAGTGGTGCTAGCACCAGCTTACACAGGCTGCAATGGCAGGCCTGTAGTCACAGTTTGAGAGGTCTCTCATGGGTGGCACAATACATGCTGCAGCCCGTGGGAGACCCCTGGTGTACCTATACTTAGTGCCATATACTAGGCACTTACAAGGGTACACCAGTAGCCAATTGTGGCGGTACAGAAGTACTTCAAACAGTAAACGGAGCAAAATTCCACTCCTACACCAGGCGCACAGCTTTAACGTGTAAATATAAACTTTCTTTGTCATCAACTTTCCCAAATTCGAATAGACTTCAAAAGTGTATTCCAGACCGTTAATCCAACTTCATTTATTTTCTTGCTGTTTTGATTCACACACATGAGACAATTACAATTTCAGCAGCTTCATATGCCTCAGGTATGCCCATCCGAGCCAGAAGTAATTACCATGTCAAATATAGGGAGAAAGTACAGTGGCTGGGGACCTAATTAGAAGGATCCCAGCCAGACTAATAAAAAATATATATACTGACACCAGCAAAAAGTGAGGGCAAGCATGAAAGCAGGTCCTACTTTCCTACAATGTGTCTTGCAGGTTATATGCAGATCACTGTAGCAGATATACAACCTGCTCTTATTGGAAGTGAAGTCTGCAACCTAGAGGGGACACCTACTTATCACACTATCTTTTTAGGTCTTGCGCCTAGCGTTGCAGTGCATAGCACTGCTCGCGCAACAAGAGACCTCTTGTAGGGGGTTTGGAAACTGACCTAGGAATCGCACACGCTTGTGTGTGTGCTTTTCCTTTCGGGCCACGCTATTGGTCTTTGCGTGCGTCTTTTTTACAACGACAGCATGCAATTGGTCAAAGGCGGGCGCATTGCCTATTGGTGTCTGTTACGTGCAGCAGCAGCATATGTTTCCAATTATCGTGCCCAGACACGGGCGCGATAATTGGAAACTATGCTGCTGCTCGCAACCACACCAGCAGCTCCCTTTACGGGCTCCGCCTTCATTTTGTTTCCTTACTTTGAGCTCTCAGTGCGTGACGGTAACACACTGGACTAGCGATGTAAACAAGTAAGCAAATACAAACTGGCGAACAACGCAGGTGACTGGAAATGTGCGCCGCGGGTTTTACCCATTTCTACTGCCGTGCATCTCCTAGGGACAAATTACAGAGTGCAGGAATTACCACCCGCTGTTTTAACAAGCAGTCTGCGGTCCGGGACTCCGCGTTTTCGCCTGTACCTGCTGAGTGAGAGCTAAACAAAAGGGTTTTCACTATCTCGCCCGTTGACAAGTGTAACGGAGGTAAAACTCACCAAATGTTTATGCCTAGACTTAGATTTATTTGACAGCTGCACGACTCCAGGCCTGACATAATTAAATGTTTTGACAGCTAAACAAAAACCTGGGAACTGTTAAATGGTGCACAGTCGATCTGTAAATGAAACAAAAAAAGAGTAACATAACAGCTCGGCTGTGTTGCTGCACGCCTAGAGAAGATATATATTAAAGCACCGCCTCGTGGCTTTTAACAGTCGTGTCTTCCTTTACTCGGGAGCGACCGAGGTTGTCTTGCACTAGTGTCATGGCTGGAGAAAGGAAGCACGTCATTTTTTGTTTAGTTAGCTTCCTGCGCCCCAGGCAGCGTAAAGCAGGATCCACGTGGAAATCGAGTAATGCACAGATAACGTTTCCAGCGCCCAGACCCCCCAGTGTATGAGTGCGCTTTATAAACTATTTTCATTTGACAGCTGAGAATGCAGATTTCAGCGCGTTTTTTTTCTTCGTAGTAGTTGTATTTGAAGTGTTACGTTTTCAATAGAAAAAAACAAGTGTGTCATAGAATATCAAAATAGCGCAATCATGCAGGTTTCTAGAATAATCCCTGTGTTTTTCACAGTGCACAATCCTGCAAGGAGTAAATTTTACAACTGGCTAGGAAAGCGTTTTGTTCCTTCTTTTATGAGCGGAGGTCTGATGCATTAAGTTAGTGCGGCGTGGTATTGTGTAACACTATTGGGAGGGGCAATGGTGTCAGCTATGTATATTCTGCAGTATGGCAAAGCAGAGAAACAACCACGAGGCTGTGTGTAGAAACCATATGAGGAGAGCTACGTAGTTCAATGGCCTTGCCTCTCATCCTTTGACTCTCCTAGTAGAGTGAGCGTAAATGGCTTTGGAGGGATGTTTGTTCTTGTAAAATCGATGGCGATGCAAACGTGTTTTTTTGCGGGTGAAGAGTGCTTTCCGGTCTGGTGATCACAGTGAAGTCTTTGGGAAGTTATTTCACTGGTTTGAAGATGGTCCAAGGAGGGGGGGGGGGGGAGACCCTCCAAACTAAAGTGAGTTAAGAGGTAAGAAAATATTGCCAATGACACCTCTGCCACTTTCACTTTTGTCACCATAACAAGGAAAGGAAATTCTGAAACTTCAGGTGCTGGTCAGTTCCCGCCGAAGGGGATTACTGGCAAATTCTAGACTTGGCTCTTATTACACACCTCAAACAAGCATTTGCAATACAATATATCTCACATTTGCGAGAGTTTGAGCTATTGGCATTGTAAATCACGATGCTTTTTATTTATGTGTTTTGAAAAGCAACACATAAATCGAAGGCATTGTCATTTACAATGCCAATAGCTCAAACTCTCGCAAATGTGCGACCTATTGCATTGCAAATGCTTTTTTAAGTTGGGTCCACTTTGGTGGTCGTTGAGTAAAACACTCCCCGCTGCCCACCTCTAGTTCTATGCATTATAGCAGAAGTACCTTCCAGTGTATGGTCAATTAGAAAAGGTTTCAAACGTCTTAAAATTTTCTTTATAAAAAATTACAAGTGTGGCACTGCTTGCGTTGCCACCTGGCTGTTTTTTACGGGTATCACCAGTTTGCTCATGTGCCAGTCAGGACAAAAAATAGGAAAATCACCTAATGCTGGTACTTTTTCCGCGTATAAGTACATAGTTAAAGCAGTACACTTTTGTACTGCAATGTAAGGTGCGATAATTAGGTTCACTACTACCCTCTTAGTTATATTTGATACTTAAAACAGTAATTATAAGAAGAAAGCACTTTAAAATGTGTTCTAGAATTGCTTTAATTGCCCCTGGCTGAAAATTACAGCAAATAAAGACAGATAGGGCATGTCAAAAATTAAAACAGACCCTTTTATTTCAAGTTCTATTTAAGTATCATGTCCGGGCCTTTGCAGAAACTATAAAACCTGAACAAATGGCTGGTATCTTTCTCTGGGCTAGGTGGGAACCCTAGGGCACAGTGACAGACCCTTTGCAAAGGTTCATTGGTCACCTCAAGTTGCTATGTTCAGGACTTGTACTGGTACTATTGAGGGGAAAGTTTTGCTCCCACGTTATTAATATGTTGTAAAATGACAAAATAACACTGCCCCGAAATGCTGGATCATGCTGTGTAAATTGTGTTTTCTTGCCACATAATCTAGCCACATAATTTAATCTTCCACTGATAAGTAGGTGCTGGGTGATCTGTACAACTATTGTGCCAGTCGTATCTCGTATGAAAAGTCTTGCTGTCTAGAACATACCGAAATATTTCAAGAAAACCAGCGACAAACATTCTACCCGTTGCAGGGAAATAGGGCTCCTCTGTGCTGCGTGTGCCGGCCGCGGAAAGCCTCTTTGCCCGGGCTCTGGGGTTTTGCAGTGTGCAGGCTCCTGGTGTTTATTGATCAGATTCTGCCTTCTCTCATTACACCAGCAGCCCAGTTTGCAACGTTCCCATGGAGTCCCCCGAGCTGGCGACGTTTCCCTCTCGACGCACAAGGGCATTCTTGTGCAGAAAGGAGTGAAGACGTGCATGGCAGCGAGCTGGGACGTGGAAGGCGGCCGCGCGCTGGGTTCACCAGATTAATGAGTTGACGCGGTACCGAAAGGTGAGAGTCCCGGGTGGCGGAGTCTGAAGGGCAAAACCTGGCTTTTCGGCCTACTTTTATCGCCAGCTGCGCGGAGTTTTACATATAAAGAGGGTTATGAGAGGATGGGGCGTAGGATTTCACTTTCTGGGACACTATTCGGATCCCAAACTGTTCTGTGGATTGTTGTAGAGAAAGAGCTGGTGTCTGCTTCCACGTGGCGCGCTACGTGTGCCTGGTGAGATATAATTTCCTTCTGTCACCTGCCACCCCTCCCCAAGCCAACTTGGTACATCCGAAAATTGATTGGCTTTTGTTTAAGTGGAGAGAACAAGAACTATTGGGGAAGAAGGGTTATGAATCTTGAATCATGAATGCAAGAATCCTTCCAGACGCACGCCCAAATAGTGGTGTTTGCAGATCTCGGCTGCAATCGACTCTCTTTACTGCCCCCTGTTGGTAGAGTCTCACCGGAGCGCTGTCTCGGGCACTAGGGGTGTTCATTGGTCTCCCCCCTTTATGGTATTCATTGGTCTTTAAAGCGAATAAGGTGTGCCCCCAGCTGGGGACAGTGGGAGATGGGTGAGAGCCACTCGCCATAATACCCGTTTTTCACGCCCTGGCTTCCCTCAAGCACACACATATCACGCCGCGAAAATACACAACATTTGAATAAAATAGTACGGTTCTTTGTGACACTGTACAGTGTAATGAGCAGATAACCCATGCTAAGTATTACACCGCCGTGTTTCAGTCAATATCCTTTGCAGATTATACATTCGTGTACTTCTTTATGTACATTGATAGCTATTAATTCTGCGGTTCAGCCTTTTTCTAAGAACTTCCAGGAAAGACAAACAAGTGAAATTTCGTCTAGTGGGAGGGTGTCATCTGCACAGGATCATACCGCTTTAGTCAAACGGAGCAGCTGGGATTAGAATTCGGGTATCCTAGTTGCACAGCCTCTGACTCATTCACAGGGCCCCAGCTCATGTTGCGCTTTAAGTCACGGGTAGTGGAAGAGGGAACAACAGGCACAACAGCTCCAGGTCCAGTAAGATGTCCGCTTGTAGCAGAGCTAGGAAATAGTCATTGTGCCTGGGACTAGTGAAACTTATCTGATGCAGAGGTGGGCAAGCCAACACATTAACAGGGCGAGCCGAGCCAAGGGTCTGGCTTGGCTCCTAGAGCCTGTGCACGAGTTAAGTCTGGAAAAAGTTTGCCATCTAAATCATGCAACAATCATTAATAAAGTTTTTACAAAATTAAAAAAACTGAATTTCTTTAACATGTGGAAGCTTTGACATTAATAGCTCTTAAACATGAACCGTTCCTGCCCCTGCCCCCCACCCTTGGGGTGCCATTAGAACTAAGAGGCAAGACAGTTGTCAAGTGAACCCTGCATGTGGCCCGGATTCTTTTAAATAAAAGCCTATCAAATCAAATCGAATATATTTTTGTAAAGCTGGTATTCTAAATTCACATATTTGAAGGTGCTTTCTTATGCAATTGTGAAGAAAAAGGACGATCGGTAAAATAAAAAATATTTGTCTAAGATCACACAATTTGGTTAAGCAGGGAAGGCACGATTAATGCACATTTTCTGGTTTCACTTTGTACAAACCAGCTTCTAAATGGTATCTATTTGTCTTTTGTTTTTGGTTTTTTTACCAGAAATGCTATTTCTTGTTTTTTCCCTGTTCGAGCCTGAGGGTAGAGTGAAGGTGGCAGACAGAAGTCATGACATGAAATCTTGGCTCGTTATGGGCTCGAGGTTCGATCAGGACCTCGAGCTTGGCCAGAGCCACCTTCAGGGTCGAGCCTGTCTCGAGCTTTCAGTGTCTCACCCACCTCTAAACTGATGCCCTTCCAGTGCAAGTGCTGTGCCTGTGCGGTTCAGAGCCACAGAGGTTGTGTGACCAAAGCTTGAAAATACAGGACATTCCACACACATAGAAGAAGGTTTACAATTTGGCATCGACCAGGGGGCACAAAAGGACTTACCAATTTACAGAGCACAGACACTCAGCACTAAGGAGTCATTAAATGCAGCTTTTACACACAGTATCACCTGTGCTAACTGAATTGTTCTGCTGGGGCTGCTAACTAACTCTACACTGGAGCACATGAAGACATGTGTTTCTCTGTGTTTAATCGTCCCTCCCTGAAAACTATGATATTTCCTAAATGTAATTGGATTTGCTGGGACAGATGGCGAAAAAATGGGACTGTCCTGGCAAATCCTGGAGTACTGGTCACTCTAACCTCGGGACAGAAAAAATATATGAATGGTGTTTATTTGTTGTTAAAATGGTCTGCTCATAGTGTTATCAGTTGTGCTTCGTGTTAAGGGTGGATCATGTTGGACAGTGTCCAGTAAATTTACTATAGACAAATATATTTCTTGCCATGTTGTGGGTGGTGGTCTGCTACGTCCTTTTGTGGATCTATGTAGAGTATTATTGGAGTGGATGTGAGTGTTGAAAGTCATTGCCATTCGTTTGTTCTGCTCTGCTGGGGTGAATGATTGTTCACTGCTCGGCGTGGAGAGGAGCTTCTGTTTTGAGCCAATGTTGCTGATTTGATTGATGCAGTGTCCTGCACACATGGGTGTGGTACATTTAAGTTAATAATTTCAGAATAGGTGGTGTGGGATTGGGGAGAGGTAGGCTTGTACTATTGAAGTGGTTAATGCTTAGCCTAGTATGTGGTTTGTACCCGTATTGTGTGCATGATGGTGTCAGGGGGGGTTGTCTAATGCATAGTTGTAGATATAGAGAGAAATATGGATATAATTCGATATGTATGTACTGTTGAGGTAGAAAACGCTTATCCCCTATATGTCAGAGTCCTGATGCTAGCATTGTACTGTCAGGGGTCGTGTCTAAAGTGTGCTCTTGGCCTAAATGCTTCAACACCCCACATAGGAGTAGCATGCGCTCTACAAAGGACACTATACAATGTAGCTTGATATGGATGTTCTGTTGCGGTTGCAAAGACTTACCCCACTAGATCTGCGAGTCATGCTGTGCACAATTGTGTCGGGTGTCTGTGTGTGTGTTGTTGGTCTAAAAGCTTCAGTGCTTCACAGAGGGGTCATAAGCGCAATAAAAAATGTGACAATACTAAATAACTATATAGATGTGCTGTTGAGGTGGCAAACATTTAGCCAACTACATCTACGACTCGTGTTGTGCACACAATGGTGAAAGGAGTTGTGTTTAACATGGACTCTTGTTCTGATGGGAATATAACCTTACATGGATGCGCTGTTGAGGTCGCAAATGCCAGCAAACTATTGCTTTGAACCGTGTTGTGTATATGAAGGTGCCAGGGCTTATGTCTGATGTCTACTGTTGGAGGATGATCTATAGGTACCGAGACTTTGCACTGACTATAGTTTTCTGACAGGCTAAAGTCATTATATTTTGCTTGGGAGAACTGTGGGTCTTTGGGTGGATGTAAAATGACTTGCTGAACTTGAGCTGTCAAGTGCTGAGTTTTCCAGTTTGAGAAAAGTCTACAGAGAGCAGTGCTAGCCGTATAGTTATAGATGCAAAGACCTCAAGGGAGCTATTTTGTCAGGTTAAAAAATAAAATGAAGTAAATGGCACTTTATCCACCCTTTCAAATGAGGAAGGAGCAGATAATTGAGCTTGTTGGGTCTCACATGACCAAAGATGCTGTCCTATGACTGGTAAAGACATCCTCTTTTAGGGATTTTTTTTTTTTTATATTATTTTATTTATACTTTTTCAAAATACAAAGCAGGCAGACAAAAAGACAGACAAGGTATCATTGCAGGTGTACAGATAAAGCAGGTACAGTAAACCAGCCTCTTTTAGGGAAACTTTGTACAAAAGCCGCAATTGTTTCTTCGAATTTGCCCATGTCATTTTGCAACATGCGCTATACTAAAATAAAAACAAGCATTAGCATAGCCAATAGGTCTCGCCTTTGGGACATTATAAGTGTTTGGTTATCCAGCACAATATCCTTGGTGCATCAACATCAAGTGTTGCATGGCTAAACGTTTATAAGGTCCCAAAGACGAGACCTATTGGCTATGTCAATGCTTGTTTTGAGTGAGTGGCTCGTGCAGGTATGCCACTGTGAGGTAGAGATGCTGTGAGTGCTTTTACAGGAGCCCCGTGACACTGCGCCTCTTCAAAATGTATCTTGGGTCTGGTGTAATACTTCTAGCCCCTATTCCCGTCTTCTCGCACCCAATGCATCCTTAAATGTCCCATATACAGCCGGGGTTGACAATCCTATTTCCCCTGCCCTCCAGTGACACTTTACCTGTCACGGGTGGTGGTGGTGGAAGTGGTGGTGGAAGTGGTGGTGGATGTGGTGGTGGTGGATGTGGATGTGGTAGTGGATGTCGGTGGTGGTGGACGTGGTGGTGGACGTGGTGGTGGACGTGGTGGTGGACGTGGTGGTGGACGTGGACGTGGACGTGGTGGACTTGGTGTGGTGGACGTGTTGGTGGACGTGGTGGTGGTGGACATGGTGGTGGTGGTGGCTGTGGTGGTGGTGGACGTGGTGGTGTTGGATGTCATGGTGGTGTCGGACGTTGTGGTTGACGTGGTGGTGGACATGGTGGTGGTGGACGTGGTGGTGGACATGCTGGTGGACGTGGAGGTGATGGATGTGGTGGTGGATGTGGTGGACGTCATGGTGGTGGGCATGGTGGTGGTGGATGTGGTGGACGTGGTGGATGTGGTGGTGGTGGATGGTGAACGTGGTGGTGGTGGACGTGGTGGTGGTGGTGCTGGATGTGGTGGACGTGGCGGTGGATGTGGTGGTGGTGGACATGGTGGTGTTGGAGATGGTGGTGGTGTTGGCGGTTGATGTGGTGGTGGTGGACAAGGTGGTGGACGCGGTGGTGGTGTGGATGTGGTGGTGGACATGGTGGTGGTGGTGGACATGGTGGTGGTGGTGGACGTGGTGGTGGCGGACGTGGTGGTGGTGGATGTGGTGGTGGTGGATGTGGTGGACGTGGTGGTGAACATGGTGGCGGAGGTGGTGGTGGACGTGGATGTGGTGGTGGATGTCGGTGGTGGTGGACATGGTGGTGGACGTGGTGGTGGACATGGACGTGGTGGTGGTGGTGGACTTGGTGTGGTGGACGTGTTGGTGGTGGTGGACGTGGTGGTGGTGGACGTGGTGGTGGTGGCTGTGGTGGTGGATGAGGTGGTGGTGGACGTGGTGGTGTTGGATGTCATGGTGGTGTTTGACGTGGTGGTTGACGTGGTGGTGGTGGACATGGTGGTGGACATGCTGGTGGATGTGAAGGTGGAGGACGTGGTGGTGGATGTGGTGGACGTCATGGTGGTGGACATGGTGGTGGTGGAGGACGAGGTGGTGGTGGACGTGGTGGATGTGGGGGACATGGTGGTGGTGGATGTGGTGGCGGTGGTGGACGTGGTGGTGGTGGACATGGTGGTGGTGCTGCTGGTGGTGGGCGTGGTGGTGGTGGACGTGGTGGTGGTGGACGTGGCAGTGGATGTGGTGGTGGTGGACGTGGTGGTGTTGGAGATGGTGGTGGTGTTGGCGGTTGACGTGGTGGTGTGGATGTGGTGGTGGATGTGGTGGTGGTGGATGTGGTGGACGTGGTGGTGGAGAACATGGTGGAGGAGGTGGTGGTGGTGGACATGGTGGGGGTGGTGGACGTGGTGGGGTGGATGTGGTGGACATGGTGGTGGACGTGGTGGTGGTTGACGTGGTAGTGGTGGTGGGTGTGGTGGTGGACGTGGTGGTGGTGGACGTGGTGGTGGTGGACGTTTTGGTGGTGGTGGTGAAGGTGGTGGTGGTGAATGTGGTGGTGGTGGTGAATGTGGTGGTGGTGGACGTGGTGGTGGTGTTTGTGGTGGATGTGGTGGTGGTGGACGTGGTGGTGGACGTTGTGGTGGATGTGGTGGTGGTGGACGTGGTGGTGGACGAGGTGGTGGACATAGTCGTGGTGGTGGACATGGTGGTTTTAGATGTGGTGGTGGTGGACATGGTGGTGGATGTGGTGGACGTGGTGGTGGATGTGGTGGTGGTGGATGTGGTGGTGGTGGATGTGGTGCACATGGTGGTCATGGTGGTGGACGTAGTGGTGGTGGACGTGGTGATGGTGGTGGTGGACATGGTGGTGGTGATGGATGTGGTGGTGGACGACTATTGGGTAGGAGGGTGCTGGCAGAATACGGAAGGAGAGGAGGATCTCAAAGGGGGCACATGGGAGAGCAGAAAGAGGCCGAATATTATCAGGGTTCTCAGTTCTAACATATTTATTCAAAGTATTGGTTTCTAAAGGCATTTGATTCTTGCTGAGAAAAGAAACTTAATCGGCCCTTCAAACACTGAAATTAATTTCTGTTTGCAGGCTCATATACTCATTCGTTCTAGTCAAGCGTGTCCATGCACTATAAAATATAATGCTTTGGATTTTGTATCGTATTACTGCTTCCAGGGAGCTATCAGAGGAGGAAAGAGTAACCGCCGCCATTTAGCGATATCTCTTTTAGCCAGCTGAAAATATAAGTTAATATAGTGCGGAAGAGCACAAAACAAAATAAAACATTAAAAATATACAGAGCCAATCGCAGCAAGGGAGGGGCAAAGACCAAAACGGCAGAGGGGGTAGAGGTGCGGCATTCGGCGTGCCATCGAATTGAAAGGCAACTGACACGGCCTGCATCCCAGACACACACAGCGTTTCCCTTGCGGGAGCGAGCAGGGGCACCATCTGTTTTCAACATAATTACAAACAGATGGCGCCAAAGCTTGCTCCCGCAAGGGAAACGTCAACGTCAAACGCTAACAAAAGCAATGCAAAACGTGCACGTTTTTGGCCAAAATGCTTATCGATTCCAAAAGGTCCCCTCCTAAGCAGCGCATGCGCGCTGAGTAGGCGAGACCTAAAAAAGCATTGGGAAATACTGTGTTTCTTTTTAGCATTATTCAAGACTGCAGTCACTCCTCTAGGAAGTTGTAGTAAGGACCATGTTTTCATAGGAAAAGCATATATATGGTGAGGGGTAGAAAAGGCACACTTACCTGGTATCCATGCAGGGTATTCTAACTGTGGGGACTGGGTGATCTGTTTATTTAGCAACGGATTGAAGACACTGCGGCTGTCATCTTGGTGTGCCCATCGGGGAAAAAATACTAATTGGGACATTTGGCCGGAAATGAGTTTCGTACAATAGTAGATGATACAGCAGAGCCGAACCGGCATGATGAAATATCTGAGGGATTTGCTCAGTCCTCCTATTGGCCGGATTGAGGCCATTCAGAAGGATGAATATTGCTGTTAAACCTATCCGGAATTGTGCAGCAGATATGAACAATCCCAGCATTGAGGAAGGCATAACGCTGAAATGCGTCTGTAAGGAATGTGTTTACCAAATACCTGCCAAAAACCTTGTGAGTGCTCCGTACTTTTTGGAACGTTTGCAGCGCAATACACGATACCCCACCCTTGTCAACGGATTTAGCACCCACCCTGAGTTCGGCTCCCTGGTGGGAACTTAAAATGGATAAATATCTCACTCTCTCTACCAACAGATGCTTTTATTGTCAAAGTGCCCCATGCCGCAGTTTCACTTTAATGTCGGCCATGCACCTTTCCTTAGACATGGCTTGTCTAAAGAAAGGGGCGCGGCCTCCATGAATGTGAAAGTGCTGCATGTACGCTAGTAAACAAACAAATATTTGCAATGCAATAGGTCACGCATTTGCGAGAGTTAGAGACCCTCTTCACACCCATACAGATTTTCATGGTGAATATTATAAGTGACTCAGGCCATCAGCAGGAGCCTTAGGGCCTCCCTGCACTACAGAGGATGCTGGGCCCTGTTTTACACCCCTGCAGCTCCTGTTGCCCTCTTTCAGGCCACTGTCAATGCACCTGCCTGGGGTCAGGATGCAGAAGGCTGCAGTCTTCAACTGTCCACCCCAAGAGCCCAGGCATGTTGCAGCACCTTATGTGGCTGCAAACCTCTGACATACACCTTACCAAACAGGCCATAAAAGTGCAGCAGAGCTGGAGCCTGCAAAATCAACACTGAAGACGCCTCTAACGTGGACTGCTGGTAAGTAAGGGGGAGAGGTGGTGTGAGTCAGTGAGTGTGTGTTCCTGTGAACCTGCATTTGTGTCTTCACATTTATGTGTCGGGGGAGTGTAAATGTTAGTTAGCAAATCTCAAGGCTGCTTGGCAGCCATAATAAGCTTTAATTGATGGAATCATTTGAAGTTTAATTATGACAAAAAGGTATTCTCGTTGAAAGGTATTGTAAAAGTGTTACTGGAATGCCTCCCTTTATTGGAAACCTCCAAAAATAAGGGTTTGTCCTCGTCACAGTCTGATTGCATTTTGGTAAAAACATATCTTTTGAAATCGCTGATACACTGAATCTTTTTGCACATTTTGTGGCAGCCTGGTTATACTGTGTGCTACTTATCTTATACTGTAATACATTTTTAGGACTGGCTTTAAGACCTTTTGATTTGGCTAAATTGATTTCTATAATGTACTTACAGGTGCTTTCAGTCAGCCCACTTCATTATTGGTATGTTATTGTGTCATTCACATTTTTCTTCCCCCACTAAGCATACAACATCAAGAAGTGAGGCGGTCCACTTCAGCCATTGGTTAACTTCACTGTGAGTGACGGCATTCACCCCTTTCACAAGAAGCACATCCACACACAACATAGACACTTTAAATGTTGGGGATTACTACCACCATGTGTGGTTTTGAGACCCAAAAATATTTTTGCTTTTAGCCAATGTTTTTTTTTATATTGATGAAGCCCGGAGCCCCCTCAACAAAAGGGTGTTGCAAAAACCATGGTAAAACTAAACAAGCATTGTCAAAGCCAAAAGGCTGGAGGCCAACACAGGCTTCTAGGGTTTGCGAATGCTTGTTTAAAAAAAAAAACAGCAGTGTATCTTATACCATGTGTAGTATATTTTTTAAACTAATGACTAATATATTCACAATGCTTTCTGTTGCAGGCGGGGACCTCATACCACTATAAAAACACATCACTATTCCACAGTGCACCAACCAGTGTTAAAATCAGTGCCGCTCCATTTACACAGACACCTGAAGTAATTGCATTAACCACATCAATACATTTCTTACACATTTGTTTAACTTGTATTTATTTTTTATTTAAGGTGTGAACTTTTTTACATTTTATCTGCTGTTACCTATATGTTAAATGCCAACAAAATAGTTACATAATATTTTTTTTCTTTAGCTATGTCTCTAACCCAGCCCCCGCACTCACTGGCCGGCCCCATGGTACTCAGGATTCAGGGTTCCAAACATGTGTTATCCACTTCCATGCTGTTTAACCGCCCTGTTACCACTAAGCTCATTGAAGGCACCTGCGAAGAATCCCTTTGTTTCAGTTTCGACAAGTGCCCTCTGTTTTTTTTTTTTTTTTAGTGTTCTTCTAAAGCGTTCAAATACCAAAAATGCGTCTTGGAGCTGGCAGAGAGAGCAGGAAAACAAAGAGACCCCCTAAATAGCGATTAGTAAGAGGAGAAAAGCCATATCTTCAAAGCTTTCCTAAAAGCCAAAAGGTTAGGCATGGCTTTGAGCCCTGTGTATGAAAACATATACATTTATCCTGTGTATTTTAGCGTTTACGCGTACTGGGTGCTGGTGGGACCTCTTGTCACCCACTTGATTCATAGTTTATTTTTTGATAATAAACCTTTTCAGATGACGTGTAAGCGCATGAACAGATTTCTTCGACAGAACAGATGAGAATAATTTGCCAGTTAGGTTTGTGAAACGGGAACTATATCCCTGCTGGCCAAAAGCTAACTCTATAAGATCTAGGTAACCTGAGGGATAGCTCTGCTGTACAAAGCCTGAGTCTGTAAATTATTTGTCGCCTCAGGCAATGCTTTGCTGCATGATGTATAATTCTGAGCTTTTTATACCACCTGAGGGACTGGCATGCTGTCTGTAATCAGAGCCTGTAGAACTGTGTAACCTGTGGGATAGATCTGTGTGAGGCCTGGATCTTTGAGTCCTGTCTCACCATATTCCAGGACTGATTCTTTTTATTTTAAGGTGTGCTTAAGGTGGATTGTTGGAGGGTGGCAAGACCTACACCCATGAGATTTGGCTCTCAAAAATGCAATCCCTTTGATATCAGAATCCTGATTATAAATTCCTGCATCTGCACCTATAATGTAACATTTTCAAGATTATCACATACATCAGCACTGAGCAGATACTCCCCTAAAGTCAATCCCTTATTTCCTACCCTCCTGAATTGCTGTAGCAGCGTTGTTGAGCATTCTTAACGCAGGAGTGAGCCATATGCAAAGATTAGTGTGTTACAGTTAGGGCTCCTAGCTTTATTTATTTATTCATGTATATATTTCCATCTGTATTTATACATACATATTTTTCTCTCATTTTTGCTGTACTTTTCCATTTTTCCATTTTTTTTTTAAAAGAAGCTGTAAATTGGGCATTTCCGCATTCGTTCAATTAATACAAGTACACTCTCATTTTGATACCTGATGGGTATCAAAATGAGAACAACTAGCCACGAACAAAACATCAGTAGATGTATATGAAACATTAGCATTGGCATTGTCATGCAAAGACTTGCACAGCTGCGTAAGGTTCATTAGGAAACCTTATCTCCTTTTTAGGTCAAATACTGTCGGGCTTGCTAACAAGATCTTGGGGACATACGGAAAGCTTCTATGGGAATGTATTTCTTCCATTCTTCACCTTTGGCTTTTTGGTTTGTAACTCACATTTACTTGCTTTCTATTTGCTGGCTCTATTTGGTGTAGGCTGTTGAGCATGAGTTTGTCCCTTTCGTTGCCCACCGGTGATCGCTTTCTGTAAACAGACCTTTAAATCTTGTTCTTATCTTGTCACATGTGACATCAAAGACAGAGGTCAAATGTCAGGCTCTGTCTTTCAGGGATCTTGGTGTTTACTTTTCTTTCTCTGACTTCAAAGTGAGAGGATTTTATGTGACAATCATGCTGGCTCCGCGGGAGTCTTTGAGGAAGGCTGTACGATGTTATTTTTTCTTCTGGCACACATTAGAATTTAAATGTAAGTAAATAAACTGGTCAGATATTTCAGAATATATCAGAATTATAAAAGCACAAATGAAGCACATGTTTTAGTGTGGTGGAAACAAATATTTTAATACGATCAAAACAAATCAATACACTAGGTGATGTAATAGTCCACACTTTATCATTGATGCACTGTATACTAGTACGTCTGTGGAAATGGAATGTGTTCTAGGGAACAATGGAAACCTAAGGGTATTAAGGGACCATGGGAGTCAGTATTTTAAGGAACAGGGGTCTCTTACATTAAAATATTTTAAACCATATTACATAGCGATACCATAAAATCTATGTTAATTATCCAAATGGAATAGCAAATGCTTTTATTAAAACATATAGCACAATAATGAAGTGGGAAACACAACAGAAAAAGGTCACTAACCTTTAAGACTCCGATATTTTACAAGTGACTATAATGAAGATGAACAAATCATATCACTTATTGTAAAAAGTACCAATACCCACATATTTAATGATTATATTAATGTTAGGACGCATGGTCAGTTTGTCGACGACGTTTCAATTCCATCTTAGATTATTGGGACCAAAAATAAAAGCATTTGCTATTCAATTTAGATAATTGATATCGATTTTATCCTATCTCTATGTAATATGGTTTACGATATTTTACAGTAAGGGAACCCTACTCCTTAAAATGTGAAAATGGAATGGTAATTTCAATTGAAGCTATATTGTCTTTAATGGCAGTGTGCACCATGCATACTCCACTCTACGTCACTCTACAACTGCACTCTACTCTGCACCCCTCCACTCTACACCACTTCATGCTATACTGCTCTACTCTTCGCCAATACACTCTACTTTACTATACACCACTGCACTCTTCGCTACTGCACTCTACACCACTTCACTCTGTGCCTCTCTACTGTTCGCCAATGCACTCTACACCACTCCACTCTGTGCCATTCCACTCTGTGCCGTTCCACTCTATGCCACTCTACTCTACAACATTGCACTCTATACCAATTCACTCTATTCTGTACCACTCCACTCTATGCCAGTACACTCAAAGCCAATCCACTCTATGCCACTGTACTCTGCCATGCACTACTCTACTCTAAAACAATCTACTCTACGCCACTGCACTCAGTACCACTCCACTCTGCGCTACTCCATTCTACTCTACACCACTTTACTTAAAACCAATGCACTCTACACCACTGCACTCTACGTCAAGCTGCTCTGCACCATTACACTCTACGCCACTATACTCTACTCTGAAACACTTTACACCATTGCATTCTACACCATTGTATTCTATGCCACTGCACTCTACACCACTCTACTCCACTATGCGCCACTCCACTCTATGCCTCTACTGTCACTGCACTCTACCCTGCCCCACACCACAATACTCCACTTCACGCTACTCTGAGAAAATCTACTCTACGCCACTTCACTGTATGCCACTGCACTCAATGCCACTCTACTCCAATCTGCACCACTGCACTCTACGCCACTCTACGCCACTGCATTCTGTGCCACTCTGCTCCAAACCACTGCACTCTACGCCAACTACTATGCACCACTGCACACTACACCACCCTACTCTGCAACTCTCTATGCCACTGCACTCTATGTCACTTCATGCTATGCCACTGTACACCATTGTGCTCTACGTCAGTGCACTCTACACCACTCTATTCTACTCTGCACCACTGTGCTCTATGACACTGCTCTCTGCAACACTCTAATCTGCACCACTCTACTCTGCACTTTATACCACTGCAAGACTGCACTGTGAGCCTCTGAACTCAATGCACTCTACTCTGCACAATGCACTCTACGCCACTGCACACTACACCACTCTACACTGTTGTGCTCTAGGTCACCGCACTCTACACCACTCTATTTTACTTTGCACCACAGAACTGTATGCCACTGTTCTCTGCACCACTCTACTCTACGCCTCTGCACACTACTCAGCACCACTCTATGCCACTCTATGCCAATGCACTCCACGGCAATACACCCTACACCTCTACACACCACTATAATCTATTCTGCACCACTGCACTCCACATCACTGTACGCCTCGCCACTCGATGCCAATGCACTCTACTCTACTATGCACCACTGCACTCTTCACCACTGCACTCTTCACCACTCCACACTGTTCCACTCCATGCCCCTCTACTCTGCAACACTGCAGTCCGTGACACTGCACTCTCAGCCAATGCACTCTTTGCCAGTGCACTCTACGACTCCACTCTACACCAGTGCACTCTATGCCAATCCACTCTACACCATTTTAATTTACTCTGCACTCTACACCACTCTGTGACACTGTACTCTACCGTGCACCACTCCACTCTACTCTGAAACAATCTACTCTACGCCACTGACCTCTGTACCACTTTACTCAAAACCAATGCACTCTACACCACTACATTCTACACCAATTTACTCTGCACTACTCTACCCTGCAACACTTTATACAACTGCACTATACCCCACTGCACTCTACACCACTCTGTTCTCCTAAGCACCACTGTACTCTAAGCCACTGTTCTCTGCACCACTCTTTGCCAACTGAACTCAATGCCAATGCACTCTACCATACACCACTGCACTCTGGCTGTCTATTCTGCAACACTGCACTCACTGCTACTGCAATCTACTCCCCGCCACTGCTGCTCTACTCCCCGCCACTGCACTCTACTCCCCGCCACTGCACTCTATGCCTCTGCACCCCTGCACTATTCTATGGCACTACTCTGTGGGACTGTATCCTACCCTACACCACTCCACTCTACCCTGCACAACTCTACTCACTGCCACTTCACTCTATGTTGCTTCACTCTACTCTGAAACAATCTGCTCTCTGCCACTGCAGTCTACATCACTGCACTTTACTCCGTACCACTCAGCTGTACGTCACTCTACTGCACTCTGTCACTAAACTCTATACCACTATACACTGCATCACTATGCTCTGAATCACTCCATGCGACTCTGATCTGCACCACTGCACTCTTTACCTCTACACTGCACCGCTGCACTACTCCACTGTACACCACTTCACTCTTCTCTAAAACAATCTACACTGTGCCACTGCACTCTACATCACTTTACTCAAAACCAATGCATTCTACGCCACTGCACTCTACACCAGTCTGCTCTGCACTGCTGTACTTTACGCCACCTCATTGTAGGCTAATCTACTCCACTCTATGACTCTCTACTCCATTAAACTCTACTCCACTATAACACTATACACCACACCACTCTACAACACTCTACCCCATGCCACTCCACAACTCTACTCCACTCTAAGACGTTTTAGCCAACTCTCTCTATGCCACTCCATGCTACTTTACTCCAGTCTATTCTACTACAGACTACTCCACTCTATCACTCCACGCCATTCTACTGCACTCTATGCCATTCCACTCTCCTACACTGCTCCACTCTATGCCACTCCACTCTACTACAATATACTCCGCTCTATGCCACTCTACTCTACAACACTCTACTCCACAACATTCTACTCCACTCTACCCAACACCCTTTATGCCACTCTATGACACAGTACTCCACTCTGACATTTTACTCTACTCTGACACTCTTTGCCCTTCCACTCTACAACACTTTTCTCCCTCCATGACACTCCACATCACTCCATGACAGTTCACTTCACTTCATTCCACTCCACACCACTCCACTCTACTCCACTTTACAACACTCCACTCCAAGCCACTCTCCTTTACCCTAACAGAAGCCACGCCACGCCACAGCTAAAACATACTGGCAAAGCCAATAGCTCTTGAATAGGTGAGAAATATTGGCTTTGCCAGTGCTTGTTTGGTCTGGCTTTAGCCAAGACCTTTTGCTTTTACTAAATGTATATGTATAATATACTTACATGTAGGGGCTTTCGATCCAGCCATCTTCAACCATTGGTCTGTTATAGTGTCATTCACATTTTCTTCCTCCCTCTAAAGCTTAAAGCATGGGCCTGTGGTCAGCCCTCTTCAGCCATTGGCTAAAGTAACTGTGTGTTAGGGCACTCTGCCCTTTCACAAGGAACAATTCTACACACAAAGTTGTTGCCTTAAGCGACATGGATTACTTTGGGAAAGTATGCTTTTTGAGACCTAAAAATATTTTTTGCTTTTAGCAAACAGCTTCCACAGCAATACATTTTTGCACAAACCATGAGGAACCAAAACAAACATTGAAAAAGTCACAAGGCAGGTGGCCAGTGACAAATCTTCTGGCGTTGCCAGAGCTCGTTTAACGCACTTGTCTGTCAGTCTTTAGATCTAGTTGTCCATTTGTTATGTGTTTAAAAAGAAATGCCGACAATAGTTTTTTATCTATATTTATCTGTAAAAATCAGTTTTAAAAGGATCACTGTTAGCCTCTGTTATAGAGTCCATCTGAGCATAGGAAAAGAGCTGGGCCTTGCACGTTTTCATGTTGTCAGCCACACTCTATTCATCCTCTTTGCCCCATTTATTAAGAACTGAACTAAATATCTCAGAGGAAATGGTTGGCAATGGCAGACTAACACAGGCACTTGGGGAGAAGGTCAAGGCTCAGTTGAAATATGATTGATAAATGTGACATTGTGTCTGTCAGAGATGTTGAGGTTTATCTGCAAAAACAGTGTTAATATGGTTTGTGTGTGTCGCCTGCCCTTTATGGTTGTTCCTAGTTTCCCTGCTAGCTGTTCAGCTGCCATATTTCGTGTTTAGGTGATGTTATGTATTCTATGGAAGTGACCTTTCGCATGAAATAGGTGCATATTAAAGTAGTAGAATTAAAATAGGGACCTGTTCAATTCACTGCTTTTCGACATGTATTATAACTTGCTTTTATGACTGGCTTGCTGGCACAGTGTTTTTGTGCTGTAAACAACAGTTATATATAGCAACCAACTCAATACAGTATTTTTACGTGATAGGCAGGTTTTAGTGTCGTTGCCCAAAAAATTAGAATGGGTGCCATTTATCGCACCCTATATATTCCAAACACCATTGAGTTGGAATTTATAGGGTGCGATAAATGCCACCTCCCCTCCAATTAAAACCTATACCGGTATAGTGTATTTCTTCTTTCACTCATTCATTCAGATAGGCCGAGTCTACTCTGGAGATATTCGAACCCGTGACCAGCCTGCTCTGCACAGTAATTTGCCACTGATTCATTGCCTCACCGAGCTGTCTTAGAAAATCATTTGTAGTGCGAGGCTGTCCCTCTGCCCTCCTTCCTCCCATTCTCGATTTTATTTTATATGCTCTGTTACCTTTAATTTCCACGTATTTATATTTTATTCATCAGCCCTCTTTATTTCAAAATTATATATGTGTGTGTTAAATGTATCACCACGCTCTTGCCTGCATGGCCAGGACTGCATTTGCAATATAACGGTACGTTAAACGTAAGACGCGTATGCACAATGTTATGGGTCATATATACTCAATAAAACGTTGTATAGAACGGGGTGGCACTGCGTCACGTCACGGAGCCGCAGCTCCTTTCCGCTCCGCACGTGGGAATGACGCATGAACCCGGGCCAAGGACATGCAGCTTCCGTGGCGGCCGCGCCAAAAAAAGCGCGAAAACAGAAGCGTCAGCAGGTATGCTGGGAAGCCAGCTGGAACAGGGCTCTCTCAGGTGAGGAGCGGACACCCGACTCTTGCTCTCATACCTGAAGTACTGTCTTTAGGCCACGGGCCTGGGTGAGCATTGGGAGAGATTCTTAAAACGTTAGTTTCTCTTTCCAGGTGCGTAGCTACCATTTGTGCAGCAGGTGCAGTGCACCGGGGCCCAGTGAGCCCTGATAGTTGCTGTATTTTAGTACCCCTACTATAGTGAAAGCGGACATTTTCCTTGCTTGCACCAGGGCACATGGCTCATTGTTACGGAAGTGCCCCTTTCCAAGGTCACAAAAAGCCCTTGGGAGAGTGATGGAGCCAGGCAAATAAAGAGCAGTTCAGGCTGGACTGTTCCGATTGGGCGCAGGGTCAAGACTGATTTGCATATGGCTAGGTGCAAACTGGAATGGCATGGTGAGCAAAAACACGTTGGATTTAGGCCCAGATCTCTGTACTGGGGTGAATGTATGACATTGTTCTGAGTTCTGTCATTTGCACCAGGGCTGTGGCACCATTGTTATGGAAGTATCTCTTTCCAAGGTCACAAAAAGCCCTTGGGAGAGTGATGGAGCCAGGCAAATAAAGAGTTGTGTGACCCTGCGTTCATGACCCTCATTCAGTAATTTGCTTCCATTAAGGCGGTTTAGGAACTGGCTTTTGTCTCTTTTAAAACCTGGACTTTTTATCTTTCATGCTTTGGTAAATGTAGTACCATTACATTGAGTTGTAGTAACTCCGGTTACTGGCAGTGGGAAAGCTGCCTCCAACGAGCTTCTTGATTAGCTGCCTATCTCTGCCATTATTTTAAGATATTTTTGTAAATTATATATATTTTTGGAAGGGACAGCTGGCGAATTGCTGACTGCCCTCTACAAAAGTGTTTTTGCGTAATTACAATTTCTTTGGTTTGATGACTGATCTAAGTGGCACCTGCCATCTTAGATCGATCAATTGAAAAAAGAAAATGGCACTGGCGTCATTATGTAGGCGTGCATGTGCACGCCTACAGAATGACGCAACCCCCAACAGCGGCTGCTGCATTGCATGTCTTGGTCTTAATTAATTTAATTAGCTAAACTTCAGGTTTACTTCTTATACCCTTCTCTCAAGTAGAAGCTAACTCTTTAATTAGTCGCAATACTTTGGTCAGAGAGGGGGAGGTCATGATTTCTTAATCCCAGACTCTTTCAATGGTCCCAGACTCCTTCATTGGTTTAAAGAGACACACAAAAGAATAATATGTTCCAGTTTATCTCTACTTTCAAGGTGCATTTGTTGATCGTAATGATAGCCCAGAGTTTGTAATGGCCACCATACGTAGAAGATTGTTCCTAGCACACAGGAATAGAGGCTGATCTTCCAGACACTTCATACTCTGAATGCAAGGACTAGGTTGACCATCATAACAAAATGTCTTCCCATGAAACTCTGTTGTGTTTTCCTGCAGCTTCTTGTATGCTTTTGGTTTGTAATCTGGTCATGCTTGTTGTGACCGTCCTCAATCGGGTGGCCCTACTCTTAGGGACTTCACTGGATATGTTGAGAATTTCCAATACTCCAAATGCTTCAGCTTCTCTGGAGATTTCAAGCATTGGGTTTGATGGCGACGGATCGGTTAAGGCTGTTTCTGTTACCCAGGCAGGAAGCCAGGGGTCCTTATTTCTTTGCTTGCATTAGAGCCCATGGCATTTTAGCTACACCACTACCTGTGGTCAGCTGTCCGCTCCTCAGGGCTGGACTGATTCAATTATTTCCACCAGGGGCGGCTGGCACGGATCTCAGGTGGTGAGCGAGAACGGGCTTGCGGGATGCTTTAAAAAAAGAAATAAAATAAAACTTACCTTGCCGCCGCCGGGTCCTGCGTCTTCTCTCCTGCTGCCTGTATCAGACTCCAGGTCAGAACAGAAAGCAGGCAGCCAGGCCCCCGCCCCATAGCCAATCACAGCGCTCCAATGGAGTGTTGTGATTGGTCTGAGCGCCGTGACACGGTGCTCAGCTAGGGACTGTAGGGGTGGGCATGTTCTCCATGCAGGCTGCAATGTAGCCTGCATGGAGAACAGGGCAGTGCGCATGACTTTTTAGAGGGTCCCCAGAGGACCGACCAAACAGTCATTGCGCACAGGAGTGCCTACCACTCCTCCCCTGCAGCTCTGCCCCAACCCCTCACACTCTGCCGCAGCAGGAGGAAAAAATAAAATGATAATAACGTTCCGTTATTATCGTTTTCTTTTTTCCTTTCTTTACTGCTTACAGTGGGGCGACGCTCCTCCGCCTTAGCGGAGGAGCCGCCACTGAATTCCACTGGGTCAAAGATCAATTCATTGGTCAAGCTGATTTGTGTGTGCATAGGTTCCTAGCCACTCCTTTCAAATACCTTTCCCAACCTACAGCAAAGGTATTGGTTATTCAAGCTGTTTAAACTAAGCCCAGCTTCTTGAGCAGATCTCTCTGAATCCTTCAGATTACCATGTTTAATTCCCTTTTGAAGGTACAGTTTGCACCTGCAAGACAGGCTATTGTCCTTTCCCAAAGAATGCATCGCCTCTGTTCTGCATTCAACAGTGGATGAAATTGTGACTCTTTGCCTCCTCCAACTTCATGAAATTCAGAATGAACAAACATTGGCAAAGCCAACTGATTTCACCTTTTGGCTTTGGCAGGGCAGGCCACTTCGTTTTCACAGTGATTTTTGTTATTGCTGTTCAGCATCGGCAAAAAGAAAATTGAAAAGAGATGGCTATCGCAGATACCGAACAAGATCTGAAAAAATGGTACTCATGCATGCTCACCAATATGTCATGACACGAAGTCGGCGCATCGTGCTGCAGCCATCTTGTTTCCGTTTTAGTTAAGTGTTCCAAGATCTTGGGAACGTGAAGGGGTGTGTAGTGTGTGATGTGTTTTGGTGTTATGCGTAGTTGACTAGAGTGGTTCTCCTGTCCTGAAATGGTGGAACACTCAGGCCTATGCAGGAGAGGCAAAGACTCTGGAGACAGAGAAGTTCCCACAGGACTGCATTGGGTACAGGCAGCCAGAGTCTATAAGTTCCGCCTAGGAGAGAGAGGAGAGCACCCCATAGGCATGCATTGGTTACAGGCAGTCCATATCAATGCCATATGTGGTTTATCCTAGAGAGGCAGAGGATCAGCTGCATCCACCTCCTACAAGCCGCCATCTTAAATGTGATGCATATGCGGTTTGGGCAAATAGACAGTAACATTCACTATTTGTGTTATTCCCAGGACCACGATAATTTGGCGGCTAGGGAGGACCATTTTATGCGTCGAGAAAAGGCAAATAATTTGGAGTAATGCATCACATTTTGTGCTAATATTACCTCATATTTTGAAATTTTTACACATGTGAATGCTTTCTGTGCAGAGGTTTCCCCTCATTAGTATAATTGACTCCCCCACGTTTGAGCTAGAAACAATTTTGTTGCTGAAATCTGCAGATTATGCAGCAGTTGATGGATTATGTGGCAAATCTATAATTAAGCCGAATACGCAGCAGACGCAAAATTGCATAAATCCAGTGGCCCTGGTTATTTCCCAGTCTCAGGTGACCCATCTACAATTGGTCATAGAATGTGCACCCACTAGTTTGCAAACCCTCTCATTCACAAATTTGCCAGTGCGCTACTTGCACCAGAGTGTAGCAGTCTGAAGGTGGTTGGTCCGATTTTCTTCTCCACCTGCATCCTTACCCCAGCATCTAGCCATGGCCTGTGCTTGGATGGACCAGAAAAGCTAAGTCCTCCATGGAGAGCCTGGAGCTCCTGCTGCCTGTAGGCCACACCGCAGAGTAGATTTCTGCTGCAAGAGTAGAGCTATCTGACACACTGTTGCTAAATTTTGCAGCTCTTATTTACCAGTTAATATGTATTCGTTCAATTATTCAGTTGGCATAAACATTATTTCTGAGCTTCCATGTTCATTTAATTTGGCTGGCCCAACAGTGTCACTGTATCAGCATAGAAGCCATACTTATCTTTTTCATCAGTGAAAGATTCTGATATTTTTCTTTATGGAGTGGCGCTGCATAATGTAAGGTTTTCACGGTATGCGATGAGCACATCACACCTCCCTAATCATTGTAATTTCATGACCTGGTATCCAATTATTTCCCATTGTACTGGCTGTTTCTTAATTAATATTTCTGTTTCCTGCTTTTGCATATCATTTACATAATTAAAATTCACTGCTGTTAACTCCCCCCACTGTTTTAAACAGATCATTTAAGCTATTTCTGAACTGTGAATATGTTTAATTACTTGTGGTATTGTAGAGCAAATGACAGCGGTAAAAAGGTGACTACCACAAAAAGCAAAGGACTCGGTGAGTATGTATATATGTATGTGTGTGTGTGTGTACATATATATATATATATATATATATATAAAATACTCCACCAGCCAAAGGCGCTTCAATCTGTTTTGAAGAGAATGGAGCACGGACCACCAGATTAGTGCTGTATGTTTTTCTTTATTCCGCCATCACCATCACAGTCATTACGCGTTTCAGCCCCGAAAGGCCTTGATCACATATATATAAATATTTTAATGTATATATTTATATATATATATATATATATATATATATATATATATATATATATATATATATATATATATCTCTTTCCCTCCGGCCCGTTGACCAATGAATGACAAGGATGCCTCTAAAACTGAAATACTCACCTGTTGCGACTGGAAAACCTATGACCCTCTCTGCACTTGGCCGGACGATCCAAGACCACCGCAAAACATTTCTAAGGACGTAAGAAACCTCACAATAACCATGGACACCAAGCTGTCAGTGAATGCACAAATGGATATGGTAGCCAAATTGAGCTTTATCACAATGAAAACACTACCACGCATCTCCCGCACCTACGATTCCCCCACAAGGTTCGAGCTACTGTCCCTCTTGTCCTATCAAAACTGGATTACGCTAATGGTCTAATTCACAGCTCACCTTTATCTACTATGAGAAGATTACAGATAATTAAGAACGCTGCTGCTAGCCGACTCCTGCATGTAAGATCACAGAACAAATCAACATGTCTTGAGGGTCGTACACTGGTTACCAGTTGCCAGAAGATCCACCTTTTAGCTGCTTTGTATCACCCCCAAATCAATACATGGCAAAGGACCACCCATCATAAGAAAGAAAATCCACAAATTCATGCAACAAATGAACCCACACTTGAGAATGGCCCCCACCTAACAATTCTTACATAAACGAAAAAAAACATAGGAGGAACACTTTTCTCTGTTCATGCAGTCAAGCAATGGAATTCGCCATCCACAAAACATAAGCTCCACTGACAACAGTCTCAGTTTCAAAAGATTAGTCAAGAGCTTGCTTTTATTATGTAGGAGAATTACAGTTATTAGATAAAAACAATAAAACAAATACCTACTTCAACAGACCAATGTAAATATTATTGCTTCTATGTACATATGGGTATTTATATAGAGGGATTTACTCCAGCCTCTTAAACTTTACCAAGTGTCATGTAAATACATGTGTGTATAAATTCATTGCACAAATTTAAGGCAAGTAATCCCCAAGAAAAAAGAATGAGGCACTTATTGCTAATCTACCAACTGTTAAACTCTAATCTTGGGTTCCAGATTAGCAGGCTACTCGCAGCAACATGCTTCAACGCCTCATCAGTGGTACTAAGTGCTATATAAATATAATTTGCAATTAAAATCTACAATTTTTATCACATTCAATTAAATCTATTTTAATTTCACAAAGTCAGCACATTGTGGCAGGTGATTTATCCTGTTACAGTTCCCTGGGTATGGGTAAATTGTTCTAGAATCATGGTATAATTCTACTACTCTGCATACAATGGCCCTCACTGTATTGTATTGTGCACATGGAATTCCAACTGTAAGGAAAGCGTAATATTATTTCTATGTGTCCTATTGTGTATTTCCGCAGTGAACTTACTCTTCCGTGCACATGAATTTTAACATCACCTATTAGCCAAAAAGATAGTGCAGTGGGCTGAATACCTGCTGCAGATATCTGTGTGTAACTTGCAGGTCACAAGTTTGAATTGCGCCTGCGCCAACTTAGCCTTGTAGTCTGCCGAGCGTTACAAAATGCCCCTTACTTACTGTTTTTTCTGCAGCTTCGATTCATTTTACCTTGGTACTTTACTTACATCTGTGAGGTTAGTCCACTACCGAAGACAGGCAAGTGGAAGCTAATACAGAGAAAGCTTTGGCAAAGCCAATAGGTTTCAGCTCGGCACATCTATTGGCTTTGGCAGTGACCCATGTGCAAAAATGGTTAACAATCTTTAAATGGGTTATGTATTAAACAAAACCTATTCCAAAATAGCTGCCAATGTGCATATATGTTATGAAACATGCATGTGTGTTGATGCATGTATTGTGACGCATGCATGTGCAAGTATTGAGATGAAGGCGACCATTTTAAATTTCCATTGGAACATGGTGGACAATTCAAATGCAAAAAAAGAAAAGTAAAAATAAGTGCAGATGAAGTGCAAACATGGATGCGAGAAGTCACACAGTATTCTACAGCTGCTGTGCCGATGTAAGAAAAAATAAACTGAACCAACTTTTATATTCAAAGTGAGCAGCACGATGGGAAGTGGAAAGGAAGCCTGGTGGGGAGCATTAGGAAGCACGGTGGGGAGCATTAGGAAGCACGGTGGGGAGCATTAGGGAGCAGCGATGGGGAGCATTAGGAAGCACGGTGGGGAGCATTAGGGAGCACGGTGGGGAGCATTAGGGAGCACGGTGGGGAGCATTAGGGAGCAGCGGTGGGGCAGTCAGAACACAGTGGAGACATTGGAAAGAGAGAGCAGGGAGGCCCATGAACTCTGATGGAGTCATGAAAATGAAAGAAGAGTTCCCTCGAGTAAGCAGCGGAAGGATACACCTCATCCAGTCAGAGCACAGAGCTGAAATGCTCCATGGATGGACAAACAAATGAACAGGAAGGAAAACCATTGAAGCGGGAGTAAACAACAAAGATAGCCGTCCAGTCATGAGGGAGGGGCGGGCCCAAACACCCAGTAAGGTATATTGGAAACAACAGGTCTGCCTACAAACAGCTAAAGCTAAACTTTTGCCCGAGTCTTGTAATGTATTCGGCCTACAGTTCAGTTATGATTTTACGATCATATTATTGATGCGTACAACCGTGTCCAATATTGAAAAATCACTCAACAGACTTCAAGGGCTATTGGATTCATGGATATCCCCTTCTCTTTTGAGGCGGGCTGCCTTTGGCTCTCTGATCACAACCCCTAGGTTGATCTTTTCCTCAAAGATGCCCCCAACCGTAACCTGGTGTGTCTGTTGTGAGAATCATTGTAGCCGGAGAGAGCGATAGGAATATCTGGATCTCGTTAAACACTTCAGCTGCAACTGCACTACGGCTCTGGTGTCCACCCAGACCAGGACCAGCCTTTGCACTCTAGGTCAGAAGTCCCAATATTCAACAACACAACTTGCCCACACTTGTACCGTGGTATGGACACAATCCTCCAGCCTGGACACAATTTTAATTTCTTTTATTTTGAAGCTTGTATTGCACTGGTAACTATTGACTAATGGTCAGTTCAGAGCACGCCGTTTGACCCTTGATTGGATATGCTGAATATACAGCGCCCTTGGCTGGTGCATTAATTTGGCATTGCGGCCCAGTGGAAGATGGTGTGTGTAGCTAATCTGTCTACCCAAAAGTCTGTTCTGTCATAGCACAAGCTCTCTTGAAGAGTGCATTTTCCTGTTAAACTAGCACAGCTTGTTTTGATCTCAAGTTCCTAGATGGGAGTTAGCACATGGCCAGGTTTTAGCAGTATTTGGGATTCTCCCTTCCATGCAGCCTTGTGTACGATGGAACGGACTTTGAAGTGGATCCGTTTTTGGACTTGAAACTAGTGGAGGAACTTTAGGGCTGGTAGATGCTGTCAAGTTTCTCAATAGTGTGGCACATGTTGGCAGCTTGGTTCTGGATCAACCGTTGTTTTGATTTTTGCATCTTTTGTACGTCAACATAAATATTATTGGAGAAGTTGAGTCAAAAGATAATAAGAGGCCTATTTAAGAACAACTTTTGATGCTTGCAGAGAAATGAGAAGACATTCTTCAGTGTGGAATCTGGTAGTTTTTTCTTGTGGAGTCATACCCATCATAGTTAAAACTAGGCTTTAAAAAAAAAAAACTTTGCCTGCAAAGTGGAGCTAAGTGAAGGGAAGTCAGATGAAGTCAGGTGAAGCTTTCTGATTTCTCAGCTTTAACTGAGGCCAAGTCAAGCTCCCCCAACACTGTTGTAGATGGATTTCCTGCTGCAGGATGTCTTAAGGATGACTGGCACTGAAACCTTGCTGTGCAGGGAGAAGGAGTGGGGAGTGGAGTGGAGAGGGGTGGAGGAATGAGAAGCAGATAGTGCAGGAGTTGGAGGCATGGGGTCAACAGGAACTTTGCCCATGGCTGGGGGTGTGGAATGGGATACACGCTGCTACACAGGGCCAGACTGGGAACACAAAGCAGCCCTTGCAATTTTCTCTGGCCAGCCCCTGGGGAAGCACTGTCTGGCCCTAGTAGGCTAGAAACACTTGCTTGCTGCTTTTGTTACTGGGGGCCGGTATTGGAGCACCGCTACAAAAACGGTCCACAGTAACAAAACTGGTCCCCACCCTTCCAGCCTCCCAGGGAAACGCCTGCTACCCGGGCCGGCCAGTCCGGCCCTGCTGCTACACAGCAGCAACAAGCCACTTGCTGCTCTGTATCCACCCACACCCCATTTAAAAAAAAAATTTGCAAATTTCACACTTAATTTTTATAAAAAACTTTATTTATCCTTTTTCAAACAATATTATCATATATTTCAGTGTGTGAACAGACATGTTATACAGTAAGTATTCGGAGAAACAGGTGAGACCTGATGAATTGATACTACATAATTATTGGGCTATTCAAGCAAATATCATAGCAGTGTACATATATTTAACTCTATAATGAACAGAGATTATAATAACAGCTGTACATACCAACATTGGGGAGCAACGTTGCTTGTAATGTATCAATATTCCAACTTTTCTCCACTACATGGTCAGCTGAGAACTACCACAAAAACAGGGGCCCTCCTCCGATTCACACCTCGTCGTTGGCCGTCAACTTCGGCCGTGCCTGCTGCCGCCCTGCTTCTAAGGTATACCTGATATGGCTCCCAGATATCCTGTGGTCTGCAGGACAATGGCCTTAGGGCATTATAGTTATCAGATTGTGTGTTACAGTATGATAAGTCTGCAAGCCATTCATATAAAATGGGTAGTGGCCCCTTCATCCATCACATGGCAATTCTACGTTTTGCAAGCAGTACGCCATGTGCAAACAGTTTAGGAGTGCCCAAGGGGCTGAGATGGACGGGTGTTTCTATAATGTCCTGTAACGTAGCAGCCACTGGCAACCAGAACGCCCGAATTCCGGGGCACACCCAGGCCAGGTGTGTGAAGTGAGCTCCTCCTCGGCCACATCTAATGCAGTGATCGTCTTGCCTAAGACCAAACTTATGTAGCCGCACTGGGGTGTGGTAAACCCTGTGGAGGTATTGGAAGTGTAACAGTCCGTGTCTGCTGTTCTGTAAGATGGATTTTGTAACTGAACAGCAGTATAACCCCTGTTCTCCTGTTACTTCAATGCTGAGCTCCTCCTGCCATTCCAAGAGCGCCTTCGCCTGGCAAGGATTTCCTACCGATCCTGCCAGGACATATAAAATCGAGACACCTCTTCGAGGCAAATTTCACACTTAATTAAGCTTACAAAGTTTAAGAAAAATGGGTACACCCCTAATGAAAACTAACCCACACATGCAGAAGTAGCAAATCAACTGTGTTTGGATGCGGATTTTTAAAACCTTCGGCGTACACAATACAAGTCCTACCACATGAAGTTAAACGTGCACAGCAAACGAGACCAGTAGTTTTACGGGAAACAGCCTTTACCACGAAGCATTTTCTACGCGTTACGTTTACAACGGTACACTTACCTCGTAAACGTCTTCACAACGCGTATTGCTTCAACGACCGTCTTTACCACGCAAGCAACGTCATCACAGAACAACGTCTTCCTCATCCGAAAAAAAGTGTCAGTCCTTTTTTAGTGTCGGCGAAGACCTAAGAAAAAGGCAAAAAAAAGAAGAAAGGGGCTTGGGGGGGGGGTCTCCCCCCAAAAAAAGAAAAAGAGGGTTAAAGGAAAAATCGAGGTAAAGGCAATGCGTAGAAAAAGCATTCCGTTGTAACGCATGCGTGGTAAAGGCATGCGTTGCAACGGAATGCGGAGTAACGACATATATTCTAGTTTTACAGAAAGACTAGCTCTGCAGTAATGAATGACAGAATCACGCATGCGTTTATCACACATGCCTTCACAATGCCAGCATTAGAATGAACGCGTCGTAACGACGCGTTCCTTTAGCATACAAGATTACAAGTCGTTATAAGGACTTGCCTTAGGGGGTGCTGGACTTTGGAATAGTATAATTTACTATTCCAACTCCAGTCTTCGCAACAGTAGGGAAGGTGTTGGACTTAAACTCCAACACCATTCCGCCGATGCACCCCCTATAGCAAGTCGTCGTAACAACTTGTGTTCTAATCTATTGCCAGCACTGTAAAGGCACAGCGTGGTTCCGGCTTAGTTTTCAAGAACATTTCTCATCTGCAGCTAGTAGCCACGTACAGTACAAAGCCAGAAAAAACTATTGATGAAGCAAACACATATCCTGATGAAACATGACTTAAACAAGCATTGGTAAAGCCAGTAGGTCTCATGTATGCAAGAGCTATTGGCTTTGTCAATGTCCTTTTTCCTTCTTGCACAGCAGTACAGCTGCTTCACAGCATGGCTGAAAGTTAGGAAAAAAGTGCTATGATGCGGCCAGTGCTTGCTGCGTCATCGCGCTTTTTTCTGGCAGACGGGGCAAGCAACACAACGTGAGAGTGGGTAGGGGTGAGGAAAGCAACACAATGTGGGGGGTGGGAGGGACAGTAGTAGCTTCACAACGTAGTAGGGGAAAGGACAGGAGAACCCAACACAACGCAAGAGGGGCAGGCAAAGCAACGACGACGGGGGAAGTAGTGGCAACGAATCAAGTACCTAAAACTAAAAAAATTACTTCAGAAAGAGCGAGCAGTGGAAGGATACACACTGGAAAAAAGGAAGCAGTATGGTGCCCAAGCTCCAGGTGAGGGACAAACACACAAAGAGGAAGTTAAGCCGGCATGCGCTGACCAAACTGAAGCAAGGAAATGTGAGTGTCAATAAAACCAACCAATGGTAAGCAACGGGTGTGCTCCAAGCCCCCTGTAAGCTAACAAAATGTCTTGCAAGCAACAGACTCAGGTGAAACCTAAAAATGAATGGGAGAGCTGCATTGTATAAATGTAGGACTGCATCAAGCACATGAAAACAGAGCACAGACATACCAGTCATGAAATTCACTGGCTTGGGATAATCTACTGCTCATTCCCACCACCAGAGGTACTCTTGAATTCTCAAAGCCCACTACACAACCACACTCTCCACTTTTCCATCTTATGCTTAGAAAGGGCCCACACATTCATCACCAATGGCTGAGGTCCTTAGGACAGCTTTGTTTACAATATATAAAGTTGAACCAAATAAGTGGAAAGCATAAACATGGCAATTTAATTGATGCAGTTGCAGTTATGCACAAGGAGAATACCTCATTACTTTGGTTATAAGGCTACGTAAACTAAACATTACTTATTTTATGTTGTGTTATGTGTATTTATATAGCGCACAACTCATTCAGGAGGGTATCCTGACGCTGAAGCAGGTGCTGCATGGGCGAAACCAGGGTTATGTGAAAATCCAGATCTTCAGTTTCTAATGGAATTCAAGAACTGAGGAAGCTCTAATGTGCAGGGGCAGGTCGTTCCAGGCTTTAGGAGCAAGGTAGGAGAAAGCATGACCAACACACTTGGTTCTGCATATGCAGGGGGAGCGTGTGTGTGGGAATCCAGCTGAGCTGAGGTGTCTGGTTTGTGGAGGTTTAACCAGTTGCTGGGGTTAGATCTGTGTACGGCTTTGTTTGTGTGCTTGATGAGTTTGAAGAGTGCCCGTTTGTGGCTCTGGAGCCAATGAATCTCTTTGAGGTGTAGGATGATATGAGTGCAGGGTGGTAGATTGAGGGTGAGCCTGACCGCTGAGTTTTACATGGTCTGGAATCTTGTGGTCAGTTGAGTGTTGACTCCAGCATCGAGTACATTACTGTCATTCAGCTTGCCGACGATGAGGGTTAGGGTGACGGTTCTGCGAGTGTTTGAGGGGAGACAGATGTTATTGGGCATCTTGAGTGTGTGGAAGCAGGAGATGAAGACTGTGCTCACTTGGCTGGTCATGTTGAGTTGGGTGTTGATTACTATTCCAAGGTTCTTTGTGTGGGTTGCCGGAAGAGGTGTGGGTCCAAGTTTGGTAGGCCACTAGGTGGAATCCCTGAGTGAGATCTCTATACCTACCACTGCTCCATCCTTCTTGTCTATTATGAGTTTGAAGGAGTTGGTTTTCATCCATCTGGCGACTTTGGTCATGCAGGTGGAGAAATTGGTGTGGGTTTTTGGTGTCTTGTCAAAGAGGGAGAGTATGTGCTGGGTGTTGTTAGCACAGGACATGATGTCGATTCCGTGGACGCGGATGATTCTATTGAGAGGGGTCATGTACGCGTTGAACAGAGTGGAGCGGAGTGAGTATCCTTTTCCTGGGCCATTCTCTGGATATGCCAAGTAGATCAAGCCATTACGCTGGGCCAACACAATCTTGTGTGCTGCAGAATTCCTAGAAATCACCTTGCATTGTAGATAACAATAGTTTTCTTCAGTGTACCCACCCATTGCAGGCTTTTGTAAATTCAATCTGGTGATCACCCTGTCGCAACGATCCTGGGAGTTGATAACTCCCCTTTAGGAAGGAACAGTGGCTATATGCAAACTACTTGAATTATAGGATTCTGTAATTTTTCGCATAGTTGTGAATATACAACATTTGCCACATAATCCACATTGCTGTAAAATTTTGCAGAATGAAGTGAACCTTCCTGCATAATTTGGTTCTCCATTCCTGCATAGTATCACTGGCCCTGTTCCGATGGGTTATCCCACCTGTCATTTAGACAGGCTTCTAAACCAGTTTGTCCTTTTTCCCGTGTCGCTTTCATGCGGGGTGGTGGGTGAAGTACAAGACGAGTTCTGGGCTTCTGCTGTGCGAATACACTTTACAATCGGCATAAACAAAGTTGCAGAGTCATCGTTTCTAAACATTTTCAGATAAAGTATTTTCATAAACTCTGGGGGGCTTATTTATAGTGCACGTTGATCCTTGACTACCCCATCTATCTCATTTCCCGAGGGACAGAGTTGAAAAAATCTAGACCAGAAGGAACCAAGGAAACGCAGAATAGGGACTGTAAGTTGTGCTACTTACTAGGCTTCTCAGTCTCTTACACAACCTCTTTGGAACAGTCACTAATAAGGACAGTCAACTTAGTGGCACAGATTTTTTTGTGGAAAATGGAAATTTCCTATTTCCATCCAGATTTTGGACATTTTGCAAATTTTCCACAGATTAGGTAATTTTTAGAATTTAACTATGAATACATAGGCATTTTATGTCTCTGCCTGAATTTCTAGCAGATAAGTGTGTAAAAGCATGAGAAGTAATGAGGAATGACTGGCGCCAAGGAACTGGGGCCACAGGAGCAGCCCAGATGCCTTGCAGGCGCCTCCTGAGGCACTGAGAGCAGCTCAGCTCAGCTGCAGACTAGCCTCAGCAGTGGCACTTGTATGGAGAGTTTTTTCAGGGATGTCTCCAGAGCACTGTTAGACATACAAACAAGCAAAAAGGGGCCTAATGAAAGGTGTATGAGGGTGAGGTTACCCTGACATGGGGGAAAGAAAGGCATGCTGATGGAGATGTGTGGGGCAGAGACCTCAGGGATCTTAAAGAGGAACCGAAAGAGAAATGTGCATAAAGGGAAGCATAGCAAACTTGCTTCCTGGACATTAAGGTGCACTTACAATAAATCCAGTGAATGCCGCTTGGTGCACGCTTCTCTTTTTTTTACATTAATCTCAATCATTCATCTGATTTGCCCAGATTTCAAAGGATTAACTAAAATATCTCTATAAATCCCATATTTTCTGCAGATTTGCACTGTCTTTAGTCAACGTACATACAGACGTAGAGCTGGGACTCCTGATGTGTTTCCCAAAGTAACTAATTGAGAAGGGGGCGGATGGTAGGTCAGAAGAGACCAGTGAAGCGCACTCACTCACAGAACACGTGCACTAAAATAAACCCATGTACATAGTGCAGGTCACGTGCAGGTGACAGACTCAAGAAGCTGTGTGCCAGAAAGGCACATCAAGCTCGCAGCACACATTAATACACAATCAACATTAGAAAGATATCAAACACAGGCCTGTGTTATGCGAGCCACCACAGCACAACAAGGCACCATAAACACTCCCAGCTGAAATATACTAAAGCATTCAGCATGAATAGAACACACCATGGCAGAGCGACAATAGCTTATGATGATTTAGTATGTTGTGTCTGTGTTAAATAGTCCCTCGTGCATTGCGGACAAGCACTCCATAGGAGGCGGAATTATACACCAAACAGCAAATAGCATGAGGTGAGAGGGTCTACTCCTGTGGCTGGTGTCAAAGCCCAATCTGGGTATTGTATTGTAATTGGATTTATAGCGTGCTTACTACCAGTGACTATGTGTTGACGCACCTATGTGTTAAGGCATTGGTAAGAGTATGTCCTCTCGTTCAAACAAGCAGCTTCCGGAGTTCAGACAGCCGAGACCGTTCAGTCCGCTGAGGAGTCCAGACAGCATAGCGCCAGCAGGAGGCATCACTGCCCACCCCCCCCCACAGTAGCATGCATGTCTACGCATAAATAAAACACACACCACAGCTCTGGAGGCGGCCACCGTCGCCGCCAGAGCCCCCCACCAAAATAGCTATAGTCTTGCCCACTAGCTCTCCTGTCTAGAGCCTCCTGCAAATCTAGATGCAAGGGAACCTCCCTGCTGGTTGATGATGCCCCATCTATATCCCAGTAGCCCTAGAAGTTAGCATTGATCAGCTGTGTCTAAAGAAGCAAAACGCCCTTTGTGCCTGTGAAGTTGTGCCAAGCACTATACACCTCACGCCGCAAAGGTCCACTGCGTCACAAGACTCAGCCCCGACCCACTCAGGGCGGGACAGCTTCAGACACCCTGGCTCAAGATGCCCCACCTATTTGCTGATCACACTGGATGCCGCCCTTCTGGCACCGTGTGTGGCTGGACACATGTGTCCCCGATCTCTGGGACAGCAGCTCGCTTGTTAAGAGACCGTTACTACCCCCGCTAGCCAATTAAGCTATTAGGGCGGGAACGGTTATACTTAACCTTGGCACCGTCCCTTTCCTTGCTAAATCAATGCGCACATGGATGTCCATAACGGCGTATGAACATTGAGCATGGCTGCACCCCAGCAATAGCCCTGCATCCCATATACTTTATAGGAATTGCGACCGCTCAGCTCCCTCTGGGAAGCCCCCTAGGCATTCCCGCTTAGAGAAACTGCTGATTCGATACAGGGCGCACTGTCTGTAATCTATTGCCTAACCTTTGATGTGGGAGATGCCACACACCGCCTAGGTCATGGGGATCTAAAGGAGCGCACCATTATCCCCCGGGCGTACCTCTATGTGTATTTGTGCATTTGTAAAGCGCGCATGCCCCCGGGGCACGATGACTCTGACTAGCCAGTGTATGTTACCCACTCGCTGATACTTATCTATCCTAACTGCCCCTTCTATTGTCTGGTTCTAGCCCGCAGCTGGATAACCAGGGGGGGAGCAGACAAGTCTGTGTAACCAGAGGGGAAAGTGTGTGCAAATACCTGCCCTTTCCTGAATTTTGGGATGCCAAAAGGTCAAAAATACCCTGTCGCCATTTGGCACTGACGCAGTGTTTGCCACACTTTTCCGCGCCACAGCACACTTGTTAGCTGACAACTACCACCACCACCCGCCAGCTGCCCTGGTTAAAGCGCGGGAGGATATGTCTTACTGAAGCTACCTGATACCGGCCCTTGGCTGCAGGGGAATGCCCACCCAGTGTACATGGTACCTGATTCTATATGGTGTGTAAAATTATACTTTCCCACCATTGGGCTGTTAACCTGTGGCAAAGGAAGACTGTTATTTTGCGGCTTATGACATTGCCTCCAGATATATACTACAAAACCACAGTACCTACTACACGCCAGTACCCTTGGCTTTAACACTGCTTGTTAGTTGTATAAGATAACTGAAGCCACAATTCTGGCTTCCCTGCGTAGTATATTGAAAATGCTTCCATTCTGAACTGGTGGGACTGTCACCCTAACGTGTTGAACATCCATTAAATGCCTCCCTTCGATGAATAGCAAGCTCAAACGCAAATGGGAACATTACACTAATCAACTTCTGCAACAGCCAGACAGGTCACCTGCACGTATGCCAGGTGCCGAAAGCGGGAGCCATTTGGAAACGGAATAGTGGCTCACAATCCCCGCGTTGGAGACAAAATTGAACTTGTTGTACTGCGAGAAAGGCACATGCGGAGACAAATTAACTATTCTTTGCAAAACAGGGCCTGTCCGTAACTTTTGTCTATATTGGGACAAAGGATGAACCATGATAATATCACTGATCTAGTCTGAGATGTCATATACGCTACCTCTGGCATATATCTCATGATTCGCCATATCTGAAGGACACCAATCACTCATCCTGTGCTTTGTGTGATCTTGGCCCACTTTGGTGTGAGCAGAGCCCTGTGAAGTACACTTGGCTTCTAGGCTGATAATGCACAAGTGTTAGGTGAGAAAGATGAAACCATACTTGCCGAGCCCCGGCCAAAACCGACAACCATTTTACCATTTGTCCTCAGTAGAACATGCATCAATAAGACATTGATAAGGGCCACATGTATAACTCCTGGTGGCCAAAGGACCTTGTTGGCCAAGCAGCGAAACCTTCGCTCATGCAATCGAAACAGACTTCTCATGGCGCACGCCACCCAGGCGCCAAACAGGACACCGAGGTTTACACCGAACATCCTGACTCCAAAGGAAAGGCACCCCAGACCCAACCCCCTGCGCAAGAGAGGTCTCAAGTCTTCGTGTCATTAACTTAAACTGTCAGTAACCTTCCTCACATTGGGCATGTAAGAACTGCACTGTCTCACTTAAAGCTGCTCCAGGCAGATGCATTTTCATCGTCCGAGTACAACTATGGGAGACATTTAAATGAATATGAAATTACCTTTATTGCTAGCAAAATCAAACTCTGGAGGCAAGGGAGACATAACGATCCATAATTACACTGCACAATGCTTCCGCCAAGCCGCAAAACCAAGTAACATCACCCACTAACCCTGACACTTGGGCAAGAGTGGCGATTCAGATTATTCCAGGCCCTCACGGCTAAAGGAATGGCTTGGGCAGCGCAACGGAATATAGTGTATATTCAATAAATGATTGCCTGCTGCTGTGGTCATCTCTAAATCGACAAACAGCGCTGACTGGTGGAAATCTGTCACAAGCGCCGGTGTTGACAATTAAGTGAAAGTGCCACGCACCAGGGACCACCCTGTCCGATCTAGCACAGGTGAACTGTCACTTAGTCAAGCGTGCAGGTCACAGTAGGGTGCTCCAGTCGTGAGTTTCAATCCGAGACAAGCAGTAAACCGGGGGTAACGTAGGCCTACGCGAAGGGGGAAGGTGACTATATCGCCTACAACCCTTCCAGGGGATACCCATTAAACAATGCTCGCATATGCCTCAACAAAAGTAGCATATAGCATGTCAAGAACCCCGCAAGCTACAGTAACTCTATGCCACCGGTGCCCGTTATCCGCTCAGATAGACGGACATACCACCAATCTGACCAATGCCACCACCCCGCAGGCACAGAGGCAGGCCCACGGCCCCTTCCTACAGCGCCGAAATGACACTAGCGTGAAAGGAGAAATATCACAAACCGCGGGACAGTGCCACCCGGTGGCAAAAAGACCTCCTAGGGCACTGAAATATACATGGATACATGGACTAACAATAGGAGTATTCCGTACGTGAGCCTCCCGTGTTGTCGTGCTCGTTCGCCGGCTCCGGCACTCTGTTAGCCGATGCAGTCCCTGGTCACATCTTCCTGCCCCACAGATGCACAGCCGCCAGCCACGCCATCCATACAAAAACACAATGCAAAATCAACCGGGCACAATCAAGGGCAAGGAACACTGAGGGAGACATATTGATATCAGTAATTACACCAATTGGACCAACGCGAAGCTCTAAGACCACCGAGGTTTAAAGTTTAAAGGTTTAAAGGTCAGGCGCATTTCTGGGCTGGAGCCGCCTGAGTGATGTACACATGTTCCATAACCCCTGGCGGCACCAGGACCTTGTTGGCCCAACAGCAACGTCTTAACTCAATGCAATACAACAAACAGATTGCTCACAGCGCACCCCCCCCCCCCCCACAGCGTCCCCCAGGCGCCAACGGGACAAGCTAAGGTTTGAACCGAGCATCCCAACTCCAAGTAAAGGCACCACAACCAACCAATCCCCTTCTCTGGTCACTCTCAAAGGCACCACTGTAAGGACCCCACCTTACCAACGGCTCCTACATGAAGCTTGGGTGCACTCTGTGAATATTGTACGCTGATAACTGCCCTTCGCTCATACACTCATTTCATGCAGAACGAACGCCGGTAGACCTGGAGGATACCTCGGAGTTTGCAGCTGCCGGTCCGCGGTGACATCAACGCCTATCCTGTGTGCTATTAACAATTCAATCTTTTGACCAGACACAGAGATGTAATACTGTGACAACAAAATGGCTATGAGCAGGACGCTTTATTGCCATTATGCATGAACTAGGGCTGTTCTTCCTAGCAAGGACGCTGCGCCCATATAATCCGGCAGCCAAATGGTGTCCGTGAACCGCCCACAAACATATCCTGTGACGCTGCATGTTCTACGAAACCCCGTACCTGAGCAACGCAAGTGCCCCAATTAACTTATATCCGCATGGGGGAAGACATGCAAATGACGTGAATAGCAGTTGGCAAGTGAGCACATGTTTGAAACAAAATGCTCCCAGTACCCAGATAAGGGCACTGCGACCAATAATCCGGCCGCCTAAGCGTGTTCCTAACTGAACACGCACCACCAACATATATCATGTGACGTTGCCTATTCTGCACCACCACGTGCCGGAGCAACGCAAGTACCCAGATGCTGGTAGGAAGGTGCAGCACATGGGGAAGACACGGTAAATGGCTGCAATAACCAATCCGCTTAGACTGCCTCCCCCCACCCCCCAATGGATCCTTAAAAAAAGCAGGGGGGGGGCGGCGGGGGGTACTGGTGTCGACATAACTCCCCCGCCTCACATCCGCCTAGTGAATAACCCGTGATGCGGCGCCAGAAACCAAAGGCTCCGTGCGGGTCGAGCCAGGGGGCAAAACGTCTAATGTAATTGACCGTCTCTGATCTTTTAAAGTCATTGCTGGCTGCTACTTTGCTTAGAGCCTCCTCGGAACAACAATACATGTTGAATAAGCGGTGCCATTATTTACACCCATCACGCGGGCGGTCACGTCTCCTGCTGCCGGTTTCAATGCTGCGGAACACGACCTACCACAACAGCCCCTCCCCCTGCACACTAACCTTCACCATATTGGACAGGCTCATGTTCCCCGAACGGCCAGGAGCCCGGAGCAACCAGCCCTAGAAGCATCGCCAGGAGGCATTAGGAGTCGCCAAAAAAGTGGAGGGGGTGCTGCAAATCCCACCTAAATATCACCCACGCAGCCTCCTCGTAGAAACCCCCCTCACCCCTGGCAGGTAAATATCTCCGGAAGTCCTGCGTGTTACCGGTAACGGCCAGCAGGGGCTCGAGGCCCAAACTTGGCTTCCACTGGAGGGGGAAGGGAGCGGGGGGCCGTACCCCGATGCTAGCGAAGCCACTAGGTCCCTGAAGGAAGCGGGCCAGCGGTCTTCCCGGCCCCAGATCCCCCCCCCAACACCAGCTGCCGCACTCTGCCCATATTCTGGCCGGGGGAGGAGGGCCCGTTCAAAGTTTAGGTTTATGCGGAGGGACCTGGAGGTTGGGCACCCCCGGTAATGGCGAGGCAGTTGCAACCGAGTCCACGCAGCCAATACCTGCTGCCGGGCGAGGCCTCCCCCACATGAAGAAAGTGCCATTCCTCTAATGTTTCACTCGTACACCACAAGCGTTGGAACAACTGTGTTTAAACACATAGGCTTTACCTTCATAATGGAAGACCTTAACCCCTAGCCACCGTGACACATGAGGATTACACCCCTCCCGTTGGCCCCGCCTGCCCAGTCATGTTGGGACCATGTGAGGCCCGACCCGCTGACGGGCGAGGCCTCCCCCACATGAAGAAAATGCCATTGCCTGTAATGTTAAACTCGTACACCCCAACGTTGAAACAGCGGTATTTTCATTTTATTTTGTTTGCATCTTTTATATAGCGTGAGCTCGACCCGAAGGTATTGGAGCGCTGTACATGAGTACCGTATTTACATTACATATTCAGCCACGGGGAGATTAAGTGATTTGCCCAGGATCACAGGACGCGACCTGGAGGCTCGAACCCTGGTTTCCTGCACCAAAGTCGGCAGCGCAGCCGACGGACAACATCCCCTCCCCGAACACATACGGGCTGCAGATAGGGGCTTGCGGGTCCCGGGGGGGCCTGCGGTTGACCCGGCTTGCCTCACAGCTCCCGCACATGTATAGTCCAATCTTCCCCCTAGCCCCCCCCCCCCCCCCACCTGCGGCCGCAACATCCGGAATCCCCACTGGAGCAACCTACTTGCTGGGGAGATGCGCCTCTCTACCCGTGTGTAAACCGCCGCTGCCCTCTCCCCAACCTAAGGTGCCTCCAGGGCAGCTGGCGGGAAGGGGAGGCAGGTGCTGGACATAAATGTTCCAGGCCCCCCTCCGGTTGCCCGCTCTCACAGAAACCCGCTCCGTGAGCTAGTCCCCACCCCCTCCATCGGTGGACCGGGAATGGGCAATGTCCGATACTGGCCGCACATACTAGTGAGGGGAGGAGGGTGGGGAAGGAGATACACTCACCAGATGGTCGGATCGGCACGGACTCGTGGAGAGGCGGGGCAGACGGCGTGTCCTCCCCTCCCTGACCCCCGGCAGCCTCCAGCCGAGGCTGGGCCGCCCATCAGGATCCCCTGAAAGGGGAGATACGGCATGGGGGATGGGGGGCAGAGCCTACACTCGCCGCCACCACGGGAGACCTCCCGAGCGAGAGGTAGCGACGGCGTGTCCGGGGCACAAAAGAGGAAGGACAGAGTGTGGGGGAGGCCTATATACCTCCCCCTGTTTCTCGCGCCCCGGAAATGACGCGCCCTGCGCGCCGCCGCCACAGGTTGCCTGAGTAGGGGGACTCCTCCTCGAGGGGTCCCCATAATCAGAGGAAGGGGGGTGGGCGGGTGCCTTGCTGGCACTAGAGGCCCGCCCTTCTAGGGCACCCTGCGGGCGCCAGGGCAGGCGCAGTGGAGCCGCGAGTAATTTCAAATCGCGGCCGGAGCCACGAGGGTATTTCCTAAACGCGGCAGGAGCCGCGAAGGCCGCAAGGGCATTTCTGTAACGCGGCAGGAGCCAAGAGTATTTCCAAACGTGGCAGGAGCTGCAAGTATTTCCAAACGCGGCAGGAGCCGCGAGCGTTTCCAAACGCGGCAGGAGCCGCGAGGGCATTTCTGTAACGCGGCAGGAGCCGCGAGCATTTCCAAACGCGGCAGGAGGCGCGAGGGCATTTCTGTAACGCGGCAGGAGCTGCAAGCATTTCCAAACTCGGCAGGAGCTGCGAGGGCATTTCTGTAACGCAGTAGGAGATGCAAGGGCATTTCTGTAACGCGGCAGGAGCCGCAAGGGCATTTCCAAACGCGACAGGAGCCACGAGGGCATTTCCAAATGCGGCAGATGCCGCAAGGGCATTTCCAAACGTGGCAGGAGCCGCAAGGGTATTACCTGAAGTGGCAGTAACCGGCAGCCTCGGCTTGTGGTCATCACACCGCGCATTCAATCCTTCGCCTGGAGCCCCCTAGTTCGTCTTTGGTGCTTCGAGCTGGTTGAGCGTGGAACCACAGAGACTTGGGCTGAAATGGGAGATTACTGACACAGCCCCCAGCTCACCTTTTGCAGGGGGTATAGCCCAGGTAGGAGATCAACAGTGTCAAGGGATCCCGTACAATACACTGTACAGCCTGTACAGCCTGAATATCCAACAGGAGATTTTGCTGGAGGGGTGGCTGACTCCGGGTGTCATAGCAGCGCCGGCGCTTAAAGATGACGCTTAAAAAGTTACAGCCAGGTATGGAGGTGGAGGTTGACCCCGCAGGTCCTGCACAAAGAAGGATAACAAGGAGTATAACTACCCTACAAACTCAGGAACAAAACAACGGTAACACCCTCCCCCAAGGACTCATCCCTTACTCCTTTCAGGCCTCCAGTGGTCCAACAGTCTCGGACGAGGGGCAAGGGGAGTCAGAGACCGTCTCCAAACCATCGGGAACCCCAAAGAACAACAAGGGTCAGAGCGGGCACCATTCCTGTGAGCCTGCCACCACACAGAAAACAGGGAGTTCTGAAACCAGTCTTAAGCCCGCTGCTAGGGCGAAAAGCCCAATATGAATTACAGCTGATATCCATCAGCGGCCCACGGAGGAGGAGGATGATGAGCATAAGGAGGTGGTCGTGGCTAACCCCCCAAGGAGCACATGTAAGGGAACTGCTCCAACAGCGACACCCTGGGTAAATCTGAAGACAACTCCCCCAGGAACGGATGTCTTAACTACCTCCTTCCTGCAAAAATTAGAACACTGGCTGCAACACCAATAAATCCTGAAAGAACCGCTGACTTGAGAACGCTCCAAACAGAGGGTTGGAGCCCGATGGGCCTAGCAGCTCAGCAAGATGCAATGGAAGAGGCTACTCTCAAAGAGCTAAATCTGTTAGCAATAAGAAAAGTACAGGACACAATGGCTAGGGCATTGCTATGGCAGTCAACAAAGATGGAAGTACAAATTGATTTACTACAGTCAATGGCTCAGCACCTGGTGCGCCAAGATGACAAGCTGGCAAAACTAGAGGCGTCACTTGCAGTCCATAAAGCCAATGCAGCATACACTAGCTCCTGTGCCGCCATTATAGAAAAATGGTCAGGGCTACCAGAAGTACTAAAGGACATGCTGGCACTAGCCATGGGACAGAGGGAGATGTTCCCATTAGAACAAATAATTCCAAAGGCATCAGCTGTGAAGACGGAGCCACCAGAAATTACCAACTATCTCCCAGCAGATAGCCGTGTATCCAAGGAGCCACCGGCTGGGCCAACCAATAAGAACATCACAGAAGCACAAGGGAATGGGGACCCTGAGGCCCATCCACTTGCCACAACTATCGATGTTTCACAGGGTAATGCTTCCCCGGCGGAGAAGGTGGATGGAGTAGTGGCAGGGGCAGAAGCCCCGCTGTCAAGGATGGCGAAGAAAAAGCTGAAGAAACAACTGAAGAAATCCAAAGCTAAAAGAAGAACAATATTACCAGCAATAGCAACTTATGGTGCTACAGAGAACAAAAACAGCTCGAAGCCGCTTTTCCCATTTTCAACTTCAAACAGGTAACCAAGGTCAAGACGACAAGGGAAGAGCATTCCGGTTCAGGGGAGGATCGAAGTCAACAGAATACCCATTGGGCGGGCCCACAAATAGTGGCAAACATTAGTGAAGACCCATGATGAGGAAGTCCGGCAGTGCACATTACAGGAGGCTGCCTGCACACAATCTAGGGCCTCTAGCTCCCCAGGCTGGGAGCACCAACACAGGACTGTAAAATATCCCAAAAGCAACCAGGACGAGCAGCAAGAAGAACAAATAGAGGCGGGATCGCCAAACGGGGCGATAGGAAGACATCAGGCAGGAGACGTCCATAAACTAAACTTGAATTTTCAGAGGTACACCGCCTGGGGAGACGGACAGACTCTGCGCACCTCCAAGCATAATAATCAGTAATACATGAGGTGATGCTCACTTCCAGATATACAGCCAAAGGCTCTTACGACATTCTGAACAGGTCCGACATCGTCCACCTCTTTGGCCATATTGAATCCTTGGCACAGATCACCACAGATAACATAGACTGAGTAAAGTTTAGAAGTCTGGAGAAGGATACCCATGGTGACTCCACTGTGGTCGGATTCATACAACAGCAGGGTCAACATGCCGTCCTCAGCGAAGCTTCACATCTCTCAGAATGGGGTATTGAAGTTACCGCCCTCAGTGTGCCAAAATATCCACACGCTCTTATGCCCAATTACGATCAGCAAGAACCTACATCAATCCTCAAAGGTACAATGAATAAAAGCCTAGGTGGGAGAGAGAAACCAGGGAGACTAAGAACCCCGCTAAAAATCAATATCTCACACAGAGACACACAGCAAAGAGTGCAGCCGCTCCAGCAAGTGCTGGCCCACACGGAGGACATATGGCGACAGGGTCCCTAATCAAATATACAGCAATGAAAACAGAGGACGTTCAACCCTAATTAGTGGCCAAGACCACAAGCTAACCTTTATCTCATGGAATATTGCTGGGTTAAGTAACATCTTTAGAGACAAGGCCACACTAGACTATCTCGCAAAGGGGGACATATTGTGCTTTCAGGAGACCTGGGCCAAGTCAACCACCCCAATTGGAGGCTTCTATGAACATCACATACAAGTGACCAAAAGGACCATCTTTGGTCGCTCGTCTGGGGGTTTATCCATTTTTTTAAGTCACACTTGCAAATTTATAATCAAAAAAATAAAAGTAGAGTCATCTGACCTTCAAGCCATAATAATTGAGGGGCTGAAAAAGGGACAACAGCCACATCCCCGGCTACTAATTAATTGTTACATTAACCCAACCAAACTTCAAACGCAACAGGCCATGGAATCCTTCACCAGCATCATGGAAGAAATACTCATCAGATTTGAGCATCATAATGTGATAATTGCGGGAGACTTCAACATGAGAGGTCTGGATCAGAGCCCTGTCGCTCTCAGTAATGGGAAGAAGTCGGGCCCATTGATCTCACTCCACACAAACTTTAACCTACAATCCAATCATGGTATTAAAAAAATCAGCCGTCCCTCATGGATCCCTAAGTCGACCTTCAGGAATGTTTCCACCATAGACTATATTTTCATCAATGAAGGGCATGCACACAAACTATGTGACTTCACTGTGGACGACATAGACGAAAGCGACCACATGCCTCTCTGTGCCTCCTTTAATCTGGTCCGGGAACAGGAGGAAGCCCAGGAAACAATACGAGCAACCACAGGCGATTAATGTCATCTAACCCTCAAAAGAATAAAATGGGCGGCCAACTTTAGTCATAGCCTGTTGGAGTATGTAGCCAAAAGGGAGGCGTAACTAAAGACACAAGATATAAAGAACATCACACATTTTTGGGAAACACTGAAAACGGATTTACAGAAGAACTTGGGTAACACCAACCAATCGAGAAGCAGCCCACACTCAAATCAATCCTTGCCGGAACGAAGAAAACCGAGGTGCCTGACACAAAGTAAACAACCCCTTAATAAGGCAATTAAGTAAAAAAAGAAAGGTATCTACTTGTAACAGATGACCCCCATCCCTGCCTTGTGAGCCACTTATAAGAAGAAAGTCTGGGAGTTGAAAAGACAGCGGACAGAAAAGAACTGGCTTAAAGTGTTCTCACTAATTAAAGAAAAAGATAAAAGCAAGCTATGGCGAAATATCAATAGTCTGAGCTCTGGAAGCCAGCGCAAAGAAAATAGTGTTGCAGGCAACGTGTGGGAACAATACGTGAAGGGTCTGTACACTAGTGGAGCAAACAAGTTGGGCTTTCTCAGCTCAGAGTGGTCGCAGGTGCCAGCTGTAACCATTAAACCTCAGAGCGTGCAGAAAGAAATTACAGTGCCCAGTCAGCCCGTCACTTATACAGTGGAGGAGACTGTAAGGTACATTAGGGCGATAAGAACAGATGGGGCCCCTGGCCCAAATGGTATTCCCGCCAAAGTCATCAAAGCCGCTCCTGCCTTTTGTGCATCCATACTTACCCCGCTTTACATTCATTCATTCTTCACAGCAATTTTACCAACATCCTGGAAAGGCTCGGTCTTATTTCCAATACACAAGAAGGGAGACCACTCGAACCCTGCTAATTATAGGCTCATAGCCCTACTTGACATAGAAGCCAAGGTTTATGCCAGCCTATTACTAAGGAACCTAGAGGCTTGGGTGGACAAGAACGGTATCCTCCCGCCTTTTCAGACTGGCTTCAGGGCTAATAGTTCCACCATGGACAACATCTTAGCGCTCTCTCACCTCTCGAAGCAAGCCGTATTGAGTAATAAGCTGCCCTTGTTTTGCTGCTTCATAGACTACTCCACGGCCTTCGATCGAGTCAATCGAAGACGGTTATGGGTAAAACTCGAATCTTGGGTGTGAGAAAGTGGCTCTGTATATACTGTTCCCAAATAGGTACAGGGTGTACAGAGTCCACAGTCCCCAGAGGTTTGGCAGAGGCTAAAGTTAGATATAACCTTACTCTCTAAAGTGGTAGCTTGGTCGAGCAGTAAGGCAGTATCAGAGGACAGTGTAAAGCATTTGTTGCACACACTCAGCCAGCAAATGGTCTCACACACTCAATAACTGAACTCTAGGCCAATGGATTATATATAAAAAAAATATGCTTGTTTTATTTTAGAACCAACAATAGGCATTAAAATATACTTTCTCAGAATGAGATGCTTTATATAAATACTTTTGCAATATGCAATTGACTTTTGTAGAAAGTTACAAGTGGCTGCAATAGGCAACACAATTCTAAACACAATAATGCATTGAGTTCAATGGAAGTTTCAAATTATTTGCCACAGATTACTTTTAGGATTACTTTTGGAATTCCAGGACTGGATCCTAGATTCAGTCCTGGGTCAGTACTTGGAATCAAGTGATAAAAGTCGACTTAATTACCGTGATGATTTTTAGAGAATATTTTGCTATTTTAAAAGTTGACAGAAAATATTTCATAGAAAACAGTCAATGATTCCCTTTTGCTGAAAATTCAAGTTGCAGGTATAGTATGTTCTCGTTACTTTTGTAATCCAGTACTGGGTGCCTAGACTCAGTACTGGGACCTTTATCCAAAACAGGTAAGTAATTACGTTTTCAGATATTATAAGATTTTTATTTTTTTTTTTTAATCTTTTTATTGAAAAATTTCACACAAATCAACGTACATTGGCATTGAGTAAGGCAACAGTTCAACCATTGGAGTGTGTACAGACATTCAGAGAGCAGCTTCGCAATAACTTAACATAGCTGTTATGCGGGGCATCGCACTGGCCTTCCGTTGCCTCCCGGAGTATACCAACAAGTCTCAATCCACCTGTTGGTCGACGGTTTAGTATCAGTCACTTAAGTCTGACTCTGGGGTTTCACGTGGGGGTTCACATATATTCCCTCTATACGTATTCCACCCCCCCAATACCTGAGCCCACTTTTTGGGACAGCCTCTATGGGTGTATACAGTTTTTTCCACGACCATTGTGGTATCCATATCCGTACACCACTGGGAAAGGGTAGGGGGCTGCCTGGATCCCCATCTTTGAGCTATGTTGCGCTTTGCCAATAGTAGTCCCAGCATCACCCAGAGTTGCGCCGTGCGGCTAAGGTCTGTAGGTTCCCACACATTGAGGAGACACCTCCTCGGTTCCGGAAGCATTGCGACTTTTGTCACCTGGGCGAGTGTGTGCAGGATCGCCCTCCAGTACTGGGCTATGATAGGGCATTCCCACAGAGTGTGGAAGAGACTGCCGTCCGCACCACATTGCCTAAGACAAAGAGGCGAGTCCGTCCATTTAAATTTATATAGAAGTGTGCGTGTATAATATGTGCGGTGCAGAATCTTTAATTGGACCAGCTTCAGCTTGGATGAAATCCCCACCTCCTTAGGGGAGGAAAGTGCCGCCTGCCAGTCTGTCTCGTCAAACGCTCCCAGTTCTATCTCCCATTTAGCCTTAAGGGCTAGAAATGGATCTGGCTGATTATTTATCACCTTCCGATAGGTCAGGGACGTAGCCCTCTTAGTCAGATGCTCCATAAGGAGTCTATCCTCCAGAGGCGAAGACTCCGCCAGCCGGGTCCCAGGCGAGATTACCGCCCGGAGTGCGTGCCTGATTTGCAAATAGCGAAAATTCTCGGTATCCGCCAGATCATACTCCGCTTGCAGGTGGGCAAACGTGACTATGTCCTCCTTTTTCCAGAGATCACCAACCCTTGATATTCCAATCAGATCCCATTTTTGAAACCCCTTGGTAGTACGCAGCACTCCCAACTGTTTCGAGTCCCAGAGCGGTGTGGCCTGAGTTATCCTCCCCTCCCAGCCAAGTGCACGCTGCGCCTCGAACCACACCCGCAGAGTATGCGCCGTCGGACCTGTAGGGCGGCGTTTCCGAGTGCGGTTATAGAGCGCCCCCATAACCCCTCCAGTCCCCAGCAGCTGACGATCCATACGATAAGCCGGATCATTCCCCGGCGCGTGCAGCCATTGGTTGATTACTATAAGCTGTGAGGCCCAGTAGTATATCTTAATATTAGGAATTATAAGATTTTTAAAGAATATTTAAAGATTGCAGAAATTGACAGAAGACATTTCACAGAAAAACTGTCGATTTCCTATGGGAGAAAATTGGGTTATTGGTAAGTACAGTTGTAAGTATTTTTCAGAGTCAGTGCTGGGCACCAAGATCCAGCACTGGGAGCTCACCTAAGAGCAGGTGAGTATTTTCGTTTTCGTTACTCTGCTGATTTTTGGTGAATATTTTAAGTTTTGAAAAGTCCACACTTAGAAGAAATTTCAGGAAATGTGACCCTATGGAGAAAATTGAGTTATCGGTTTAAAGGTAAGTACTCGACTGGCAGAGTTAAGGTTCTGGGCATAGACTCAGGGGTCTCCCAGGGTCAGGTAGGTACAGTTGGTTCACCCTCAGCGGCACAAGGGCGGCCGGGTGCAGAGAGAGTTAGGCCCAATGTTATCCTACGAGTGGTAGGGGGGCCTTGGTTTGTGGCTGCTGACTAGCAGGCCACGCGGCTGTGGGAGCTGGGCTCCTGGTCACTTACTCAGGGCAAGTGGGGAAGTAGATAGGTGTAGAGGTTGCACTGCCAGGGCCACTCGGGCAGCTGGGTGCAGGGTGCTTTTGAGCCTTCGGGTGCTCAATTGATTTCAATTGGAAATCTCCGGTTTAGAAAAAGACTGCAAGCTCGGGGACGAAGATTCTTCAGGTGCCACCACCACTTCGAGAGGTAAGTTGGGTAGTTGGAGGATAGGTAGGTACCCCGGGATTGGGCACAGGGGGCCGCGGGGCGCCAGGTGCAGGTGTGCCTTTTGGTGTCAGGAAATCTTACCCTCTGTTGATCGCGGTTGGGGGGGCACCTGGTTCTGAGGCTGCAGGCTTCTTCAGGAGTGTCGAGGGAGGTCCTTGGGTGCCGGACTCGGGGTCACAGTCGCCGTGGGGTCGTCCTCGTGGTCTTTGCTCACTCCGGCACAGGCCAGGCTTGGCGAAGTGCTGAGTGTGCTGGGTTCGCGGTTCCGGGCTGCTGCCAGGGATTAGAAGTAGATTTTGAGTAGAGCCTCTACTCATGGGAGTCCCAGGGGGCTTAGAGTCAAAAGGTAGTCAGGTCCTCCGGGGTTTGTGAGGTTGCTGGCCACAAGAGATGCCGGGTTGGAGCAGGAGCAGGTTCCAGGGTCGACAGGCCGGTAGGGCTGGGGCCAAAGCAGTTGGTGTCTTCCTCTTCTTAGCAGCTGCAGGGCAGGTCTTCTTTCTTCTAGCTCTTCTTCGGATTTTGGAATCTGGAATCTGGGGAAGGAAGGTTCAGGGTGCCCCTAAATACTAGATTTAGGGGTGTTACAGGTAGGTGAAGGGAAAGGACAAATGGGTCCCTGTCCTGGGGTGGGTACACCCCCTATCCTGCCTGTCTCCTGTGGGAGGGGGGCAGTAGCCTAGTCCTGATTGGGCAGGGCTTCCCATCTTCAAGATGGTGAGAGCCCGGAGATGTGCTTCACCTCGCCTCCCCCACCTGAGGGGTGGGGATGGCAGGCTGGCACATCCCCTGTCCTTATTTGGGGTTTCCGGCCAAGCTTCCTGCCACAGTGGGGGGTTGCAGTGGCCTGGGGAAGCTCACAGAGGCGGCATGCCTTTGAATCTTCCCACTGCCCATCCTGGGGGAGGAGCTTTAGCACCTCGCCCAGGATGTGCATTGTTGCAGACCCAGGAGAGCAGGGGCTCTCCTACCCAGGGGTCCAGCAACATGTCTGCTGTGTGGCAGCCTAGGCAGCCTCAGAATAGACGTGGATTGTAGGTTAGGTTTCAGGGGGCATCTCTAAGGTGCCCTCTGGGGTGCTTGGTACATTAAATCCCACACTGGCATCAGTGTGGGTTTAATGTGCTGAGAAGTTTGATACCAAACTTCTCAGTCTTCAGTGTTGCCATTATGGTGCTGTGGAGTTCTTGTTTGACGAGCTCCCAGCACCATATACTCTTAAATGGCAGCACTGCACTTACAGTACCCAGGAATGGACCTGGGTACTGTAGGGGCACAGGGCTCCTGCTCCTGTGCCCACACCATTGGCATAGGGCACCCAGCTAGAGGGGTGGCTGATGTATACCATGGCAGTGTAGGTGGTGGGCATGGCACACAGGGATGTGTGCCACGTCAACTTTTTGTTTTGTCTTGTACCCAGACACTCAGCCTGCAAGGGCAGTGTATGTGTGTAAGGGTACAGGGCCTCTAAGGGTGGCACAATGAGTGCTGCAGCCCTTAGAGGCCTTCCCTTGTCACAAGGCCCTGGGTACCTAGGGTACCATTTACCAGGGGCTGACATGTGGCCAGGGTTTGCCAATTTGGGTTTTGTGTTTTAGGGAAGGAACATAGGCCCTGGGCACCTGATTGGCAGGAGTCCAGGGCACACTCAGTCAAAGTACATTCAGCAATTCAACAAAAAAGTGGGGGGCATACCATGCAAGAAAGATGGCACTTTCTCACATTGGGGGATCCCGGAAACCCTGCTAAAAGCAATAAAAGCCCTCTATGAGGGGACATGGGTCCAGGTCAAACTAAGTCCAACAATCGTAACACCAAGAATCGAAACTAACACCGGACTGCAGGAATGCGTTTTGGCCCCCCTATTATTCAACTTGTATACTGCAGACTTAGACCAGCCCTGAAAGACGCCAGCCTAGTACCTCTGAGATTGGGGAAGTTGGCCTTAGGAACTCTCCAGTATGCGAACGATACAGTGGTCATGGACCACACTAGGGTGGGGCTCCAAAGAGCATTAAATAGTCTCGCAGTATACAACAAGGAAAATAGCCTACAGATCAATGATAGCAAGACCAAGATAGTAATCTTTGGTAAATACCCTCACAAAAAACAAGCAACATGGTCTTTGGGTGAGCACTGAATCAGGACAGCTACATCCTACAATTATCTGGGGGTATGGGTGTTGGAGAGGGCCACAGCAGCCAAACACATAAGGGAGTTAACACCGAAAATCAACAAAATAATCCTGTCTCTCAGACGTCTAAGCCATCGCCTAGTAAGTCCATCTATAGTGCCCATGCTGACTGTACTTAGGGCAAAACTAATTCCCGCAATCACTTATGGTCACTTAGCCTTCCCAGGAGCACTTAAGAAAGTCATCAATGCGGCCCAGATAAAAGCTTACAAGACCGTGCTACAAGCTCCTAGACAAGCAAGGAACACCAGGCTAAGGCTGGAAATAGGATTGAACAGACTGGACTTGGCACTACAGGGGGACCTAATAAAATATTACATCAGAGTACTGAAAGCCCCTGAAAACAATCTGAAATATTTCCTAAAATTTACTTTCAGGGCAGTGGGTTCCCCTTGGCACTCCAAGTTGGAAAAAGCAATAGACCAACTGAAAATTGAGCCAAAGAGCATGCCCCTTCACAAAATTCCTTATTCTGCCTGGGCCAAAGCTGTGAAGCGCCAAGTCCAGACCATCTCATCTAATCTGGATCGTTTATCACTCCACTACAACTCCCTCACACTGGCCCTGGATAAGTCATATACTCCTGGGAAAGCTCAACCATATTTGCGAGACTCACTTTCAGCCTAAGCAAGAAAGAAAGTTCTGTACTTGCGCCTCACGGCCCTCAAGATTTCGGATTTTAACCCAAAATGGGCACGTACTGACAGCACTTTCTACTGCCGGTTATGCAATTACCACAGTGAATCCTGGCTACATCTTTTATGCTGCTGCCCAAAGCTGGCCTGCGATCGTCATTGTTTGCTGCGCCTGGACTTAAGGGATTTGGGCCTCAGAATTTGCAGAGAGGCCTCGAACTGGTGCTTTTCAGAAACCACAACTTGCTTACTTGCCAGAGTTGGCAAATTTATCCATCAAATTAGAATTGCACTTGATTCCCATCAAAAGGCCGCAGAACTCAGGGTTCCCGTCATTCTGTAATGAAAATCATCTGGTGCCCTAAACCTGTCAGTCGTCACCTAACCCAGGGGTTTTTCGCAAGGTCACTGGAATCAGAAATTAAACTTGGGGCCCATCAGGGGGCACGCTAAGAACTTTTCTTAATGACAATTAATATCACGGAGGGAATGACCCTGTTAATTTTTTATATAACCATTGATCCCTATAGGTGTAAAAATGCGAAAGGGTGGTAACCCAATATTTTAACTCTTTTTTTAACTGAAGTTTTAAGTGGACACAAAGAAGTAAATAGAGCCCATGTGGCCACAGTGCTATTTTAAAGCTGAATACCGGGTTGTTCCTGGGGGAAGGGTGGTTGGGAGGGGGAGGGGGGGGGCACTGTTCATGTGTTTTATACTGTAAAGATTTTAAGTAATGGCACAGTTAATAAAAGAAATCATACCTGCAAATCATGCCTCGTGAGCTAGAAGCGTCAGGTTCTTCCATCACTGACGCAGCAATGTAGACGGCCTTTAATTAATTAACACATAGTAGAGCCATTCACTGATAACATTTGATACAGCCAAAAGACTCATAGTTTTCTGGTGGATATCTTTCTCAGTAGCATGTGCAGTTTTTCCCCAAGCATGTAAAGCTTCATACTGTGTTGGTCTCGGTGGTGAGTTCATTTTGTATAACTTTTCTCTCAGCATTTCAAAGATTCTTATTTCAATTGTGCCATATCTCGGAAGCCTCAACGTACCCTCGTTTTCAGTGATCTTGCACCATTGACAAAGCCATTGCGTATGTCTGGCAGACAGCTGTGCTGTCAAGCAAGACCTTAAAATTCTTGAAGCAGATGCACCAAGAATACACGTCAGCATAGAGCATGTCGAAAACACACAGGGCCTAGAAATGCGCTGGTATGTGAGGATGCGCAGAGCACCTTCTCCAATCATGAGGTTGCTGAACTGCAATCCAAGGAATTCGTCTCTAAGTAAGACAAAAGTTACTTATATATGACCATGTTACTTTGCTGGTGAGGTGGGCTCTCTGCCCAGCGACACAACTAGAGAAAACTAGAAATATGGCTGCCGCTGGCTGGCAGGCAGGCCCTCTGTGCACAAGAGAGGGAAAGAGCTCCTGGATTGTGTAATTGGTTGGAGAACATGGTCGAAGTGTTCTTCCAAGGTTTCTCGTTCTCTACTTCTTACAAGTTTATAGTTCTTTTCGTAGTTTCTCTACCTGGTGAAGGGCACGAGTCGCCTGAAATGCACTGGAGGAGTTTGGAATTCTGTCGCATTTATTGTATGCCCGTGACGTCACTCAAAGGATGATGGATGGAGAATGAAGAACATTCGTCTCGGATGCGCATCGAAAACTTTGATGTACACATAAGTGGACTCCTTGCACTTAAATGGATTGATTAGAATAAACGGATACTGGATATCACCTTTGAAGGTTCTGCTCCGCTTGAGACGTTTTCTAAAGCCAGGAAGGAGGAGGGCTGGTGGGTTCCTCTCCTTCTCTTGCGCGCGGGGCCTGCAGTCATTGTAGTTCTAGTTTTTTATAGACGTGCAGACGCACACACACGTTTTTTCCTGCTGGCGCGCAGGCATTGGAGCCCGTGGGCTCATATTGATCTGCCATAACTTATGTGTATCGTTATTGATTTTGCCTGTATTGATCACCCGGGTACTTTCTTCTGCCCTCGCCTCTGATCTTCTCTTCAGAGCCCAGCTTATTAAAAGCCCAGCACCCGCCACACCTCCCCATGACCACTCCGATGACCCCCCTTCCGCCCCTTTGCTCCTTCAGATCTTGGAGTGAGCTGAGGGGTCCAGGGCTGGCAACAGAAGAGCTGGCCCCTCCCCCTCCACGGCAGCGCGCTCGCGGGGACGCCCGGTGCATTAAGCCTTCATTAAGGCCGCATTAGTTATGCGTGCAGCTCTCACCTGCAGCCCCCCTGCTGTGAGGCCGCATTCATTAACGTTGTTCAGATCACAGAGCTGCGGCCTGGGGCCTCTATACCAAGGCCGGGCTTCATGCTGCGTGGCGGGGGCAGGACCCGGGAGGTCTGTGTTGGGGGCATTGGGGGGAGGGGGGTGCAGGACTCGGGAGGCCGTATCTGCTCGGCCTGTGCTGGGGGGCACGTAGTACCTTCCCAATTCGCAGTTGTTTTTAGGTTTTCGTTACTGACGTCCGCATCACTTGGTGGTGGGGGGGGGGGGGGCTTCAGTGGTGCAGCGTGCTATCCGTCCACCTGAAGCGCCTAGGCACCTCGTCAAAAGGTATGAGGCGCTATATAAATGTAACTTGACATTTGCGACATACTTTTTATTTAATTTCCCTACAGTAGAAAGGATACATTAAGTCTCCGTTCAAACCTACTCTCGTGTAGTTCTATTTGTAGCTTGATGCGAGAGTAGAGGTGTCTCTAAGCTCTGAGCGGGCAGCAGAGATGGAATTCGAGCGGGCAGCCTTGTGAAATTAATGAAGTTTCGCAAAACGTTCGTATGCCGCACGATGGAGCACCTAGAAGGCGTTTTCCTTCCATCATCCTCATTGGTGAGGACTATGGTGACACGAGAACATGAGCAGGGGTCATGGGTCAGGTCAGGTCTGGAAGCCGCGGGGTCAGAGTTTAGAGGCGCTGCGTTGGAACATGGTGTGTGCGCCAGTGAAATAGACCAACATTTTAATAGACTGCTGGGGGGACTTGCTTGCAACTTACTGGTCACCGGTTGAAACCTCAAATGGTTAACTCAGCCTTTGATCCTGGAAATGAATGAGTGAATGCAGAAGAGGTTAATAACACCTGTTATTAACGTGCTTCGAAGCCTAAGGCTACGAAGAGCTTAATTAGATCCGCTAATGGCAGTGCCCTGGAGCTACTAATTGCTAGATTTAATCAGATGTGCAGAACGGACCCCCAGATCCAACCTTTCTTTGTGTCATAGAACACACACGTGGGGGGCCTTGCCCGGGTGGGAGGGGCCATATCAAAGGCTGGTGGACAGCCGCTTGGAGGGGGGATATAGATTAGTATCTTAAAGAAAAGTCACAACCATACCCAGAAATGGCTCCGAGTACATTATAAGGAAACTTTGGGAATAACAACTTCGGTACAAATTACCATGGCTCCAAAGGGTTCATCTATTACAGGCAACCTTGCTATCTGGCTCAAGGCTCTACTGCAGGGGAGAAGCCAGAAAATTAAAATCCCCCCACTTTGAACCAAAGCTCTTATGGCACCAAGCAAGCGAAGCAAGTCATCGCTACCCTCCCCAGAAGAGCTCTCTTGTCTCTTGCGTCTATCAGTTCATCTTTTCTTCTTCCCATCCACCCACTGATATCCATTGTTTCACCTTTACATTCTGTCAGCTATTCATTCTTTAATCCATCACTCTGTATCGGACAATTTCAACTGTCCGCCCATCCATCTACAAACACAGCCATGAAATACATCTTCCCTTTCATTCATCCATCCATCCTTTCACTCATTCTTCTACCCTTTCACTTATCCATCCATCCTTGCTCTTGTCATTCACCCACCCACCATTTCACTTATCCATCCATTCACTCACCCTTTCACTCATCCATCCTTGCACTTATCCATCCATCCGCCATCACTCATCCACCCTTTTAATCCATCATCCTTCCCTGTCACTCATCCATCCATCAAATCATTCATCCTCCCTTTCTCCCATCCATCATCTCATCCATCCATCCATTTCCCTTTCACTTGTCCATCCATCATTTTATTCACTCATCCATCCTTTCTCCCATCATCATCCACCCATTCACTTATCCATCCATCCAGTTACCCTTTCACTCCTTCATCCAGCCAACCTTTCATCCATCAATCCATACTCCCTTTCACTAATCCATTCATTATTTCACTTCTCAATCCTTACTTCCATCTTTTCATGGATTCATCCATCCATCTATTCATCCACCCTTTCACTCATCCATCCATCGATTTACCCTTTCACTCATCCATTCTTTCACCCACCCACTCACCCATCCATCTATCCTTTCTCTCATCATCCATCCATCCACCCACCATTTCACGTATCCATTCATCCACTCACCCTTTCACTCACCCATCCTTACATACATCCTTTCACTCATCCTGCCATCATTTTGTTCATCCACCTACCCACCCTTTGATTCATCAATCCACCTTTCCACTCATCCATCAATCCACACCTTCACTCATCTATCTGTCCATCCTCCCTTTCACTCATCCATCCACTCTTTCACTCAGCTATCCATCCTTTCACTCTAATTTCCACACTTTCACCCATCCATCCATTTACCCGTTCTCTTATCCATTCATCCTTTCATTCACTTATCTATCCATCCATCCTTGCTTCCATCACCCATCCCTTTCACTCATCCATCCATCCACCCTTCCATCCATCCACTCTCTTACCCCCACCCATTTCATGTTAATTATGAGCGTTTGTCTGCCGAGTTGCAGAGAGAATAGGCCCCTCATCAACTCCACCTCTGCTGCAGCTGCTAAAGCAGGGGGGTTCACAACACCCGTGTTCACCTGAGAGGAAGACTCTAGTCTAATGGCAATATTTGGATTGTTAGTTTGTCTGGAGCTGGCCCACCTCTAATAGTTATCTTTTAGATCTCGGATTACCTGTTGACTATTGCTCTTTGGGCGGAGCCAGATCTTTTCAAAGGCTAGTCTATCCAAAATTGAGTGGATGTAAGGAAGCCATGGTAGAGCAGGTGTCCTTTAAGGCCCAAGTCATCTTTTAACAGTTGCGGCTGGTTTAGCGAATCAGTAGTTGGGGAAGGGGGGACGCGTGAGGGTGGGGTGGGGGTTAGGGGTGGATAAAAACATCACTTACATGTCAGCCGGCCAGCCGCTGCCGCTCTTCCTAGCTTCTGCCGGCATAGGAAGAAGGATATGCTCCCCTGAGCCAATAGTCACACACTGAGAAGTAGGAGAGTATAGATCGCTTTTTAAGAGAGGTAAAACTGGCAAAGTAAAATTCTTTGAAAAACTGCCCTCACCCACCAAAAATTGTGGCATACTTCATCATTGGGCTTCTAGACACACCTCTGCGTATACCAACGCATGAGGTGGAGCAATAGGGTGGGGGAGACAGTACAAACATATAGAAAAGGTCAGGCTCATAAAGGAAATAAGTGCAGACAGACTAATTAAAACTAACTCAGGGATATCCCAATATCTATTTTATTCATGGATTCCCTGGTCAGGGCTGAAAGGTATCTCAATACCAGTGGATGGAGGTGAAGCGGGTGGATTATGCACCATTCACCCTTCCACTTTGCAGAAAAGTCAACATGTTTCAGCCGGATATTGTGTCTTCCCCGGCTTTCTTCAGGACTGTTAGATCCCTTATCTTACTACCTTTCTTATGTACCTAAATTTGTATATTGATTACCGGCGCTGGGCGGGACACTGAGCCAGAAGCGAACCTTCCTTGATGAATGTGTGACTACAGGGGGTGGCCCTCATTCCTGCGCCAGTTCGAGCAGGTACTACAGTGAAGCTCGATCCCATATAGAGAGTGATTACAGGACCTACGTAAAATTACAGGTGTAGTAATCAATATACAAATCCACTAAGTTATATTGCAGGGGCTTAAACCGTGTGTTGGCATTGACCATCTGTACCCCCTCATGAACTTTCCTTCATTCAACCTCTGTCAGAGGCTCATCTACAAGTGTGTCCCACTTTTGCTGATTCTAGAGAGCATCATTCCATTGGTCGTCTCTTAGTGCTCTATTAAAATGGGAAACAAATTGTCTACCCTGCGCCATGTCTCCATGGAGCCTGCTTGTGCCCTTTTTTTACATTTTATTTTAGACATAGCCATCTCAATAGGTATCTCCTTCTTCATCTGCATAAAACATTTGCATGTTTCTTTCAAAATTCCGCTAATTTGGCAAGTCCAAGAGTCAGCCTACCATATGGTGATCTGGGGCAATTTATACTGTTTATGGCCCATTCACTGTCATGCGCAGGATAAAATCTTTTCACAAGAAAGAGCCAGCCATATTGTAACACAATTTAACAATGCTTGGTTTTCACTGTGATGTGTAAAGTGTATGCTTTATTCATGACATCAGTGGCAACACGTTTTGGAGAGTTGGCTATGTTAAAGGAACTTTTTATAATAGGTTTTGGGGGAGATTTACCAAATCTCCATGCAACGCAGCGCATCCCCCCACGAGACTGCGCTGCGTTGCCCGACAGGGAAGGAGCAGGAGAGTGCCTTATTTTCAAAGATCTGGCTCTCTCCTCCCCTTTCCATTGCGCCAGCACTGATTACAGCTGCCGTGCGCCATGCACCACCTTAGCGTCATAGCACTAGGGTGTTTGTGTGTGAACCTAGCATAGGTTTTGTACAGGAAGGGTACCCTTCAGGTACAAAATACTATGCCTAGACACGAGGGAAAGCTTTTCCCACACTGTATGCATGCCGCACAGTGCAGCACGCATGCCAAGTTGGAAAAGGAAGAAATGAAAGCATTTCTCCTTCCTGGTGCCTAATTTGAAAGGGCGCAGTTTCCTCACGCTAAACCCAGTCTACTGTATTTAGTAAATTGGGTTTAGCGTGAGAAACCTTGGGTGGCTACATGGGAATGCCCATGCACCACCCTTGGTCTGCCCCCATGGGGCAAAGTAATGCGAAGCAGCGCTATGCACTGCTTCTCATTATTTTTATGATATTTCCAGCTCTCAACAACTTTTGCACTGGAAAGTAAATTAGGAAAAAAAGATTTTGCGCTGTTTTGCGTCACTTTTGTGACGCAAACATGGTGCAAAATCCTAATAAATTTCCCCCTTTGTGTTTAATTTTTCAAAAATTATGTATTCCGTCTGCACTGTACCTTTTTCGGAACACATATTTCACTGGATAAAAACAATTTCTTCAGTTGTTCTTCAAGGCACTAGGGTCAGGTTTTCAATGGTGCAGCAGGTGCAGTGGCACAGGGGCCAAAAGCTGTAGGAAACCCACTGAACACCGATTATTTCTATATTTGACTACTAAACCAGCAATCACATGTGTCGTTACCTTGCAGGCACTAGGGTCACGATTTGAATTGTGCTGCAGGTACAGTAGCACAGGGGCCAAAAGCTCTTGGAAACCCAATGGTTGCCGATTATTGCTATATTTTACTACTAAACCAGCAGTCACAAGTGCAATTACTTTGCAGGCACTAAGGCCTTGTTTTGAATGGTGCAGGAGGGGCAGTGCCACAGGGGACAAAAGCTGTAGGAAACCCACTGAACATCAATTATTGTTATATTTTACTACTAAACAAGCAGTCACAAGTGATATTACCTTACAGGCAAAAGGGTCATTATTTGAATGGTGCAGCAGGTGCAATGGCACAGGGGCCAACATATCTGGGAAACCCACTGAACACAGAATATTGCTATATTTTTCTACTAAACAGGCAGTCTCAAGTGCAATTGCCTTGCATGCACTAGGTCCATAAATTGAATGGTGCAGCAGGTGCAGTGGCACAGGGGCCAAAAGGTCTAGGAAACCCACTGAGCACCGATTATAGGTAAATGTTACCATTAAACAATGTCAGGAGTGCTTTTATGGTTGTTTTGTATCCATTGAGCCCAAAGTAACACATAGCCTAAAGCATCACTATAATAAAAGCTGTAACTGATTGGACTTTTCTGTCTACCTACGTCTCATGTTACATTCGGCGCATTTATATGGCACATTTTCTGTTTCTGTATAGTCCTAAAATGCTTCTGAATCTTGGCACACTAACACCTTGGCAAGGGCATTCCAATACATTAGCACTTCAGCCTTTGTAAACACTATATAAATGCTTATAACTTACCATATGGCATTCCATGCCAAACATTGGCAAAGGCACTATGTCTCGCCCATGCGAGATCTATTGTCTTTGCCGATGTTGTTTTAGCCAAATAATGTAGCAGCGCCAGCTTCAGTGCAGAATTACTGAATATTGTTTTAAAAAGCACTATAATGCGGACGACGCTGTCTGTGTCATACAGCTTTTCTTTACATTACTTTCAGCCATTTGCAACGTAGCTAAAAATCAATAGCAAAGCCAATAAATCTCACATAGGCAAGACCCAGTGGCTTTGCCAGTGCTTGTTGTAAATTGAGATGATCTCAGCCCCCTGCCGTGTATTTGGTATCTCCGCACCAGAAACTATGGCATTGGATAAAAAATGGATGTATGGAGCCAATAATGCAACACCGTAGTGGAATAAGTGCCCAGAGATCTTACCTGGGCCTGGGGCCTTTCTCGTTTTCAAGATCTCAATGGCAGCCTGAGTATCTGCAGTAGTAGAAAAAACGATTCTCAACGGGCAAAGAGGCACTAGGGGTTACTGGAATGTTAAGTTTACCAACTGGGCTTGGCTCTAACATACATGTACAGGTGTACAGATTTCCAAAATGCAGGTAGATGGTAGAATGAAGTGAACAGTGGGAGTATTTCCCTCTCTGCTGCCGTGGGCAATTATATGCCAAAAGAAAGCCATATTTCTGTCGCAATAGCCTCGCCCCAGTTCCACTTACTTACATTAAAGTTACACTTGTAGTATGACCTGGCAGCTGTCATCGACGATGGAATGCATGATCTGATTGCTAGGATAAAGGAGGATTTGGCTTGGGAAAACGGAATAATAGATATCAGTAATGGGAATATTCCACTGAGGTCAGCAAAAGGTGCAATAACTGAATTAAAGATGTTGTATATCTTCATCAATGTCTGCTAACACTCACGGCCATTTAATCATCTTGCTGTTATTACCTGTTTGTGGCTCTACAGCAGTCGATCCACTATTTTCTGGGCAGGCCGTGATTAAATTGGCACTCATGCTAAGTTGCTTCTGTTTTGCCCAATAACGCGTTGTCCAGTAAGAAATTGTTGATCCTTTTTTTTTTTTTTTACTTCCCCTCTTGCAAAAGTATGTAATCTGGCTCTTTCAGATTTGGAACTACCATTATAGCCATGTAAACTCTGGGTAGGTGTCAACAGGGCGAGTCGTGAAGCCCCAACTATACAGGGTATGAACAAACCGGTATCACGCGATGGGATACCCCTTGCTTTGTCTTCCTTTTCGGTTACCAAATGCATAGTTTCCAGTGACTCAAAGATTATTTTAAAGTCACACCCAATGAAAAGTGGGGGCTTCAGATTTAAGCTGGGTAGATGATGATCCAAGATAGCAAGGGTCGGTGACTCCTTACTAGGTGATATTAAATGGATATATAGAGGATATATGTTTAACAACCCAGTACCCTTATTAAATTAATTTCTAGGATATCTGGGAACTCAACAGACAGAATTTTGAAATTCAGTTCAAACTTATTCTTACCCATACAATTTATCTACCAAACGTCCGCCCAGCAGCAAATGGACAGCCACTGATGAAATAGGTTTTAAAGCCAACCCTATAGACTGTTTCAGTCACCCAAGTGTCCTGAAATATTAAAACGTGGTAAATATCGACAAACTCAGACCACTCCGGGTAAACCAATTTCTGCCACAAGCTTGCCATATTCCAGGACAAGAACAGCAAAGGATGGGTACCACCCAGTTCCCTTGAGTAGATATATTTGGCTGCATTATGAGCCTCCCACAGTAACTTCACCCTCTCTCTGTGTACATGCCAGAATACTTGGGTCAGCCACTTTGGAATTTAATGAAGAAGCAGTTGGTATTATCTGTAAATGATGATGATCTGTGGGTGAGAGCGAGGGATTTAATATTTCATATGGCAGTCATTTAATATTTGTTAATGTTGTGGCCGATGGGCTTAACCTGGGAAGGATGCACGTTGCCTCAGGGCCAGCGGTGTTGCATTGACATGAAGGGCCAACTGTCCCAGGGCAGGAATAGAAAAGGGATTTATCTTGAGCTGAATCCCGAGGGAGTTTAGAGGAATAGTATATGCATCCAAGTACACAAGACCATCTCACAATCTCGACTCTGTAAGGGTTAACTTGATCATGTCATGGGTTTCCCAATTCCTGGATCTTCAATGAGTCCCTGTTATATCCAATCCAATCCAAAAATTCTTTATTTCGGCCATTTTAGGCCATAAAAGATGCAACAATAAAACCATTAACATAATATACAAATAAATATAGAATCACGTCAAAAAGGTCCATTGAGTTGCAAATGCAAATAAAAATAGTGTCCATATTTATAATTAGGAAAATAGTGAACACACAGTTTTCCCCAGTTTGCATTAGCTAGACATTAATTTACGCCTTCTCGTCCACATGGCTGTCAAGAACTTGCCTGTTATATCAGAGCGAACGAGGGAAAGATAGTTGTGTTAGGACCTAATCCGGTTAATCACCTTGTTTTTTAAGGAGTCACTGTCTTCCCTCATGAGCCCTCTCAACTTTGGGGCATTGACCCATGGCCCACGTCTGCCTCTCGTCCCATTAGATTTTTCAATGTGGACACAATGTAAAAGAGGTAGTGTACCAGTCGAAGTATTGGTATTAGTGCTGGGTTTGCATTCAGGGAAAACTGTTTTATTATCCTTAAAGTTATGGGAGTGGCAACTACCCAAGGGAGTCAGTTCTTCCTCCGGGATAGGGGGAAGCATAGTCTTCCTCTGCCCGTCTATTCGCTCATATGGAACACGTTGGGGCTTGTTAGGATTAATGCCAGTCAAGACCTTCTCCTTCCTTGTAGGTGACGTCTGCACCAGATCTTTCAGTTGTTTTAGGTTTTGCACTAACAAATCGAGCCTAGAGTTCAAGGAATAAGGTGTATTAGATGGAGCTTCCCTTTGCTGACCTGTGCGTTTCACTAAACTAGAAAAATGTTGATCTTCTGAAGCTAGTGCCAATAGAGGTAAATACCTGTTTGAACAGTTAACAGTTTTTCTTCTGGATATGTTGATAAAACTGTGCTATTTTATTATATTGACTAGGTAGTGACAAACTCTCCAATTAAATCATTAGTCTCATTAGGAGTACAATTCCCTGCTGCATGACCCGGGGTCTTGGGCATTCTACTTGCTCCCAGTAATAGCTCGGTCGCTTTTACTTGCCCATTTTGTACAACTAGGGTGCAAGTGCAACAAATAATCACTTTATATAGGGCTGCAACATTTAAATAAACACAAGCTACGGCAGGAGGTAAATAAAACAATCATAAATGTATATTTGTGTCTCTCAGAATATCCAAAATCATTTGATAAAACAAAAGTGTGAACACTAGGTCACTAATATGAAATTAATTATCTACATATAGTAACAAAAATCGACTTTTGGTGCAAAATCAAGGGAGTTGTCCAAGCTCAGACTTCTAGGCTCTGATTGGAGCAGGAAGACCCGGTATTCACCCGGGCACAGCCGGGGCACGTCCCGAGCTGAGGAAGTATCTTGCATTATTTATAGCCTATGTGGCCCTCCTTCTCAGCCCTGCTGTCTTGTGGGCTTTCTGGTTCTTTCAGCCCCTCCGTGAATGCAGCCGAACACCAGCACAACAAACAAATGTCAGTAACTGCACCCACCTGCAGGGTGATGTCTTGCGGATGGTTCATAGTATCCTCTTTTGCCATCTGATGTGTGCCTAAGTGGGAAGGGGGGACACTGACTGCACCACCTCTTTGTGGCACCGTCAGTGCACTCACTCCCTTGTCTTTGCGCCCTCGTCAGCTGTACAGCATTGCGTCAAATGCAAAGGCCCCAGGCCCCCATCTAAATGTGGGGAAGTCCCTGTGTGATCACGCCAGTGCAAAATCTGCATGGTGCAATCCATATTGTAGAAGGGACAGCACAAACATCTGCGCCCCATCTGTAAAACCAGAGTAACCCAAGAATGCAAGAAGTGAGCAAAAAAGCTTGTTGCCCCCCTGTGGTACATACTTCACCATGGCCACAGAATAGTTATTAACGGGGTTTATAGAATCTAATTTAATGCTTCTGTAGTTATTTCCAGTATTAATAATCGCTGGGTACTGAACAGCCGAAAAATAGGCATTGAGTATTATAAAAACAGAAGGACCCAATGATAAGACTAGAAGGTCATAACCTCTCTCAACAGGACTGTACACCACATGCCAATATATCACATTGAAAGTGGTATAGTCAGTATAGCTATGGCGATCTCCCCACATAACATAGCACAGCATTGGTGTTAGATCTGATGGGTATAGTCCATTACAACCTGGAAGGCTATAAACGAGAGCCAGAGCGAAGAGTTAGTGGGTGGTCATAGCATCTCTGTGTGGAGGAACCATCGCTAGACATGGTGCATCCCAAGCCTCAACCGCTAAACTCATGTAATCTCAATATTTATTGGTTGGTTCCACCTTGGCGATGAAATAACCAACAATGATATTCAAGAGGCTAGTACCCCCCAGACCCAGTGGTTTAATCAGTAGCTGCATTTTTGATTGCACCCTGAGGGTGCAGTTCCTAGGGGGACCCCTGGCCTCGATGTCCTCCGCCAAATCTTATTAACACCTAAACATCCTGTTGCAGGGAGATCTAGGAAACTACAGGCTGTTTGGCATTGCTGGCAGAGCTGCCTACAGCGCACTCATACCCTTCTACAGTATTCCCTGACCTTGCCATTGCGGGACTTGATGGCGATAAATAAAACAGGCGCATTAGGGGGGAGTACTAGGATGGACTACCTTTTTTCATAACCTGAGTGGGCGACCTTTATAGAGATGGGGAATTGCTATTGTTTGCAGAACTAACGGAGACGTTCGAGCTGCCCCCAGGGCAATTCCTATTACACAGCGCAGTGGCGACAAACTTACAGTGCCACTGTGGCACTGGAACAACTGAGCCCCCAGCTCACCAGGGTAGCTACATTGCACCAAGACAGGTAAAACACATGCGATCAAGCTACTTCACCGGACACTCAGGGCGGACATCAATAAACTCCTGGAAGAACTTCCATAGAAGTGGGAGAACGATATGGCGTGCCCTATAACAGAGACGCACTGGGCCTCGATCATAGGATCAACATCTACATGGTCTCCCGCAATGCTAGGTGCAAGATAATCAACTACTACTTTTTGCATAGGGTGTACCTCCCACCGGGAGCGATCATGGGAACGTACAGAGTACAAGCTGTGAGTTGTCCCTGGTGTGCGGAACAATGAGCAGAAATGCTCCACAGTATGGAGCTGTCCTACCCTGCATGACTATTGGGTGGGGGTGGTGGCTTTCATTACTGAGGTCACTCACAGAACATTGCCTTGCTGTCTACTGGGTGGGTTCCCCCGACCAGCCAAACAAAAGATAACCACTAGATTTGCGGACTTGGCATTAGTGTTGGCAGTGCGCAAAATTAATATGCGATGAAACACTTCCACAAGTCCCCGGCATACAAGTGGAAGGAGACTCTAATTCTATGGATGGGTTTTGAGGGAGCTGCACTCTCCCCGGAGGTGTGAAGGGGTCGTAGCGCGATTGATAGAGCAAGGGCCTGGGACGCCCTGGTGGAAGGCCTAAAGGGGCTCGATAATACCACACCTGACGGTTCTCAACCTCCTGATCTGAAATCGGACTCCTAATAAAACTCACTGTGAATGGGGATGGGAGATCATAGTTGGGGGGTTACCTGCCATCACTACTGGATGCATCTCCTCCTGACTCGGGCGGGGCTTATAATACCATGCTTCTGTAATTGTATTGAGGCGGGAATTTGGGGGGAGGGGCAGTTTGCATTTCGGGGTATTGTAGGCCTGGTTTATGTACTGAGTTGTCCTTGATCCATACATTCACTGTGTCATTTACTACTGTACGTTAACAATCCTAGCCTACTACCAGATGTATGCAATACAGTTGTATGTTTATTGTCTAAGAATCGGTCCTAACTTGTATTGCACTGTTTCTTGTTCTTTAAAAGCAATACAACTTTGGTTTTTTTTAAAAAAGAGGCTTATACCCTCCTGCTCCTCCACTATCTCTGCTTGTAGTCATTTATTTAATTGATTTTTTGTTGGAGACTCTGGTTGACTTGGATTCTCAGTTGTTCAGATTTTTAAAAAATTGAACATGACAATAAATGACGAAAATGTATAACATCAAGAGACTGCGTTGTAGTAAATGTAATCTTCAAATTAAGTTTTAGATTTATCCAGGTTACCCAGCCACCATAACAATGCCCCCTTTTATTCAGGGCCGCTTCAACGCCATTATTTGGAAAAAAGGATGGGAGACAATGCTCTTGTCTCATGCAGTAAACACATTCGCACTCTGGTCACCAAATTACACCAGTCCTCATGTATTATTTAATGCACTAAGCCTTCCACTTTACAATATATTAGCTGCGTTTTTAGAATGGCGCTTTTCAATGAGCATTGACAAGGAAGATCCAAGCCAAGCACAAGTGAACCATGGAGTGTTTCTCAATCTACCAGATTTAGGTCAGAACAGCTGAAAGGGCACCTCTGGCAGATGATGCAACAGACTTTGGCACAATATAATGAATCTCCCCAGGACAATAAGCCTTTATATTCAAGTCGGTGTCGCTCGTAAAACAAAACAGAAATGAGAATTTGGTTGTTAGTGACGTTAGAAGGGATGCATCTGTAGTCGATGGAGGAACGGCGAATGACCAAAGCCCATATTTCAAGGCAATCAGTCGTTGATTGGGAATGAGTAATCTGCTTTGCCCGTATCAGATATGACTTGTTTACCGGATAACAATTTTTTACATTTCAGAACAGTATATGCATTTATTAATTATCCACTTGTCCTCTCCTCACTTATCCTGCTCCATTTGTGGAGCGTCCACCTCTTAAAGGGAATCATCTTGAGACCCCTCTTTTTGCTTCAGACTGCAAAACGCAAGGATTTGCTCAAGTTAAAAAAGAAAAATCAGGTGGTTTCACCAGCTAGGTGGGATCACGCATGTATATTGTCACTGTAGGAGCACAATAGCCTTCAAGACAAGTGCGGGAATGCCCATGGTAATAACATCCCTACCACATCCATTCTAGGTCAGGCACATGCCTTCTTAACCCTGTAGACCGAGCAGTCGCACCTTGTTCACTTTGTTCCTGCAGATCCATACGACCGATATCGAGAAGAAATGTCCTTTTAGCGTCATGGCCCCTCAAGTGAAACTGAAACTTGCATGGGATCATCAGCACAAATTAAATTAAATTAAGTGTTAACAAACACAAAACAGTAGATTAACTTGGCCAACTCGGATCCCTGATATTCATAATTGTGAGCAGAACTACATAGCGCCAACATCATCGGAGGTTGACAGATGTACCCAAATGCATGCACATGTTCCACAATATACACGTAGTAAAAACAAAAGAAAGGGATGGGCGGTGCTACTGAGGAAGTGCTCCATGGAGTAGGGATGCTGGACAGTATGTAATCCCAGGTAAGGAAGCTAGAGAAGCTTCCCTCTGGGTCTAGGGTTTGAAAATCATGCACCAGGTTGAATACTGAATGATTGGGAATTACTTCCAGCCATTGAATTGCCAGACCTGACCCTCTCTCCACCGGGATCTTCTGCGACATGAAAGTCTGATATGTAGCAGCCGGATTCAAGGTGTTTTGTTCTTGCTGATGTAGCTAACTTTGTTGCCTAGTATGACCTGTGATAGGGTGGGTAACATGGTGGTCATAGGAATAGTTTTACCATCCTATGACCGATTAGAGTGTGGTTGCTGTTCAATAACATAACTTCTCTAAAGACAGAGGATATTAGGCAGTGTTTCTTTCAAAATAAACACATTTATGCTAGAAGAAAATCCTTTGAAGGACCCCTTTACTGCTCATTGTCCATCTAAACTCTTTCAGGTTTTATGGGGGTGCTATAGCACCTCCCGCACCCCTAGTTCCAGCACAGCTGCTTATGACCGTCTTATCGGGGAAACAAAGTGGTCTGGTGAATCCAATTCTCAAACGTTGACGTTCCAAATGACTGGCGTTCATCCTAAGATACGTTCACACTCTGCAGACAATTGGAGCACAAGGAACAAGCACCGGCAAAGCCAATAGGTCTCAGCTTTGGAACCTATTAGCTTTGTCAATGGTTTTTAGTCAGCTGGACAGCATCCCCATTGTTGTGCAGCATGGCCAAATGAGAAAATAAAAAAGCTATGATGTAGCTGCTTTAAAAAAAAAAATATATATATATATATATATTTACCAATTCGAATTAGATTGGCAAATAAAAAGAAAATGATGTGCAAAAGCAGATTTTTTCAAGGGCTGGTGAGGGGTAGCATTGTTGGCGGATGAGGCAGAGAAGCAATAGTGACAGCGAAGGAGGGTGAGGGAGGCAATACGGAGTGCGGGGGATGAAAGCAACATGGAGGGAGCGGATGAGGAGAAGAAACAATGGGCGGGATAGCAATGTTGAGTGTACGGGGTAGAAGCACACAGGCAAGAAAGCAATGGGTGATTAGACACAAGAGTGAGCGGAACATGGAAGGTGGCAGGTGTCACACGGGTGACGGTGAACAACACAGTGCAGAGTGAGAGAAGTACACAAGGGAGACAGTTGGAAAACACATACACTCTGGTGGAGTGCTTTACCAAAGGAAAAAAAGTAGTCCTTGAAAAGCAAGTAGTAGAAGTATAGATGCCAGCCAATGAAAAAAGATGGTAAAGAGGATATCCCTTATGTGAAAGACACCTGCACACGTTTGACAATCTGGGACATGAATCAAGAAGATGCCAAATCATAGGACAGAAAAGCAGCCAGCCAATGGAATGGAATGAGCTGGCTCAGTGGAGCTTATGTTCTTGGCAACCTCACAATATGTCAATATGTAAACTTGGCTTAATAATAAAAACGGCTTCAACCTTGACAAAGTATTTAACTTTACGGTCTCTTTAAAGCGCCAGGAGTGCTGCTTTTTCATACTTCTAAGCAACGTAGCTCTGCACCCCCCCCCCCCCCCCCCCCGCCTCTTCGACTAATGAAACGGCTCCTCCCTGAGGCACTGTCCATAAAGCAATATCGATCAACCATCAGCCAAGGGCAACCGCAAACCACACACATGGACTCTGCCGGTATTGTTTCACCATAGGTTATGAACTGAGTACATCACGTTCATATGAAGCTTCCTAACCATTGTGTTAAAAACGCTATAGCATCCCATGCAAGCCTGATGACGCCACAGGGTAAGCGTTGTGGGAAAGCAAACAGTCAGGCAACACAATGCCGCTTTAATAAGCTGGTTGCGCATTTCCCACTGTTGCCAAACCTTTACGGGTCCATGGCTGTTGCAAGAGTTACTCCCAGGCGCCTGGAGGTGTCACAGGCTAACACGGCCTCTGCTGCTTTCCCTGCCCTTTCTGGGATTTCTCTCGGCAGCATGAGGCTCTCGTGCGCACCTTGGAGTCTTGTGACGTCAGTCATCCCGGGGGCCAATCATTTCTAAGGACGTTCCGCGTTTTTTCAGATCCGGGATAGAGTATGGGAAATTCATCCCATTTTCCACAGGCCCTGCCTCTCTCATTATGAAAGCAACATTTCCGAGATGGATAATATTGTGTTGAAATGAACCGCAGGATTGGAAGCATGCAACCATGGGCGTCAATTCAGCGAAACCCCAGGGCTAGCGGAAGTGACATCACACGCCCTTTGACCTCCACTTTCACTCACATACAGACACAGAAATAGACACATATACACTCTCACACAAACACTCTAGTGGCAAGCACGCACACAAAATACATTTAAAAACATTTTTTACTTACCTCAGCTGCCATGGAAGGCAGCTTATTGTACTCCATTTTTTACACTACTAGTGATTATATATTGTATTTATGCACTATTAGTGTAATAAAAAATTGAGAGAAAATAAAGAGTGGCACCCCAGCTACCCCTGTGTTCCAGGCACTGACTTTTGTCAGCTCTGAGGCCAGGGGTCACAAATGCAGTGCTAGGGGTAGCAAAGGGCAAGCCAGGGGGTCGCAGCTGTGACCCCTGGTGACCCCCAAATGATGTCCATGCCTGCAACTGCCTTAGCACCTTATACCAAAAAGGCATGACCAAGCTGCATGTGTGCCCATTTACAAAGGACCCATCATCACCACTGCATTACTACCGTGTGGCATTACTGCAACTGGTATTACCAATGCCATAGGAATTGGCAATTTCTGGGATGAGGTATTGCTGCAGGATAATAAGGGATCCCCATATAGGTCCCTTGTGGAATAGGGACAACCATGCAGAAATTTCCTGCACCGCACAGATTTCCACATGGTATTCCTGTATCCCGCACCTTGTTCTGGGTAATCTCTCAGGAGTCCAGGGGCGGCTGGTAAACTTTGAAAGTGGTGAGAGTGTCGAAAGTGCCCAGTCGCCTCCCAAAAGCCCAAGATAAAAGAACAAGCATCATAATCACAAACTATATCACTGCACTGACATGCATTACACTAATATTTGGAATAAATAAAGTACATGTAAATGGTACTTCCCCACGGGCTGTGCGACCTCATCGGTGTTCTTCTGCATCCTGTGTAGGTGTAACTGCAGCCCCACTCTAGTGCTTAATTTGTAAAAAATATAGGTGCCAGAGCCCTCGTCACGAGGCCACTTCCGCCTGCACCGCCAATTGCCACTGTTCACTCTGCCAATTACATCAACAGCACAACTACTAAGTATCGCACTTCTACAAGTGTGACAGTTCTAACTATTCAAGGCCCTCAAAACTATAAGCATGGCTTGAGCGCCAGGTATTAATCATTTTTAATGCATATTGAATTAATAAACAACCGTTGTTGTGCTCGGCTCTAAATTAGATAAACAGCACCACCATATGGCAGACTGTCATAAGTGCTGATGTTGACAATTAAGTGACAGGGCCGAGCACCTGAAACTGCCAGCTCAAATTAAGCACTGCCCGCTCCTACGCTGCTCTCCTCACGCAGTGAACTGGCTCACCTTTGACCAAAGAAGGCACTGCAGATGAGCCCCATGAAGACCACTCACTCTGACCATATCTTCGTGACTCAAGTCGAATGTGATCCTAGATTTTTGATCATGGTTGCTCCATCCTCCCAACCTATCTGCCGACAAGATCTCAAACAATTTTGCCAGCATTGGATGCCTCTTAATCAGTGACTGGGTCCAACAACATGTTACTGGAGCCAAGGCTGTCCTGTCCATTTTTAGGATCCTTTAACTGGATACATAGCGGACCCTTAAAAAAGCACAGAGGTTTTAAAGTCATTAGTGGTTTTTACGAAGACAGATGTTTGCTGCCTTTAGCTCTGTACAAGGGTGGGGAGATCTTGGGAGCAGCAGTCAAGCACTTACACTTGTACCAGTCTATCACAAAAACTCTTTTGGAGTAAATATGTTGCTGAATCATTAACTTCGAAACTATACGATGTCTGCACATATGAACACAAGATATGTGATTGCTGCATTATGCTCATGAAGAGGCACTAATTGATTTTTTGTGCTGGTATATTTAGATTCTGTTCAAAGCCTTCCTGCCAGAGTTTTTCAGCAGTGCCAATTCTTTTCCTTGGGCACACACCAGCCTCCCCTGCACCTAGAACCAGTGGCGGCTGGCATCTATGGGGAGGGGGGTAGCGGGGGCGTGCATGCAAAATATTATAAATAAAATAAATAAATACGAAAGGTACCTAACACGTCGTCCTCACTCCAGCCCTCTTCTTTGCAGGAACTGGAACCGGATACTGGAGTTCCCTTGCAGCTCACATGCAGCATGTGAGCAGCCGCCCTGATTGGAGGGAGCGGCCTCACTCGGCGCTCCACAGCGCACTGGAGGCCCGCACTTACTCTCAACCCAGCTGTCTTAAGGCCGCTGGGTTGAGAGGTTTAAAATGTGCATGTGTGGCTGGCCATCACAAGAAGGCCAGCCAAAAAGCCAGGCGCACTTTAAACAGTGCATTAGACAGTCCACTCTCCTCCCTGCTGCTGTCAGCAGCGGCCCGCTCCCGTACGGACGCTCGGCTCGGAGTAGGGGATGAAAAAGAAAATGGTAATGAACTAAAATTTTATTTTTCTTCTCTGGGGCTTTGGGGAGGATTTAAGTGGGGTGACGCTCCTCCTCTCCAATGGAGGATGCATTCCTGACTAGAACGCTTCTGTGACAGGGCTGAAACAAGTGCACCACACATACTGTCTCAACCTGTGATCCTGAACAGTCTGCTCTGCTGTTTCTCTCTCTGTACTCCCATTCACAAGTGCTGTTGAACTCGTTCTCGGGTAACTCCTTTTTAGGTCCTTCCATATCATCACAGACTTGACGCCTAAATATGGCTCATGTGCTAAAAATCCTCCTTTTCTTGGCGCTGGTATAATTGAGGTGCCTGCTCACCAGCTACAATTAGAACTCTCCGGATATCCGTGAATCTTGTCTGTGAAAAGATAACACAGCTATAGGTGGCATTTCTGAGGCGATGTGTATGGCCATACGCTCCCACCCTAAATAGAAGTACTTGGTTTCTGAGATGGATGGACTTTGGATGCGCTACTTTCGCAACCGCATTTTAATAGGGAACAGACCCCTGTCCTATCCGCACCAGCCACCCCGTACGGCATACTAACGGAGAGAGAGACTATAGCACAGTGGCGGCTCCTACACTATGTCACCGGAGCATCGCCACTCCCCGCCAGCCTCAAAACTTGTAAAATAAAACGATAATAAAAGGGGTTTATTTGAATTTTATTTTTCAGGTTTTAAGGGCCGGCAAATCTTGGGGTGGGGCCATTGCTAAAGGAGTGATGAGAGGGAGTGTTGGGCAGTGCTATCAGTGCACATGTCGGTTTTGACGGCTGTCTCAGAACAGTCAAACCGACATGCACACTGAGCTATCTCCAAAACAGCTGCGTTGCTGGGTTGGTGAGAGCAAGCACAGACTCCCAGTCTCTCTGGTACAGCAAATTCACGATGCTCAGGCCAATCCTGATGCTGCTTTCAAGCTTGAGAGCAGCTTCGGGAGTGACCGCAGGGGACACTGGGAGCCTGTGTGCTGCAGTGAGGACACGAAGCAGAAGAGCGTCGAGCGGCAAGTAACTTCTTTTTTCCCTATTTTTTAAAAAGTTGTCTTCTGTGTCCGTTTCCCCCCAGCTCCCCGTCGTTGTCCCCCTGCGCCCCCACTCGACCCGCAGAACAGCCGCTACTGCTATAGCAGCGCCCCTTCCCAGTCTGCCACATGCACAGCGCACAGTATAATAACAGGGACTACCGCAGGGTCCCCCCTTCAGTTTGTATATTATTCGTGCACTTTTATATGGCACAGGTGTTTCTCAAATGCATAATGGAGGTTATATATAAATAAAATAAAAATAAGTCACAAACAGATAAAACTAAAGTAAGTTACTTAAGCTTTACCTTTGACGCTAGGATGTTACAAAAAAATAATCATTTGCTTGAAACGAAAAGAACGCACCAAAGGCAACAGCACGGACAATGCTCAAATGAGAGAGTGAGCGGGTCACAGCGCTGCCAGGAAGAGTACTCCACAACAATAGGAGAGGAAAAGGAGTAAGCTCAGCAGTAGGGAGGAAGCATGACACAACCCATTGGTCCTCAGGAAGACCTCAGTGGTCCCAGAGAATGTGGCAACAGTCCCCAACTAATCCAGACGCTACTCTCATGCTATTAACCAGCCGCGGTCTGTGCAGGTTACAGCGGTGGGCCGGTTAAGAGGAGATTTCGAGGGACGATGCCAAGGAAAAATTAATTAATTATTTCATTTTGCCTCTGCATCGTCCCTCAAAATCCCCCCTTACATGGCCCCACCACTGTTACCTGCACGTAACGCAGCTGCTATTACCCAGCATGAGAGAAGCACCAGGATTGGATGGAGCTGGTTGGCTGGACACTCTGTAGTGTAGTTCCTATTTCCCTAATATGCTCTGCGCATTGGAATAATATACCCTATAGATTTGGCAGCGGACCGAGGTCAGTTGGCCCCTATCGAGTATATTAAACTTAATTAATTTGTACCAGCTAACTCAGAGGCCACTAGAAACTCCTTGTAAACAAGAAGGGAGTAGTTTCTGGCAACCGCATAAACATGACAACTTTGTTGTGCATGCTTAGTTTATTCAGAGTTTACACAGAAAGAATAGACAAGCGTTTCAATAATAGTATTTATTGAGCACTCTTGTTTCTCGTGTAAGAGATATGAGCTGTTATAATCACAAGACAGTATGCGAGATATATTATGTACAGCGTAAGCAGTAGAAAGAAATAATACTGCGCTAGCATTATCTTTTAGCTATGATACATATATTCATATACATAAACAACATAGGCTAGAAATGCGAGTACTCATAAGATGCTTCTCTAACTAGTTCTACCCCAGTGTACCTAACCTAAGTGTAGTACTATGTAAGAAGTAGGTGCTGTATTCTATAGGATGTTATTCTATAGTTTAGTATAGTATGCCAAGAGTCCCTCTAGGTTCTAGTCAGCTCCATACCTTGAGAATGAGAGAGGTGGGAATCTCTTTCCGGGTCTCGAACTCTAACACCCCATGAAGGGAGTTAGAACACTGGAAGCAGGATTCTCTGCGAGCAGGGATGACAGCGTCTCTTGTCAGTGAGCCAGGTCAGGACACGGGCTCCCTTAAAGTCGAGGTCTCCTCCTACTTGCTTGGGCAAGGGAAGGTATATTTATACCTGGTAGGTGCCTTGGAATGTTAGCATTGACAAAGTCGGGCAGAGGAAGACGTCAGGAATGAACCCTTATGGAATAGTGGTTCATACATAATAAATGAGTTCTTCGAGAAATCAATAATCCTGTGCTAGGGGAACTCCCAAGAGCTTAAGGGTCTGGTTTCTTAGAACTCGTTGTGACGTTGGGATGGACGGATGTAGGTGACCATGCCTGTAATTGGATAGCATGGCTAATGCCTAAAAAAGGACTGGGATCTTATGCCTATATAAGGGCAATGCGAATTGTGCCTCTATAAGGACACGTATCAGGAAAACCTAAATACGGACACCTAAAGTGGAATACAACAACTCCTTCAGGCCCTGGAGGACTGTGCTTGCTCTCCACAGAGCTGTCTAAGACAGCTCGGGTTGGAGAGTTTCAAAGTGCGCATGTCAGGCTGACTGTTGCAAGACAGGTGGCCAAACTGACGAGCACTTAAGATTGTCTGGCCAGCCACTGCTCCAATCCACCATGCTGCCAATTCGCAGCAGTGGACACGCCCCACATTTCTCGCTTCCCAGGAGCAGGCTGTGGCATGCATCAGTGAAAAATAAAATGGCATTGAAGTTATTTTATTGCCATTTTATTTTTCACATTTGCTACGCGTAGCTCGCAGCGGGCAGCGCTCCTCCGCCCTCATGAAAAAAACGTCGCTGGTGAAAATGGTATGCAGCATGCTCTCGCACAAAAGTTGCACGGGATACCAGGTTTTTAAACAGTTTTTAAAGTAACGTGGGCAGGGACGTAGCTTGGTCAGTAAGATTGGGGGGCAGAGAAGTCAGCTTCAAATTCCCCAACTATCAATCTGGCATATCCTGGTAAAATACAATATTTGAGAAGCAGGGCATGAGCTTGCTTAAGGGGCAGTGGGAAGGGATAGCACTGCGGATTGTTAGGGTTACTTAAAAGACAATATGTCATAAAATAACGAATAGTTTTATGAACTTCAAAACAGAGAGTAGAAAAAGAGAGACAGTGTGTGTGTATGTTTTTCTCAGTGTGCGCATGTAAAAATCCTAGGTGAAATCCAACAGCCACCTCACCATACCTGACTGAAAGCACCTGTTCTCAACTATTTAGAAGAGAATACATTTATTGGGGGTGGTTTTTTTATTTGCTTTATTTTTGGGGGAGTTTTATATAGTGCTGACCTGGCCCGGGGGTATCGGAGCACTTTACAACAGTGTTTCATAATAGTTACTTAGTAGAGCTGTCTTAAACATAAAGTTCGGCAGTCCAAGAGTGCTGAGGTTTCTTGAGGAAGTGGTGGAGTTCTGAGGTAGCCTCGTTGAATGCCCCCCTGAACGCAGGGAACGCCGCTTACAAAGCACATGTTGCCTCAGTACACATCAGTGTTTCTTTGCACACAACATAGTTTGATTGTTACCACAAAATATTTTCTGATCATACCAATCTCCTGCAGGTGAAAATAAGTAAGTGGGAGAAACAATCACATGAAAAACTTTTATCAGGGTTTACGTGAAATTATGCTTGCATATTAAACATTTTGTCCAGGTCTAGTTTAAGTAAGCCTTTCAATTGGTAGCTAACTGTGGTCAAGGTGCTGTTTTTAGGTTGGGCTTGACAGCACAGCTTTTAACAGACCATCAGTGGCAGCTTACCATGATGTTAAGTGGTAGGGAGGCAGGAGGGGGGAAATAAATGCATTAAAAGAAATATATATATATATAAAAAAATAATAATTGTGATTTACTTGACACTGTGCCTTCCTCCTATCCTGATCCCTGACTGGCGTACACTGCGCAGGCTCCCAGATGCCAACCCCCAGCACTGCTCTGATGCCGGGATTGCTATTCTCAACATGAGTGCAGCGCCAAGATTGGTCTGAGCGGCCTGCTTCACCGCTCAGACAGTGCCTGGGAGCCTGTGACTTTTCGCCACCCAGCTGTACAACACAGAGAAATTGAGAAATGCTAAGTGTGTATGACTGTTTGGCCGTACTAAAACTGCCGGCCAAACCGTTATGCGCACTTAGTAGTGCCCACAACTCCTCCTCCTCCTCCTGAAGCTCAGGAGGATGGCCCAGCCCGTCCGCAACTCAGCTAAACAGCAGTGGCAACTGCGAAAAAAAAATGATAATAAAATAATTTTATTATCATTTTATTTTTCACTCTTCGCTCTGCTGGGTAGCAGCAGTGGGCCGACGCTCCTCCGCCATAGTGGAGGAGCCGCCCCTGCAGACCGTACTTGATTAGCCGAACAGGAGCTTTTAAAAGCAGTACCGAGAGAGTGGTTTAGGCTCTGCCCACATGTTTATCTTCCTCTGTCCATGTTTTTGATTGGGCAGAAGATGTGTGTTCCAGCTATAAAAGAACTTTGCCTTGTGGAATGGATCGTGCTTAATATAATTGAGCAGGTTATTGTGACAAGCCAATGATCAGGCTCCTCTGTCTAATATAAAATATTATGAGAAAGACAGGAGGCCTCTAAGAGTAGATGGATTATTATCACACTGATGTAAAGTCTGTAGAGCGGGGTCTCTTGCAGATTAGTATGATAAGCAAGGGTTTTGGTGCTGTTTACCGCCTCTGACAAAGCGTGTAGATATATGATTTGCACTTTTGCTAATTCTGCTTAACTTTGCATATCGTTTCATCTACTGCAAATGTGTACATATTTGTTATATTATGACTTTATGCCTGATGGTGGCCATTTGGGAAAGCTGAGAATCCTCCTTAGGCCCTCTGAAGAGGGGTTGTGCGTTGTTTTGCTAACTGTAAGTGGATATATTTTTGTAGTTTTACAATTTTATCCCTGATGAGTACTTTGTGGCAAAGTGTATGATCAATGCTATAGGGATGAGTTGGTTATGGGGACCAGCCAATGACACAGCCAATAGCCTGGTTTGTTCATTGGTAAAAGTTATGTCAGATGCCATACCATAGGTCTGATCTGTATAATATATATAAAAAAAAGTTACAACAAAAGCAGTAGGGCTGACTTATTTATTAGGAAAAGCACACATTAAAGGCAGTATGCCTTTCATTACACTCGCTTAAAGTCTGCCGACAGGTATTTTGTTACAGGGATCCTCAGACTGCCATACCAGGCAAGGGTTTTAGTACTAGTTATCTCCTTTGACAAACCCTGTAGCTAGAATACGTGCACTGTGATAATACTGGTTAGACGCTCTTAGGAGGGGCTGTATGTTGTTTTGCCTGTATAACTTTGTACATATGTGTGTTTTTATGACTGTATGCATGATGGCTGCCTTGTCGGAAAGCCTATGCTCAGTACTGTAGGTCTGAGTTGGTTATGGCAACAAGACAATGATAAAGGCTGAATAGTTTGTTGGGAAATTTATGCCAGATGCTATAGAGCCACAGTAAGACTGACCCATTTCTTGGTAAAGGCATATTTTAAAGCTAATGTAGTTGAATGTTATTACATTTTGTTTCCACTTTGCACAATACCATACCAAGATGGCTGACACGTGCTAGGTTTATATTTTTACCTATTTTTATTAAAAGCACATGCCCGCCACATTTAAGCAGCAGCAATGTTTTCTTTTTTCTACTTTCATTCTTTAGTTTATATCACATATTCTTTTTGAGTTTTGTGTGTGTTTTACTGTAAGTTTGTGAGAGGGTGAATGCCAGAACGAATCTGAGGGTGGACGAATACATGTACATGTACAGGGATGAGTGGCAGAGTGCATTTACGGCAGACGGTAATTGACTCCTGAGGCGGAAGCCGGGAGTGTTGTTTGTTTTTTAAAAGTGTATTCTTGGTTTTTAACTTAGTGGTGACCTTACCCTCTGGTGAACACTTTCTCCCGCACAGCCGATCCAGGCGCTGCTACGGGTCTCTGAAGGTTTGCCGCCATTCTGGGGAAGCTCTGAGGCCAGGCCACGCCCATTGCCGTTAGGCCACGCCCCTTCCCCTCTCAATCGATGAGTCGCCCCCGGCCGCGCAGCCTGTGGCGCGCCAAATGCAAGCCCGTCTGCGCCCGCCCGCACCAGGCCGGGTCCCGGGGCCCCCCACCTTGATTGTCCCCTTTCCTATTTACCTGAGCAGCTCCTGGCACTTCATGGTGACTGGCCTATTAGTCCTTCCACTCTGGCCCTGATCAATTCCCTTGGAATCGCCCAGCCCGATCGCGCTAATTTCTCATGCCCGCTCCCTAGTCCTCGTAAGGAGGTGTTTCGTCCTGCCCCTTCTCTCTCCCGCCCTAAGTACTCTGATAGCCTCCCCCCTACTACGGCTTTAGTCTCTCTCCTTAACACCCGGTCCGCGGTCAAGCACCTATTAGAGCTCCTTGACCTCCTTGATACCACCAAACCTGAGATCTTGTTTCTTACTGAAACTTGGTACTCTGGTGCTTCCCTCCCCGATATCCTTACTTCCCTGCCGGATTCCTACTACATCCTCCGCGCCGACCGCCCTGAGGGGAAGTCCGGCGGTGGAGTGGCTATGATAGTACGCTCTACCTTTCAATTCCAGCCCCTTCACCACCCTCTCATTTCCTCCATTGACTTTCTGGCTGTACACTCTACGAACCTTGCCATCCCACTTACTTTTGTACTCCTTTACCGCCCCCCTCATCCTATGCCTCACTTTATCCCAGCCCTACAGGACTTACTAGCCACTTTGGTGGTCAACAACTCTGCGGTCCTCCTACTGGGTGATTTTAACTTCTGGCTGGATGACCCACGCGAAGACACCATATCTAAAGACTTTTCCGACACTCTCCACTGCCTTAACTTTACCCCTCACATTTCTTCCCCTACCCACATTCAGGGGCACACCCTTGATCAAGTTTGGTCTACCAACCTGTCAATCTGTCCGCCTACAATATCCCCCTGCGTCTGGTCCGACCATTTCTTGATTACTTTTTCCATTCCTCTAGGAGAGATTAACATCCCCCCTCTTCCCAAAAACAGCTATGCTTGCAACTGGAACAGGGTGGATCTGACCGCCTTAGGTCAGTCCTTAGCCTCCTCCGCCCCTACCCTGACAGACTTGTCTCTTAATCGCCAGGTAGCCACTATTGATAATTGGCTCCTAGAGGCCTGCAACCGCCTCTTAGACGGGTCAGAACGCGCCGCTCCCAGGATGCCAACAGATGGTTTTCTAATTCTCTAAAAAACCAGAAGCTGGCACTCCGGCAGGCTGAGCGCCAATGGCGTCGTAGATACTGCCCTGACCTTAAGATCCTCTACCTGTCTCTACTTAGGGCTTATAAAAAAGCTATACTCGCCGCCAAGCTAGAATACATTTCCCAGAAAATCCATCTGGCAGCTTACAAATCTAAGGAGATATTCGCATTTGTTCACGAGTTGGCTACCTCCGATAGAGTTGCACCTAGACCCATTCCTTCCCAACTTCTCTGCAACTCCCTCAATGATTTTTTTATTGCAAAGATCGCCACTATAAAACAGAACATTCCTATGCCACCTCCCCTGTTTTCTTGCCCCCCTTTACCCCCGCCCCCTTCCTCTCTTGACCAATTCCCCCTGATTTCAGAAGAGGCTTTTTGTACTCTCCTGGGTAAAGTTAAAACTGGCTCCCCCGCGGATGTCTGCCCTGCACATATCCTAAGAGAGATCTTTTCCCACTGCCCAGCCCCCCCTATTACCCTGCTCAACACTTCTATTACCTCAGGAATTGTACCTGATGTTTTTAAAGCAGCCACGGTCATCCACATTATTAAAAAAAACGGTGCTGATCCTACTGTCCCCTCTAACTTCAGACCCATTTCGCTCCTCCCACTCCTGGCCAAGATCCTGGAGAGCCATATCACTTCCTCTCTCTCCACCTACATTGAGGCCCATCATCTCCTAGCGGACCACCAGGCCGGTTTCCGGCCTGCACATTCTACGGAATCTGTTGTTCTATCAGTGATCGATGAACTCAGACGCAGTGCCGACACTAATTCCCCCCAGGTCTTAGTCCTTCTTGACCTCTCCGCCGCCTTTGACACGGTCGACCATTCCATCCTCCTCGACCGTGTCAAGGGCACCGGCCTACGGGGGTCGGCCCTTACCTGGCTCACCTCTTTCCTCGCAGGCCGGATCCAGGCTGTTCATTTGGATGGCTTCTTTGCACCCACCTGCTCTGTCCCTTGCGGGGTGCCTCAAGGCTCCTCCCTTTCCCCCCTCTTATTCAACCTTTACATACATCCCCTCATTGCTGCTTTACAGGATATGGAGGTCATGGCGTTCAATTACGCTGATGACCTCCCCTCTCCTGACTCAGTCTCCAGGGTTCACTCCACTCTTACTTTCATCTACAATTGGATGAACCTCAATCATTTCAAATTGAACCCCGATAAGACGGAGCTGGTTCTCATTGGTGGCTCCCTCAATCCTTGGTCCCCTGCATTTTGGCCCCCCATCTTTGGCTCCCCCCCCCCCCCCCCCCGTTCCCTCTGCCTCTGTTAAAACTTTGGGCATCAAAGTCAGTCAGGATCTCTCTCTGCGTCCCCAGATAAGCTCGGCAGTCTCCTTTTGCCTTCTGGCTTTAAGAACTATCCAGAAAGTTTCGCGTTACTTCACGGTCGAAGCCCTTAAACTCATTGTTTTGGCAATGATCTTGTCTCGCCTAGATTATGGGAATGCCCTGTATGTGGGCATTCCTGCCTACGAGTGCCGTCGCCTGCAGCTTGTCCAAAATCAAGCGGCTCGCCTCATCTATCGGCTTCCCAAATCTAGTCATACCACCCCCCTGCTTAAGTCTTTCCACTGGCTCCCCATTAGGGAACGCTCGCTTTTCAAGATGGGCTGTTTGACCTTCATGTCTCTAGCTGGTACTGCTCCTGCTTTCATCAGATCTATGATCAATGCATATGTTCCTGCCAGAAATCTTCGTTCCTCCACCCAGTTTCTTCTCCTTGTCCCCAGTTTCCGCAAGAAGAAATCAGGTGGTTCTAGGTTTTCGACACTTGCTCCCCACTTCTGGAATACACTCCCTTTGGCGATCAGGTCCATTCTCTCCTATTTGGACTTTCGGGCAGCCCTGAAATCCCATCTCTTTTCCTCTGTCTATCCCTCTTAATCTTTCTCTCCGTTCTTTCCTCAGTTCTTCTTTTCCCATCTGCAGCGCCAAGAAACCGCTTGGTATTAGAGCGCTTTACAAATCCCTTTCAACTTCATTTATGATAAGTTATGGAGCACCTAAACTGAGAAGTGACTGAAGAGATACTTTTAGGTTTAAGCCAGACCTATTGCATTGCCAGTTGTTGTTTAATGGGCGATCTTCACTTGTCCAGATGGTGTCTTTTGTTCATAGCCAGGCTGCTGTTGAGCTTTCCTGCTCTTAACTGCCTGGTGTTGGGAAACGCCAGAGATAGTTTGTTTTTAAAAATTGGTCTAAATAAAGTCACATTTTAAGGGGCTAATTCTGCTACTCCATTAGGTTCTTTTTTAATAGGAAAAAAAGTGTACACACGTGTATGGACAGAATTTTTTTTTTCTCTTTGTCTGCCCTAGAAAGACTTCTAGCTTTTAAAACCTATGTTCTGCTTTTTTGGCCTACTAAAATGAAGGAATGTTATTGTAAGTTTATAACGGCAGAGACAGTTTCATGTAACTTCTCATTTACAAAGCCAAAATTGACAGTCGTCTGGCCTATAGAACATGTTTGAAGCCTGAGAGGCTCTAGTAGCTAAAGGGATACATTTGTGCCGGATTTTGAGGATAACCACTGACTACATAAATTCATTTCATTTAGATCATTGTTTCCACATTTGTTATGTGACTATTCGGAAAATATGGCATGAATGTGGCTTTTGTGCATTTATTTGGGACACCCCTATTCTAACTCGTCACCTAGGCAAATGGGCTTACCTAGTGGTACTTATTTCATCTTATAATAACAGGAATCAGGCCATCTGAAATGTTAGCTCTTTCATTAACTGTTTTATTTAAATTGTTATTCCTTGTGTTGGGTTCTTCTTTCTTACGTTTTCATTTGATGCCAGCTTTGCTTGGAGGGGTATTTTAATGTCTTCCGCTGGGTCTCTACAAGTGTTTCTGATTTGTTCAGGTATGTTATGCTCTGACATGCTATGGTTAAGTGTGGTGTGGTTCAGTATATTATTGTATGGTAGGTATTGTGTGGCATTGATGGTATAATGCAGTGTGGTATAGTGTTGAGTGTTATGGTGTAGGATGGTATGGTCTGGAATGGTAAGCCGATGGTATGGTAAAGGCCCCAATGGATGTATATTGAAGGTACCTTTTTTAGCAAACGCAAATGAGAGACTGTTTGCCACTCTGGGATCTGTTGACCTTCCATGTGAGTTCCTGTCAATACTGTTATTGTTTTTCGTGAGGCAGGCATTGGTGATCTCTCTTCTTAGTTTTAAAGAATTTCAAGTCTGATACGAAATTTCCCGTGCACATGGACTAAAGCTAGAGAGGTTTCGTAGCTGATTGACTGATTAGTACCTGGCAGATAATATCCTTTTAACCTTGCCAAACAGTACATTGCAAACCAAATATTGTCACAGGCCACTTCTCATTGTCTGTATACGTGTCATGCTGATGTGGCCGGAAGGGCAGCACGTTGGTGCTACGTAATTTACCAAGATAATAAATGTATAGGCAGTAAAGCCAGTGGCGGCAATAAGTTGAGCAGGGTGTTGGGTGGGCCACACACACACACACATACATACTCACACTCATCAATCTACATGCACCCTCAATCACAACCATGCATTCACAAGTTCACATACACCCACCATTCACAATCACATACAGAAACGCATTCACATGAGGCATGCACAAATACACATACAGTCATACGTACTCAGATGCACCAAACGTTGAAAAAGAAAAAACTTACCTACCTGGCTGGAGCGGCTATCTCGGGTGGCGGAAGGGATGCCTCTGTGGTTCCTGGAGGATGGAGACTGCCGCCTCCTCTCGTTGGCTGACCTTGGTATGGGCCAGCCAATGTGAAGAGGAGGCAGCTCTTTACTCATCACAGAGTGCCATGGGATCAGTGAGACTGCTGACCTGACCCCACTCTGTAAAGAGGCGTCATGATAGACACATGGACCTGGGCTTTTTAAGGCTTAAAACGGAAGCGCCCAGGGCCAAGTCTATCAGTGATGCTCCTCCTCGTCATGAGAGGGGAGGACCTCCAAGCGCTTTGCCAGACTTAGGAGATCACGCCCACAGGGCTGTGAAATCCTCAGCCTGACAAAGTTCAACTCGGGCAGCTAGGTGCCTGCGTATTTAGTGCATGTCTAGCTCCTGGCTGCCTCACTTGAACATGAAGAACGTCTGTAAGGCTGACCTTTGCTCCGTTTGCACAAAGGTAGGGCGGCAGGGTCCCTCCATCCTTAAAGACAGATGCAACTGGGTAAAGCTTCAGAGTAGGAACAATATGTTGTGGGCTGGGCTATGTAGTGGATGCATCTGGGGCCATGTTCCCCTTCAGCATCAATGAACACCAGAGGGAGGTCACCTCTCAGAACCTCATTACAAGTGCACCAGTAACCGCATTTTTGGCAGAAACCTCCTGTCTTTGGCCAAAGTGGGAATACAGCCAGCCTGCTAGGCACATATTGAGCAACCAAATACAGCTGGAAACCTGTGAGTTTGTAACCATTTACAGGCTCTGATATGTTCATTTCCCTCTCTGGAACCGGTCAGAGTTCCACTCATGAAAAGGGTGGAAGTAACTTCTTTTTCAGACTCGGAAGGGAATCTGTTCTCTTCCAAAATAGAAAGTATTTTGGGGGAAGGGTTTTCTCCGGAGGGAAATAGGTTTCCACCATGTAGGAAATATAAGGAAAAAATGCAGTGCTTAATTTGAGCTGGTGGTTTCCAGTGCTCAGCACCGGCACTTAGTCATCAACACCAGCACTTTTCATGAGCACCAGTTAAGAACACATTCATTTTTGGTAGGCAGGGGAAGATTAAGTGATTTGCCCAGAATCACAGGATGTTGAGCCAACGCTGAGACTCAAACCTGGTTTATCAGCTCTAAAGTCAGCAGCACTGACCATTACACCACATCCACTCCCCACTCTCATGGTTAGTAGCCGGGTCTGTTTTAGACAACGCTAACAGGAGAAATGGGCTGGTGCAAGCTGCTTCCTGATGAGGGACCCGGCACTTAATATTTTACAAATTAACCACTGAAAAAATGTACATTTCCCAAATCGGGCTGCATTTCCCCATTGCATAAACATCATATGGTAGTCTGAGTTGTACGCCTGGAAATCCGTGCCAGGTGCAGCTCTCCAGGCGCAGCTCTGGGAATCTTTGTGAATTGGATATAGTATATTCAAACAGGGATGTAAATTCCTGTGTGTACTGTTACACTTTATTTTGTGAATTGGACACAAGGCCTAAACTACCACATTGCAATGGGGCCTTATTAAAGACATACACTTATGCACCAGCCTCTTCCTCCACCCTGCTGGCCTCGCGACTAATATTCATGGCTTTCTCTGTTAAGACTGTACCATTTGGGTACCTTTGATGGGGATTTATGAAAGACTTCTGGACAGTCGACCTCCGCCTATTCTGAACTCCCTGTTTACCCTTGCACCCACCGCACCCCTGGACAAAGATATATCTACATATCTGCTTTCTAGAGGTTGAGCCAGAATCACACCACCTTTAGACCTTGCTTTTGTTACAGCTGTACCCTCATATAACCCAGGCCACTGGAATAATGCGATTCTGTGGCCACAGCGATTTCTGCATAGTTATGGATTTGCCACATTTGCCACATAATCCATCATCTGCTCCATAATCTGCAGATATTAACAAAAAAAATTCTAGTTCAAATGGATCAAAAGTTACTAAAACTATGGCAAATCAGGTTCATGTGCAATGGGAGGCCCTTCTCAAAAGATGACTGGTCATCTTTCAGTCATTTATTACTGTATTTTAATATTCAATTGCTACTTATAATATGAAACTTTCTCAGACAGTGTTACCAGGAGTAAAAATGACAAAATAATGAAGTAACACTTTCACAATGTGCAATATTACGCCAAATAATTTGCCTTTTCTCGCTGCATAATTTAGTCAACCCTGCCGCATAATTTGATTCTCCGCTCCCGGATAACTTCAGTGGCCCTGCATAAAACTCCTGCTCTGTGACGACTACCCTGTGTGTGCCACACTTTACAAAATCCTAACATAAATAAATCACAACAGTACCCCTGGTGCACTTTCAAGCGCTGGAAAATTTAAATTTAATTAAAAATACCAAAAGCTCATTTTTGAGATGCTGGACCGCCTGTATGGCATTTTAAGGTCAGTGTTAAAGAGCATAACGTTTCCTAAGACGAACAGTAATGCCTGTGGCTGGCTTATCCTTTCCAACTGTGTGGCTAAAATGTCACACATCAAATCCCACTTCACAACCATAGCGATACCCAGGGAGTATGGTGAATGGTGTTCAAAGGCATGCTAAACGCCCCCCTTCGAGTCACAAAATTACTGAAAAATGCAATAAGGTTACCCAAACCAGGAGACTGGATTTAAAAAATAGGTATTCTGAAGCCCTCAGAATCTGCTTGGCGGGCCGTTTTGCACAGCGGGTGTCCTGTAGGGAAGCCCCTCTGCGCATTAGCCCTCTCAAGGATACCAACTCTGAGAGATCTGCTGAGTCCTGCAAAGAGTTGTCCTGGTATTGGAAAGACACAACGAGATGTCCATGTCGCTGCATCGCTTACTTCCTCACAAGGGCTGAAATAGTCCATAGGTCTTTTAAAGGGGTCAAATGGATATTTCTTTCCGTGTGCTTACATTGAATCACATATACGATAAACACAACATATTGTGTAACACGGGTGCTGATAAACATGGGAGAATATCTATTGATACGTACAGCCAAGGGGCCACTCTGTTGCTAAGAACCCAGTTTCTCGTGAAGGATAACTCCCTGTTCTGGTTCCAGGGGGCCTGTTCTCGTTCTGGTTGGGCACTACACGCTCCCGGGGCAACTGTGTCATTGTCAGGCCTTTGGAGAAAAATTATATCAAATGACGAACCTCATGGTGAGAACTTTGTATCTCTTAACCTTCAGTGATTAAAAAAATAAATACATATTAGCCAACTTGAAGAACAATCTTTCTGTGTGAGGAGGGTGTGGGGCCTTGAAGGGGCGGGGCTTCATGCTGAGAAGTACCTACGAGCCTCTTTTGAACCCCACGCCGCCCCCAGACCCCCTCCTCCCCCCAAAAAAGAGAACGCTTGCTGAGGCTGGTGCCCATGTCCTGAGGTGTTTTCACACCCCTTAATAGATGTCGGCAGTTCAAAGCCTCAGAAAATGAAGTGGAACGCCATTATTTACAGTGATTTGTAGCTCATTTTACCTGCCACCGTGTGATATTGACTCCTCACCGGGAGACCCCGTGATGGGAGCCAATACTGTGTGTTACACAGTGGCACCGTGTGAGTTGGCAGGTATGAAAACATACTGCAATGAGGCCAGAATTCAAACCCCCACCCCACATCTACACAAATCAATAAAGATGCACGATCGCAGGAGCAATGTTTTAGCTGCAAAATTTCAAAGACAAGTGGCCATATTTAACAAGGGGAGCACTTGTAAGATGAAAGTAGGAATTAAAACATTAGCAATTTATTATAATGCAGAGCTTGCTGAAGAGGTGTATGCATTCCTAGTAATGCAGACAGCGGGCATTGCCATTCAGCAAATGAATGGGTTTCGTTTTCTCGACCTGGGAAGCATGAGTGTCCCTGTTATCCTGCTGGGACTGGAACTTGTGACTTGCAAGTTGCAGAAAGGCCTTAGCTGTGGCCACAGTAACCCTAGGAGGGCCAACTTTCCAGAGGCGGTAATAGGCACACACTGTGAGCTAATATTATCAAGATTGGTGTGCAGGCGGGTATTTAATAGGGTGTCCTAAGACCATGCAAAGTGTGCAGTCTGGGCAAGCTAGATAGGCCATATATGCCAGCCCGGTATACACACACAGGGAGTCCAAAGTTGGTTCCCTCGACAAGAGACAAGACTGATTTTATTAATAAATTCACTAGATAAAATGAAATATAAAGATTTGAATTGTCGCTATTGACCTGGGCAGCGGCTACCCTGAAAATCTGCCATGAGTTTGGCACCTTTCACCAACAGCAGCCAGCACGTATGGTAATGCCTTGTTCTGTTTTGGTATAGCACTTATGCCTTTTCTAAGCGCTGCAAATAACTGCTGTTACTGTTACCCCATTTAGTGGCGCTCAGTTATATGAACTCAGAAAGATGGAATGCACAACCCGCAGATGACAGGTCAAGTCAGCCGCAAGCGTTTAACTCGCTGAGCCTTCATTGTCAGAATCAATAAACGTGTTCAGTAATCATGCACTTAAGAGGTTACTGCGCTGCCTTGCAATAGGAGGAGAAAGGTGCACTGAGCCATACTTACTAAATATGGCCTGCTTCTCTCTCCCCCTGCGCTGGTGAGCAAACAACATGCCTTGCGCCATGCACACACTGGTGCACTATAATGCATCGGTTTGTGCTTGATGTCTAGGATAGGTTTTGTATTAGAACTAACACTACCAGTCCAGTACAACAAGGAAAATGCTTACACTCTTATTGACCTTTTACACCTTGTATGTGTGCTGTACAGTGCAGCACACTTGCAACCCTAAGTAAAATGTTTGGAGAATTAAATACATTTTGCGCAATTAACACCTGTATTAAAGAGGCGGTATTTTTTCAAGCAAAGCTAGCTGCGACAATCTTTGTAGATCTGGTTTTCGCGTCAAAACTTTGGGTGTTAGTGTTGAAACATCCAAGTGCCACCCATGGAATGCCCCCTTGACTCCAAGGAGCTCGAAGTGCTGTTTGTGCTACTGTACGGGCAACTTTTCAGAACCCTTAAATGTTTTGTGCTGCAAAGTAAATTCTTTAGAAGGGCTTTGCCCCGCTTTGCGCCAGTGGTGCAAAGTCTCCTTAATTTTCCCCAGGGTTCTGGAAGAGCTGTCTCAGTCAGTGGAAGGTTTGACTCTGACTGACACCACCCCTGCCCCACAGGCTTTGCAAGGCACCGGTGTGTCTAGTGAGCCAGGGCTGCAGACAGTGAGTGGCAGGCCCTGCACGTGGATTGCCTCCCACGCGCTGCTTCTGCTGAGCAGAACCGAGGCCTCCATAGCTTAGCAACAGGTCTGAGTAATCGGGTGGGCTGCGAGCTAGATGAATGGGATCCTAATGGCAAAGAGTTAAAAATAGGGTACTCAGTAATCAGCAACGTGCTTCCCAGCGAGATAATTCGCACATATGTATTCCAAATCTTTCCTGGCTTCTGTGTGGCTGAGAGCTGCCAGCAGCTGCTCTCATGGGAGGTCAGCAGGAGAGGAAGCGCTGTTTCCTCTAGCCAGCGAAGCACGGAGCATAAATTGTGTTCTTGGAGTGTTATTTCTTAAAGTTACACACAAGGTGCAGCACCCAGGCCTTTAAAGCGTCACCTACAGACTGAAGCCGCACGAGGCCCAGGATCCGACCAGGCAGCATGAGACTAAAGGACATTGGATGGAGGCAGGATCTCGCCAGCAACCCCTCTAAGGCGAAGATCAATAGATCCCCTCTAGGGCGAAGAGCAACAGATCCCCTCTAGGGCGAACACCAACAGCTTCAGTTTTTCTGCACCGACTGTTTATTTGCTCCCCTCAGATCCGGGGCCTGCATACCTGCCTGAGCCCCATGTGTGTCTCTTTAAATGGACCAGCACTCCTCTTTTGCTCAGGCTGCACTGATGATGGGAGTGCGGCCTGGTGCTAGGCAGGGATGCTGACGTGTGCATATAATGAATGTCTCTGGAGCAGATGGACCAAGGCCTTGCATAGCACTGTGCACAGTAAGATCTCATTCCATGTGCCTTGTTTCTGTCTTTGTGTTGGGTTCTTCCAGCACAGGGTCCGAGCAATCTAGAGACCTCTCCGTCTGATGGCCTCCCATGCTGTATACAAGTATAAATCAACATTTCCTTGGCGGTAACCTCCACAGTATGCCATGGAAGGAGGACCTAGATCTGTCAGGGCTCACTAGAGGGTTCTTCTCCTTCCTGGGAAAACTGTGCATGCTTCTCCGCCCCTTGAGTCGGCAATCGACCAGCCATTAGAAGGTGGAGGATCAGGCCTACAGTGAAACATTGAAACATTGTCCATGCACACTGCTTCATGGATTCTAAGCTGAACTCACGTGATGGATTATGTAGTTTATTCAGACCCACCGGCAAATCATCTATCATTGTTTGAAGGACACTGACAAAACTGTTGCACCTCATAAGTGGTCAAACCCAGGGGGATGCGCTATACTTCCTGATCTTTTAATTATGACCCTAGATGGCCCAGTTGGTCTTCTCTGTACCCAGGAGGACGGTGGGGGCAGAGGCTCCTGTTTTCCATGAGAGCCAGGAGCTTACAACTCACTGCTCCCACTAAACACTGTCTCTGGGCTTTCGTGGACGGCCGTCACAGCCATATGAAGGGCTGAACCAGAGTATAAAGGGGGCACCTCGCACTACAATGACACCATCCCACGTGCCTCCGGTACAGCTGACACAATGTGGGGGGGAATAAAACTTCCTTCAGATCAGTTGCTCATAGCCAACCGCTCACATGGAGTCTTGAGACGATGTGTCAAAGAGACACCGCCTCGGAAGACTTGTTGGTGAGGAAGAAATCAGAGATCCAAGTGGGTTTGGAGACCCACCTGAGCTTCTTTTCCACCTCAAAGAATCTGGGGAAAGCCATAATTTCCTCTCTTCTTGGAGCATTTCACCAGTGGACTCTGAACACCTACTTAATGCATGTCCACCATCGCTCTTGACAGGTGGGTGCGGAAGGTTTAGGTAGGAAGGAGGAAAGAGAGGCACTACAAGATGGAAGCCACGACCCAACGCTCAGAGTGTACATGGTTTGTGGGTTGTCAGCTCTTTGGCTGACACATGCCGGCGTTTGTTCTGTGACCGGGTGAGGGTGCTGCAGGAACCCAGAGCGAGTCCGTTCTGCATCTTCTTCTCAGGGGAGGTGAAGGGCTCTGAGCGCTCGTCACAGGTTGCGTTTGAAGGCACAAAACCATTGTACTGAAGGTGTATGCTCTGCTCCATGAATAAGATGTGCTATTTATTGCATGGCTTCAGTGTGAAGCAACAAGTGTTTGAATGTGCTGATACTGGTGAATTGTGATGCAATGGTTTGAATGCATTATTGCACGGTTAAACTGCTGTGGTATAAAACAATGAAGCAAGAATTACCGTATTCTGATACATGCTTGAATATGCTGATATAGGTGGTAGAATGAGGGGAAACAATGCTTAGGATGGCCAGACTCACAATTAGACGGCAATGAAAAAGGAACAGAATATGCTGATATAGGAATATAATGTCCAAAATCATGGAAACAATGTGTTGATACAGGAAATGGCAAGTGTTTATATAAGCTGAGGATGTCCTGATAGTACAGGATTACAGAGAATTAATGATTAATGCAGAAGTTTGTGTGATTTGTTCCTACATGTTTTTAATACGCATTTACAGACATTACAAGTGGCGGTATTCCACCCTCAGCGTTAATAATTGCGGGTGATACCGTCTCAGGCCATTAGAGGTAGGCTTGTGTTTCCGTGCTCATTGGTTACAGGCCACCACTGGATCCAGTTTCTCTGTGTATAGAGGGACATCTGGTAACTCAACTGTATGGGAAAGGGGTGTGGGCTGGAGCACTGCCTGGCCTTGCCTGACCATTGCAACACAACCGAGGGGTGGGGATGGGAGGTTCCCCAGGCCTAACTGAATTTACTCTGCCCTGACTTATCCTTCACCCAGACCCCATATCCCCCCCCCCCCCACCAGCACTCTCAGTAACAGTTCCTGCCTACTCTGAGCAGGCAGATGTCAAAGGATTTGTCCCTGAAATTGGTAAAATCCATGGGAAAAGTACCTAGTTTTATCAGGTCTGTGAGGTTGTGTAGGAAAGTAGGATCTGCTTCTTATGGTTACCCCCACTTTTTGCTAAATGTGATACTGTTTTTGAGTAGTCTGACTGGGGTCTTGCTAATCAGGACCCCAGTCTATCTGCTTTCTCCCTAAACTGTTATGATATGTATTTAGGTACACTCCTGATTGGATACTGGGGTACCCTTGTCAGCCCCTAGTATATGGTACCCATGTACCCAGGGCATAGGTACCCCAGAGGCCTCCCATGGGCTGAAGCATGTATTATGCCACCCATGACAGGCCATGCAAAATGGAACTATAGGCCTGCCATTGCAGCCTGTGTAAGTTGGTGCATGCACCACTTACTTAAGATATATGTTTACTATATCGAAGGGTCACTGCACTTAAAACCTATAAGCCACCCCTCTAGCTGGCCTTTACAATCCTGAGGGCAGGGTACTTGGTTCTAAGTGAGAGGGTGCCACTGCATGAGCAGAACCCCCTTGTAGCCTACAGAGTCCATTCTCCCAGGTTGTCAGTGAGGCAGGCATTTACGACATATAGAGTGGCATTATGCGACCGCGTGATGACCAACTCTAAAATGGCTGAAACTAACCCTAGCGTGTTTGGTGTCAAACATGTTGGAATCATACCCCCATACCGATAACTGGTGTCATACCCCCACACCGGTAACCGCTGTGGGAGGTACGATTCCACCCCTCAGAAGCGAGCTTCGTGGGGTCCCTGGTGTTCCTGGCACCAGCCTTCTAGTCTCGGAGAGAACAAAATGGTTGCTGCTGATCAGAGACAGATTTCTGCCCTCCTGCTGCTGAACCAAGCTCGAGCAGGGGAAGGCAGAACAATGGGCATCCTGTCACAGGGAGGTATGATCACCTCCCAGACAGGATTTAGTATATTAGGGCTGGGTGGGTGCGCTTGCAAGTGACAAATTCTGCATGAGGGGTACCTTTGGTGTCCCTGTGCATACAAGTTCAAACCAGTCCTAGGAGCCATTGGCTCCCGCTCTGGAGCAAAACTGGACAGAGGACATGGGAGTAACCTCCCAACTGTCCAGACCCTCCTCTGGGAGGGTCCCCTGAATCTCTACAATCCTCTCCTGTGGGTACAAAAGGGCTTACCTGGCTGTAGGACCTTTGATTCGACATGGACAAGATTCTGAACCAGAATCCACTGAACTTCGACCGTCTGGACACTCTGGACTTCGTTTGGGCCTGACTTCGTCTCCCTAGCAGTGTGAAGCATTGTCTGTGCCCATGCACCATACAGGATCTGTGCAGGACCTGTGGAGCATCAAAGACAACCAAAAATATCTCCCTGGGAGTGAAGGAGTCACTCCCCTGCATTCGCAAGCACCGCAACACTGCTGTCCAGTCTGCTGACCCTGAGCTCATATGGACTCTGAAGGCTTCACCAATGCAGGAGGTAGGTTTCTATGCCCTCAAGGTCCCTGCTACCCTCTCACCAAGTTTTAGGTCAGAATCCCTCCTGGGGGCTGCAATACTCAAACCCGTGCACAACGTACATTTGCAAGTGCATATGCTTGTTGGCGTTTCCCGAATAAGTGCATTGGGCTCCGAGTAGTTCAAATCTCTGGCACCATTTCCTACCAAGAACTCTGGCCTCCTTGCACAGAGTGCTCCGTGGGCTGCTGTTTGGCGAAATCGCTCGAGGTCCTCTTGCGACTCCTGTGCCTCTGGCCTGTGGGTCTATTTGAGGGTCAACTTTTTTTTCTTGGGCTCTCCTGGTTGCTCCAGGCCTGCCCTGACTTCCCTTGTTGTGGTGAGTCTCCTGGACCATGCTGGTCCAAACCTTACACATTCTTGAGCTTCTGCGTGGGTTGCTGTTGCCAAGGCTTGTTGGTGCTCCAGCTGGACACCGACCCCTCAGTACTCGACATCTTTGTGGGACAGCTCGTATCCAGCTCCTGATTGTCCTGGACATCTCCTGGTCCCAGTACCTGCAGAGTCAAGAACTCCATCAATGAACCTGAAACACCCGACATCGGTGGGGATTCCTCTATCGAGCCCCTGGTCACTCATGTTTGACCCAGACTCTGTCCCCTCTACTTTCAGGTACTCTTCGACAAGAATCCATCTTTGGATTCCAACGGACACTTTTCATCCTTCCAGCAGCAGGTCTTCTTCGAAGTCCTCCATTGGGTTCGACGGCGGTTTCCGATGCAACTTCAGACCTATACACCCGTCTTCACTGAGATAGGTAACTAGGGTACCTCGGTATCCACGGGTGGGGTGGCTCTCCAACCTCCTAACTTCCACAGGGTTTCTTCGAAGTCCACTGGGTAGGGTTCTTAAACTCTAAAACTTCAACCGCGACTTTCCCATAGAATTGTACGGGGCATGTGGTTGTGTTCCCACACTGCACCTGTCCTCCGTGGGGTCCCTACTTACTCACCTTGGATGGTTCCTTGGTGTCCCAGTGATTCTACGTCCTCTCAAGACTGTCTTGACTCAAGTCGTGGTTCTTATACCACTTTCTTAGTATATGGTTTGGTCCTCCCCTGTGGCCCACTGTGTATTATCGCTATTTATTTTCATTTCTGTACTTAAGTATTTTGTGCTTTGTGATTATCTCCTTGTAGGAGATACTGTGTTATACTAGATAGTGTTATATTAATAAATACATATTTTTTATAACTACTGTGTGGTTCTCCTTTCATTTAACCAATACTATAAGATTGCATTCTGGTAAAACAAGCTGCTTAACATTCCTTCAAGACTAAGCCTGAAGGCTGCTGTCCACAGCTATGGCTTGGATAGCTTTCTAAGGTTATCTTTGACCTCTTAAATCACCATAAGGGTTGTTTGGACTGGCACATGGTGCCCACTCTAATTAGTAGACAGCATATACCAGGCCAACTTCTCACAGGTTGTGTCCCATTCTGGTGCCAAAACTCAAAATTGCCGAATTTTGGTCCTGGGGAAACCTGCAGGGATTGCCGATACCGACTCCTGGGTGTCCCCACACCAACATATGTCTAACGCGTAAGAGGGCCACAGTAGTAAGCATGTTATGAAACAGTATTGTGATCTGCTGATGCAATAATTAGAGTGCGCAGACAGCGCTAATGCAAAGTGAGAATGTACCGATAGATGAATGTAATGTGCTTCTAAAGAGGCTGTTTTATGTGGAACACACACCAATGCATCCTAATAAAGTAACAAAGCATCATGTGCCTCTTTTCTACATGAAATGTGTCACAGAGTAGTAAAGAGGACAAAAGATGGCAGCTTCAAAGTGTTAACTTTCAGCTAGAAAAGTTGGTAAAAACAAACAAGCACTGGCTATATCAATAGGTCTCGACTATGCAAGAGCTGTTGGCTTTGCCAATGTGTTTTTGCCATGTTATACACCAGCGTGGCTTAACGTTAGAGGCACAAAGGAGAGTGGTGTGAAGTGTCCTAGAGTGGAGTGGTGAAGAGTGGAGTAGAGTCTTGTAGAGTGGAGTGGTGAAGAGTGGAGTAGAGTCTTGTAGAAGGGAGTGGAGTAGAGTCTTGCAGAGTGGAGTAGTGAAGAGCGGAGTAGAGTCTTGTAGAGTGGAGTGGCGTAGAGTGGTGTGTATTGAAGTGGCGTAGAGTGGACTCACGCAGAGTGGCGTACAATGGAGTGGCGTAGAGTGGACTGGTGTAGAGTGCATTGGCGCAGAGTATGGTGACAGTCGAGTGGCATAAAGTGCAGCAGCATATAATTCAGTGACGTACAATGCAGTGTTGTAGAATGCAGTGAAGTAGATTATAGTGTTGCATTGTAGAGTGCAGTGGTGTGGTGCAGAGTAGAGTGGCACAGAGTGCAGTGGTGCCGGGTAGAGTGGTGCAGAGTAGAATATAGTGGTGTAGAGTGCAGTGGCTCAGAGTGGAGTGATGCAGAGTAGAGTGGCATGGAGTGCAGTGGTATAGAGTGCATTTGCATCGAATGCAGTAGTGCAGATTAGAATAGTGTAGAGTTCAGTGGTGTAGAGTGCAGTCTTGCAGAGTAGAGTGTTGAAGAGTGCAGTGATATAGAGTGCATAGGTGTAGAGTGGTGTTGAGTAGAGTGACCTAGAGGAAAGTGGCGTTGAGGAGAGTGCAGTAGCGCAGAGTGCAGTGGCATAGAGAAGAGTGCAGTGGCATAGAGTAGAATGAACTGATGTAGAGTGCATTGACGTGGAGTGTTGCAGAGTATAATGACAGTTCAGTGGCATAGAATTCAGCCGCATACAATGCAATGTCATAGACTACAGTGACATAGATTAGTGTGGTGCATAGTAGAGTGTGGTGGTGCAGAATGGACTGGCATAGAGTGCAATGGTCTAGAGTACAGTAGTGTAGAGTAGAGTGGCAGAGAGGGCAGTGGCGTGGAGTGCAATGATGCATAGTAGAGTGTCATAGAGTACATTGGCAGAGAGTGCAGTGTTGCAGAGTAGAGTGGTGTTGAGTGCAGTGTCATAAAGTACAGTGGTGCAGAGTAGAGTGCAGTGGCGTAGAGTCCGTGGTTTAGAATAGAGTGGCATAGAATGCAGTGGCATAGAGTGGTGTAGAGTGCAGTGGCGAAGATTGCAGTGGTGCAGTAGAGTGGTGTAGGATGCAGTGGTAGGGAGTAGAGTGGCACAGAGTAGAATAGAGAGGAGTAGCATGCAGTGGAGCAGACTGGAGTAGAGTGCAGTGGGATGGAGTGGTTATTAAGTGGAGTGGTACAGAGTGTGTTGGCGTGTAGTGGTGCAGAGTGGAGCATTCATGGTGTGGTAGCATACTGCAATTAGAAACAACATATTTTCAATTGAAATGACAATTACATTTGCGCAGACCTACAGTTTTACTAATACAATTATACAATTATACAACGCACAAACGATAATGTGTGGAAATGGCATCACCTGGTGTAATGATTTATTTTGATCATATTATGTTATTTGTTTTGAACACGGTACAGAATTAACAAAAAATGTGCTTAATTTCTGTTCCTAATTCTGATATATTCGGAAATACTTGCACGGTTTATTTAAATGTTGTTGTGTCCCAGAAAAAACTTTTTCTACCCCCAGTATCCAGGAAGATTGTCACATAAATCCTCTCACTTTGAAGTCAGAGAAAGAAAAGTAAACACCAAGCCCCCTCAGAAAGACAGAGCCTGACATTTTACCTCTGTCTTTAAATGCACAGCAAATGTGACAAGATAAGAACAAGATTTACAGGAAGGAGCACAGGAGAGATCATGTGAAAAGGCTTTGCTCCTTGGAAGGGACAAACTCACCCAGGACAACCTAAAACAAATAAAGCCAGCAAATAGAAAGCCAGAAAATGTAGAGTTACAAAGCCAATGGTAAGCAACGGATGGAATGCATTCCCAGGGAACCTTTCTGAATGTCCCCAATATGTCTTTAGCAAACCAGACAGCTGCGCTGTCTAGTAGGCTTCGACCTACAAAGTGTGCGATGGTTCTATTACAACACGAATGCCCAGGAGGGCTGGATCCAGCCCGGACCTGCAATATTGGTTTAAATATTCTGTTGGTCCTTTCAGTGTATGTATGTATGTATATAAAAATAAAATATGATCAGTCCAAAGTAGACCACAACGCAGAATTATGTGGATTACAGTACATAGTGTTTCCTTGTGCACTATAACTACACAATTATATTTTGTTTGAAAGTCCTCAAACAATCCCAGAGCGTCCGTAGAGGGTCAGGATGCACTCACAGACTTTCCCAGTACACTGCTGCAGTGTTCTCACACGGTCGCAGCGCACTGACGTTTGTGACACTATGCTCATATGTGGCTCTACTTTACTGCTACTATGAGGATGTTCTTGAACTGTCTCGGAGCAGCAATACAAGGAGAGAGTGTGCTCAGAGACAGTTTCAATTGACTGCTCCTGTTAAAATGTTACTGACTTGCCAGAGAAAAGTGATACTCGTCAATTATTACAATATACTGTTACTGTTGCAATGTCTTTACATTGTCACAGCACACTGACAGATGTATACTATACCCTGTATTCTTTTAAGACACTACTACCGTTACAAAGTCTTCACACTGTCATAATGCATCAATACAGGGTTGAAAGGTACTCGTAGAGAGTAGCCATGCCCTTATACTGTCTTACAATGCTCTCACACAATCACAATGCATCTGAATGAGGTTATAATTAGCCGAGAGACAGTTACAATACAATGATCCTGTGTTACAAAGTTCTTACACTGTCCCTGTGCACTGACACAGGATTAGGATCCTATGGACGGTTTCAATTCACTGATGTTGTTACAATGTCCTCACGATGTCATAATGCACTGCTACAAAGTTAAAATGTGCTCATCTGGATTTACTATACACTGATACTCTGTAACAATGCCCCATATTGTCATTATGCAAGGGTTAGAGTGAGCTCTTAGACAGTTACAAAACACTGATACTTTCTAACAATGCCCTCTCACTATAAGTTCTACAAAAAGCTCATATTCAGTTACAATACACTGATACTCTGTAACAATGTCTCATATTGTCATTATGCAAGGGTTAGAGTGAGCTCTTAGACAGTTACAAAACACTGATACTTTCTAACAAAGCCCTCTCACTATCAGTTCTACAAAAAGCTCATACTCAGTTACAATACACTGATACTCTGTAACAATGTCTCATATTGTCATTATGCAAGGGTTAGAGTGAGCTCTTAGACAGTTACAAAACACTGATACTTTCTAACAATGCCCTCTCACTATCAGTTCTACAAAAAGCTCATATTCAGTTACAATACACTGATACTCTGTAACAATGCCCCATATTGTCATTATGCAATGGTTAGAGTGAGCTCTTAGACAGTTACAAAACACTGATACTTTCTAACAATGCCCTCTCACTATCAGTTCTACAAAAAGCTCATATTCAGTTACAATACACTGATACTCTGTAACAATGCCCCATATTGTCATTATGCAATGGTTAGAGTGAGCTCTTAGACAGTTACAAAACACTGATACTTTCTAACAAAGCCCTCTCACTATCAGTTCTACAAAAAGCTAATTTTCAGTTACAATACACTGATACTCTGTAACAATGTCTCATATTGTCATTATGCAAGGGTTAGAGTGAGTGCTTAGACAGTTACAAAACACTGATACTTTCTAACAATGCCCTCTCACTATCAGTTCTACAAAAAGCTCATATTCAGTTACAATACACTGATACTCTGTAACAATGCCCCATATTGTCATTATGCAATGGTTAGAGTGAGCTCTTAGACAGTTACAAAACACTGATACTTTCTAACAATGCCCTCTCACTATCAGTTCTACAAAAAGCTCATATTCAGTTACAATACACTGATACTCTGTAACAATGCCTCATATTGTCATTATGCAAGGGTTAGAGTGAGCGCTTAGACAGTTACAAAACACTGATACTTTCTAACGATGCCCTCTCACTATCAGTTCTACAAAAAGCTCATATTCAGTTACAATACACTGATACTCTGTAACAATGCCCCATATTGTCATTATGCAATGGTTAGAGTGAGCTCTTAGACAGTTACAAAACACTGATACTTTCTAACGATGCCCTCTCACTATCAGTTCTACAAAAAGCTCATATTCAGTTACAATACACTGATACTCTGTAACAATGCCCCATATTGTCATTATGCAATGGTTAGAGTGAGCTCTTAGACAGTTACAAAACACTGATACTTTCTAACAAAGCCCTCTCACTATCAGTTCTACAAAAAGCTCATATTCAGTTACAATACACTGATACTCTGTAACAATGCCCCATATTGTCATTATGCAATGGTTAGAGTGAGCTCTTAGACAGTTACAAAACACTGATACTTTCTAACAATGCCCTCTCACTATCAGTTCTACAAAAAGCTCATATTCAGTTACAATACACTGATACTCTGTAACAATGCCTCATATTGTCATTATGCAAGGGTTAGAGTGAGCGCTTAGACAGTTACAAAACACTGATACTTTCTAACGATGCCCTCTCACTATCAGTTCTACAAAAAGCTCATATTCAGTTACAATACACTGATACTCTGTAACAATGCCCCATATTGTCATTATGCAATGGTTAGAGTGAGCTCTTAGACAGTTACAAAACACTGATACTTTCTAACGATGCCCTCTCACTATCAGTTCTACAAAAAGCTCATATTCAGTTACAATACACTGATACTCTGTAACAATGCCTCATATTGTCATTATGCAATGGTTAGAGTGAGCTCTTAGACAGTTACAAAACACTGATACTTTCTAACGATGCCCTCTCACTATCAGTTCTACAAAAAGCTCATATTCAGTTACAATACACTGATACTCTGTAACAATGCCCCATATTGTCATTATGCAATGGTTAGAGTGAGCTCTTAGACAGTTACAAAACACTGATACTTTCTAACAAAGCCCTCTCACTATCAGTTCTACAAAAAGCTGATATTTAGTTACAATACACTGATACTATGCAACTGTGCAGGCATGCTGCCATAAGGCACTGACACATGATTAGAATGAGATCACAGACAGGTACACTATGGCAACACTAGGTGATAAGAAGGATACCGCAGACTCTTGCAGTGTGCCGATACTGTGCCGCAGTGTCCTTACACCGCCACATTGCGATGACACGTAATTAAAATGAGCTCACAGGCAGTCACAGTAGCTAACACTGTGTTACAATGTCATCACGCTGTCATGTGTATTGATTTAGGGTTAGAATAGAGTCCTCAAGGTGTACAGTACGCTAAGCCTGTGTCACAGCGCCCTTGCACTGTCCCCATGTGTTTATACAAGGCTAGAAGTAGCTAATGCAGAGCTGCAATCAGTACCTGTAAATAGAGAGGTGCTGCCTGGTACTGAGAACTGTTTTTAATTAGAAAGAGTACTTTTTTATCATGGATGCAATTCTTTAATGAGAGAGCACCTACACTTCTTGGTATCAAATGGGTTCAGTGGTGGCTGGTGGCAGGGTGGGTGGGACGGGGAGCCGGACTACACAGTAAAACAAAATAGTAACTTACCTTCAGCCAGCCGCCTCACGCTCTTCTGCAGACAGGCTCCCAGAATCCCCTGCAACCAATCCTGACGCTGCTTTTAGCAGCAGGAGAGCAGCTTCAGGATTGGCCCGAGCTCCTGTGATTTGCACTCCCAGGGACGCTGGGAGCCTGTGCCTGTGCCTGCTGCCTCCAACCCGGCAACGCAGCTTGGGTCGGAAACACCTTCAGTGCGCATGTCGGTTTAGCCGTCCTGAGACGGCCGGACAAACCCATGTATGCACTGAAGGCAATGCATACACCCCCCCACGCCACCCCCACAGTGCCTTTCGTCTCCCTGGCCCTCCCGCACACTTAGAAGAAAAATAAAACTATAATGAACCAGGTTTAAAACCCGTTTTAATATTGTTTTATTTTTCACGTGTTTGAGGGTGCTTGCGGGGGGAGGGGGTTGCCCTTCCGCCATAGCAGAGGAGCCGCAGCGGAACGGGTTACTCTGGACAGTTAATACTACCTGCGTTTCAAGCACTGGTTAAAATACACTGATCCTGTGTTACAATGGCCCTGTACTTTCCCATTGCATCAACAAGAGGCTCGAATGGACTAATGCAGACTAACAGCACACAGATCCTGCATTATAAAGCCCTTATACTGCTATAATAGTGTTAAATACATGCACATTTACACTCTACCGAGAAACAAACTTAGGTGTACACTCTTCTTGCAACAAAAGATGCACTTCTTTTATTCTGCACGTCCCGCCTGCCTTTTTCTGGATCTGCATTATTTATTATGTGAGGATTATATATATTTAGCTTTAGTAGCTTGAGCTATGTTACTGCTTAATGCTAAACTGATTCTAACAAGTTGCACTCTTCTTTGACTTGCATGTCTGCCATCACAGGCGAACATTTGAGAATAGTTTGCTCTGCTCTGAAGTTAATATTTTTGTATAATTGTTTTTGCCATCTGCAAAGCCTTCTTTGTTTCAGTTTTGTCAGGTAATCTCCATTAGAGCCCTGAATATGAAAATATATACATTTATCTTCTGTTGAGGTGTGCTTCTGGCTTTATGCTCACTGGGTTCCGTAGAATCCTCTTTACTGCCTAATTCTGTGATTCACAGACCATTTTTCCTTTTGTTAATAAACATTTTCAGACTTTGAGTGGGCATATGAGCTGATTTATTCAATAGTATGTATAATCTGTGAAAGCAGCCTTTTCCAAAAACAGTCCTATAGACCCTTATAATACATTTAACCACTTAGGTGTACACGTCTATAAGGCTGCCATGGGGTGCACCTACAAATCTAGAAAATGACCTTTTACTAAATGAGAGGGAGATGGTCCTACAACATAATGCTGTTATGCCAGAAGTGCTGAACGTCATTGTGCTGTTCTTGTAACTCATTAGTTCCCAATTAGCTAAAATGGTTATTTGGGGTGTGAAGAAAATTAATAGTAATTTGCAATATTAAAACAGTTATATGGGGAAATATGCCTACAAGATTTAAAAGGGGAAAGCACAGGAGAGAAATGGAAAAAACTGTTGAATGTTAAATTATTTTGTCACGGGTAAAATCTATTAATCCAAATTGTGCCTCCACAGGATTCTTCTGGTGATGTTAGAAGACACATTTTGATTCAGAATCCAGACATTAGAACTCCAAGAGAGCATGGCATAGTGGAATTGGCTATCTAGGGTACTTAATCATAACTCCTCTGATAGAGAAATGCTAGATGAACAAGACTGAATAATAAACCCCAGACTCAATTGTACTAACTTTAGAATAAACTGTACAGAGGATGACTAAAAAAAAGTAAATGAAATGTTAATGTTAATGTTAATGTTAAGGGGAATTTATTGAGCGCACTGTCACCATAGGTTTCCTGGCGCTGATAGACTACCAAGGCAGAGCAGGAGAAACTTAACGGGGATGTGAAAAGAGCAGAGTTTTCAGAAATTTCCTGAAAGGCAGAAGACAAGACTCAGTCTTAAGGGAAAGTGGGAGAGAATTCCACAACTTAGGTGCCAGGTGGGAGAAGCTGCGTCCACCTAACCTAGAAAATTTGACGCGGGGGGTAACCAGAAGCTGGAGATGAGTGGACCTCAGGGTACGAGAGGGACAGTAAGAAGTAACCAAGGACTTCACGAAAGCCGGAGAGGAACCAGTCTGGGCTTTGAAAACCAGGCAGCAGACCTTGAAGGCTATTCTTTCACTGATAGGCAGCCAGTGTAATTGATGGAGCAAAGGTCTGGCCGACTGCCATCTTGGAATCTTGAAGGCGAGTCTAGCGGCCTGGTTTTGAATAAGCTGTAGCCTGGACAGCAAGGATTTTGGGAGGCCGAGGTAAAGGGAATTGGAGAAATCCAGACGGGACATCACCAGTGCTATTATGACCTGTAGTAAGGCTTCCGGGGTCAAGAGGTGGGCAACTTTCCGTATTCTGTAGAGCTGAAACATACAAGTGGAAGTTACGGCGCTCACCTGGGCCTTGAGATTGAGCTCAGAGTCGATAATGACCCCCAGACTCTTTACACGGTCAGCTGGGAGAGGCGAAGGGCCGAGCTCAGAGGGCCAGAACTGAGGGCCCCAGAGGGAGGCGCTCCTCCCAGGAAGGAGGAGCTCAGTTTTCCCAGGATTAAGCTTTAGTTGGTTTTGATTCATCCAATGCTGGATGTGTATCATGACTGCCTGGAAGTTAATAATAGCATCAGGGGAAGTAAGGGGAAAAACAATTTGTAAGTCATCCGCGTAGTTGAACACAGTGACATCCCACTTACCCAGAGAATGGATAAGGGGTTGGAGATACAGATTAAAAAGGAGAGGAGACAGAGAAGAACCTTGGGGGACGCCGCAAGGTGACGGAACGCTGGTGGCTCTGAAAGGGCCCAGTTTGACAGCTTGGGATCTTCCCTCAAGGAAAGACCTGACCCAGGTCAGAGCGACCCCACGGATTCCAGCTGACTCGACACGGTGGAGTAAGATGGCATGATCCACCGTGTCGAATGCTGCCGACAGATCCAGAAGGACCAATGCCTGGGGGGAGCCTCTGTCAGCATTGCTTCTGAGGTTATCCATCACGGCAAGGATGACCGTCTCGGTGGAGTGGAGAGGTCTAAAGCCGGCTTGATTTGATTCTAGAAAGTTGGATTCCTCAATGAATTGCGAGAGGCAGATGGTGACATGTGCCTCCAAGATCTTAGACAGGTAGGGCAGGAGGGAAATAGGCCGATAGTTTGCGAGGACCCCCGGGTCCGTGCCAGGCTTTTTCAACAGAGGCACTAGGATAGCCTCCTTGAACGACCTGGGAACTATTCCGGAGCTGAGGGAAGCATTAAGTAGGGGTAAAACACTATGCGGGAAGATGCGACAGATCTCGCGGAACACAGTAGGGGGGCAGCAATCCTTGGGGGAGCCGGATTTCACGCGCGTGGCCAATTTGGCTAAGGAGTCGGGATCAAGAGTCGGAAAACAAGTCAAGGTAGAAGTGTTAATAGAGGGGGCTGCGACAATAGCCGTAGAGGGAGAATAAGGAATAGAATTTTTGATTGCCGAGATCTTATCGATGAAAAAAGAATTCAAGGCATTGCATGACTCAGCAGAGGGGGCCTGGTTGGGGAGTGTCCTGGCATCAGATGTCAATTCAGCCAGAACCTTGAATATCTCTTTAGATTTATTAGGGGCAGTTAGTATTCTCTTAGAGACAAAAGCAGCCTTGGTGGTGGTAATGGCTTTTTTATATTCCTTACGTGCAAGGACGTACATCTCCCTGTCGACGCTCAGATAATTGCGTCTCCACCTACGCTCCGCTTGACGTAGCTCGAGATGTTGAGATTTCAGAGCTGAATTGAACCATTTATGAGAATTACTGTGTCGGGAGCGGGGAAACCGAGAGAGGGGGGCAAATTGGTCGCTAGCCATTGTAAGCCAGTTGGTAATATTGGCATCCAGAGCATTAATGTCTAAGCTGTCACTGGAAGGAGGTTGAGTCTCAGCAAGAAATGAAAGAAAAGCAGGGAAGTCAAGCGCATTCCATTTCCTGGCAGTCCCGCCCTCTAAAGGCGGGAGTCTAGTCAAGCCCTTCACCAAAATGGAGGACTCGATCAGCGAGTGATCTGACCAGACGCATGGAGAAACAATCGGGCCAGAGAGTGATACCCCCAGCGTCCAGATGTGATCCAAGATGTGACCCCCAATATGAGTGGGAGTGGTGACATGCTGGGTCAGATTTAGGCTGAGGAGTGTCTCAAACAATTCAGAAGCATGGGGGCCGGCGTTAGCCTGGTCATACCAGTAATTAAAATCGCCAAACATGGCGATGCGAGAGGAAGCAGTCAGCAGAGCAGCGAGCTGTTCACAGAGAGCTGCAGGAAACAGAGGCTGATGACGAGATTCTCAACCTCAGGGAGGCAAAGCGAGGAAGACGCAATAAATTTAAGATCTTTGCGTATAACTGCTGCCACTCCTCCGCCGCGGTGGGCTGTAGGCCGGTTAGCATTCAACATATAATAGCTAGGGGGCAAGGCTGCCAGAATATCAGGGAGGGAGGAATCAGACAGCCAGGTCTCGGTGAGCAGCAGGACATCAGGGTTCTCAGCTGTCAGGAGAAGGAATATATCGGAGTGATGTTGGGGAAGGGAGCGTGTATTGAGATAGAGTATACGGATGCAGGACTCAGGCGGGGACGTGGCGCACAGAGCCTGATGTGTGAGTCGTGGTGAAGGCGTATCAGCCGAGATGCCAAACGATACTAGGCGATCCCAGGTTATAGAAGAGAGGGCGCAAGGAGGATGCTGCAGCGCTCTGAGTGAGGCAGCTGAATAAGTGGATCCGGGAGCAGCATTCCAGGGCCCTGGGCCCGGCAGGCCGCGGACGGGCGCAGACGGGCTTAACTCAGGCGCAACTCCGGCGCGCCTACGTCGCGCCCGCTGCGCTCGTCCGCTGCGCTTCCGGAGAAGGAGGGCCATTTTATAGGGCTGAGGGCGAGAGGGGCCGAGCGCTAGTCCGCTTGCCTCGGTTCCACTACAGGCTCCTCACCCAAGATGGCGGCCAAAGTCAGGTCCCGGGCAGCGCTATGATCGCCAGCCACGAGACAGATCAGAGCAAATACGCAACTGAGAGCCCAGTGAGTATATACACATAAAATCGACCTGCACAACAAAAAAGGGGGTTAACAGGCAGAGTACAGTTAAAATGCACAATTCAATATTAAAATCGTTTTTAGAATCTAAGCGTGATCACGGAGCCCGGTAAAGCATCTGGCTACCGCGAACGTCTATCAATGAACTAAGGTGCAAGAAAGGCTTTTGTAGGGCTGAGGGCGGGAGGGGCCGAGCGCTAGTCCGCTCGCCTCGGTTCCACTACAGGCTCCTCACCCAAGATGGCGGCCAAAGTCAGGTCCCGGGCAGCGCTATGATCGCCAGCCACGAGACAGATCAGAGCAAATACGCAACTGAGAGCCCAGTGAGTATATACACATAAAATCGACCTGCACAACAAAAAAGGGGGTTAACAGGCAGAGTACAGTTAAAATGCACAATTCAATATTAAAATCGTTTTTAGAATCTAAGCGTGATCACGGAGCCCGGTAAAGCATCTGGCTACCGTGAACGTCTATACCATGAAATACCATGTCCCTGCATATTGTAGGGCTAAACAAAGTGTTGGTGAAAATAGGAATTAAGGGCCAGATGATGAAACCTTGGTTGCAAACATACTGCCAAATAAAATGTTGATGGGAAAATATAATGGATACTATCTGGACAAAAAACTCAAATCATTTTGCTTATTTGTTGCTAAAGTCCATCACAGATCAAAAGAGCCTTCTGGTTGTATAATTCTGGAGGAAGAGTGGGCCAGGCATATTGAACAGCTCGTCACGAAGGAACAGGAAACACCGAGACAGGTGAGGAGAGGGAAGAAGAGAACGATGCACTTCTCCTCTCCTCTGTTTTCAGCCCCCCACTCCACATACTGCTTACCATGACACAAATCATCTGCTGAAAGACGACATCCCCTTGAAGGACGACTCTCTGAGCTGCGCGCGTGTTCTTGTCAGCGGCTCTTGAGCACCAATCACCGTTTCAGCACAACATGTGGACCTTTTGAAACCCCAACCCCTAGAAGAGAAAGGCGGCATTCGCGTCCCACGTCAGAGAAGAGACTCGAGTTCAGAAGACAGCGAATGGAGTGGACCAGAGACAGAGGAACGGGAAGACCCAGACCTGATGGAAGCACAGTAGCGGCCGGCATTGCTCGCTTGGGGGGGGGGGGGGGGGGGAGGGGGGGGGGAGTGGTCGCTGGGGGATTCGCGGAGGGTGTCGTGAGGGGGGGTCGCAGTGAAATAAAAACTAAAATAAATAAAATTAAACTTACCTTTCCGCCGGGTCCCACGACTTCTCTGCACCTGCTCTCCTGCCTCCGACAGGAACAGGAAGCAGGCAGCCGGGCTCCCTCCCCTAAGCCAATCACAATGCTGCAAGCAGCGTTGTGATTGGTCGGGACGGCGCCCAGCCAGGGGCTAATGGGGTGGGTATGTTCTCAAAGCCTGCATGGAGAAGGGCAGAGTGCACATGACTGGTTTGGGCGGCCCAAACAGTCTTTGCTCGCTCAAAGAGCAGAGCAGCTTTGACCGCCCGCAATACGCAAACAAACAATGGTAATAAAAGTTATTGCCATTTTATATTTTGGCTTTCTCGCACTGCGAGAAAGCAGTGGGGCGACGCTCCTCTGCCCTAGTGGAAGAGCCGCCCCTGCAGGAGCAGCGGTCTACGTCGCAGAGCCAACCACAAAGCAGAGAGAAGGCTGGAGAGGAGAGCAACCCCACAAGTTTTCCCCATATACGTGAGCGTCTCTGGCGCTTCCTGGCGAGAAAACCTTTTCGGGTAACCGAGGAGTCTAAAATTGGGAGGGGCGGAAATAGAGACACAATTAGCTAAATTCTTCTTGACCACAAATTATCGTTTTCTTTTCTCTGGCTCATTGGTGAAGGATCGTTTGGGTGAATATTCTTCTTCCCCCCACTCCCCTTCCTTCAATTGATAATACAGAGAAGAAAAAAAAAGACTAAACCACTTACCTGTGCCTTTCTCCTTCCCCGAGGGACGATGGCGGCTAGGAAGAGCCCCGGGCGAGATCAAATACAAGACCCTAGGAGAAAGGAAGAGACATTGACTCACCCTCAATAAAGGAATTTGACTAACCCTCATTAAAGAAAATAAATTAAACAATCATAAGAAAAAGAAAGCAACAACAGTGTCACAGTGTTATCTCTGGGTCGAGATGAGAAGTCCTTGTACTCTGGAGGACTGAATTCTAGAATTAGTAGCTTAATCCTTGACAGTTTCAATGTGAACTCTGTTGCATCTACTATAAAGCATACAGTCTTGGAGGGCTCTAGGCTTTAATGATCTCCCTATAACCCTTTTCAAAGCCAACCCTCTGATGTCGGTGACTCAGTTCGTTACTACCGATCTTTCAGCAAGTGAGTTGCACTGGTGTGGTACCAAAACCGTGGCGGGGAAGCAAATGATCCCTATACACAAAAAGGTGTGATATCTGCACTAGATAATCATAGATTAGTAACCCTACTAGACTGCAACAACAAGTTATAAGCACGCATCATACTGGATCATTGAAATGATTGCATAGATCGCGTGGACGCGTTCCAGAGGAACAACTGAGATTTAGGAACAACTCCGGTACCATAGAGATTGTGATGATTTTGGCATGACAGTCCACAAAGGCTCAGAGCAAAGGTTGCTATTTATATTATGAAAGCGGATTAAACAGAAACCTGTAAAAATGGGAGTCGCAACATTAGGGGTGGAGCTGCACATAATAGGTCTAGATGCAGTCTTGCAAGCTTTACATACACACACATGTTAATGTCTGTGAGAGCAGAACGTTTTGTATAGTAAGAGCATCAGAACTGGTAACTGCTTAATACAAGGTTGCATTCAAGCTGCTGCATTATTTAGTTAATACCTTGAGGATCTACTGACTCATCTGAGTAACACCGAATACTGTTCATTTGAGACTTCTCATTTTTGTGGCTGATTTGGAAATCCTTTTCTTGGCCCATATTGGTCTACAGTAACTGCTGAACAACCTATGGCCCTATAGCACAGAAAAATGCTTAAGTGGAAATCTGAACAAAACCCAGATAATTCAATTCGGAAAGAAGAGAAGTCATTTTACTTCATTTATGTCCAGGAGGAAACTAGTGGGGGAAAGGCTGAGTCATAGAGTCATATTTAACATCAATCTGAATCGGCGTCTGCATGTAAAGGCCCTTATTAAAAAAGCTTTGGCAATTGGGAATGCCTTACATTTTTTTAGTAAACAGTTTTGAGGTCTCTCAGCAAAATCTTTGCTTGAGATTTTTTGTGCAAACGTTTTTAGGGTTCTATTGTATTCAGCTTGAGTCTTTGCCTAGAGTGCTTCAAGTAACCTAAATCGTATTGAAGATGCAATAGTTAGACAACTTCCATTTAAGGCAAAGTATGCCTTATGCTTTCTATAGATTAGAATTACGCCTTGGCCTAATACTTTCGTCTAGAAATGGCTTCAACATTTTCAATTCTAGGATTATTATGGGAAGAATTTGCAGTAGAAAGTGATAATCGAATAAAAAGATTCCATTTTTGATAATACACTGAGGATTCTTAAATGTATATGCACTTATGTGATATATGGGAGGATTCCCAAATTAAAAATTATGCTAAAAATGTCAAACAAAATATTAAGAAACAGGTTTTTTGGGAGGATTGGGATTTCTTGAGCAGGGAAAAGTCATTATGGTCCTTGGTGGCAAGATATTCTATTCCAGATCTGCAGAGATACTTGCTAGATCCTTTAAACCCTAGTATTTGCATAGGGTTCGTGAAATTAAGATTGTGGTATATGGTGATTGCGGAATTATATGTTCATGTAAGTTTTCTAAATGAACATCTAAATGTGGAGTAGCTGCAGTATATGAGGAAACAATAGCACAACTTATCTGCATTTGTCCTTGTCTATGAAACTGTGCTATTTAAAGGTTGAGTTCTTAGCTAATAAGATTTGAAAACTCGAGGAAGCAATTCAATCTTGTGAACCATTGAATAGAGTTTGTTTCTGCACTGTACAATATTTACAAAAGCGTAATGTAAAATACAAATTCCAATGCATTTAATCCATCAGTGAAATGCAGTTATAGTTGTACAGTTTCACAGCAACAGGTAGGCTCGGTTTCAGATGGTACCTACTGTTTACCACTATATGTGAAGAGGCAAATTACAGAGGCAGTGACGCACATGTCCACAATCTATAAATGACCTGCCAGTTCCCTTGTCAAACATCTTTAACATCCATTTTGCATATCCCTAATTTATCTGAATCACGGCAAAACAACTGGTGGTGGTCTCACCTCTGGCAGTGGAATCAATTATACGTCAGTTCTTAAAAATTGCTCAACAGAACATCATTCAGTTGATCAATTTGTGCCTAGTTCTTTTTGACATCTATTAAAATGTACCCGTTGGGTCATGTACAGTCATCAAAACCATCTCAGGAGAGATGACCAGAACACCGACAGCATTTCCAGTATGTTCCAATGATAGGACATAGATATCACAGAAGTTTCCCAAACTGGCTACAGAATTTGTAGATAACCAGAAATCAGATAGTGGGGAAATTACATAATCCAATGGGTTTTCTCTTATTAATGCTTCTTGCGGACCTTAAAACCCTCTATGCTTGTAATTTTCTCAAACATATGGAATTCAGAAAGGAAATTCTTCCTTTAGAAAAATAGCTACCATAACAAATGCATTTTAATAACTAAATATTCGTTCAAAAAACTATTACAATTATTTTTATTCCACATCACCTTCCATGAAACATGTGTCACTGAATGCAGCTCATCTTCTGTCTCTTGATAACATAGAAAGCATGGGTGTCTACCATAAATGAAGCAAGGGCAGGAAGCAGGAAAAAGAGTGCAGAAGAAAACAATCACATCATGGTTTTTAACGACTCGTCCACTCAGGAATATATACAAACTTTACCCATGCTTCAGGGGCTGCTCAGCACACATCTTTGTTTTTCAAAAGCAAACTCCCAAAGCTGGTATGTGTTTATGAAACACAAATGACCTTAAACACTTTGGGAGATTTCTGCCGGGTTGTGGGGATGATTTAAATTCTTTTCTGTTCTGGACCACCAGGGTTTCCCTGCGACTCCCGAACTGAAAAAGTAGATTAGACCATCCCCGCTAAATAGGGTAGATGGCTGGATGCACCTACGCTGATGGCTCCAATTTTCCTGGGTCTTCGGTGTAGGGCATGTGTGCAGTCACTTTGACAGAGAACCCTGTCGGCCAAACTCTAAACCAGGCCTCAAGTGTCTATTAAACAAAAACTGCCAAAGTCAAAAATATTTGGCTATCAATTTGCCTCTCTGTGTGAAGAGCGATAATGCGAAACTGTAGACGACCATATATGCCCCTGAACGTCCACCAAACACATCAGTAAAAACAGGCTCCCGCTGTAGGTGTGCTGCTCAGTACAGAGGGAATTACTAAAGACGCCTAATGCCTAACCATTGCCTGAAAAGCTGTCTTCAGTTCATCCCCAGAAGTGAAGTCAGTTGAGGGACCACCCGGACCCCCGGTATTCAGTATGTTGTATGGCTTTTGCTGGATTACAATGCTACTTCGAAGGGAGCGGTCTTTAACTTCACTAAAGCTTGGTAGCTTGGTTCGTAGTTGTTCTCTAACTCCTCTTCAGCAGAAAGTGATCTATTCTAGGCCAGAAACTCTTTAAGCGCATGGATTCTATCCTTGCCTTGGGAGTGGAGACAATGGACATCATGCTTTCAGCCGGTTATTAGTATACAATTTTAAAATGCCATCTTACTTATCAAAGGGTCTCATGTTAATTTTGCTGTATCATTCCACAACCCTTCAAGCAGCCAGCCTGACTAGCGTGGCGCAGAGGAGTGTTTTTTTTCTCTGACCCTCCCTGTGGTTTGGCTTGCTGTAGAGATTGCATGCTCTGGAGTCTTGTATTTCTCCCCTGCCCTGATCTTCCCACCAGCTTCCTTAATGTGATGTTTCATCTGTTGACCAAATGGTGGAGATAGGAGCTTTGCATCACCCTCCCATGAAACCCTCGTGCAGGAGCCATGAGCATCACCAGCAGCTCTGTCCATGATCTGCTGTCAGAGTTGAGCCCACCTCTGGTGCTTTCTGGGCCCTGCATTCTGCTGTGTGAGCTGCAGTCTGTACCACCACAAATGTTCATATCCCAGGTGTCACCGTGAAAACTGTTACAAGAGCCACATACCTGTAGGCATATTATAGTCCACAAAGCATCTCTTAAATTTAATTTTGATTATATAATTTAGCTTATATCTGAGCTCACCTCAGATAGCTAAAAAAAAATCAATAAACCCAGACGACATCAGTTCTTTTTAATTTGGGCACATAATTGCATGAACGTTAGCACATAACTAGACTCAATTACGTTACAGAATGGGTGGGTGCCGAAGGTGTGCGGCTCCGGTAGTGTAGGAGCGATGACCATGCAGAGGAGGACTTGCAGACATGGCAGGGGACACTTGATAGTTTTAGGGATATCGTCAGGATCAAGGCGAAGGATGTACAGGACTCTGAGAGTTAAGATTTACTGGCAGCCATGCAGGGTGGGGTTCACGCACAGGGGAGAAGGGTTCACATGTAATCATTTCTAGGGTAAATTGCTGTATACATTGGTCCCTTTGTGCTGAAATAACTCTACTTTATGACTTTTCGGAGAGCTTGACTCCGCTCTCAAGAAATGTTTCTAAGTACACTGGTTGTAATTTACTGATCTAATTAAATTAATAAATTCTTTTTTTTAAACCTAGTCTCCCTCTTCATTGACTCAATACCCAGTCACCAGCAGAGCAGCTGTTTGTCTCCAGTCTTGTGTTGGTAGTCAGTAGTTTTATGGTGGTTGCTAGAGACAACAGCACTGGTGCCTGTATATGATGCAAGGTGTTTGTTGGGGTTCATCAGGTTGCATCTGGTGGTTTCCACAGATGAGTAATACCCATGTCAGTGTTTGTCAGTGATGCATGTTGTTTCCTGCGGACATGTATCTTATTGTGAGCACCAAGCGTGATTAGGGTGTCGTCTGGTGATGCAACACACCTACTTGAAGCATGCGGTAATGAGGTAGATAATTGTAGCTCTGTATCGAGAAGGGATGAAACATGTCTGCTGTTAATTAGTAGACAGTTTACTGTGGGAGCCAGAAAGTATTGCAACAGGGCCTTGGAGTGAAGCAAGCTATGTAGTAGAAGTCAGCATGAATTTTACTGTCAGATGCAAAGTTCACGACATTTGCTTCTCAAAGTGATGTAGCATAGGTTTTGGTACTCAGCTGATGTATTACTGTAACTACTGGTTGATTTTGCCGAGGTATCTGTACATTGTGTGGTATTCTCCAACATTCAAAACAAGAATGCAACTGTCCACTACAAAAGGCGATACCCAAGGGCACGGAAATGCCGGTCTCCTCGCCCCTTGAGGATAGACTTCTGGACGACTACCTCCAGGAAAAGGCTATTTGATTGACATACCGAAAAATACTCAATAATACACCAGACACACTATGGAGAATTTGTGCAAGGTGGGTGGAGGATAGTGGGGACATTAGCGAGAAAGATTGGCAAGAGGCGTTGGCTTCCCCCCTGGAGGTGGCGAACCGTTCCCGGTTTAAACTTATTCAACTCAAACTCCTACACAGAGCTTACTACACCAGTTCGGTGATTGTTAAAATGGGTGCCCTGAGCTCCGTTGCCTGCCCTAGGGGATGTGGTCAAACCAGCACCTACCTGCATCAGTGGTGGGAATAGCCGATTCTTCAGACATATTGGGGGAAGGTCACATCAGCACTGTCTTCAACCTGCCATAAAACGTTTGAGGTCTCACCCCGCCTGTCCCTTCTTAATATCTGGTATGCAACTGATTTATCAAGAACCAAGAGAGTGTGGGTCTCCCTGGGTTGCATGGTTGCAAAACGTAACATAGCTAGAACATGGAAGGGCGTAGCTAAACCAAAGTTTAGGGACTGGGAGTCTGATATGGACTGGTGCATGCAGGCAGAAAGGGTGGTATACGAAAGTAGAGGGCGCCCACAAAAGTGAACGTGGATCTGGGCAGCATGGAATGTAAGTTGGGGGATGATATGCACACCCTTCAGTGATGCCTCCCCACTGTCGGTGGACCATGTGGGGGAATAATGTCCGGACCACAAAGTATTAAATGGGGCATGTGATTGAATTATTGATCCATTGTAACGTTATGACGAATATTGTACTAACGCACTGGGAATGTTGAGGATTATGGAGATTGCACTGCACTTTGTCTTCTCTTGTTTTTGTTGTCTTTGTTTTTGTTTATTCAATAACAAGCCCTGTTAAAACAAAGCATGCAACTGTCCAATTTCACATGCGGTCCACATGGAAATCATTTTAATAGGTTAATATCCTAATTTATGTTGCCTCCACTCCCCCAATAAGACCATCGAATGAATAATACATTTGTAAGATGCACCCTACCTTGGAATAGGCCTTACGGTACCTTCTTATGTACAAAGTAGAAAGGTAAGTTTACAGAGCTGCCTTTGTGCTGGAAAATTGGGTAACGTTCTAAGGTATTGTGGAAGAGAGTTTCACAAAATGGAACTTGACACTAAAAATGCTTCTATGCCCTTAAATTTAAGCTTCCACTTAGGTACTTCTAAAAGAGCCAAATCTCCCCGATTTAAAGTTTGAGTTGGTGTATAGGGGGATATGTTGTTTAAGGAGTCATGACTAGGAGACGGAAACTATTCCACAAAAAGTACCCCACGGTCCTGTAAACCACGTTTACAAGTTTCTGAAACTATGGTGAGACATGAGAAGGTTTTTTAGAAGCATTCTAGTTGTTACTCGCTAAATTGTGGGGAAGAAAACGATTCCTTTTGTTAATATTACCCTCACACACTCTAGTAGTGTCATGTTTCATCATCGGGTCAACCTGACTCCTAAAGGTCAGAATAGGCTCAACCGTATTCCAGGGAGCTCTTGAAAAGATGTGGCCAGAGGGTTTTAAAGATTAAAAATCCTCAGACAGATCCCAGTATCCCTTTATTATTGGAACTGTCGGGGATATTAAAATACAAAATTAGGGTGGTCAATTGGAGTAGTATGGTCCTATGACCCTACTGCCTACATGTTTCAGTCCAAAAATTGGCCAACAAGGTCCTGGACTTTCATCAGGGCAAAAAAGGGATATCCTCCCTGGTTATAGCAGACAGGACGATACCTATCTACTCCTTTATAAAAAGTACCAGACGATTTATCTTGGTCTTTAAGGTTTCTTCACTCCATCCCACTTTGGGAGAGTTAAAACGGAGACGGAAACACCAGAGCCATCAGCATGATAAACTAAGTAAAATCTGATCATTCTCCAGAAGTGAGTGCAAAGATCTTCTAGCCTGAGAAACTTGGGCCCTGCATTTCAACCCTAACACAGTGTGCATAGCAGCATTCGGTGCTCTTTGTAATTGTGTTAATGTGGTGGCTTATATTCCTTTATAAACATAATTGCAATAAACAAGCCTGGTTCTGATCATGGCACCAACTACCAAGCCTTATGTTTCGATGAAACTAAAGGGATGATGGGTTTTAATTTAGCTAGCTGGAAAAAACCACTTCCCCTTACTTGACCAATCTCTTACTCCTTTTATCCATGTGGTAGTATCATCTCTGTGCCAGATTACTAGAATGCTGTCAATGTAGCGAAAGCCGTCTGTGAAAGGGTTGTTGGCCCAGATGTTTTCTTTCTCGAACCCCCGTACATAGAGACAAGCTATGCTTGTGGCAAAGGTGCTGCCCATTTGATGTTCCATGGCTCTGTAATAGATGTTATCTGCAAAAGAAAAAAGTTTTTTGTAAGTGTGGAGTTAAGCCAATCGCATGATCCATTGAATGGGGGCTGCCCAAACCCAACCTTGAGATAGCCTGCGGATCATCACAGACTTCATGCTATCTTCCTGCGGGATGCTAATGTAAAGGGCCTCCACGTCGAGACACAGCATCTACACCGTGGTGGGATCATACTCCACTTCTTTCAATAGGTTCAGCAGGTGTTTAGTTTCAGTGATGTAGGATCTTGTTTATGTGATCAGGGTGGCATAAAAAACAATTAGTGTATTGTGGCAGAGGCTTAAGAACAGAGAAAATACCCAACACTATGGGTCTGCCTGGAGTTGGGTGTTTTCCCTTTGTGGATCTTTGGAATCGCATAGAATTGTGGCATTCCTGGTTCACTTGTTGTAAGGCAATCCTGCTTCCTCTTCATAATCCATTTGTTGTCTATGGCTTCTTCCAGTAAGATGTTAATGAACTCCTGTTGTCGGTTGGTGGGGTCTAATTGCAGGATCTCATAGTTCATTTCATCTTGCAATAGGGTAAGGCATGCATCCCTGGAGTAGGGTGTCACCTTCTCATCATACGTGCCAATTTATTGAGTTCTATGACACTAATCCTGTCTTAGGATAGTTTCCTCCTTAAGCACTACTCGTTGACCCTGAAGGGTTTTTAATGTAGTCCTCGAGTTCTCTGTTATTTATTGCAGTGAGTAAAACATTTGTAATTCATTATTATTCCAAAGTTCCAACTATTACTCCATGACTATTTTTCCAGCAATACCACATGTATACATCACAAAGTGCTTTCCAAATTTCCCCACGAGATTGGTGCTAATCAAGTCCCCAATGCATCTCAGACCTTGAGGGGGTTTCCTATAGAACGAGAAAGAACTATACAATATTTGATACTTGATCATTAAAGAACAAAGTTTTCAAAGTAATACAATACTACTGAATTCATGAAGTTACCTCTAAGTTAGACTGTTCTTAGAGCATATGCATAAAGTTGTTCCTGCGTATCACATAGTCATTGCATTGTTAACCTGGCTCCCTCATTATCAGTGCAAAGAATATCAATGACTAAACGGCGCTGTCAATAAGTAAATAACCGAGTCAAGATTTGTTCCTATGTCTTATGTATTTAAGGAACTGGTATATCTCTGGTAAACAATATCTAATATAGAAAAAACTAAAAAAATGAAATGATAATGCCTGCTTTTCCAGTTTAATTTTTGTTCTACTGTTTTTTTTTTTTTTTTTTTTTTGAAAAAGTTTTTATTGAGCAATAATTCGGTTACAAGTACGGGCCTACAACCACCCGGGCCGGCCGCTAGGTACAGAAGGAAATCTACACATATCAAGGCTACAATCAGTTCCCAGGGCACTGCCCCGCAGTGGCTCCAGATAGTTCTCGAGGAACAGGAAGCGTAAGTCCAACAATCACAAAAACAAAAAGACAAACAATAAAAAAACAAAAGGCGAGTTATGAGGGAAACCAGTGCGGGTCAGGCTCCCCCCGGGAAACTCCAGTCAGGACAATTGAGCAAACCGCTAAAGAGAGGAGTACCGGGAGGCCGGGGACGGAGGGGGGGGGGAGGGGGTCAAGGGAGATGAACGTCCATATGTAGTTGTCCCAAAAGGCGCCAGGAGCCATCAAGGGTCAGGGGGACATGGCGATATCAGTGTCTACCAGGGGGGGCGTACAGATGCCTCCGCGATACGCGTTCCATTGCCCCCAAATTCTACCCCATGCCCCCGGCTTGCCACGGGCCACATACACAGTCTTCTCCCTAAACATACACCAGTCCATATTCTCCTTCCATACTGACACGGTGGGCGGCCGTTGAGCGCCCCAAAGTTGCGCTATGTCCCTCTTGGCAATCATGTTCCCCAGGGCCGCCCACCGAGTCTGAGCCGCGCTGTAGTCATTGGGCTCCCACACATTCAGGACACAGCGACGCACCTCCGGCAGCAGCACAACCCCAGTGACCTGTCCCATAACCGTGTGGACCCGGCGCCAGTAGTCCGCCACCTCGCGGCACTCCCAAAGGATATGAAGAAAGGTGGCGCTGAGCCCACACCCTCGCTTACAGAGCCCGTCGCCGGAAAATCCCATCGAGACCAAGCGCGGACCCGTCACATACACCCGGTGGAGAATCTTGAGCTGTACCAACCGGAGACGAGCCGGAATGGCAACCTCCTTGGGGGACGACAGTGCAGACTGCCAATCTTCGTCGTCCAATTCCACCCCATCCCCAGTCCAAGCCTCCCGAAGGCGCACAAAAAGGTCCGCCCGGTGATTAATTAGTTTTTTATAAATTAAAGAAATAGTACTATCAGGGACATGTCCGTCAAGTATGCGGTCCTCGAGGGGCGAGGAAACAGGGATCTTGGTCCCCTCCCCGAAGACCGAGAGCAGGGCGTGTCGAACCTGGGCGTAGCGGAAGAACTCCCTGTCGGTCAGCTCGTATTCGGCCTGGAGCACCGCGAAAGTCTTTACCGCGCCCTTATGCCACAGGTCTCCCACTTTGCTGATACCAATCGTGTCCCACTGGTCAAACCCCTTCGTGGTCCACAAGCTGCCCAGGCGGTCGGAGGCAAACAAGGGAGTAGCACATGTTAATCGCTCACTCCAGCCCATGGCCGCAGTGGCAGCTCTCCAGGTCCGCACCGCAATCTTAGTAGGACCCGTAAGGGTCCGGCCAGCCAGGCGGGAATAAAGTGCCCTGTTGTAGTTCCCGCCGGGAAGCAGGAACTTGTCCATCTCGTACGCCGGATTCAAGCCGGGCGCATACGTGGCGTGGTTAATGGCAGATAGCTGCGAGGCCCAATAGTACCTGCGGATGTCAGGAAGCGCGATGCCCCCGTCATACCAGGGGAGAGTGAGCTTGGCAAGAGCAATACGCGCCCGCCCGTCCCACACCAGTCTCCCCTGCAGGCTCTCCACCTCCCGAAAGTAGGCCACTGGGATAACGTCGAAGGAGTTCTGGAGTGCATAGAGGAACCTGGGAAGGGACATCATTTTAAACAGCGCGGCCCGACCCAGCGGGGACAGGGGGAGCCTGCACCACCGGGCCGTGTCCTCCCGCAGTCGCCGAAGTGGACGCAGGAGATTCTGCTCATAGCGAGCCACCGGGTCCAGCGAAACGTATATCCCCAGGTACTTAAAGCCGCTCAGAGATATTTGAATCGGGAGCCGAGGCGGCAGGAGAGGAGGACCACCAGAGATGGGATAAACGCAGGATTTAGACCAATTGATCGTGAGACCCGAATTGTTCCCAAAGGAGGTCAGAACGTCAAAGAGGACGTTGAGTGACTGCCGCGGTGAGGTGAGATACAGGAGAATGTCGTCCGCATACAGCGAGACCCGATCTTCGAAGCCCGGGCCCCACCGGATCCCTCTAAGCGAGGGCTCCCAACGGAGCCAGGCAGCGAGTGGCTCCAGGGCGAGAGCAAAAAGCAACGGGGACAACGGGCACCCCTGCCTCGTGCCCCTGCCGAGGGCAAAGGGCCGAGAGACCCGCCCATTCACCACCACTTGAGCCATGGGTCCCGTGTAAAGGAGCCTCACCCAGCCAATAAATCCCTCTCCAAAGCCGAATTTATCCAAGACGGCCCAGAGGAATGGCCACTCAATAGTGTCAAAGGCCATCGTGGCATCCAAAGAAACCAGCACGGCCGGTTCGGAGAGGAACTCCGCCCTGGCAAGGGCACCGTGAAGACGCCGCAAGTTAAGAGCGGTGTTACGGTGCGGGATAAAGCCGCATTGGTCCGGATGAATAAGGTCGCACACGACACTCAACAATCGATTGGCCAGGACTTTCGCCAGGATTTTAGGCTCCGCATTGAGCAGTGAAATAGGCCGGTAAGAAGTACAGCGGTCTCGCGGCTTGCCCTCCTTGGGGATAACGACTATAGTGGCCAAGCGCTGGTCGGCCGGAAGGGAACCCGCCGCAAGAGAGTCGCGGAACATGCGGCTGAGGAAGGGCGCAAGCTTATCAGGACGCAATTTGTATAGTTCAATGGGCAGACCGTTAGGACCCATAGCCTTGCCCGAGCGAAGGGAACGGATCGCGGTCGCTATTTCATCCGACGACAAGGGGGCGTCCAGCCGCTCCCGGTCCTCGACGGACAGGCCGGGCAGAGCTATATCTCTCAGTAGGAGGCGAGAGTCATCCTCATCCCTGTCAGTCACCGGGGAGTACACCGCCCGGAGGTGGTCAGCGAAACATTCCACAATCTCATCCGGCTCAGTCACACACACACCATCCGCAGCACGCAACTCGGGGACCACACGATTCACTCTCTCCTTTTTGTCCAGCCACGCAATCAACTTTCCCGCCTTGTCCCCCGCGTCATACAATCGGCCCTGCTGCTCCCTATACATAGTTTTGGCCGCGTCAGTGACCAGGGACCTATATTCGAACTGTTTCAGGCTAAGGGCATGTAGCCCGTCCGGAGTAACATTCGCCTCCAAGGCCGACTCCAACCCCGAGATGTCAGTCTCCAGCTTCACCACCGCCTCGCTCCTAACCTTCTTGGCCACCACTATCTGGGCGAGGGCGTGTCCGCGTATCACAGTTTTAAAGGCTTCCCAAAGGGACAACGCAGACGACACCGACCCCTCGTTTTCACTGAAGTATTGGTCCATGGCCTTAACCAGGCTGTCACGAGTCGCAGGGTCCCGCAGGTACCAGGGGTTAATAGGAGCTATCCGCCCTGCGGACCGCGACCCGGTGTCAAAGAGAAGCCACAGCGGAGAATGGTCGGAGATACCACGCGCCAGGTGTCTGACCTCTCGAATCCGACCAGTCTGCGCCGCGGGCATAAGGAAGTAGTCTAACCTGGAGAGACTCCCATGCGCCCCCGAATGAAAGGTGAACTGACACTGGGTCGGATGCATTAGTCTCCAACTATCCACCAAGCCGAAGGTCTCCAACATCCCACCCAGCCATGACTGGGCAGCGGGGAGGGTCCTTGGTGGGTGACGATCCAGTTCACCCGAAACCACAGAATTAAAGTCCCCGCCCATGAGCAGGAGGCCGTCCGGAAGGTCAAGCAGCATTCGACCCAAGTCAGTAAAGGTGGAGTTCTGGAGGCCCGGGGGGACGTAGACTGAAACCAGGGTAAGGGGCTGCCCCTCCCACCTCCCAATCAAACACACATAGCGCCCTCTGTCATCCGAGACTATCCTCGTGATCTCCACCGGAAGGGAGGTTCGCAGGAGAATGCCCACCCCCCTGGAGCCAGTTGTGAAACCAGAATGGGCTACGAGGCGGTATCCCCCCCTGTTCATCGCATGGCAGACATTGCCGACCAAGTGCGTCTCCTGGAGAAACACCACATCAGGAGTCACACGACGCAAATATTGCAGTACAACACCCCGCTTAATACGGTCCCCCAACCCATTGACGTTCCATGACATAAGCCTCAACCCGTCTCCCCCCATCCCCTCCAATAGATCAAGAGGCCCCCAGCCCGCAGCACGGTTCCCAAATATGGACAAAAATCAATACCTCGCCCTGTAAACAAAAAACACACAACAAAACAACCCCTCTTCCCCCCCAACCCCACCCCAAGTCCAACTCCCCCCACCCTGCACCCCTGCGGGCCAATGACCCCCCCCAACTTGCAGTGTGCCTGTCGCCCCCCTAACCCCATTCTACAAAAAGACCCCGGAGGAGGAAAGGGACCCGAACCCGCCCGCACCTCTCACGGGTCCTGGTAAGACACAGTATGCAAAAGAAGTAAGACCCAACTGTACAGTGCAAAACCGCAAAAGCAAGGACCAAATGTCAGTCTAAGGGGACCCGTCACCTGCGGTGCCCCCAGAGGGCCCGGGCCGGCCACCCCCGTCCGGCAGCGAGTCCAGCCAGTCACTTGCGGCCACAGGAGAATCAAAAAAGGCTGTCCGCTCTCCATGCTCCACTCGGAGTTTCGCCGGGTAGATCATCGAATACTTCAGGCCTAGCTCGCGGAGACGGCGCTTCACCCCTTGGAATCCCATCCGCTGTTTCTGGACCAGTTGCGTGAAGTCCGGATAAAAATTGATGGTCGAGTTCTCGTAGCGGACCGGGCCACGGGTCCGCGAAGCCTGCAGAATAGCGTCGCGGTCCCTGTAGTGGAACAGTTTAGCCACGATAGGCCTCGGGGGGGCCCCCGGCCGCGGCCGGCCGCCCGGAACTCGATGGGCCCGCTCCACGGCGAAGAATTTGCTTAGGCCAACCGGGGACAGCTGTTGCAGGATAAGTTCCTCGACCACGAGGTCCACCGGGCGGCCGTCGGAGGACTCCGGTACACCAATGATGCGGATGTTGTTGCGTCGGGCCCGTCCCTCGAAGTCCTCAAGCCGCCGGGCCATATGGTCGTTGACCACTCTAATGTCCCCAAGCGCGGCCCGCAGATCCGACACCTCCGCACCCAGGGTGGAGGTCCGTGTATCAAGGGCCTGGACCTTCTCGTTGGTTTTGGAGAGGTCTGCCCGAATCAGGGTGACATCGATCGCGACGGTGTCGATCTTACGGGCCAGGGCCTCATATTGCGTCGCGATGGTTTCCCTGATGCCCTCGATGGCGCCCATAATGTCCTGCAGGGAAAGTTCCGCAGAGACGGTCGTTCCTCCCCCTGCAGCATCCGGGGAGAGGCCAGCAGCGCCAGGGGACCCCCTGCCCTGGGTGTAGCGGTCCATGTTGTTGCTCTGGACCGCTCCCCCGCGCAGAGAAGCCTTGGTCTTGCGCCCCTCCGGACCCCCTTTGCCCGCCATGCGAGCGCAGTCTCTCAATGGGACCTCCGATCAAGAGGTGTGCGGGCGCCAGCAAAAGGACCACAAACTGTCGATGTAGGGGTCGGAGGCGTCAAGCCCACCAGTAGCAGATGGAAGCAAGCCTCGGGCAGAGGCCCAGGAGGCACCTCGCCACCTTGTGCACGCACGCCAGCCGATCTCCTGAAGGCCAAAACCGAAACCGAAAGTGCTGAATCGGCAACTGGCACCGCGCTGAGGCCGCTGTTGTTCAATTGCAGCCCGGCCCCACGGGTCACCTTCACCCCGGCCACCTCCGTCGGGTGGGTCCCAAAAGTTCCGACGACGACAACTCAGGATTCCCAGGTCCGATTAGAGTTTTAAAAAGAGATATATGATCAGCTGGTCTTCATCTCCCAGATTCCATAAACCAAATCAGGATAGTCTCAGGATATATTCCGAGGAGCAGAAAGGGTCCGGGGAGCCCTGTGCTCACGCGACCATCTTGGATGCGCGCTAGGCTCCTCCCTCTACTGTTTTTTTAAGTCCCATTTCGATGACCATGAATTGGTGAACCATTTATAAAAGATCATGAATACAAATAGTTTTACAACTTTTCCATACTTTATTGAGAATCGAGATGGATTGCTTATTATTCAGGGTTATACCTTCCACCTTTTTAGATCAGACCTAAAGACAGCTTTAGCTTTCTCGCCTCGTGTAAGCAAAAACAAATCATACGTAAAAAATATATACATGTACAATTAAAGAGAGGCTTTGGTTCAGCCCTCTTCATCCATTTGTCTGTTCAAGTGTCATTAACATTTTGGTTCCACCCACAACACCTTACAGCATGGGTCTATGGGTCAACTTATTTGGCCATCTGACAACATTGTGCCTGATTCCATGTGCACTTTCACCTCAAAAGTAGTGCAAAAATATAGTGCACTCCAGCACCAAGACTGGTGGGCAGAGCTCTGTGAAGATTCATTTGTTCTTTTTTTTAAGAATATGCCTTTAACTTTTTCTTATTTTTTAATGTTTTAATTTATTCTGCTTATGTGTACAAAAAATGCACCTTTGCCAGGGACAGAGCGATAGGCTTTATCAGTCCATGTTTATGAATGAGAACAACAATGGCATGTTGCCAGACGTGTAGAATGCATATTTGATTGAAGGAGAATGTTAATGGGATAACCTGGGTAGTACAGTTGTATGCAAAACAGGAATGAATTTGGGGTCAAATGCATTACCCCTCTATGGAGCATTATCATCTACCTCAATTTCATTTATGGAGATAGAAGCGCGTGTAATTCCTGGAGCTCTGAAGTTTTCTGAGTAGGGACCTCGAGCTGACAAAACTCAAATGCATTTGTTCAATCACTATATAGGTTTGAAAATTGAACTAACTATGCTTCAGGGGTTTTATTCTGCCTTTAAGACACTTCCTGTTTGTTCCCAAAAAATTTGCCAGGAATTCATTCCACAATGCAGCCTACCATTAATTCATCCAGCAGTGGGACCCATATAACATCACTCATGACATAATTAATGGCATCACTGGTGACATCTCAAATGACATCATAGATGTGAATCACTAATAACACCATAGTCATACACAGCATAGAGTTATTGAGCGTTCAAGTGTGGATCCATAATATAGAAATACCGTGAGCGCTGGATGCAAGCATGATTTTGCATGTTGAAAGTTATATGTGGTACCCTTTAGAAATCACTAAAGTTTGGAGTGCGAGTATTACTCCCTGTTGAACAAGGTAAAGGCTCAGCGCACCTTAAGTAGTTTGCAGAGGTATGTTGTACAGTTGGTTGAAGCTTAAAGCCAAAGCCTGGTCCAAAACACCTGTGAGAACGCCCACAACTTCTGCTCTACTAGTGGATATGAGGGGCACATGCCTATGTTAAATAGATGTAATGCAGAGCCATAGACAAATTTGATGTTTATGACGTTTATGAAAAGTGGATGTTTATTGCTAAATCTTCACTGAAACGTTTGAGAATTGGAGATTGTTGAATAATGTAGATTAGAACATTGGAATGTTGGGAGCCCCATTGTAGACAATGGAGTGCTCCCTGCTTCTACGGGCCGGTAAAGGCCCGCAGAGCAACATTCCAATGTTTTACAAAGGCCTCTCGGAGCTCAAGGGGATTTAAATCCCCTCAAGCTTCGAGAGGCCTTTGTTTTATTTGTTAGAACATACTGCCCTCTAGTGGCAGAATGTTCTAATAGCCTTATAGCCCTTCGTATCAGGGCTATACCGGCTATTAAAGTCCCGGTCCCTTGTTAAAGTCCCTCACCTTCGGCTCGGGCCTTTAATGCGGGAGCGGGCCTTTAATAGCTGGTATAGCCCGCTATAAGGCTATAATATAGGAATGATCCTCTTAGAGGTGTTTTATATCTCACTGGTGTTGTAACCATGGGTTTCAGGTTGTATGCCACTGCACCCATCTCTGAAATGTGTGTTGTGTATCTTACTAAACTACTGAGCTTAGTCCATTGGGCCAGGAAGAACCTTTCTTTACAGTGGTCAATGTATGCCTATCAAGCTTGTCACTTAAAATTACATTTCATGTGAAGTGTTTAAGTGGATAAACAATTAAGGTGAATAGAAATCTGTCCACACCTGTAGCATGTAGAATTATTTAAAGGCCAAAATCCTTTTGAATAGTGTCACAGTGATTGTATGGTGTCGTCAGTAATGTCGCCAATGATGTCATTTAACATCTCATGAGTGGTGTAATATGTGAGGTCATAAGCAGTGTATGGTGTGAACAAGTTATGTGGTATTTGTATGTTTACAGATTCTATTTTATAAATTTATGTTTTAATTTTCGAATTATTTTAGAAGATTAATTTCAAAATTGATTACTTTTTTATTTTTTAATTATTCAATACTGAATTATGTTTTATTTATTTTTACAATTACAGTACTTAAATGTATCACTAGTATATGCATCTATCTAATCATATATGTATTGAAATATATATATATTTGTACATATACGAATGTATATATATATATATATATATTCACTGAAAAAACCATAGGTTTCACACATGTTATAGTTAGCGGAAATTTTACTGATAAAAAACCAATGAAATTCCCCCGTTTTAGTTAGTGCAGGCAACTATAACTCACGCGACCGCAATCCTCTGCTGATGCTAATACTGTATTTAGACACTTATTTGCCCATGTCTTCTTCCATACATTTTTAGCTATACATATATTACAAATATTTTTTTTTCATAAAGACACATATGTCATCAGCAGAAGATTGCGGTCGCGTGAGTTATAGTTGCCTGCACTAACTATAACGGGGGAATTTCATTGGTTTTTTATCAGTAAAATTTCCGCTAACTATAACATGTGTGAAACCTATGGTTTTTTCAGTGAATTTGCAAGGTTTTTTAAATGCTAATTCCTAACTATAACGTGTGTGAAACCTATGGTTTTTTCAGTGAATTTGTACGGTTTTTTAAATGCTAAGTTACTTTACGCCATTCGTGGCGTGCGCGCCCACTTAACGCAGTTCGTTCCGTGCACGCACGGTGCGCTTCGCGCACCGTGCGCGCACAGTGAGCACGCGGTGCGCTTCGCGCACCGCGCGCCCACTTTACGCAGTTAGTGCCGTGCACACACGGTGGGCACGCGGTGCGCTACGCGCACCGCGTGCCCACATTACGCTAGATGGGCCATGTACGCACGATGCGCTTCGCGCACCGTGCGCACATGGAGGACATATGATGCATTCGTTTTGAAAGGTAATATTTTAATTTTTCGTATATGTTATAAGCCATGCACAAATGGTGCCCTTCGGGCACCATTTGCACACGGGGTGGAGAGAGTGTGGATAATTTTTTTTTTTATTATTTTTTTTTAAAATATTTTAGTTTAACTCATCTTTAATAAGCCATGCACAATTGGTGCCCTTCGGGCACCAATTGCACACGGGGTAGGGAGAGTGTGGATAATTTTTTTTTTTATATAATTTTTTACCGTACGCGTACGGTAAGCGTAATCGGCGAAATTAGCGAAAAAATAAAAAATCCGTTTTTGGCCTTGGGGAATCTTTGGGGACTCCCTCAACATTGCTATGTGTGTGGGAGCTGTCTAAAAAGCCCCTTTACATGTTTTTGTGCTTTAGATTTTAAACATCACTCTCAGTGCGAGAGAGAAAATGGCGGCCGCCGCTTCCTGGTTTCGGCCGATTCGAATGTTTACTAAGATCTAAGAGCCAATCAGAATCGCGCTCGCGCACGCCACCGTACGCGTACGGTAAGCGTACCGTAAGCGCACCGTAAGCTGGCTCAGATATATATATTGATTTAAAGGCTATTTTCTCAGAATCTACTGAACAGATTTACACCAAACCTACAAAAGGCACTTCCTTGACCTGAGGACTACCTCTCTGCCAAATTTCTAGTAATTCTGTTCAGCCGTTCGGGCTGTAGCCCTGTCTAAAGGTCCTATGGAAAAATGCATGGGAAAAACGAGTTTTGGGACCCCCCTTTTATCTCAGCCCCCGCTTGACGAATCCCCCCGAGACTTTCAGGGAAGGAGCGGAGCGTAGCGCCCCACTTATTTTGAAAAATTCGCGAGGATTCGTCGACCGGCGCCAAAGTTATTCAAAATAGAATGTTGCGGATTTCCTATGGAAACGTGGTCCTAACTATAACTACCTACTGGCGACCGCCAGTAGGTAATATATATATATATACATACATACATAGCCAAAAAATTCCTACTTCAAGCAATGGCCTGCAACACTCTCAGAGTGGTTGCTTACGCATTATGAAGGAATATCCATCCAAATTCATAATCCACAACTCAAAAAACAGCGGGTGGGCACTCCAGGGTGTCTTAAATATCTAAGTTTATTCACCACTCAACAGTCGGCGTCTATGCATTTCGATTTCTTTCGCACCTTGCACATGACCGTGAGTAAAGTGCTAAAGATGTTGAAATGCATAGATTTTGATGCCAAGTCCTAATTAAATGTAGATATTTAGCACACCTGGAGTGCCCGCCTGCTGTTTGAGTTGTGGATGTATGCATACATATATACATACATCCATACATTACATAGTCATAATTGCAGCCTTGTAGTTATAGTTAGGTCAGACTTTCCATAGAAATTGTGTTTGTTTCATTATTAATTTTCGCACCATTTGACAAAGCTCATCCACCTCAGCTTCTTCCTGGAATGTTTTTGGGTGATTCGTCAAGAGGGGCAGTGGTGTAACAATAGCCCCTGCGATGCGGGGGGCCTCCGAGTTCCAGGGGGCCCCCTCTGGCACTGTGCACGGGTGATCCTGAGAGATTGTGACTGGGTCTAGAACGTGGGGTGGGGGGGGCTTCCCTGGCCTTTGCAGTTTGGCCCCCCTCAAGTTTTGTTACGCCACGGAGGTGGGGCTGAGGAGGGGGGGTACTAAGACGATTTTTCCCCATGCGTTTTCCATTGGGAAAATCGGACAACGAGGCAGCCAAAAGGGCCGAACAGCATTGCTCTAAACTTGACAGAAAGCTAGATCTTTACATAGAAACCATGCTTTTGTGATTTGGTGTAATTCTGTTCAATCATTTCCAAGAAAATAAGGTTTAAAAATGTATAGATATCTGTTGTCGCAGGACTTCTTCCAGCAAATCAAAGCATTCTGATTGGCTGAAGCCACAAGAGTGCTGCAATACCAAGCAATGTGATTGACAGCTGCAACAATGAAGAAAAATTTGCAGCTGCCACTACAGCACACGGGGCCTCAGTTCCCCTGTTCTGCTACTAAATGATAAAGGTATGATAAGAGGACGGGTAGGGCTACCCTGACCCTCTTGCCGATATGGTGGGGTCTAAGAGAGACTTCCCCCCAAGGAGGAAAGTAAAACGTATTTGCTACTTGCAGGTAGGCGATCTCTCGGCTGCAATCAATGAGATATGAGCGCACAGGTCCCCACAAAACACAATCTAAGGATTGTACAAACATCTTCAAGCAGAGCCTACTCCTTTCAGGCACCCACGCCCCCTTAGGTGGCAAAGACCCTACTGCGCACACCTTGACAAAGGTGGCAAAGCGCCTACTACCCCCACCCATAGCCCTGAACAGAAGCCCTCACAGAGAGCCCACTCCATTGAGACATCCACGCCCCATTAGATGCTCAAACCCCCTACTATGCACACCATTCACCCAGCCTCTATAACACACAGTTTACGCCTTATACAGAAAACCTCCATAAAGTCCTCTTCCACCAGACACTCCCGCTTCCTTAGGTGGAAAACATCCTACTACACACACTCTACACCCTCTACAGAAGACCTCACGGAGATCCCACTCCTTTCAGACATTCACACCCCATAGGGTGGCAAAGATCCTAATATGCACTCATTCACTGAGGTGGGAAAACTTCTGCTTCCCATACCCTTAGGCCTGTGTTGAAGATCTCATGGAAAGGCCACTCCTTTCAGACATCCATGCCCCATTTGGTGTTCAAGAGCCTACTACGCACACCCTTTGCCCTGTACCAGGCTATTAGTGATCTCTTGAGCGCAATGAAGGAGATGTGAGTGCACAGGCCCCTAACACACACAGTCTATGCCTTATTTAGAAGTGTTCAAGCAGAACCCAGTCCCTTCTGACACCCACAAACCCTTGGGTATTTTTTCCCCTACACTTTACCATAGGGAAACTCTGATAACTCTGATTCTCCCTATGATAAAGTATTGGGAACATTTAAAAAAATGACTTACCTAGAAAATAAATATTCAATTCAATTTCAATTGTTCTTTATTTCGGTCGCTTGGACCATAAAAGAATTACAGCATAAAAGAAATTCATATCATTGGAATACAATAAAATTTACAGTTAATTTAACAATTTGTAAAAACCATCATTCGTTCAATAACTTAATACACTGGGTGCGTCTGCGCCACATTGAAGTTAAAAATTTTGCCAGTGCAAAAACAATTGGGACAGACAGATCACTTTTCAAGATCCTGTAGGCTGGATGATAGTGCCTAAAACCCAGATTCCTCAGTATTGGAACAAGCCAGTAGTTTCTTGCTTTCCTGTATGCTGGACAGAAGAATATTATGTGTAAGTCGCATTCCCTCCAATAGTCGCACGCTGGGCATTGGAGTGAGCTCTCAACATTTGTCCATCGTGCAGTGTGCGCTTTAAGAGGAAGGGTGCCATACCGCCACTGCAGAAAAAGTTTCCTGGAAATTGGGGGCGCAATATTGTCAAGAACATCCTCCTGCATATATAAGTCTTTTACCCCCAAGAATTTGCCCGTCAAAGATCTCTCCTCTGCATTGGTTGTGTTAGTGCGCAGTTGATATTCATAATAGACTTTTGAGAGAGACTTTCGTGAAATTCTGGGGCAGATATTTTCTGGGTCGGACCATAGATTTTGCCTGCCCAATGCCTCACATATTTGCTTGACATGTCTGAGCCAAGGAAACCGTACAGGATTGCTCAGTTTCATTATTTCCTGAAGCTCGGCTCTGAAATTAGACAGTTCTGGTACCGACCATAGTCTCTGCCAATACAATAGCGGTTTCAAACTTAATTCTTCCAAAATCGGTCTTAGGCCTAAGTCCAGTCTCAGTGGTAAAAGAGGGGTGCTAGACGGGAGCCCTGCCAGTTGTCTGATAAAATTGTTCTCAGTGACCTGAAGAGTATGGGTGGCAGAATGCCCCCATAATTCAGCACCATAAATCACTGCCCCTTTAGCTTGCATCCTGTAGATCTGTAGCCGAGAAGAAAGTGGCTGATATGTCAAACCACGGGACATCCTAGCCAGACCACCTGTCATTTGGGTTAGTTTGAGTCTAGCCTTAGTGCAATGTGAGTCCCAAGTCATAGACTCATTTAGTGTTATCCCAAGGTATTCAAATTTGGAGACCCTTTCCAGCCTGATGGGTCCTAGTGTGGGGTTGGGACGTAATTTCTTGGGGGGGTTGAAGATCATGTACTTGGTCTTCGAAGCATTGATCTCCAACCCCCGGATCGCACAGAAATTTGCGAATCCATCAAGGATCCGCTGGATGCCCATTGGAGACTTTGAGAGCAACAGGGTGTCATCTGCAAAGAGAATAGCAGGTACCCCTGTGCCTCCGAGTCTAGGAGCATCAATGTTTTCCAGCGCATTTAAATGATCGATCACCCCGTTGACAAAGAGGCAGAACAGAGTCGGCGCCAGCACACAGCCCTGTCTAACCCCCCTGTCAACGGGGAATCGGTCAGTCAAGGTGCCCCCCCTTCCAAACCTCACCCTTGCATAATTCCCCGAGTGGAGTCTTTTTAAGATGACTAATATATCGTTGGGAACCCCCATGTCATCCAGAACGCCCCAAAGTTTGTCCCGAGGGACTAAATCAAATGCGGCACGTAAGTCAACGAAAATAGTATACAAAGTGCCACCTTCTATTAAAACAGTTTTCCAATGAATACAATTTAATCTAAAAATCTGATCAATGGTGGAGACTTTCCTCCTAAAGCCAGCCTGATATGTGCTCAAGATGTTTGATTCATCTATCCACTCTTGTAAGTGATTGAGAATCAGTCTCCCAAATAATTTTTGGGAGACGTCTATGAGACTAATTGGTCTGTAGTTGGCTGGGAGCAGAGGCGAACCCTTTTTGAAAATTGGGACGATCTCTGCTCCCAGCCAAGTATCAGGAAGCTTCATGCCCTTTAAAATAGAGTTAAATAAAAACACAAAATATAGTGCCCATACTTCAGGTTCCTGTTTAAACAGGTCTCCCGGAAGGCCATCCAAACCCGGTGCCTTTCCTGACGCCAGACCCATAATGGCTACTTTGACTTCTTTAAGTGAGAGGGATAGGGACGAACTCAAGGGTATGCTTGTTTGTGCCTGGACAGGATCGATCACCGTCCCCTCTGATGGCATATATAGGGACTGGAAATGGTCCTGCCAGGATTTAGCTGAAATGTTGGGTTTGACCGCAGAGACCAGCTCTTCTGAGCCTGTGTTTACACAGCGCCAAAATTTCCTTGAGTCTCTGCACGCCAGATGTTTTGTTAATTTCTCCCACTTTTCCTGTTCCCATTCTAGCTTTGCATTCTTAATTAAGAATTTGTATGCCTTCCTTTGTTTGCTAATTTCGTCCCGGTCATGTCCGTTCTTTATTAGAAATAGGAGGTCACTTTTGGCCTTCCTACAGGTGGAATTGTACCAGAGGGGACCAATAGTAGTCACACGGGCCCTGTGGGGATTACTAGTTAGAATTTCTGACACAGATGTGGTGAGATCTGCATGTAGCTCACCCAGCTCCGTGAATAGACCCATCATGCTAATACCACTATTTAAGACTTGAGCCTTCTCTAACAAGGGGGTAACTAAGGCGTACAACTTGGGGAGCAACCCTTGTTTCGTTAGTTTCGTCTCCCATTTTATTCTTCGCCTATTGTTGGAAAGAAGTAACCCAGCATCTGGAGACTCTCCATTCTTTTTCAAGGGTTCAAGACCCGCGCAAAGAAGCTCAAGCTCCAGAGCATTATGGTCACTATCCTCTCTTAGCAATATACGAAAGTCACTTAACTTTGCCCATAATGACAGTGGGACCAGAATGTAATCGAGGTTTGATGTTATATTTCCCCTGTGAAAGGTACATTTTGGAGGTATGTCTGATGGTAACCTTCCGTTGCAGGCCCTAAGTCCGTGTTTAAAAGTAAGTGATGAGATTTGCACCGCCAGAGGAGACCAAGCTCTTGGGGCCGGTAGCTGGGAGGGGGGTATAGACCAAACAAGGTCCTCCTCCTTGGTCAAGCTATCCGATGAGCCCATAAGGGGCTCATAATGGCAGTTAAGATCTCCTCCTATTATGTAGGGGACGCCTTCAGGGATTGTATTAAGGGCAAGATCAAGCTCATCAATAGTACTTGATTCTTTCGAAAAACTAACTGGCCTTGAATAGACATTTATTACCAAGAAACGGTACAAGTCTGGCCATTCTAGGAGTACGGCCAAAATATCCTCCGAATTTAATGTCAACGGGGCAACCCTGCAGCCTAGGTCTGTGGCTATCCAGATTGCCAGACCGCCAGAAGGGCGGCCCTTGCCACACCATTTAGCATTCTTCGAAAAAACAGCGAAGCCAGTGCGAGTAAAATCTTCCCTCAGCCAGGTTTCTTGGAACAAACAGATGTTCCTATTCTCTATGAAGGTATTCCAAGCCGGGCAATTTAATTTGTTGGACAAACCTGCCACGTTCCAGGATAAAATATTTAAAAGGGGATCTTTGATATTCCCTAGGTTGGGAGATAGTGGTATAGTGTCCATGGGATTTGCATTCGGGTTGGCAGGGGGTTGGTCTTGTGCAAGGCTCCCCAGCACCGCACCACTAGATTCAGTAGGAGACACTTCACAGGGATGCAGATTTGTTTGCGTCTGCTGGAGTCCAATAATCTGGGTAGAAATGTCAGGTGGGGCAACGTGTAGTGGGGGGCTGTTGCGATTCTCCACCTCCCCTGAGTTTTGCCTATCCAGTCAATCCACTCTATCTAAATAACTAAACCTATTGTATGTTGGAAAATAGTCATCCCTCATAATTCTAGGAATAGGGTGAATTTTTTGTACAATAGATCTCCTCCTCCAGTTCCTTCTGCTAGACACAAGTTCCCATCCCTCTCCCTCTCCCTCCCCCTCACATCCCTTTGAGGGATAAAAGAAAGACAGGGGGAGTGTTTGAATTGGCGACCCCTGCGTGTTCCGGGGCCAACTACAGATATACTTAACAGTGGCAATAATATTAATATTTTATGTTAATGCAAACTAATTTATATATTGATTGTAAATGAATAACAAAATATAAAATATGCTCTAGCACTATTAACTTCATTTTGAAATACATTTTTAATTAATAATAGAGACATATTAAAGTAAATTAAACTTATTTTTCTTAAGTATTGATTTTTTTAAATTCCCACCTAATTTTTTATTCATGTGCATTACTAATGATTAAAATTGATGTATCGTTTTTTTTTGGGTGGCAAATAAAATCAAACAGATAAACAGCCAAAATAAATAAGCAAGGGAGTAGTAAATATATATCCAAAAAGACATCACACATCGGAATAAAGGGATTTCATTAAGCAAATAATAGTCTCCTGAACGAAGTTTGCATAGATTTCCATGTCTTGCATCCAGGAGTGAAATATAAAGCATAAAGGAATAATAACATAATTAATTTCAACCAATATGATATGATATCCCAGGCCCTAGATAAAAAAAAAAGAAAACCACATTACCCTACCATTCTGGCTTGTAACCGAAAGACAATTTATAGAGTCTATCTTGTGCAGGATCCCAAGTACAGAGAAGCTTTGATCTACGATTATCACTTTGTAGTATCGAAATTTCAAAACCACAATCGGTGATACTCTGACCACCAGGGTTAGGGTTTGGTGGTTGGTGGTTTTGTCTGTAGCCAAAACCGTGCCAGCCCCAATCTGGCCAGTGCAATTGCCATAAAATAAATACCAACAAAACAGGCAGCAAATTTCCCCTGACTGTCCTATGATAATTACCTTGGGTTCCACCTGACATTCAAATAATCTGCTAATCTGCTCGAATACAAAATTCCAATCGCTTTTAATCACCGGACAAGTTGCAAAAATATGAAGGACATTGGCTCCCTCCAGTGCACAGCGAAAACACTGTGAGTCCTCCCGGACACCCCACTTATGTAAGCGAAGAGGTGTATGATATAGATGATTAAAAGTCTTAAACTGATGCGCCTTAATATGTGAAACATTGAAAACAGTCTGAGTCAACATGTTACTTTTAGCTAGATCATAACTTGTGTTAAGTGCTGGCCCAGATATCTACTCCATTTCAGAACCAGCGAATTAAAGCGAACCGGCCCTCCCTGAATTAGGATGCTATAGGTATTAATCCATGCCTAGGTATCTTCATGATAAAATCCAGGAACTCACTACTCTTCGGGTCTATTTCTTCTCTGGTAATGGACGCTAAAGAATTTTAGAGTTGTAAATATTGCAGGGAAGCTTGGCGGAGTAACCCCTTATGTCGGTACACATGTTCAATTGAAAGAATATGCCCTTCGCCATTATGTGCCCCAAATTTGTATGGATACAGAGTCCCCAATAAGATAAGACACTATGATGTAATGAAACCAGAAGATTAGGGTTGTATCAAAGGGTATATCAATGGTATTTGGTAATTTGTGCGATTTTCTTAATTTGTGTCCAGACTTAGAGATATACCCGCAGAGTTCTGCATCTCAAAGTGATGTATAGAATGAATTAAAATTAATTTAGTTATACTGTAATAAACATTGTTAGATTCATTTAGGATTCAAAATAGGATATCAAAATCTTTTATAATTAAATAACAAATATATAGTATTTTATATATCTTAACATTAAAATACATTTAGTAATAATTCTTACTATTTAAAGTAATGTATTTGAACATAATCCCCTATGGGGGTTGATTCCCTTCCCCCAATATTTTCTATGGGATGGTGTTGCAGTATCAGTAGCTGGCCATGTGTGGTGCTGAACTTTAAAAAGAAAATGTAATTTACACACTGATTTTGTGAATGAGCAAAATGTAGTAAACTGCCTCGAAAGCGTAAGTTACCTTTGTGAATCAGACCCAATATCTTTGAATGACACGTTTGGGTGGGAGTCGGTTTTTAGTTCCCTGTGGCTGGGAGAGATATTCCATCAAGTTTGGGGGAAGTCAGATCGTAATTTACTGTGGCTGTTTAGTTGTTTCTTCAGTGTGTGTGGTTGGTGCAGTATTGGGTGTGTTAGGTGGCAGTTTACTGTGGCCGAGAGTCACTGCATCAATTTATTTTAGAGATGTGCTGTGTTTGGAGGGAGTCGCATTGTAGAATTGTGTGATCCTCAGTGATTACTGAATGCATTTCTTTTCAAAACGACACTTTTAGGTGAGCCTCGGAGTGTAGTTTATTGTGGCTGCCAGAGATTATTGCATCTGGAGTGATGCCGTGTTTGGTGGGCGTCAGAGGGTAGTTGACTGACGTTCGCGTAGCATTGTCTTGAAGCGTTGCGGTTACCTCACCGAGCGCCTCTGATCCACGGGGGTGGCTGCAGGTGCTGTGCCGGTGGTCGTGCAGGGGTGCGGTTGCACTGGGACGCAGGCAGTGCTGCAGCGCGGACTTAGAACGTGCTCCAAATGCTCTCCAGCAGCTGCGTCAGTTGGACCCAGCATAGCTGCAGTGAATGTGCAGTTCGCGCATATTCGCTGCAGAGAGCAGCAGCGGTGCTGCCGCCTGCCTGGTGTGCAGCGCGTGCGTCTCCTTTACACATGGGCCTCTGGTCAGTGCTCCGAAAGGGCGTCAAGGCGCCGACGCTGACGTGCACCCTCGGTGCGGCAGGCTAAAGATGCCGGTAGAGCTGCTTCATACAAGAGTCCACACCACTGTGCAGTGGTCGATGCCGATGCTACAAACTCATGCACGTCTGAGGCACGTGCGCCGCCAGCGGTGCTGAATATGGAACACGCGTCTCAGGCTGGCAATGCAGGCAGCTGCTTCAGACTGGCTAGCAATGCAGGCAGCGGCTTGTTTCAGACTGGCTAGCAATGCAGGCATCTGATTCAGACTGGCTAGCAATGCAGGCACCTGCTTTCTTCACTCTTGCTATCAATGCAGCCTGGCAGCTGCTTCAAACTGGCTAGCGATGCAGGCAGCTGCTTCAGACTGGCTAGCACTGCAGGCAGCTGCTTGATTCAGACTGGCTAGCACTGCAGGCAGCTGCTTGATTCAGACTGGCTAGCACTGCAGGCAGCTTCTTGATTCAGACTGGCTAGCACTGCAGGCAGCTGCTTGATTCAGACTGGCTAGCACTGCAGGCAGCTGTTTCAGACTGGCTAGCACTGCAGGCCGTCACTTGCTTCAGACTGGCTGGCAATGCAGGCAGCTGCTTCAAACTGGCTAGCAACGCAGGCAGCTGCTTGCTTCAGACTAGCCAGCACTGCAGGCAGCTGCTTCAGGCTGGCTGGCTATGCAGGCAGCTACTTGCTTCAGACTGGCTGGCAATGCAGGCAGCTGCTTCAAACTGGCTAGCAACGCAGGCAGCTGCTTGCTTCAGACTAGCCAGCACTGCAGGCAGCTGCTTCAGGCTGGCTGGCTATGCAGGCAGCTACTTGCTTCAGACTGGCTGGCTATGCAGGCAGCTGCTTCAGACTGGCTAGCAATGCAGGCAGTTGTTTGCTTAAGACTGGCCAGCAATGCAGGCATCTGCTTGCTTGCTTAAATTCAGAAGGAAAGAGGTCTTACGGTACTAGTGGCAGGGAGTCGAGTGGGAGTGCTGGCTGCAGCATGCCGAGACACGGTGCTTGCAGCGCCCTCTTGTGGCTCGCGCAGGCGGTACAAGCGGTTGGGTGACCGATGCAGGGAGTATTCTGAAGATGAACCAAGAGGGGCTGCTGATGAATTCATAGCTACAGTAGATGGTCACGCGATGCTACAGATGGGTTAATGGTGCTGCCCTTTGAGCGCGTGCTGCTGGAGATGGAATCAGGGTTGCTACAGATAGAAGAAGGGTGTTGAGTGCCTGGGCATTGGGGCGCCTCAGCTGTATCCAGTGCTGCTGCACATGGATTCAGATGCACTGCGGATAGATCCCAGGGATCCTGCACATCGATGCACGAGCCCTGCGGCTCTCTGCGCGTGCTGTGATGGGTTGCAGAGGCCTTGTCAGACCCTTGAAGAGTGCCGAGCCCCTGCGCACGGGTGCAGGTGGTCAGAGAAAGGGGCGCGTGTCTCTGTCAGACCTCCTCAGAGTGCAGAGGCTCTGCACAGGGGAACAGGTGGTCGGGAAAAGGGGGCGTCTCTGTCAGACCTCCGCAGTGTGCCGAGGCCCCGCGCAGGGGTGCTGGTGGTCGGAGAAAGAGGCGTATGCTGCTGCGCCTTGCGGGGCGGGGGCTTGGATATGAGGGGTGTAAGGGAGGCAGTGCGGTTGAACCAAGAAGTGCTGCACTGGGGCACACACGCTACTGATCTGTGCAGGTGACCGGCTCACTGGACCTTGGGAAGGGGGGGGGGGGGACTGTACTTGGGGCAGCTGTGCGGCACCTGAGCACGTGTGCCCTCCAGTCTGTGCAGTTCAATAGATGGACGTAGGTGGTGCTTCAGCTGGGACATCTGTGCTGCACCTGAGCATGCATGCCCTACAGTCTGTGCAGTTGAATTGCTGGCTGACCGCCGGGGCTGCAGCTGGGCCAGCTGTGCTGCACCTGAGCATGCATGCCCTGCAGTCCCTGCAGCGGAATGCCTGGATGGACGGAGAAGACCCGAGACTGAGCTCGCCGTGCTGCACCTAAGCACGCATGTCGTGCTGTTTGTGCAGCTGCATGTCTGGACGGAAGAGGACAGGCAGCTGTGCCAGCTGTGCTGCACCTCAGCTCGCACGCCCTGCAGTCTGTACCGCTGAATAGCTAGATGTACTTGGAGGGGGGAAGGCTGCAGCTGTGCTGCACATGAGCGTGCATGCACTGCAGACAGTGTAGCTGATTGTCTGAAATCAAGGGGGCTGCAGCTGGGCTGAACCTGGGCATGCATACACTGCATTCTGTGCAGCTGCATGTCTGGAATCAAGGAGGCAGCGTCTGGGCTGCACCTGAGCATGCATGCCCGGCGGTCTGTGCAGCCGAATGTCTGGAATGAAGGGGGCCGTAGCTGGGCTGCACCTGAACATGCACGCACTGCAGTCCGTGCAGCTGAATGTCTGGAATGAAGACGGCTGCATCTGGGCTGCACCTGAACATGCATGCACTGCAGTCCGTGCAGCTGAATATCTGGAATCAAGGGTTCTGCAGCTGGGCTGCACCTGAGCATGCATGCACTGCATTCTGTGCAGCCGAATGTCTGGCACGAAGGGGGCTGCGGTTGGGCGGCACCTGAGTATGCATGCACTGCACTCGAATAGATATATAGACGGGGAGAAGGCTGCAGCTGCGCTGCACCCGAGCACGCAGGCCATGCAGATCAATGCAGCTGAGCGGCCAGATGGGAGTGTGGTAGGATTGGCTGCAGCTAGGCCTGGCCAACGGAGGTGCTGCACGTGGGGGAAGAGCCCGTCGGCTCCGTGCTGCGCTACTCCCTTTATACCGGCGTGAAGCCCCACGTGTTTGCACAGAGGCATCATTAGTGTGCTGCATTATACTACAGTGGTGACCAAGGTACCAGTGCAGGGCACGGCCTCCTCTCCTCATTGGCTACTGGCTGAGTGGTGAATGGGGATTACCTGGGAATACTCAATCCAGCCTCCCTCCCTCCCTCCCATCCCCCGCCGGCTCCGGGAGGAGTGTGCCCTCCTGGCTGGTCCTTCCTTCCTGCCCGCAGGAGAAGGAGGGAGGGCGAAGGGGGTGCTGAGGGCGGAAAGGCGGCTTCTCGCAGCCTATTGCACCTCACTTACCTCCTGGGGGCGGCAGTGAAGACCTGGTGAGAGGGGGAGGGGGCCTGGGAGCAGGGGTGGGGCACCAAGGGAAGGAGGAAGAAAAGATGTGAGGAAGGGGTGGGAAGAAGGAAAAGAGGTGCAGAGGGAGAGAGGACCTGGGAGAGGAGAGGAGGTGATAAGACTGGGGAGTTCAGAGAAGAGAGGTGCAGAAGGAGGACCACAGGGAGAGAGAGGGAGAAGTGCAGAGGAACAACTGCAAACTGAGGCGTGAGAAGAGCTGAGGGAGACGTGCAGAAGACGCGAGTGGTGAAGAGAAAGACCCGCGGGAGGAGAGGCGCAAGGGGTGATATGTGAGGGGCAGTGACTGGTGCAGAGAGCCCTGCAGAGGAGAAGGGGGATTTGGAAGGAGTCCTGGAAGAGAGGCGCGGAGCACCGAGGCTGCGGGGATAAGAAGGGAGTGCAGGGGAAGAAGTGAAAGGTGGAAGGAGGAAGCAGGGAGCGCACCAGGGTGAGCGGGAGGCGCCGTGGGAGAAGCGAGAGCTGCCGGGAGAAGGTGGGTGTGTCCGCATGTGGGAAGAGAAGGGCACGAGGACAGAGAGCTCAATGATCCATGCAGGAGTGAAGGGGCACCGGTGAGGAGAGAGCAAGGACACCCCGCGAGCCGGCACTGCCCAGGAGCACAGGCACAGACCGGGAGAGCCGGGAGCCCCACAATAAAGGACCATGAGCCGGGAGATCTGGGGGTTCGAGCCGGGAGACTGACAGAGGAGCACGGGCACCAGGGAGCAGGATTCCGGAGCCGGTGCGGAGTCCCTGAGGAGCAAGCCCCAGGCGGAGAAACAGTGAGTAGAGGGAGCAGTGACCCAGGCACACTGACTTGGAAATGGCACTGAGAGGTACTGAGCACAGTCACCGAGAGAGGTGCTGAGGGGTGCTACTCGAGGAAGGGGAGGACTCGCACTGATTGAATGATAGTGAAGGGCACTGAGGACTGGCACCGAGGATTGGTACTCACAGACAGTCTTGAGGACTGGTACTCACAGAGGGGCAATGCGGGCTGGTACTCACGAAGGGGCACTGAGGACTGCTACTAACAGAGGGGCACTGAGGACTGTCCCTGGAGAGGGATAGCGCGGACTGGCACTGAGCGAATGCACTGAGGACTGGTGCTCAAGGAGGACTGGCCGTGAACAAGAAGAACTGAAGACTGCTATGAACGAGGGGAGGGGGCGGGGGGTCCGAGGACTAGTACTTGTCATGGGCATTGAGGACTGGCACTGAGCGAGAGGTGGGCATTGAGGACTGGCATTGAGGGGAACTGAGGCTGGCATTGAGTGAGGGGCGCTGAGGACTGGCACAATAGGGGGGGGGGGTATTAAGGACTGCACTGAGAATTGGTACTCGCAGAGGGTCTCTCAGGATTGGTACTGACCAAATGAGCATTGGAGTGTGTTCAGTGAGGAGTAGGGAGGACAGGCACTGACCAAGTGACCGTGAATGCTGTGTTCACTGTGGGGTACTGAGGGCAGGTACAGACCGAGTGAGCATTGAAGATAGTGTTCACTGAGGGGTACAGAAGGCAGGTACTGACAGTGAGCTTTGAAAACTGTGGTCACCGAGGGTTACTGAGGATAGAAACTGACCGAAAGAGCACTGAAGACTATGTTTACTGAGGATAGGTACCCACCAGGTGAGCCCTGAAAACTGCGTTCACTGAGGGGTGCACTGAAGATAGGTACCTACCGAGTGAGCCCTGAAGACTGTGTTCAGTGAGGTGTACTGAGGACAGGTACTGACAGAATGAGTATTGAAGACTGTGTTCCTTGTTGAGTACTGAGGACAGGTACTGGCCGAGTGAACATTGAAGACTGTTTTCACTGAGGGGTACTGAGGACGGGTACTGAGGACAGGTACTGACCAAGTGAGCCCCGAAGTCTGTGTTCACTGAGGACAGGTACTGGGTGAGTGAGCATTGAAAACGGTGTACTTTGAGGGATACTGAGGACAAGGAGTAACCGAGTGAGGATTGAAGTCTGTGTTCACTGAGGAGTACTGAGGACAGGTACTGACCGAGTGAGCTTTGAAAACTGTGTTCCGATGGGGTTGAGGACAGGTACTGGGTGAGTGAGCATTACAGCCTGTGTTCACTGAGGGGTGCGGAGGACAGGTACTGGGTGAGTGAGCATTACAGCCTGTGTTCACTGAGGAGTGCTGAGGACAGGTACTGACCGAGTGAGCTTTGAAAACTGTGTTCCGATGGGGTTGAGGACAGGTACTGGGTGAGTGAGCATTACAGCCTGTGTTCACTGAGGGGTGCGGAGGACAGGTACTGGGTGAGTGAGCATTACAGCCTGTGTTCACTGAGGGGTGCTGAGGACAGGTACTGACCGAGTGAGCTTTGAAAACTGTGTTCCGATGGGGTTGAGGACAGGTACTGGGTGAGTGAGCATTACAGCCTGTGTTCACTGAGGGGTGCTGAGGACAGGTACTGGGTGAGTGAGCATTGAAGCATGTGTTCACTGAGGGGTACTGAGGACTGTACTGATTGAGGAGCATTAAACACCTGGACTGACTGAGTGATCATTGGAGATTGGTATTGGCGGGGGTCACGAGACTGGTTCATACCATGTCATTTCTGGGGAAGGGGCAGGGACAGGTGATTATTGAGGGAGGGTCTTTGAGGTGTGTTGGTGAACGAGGGGCACCGAAGCCTTATACTGACTCGGGGCCACCCGGGACTGGTACTGACGAGGCCTTGAGTACTGGTACCAGCTGAAGGACCACTCATTTCTGCCCAGACTCGGGGCTCCGACACAGCGGCACCGAGGCTGGTACTGGCAGGGGTCTGAGTACTGGTGACAACTGAGGGGTACAGAGAGCGGCCCGCGAGGGAGGGGTGCTTGGGAGTGGTAATGACTGAGGGGCCCGGGGAACTTGTTTAATCTAAATGGGTTCTGTCTTAGTGGTACCGAGGGATGGTACTGACAGAGGGAGGAGAAGACTGGTACCGGCTGACGGGTCCCAGAGAACTGATGCTGTCTGAGGGTCACTGGGGACCGGAAGTGACCAAGAGTCACCGTGGGCTGGTACTGAGTGAGATGGGGTCGCTGAGGGGTGCTATGGTCTAGTACTGAGGGCTGGCACTAAAACCTCTACTCACTGCGGGGACTGAGGGCTGGCACTAAAACCTCTACTCACTGCGGGGACTGAGGGCTGGCACTAAAACCTCTACTCACTGCGGGGACTGAGGGCTGGTAGTGAGGACTGTTAATGGCCGAGGAGCTCTGAAGAGGGCTGCAGAAGATGGGTACTGAGTGATACTAAGGACTGATACTGAAGGATACTGAATAGACACCGAGTACTGGTACCGAAGACTGACACGGACCCGGGACTGTTACTGACTCTGGAGTATTGAAGATGGGTACAGAAGACTGGTACTGACTGAGAACTGGTACTGACAATTAGCACTCACTGAGGGGTACTGAATGGACACTGAATACTGGTACCGAAGACTGACGCTCACTCGGGACTGTTACTGACTCTGGAGTATTGAAGATGGGTACAGAGGACTGGTACTGACTGAGGAGCCCGAGGACTGTTACTGACGTCTAGCACTAATTGGGTGGTACTGAATGGACACTGAATACTGGCACTGATGACTGGTGCTGACTGAGGGGTACTGATTGGACACAGAGTACTGGTACTGAAGACTGGCACTGACTGAGGGGTACTGATTGGGTACTGAGTACTGGTACTGAAGACTGGTGCTGACTGGAGTGGTACTGATGGCTGGCGCTGATTGATGGGCACTGACAACTTGTACTGAATACTGGCACGGGTGGCTTGTTGCTTACTGAGGTGTACTGAAGATACGGATTACTTCTACTGACGGACGAGTCCTGGGGTTCAACGCTGGGTGAATGGACAGCGCGCACTCTAGGAGGACTCAGACTGGCTGAGAGGCCGCGAGACTGGAGGGGCAGGTCATGGCTGGGTGGGCTGACACTGAGGACTGCTGTTACCTGAGGAGGACTGAGGGCTGGTTCCGAGTGAATGCTAAGCACTTGCACTGACTGAGAGGGATCGAGGACTTGTGCGGACTGAGGGGTAGTAAGTGCTGGTACTAAGGGCTGGTACTGAGGAGCACTGAGGACTGATACTGACTAGGTATTGAGGACTGGTACTGACTGAGGTCTATTGAGGGCCTCTACTGACTGTGAGGGGCATCGAGGACTGCCATGACCGAGGATTATTGAGGGCTGGTACTGACTGAGGTCTATTGAGGGCCTCTACTGACTGTGAGGGGCATCGGGGACTGCCATGACCGAGGATTATTGAGGGCTGGTACTGACTGAGGTCTATTGAGGGCCTCTACTGACTGTGAGGGGCATCGAGGACTGCTATGACCGAGGATTATTGAGGGTTGGTACTGACTGAGGTCTATTGAGGGCCTCTACTGACTGTGAGGGGCATCGGGGACTGCCATGACCGAGGATTATTGAGGGCTGGTACTGACTGAGGTCTATTGAGGGCCTCTACTGACTGTGAGGGGCATCGGGGACTGCCATGACCGAGGATTATTGAGGGCTGGTACTGGCTGAGGTATATTGAGGGCCTCTACTGACTGAGGGGCATCGAGGACTGCCATGACCGAGGATTATTGAGGGTTGGTACTGACTGAGGTCTATTGAGGGCCTCTACTGACTGTGAGGGGCATCGAGGACTGCTATGACCGAGGATTATTGAGGGCTGGTACTGACTGAGGTCTATTGAGGGCCTCTACTGACTGTGAGGGGCATCGGGGACTGCTATGACCGAGGATTATTGAGGGCTGGTACTGGCTGAGGTATATTGAGGGCCTCTACTGACTGTGAGGGGCATCGAGGACTGCTATGACCGAGGATTTTTGAGGGCTGGTACTGACTGAGGTCTATTGAGGGCCTCTACTGACTGTGAGGGGCATCGGGGACTGCTATGACCGAGGATTATTGAGGGCTGGTACTGACTGAGGTCTATTGAGGGCCTCTACTGACTGTGCGGGGCATCGAGGACTGCCATGACCGAGGATTATTGAGGGCTGGTACTGACTGAGGTCTATTGAGGGCCTCTACTGACTGTGAGGGGCATCGGGGACTGCCATGACCGAGGATTATTGAGGGCTGGTACTGACTGAGGTCTATTGAGGGCCTCTACTGACTGTGAGGGGCATCGGGGACTGCCATGACCGAGGATTATTGAGGGCTGGTACTGGCTGAGGTATATTGAGGGCCTCTACTGACTGAGGGGCATCGAGGACTGCCATGACCGAGGATTATTGAGGGTTGGTACTGACTGAGGTCTATTGAGGGCCTCTACTGACTGTGAGGGGCATCGAGGACTGCTATGACCGAGGATTATTGAGGGCTGGTACTGACTGAGGTCTATTGAGGGCCTCTACTGACTGTGAGGGGCATCGGGGACTGCTATGACCGAGGATTATTGAGGGCTGGTACTGGCTGAGGTATATTGAGGGCCTCTACTGACTGTGAGGGGCATCGAGGACTGCTATGACCGAGGATTTTTGAGGGCTGGTACTGACTGAGGTCTATTGAGGGCCTCTACTGACTGTGAGGGGCATCGGGGACTGCTATGACCGAGGATTATTGAGGGCTGGTACTGACTGAGGTCTATTGAGGGCCTCTACTGACTGTGAGGGGCATCGAGGACTGCCATGACCGAGGATTATTGAGGGCTGGTACTGACTGAGGTCTATTGAGGGCCTCTACTGACTGTGAGGGGCATCGGGGACTGCCATGACCGAGGATTATTGAGGGCTAGTACTGAGGACTGGTACTGAGTGAGGGGTAGTAAGACCTGGTACTGGCTGAGGGATATTAATGAATGCTACTGACTGAGGGGTATTGAGGAGTGGCACTGACTTAAGGGTATTGAGGACAGGTTCCTACTGAGAGGTATTAAGGACAGGTACTGACTGAGGGATAATGATGACTACTGACTGAGAGGTATTGAGGACTGCGTCTGAGTGGATACCAATGACTGGTAGTACTGGTACTGAGTGCCCTGGAATATACGTGGCAGTGCCCCCGGCCTCTCAGACGCCCGGTGCACACTGAAGGCCGCTGTTGAACCCCGAACCTTGGTACAGGGGCCGAGGACGTCATAAGTGACCCCAGAGCCCCCGTGTGCCCCTGTAGTGCCAGGTCTCAGCCCCTGTAAGTGGCCTGTGGGCGCACTCGTCGAGGTGTCATGGAATATATGCTTCTTTCTTAAACACGGAGTAGGTTACCTTGCTGGTGACGTCACTCGCCCCGCCCAAGAGCAGGAGGAGGAAGCTTTAAGGAGGGTACCCGCGGGCAACTTCACGGCTGCCAAACGGCCGTCAGATGTGCCGCCCTCACCTAATACTGTTTTTTTTTTTTTAACTCAGCATGCTAGGGTCTGTAACTTGGAAGCTCGTGCTCACACTCACAAATACACAAACACCTGAAAGTGTCACACACGGCATTGCCGTCTGTGCCAGCCCGGCAGTGCCCAGGCCTCCTTTGAGCTACCACTTGGGCGCCGCGTGCTCCGTAGTATGTTTTTGGCTCTTTAAAGCCCACGGCAGCCACGGGATGAGGCGGGGCCGAGTTTTCCTCCCTCTATTTATTCTTCTGTTGATTCTGCCAAAAAGGGCTCCAGCCCGGCAGCACATTGCTTCTTTCATAGCCTCTTTATTTGGACTCGAAATTCGAATATATATAACCTGGACTTCCGGTCAAACATAAAATGCACATGTTTGTTACGGGCAGAGGCACGGCAAAAGCAAACTAAGCGGACACGGAGTATGACGCGGGCAGGGCCTTAACTCAATGAACTAAATTACTGAAGCTGTGTTTCAGAAACACTGGCCCTGATGAGGTGTCGTCTCCTCCTAGCAGCGAGAGGCCACCCGTCGCGGTGATGTTGGCGCTAACTGGGTGTGCCAGCTGTTTCGACTATCTTCATGCCCACATTGGATTCTTCTCTGGTGCGCCAACAGTTATGGACGCACTGATGTATTAACATAGATGGTCTACTTTGGCATTCATTTACTACCAAGAGGTAGTATCTAATTTAAAAAAAAAAAAGTTTTTATTATCAACCTGCGGTATGTTCTGAACATCGTCAACGCATATATATATATATATATATATATATATATATATATATATATATATATATATATATATATATATATATATATACATATACACAAATGTACATTTACTTTTATTAACTCCACATCAGGTCCATTGACATTCTTTTTATCGTCGAGGTAAGTAAATGGGGAGTTAGGAACAGTAAATCTATACATACATTTAAATGCTTATTTTGATGATATATTGGGAGTCGATATTCTGGCGACATCATCATTAAATCTTGAGAAGGATAGCCTATACTTGGTTACTACCAAATATTTATGTGGTTATTATTGCGTCTTATAAAGGGCTCAGCTACCCCAGAGGGCTTCTCGGCGCTAGACCCCAGTTGAGTGAGTGCTGCCCCTAGTCTAAAACAGCCAAGTCTTCAATTCCTTGCGAAATACCTTGAGAGAAGAACAGTTTCGCAAAGATTCTAGGAAGTAGTTCCAAAGCTTTGGACCAAAATACGAAAATGACCCGCCCCCCATGCGAGCACAACAAATGCTTGGCACTTTGCAAAAGGACTTGTTAGATGACCAGAGAATGCGTGCAGGCTTATAAGGTACCACCAGGTCTTAAATGTATCGTGGGGCAGTGCAGAATCTAGCCACGTGCGTATAGCACAAGGCTTTGAACTGTATGCGTTTGTCTATGGTCGATCAATTAAGTTCACCGAGAAGATGAGACGCCAACGCATACTTCAGAAGGCGAAAGAGGAGCCTAGCTGCAGGCACTACTTGTACGCGCTGGATGACTGTCTTCTTGGCCCCCAAGTATAGGATGTTTCCATCGTCCATTCTGGACAGGATCAAGGCTTGGATCACTGTTTTCTGAGCAGAGAGTGGAAAGATGCCTACGATGTTTTTGACCCTCCATGAACTGCAAAGCAGGTGGAGGCTACCTTGGCTACCTGCAACTTCGTAGTAAGCTTCAGATCTAGCCAGAAGCCGATGTTACCTTGGGTGACAAGTCCAGGAGGCTGCCCAAAGTCTCCGACCAGTACAAGGGCAAATTAGATATTTTGATGTACTAAAAGAGTTGGCCTTCCTTGGTATGCTGACAGTTATGGATATTTTAATCTACTAACAGGTTTAGTATATCTTGATGTATTAAAAGTTAAGTATACATTGCTTTGCTCGCTGGTTAGTTCATTCAGGTGTCGTAAGTTATGGATGCTTCGATTTACTAGCACAGTTAGTCTACTTCGGATCACTAACGCTTAATGATACATTGGTGTACTGACAGGGTCAGCCTACCTTGATGTACTAACAGTTAAGGATATTTTACCTTGCTATATTGACAAATGTGACCTGGGTAGGTTGTTGTACTAATAGTGGTAGTCTATCTTATGTGCTAATAGTTATGGATATTTTTCTGCAGTAACAGGACTTCTCTCCCTTGAGCAATAATAGTTATCTATCCGTTGATGTGTTAACCAGTTTAGTCTTTCCTGGTGTACTGCCAGTTACGGAAACTTTGAGGTAGGGTTAGTTTACCTTGGTGTTCTGACAGTTATGGGTAGGTTGCTCTACTCTCAGGGTTAGTCTGCCTTCTGTGCTTATAGTTATGGGTATGTTGCTCTAAAAAGATGGTTTGTCTACCTTGAGTACTAATAATTATGGACATGTCGATGTATTCACAGGGTTAGTCAACTTTATTTACTAGCAATTATTGGTAGGTTTCTGTAATTGCAGAGTTAGTCTAAATCAGGGTCCCTTTTGCAGGGTTAGTATATTCACAAGGTAAACTCTACATGTTCAATGACTCTGGTTCACTAATCACATTTCTTTCAGATATTTCATTTAGAAATAGGCAACATGGGAAAACGTTAGGTGAGAATAAGGTTAATCCTAAGGCTTTTGGAGGATGTAATATCAAGATGCTTGGTTATTTTCATTATATTCCTCAGTTCTAATATATGAAGGCCTTACCACATCATTTAAATAGCTGTACATGGCAACAATCTTTTGAGGTGGCAAGATCAAGGTATGTTGGGAATTATACCCGGACCAGAGACAGACTGTCATGTGATGCTTGTTGAAAATCAGATAGAATCAGTAGCCAACATTCTATT